>NC_045765.1:137305314-138555314 GCF_008692025.1 Phocoena sinus | reverse complement strand
AAATGAAATCTTTATAAAGATACCATTTATAAGCATATCAACAAATATAAAGTACTGAGAATAAATCTAACAAAAGCATGCAAGATTTCTACAGGGGAAATTATAAAACCTTACTGAAAGTACTAAAATAGAATTAAATAAATAGAGAAAATACTTTATTCATAGAAAGGAAGACAATATTACAAAAGTATAAATTCTTCCCAGATTAATTTATAAATTCAATGCAATCTCAATCCAAATACTAACTACTTGTGTGCATGCATGCATGTGTGTACATATGTGATATTACAGGTTGTTTCCAAAATTTTACAAAAATGCAAAAGACCAAAACTAACCAAAACACTCTTCAAAATAAATAAACAAGTGGGAGAATTTGACAGGAAGCTTCCTTATAAAGCTCTGATAATCAAGACAATGTTTATTGATAAGATATAAATAAAAAGATTAATGGAACAGAATAGATACCTGGAAACAGTCCCATGTGAATGTAATTTATGATAGATGCGACACTCAGAGCACTGAGAAAAAGAAATTTTTAAGAAAATTAATAGACTTTTTTTTAGCAGTTTTAGGTTTATAGAAAATTGAGCAGAGTGTACAGAACAGAGTTCCCAAATATCCTCACTGCACCCTCCAATTTCCCTTGTTATTTACATCTTGTAATTGTAACATCTATTGCAATTAATGTGACAATACTAATATATTATTAACTAAATTTCATACTTTACACGAGGGCTCACACTTTGTGTTGCACATTTTTTATGTGTTTTGACAAATGTATAATGACATGTGTCCATCAATTCTGTATCATACAGAATAGTTTCATTGCCTTAAAAATCCCCTGTGCTCTGCCTGTTCATCCTTCCCTCTCTCCTAACCCCACCTCCTGGCAACCACTTGTCTTTTTTCTTAATTGAAGTGTAGTTAATTTACAGTTTTGTGTTAGTTTCAAATGCATGGCAAAATTACTCAGTTATATATATAAACATATATATACATCCTTTTCTTTTTCAGATTCTTTTCCATTATAGGTTATTACAAGATACTGAGTATAGTTTCCTGTGCTATACAGTAGATCCTTGTTGCTTATCTATTTTAAATACAGTAGTGTATATATGTTAATCCCAAACTCCGAATTATTTCTCCCCTCCCATCCCCTTTAGTAACTGTAAGTTTGTTTTCTATGTCTGTGAGTCCATTTTTGTTTTGTAAATAAGTTCATTTGTATCATTTTTTTCAGATTCCATATATAAGTAATATCATATGGTATTTGCCTTTCTCAGTCTGTCTTATTGCACTTCATATGATAATCTCTAGGTCTATCCATGTTGCTGCAAATGGCATTATTTCCTTTTTTTATGACTGTGTAATTTTAACCACAGGTCTTTTTAATGAAAAACATACTTTCAAATAAATGGCTTCAGGACAATTAACTATACATAGGTAAAAATATTTTTTTTTTTTTTTTTTTTGCGGTACGCGGGCCTCTCACTGTTGTGTCCTCTCCCGTTGCGGAGCACAGGCTCCGGACGTGCAGGCTCAGCGGCCATGGCCCACGGGCCCAGCCGCTCCGGGGTATGTGGGATCCTCCCGGACTGGGGCACCGAACCCGTGTCCCCTGCATCGGCAGGCGGACTCCCAACCACTGCGCCACCAGGGAAGCCCTAAAAATATTTTTAATTCAATCTTTACCTCACCCCAAATACAAAATCAGTCACAGATAGATTAAAAATCTAAATGTATAAGCCAAAACTATAAAGCTTTAGAAAAGAATATAAGAGAATATCTTTATAACCTTGTGGTGTAGACAGATTTCATAAACAAGATACAAAAGCACCAACTGTAAAGGAAAACATGATAAATTTGACATTAAAATTAAGACATCTGTTCATCAAATGACATAAAAAGAATGAAAAGATAAGTCATAAAGTGGGGGAAGAAAGATGTTTGCAGCAATATAACCAAAAAAGAACTACTAACATATATATAGAAAATATAGAGAGCTATAAATCAATCTCCCAAAAGACAAAAAACCATACACAAAAATGTTCATAGTAACATTTTTCATAATGGCAAAAATCTAAAAACAATTATAAACCCATTAACAGAATGAATAAATTATGCTAAACTCATACAATGGAGTACCACAACACTAAAAATAAATGAGGTACAGAGATCCACAGAAATATGGATGTCTCAAAATATGTTGGAGAAAATCATAAAAATACATATAGCATAATTCTGTTTATATAAAATCCAGAAACGGGCAAAAGTGAACTCTGAAGTTTAGGAATACATAAAGAAATGGAGACAAAAGTTTACTATAAAAGGCATGGCAGGGGCTTCCCTGGTGGCGCAGTGGTTGAGAGTCCACCTGCCGATGCGGGGGACACAGGTTCATGCCCCGGTCCAGGAAGATCCCACATGCCGCGGAACGGCTGGGCCTGTGAGCCATGTCCGCTGAGCCTGCGCATCTGGAGCCTGTGCTCCACAACAGGAGAGGCCACAACAGTGAGAGGCCCGCATGCCGCAAAAAAAAAACAAAAAAAACTAAAAGTCATGGCAGCAGTTATCTCTAAGAAGGGAGTAGATTGTCACTAGGAAAGGATGCACTAAGGGTTTATGGAAAACCATTAGTGATCTACTTCTGGAAGTGTCTGTTCACTTTAGAAACATTTATAAGGTAGTCCATATATGTTTTATACATTTATTTGTATTGTGTTTCATTTAAGATGTTAATATTTAAAATGTGAGTTTAAAATAAAACCACCTAGGGTGGAGTCAAGATGACGGACTAGGAGGACACAGAATTCATGTCTCCGCTCAACTAGGGCACCTACCAGGAATTGGTGGGGGACCATGGACACCTAACGGGATGGGAGGAACCCCCAGTAGCCAGCTTGTGGGATCTTGGTTCCCAGGCCAGAGGTCAGGCCCAAGCTCCTGTGGTGTGAGCTCTGAGTCAAGACCACTGGACTAACAGAGAACCTCAGACACCAGGTACTATTAATCAGAGTGAGGCCTCCCAGAGGTCCTATTCTCAGCACCAAGACCCGACTCTATCCAACTGCCTGCAAACTCCAGTGCTGGATGCCTCAGACCAAACAACCAGTAAGACAGGAAAACAGCCCCACCCATTAAAAAAAAAGAGAGAAACGACCAAAAAATGTGTTACAGAAGAAGATGCAAGGTAAAAACCTACAAAACCAAATAAATGAAGGTGAAATAGGCAACAAACCTGAAAAAGAATTCAGACTAATGATAGTAAAGATGATCCAAAATCTCAGAAACAGAATGGAGAAAATACAAGAAATATTTAACAAGGATGTAGAAGAGATAAAGGGCAATCAAACAGTGATGAACAACACAGTAACTGAAATTAAAAATACTCTAGAAAGAATCAATAGCAGAATACCTGATGTAGAAGAACAGATAAGTGAGCTGGAATATAAAATGGTGGAAATAATTGCCAGGGAGCAGAATAAAGAAAAAAGAATGAAAAGAATTAAGGACAGTCTCAGAGACCTCTGGGACAACATTAAACGCACCAACATTTGAATTATAGGGGTCCCAGAAGAAGAAGAGAGAAAGAAAGGGTCTGAAAAAATATTTGAAGAGATTATAGTTGAACACTTCCCTAACATGGGAAAAGAAATAGTCACTCAAGTCCAGGAAACACAGAGAGTACCATACAGGATAAACCCAAAGAAAAACATATTAATCAAACTATCAAAAATTAAATACACAGAAAAACTATTAAAAGCAGCAAGGGAAAAGCAACAAGTAATATACAAGGGAATCCCCATAATGTTAACAGCTGATCTTTCAGCAGAAACTCTTCAAGCCAGAAGGGAGTGGAAGGACATATTTAAAGTGAGGAAAGGGAAAAATCTACATCCAAGATTACTCCACCCAGCAAGGATCTCATTCAGGTTTGACAGAGAAATTAAAACCTTTACAGACAAGCAAGTTAAGAGAATTCAGCACCACCAAACGAGCTTTACAACAAATGCCAAAGGAAGTTCTCTAGGCAGGAAACACAAGAGAAGGAAAAGATCTACAATAATAAACCCAAAACAATTAAGAAAATGGTAATAGGAACATACATATTGATAATTACCATAAATGTAAATGGATTAAATGCTCCAACCAAAAGACATACACTGGCTGAATGGATATAAAAACAAGACCCATATATATCCTGTCTACAAGAGTCCCACTTCAGTCTAGGGACACATACAGACTGAACATGAGAGAATGGAAAAAGATATTCCATGCAAATCGAAATCAAAAGAAAGCTGGAGTAGCAATTCTCATATCAGACAAAATAGACTTTAAAATAAAGACTATTACAAGAGACAAAGAAGGACACTACATAATGATCAAGGGATCAACCCAGGAAGACATAACATTTGTAAATACTTATTCACCGAACATAGGAGCACCTCAATACATAAGGCAAATGCTAACAGCCATAAAAGGGGAAATTGACACTAACACAATCACAGTAGGGGATTTAACACCCCAGTTTCACAGATGGACAGATTATCCAAAATGAAAATAAATAAGGAAACACAAGCTTTAAGTGACACATTAAACATGATGGACTTAATTGATATTTATAGGACATTCCATCCAAAAACAACAGAATACACTTTCTTCTCAAGTGTTCATGGAACACTCTCCAGGACAGATCATACCTTGGGTCACAAATGTAGCCGTGATAAATTTAAGAAAATTGAAGTCTTATCAAATATCTTTTCCAACCACAACGCTATGAGACTAGATGTCAACTACAGGAAAAAGAACTATAAAAACTACAAATACATGGAGGATAAACAATACACTACTGAATAACCAGGAGATAACTGAAGAAGTCAAAGAGGAAATCAAAAAATACCTAGAAACAAATGACAATGAAAACACCGCGACCCAAAACCTATGGGATGCAGCAAAAGCAGTTCTAAGAGGGAGGTTTATAGCAATACAATCCTACCTTAAGAAACAAGAAAAATCTCAAATAAACAACCTGACCTTGCACCTAAAGCAATTAGAGAAAGAAGAACAAAAAGCCCCCAAAGTTAGCAGAAGGAAAGAAATCATAAAGATCAGATCAGAAATAAATGAAAAACAAATGAAGGAAGCTATTGCAAAGATCAATAAAACTAAAAGCTGTTTCTTTGAGAACATAAACAAAATGGATAAACCATTCACCAGACTCATCAAGAAAAGGAGAAGACTCAAATCAACAGAATTAGAAATGAAAAAGGAGAAATAACAACTCACTGCAGAAATACAAAGGATCATGAGAGATTATTACAAGCAACTATATGTCAATAAAAATGACAACCTGGAAGAAATGGACAAATTCTTAGAAAAGTACAACCTTCCAAGATTGAACCAGGAAGAAATAGAAAATATAAACCAATTACAAGCACTGAAATTGAAACTGTGATTAAAGATCTTCCAACAGACAAACGCCCATGACCAGATGGCTTCACAGGCGAATCCCATCAAACATTTAGAGAACTAACATCTATACTTCGCAAATTCTTCCAAAGTAGAGTACAGGGAGGAACACTTCCCAACTCATTCTATGAGGCCACCATCACCCTGACACCAAAACCAGACAAAGATGCCACAAAAAAACAAAACTACAGGGCAATATCACTAATGAACAGAGATGCAAAAATCCTCAACACAATACTAGGAAACAGAATCCAACAGCACATTAAAAGCATCATACACCATGATCAGCTGGGGTTTATCCCAGGAAAGCAAGGATCTTTCAATATATGTAAATCAATCAATATGATACATCATATTAACAAACTGAAGGATAAAAACCATATGATCATATCAATATATGCAGAAAAAGCTTTCAACAAAATTCTACACCCATTTATGACAAAAACTCTCCAGAAAGTAGGCATAGAGAGAATTTACCTCAACAAAATAAAGGCCATATATGACAAACCCACAGCCAACATTGTTCTCAGTGGTGAAAATCTGAAACCATTTCCTCTAAGGTCAGGAATAAGACTAGGTTGCCCACTCTCACCACTATTATTCAACATAGTTTTGGAAGTTTTAGCCACAGCAATCAGAGAAGAAAAAGAAATAAATGGAACCCAAATCAGAAAAGAAGAAGTAAACTGGCACTGTTTGCAGATGACATGATTCTATACATAGAGGATCTTAAAGATGCCAGCAGAAAACTACTAGAGCTAATCTATGAATCTGGTAAAGTAGCAGACACAAAATTAATGTAAAGAAATCTCTTGCATTCCTATACACTAATGATGAAAGATCTGAAAGAGAAATTAAGGAAATACTCCCATTTACCATTGCAAAAAAAGAATAAAATACCTAGGAATAGACCTAACTAAGGAGACAAAGGACTGTATGCAGAAAACTATAAGACACTGATGAAAGAAATTAAAGATGATACAAACAGATGGAGAGATATACCATGTTCTTGGATTGGAAGAATCAACATTGTGAAACTGACTATACTATCCAAAGCAATCTACAGATTCAGGGAAATCCCTATCAGCCTACCAATGGCATTTTTCACAGAACTAGAACAAAAAAGTCCACAATTTGTATGGAAACACAAAAGTTACCGAATAGCCAAAATAATCTTGAGAAAGAAAATGGAGCTGAAGGAATCAGACTCCCTGACTTCAGACTGTACTACAAAGCTACAGTAATCAAGACAATATGGTACTGGCACAAAAACAGAAATATAGATCAATGGAACAGGATAGAAAGCCCAGAGATAAACCCATGCACATATGGTCACCTTATCTTTGATAAAGGAGACAATAGTATACAATGGAGAAAAGACAGTCTCTTCAATAAGTGGTGCTGGGAAAACTGGACAGCTACATGTAAAAGAATGAAATTACAACATTTCCTAAAACCATACACAAAAATAAACTCAAAATAGATTAAAGACCTAAATGTAAGGCCAAACACTATAAAACTTTTAGAGGAAAACATAGGCAGAACAGTCTAGGACATAAATCACAGCAAGATCCTTTTGACCCACCTCCTAGAGAAATGGAAATAAAAACAAAAATAAACAAATGTGACCTAATGAAACTTAAAAGGTTTTGCACAATAAAGCAAGCCTTAAACAAGATGAAAAGACAGCCCTCAGAATGGGAGAAAATATTTGCAGATGAAACAACTGACAAAGGATTAATCTCCAAAATATGCAAGCAGCTCATGGAGCTCAACTTCAAAAAAACAAACAATCCCATCTAAAAATGGGCAGAAGACCTAAATAGACATTTCTCCAAAGAAGATATACTGATTGCCAACAAACACGTGAAAGGATGCTCAACATCACTAATCATTAGAGAAATGGAAATCAAAACTACAATGAAGTCTCACTTCACACCAGTCAGAATGGCCATTATCAAGATATCTACAAACATTAAATGCTGGAGAGGGTGTGGAGAAAAGGGAAACCTCTTGCACTCTTGGTGGGAAATTAAATTGATTAAGCCACTATGGAGAACAGTGTGGAGGTTCCTTAAAAAACTAAAAATAGGACTAGCATGTGACCCAGCAACCCCACTACTGGGCATATACCCTGAGACAACCATAATTCAAAAAGAGTCATGTACCACAATGTTCATTGCAGCTCTATATACAATAGCCCAGACATAGAAGCAACCTAAGTGTCCATCAACAGAGGAATGCATAAAGATGATGTGGCCCATATATACAATGGAATATTACTCAGCCATAAAAAGAAATGAAATTGAATTATTTGTAGTGAGGTGGATGGACCTAGAGTCTGTCATACAGATTGAAGTAAGTCAGAATGAACAAAAAATACCATATGCTAACACATATATATGGAATCTAAAAAAAAAAAAAGGTTCTGATTAACCTAGGGGCAGGACAGGAATAAAGATGCAGTTGTAGAGAATGGACTTGAGGACATGGGGAGGGGGAAGGGCAAGCTGGGACAAAGTGAGAGGATAGCATTAACTTATACACACTACCAAATATAAAATAGATAGCTAGTGGGAAGAAGCTGCATAGTACAAGAAATCAGCTTGGTGCTTTGTGACCACCTAGAGTGGTGAGATAGGGAGGGTGGGAGGCAGACACAAGAGGGAAGGGATATGGGGTTATATGTATGCATATAGCTGATTCACTTGTTGTGCAGCAGAAAGTAACACAACATTGTGAAGCAATTATACTCCAGTAAAATGTTCAAAAAATTAAAAAATAAAAGAACTGACACTATGAAAATAAATAAATTAATAAATAAAATAAAGGCATCTAATTCTCACCCTTCTCACTTCTTTAATACATACATAAATAGGGGACAAGGGATAGCTCTTCTTTACAACAAAATTCCAATTAATGAATTCAGAAGGGAGAGAGTGATGTCAACGACATGGTTTAATTGTTTTCCATCCTCATCCTTCATAGAAGATCAACTTTGACAATGACCCACAGATCAGTGTACTTTTGTCAGAGACTGGGTGTCTAGCAGAAACATTCTAGCACGCTGTTGGAGCAAAAAATCCAAGAATAGTTGCATTGAATAGGGTAAGAAGAGCAGTTTCATTTTATGCATGTTACCCCTCCCCTCCAAGGCAACACAGCCCAGTGTCAAATTCTTCCACAGGGAAAGTGAGAGCATAGTGAGTGACTGTCTGGCTTCCCCAGCCCTGTGGGACACTCCCCAAGAGGCCTACTTCTTTTTCACCCAATGCAGAACACTGAGGTGATTGTCATGACTGAGGGGTTGGGAGAAGCTTGGAGCACAGCAAGCAGGACTTGGAACTCATCATAGGGCTGCAGATTCTGCTCACCACATTGCAGACTCCATCAGGAAGCCCATTCATAAACCACTTTGGATGCCTTGCCTGCAGACTCCTCCATCTGGCCCATAGGCATCCCCAGTATTCCACATACCTCACCCACACTCATATGGCCAGCTCTCTGCATATACCTGCATGGACTGTGAGTATGAGCCTTTGCAGATGGCTTGAAAGCACACAAAGAAAGCCAACACAGCTCTGCAGCATTGGGAGAAGGCACACAAACTTGAGCACTTGACAGCACTTCTCCACGGAAAACAAAAGAGAGGCTGTCAGCATTCAACCTGGCTTTGCAGGATCAAGAGAAGGCATACAATCTTAAGAATAACACAAGGGGGCTTCCCTGGTGGTGCAGTGGTTGAGAGTCCGCCTGCCGATGCAGGGGACAGGGGTTCGTGCCCCGGTCCGGGAAGATCCCACATGCTGTGGAGCGGCTGGGCCCGTGAGCCATGGCTGCTGAGCCTGCGCGTCCGGAGCCTGTGCTCCGCAACGGGAGAGGCCACAACAGTGAGAGGCCCACGTACTGCAAAAATAAATAAAAAATAACGCAAGAGGGAGGAATAGGTGTGGAGTGGGTACATCCCATCCACAGAAAAGTTCTGAAAAAGCCTCAGAATCCCTGGTTGGGCTGACTTGTGAAGGTATTTCTCTCCTGAAGCCAGTGAGTAAAAACTGGAGGAGGTGATTCCTTCTTCAAATTCGAAGACAGCAATGCAAGACTTCAAGGAACACACACAAAAAAATAAAACGTGGTACCATCAAAGGAATAGAATAATTTTCTAGTAATCATCCACAAACAAATTGGAGATCTGTGAATTTTCTGATCAAAAATTCAAAACAACTGGTTTAAGGAAGCTCAATCAGCTATAAGAAAACACTAACCATTCAATGAAATCAGGTAAACATAATGAATAAAATGAGAATTTCAACAAAGAGAAATCATATAAAAGAACCAAACAGAAATTCTGGATCTGAAGAATACAGTGAAAGAAATTAAATATAGGCAATTGTGAGTGTCAACACCAGACTTGATCAAGCAGAAGAAAGAATCTCTGAACTTAAAGACAAGTCATTTGAAATAATCCATTCAGAGAAGAAAAAGAAGAATCAAAATTAATGAAAAAGAGACTATGAAATTTATGGGATACCATCAAGAGATCTCATGTATGAATTATGGGGGTCCCATAAAGAAAAGAGAGAAAAAGTGGCAGAAAGATTATTTAAAGAAGTAATGGCTGAGAAGTTCCCAAATCTGGGGAGAGAATTGGACATGAAGATACATGACACTCAAAAATCCCTAAACAGGTTCAACTTAAAAGGTTTATACTGAGACACATTATTATTTTAAATTTTATTTTATTCAAGTATAGTTGATTATAATGTGATATTAATTTCTACAGAAAATGATTCATATATATATATATATATTTTCTTTTTCATGAGCTTTTCCATTATGGTTTGTGACAGGATATTGAATATAGTTCTTTGTGCTATACAGTTGGACCTTGTTGTTTATCTATTCTCTGTATAATAGTTTGCAGCTGCTAATCCCAAACCCCTGATCCATCCCTCTCCCACCTCCCTCTCCCCCTTGGCAACTACAAGTCTGCTCTCTATGTCTGTGAGTCTGTCTCATAGATAAGTTCATTTGTGTCATACTTTAGATTCCACATTATAAGTGATATCATATGGTATTTGTCTTTCTCCTTCTGACTTACTTCACTTAGTATGATAATCTCTAAGCCCATCCATGTTGCTACAAATGGCATTATTTCATTCTATTTTATGTGTGAGTAATATTCTATTGTATATATGTATGACATCTTCTTTATCCATTCATCTCTTGATGGACACTTAGATTTTTTTCATGTCTTGACTGTTGTGAATAGTGCTGCTATGAACATAGGGGCACATGTTCTTTTTGAATTATAGTTTTGTACAGATATATGCCCAGGAGTGGAATTGCTGGATAGTATGGCAACTATATTTTTAGTTTTTTGAGGAACCTCCATACTGTTTTCCACAGTGGCTGCACTAATTTACATTCCCACAAACAGTGTAGGAGGATTCCCTGTTCTTCGTACCCTCTCCAGCATTTGTTTTTTCAATAATGGTCATTCTGACCAGTGTGATGTGGTACCTCATTGTAGTTTTGGTTTCCATTTCTCTAATAATTAGCGATGTTGAGCATCTTTTCATGTGCTCGTTGACCATCTGTATGTCTTCTTTGGAGAAATATCTGTTTAGGTCTTCTGCCCATTTTTGATTGGGTTATGTTTTCTGTTGAATTATATGAGCTGTTTGCATATTTTAGAAATTAAGCCATGTCGGTTGCATCATTTGCAAATATTTTCTCCCAGTCCATAGGTTGTCTTTTTATTTTGTTTCTGGTTTCTTTTGCTGTGCAAAAACTAGTAAGTTTGATTAGGTCCTATTTGTTTGTTTTTATTTCTACTGTCTAGGGAGACGGACCTAAGAAAACATTGGTACGATTTATGTCAGAAAATGTTTTGCCCATGCTCTCTTCTAGGAATTTTATGGTAACATGTCTTATATTTGAGTCTTTAAGACATTTTGAGTTTATTTTTGATACACAAAATATACTGAGAAAGTAGTCAAATCATGCCACTACAGAAATTCATCAAATCACAAAAGAAGATAGCAAAAGAAGAACAAAGGAACTACAAAAAACTCAGAAAACAATAAGATGGTATTAGTAAGTCCTTACCTATAAATAATTACTTTAAATGTATGATCACTGAAATATTATTTAAAATAGCCAAATATGGAAACAACCTAAATGTCCACTGATAGATCAATGGATAAAGAAGTTCTTTTTGATTTAAGGTCATGGAGATATTTTCCTACACCCTCTACCCAATATCCCCAACCCCATCTGGATGATTTTGAAATAAATCTGAGACCTATCATGAAATCCATAAATATTTTAGTATATATTTCCAAAAAAATAAGGAATCTTAAAAAAGATAAATCCACAATACCATTATCAAGCCTAAAAAGGTAAAAATAACTCATTAATATTATCAAGTAAAGCAGCAGCTTATTTCTGAGTAGAAATGATTAGGACTGAATGTGGTAATGGTCTTAAGAAAAGAACTAATGAGCTGTGGGAGTTCAGGGTAGGGGGGAGGGTAGTTTCCAGCATTAAAGAACAACTTACCCAAGGGAAAGGATTATGTTTAGGACATCTTACAACTGTTTGTTTTCAGCTTTTCTGGGAAAAGTAGTTCTGAAATAGTACACAGGGGGCAGTCCCTCTTCTACATTGAATACTTGTGGATATTGTATTCTTTCCCTTAGTAAGTAGGAAATAACAGAGAGAGGGATTGAGTTAACAGCAAGGAAGTTGTACATTTACAATTTAGACAAATTCTGAGCATTCAAAGCCAAATTCTAATAATTCCAATATGGAGCTTATCTTCATATTCATCTTCCCAGTTGAAAATATTCTCTTTCCCCTGGTTTAAAATCTTACCTCTAGCCATTGAGGGTATCTTTAAGTTGCTTGCTTGAGACAAGGCTGTCCGTAATCATGTATTACCAAAATATACCAAACATTTTCCCATGCCTTCCAGTCTCTCTTTAGTGTTTCCAAAAGATTTATTCAGTTCAGGTCTAGCACTAAAATTTAATATCTAAAGATAGGTGAGAGGATGTTTTTCTTTATATAATTTTCACCTTTTAGGAAGTCAGAATGCATGAGGTTAGAAAGCAAAATTTTAAAAAAACCTATTCCAGTAAATAATGATAGTATTGGATTTTAACCTATAGATAAAAAATTCATGAATCCATATTGATATAATCAAGTAAGTAAATAAATGGGGTAGAAAGGAGAGCTCCTCCTTGCAGCAGAATCCCAATAGATAAACATAAAAGGAATGATATAAATAGAAAATCACCTTTAGGTGATCACCATAATAATACTTTTTGCAAAGAAAACCATTGATAGATGTTAAAATTGTTGAGTGACATATAATGAAAAATAGAATATTTGCAGAGTCTCAAAGTATCTCACTGTATATTACTTAATTACAAGGGGAAAAAGAGTAACTTTACAGTGGGGAACCATGGCAGGATTCTGGTTAACCAAGGTTAGCATCATCAATAATAAAATATACTAGCATCATAAACTCTCAACACGATGTTCCTAGAAAGGACAAACAACATTTCTACGGTATTCTTATTCAAAATACATAACTTTAAAGAGGGATAGTTTTCAACATACTGACCAATACATCTCAAAATTGTCAAGGTTATGAAAGACAAGGAAATACTGAGGAACTATCACAGATTGGAGGAGACCAAGGGCACATGACAGCTAAATGCAACATGAAATCCTGGATTGGATCCTGAAATAGCAAAAGGAGAGCAGTGAGAAAACTGGGAAATCCGAATAAGGTCTGTATATTAAATGCATCATTGTGCCAATATTAGTTTTCTGGTTTTGATAATTGTATCATAGTTATGTAAGATGTTAACATTGGGAAAAACTCAATGGGAAGTTTTTGTGCTATTTTTGCAACTTTTCTTTAAATCTAAAATTGTTTCAAAATAAAAAGTTAAATATTAAGGGAGAAAAAAAAAACTCTTCCAACAGTACACACGTATATCCTGGCTTGGGTGAATCCATTTACAAACATCTCACCCTTTGAATGGCTTGGCTGGGCTGGGCCATATTAGAACAGAGGAAATTTTTTTTTTTCAATTAACATCTTTATTGGAGTATAATTGCTTTACAATGTTGTGTTAGTTTCTGCTGTATAACAAAGTGAATCAGCTATATGTATACATATATCTGCACATGCCCTCCCTCTTATGTCTCCCTCCCACCCTCCTTATCCCAGCCCTCTAGGTGGTCACAAAGCACCGAGCTGATCTCCCTGTGCCATGCAGCTGCTTCCCACTATCTATTTTACATTTCGTAGTGTATATGTGTCAATGCCACTCTCTCACTTCTTCCCAGCTTACCCTTCCCCCTCCCTGTGTCCTCAAGTCTATTCTCTACATCTTCATCTTTATTCCTGTCCTGCCCCTAGGTTCTTCAGAACCTTTTTTTTTTAGATTCTATACATATGTGTTAGCATATGGTATTTTTTTGCTCTTTCTTACCTCACTCTGTACGACAGACTCTAGGTCCATCCACCTCACTACAAATAACTCAGTTTCATTTCTTTTTAAGGCTGAGTAATATTCCATTGTATATATGGGCCACATCTTCTTTATCCCTTCATCTGTTGATGGACACTTAGGTTGCTTCCATGTCCTGGCTATTGTAAATAGTGCTGCAATGAACATTGTGGTACATGACTCTTTTTGAATTATGGTTGTCTCAGGGTATATGCCCAGTAGTGGGATTGCTGGGTCATATGGTAATTCTATTTTTAGTTTTTTGAGGAACCTCCATACTGTTCTCCATAGTGGCTGTATCAATTTACATTCCCACCAACAGTGCAAGAGGGTTCCCTTTTCTCCACATCCTATGCAGCATTTATTGTTTGTAGATTTTTTGATGATGGCCATACTGGCTGGTGTGAGGTGATACCTCATTGCAGTTTTGATTTGCATTTCTCTAATGATTAGTGATGTTGAGCATCCTTTCATGTGTTTGTTGGCAATCTGTATATCTTCTTTGGAGAAATGTCTGTTTAGGTCTTCTGCCCATTTTTGGATTGGGTTGTTTGTTTTTTTGATATTGAGCTGCATGAGCTGTGTATTTTGGAGATTAATCCTTTGTCAGTTGCTTCATCTGCAAATATTTTGTCCCATTCTGAGGGTTGTCTTTTCGTCTTCTTTATGGTTTCCTTTGCTGTGCAAAAGCTTTTAAGTTTCATTAGGTCCCATTTGTTTATTTTTGTTTTTATTTCCATTTCTCTAGGAGGTGAGTCAAAAAATATCTTGCTGTGATTTATGTCATAGAGTAGAACAGAGGAAATTTGCTCTGCAGAGCAAGGCATTTTCTTGGAGATCTCTAACTCACTAAGTGCTGTGAAGCCCTCAGAACAAGCAACAGAATAGTGAATGTTGGGAAATATTTCTTTTATGCTCCACACAGGGTTTAGTGCACCTCTGGGAGTAGTTTTTGTTTTTTCTCAAATAGTTGGAGACATAAGGAGCCATTCTTAGACATGACTGTGGACTAGAGGCAGCCTTCTAGTCCATAGGCAGACTTCTCTTTCTGGTCCCTGACTTTTGTTTTCTTTTTTCTTTTTTTAAAATTTTTATTGGAGTACAGTTGATTTACAATGTTGTGTTAGTTTCAGGTATACAGCAGAGTGAATCATTTATACATATACATATGTCCACTCTTTTTTTTCTTTTTAAGATTCCTTCCCCGTATAGGCCATTACAGAGTATTGAGTAGAGTTCTCTGTGCTATACAGCAGCTTCTTATTAATTATCTGGCTTAACCTTGAGCATCTTGATCATCCCTTGCTCTTCCCTCCATCCCACTCTTAATTCACTCCCTAGACACTAACCTCTGAAGTAAAAGTAAAGCAAGCACAAGTCAGAAAAAAATCTCATAAAACACGCACACATGAGTGTACGCATGTGTGTCCGTAGTTTAGGCAGTTCTAATGCCATCAATATGCAAACTTCTACTTCTCCATCCACAGGGGAGCAGCAAAACTGCAGTCATGTAAGTTTGTACCTGCTGCTGTTAGTGTCTCCCTTTCTGCCCCTTTTCTCTTTAAATGGCATACCACTCATCTGCCATTTCCATTTTACACAACTAGCTCTACCCTGCTTTGCTTTCACATCCATTGCTAAAGAAGAAAGAGATCCAATAGCTTAATTATATTGACAGAATATCTGTCACACTAATATAATGTTCCTTTCCTTTCATGGACAGCCTGAATATTTTAAGGGCTTGGGAAATTACACTTCTGTCCAAAAATGATGCTAAGCCTTACACTGACCCCCCATGAGCAGGAAATGCGCCTGGCCCCACCAATATCTTGAGGTAGGGGCAGGACTTTCAGGTCGACTGCCTTGGAATGAGACCTCTGACTTAGAAAGTTCATGAGGAAGTCTCCCAACAAAGCTCCATACCACCC
This sequence comes from Phocoena sinus, assembly GCF_008692025.1. NCBI lineage: Eukaryota > Metazoa > Chordata > Mammalia > Artiodactyla > Phocoenidae > Phocoena > Phocoena sinus. Next base: position 138,539,386 of record NC_045765.1, on the reverse strand, counting down.
TGAACCCTCACAGCGAGACAATTTGATCTGCCTCTGTGGACTGTCCAATCTAGATGTGTGAATCATCCAAAGAAAGCCCTATAGACTCACCCCCGAGTGCTCTCAGCCTTGTTCACTAGTGCTGTCTCTGGGGATGGCATATGTGGAAACAATACCAGGAGGTCCCCCTATCTTACTAATTGATAAAAAGAGATTTGAGAACAAAGACTGAGATTGCTATGACTACTGATTTTTTAATAGTTCAATCTTTATCATGCATTTCTGACCTCCCTACTCTTCTTCCCCTTACCACTGCTGTTACAATAGTATGGTTAATCTACAGTCCTTGTTAGAATTTCACCAGTTATCCCATTACAGTCCTTTTCCTATTCCAGAATCCAATCCAGGATCCACATTGGATGTAGTTATGTCTCCTTGGCCTCCTCCAATCTCCAAATACCTTTGGGTGTTTTCTCTCCTTCGACCCCAGCAAGATTGTAATTTACAAAGCTAAGTTTCATTGACTCTTAGCGCGACACAGACCAGCAGACTCTATACAACAAGCTGCCGTACTGCAGGTGAACATGGAGCTGTCATGCTGGACTGCTTTGCTTCTCACACATCTCCACTTTGCCTAATAGGAGAGCTCTGAAATCAAGGAGGTCTGGGGACTTAGACCAACATCTCGAGCTATAAGCACAAGGTAGTTTTGAAGTCTCATGATTAATCTTTAAAGTTTTCAGGGATTTTATATTTTACTCAAAATTCTGCATATTTATTTTTAATTCAGAAAGAATTCTTCCTTAAGTTTTATAACAAAATTAACATGCCAGGAAGTTGTACCATGTTTATTCCCTGACTTGAAATGTTCATTGTTAATCCCTGCATACTTCAGTCTGAGAAGCTCAAACAGTGTCATTTTACCATTTCAAAAGTATGACTGGATTACACAAGCCATCACAACTAAATGCTGGTGTCCAGCCACCACCTACAACACTGTCCCTATGGGTGAATGCCTTCCAAGTTGCAAACAACTGACTTACAAATTTTGGCTCACAATCTACTTATAAGCTGGGAACTGTTTGTTCTAATACAATATCCTTGCCACAGGGTATGTCATCACAACAAATCGTTCTTTTAATTTCTGGAAAACGCACCACTTCTTCAAGTTATATGTTGATTTTTTTTTTTTCCTCTACATATCAAATGGCCTTCAAGCAGAGTTTCCCAGTATGACTATCTAGTTGGGAAAACAGTCTGACAACAACAAAAAGAAGATACATGAAAGAGCAAGATTGAACAGATCTCATTTATAAGCAAGGGCCTTTGATTCTGTACTCTGTCCTTCAGCTTCAGAATTCAATTTTCCTATTCAATTTTCTGCTGTTCGAATGATGCAGTCATTTCGTTGCTTGGATATAGATGGTAGGCTCCAGCTCTGAAAGCAACAAAGTTGGTGAAAATCTCACAGGAAGCCAAGCTCTTCTTTGTCTTTTGTCAAGGCCCTTTGTAGTTTCAAAATGATCAAAAGCGAGTGCAGGTGAAAAGCAAACACTGCGGTGAGTGAAGCAAAGGGCAAGCCCTGGAAATCTTATTCTCCTTGTAAGACAGGTTTTACTGAACGGAGAGTTGGTGGGGGTGGGGGGGTGGTGGTATTGTACCCTTGAGGTCACTGGAGTTGAATTTTGAACTTCCCAGACCCATTTTAGAATTGGGTCAATGCTGTTATTGCTTCTTGGCTATGGGAAACTTCTGTCAGAGGGGATATCTTTTCTTCCCCTTACATGATTTTTTTCTTCTAATCGTGCTTCCCCTCCTTCAGGTATCATGCTTGAGGAGAGTGACATCATCTGTGTGGCAGTGCTTTCCGGGTTCCTTACAGATGGAGGTAATTGCAGATGGAAAACGTACCACAGGAGGAGACTACCGGTAACCATGAGAATTTAAAAGCTGGCATGTGTAGATCATAATGCTCTCTGAAAATCTGACTTCCTGAGTAACTTTCAGTTCTTTCAAGATGGAATGTTCTCTCTTTTCACTTATGATTTGGGATAATTGGATGCCTTAAGGGAGCCTTGAGACGTATTGTACTGAAAGCCTCTCCTGTGTGCATGACTCATGCCAAAATAGAAGTAGATTAAACTTCATGTCACTGGCATCAAATTCCTAGCCTCTGAGAGTTTATCTTTTATATTAGGGGTCTGCAAACTACAGCCCTCCAGCCAGATCTGGCCCATGGCCTTGTGCGTTTTTTTGTTGTTATTCAGCCTACCAGTTAAGAATTTTTTTTAAATACTTTTAAATGGTTGCGGAAAAACAAAAGAAGAAAAATATTTTGTGACACATGAAACTTACTTGAAATTCAGATTTAAGTGTAATGAATATAATTTTATTGGAAACACACCCATGCCCATTCATTTATGTATGGCTTTCGGCTGCTTTCGTGTAACAGCTTCAGAGTTGAGGAGTTGTGATAGAAACCATGTGGCCTGCAAAACTTAAAATATTAACTATTTGGCCCCTTTTGGGAAAACTTTGTCAACCCTTGTTCCATATCCACTGAGAATTCGCTTTTGTCCAGTGATGTGCAGCAAGAAGGTGGGCATGTCTGGGGCAGTGGACACACATAAGGGAGTGGGGGGCAGGCTGGGGAAGCATGAGGACCCTTAGAGGACACTTGCCAGGCACCAGCTGTCTGTGGCTAAAGCTGCTCTTTGCTTTGCTCTAAAGAATTGTATGCATATTTTTAATAAAAGGAACAAAGATCCTAGTAAAAGTTGGATAAATTAGGATACAGAAAAGGAGAGAATAGCTGTCTCTGTACCATAGTCATGCATTTTTCTCTCTCTGACTCTTACTCTCTGCCTCACTATCTCTTGTGGTTCCTCTTGGAATGAGAATTGTAAGATGAGGGAGAGGAAGAGAGACAGAAAGAGAGAAAGATTTTTAGATGAAAGCAGAGGACTCAGGTAATTGAGCAGAAGACAAAGGAGCCATCAAAGTGAGAATGGTAGAGATAAAGATTATGGAATAGTGAGAAGGGCCTTGCAAAAAAGTTCTGAGGCATGGATGGTGCCATCCTCTATTCCTGCTACAAATTAAGCTTTCTAAGAGGGGGCCATAGAGACTTTATTAATTGATTGATTGACTGGGATAGAGATCAAGAAGATAAGGATGTAGAAAGAGGGTGGAAGTGATTAATTTTGCTAGCTGTTTTGTGATAAAAAGCAGGTTTTTTTAACTTGTTGCCATTGGACTCTAGATTCAAATAAAAGCTTGTACATGAGCCTACTACATAGATGAGATAAAGATGGACCAGCAGGGATTTAAGCTGGCCTGACCTCCAGCCACGCACACTCCTCTACCTCCATCAGGGATTTCACAGTGCGTGTGTGCGTGTGCTCTCTCTCTCCCAAGAATAATCACCACTTTCTCATTTGGGGGTGGGGGAGGGGTCATTCTGACGTTATGGGAGTCACTTTGAATCTAATTAACAGGAAGAGGGAGGACATAACATGCGTTTGCCGTCTTTGTCCACACTGGACTTGTATAACTACCATAAAGTGGTTTGCAGTTTGGTAATCACACAGATAAATTCACAGCTCACACATTTTTAAACTATGTTGTAATTCTCCCATGAAACCCAAAAACACTAAGGAAAGGGTTAGCTTATGATGCATATGAAGCAGACGCAGGTTTGTTTCATTTGGTGTTGGGCAACTTTTTAGGGCATCAGACACCTAGAAGAGGACCATTAATCCCTAATTTTAAAATAACAGCATTAGCAGCGCAGGGACTACCAAGCCCTGGAGTGAACAGGACTCTTTGTAACCTTAATCCATGGCAGATTTAGATTTATGAAGGCATTTGCCATTTGTGTTGAACAAGTCAGTGTGAACAATTAAGGATCAATTTGTTGACAAATGTGCCAACATAACAATTGGTCTTCCTTTTAAGAGTTTTCCATACTTTTTCATTCTGTGGCACACAGGTCAACTTGTTAGAAGACCAGAAGACCTGGGGTTTTATGCACCCTCCTTGCCATTTACTTGTTCATACCACACAAACCAACCACATTAGAAAACACACACAAATGTGCCAAGAACTCCTGCCTCTCTCTCCATCACATTTGTAGCCACCTTTTCCTAATGGAGCATGGAATTCCATAACCTCAGGGAACATCGGGACTACTTCAAAACACTCCCAAATGTTCTAGAAAATGGATTTGGACCTCGCTTATTATTTTGCCTTGAGAAATGCATTACCAACATTTGTGCTCGAAGAGGTTGTTCTACTACCCTGAAACATCGCCTTGGAAATAAATGTACAGTGAGGAACAGACAATTGAAGCCCTCTACCCCTCCAGCCTCACCTCTTCCCTGTGGTTAAAGGAAGCATTATACTTTCCATCAGCTCTACCCCAAAATCAACAGGAAGAAAAACGTTAAGCACAGAATATGAATTATCTACTATTTACATAAAGAAGACTCCCCTAAGGATCCCATTAACATTTAATGTATTTCAAAAGATAACCACATGACTTCCAGGCAGGCAGATATCTAAATCAACAGATGTTCAAGTTAACATAGGGAATCACAGCCTCATGCTGAAAATAGGACCTCTATAATTCAGCTCAAGTGTGGACTAAAATCATGGAGTCCACAGAAAGCTCTCCTAAATAATTCAGTCAGTATGATCATTAATGACTTGTAGGGCTTATGGTCTCTGAATAACAGTTCTTTGTGAAAGGCAGAAGTTGGAGGGAAATGTTATTACTCTTGCATAGGTTGTTAAACTTGAACAAAAATATAAGAAGTAATATCAGCATGAAATGACTGTTTTTCTTGTGCAGAAACTCTTATCAAAATCAAAAGCTTGCTTTGGAGCAGTAATAAATCTGCTTCTGATTTGCTCCACCCGGAGTTTGAACAGTTATCAGATGATTATGCCTCAAATAGATTTTCAGGGCTCCATTTCCCTGTACCAAACAGCAAAGGGATATTTCATGCTCCACTACTTAACTGAGCATCCTGTTCCTATATGAAAGCTTAAGAAGGTCAGAGAAATTTAGAAAGATTAAATGCATTACAACTCTGGAAATAAATTGTTAGGGCAGAGAAATGCTTGAAAACCTCATGACTCTTTTGCAGTAATGTCTAGTTTAGAGGTTGTATGGGGTAGGAGAGTTGAGTGTTTGAGGAGGAAGAGTTGAATGTGGAGGAAGGAAGGAAGCCATAATGTACAGAGTTAAATGATGGTGGGTTATTACTTGACAGTAAGTTTGAAATGGTTCCAAGGAATAGTAAATGAAAAGGCTAATGTGGGAAAGGTTTGACATTATTAGTGAACACGATGACTGATGGGAGGCTTCCTCCAGGAAGACCTGGACAATACACTGGCTTTAAAAGCAGACCTAAGCGTTGCACAGATGAAGGGAGCTCAAGCTTAAAGAGATCTTTACAATTTTCAGTAATAACTAGGCAGAAAGACTCATAATCCACAGGACAATGGTATTTTTGCAGCCTGTAGGAGGACAGCAATTCACAGTGCTGTAGCAGGGTAGAAAATGCAGAAAGAGGCTAAGCAAAGTGCAGAAGGCAGTGAATTCAAATTCAAAGTAATCACAACTCCAGTAGCTGTATGTTGCTCTCTGGTAACGTCTCCGATAGTCAATTGATAGTCAAGTTTTTATGGAATATAAACCATAGACCCACTACAGAACAAGGTGCTGTGAGACAAAAGCCCAAGGGTTTAAGGTCTAGCTCAGAACACAGAGCCATTTAATGAACCAAAATGTATATAATAATATATCAGATTATGTGTATGTGATACTAATAATTTGAAGTTCAGAATAAATATAATAAAGTGTCAATTATTGCTATAGACAGAAAATGGGCTGAGTTCACCAGGGAAGGCTTTAAGAGAAGTAATTTAGGAAAGATTTCTCAAGAATGGATGCAGTGGTTCAATACCCCCTCCTTTAATTTTGATTTTGAAACATAATGGTCTTCATTTCTGTTGCCCACATTGTAATAAAAGCCTGACCTAATGGTGTGACTCTAAGAATGGGAACTGCAGACAGAGTATAAGGATGTAAGCTTTGTGAGGCTGTGAGATAAATATTTCACTTGGATGCAATTTGCAATTTTTATGCATATAGCTTTCCTGAGAGTGTGATTGAATTTAGAAAATCTAGAAGAGAGAGGGAGAGGTCTATTCTCAGAGAACAAAAAAATTCTAAAATTCTTTTTGTACAGAAAGAATACTGCAGCTTCTTAACCCCTGAATGGCATACATTTTGAATATGTATGACAAAAAGATTAAACATTAATAATGTGCAATGAAAATTAATTTTATAAATGTATTTATTACCTCAAATTCTAGTTTTCTTAGTTTAACTGGTCATGTTTAATAAAAAGAAAAAATTTTAATGATGAAAAATGGAACCCCTGATGGTAGTTTGCAAAAGATGGAAAGGAGATTATGATGATAACTTTGGTAATGTTCTAGAAATTATTTTTAACAGACTTGATTTTTTAAAGACTTTATTATCTTAGGACAGTTTTAAGTTCACACAAAATTGAGGAGAAGGTACAGAGATTTCCCATATGTCCTTGCCCTACACCTGCAGAGCCTCCCCACTATCAACATCCCCCACTGGAGCAGCACATTTGTTACAACTGATGAACCTACATCGACACATCATAATTCCCCAAAGTCCATAGTTTACCTTAGGGTTGTCTTTTGGTGTTGCACATTCTATGGATTTGGACAAATGTATAATGACACATATCTATCATTATAGTACCATACAGAGTATTTTCCTGCCCTAAAAATCCTCCGTGCTTCACCTATTCACCCTCCTCTCCTCCAACCCCTGATAACCACTGATCTTTTTACTGCCTCCATTGTTTTCCCTTTTCTAGGATGTCATATGGTTGGAATCATACAGTATATAACCTTTTCAGATCGGCTTCTTTTACTTAATAATATGCGTTTAAGATTTTCCATGTCTTTTTAGTACTTAATAGCTCATTTTTTTCAGTAGACTGTGGTGAGTAATAAAATACTGTCACCAGGCAAAATCCTGCAAAACCCACTTCAGGCAGAAAAAAAAAAAAAAAAGATAGCCTTAATTACCAGAGCTCAGACACAGTCCAGTGTTAGCAATACAGAAAGGATCTACAGTTGAGTCAGTCAGAAGCATCAGCTTTCAATGCAGTAAAAAGAGTCAAATAATAAGTCAAACAAGCTGGCTGATCCCAAGTCCACAGGTGAGGTGACAGACAACACGAAAGGGGAGTGAAGGAATAGAAATGGCAGGCAGATCCCAGTACCCACTCTCCTAGGAGACCTCACAACTTCTCTGTTGCTTTCATCACTACACCTTCAAGAGATGGTTTTCATAAGTTCTTCTGCTTTCATTCTGTCCACTGTTCAAATCTTTTAATGCCACCTTATCTGTTCCTCTTGTACAATTATCCTGCAACAGAAGACTCACATTCAGGGCATTGGTGGCCAGAACAACTGGTAGAAGACTCCCATTAAATCCAAGTCTTCCTTGCTCTCCTCTTGACTTTTACAGTAAATGTCCAAACAACTGTTAATACCTCCTATGTGGTTTCTAGAGGTCACGCATGGCTGAGTTGGATCTGCCTATAGGTTAACGTATCTGTTCTCTTAAGTCATGACTTCTACTTATATCTCTCAGAGACAAGCTTTTCCTGTCTCATGGCCACCATCTTACATAGATCACTAGGGTAGAGCCCATTAATAACAGGAACTATTTTCTTATTTAAATTTTCATGACAAACATCTAACTGCCCAGAACATAGTAAGTTCTAGATGCCAAATACATGTTTCTTGACTGATTGAATGACGTTTTCTTCAGTTACTTTAGCTTTAAAGAAACCAGTTTTCAATGGCTTTCTTCTCCAGCTCCATTAGCAGCCTTCACACTGAAATAATTAGCTATTGCCTTGGGTCTTGGGAAGGAGAAACAACTTCCAGACCCTGGCTATTAATTTAGGAGGATTCATATTAGATACAGAATTAGTGTCATGCTTGATTCAGCCTTTCATGTCTTGAAACATGCCTCAGGCCACATCTGAATGCACCGAAATGCAGCAGGAATTCTAGAGCTGTGCTGAATCTTGGTCATGGCCATCAGCAGAGGAGAGCATACAAAGTACATAATGTCATGCTAGACACTGTGAGGGTGAACAGAGAAGGAAGAAAGCCACTACAGCTGTCCCTACCTTTTCCCCTAATATGTTCCCAATCCCTATTCACCTATCCACCTTAAATCATTTTAATTTGTACTATCACCCAATGCACACACATACATACACACTTTCCCCAATTGCCCAACTATATACTAATCTATCTTGACTAAAGTGTGAAAAAAATTAATTTCTTCTAATTAAGTCAAACTAATGTGAAAATTTTTAAAAGAAAACGTTATGGGAAAGAACTAAGAGAACACAAAACAAAACAAAGAGTGTAGAAACAGATGAATTTCACAGAAATATATGTATATGAGCCAAATTTGACTCAGTTTAGTACATTTAACAGGTTAGATTGGCTGGCCCCAATTTCCTTCACTTCATGAGGAGGGAATCCTTCCAACACCGACCATATTTGCACATCAATAGTAATTTCCACGACTAGGCCTCGCTCAGTGATGCAGGCACCCCTGTCAATGCTCCCTCCAGAAGATGATTTGCAATGGCTACATGTCCTCCCATCAAAAACAAAACAAAACAACAACAACAAAATCACTGAAAACAAAACAAAAATAAAGTACACATTTTTGCAACTCCATTCACCACCAAACTTCTTGAAAAACAAAACTAAACTCATTGCCTTCCCTCCATTTGATCCCCTGCCAGTCATCTTTATCCCACTGCACTTTGCCTCCTGCCTCTAGCACTTCTCTAGAGCTGTTCCCAGAAGGTCTGAAGCAACCTCCCGATTGCCAAACCCAATTCCCAGTTCTCTAGACTTGTTGTTTGACCCTGTTGGCCAGCTCTTCATTCTTGGACCTCTTTTCCCTCGGCTTCTGTAATCCTTCTGGTTAAAATCCTACCAGATAATGTTTGTGTTTGTTAGTTTCAAAATTGACTTGAAATGGCTGATAAATAATATGAGTTTCTATTACATGCTCTCTTTCTACCACTCTGGTCATTCTCTTTGTTTCTTTCTCTGTCTCTCTTTCCGCCTGTCTCTCTCCCTGGTAGTAACTTTGTGTTTACCTATTTCTTAGATGTAGTTATTTATTCTGCCTCTATCTGCATCAGTTCCCCACTTCTCCCACAAAATTTCTTCTACTTCTGTAGCTCCAACTGTCACTTAATGAGCAGAAGCCTTCTTAACTGACCTCATAAACCCTTTATTCTTGCTCCTGTTTCCCACTGTCTGCTGTCTACTGCTACATTCCCTGATGGGCTTTACCATTGCCCTGGAGGGTTAAATGGAGAGGGCAGTCTACACACCCCTTCTGCAGCCACAGGTCTTTGCATTTTAAAAGTTTACTGACTCTTTAATGCATACTTTGAATTATACCACTTTGATCTCCTCAGTCAGTATTCATCAGTCCTTCCTATAAACCATCCTGACCCTGCATTACCCTTGTCTTTTAAGATCTCTCATAGTATGTCATGCAAATTACTAGATTATAAACTCTCTGAGGATGGAAATCAATCTTGAATACTTGTATTTGCTTAGTACAGTGCCTTGCATTAATTCATTCACAGGTTCACTTAGTTTTAACAAGGAGTATTCATTGATCACCTATTCATGCTAGACACATTTTGGGCATTGGAAGTACAGTGGTGGGTAAGACCGATACAGTCCCTACCCTCAAGAGACTAGTTCAAGAAAACAGCCATATAAAGGAAACAGGCTAATTGCAGAAAGTAGCAAGTACTATGAAGAAAAGAATGTAATGAGATAGAGACTGCTGGGGCTAACTTTATACATGAAATTCAGGAAGGCTTTCTGACATCTGAGCTGAGATCTAAGTAGGAACAAGCAAGCCACACACACACACACACACACAAATCCTGAGAAATAACATTCCAGATAAAGGGAATAACAAGATTAGAACAGAGAGGTAAGGAGGAGGGAGATTGTGTAGGACTGGGTAGTCCTTGAAAAGGATTTTGGATTTATTTTTAATTCAGTGGGAAAATATGAGGGTATTAATCAGAAAAATGATGTGAGTTCCAATTTTAAAGTTCAGATTTATTTTTAATAAAATGGGAAAATATAGGAGGATACAAATCAGAGAAGTGATGTGATCTGAATTCCAGTTCTGGTTACTATGTGAGGAGCAAACTGAAGAGCGGACATAGGAGATTAGGTAAGAGGTGACACAGGAGCCCAGGTGAGGAACAATAGTGATTTGTATTAGTTTGGGACTTAGGAGATGGTGGAAATGGTTATATTTGTGATAGATTTTAGAGTTTGTTCTAACAGGATTTGAGTTAAACAAGATGGGGACTGAGACAGTTATCACACAGTAGTTACTTAAAAAAAGTTTGTTGATTGCCTCATGGCTGATGACTTCAGGTACTTCCAAGGTAAGTGATCTTCTAAGATTCTACAAGTATTGTTTAACAGTACAAAAAAAAAAAGTTAGCCAGAAGTATATATATGATTCCTACCAAGGGAAGAAGTGGTATTTCAATTCCAGCCTAAGTCCAAATGCCACAACCCCTACCCCCATTCCCACCACATATTTCTATATTTCTCAGGAAAATAATTAAGCATTTTTAAGTGGATTTAAAGGAAATGTAGAATGAAATCTGTGAATATGTAGAGTTATCTGCCTTTGTCTTTGGGCACACAAAAGACCTCAGACTCTTTAAATGAATTGACAGTTTAACCTGAATCATTTAAAGGATCATTTGAAGATGATAAGAAGAAACTTTGCTTCGACCAGCTCATAAATTCTCTTTTAGTAGTTCTTTAAAGTTGTGAGAGTTTTCTCTACAAATGAACACTTTTTATGTAAGTTATTTTAAGAATCTCCTAAATGGCTCCCAGCATGTCTGTTGTCGCAAGGATAAAATAAAAATGCTTAGAGAGAAAACTTTAGTGACTTGAAAAAACACTTAAATAAGAGCTCAATTTGTAGTAGTTTTCAAAGCTCACCAGGCCTACAAATATGCTTCTGGCCAAGTTTGCACTGACTCTTCCTGCAGTAACTAAGCATGCCTCTGCTCTCTTAGGCACCTTCAATTCCAATGATGTATATATGTATCTAAGTATGTATGTATGTATCTGTCTAATGGACTTTTTGGAGTTTTTTAAAAAACAATTTTAGATTTACAAAAGAATTGCAAAATTTTACAGAATTTCTCTATACCATTCCCCCAGTTTTCTCTAATGTTTACATTTTACATAACCATAGAATATTTATGAAAACTAAGGAATTAATCTTGGTATGATTAACTAATAAACAGAGCTAATTCAGATTTTACCAGTTGTTTTTTTTTTTCCATTGACTCTCCTTTGTCTATACCGTGGGATCCTAAATTATACTTAAATCAGCAAAACTCCAGCCCCACAGGCCAAATCTGGCCCACTTTCTGGTTTTGTAAATAAAGTTTTTATTGGAATACAGCCATGATCATTTATTTCCTTATTATCGCTGTCTACTTTTACACTAAAATGATGGTGATGAATAGATGTAACAAAGACTATATGGCCTACAAAGCCTAAAATATTTACTATCTGTCTCTTTACAAAATCGTTTGCCCACCCCTGACTTAGATGTAATAATGTCTCCTGGTCTCCTCCAATCTATGACAGTTCCTTAGTCTTCTCTTATGTTGCATGACCTTGACACCTTTGAAGAGTACTGGTCAATTCTTTTGAAGAATATTCCTCAACTTGGGTATGTCTAATGTTTCTTATAATTACCTTAAGGCTATGTATAATTGGGAAGGCTACCATAGGGGTGATGTGCCCTTCTCAGGGTTTCTTATCAGGAATCATGATAGCTATTAATACTGGGGATGTTAACCTTGATCATCTGGCTAAGGTGGTAACTTACAAAATAGTAATTTTCCTTTGTAATTACTAAATATTTTGAAAGAGATATTTTGAGATTATGCAAAAAACCTGGGTTTTTTTTTTTTACTTAATAAGAGTTTTATTTTTATCTCATTTTATAGGTTGAAGAATGCCTCATCTGATATAAAACAAATGGTTAAAAGTGAAACACACTTGGATATTACTTCTGATCTCAGAAAGAAACTCCACGGGGCTAAGAAAGAAAAATGAGAAATAACAACTAAGCACAATGCAGAGGTAGAATTTATTTTCTTCTCAAATAATGTTAAAAGTAGGGTTTGATTATTTTAGATTCATTTCATATTAGAAAATCCTTGTTTTAACATTTATCACTATAACATTCTTGTGTTTAAAAAGGGAATTATAATAAAACAGATGGTTTTTAAAATACAGTGGAATTGTATAGGAGTATTAAATTAGAAATTTAATCAACTATTATGTTTTTTGGTATGTTGTCTTAATTTTATTTTAATTAGTGTTATACTTGATCAGAAGTGTTAATTGATGAATGCATTTGGTGACTAAGGGATTTGTAAATTAGACATTTTGGACAAAACTCCTGTTTTGATTAAACTTTAGCCAATAGACTTAAGCAAACATAATGGACTTGCCAACAGCAATTCTTAGTATGATATTCTAATGGTGATTTTTTAAATTTCCTTCATTCCTTTTACATGTATTAATTGTACTTCTTATGTAAGGAAGAGTTGTCACTTCTAGGTCATTTATTTATATATATATATATTAGTATGAACTCATGGATATATATTTTATTTTATTTATTTTGTTCTTTGGGTTATAATTTTTTTTTACTCAAGCTGTTCTAAATTTGCCCATTGGGAACTTTTTTAGAATTCTAAAACTGTGCCCTTTTGATATGCCGCAATTCTTTTGCGTGTGTGTGTGTGTGTGTGTGTGTGTGTGCGTGCACGCGCGCTTCGTTTATTTCAGACACCACAAGATGCTCAAGCTAATCTTGTGTTTTCCCTGACTCAGTCCTGGACTAAACCAGTTTTCCAAGGAGTTCTGGTTGCTTTTACTGGAGAATGACATTTAGAAAATAAGTTCTGGGTGTTAGCTCTGCTCATTGCTACTGGGATATCACTATTGTAGCCACTCTCAGTGGATAAAGATAATATATTAACTCATTTATTTATTTACTTACTTATCTGTATACATATTTAAAAACAAACATGAGTCCATTTTGATGCCTCTGACACCAATCCACCTCTGTAGGGTTTATTCTACTTTCTTCCTCTCCTCATTTGTAACTTCTTTCTCTGAAAGTGAGAAACCTGGCTCTTATTATCTATAACATATACACTTAATTATCAACTGTAGTATAAAAAAAAAGTAGTTTCAGAATTCCCATCCATATCCTTGTGAGAAATAAATTTTCCACCTATAGTGAAATGTTTGTATACACTTATCTTTAGTCTTACAGTGTTCAGTCAAAACACCGTTCCCCAAAATTATTTCGGCCAGCTCCTTTCCTTCCATCTCTTTCTTTTGGTTTTGTGATGTATCTGTTGTATTTTGTTGGTTATAAGCAAGTCACAGGGCTTCCCTGGTGGTGCAGTGGTTGGGAATCTGCCTGCCAGTGCAGGGGACATGGGTTCAAGCCCTGGTCCGAGAAGATTCCACATGCCCCAGAGCAACTAAGCCTGGGTGCCACAACTACTGAGCCTGTGCTCTAGAGCTTGTGAGCCACAACTACTGAGCCCACAAGCCACAACTACTGCAGCCCGCATGCCTAGAGCCCTGCTCCACAACAAGAGAAACCAGGGCAATGAGAAGCCCACGCACCGCAGCGAAGAGTAGCCCCCGCTCGCCTCAACTAGAGAAAGCCCGTGCACAGCGATAAAGACCCAACACAGCCAAATATAAAAACAAATAAATAAATCAATTAAAAAGAAAAAAAGAAGCAAGTCACAGTCCCCACTTCTAGGGAATAAGATGCCCAAGGACAGAGTGTTTCTTGTGGATTCCTCTAGTTTCCATCCAAACACTTAGAACTAATAGCTCCACAGATTTTATTATTAGGTCATGCTTGTGTTTCATTGGTTAATCTTTTTTTTAGAAATTTATTCAGCTTGATAATAGAAAATCAAAATGACTGCACTGTAGCACGGACATCCAGTCATTTCAACTCTTTTGACAACTGAGGCATTTCCCTAGACAATTGCCTTGACTCGGCTAAAACTGACTCAGGCACTTCCATGCAGACAAAGCCCAGGAGGCCATAAGTGTCCTCCTGTAGCAGATAAACTCTGCTAGGTCCTTCCTTTAATATCAATTCCTTCTCAGGTCAAACCGAGAGACGATAGAAGGCAGGTGTTCTAAGAACAACTGTCTGATTTTTATGCAGCTTACATTTTTTTCCTGGGCCCCATTTTCTTCACTTAGGTATTGGATACATGAACTAAAACTAATTTTTTGTAGTCATAATATAAAGCTAGGACCATGATGAAGTTTAATATGCATACTTTCCACATTATACTTTAGGATAGATGTGGCTGTCCGTAAATTTGTTTGTCTCTCCCAGTCCTTATGGGAAAACATATGCAAAGCATTTGGGGATTATTGCCAAGTAGAACTGGGACCCTGCTTGAATGAAATGAAGAACAAATCCCCTAAGAGAAGGCAATAGGCTCACCGTGAACTGAGCAAACCAAGGAATCATGCCTTGCCTTGGGGTGGAACAGAAGAGGGAGGAGGTTTATTTGCCCATTAAACCCGAAGTAGGTTTAAATGATTTAGGGGAAGCTATTGAACATCAAGTCTGCCATTAGATAAAAAGCGTCACTGCTACAATTTGCTGCATAGAGACCTTGTAAGCATAACTCTGAGAGATCCACTCACTCACTGATCTCACACCAGGCCCGTGACCAACTCTGGGTTCAGCCCTGCACTTTGAAGGGTATGAAAGAAATGTAAGAGAAGACCCTGCCATCAAAGGACTTTGGAGACTCACCATCTACTTTCTTCATGGTCTGCCACCATATGGTGATAAGGAATAACCTTGATTAGAAGGCACAGCCTCTGTGAAAGACCAGCAGGGTTAACTGTAAGTAGAGTCTGAATCTTTGCATATTTTTAAAGTGGAATATACATGGAAATTAAGGTAAGTCAGTGCTGCTTAGGACAGTCAAGATGGCTGAAGCAAAGAAAGAAAAGAAATACAGACAGACCCTTCAACTGCTGACAGTTTTTGAAGGTATATGAACCAAAAGAGCCCTTACGTTCTACTTTCAAGTAGAAGCAAATCTGGCACTGAAGTTGAGGCAAGCGAAAATTTCCTAAGATCAAACAGCTGAAAAAGTGGCACTGGAACGAGAGGCACTCTTTGAGTGTTTTTTAATGTATTTTCAGCTGTTTGAATTCTCGATTGGAATGAAAGACACAAGAGTGAAAAATCTTAGAGCTGCAAAAATGCTAAAAGGAGAAAGGAATAATCCGCTGCTGCCATCTTCGTCCTTAGCGTCGCTCACATGGGCTCCTACAACTGCCAACTACCTGTACTGTCCATTTTTGCTTTTGCAACAATTCACCCTTCATACAGCCTTCAAAACAATCCTTTAAAAACGTACATTTCTCCCTGCTAACAAACTTTCAAATGGCTTTCCATTACACTTTAATGGCGTGTCTTCTTCATCTTCATCTAATTCCATGGCTGTCCTTTCTCACTATGGTCCAGTGACACTGGACTTTTTTATTATTCCCAGAACACCAAAAGCTTTTTGCTTTACAGTTCCTTCTGTCTGTACCGTTCTCTCTTCAGCTCTTCATACCTGCTCATCTTTTAGCTTAAGTGTTATTTCCAGAGGGAAGGTTTCCTTGCCCAGACTCTAAGTAGCCTCCTCAGGGTACTCTGTACCATAAAACCCCATTTATTGACTCATAGAAAAGATTCCAAATTGTAATTATTTAATTTATACATTTTTATATTACATTGTTATCTTTCTCCTCCATTAACCAATGGAGAGGTGCTGCCCAACAGAAGCTGTGACATTTGGTAGAGGAATGCAGCCTCTGTCCCTGATGAGGCCTGGTAGAAAGGGAACAGGGTGAGTAAATACACCACCACCACCACCACCCCACTCCTCATTCCTTCTGATCTTTTACTGGTTCCTTTTGACAGCCAGACCAGGAGGCAAGAGAAACTGGACAATGCAGTCTATAGAGGTTGGCTTTCTGAGACACATAGTAGGACAAGGAAGGGCTGAGGGACAAATGGAGCTGAAGGGCAAATGGAGACTACCCAGCACATAGATTGAAAATAGAACAAAGTGAGTTTAATGGGAATTCAAGAAGAAATGTATAGAGCATACTGTGCAAAGTCTGTGATCAAAGAAACAACAGGAAAATAAAATATTTCCTGAACTGAAGAAAGATTTGAGTCTATGGACCAAAATACTCATCAAAGAACAGAAATGCAAGGGCTTTAAAAAAATGTGCTATCCAGATACCATCCCTTAAAACATTACTTAAAAATATGCTAGAGCTATCCAAGAGAGGAAACTAAATAAAGAACTCAAGAATGAGGAAAATAAATGAACTGTGGATAAACATTAAAACTCACAAGCCAGAGACTTTAAAAATATCAATAAGTCATTTTTAAATGTTCAAAAATTCCAATGCAAATATTAAAAATAAACTTGTAAAGCATAAGAATCTTATCAAATAGATTCTCAATTTGAATAATAGATGATGTCAATAAAACTGAGAAATTGAGAGAGGAAGAAAAGAGGAAAATTATTTTACAAATGTGTCAATGGAAACCATTGCATTCTTAGTATTCATAATCACAGAAAAATAGATCTAATTTTTCTAATAAAAATAATCCCAAAGCGTGTATCTTAGAAATCAATTGAATAAAAAGAAAAAACAAAACATAATCAAATACCAGAGTAAAAAATAACCTCTAAGAAGCATTAATGCAGAAAGACATACATAATCCTAAGCAAAACTGGGTTGACACTCTCTATTGAAAAACAAAGACTAATGAATTTGTCAGATTCCATCTTATGGTCTTTGAAAAGAAAGGCTTAAAAGTGTAACATAAAGATTTAAATCAAAAAGATATCTTTAGGTAAATGTAAAAAAATAAGCAAAAAACAGTGACCATTTTATTATAAGAAACAACCTAGAATTCAAGCCTAAAAGGACTGGATTAAGTGAAGAAAGGTCAACACTTTATATTGATTCAAGGTCTCCCAAAGAAGAGATTATAATCATGAAACTTTGTGGAGCAAATATCAGGTCATTGAAATATACAAAGAAGTGATTGGAAAAGAGAAGTCCTTGAAAAAATACTTTAGTGGGAGACTTAAGCAGACCACTTTGAAATACAAAGAAAAAATGACATAGCTGATTTAAACAATATAAGTACTAAAGATGTTCTATAAATTAGATTAAATGCTGTAATTTGAGAATACATGTTAGAGTAAACATTATTTCCTAGTCAAAAAAAGAATTGACAATGTTAATACTAGTTAGCTAATATGAGCTTAGTTCCGTTTCAGGCCAGCCATCATGCCAAGGTTTTTTTGGCATCTATCATCTCATTTAATCCCCACAATAATACAATGAGATAGACATTATTAAACCTATTTAAAGAGGCAGAAACTGAAGCTTAAAGAACTTCTAATCTGTGTCCCCAAAATCACTATTGTAGTGGGAAAAACAGAATTCTAACTCCAGCATGTGTGACTCAGAGCTTCCTCCTAATCACTTTAATATACTCTTTCCCAGAATATTTCATTCTAATTAGAAGAAGCTGATCAGGGCATATTCTCTAAGCACAAAGCAATAAAATTAGAAATTAAACTTCAATAAAAGATAGTTTTAAAAGCTCTCTTAATTAATCTTTGTTTGGGTCAAAAAGAAGCCCAGAACAAGCTAATGACTCTGAAAACACTACATTAAAATAATATATGAGAAGTCCCCAATAAATTTATAGCCTTAAATTATTTTATTCTTAAAAACAAGAGAAAAAAAATGAATTATGCACTTAATTCCAGAATTTAGGAGGAGGAGGAGAAGCAGAAGGGGAGTGCAAAAAACATACCTAAGGGCAGAAATTAATTAATTAGAAAATCGTTTTTTAAAGTGAGAGATAATTGATATGAAAATACAAGTGCTGCATACACACACACACAATGAAACAAACTTTTCAGGAAACAAAGTTTAAACTTACTACGTGATACACTCTGATGTTTCCAGTTTCTTTAACAGCTTTGTTGAGGTATAATCAATAAATAATAAACTACACATATTTAAAGTATACAGTTTAATAAGTTTTGAAATATGGGTACACTTGTGGAGCCATCAACAGAATCAAGATAATGAAAATATCCAATACTATCTAAAGTTTTCTCGTGTCCTTTTGTTATCCCTTCCTCTCCCTGGTCATCCTTCCCCCCATCCACAGAAAACCACTGACACGCTTTCTGCCACAACAGATTAGTTTTCATTTTCTAAAGTTTTCTAAACATGGAATCATGAAGTATGCACTTTTTGGCCTGCCTTCTTTCACTGCTTATGTAACCATTCTGAGACTTATCTATGTTGTTGTATGTGTCAGTAGTTCAGTCTTTTTTTGTTAATTTTCCATTGTACAGATATACCACAATTTGTGTATTCATTAACATGCTGGTATGGATTTGGGTTGTTTCCAGTTTGAGTCAATTACAAATAATGGATGACAACTGGGAGGGGAATTGGACTCAAGAACAGTTTTTCTCCTTAATACAATAATTGTGACTATATGTCAGGAATGAATCAGGAGAGAGCAAAAATTAATAGCAGGAGAGAAGGGAGACAGCAATGTCCTGAGTGAGGTGACATGGAATCTTGTGCACAAGAAGGGAGTCTGGCCTTAGTAGGAGTGGAAAATTGATTGATCATGACAGGTGTACATGGACACCTGTTGCTGGAAGGTGGGTAGGTGTGGTGGCAGCGGTGGTGGAGGGTGGGTCTGTGGTAGCTTTCCTCTGATTACTTCAATTTTCTTGGTGAATTAAGAAGCAAGGTCACAGCTAAAAGAGAGGTTGGAGAAGAGGAGTTGGAGGTTTGAGAGGAGATGAGAGATATGAAATAATCATCTGAAATTGTACGCCCTGGTATATAATTGGTAAGTCATTCTGAATGGGCTCTGATGGGTAGGATAGTAGCATTAGTCAGAAAATTAAACAGCTACAACTTAAGCATTATTCACGCAGAAAAATACGGGCATGCCTGAAGTCATTGCTCCCAAAACTCAAACCCTGACAGTTCTCCTTTATGACTTAACATCAAGACACTGAGTTACACCTGTTCTCTGTGCTTCCCTTTCATTACAACACTTCACTTTGGGGTTGAGAATTGTTAAGCCAATTCCCTTGTAGCCGCTTGCCATTTTGCTATTAGTTACTGTTTAACAAGAGCCATGTCAGTCATGCCGCACCTCCAGGGACGGGGTGGATATGTGTGTTTCTGGCAAGGTAGGAGTTTGTTTCTTCTGTTTCCTTTTAATTCTTTGTTTCAACCAGGAAAACAAAAGCAAAAAAATGAAAACCTAGGTTTCTCTGCTTCATTTTGGTGATGGTGTATCAAAAGGAGACCATCCGCATAAACTGCGATATCTCAGTTTTGTTTCATAGGCACATTTGCCAAATTAAAATCTGGGTTATTTCCCCTCATGGGTAAAAGAAAAGAAAATGATATTTTCAGGTGTGGCTTAGTGCATCCATAACAAGAAGGAGCAATGTTCTTAAAGAACATGAAAGCACCTCTATTCCAGCTGCCACTGTGGAAAAAATAAGAAGGAAAGACTGAGCTTTACAGAATTCGTTTTGATCATTCAACATGTTTTCAATATGATGCTAAATTTGGTTTTTAAAGAAATAATAAACATGCAATGGCAGGTCCATTGGGCAAAATTTTGGCTTGAACTTGAAGTGGATGATAAGACAGGAATAACAGATGGGAAGAGAACACATGAGAAGAGAAATTTTATAAACTAAATCCTGGGCTCAGTGTTTCTGGGAACTCTCAGTGCTTTGACTATTTAAATATTAACTGCACTTTTCAATGTCCTATTTTTTGTCTGATGATAACAAGTGGGGGATGAGCAAGTTATTCAACAACATTCTATTATAGTCCAAAATGCCAGAAAATCCATTCAAGGCTTCCTGTGGTACACAACTATAGGAATAACTGAATAAAACTGAAGAGACCTCTGAGGAGGAAATTGTGTGATTGTATCATAGTGCCACCTGGCCTATACAGCAACGCTCTGCTCACATGGCACCAATTTGCTAACGCAAACATGAAATTGTGTACTTTACATGGAAATTGTATATTTTCAACCTCAGGATAGGTATGAGAGGCCAATCCTTCAAAGAGAACAAATAATTTATATCATACTGCACATAGGAGACTTTCCATTTGGATGATTCACTGATTTCTGAATACTTTTGAAGTGACCATTTCTAGATCCAAATGCCTTTATCTCAGATATTATCACTACTATAGATTGCTAGCGTTATCAGACTAGAAACTTTAGGATGAGTGCAGCGGAGGAAATCAGAGACCTATCACCCAAATACTATTACTTGAATCAGAATTTATAATAAGGAACACTAATTTAAATTTTGTAGGGTATAAGCTTTTTTTTTAAAGCTTTGGGTGAATTCAGTTTCATTTTTATATATAGTTTACAGCTATCCACTTGTTTTAAATTATGATGTCTTGGTTTTGAGATTTAATCATGGTTTTACACTTAGATATACTCCCCAACAGGAGCACAGGACACCCATTCATCAAAGCTATAAACGACATTTTTCTTTTGTTGCCATACATACTCTATTTTAAGGTAGAGGGAGTACTAGCCATTTCAGAACGTTTCAGAAGACTTGGCATACCCGATCAGCATGTGCAGAGGCTTGCACCCTACACTGCATATAAATTTTTTCAGACTGTGTTTTGGTAGGAGCTTATCCAGATTAGCTATAGAGTAAAAGAATGTTACAGCAGGAAGGAACCCCAGAGAGGGTCTAGGGCTCGAGGCCAACTCACCCTGCTTGTTTTATAAATTCTCCTGGAGAAGTTAAAAGACTTGCCCAATGTTACATTAATGTGTAGCATGGCCCCCATCTTCTATTATGTAGGACATTTAGGAAAGATGTACCATGCGTACATAAAAGTACAGACATGGGGTCAGACTAATGCACACTAAAATCGCTGCTTAACTGTTAGCTAGCTATGTAACCTTGGGCAAATTACTCATCCTTTCTAAAACCCAGCTTCCGTATCTTAAATTAGAGATAATAAATAACATAACATATAGGGTTGTAATGTGAATTATGTGAGGTAATCAATTTAATAGGTCATTGCACATAGAAAATAATAACACAGGAAATATATAAATCCACTATGCTCAAATTCCTGATGATATTGTAATACATAGTAAAAATAATCTGCTCTAAATGGCTTAAAAATTAAATTTGACTGGAGTTTTATCAAGAAATTCTTCATACTATTTAAATTATATTCATGAATCTCACTAGTTGCCCAGGGTATTATAATGAACCCAGGGCACTTATGCACCCAAAGTGCCTGTGTAAAACCAAGACACTTTGAAGGAGGTCTGTGTAAGTGAGAAAGTGGATGATATTACACACCCATCTGCAGGGAAAATGAACATATTACAGATACATACATACATGGCTGAAAAATGTAAGTAAACTCGTCCTCTTGATTTATCCTTTTTCATTAATTGAATCTGAATCTGATCATATTAAAACCAGATTTTGACATCCTTAAGGAATAAGTTATCATTTTAATCAGAGACAAATGTGAGAAAAATTCTATATGATACACTTATTCTTTAGAATCTGATGGATCCAGTGGTTTGATCTGCATGTAAGAACTCTGAACCTGATCATCAAGCATATTTTTGCAAAGTATAGCCAGTGAGATGCCAATCAACAGTGATGGCCAACTGGCATCGAAGTAACTCTTTTTGGCTGAAGAGCAAATTGTACTTGGGTCAGAGAGAAAGCCAAGTCCCTGAAGATTCTCTCACAGCATTGTAAACAGTAATAGCTCCACTGTTCAGATAAGGGGCCTGTTCAAGGCCTCCTTGTAAGTAAGTAATCTAAAACACATTCAGACAGCAATGACTCTTGTTGGAACAAGATTTTAAGCAGTGCCTAAAAGTTCTTTAAAAATGTACTTAAAAGTTAAAAGAACTTTTATCTCTATTGCAAATTGGGGGTCCACTTAATTCGAATGCTATATCATCTCAAGTTATCTAAGAAGCTGAAGGCAAGATGGAATTAGATAGTTGAAGGATTTTTTGGAGGAGACACCTGTGAAAGATGTAGGGGAGAGGGAGCAGAATAGGCTAGGAAAGCATCAGACTGTGATGAAGGTCTAGCACCTGTGTAAAGAGAGAAGGAAGGAAGGATGATGATGTATTGAATAGGAAGAGCTTCAGACTATACTACAGCTCCTACACTGCGTCAATCAGGTCGATGGGGAGCCACAAAGCAGAGACTGCCCTTTAGAAGAGTCTGGTGTTGGGCAGAAATGTCCCAGCCCTAGTAGCCAGTCACTGGCTGGGTGAAGCCTGAAGAAAGTGCGGCCTTGGCATGAACATCATGGCGGATCCAAAGGTTGGGCCTCTGGAGGTTGTCTGCCAACCCCGGTACTTGCACAAAGTTCTCCAGAAAGGAGATCTGAGCATTTCCGTGAATGCCACAGATGCCTTCCTAAAATAATATCCACAAGGGTTCTCCAAATTGGTTCCTTAAAAAGACAGGAGGGTTAGATAAGAATGATTGAAAAAAGAATTATATGCATTTTACTATATATGACATTATATAGGATGAAATATAGATAATAGCTGCGGTTCAGGTATTAACTTCCATTAACTTCCAGTTTCTGTACATAAGCATTGGCAAAACCTTTGGCCTTGCATGGCTTAAGCAATTGCTTCTGTGGTAAGTTCAGGTTTCCTTCTTAGTTATTTTATGGCTCAGGTTTCTTTTATCTGAGTTTCATGCAATTCTAGGTTGAAATGGCTTTTCCATCAAATAATTGACCATACTACCAGTATACTAGAAAATTATCAGTCTCAACTGATCTTTCATTAATTCTGACTTTGTGCACTTTCAATAGCTTAATGACTCTTCTTTATTTCAAAAAACCTAAAAAGTGTTCTTCTTCTTCGACAGTCATTGTTATGTGGGAATGATGATTTCACATATAAGATCCTTCACAGCGAGAGGAGATTGGTTCAAGATGGCGGAGTAGAAGGACGTGCTCTCACTCCCTCTTGCAAGAGCACTGGAATCACAGCTAACTGCTGAACAATCATCAACAGGAAGACACTGGAACTCACCAAAAAGGATACCCCACATCCAAAGACAAAGGAGAAGCCACAATGAGATGGTAGGAAGGGTGCAATTACAATAAAATCAAATGCCATAACTGCTGGGTGGGTGACTCACAAACTGGAGAACACTTATATACAGAAGCCCATCTACTGGATTGAAGGTTCTGAGCCCCATGTCAGGCTTCCCAACCTGGGGGGCTGGCAATGGGAGAAGGAATTCCTAGAGAATCAGACTTTGAAGGCTAGCAGGATTTGATTACAGGACTTTGACAGAACTGAGGGAAACAGAGACTCCACTCTTGGAGGGCACACACAAAGTAGTGTGTGCATCGGGACCCAGGGGAAGGAGCAGTGACCCCATAGGAGACTGAACCAGACTTACCTGCTAGTATTGGAGGGTCTCCTGCAGAGGTGGAGGGTGGCTGTGTCTCATCGTGAGGACAAGGACACTGGCAGCAGAAGTTCTGGGAAGTACTCCTTGGCGTGATGCCTCCCAGAGTCCGCCATTAGCTCCAACAAAGATCCCGGGTAGGCTTCAGTCTTGGGTCGCCTCAGGCCAAACAACCAACAGGGAGGGAGCCCAGCCCCACCCATCAGCAGACAAGTGGATTAAAGTTTTACTCAGCTCTGCCCACCAGAGCAACAGCCAGGTCTACCTACCACCAGTCCCTCCCATCAGGAAACTTACACAAGCCTCTTATATAGCCTAATCCAACAGAGGGCAGACAGCAGTAGCAAGAACTACAATCCTGCAGCCTGTGGAACAAAACCCACATTCACAGAAACATAGACAAGATGAAAAGGCAGAGGGCTATGTACCAGATGAAGGAAGAAGATAAAACCCCAGAGGGGCTTCCCTGGTGGCACAGTGGTTGAGAGTCCGCCTGCTGATGCAAGGGACACGGGTTCCTGCCCTGGTCCAGGCAGATTCCAGATGCCGCGGAGTGGCTGGGCCCGTGAGCCATGGCCGCTGAGCCTGCGTGTCTGGAGCCTGTGCTCCGCAACAGTGAGAGGCCCGTGTACTGCAAAAAAAAAAAAAAAAAAAAGATAAAACCCCAGAAAAACAACTAAACGAAGTGGCGATAGGCAACCTTCCAGAAAAAGAATTCAGAATAATGATAGTGAAGATGATCCTGGACCTCGGAAAAAGAATGGAGGCAAACATTGAGAAGATGAAAGAAACGTTTAATAAGGACCTAGAAGAATTAAAGAACAAACAATTAGAGATGAATAATACAATAACTGAAATTAAAAATACACTAGAAGGAACTAATAGCAGAGTAGCTGAGGCAGAAAAATGGATAAGTGAACTGGAAGACAGAATGAGGGAATTCACTGCTGTGGAACAGAATAAAGAAAAAAGAATGAAAATAAATGAAATCCTAAGAGACCTCTGGAACAATATTAAACGCAACAACATTCACATTATAGGGGTCCCAGAGGAAGAGAGAGAGAAAGGACCCGAGAAGATATTTGAAGTGATTATAGTCAAAAACTTCCCTAACATGGGAAAGGAAATAGCCATCCAAGTCCAGGAAGCACAGATAATCCCATACAGGATAAACCCAAGGAGAAACATGCCAAGAAACATAGTAATCAAATTGACAAAAATTAAAGACAAAGAAAAATTATTGAAAGCAGCAAGGGAAAAACAACAAATAACATACAAAGGAACTCCCATAAGGTTAATAGCTGGTTTCTCAGCAGAAAGTCTACAAGCCAGAAGGGAGTGGCATGATATATTTAAAGTGATGAAAGGGAAGAACCTACAACCAAGATTACTCTACCCGACAAGGATCTCATTCAGATTTGTTGGAGAAATCAAAAGCTTTACAGACAAGCAAAAGCTGAGAGAATTCAGCACCACAATACCAGCTCTACAACAAATGCTAAAGGAGCTTCTCTAAGTGAGAAACACAAGAGAAGAAAAGGACCTACAAAAACAAACCCAAAACAATTAAGAAAATTGTAATAGGAACATATATATTGATAATTACCTTAAATGTGAATGGATTAAATGCTCCAACCAAAAGACATAGACTGGCTGAATGGATACAAAAACAAGACTCATATATATGCTGTCTACAAGAGACCCACTTCAGACCAAGGGACACATACAGAATGAAAGTGAGGGGATGGAAAAAGATATTCCATGCAAATGGAAATCAAAGGAAAGCTGGAATAGCAATACTCATATCAGATAAAATAGACTTTAAAATAAAGAATGTTACGAGAGAAAAGGAAGGACACTACATAATGATCAAGGGGTCAATCCAAGAAGAAAATATGACAATTATAAATATACATACAACCAACATAGGAGCACCTCAATACATAAGGCAACTGCTGACAGCTATAAAAGAGGAAATCGACAGTAACACATTAATAATGGGGGACTTTAACACCTCACTTACACCAATGGACAGATCATCCAAACAGAATATTAATAAGGAAACACAGCTTTAAATGACACAATAGACCAGATAGATTTAATTGATATTTATAGGACATTCCATCAAAAAACAGCAGACTACACTTTCTTCTCAAGTATGCACGGCACATTCTCCAGGATAGATCACATCTTGGGTCACAAATCAAGCCTCAGTAAATTTAAGAAAATTGAAATTCTCCCAAGCATCTTTTCTGACGACAACACTATGAGATTAGAAATCAATTACAGGGAAAAAAACGTAAAAAACACAAACACATGGAGACTAAACAATATGTTACTAAATAACAAAGAGATCACTGAAGAAATCAAAGAAGAAATCAAAAAATACCTAGAGACAAATGACAATGAAAACATGACAATCCAAAACCTATGGATGCAGCAAAAGTAGTTCTAAGAGGGAAGTTTATAGCAATACAATCCTATCTCAAGAAACAACAAACACCTCAAATAAACAATCTACCCTTACGCCTAAAAGAACTAGAGGAAGAGGAACAAACAAAACCCAAAATTAGTAGAAGGAAAGAAATCCTAAAGATCAGAGCAGAAAAAAGTGAAATAGAAACAAAGAAAACAATAGCAGAGATCAATAAAACTAAAATGTGGTTCTTTGAGTAGATAAACAAAATTGATAAACCATTAGCCAGACTCATCAAGAAAAAGAGGGAGAAGACTCAAATCATTAAAATTAGAAATGAAAAACGAGAAGTTACAACAGACACCACAGAAATACAAAGCATCCTAAGAGACTACTACAAGCAACTCTATGCCAATAAAATGGACAACCTGGAAGAAATGGACAAATCCTTAGAAAGGTATAACCTTCCAAGACTGAACCAGGAAGAAATAGAAAATATGAACAGACCAATCACAAGTAATGAAATTGAAACTGTGATTAAAAATCTTCCAACAAGCAAAAGTCTAGCAGCAGATGGCTTCACAGGTGAATTCTATCAAACATTTAGAGAAGCGCTAACACCCATCCTTCTCAAACTCTTGCAAAAAATTTCAGAGGAAGGAACATGCCCAAACTCATTCTATGAGGCCACTATCACCCTGATACCAAAATCAGACAAAGATACTACAAAAAAGAAAATTACAGACCAATATCACTGATGAATATAGATGCAAAAATCCTCAACAAAATGCTAGCAAACAGAATCCAACAGCACATTAAAAGGATCATACACCATCATCAAGTGGGATTTCTCCCAGGGATGCAAGGATCCTTCAATATATGCAAATCAATCAGTGTGATACACCATATTAACAAATTGAGGAATAAAAACCGTATGATCAACTCAATAGATGCAGAGAAAGCTTTCGACAAAATTCAACACCAATTTATGATAAAAACTCTCCAGAAAGTGGGCATAGAGGGAACCTACCTCAACATAATAAAGGCCATATACGACAAACCCACAGCAAACATCATTCTCAATGGTGAAAAACTGAAAGCATTTCCTCTAAGATCAGGAAGAAGACAAGGATGCCCACTCTCACCACTCTTATTCAACATAGTTTTGGAAGTCCTAGCCACGGCAGTCAGAGAAGAAAAAGAAATAAAAGGAATACAAATTGGAAAAGAAGAAGTAGAACTGTCACTGTTTGCAAATGACATGATACTATACATAGTGAATACTAAAGATGCTACCAGAAAACTACTAGAGCTAATTAATGAATCTGGTAAAGTTGCAGGATACTAAATTAATGCACAGAAATCTCTTGCATTCCTATACACTAATGGTGAAAAATCTGAAAGAGAAATTAAGGAAACACTCCCATTTACCACTGCAACAAAAAGAATAAAATACCTAGGATTAAACCTACCTAGGGAGACAAAAGACCTGTTTGCCCAAAACTATAAGACACTGATGAAAGAAATTGATGATACCAACAGATGGAGAGATATACCGTGTTCTTGAACTGGAAGAATCAGTATTGTGAAAATGACTATACTACCCAAAGCAATCTACAGATTCAATGCAATCCCTATCAAATTACCAATGGCATTTTTTACCAAACTGGAAGGAAAAAATCTTCAAATTTATATGGAGACACAAAAGACTCCGAATAGCCAAAGCGGCTTGAAGGAAAAAAACGGAGCTGGAGGAATCAGGCTCCTGGACTTCAGACTATACTATAAAGCTACAGTAATCAAGACAATATGGTATGGCACAAAACAAATATAGATCAATGGAACAGGATAGAAAGCCCAGAGATAAACCCATGCACCTATGGTCAACTAATCTATGACAAAGGAGGCAAGGATATACAATGGACAAAAGACAGTCTCTTCAATAAGTCGTGCTGGGAGAACTGGACAGCTACATGTAAAAGAATGAAATTAGAACACTCCCTAACACCATATACAAAAATAAACTCAAAATGGATTAGGGACCTAAATGTAAGACTGAACACTATAAAACTCTTCGAGGAAAACATAGGAAGAACACTCTTTGACATAAATCACAGCAAGATCTTTTTTGTTCCACCTCCTAGAGTAATGGAAATAAAAACGAAAATAAACAAATGGGACCTAATGAAACTTAAAAGTTTTTGCACAGCAAAGTAAACTACAAACAAAACAAAAAGACAACCCTCAGAATGGGCGAAAATATTTGCAAATGAATCATCGGACAAAGGATTAATCTCCAAAATACGTAAACAGCTCATGCAGCTCAATATTAAAAAAACAAACAACCCAATCAAAAAATAGGCAGAAGACCTAAATAGACATTTCTCCAAAGAAGACATGCAGATGGCCAAGAAGCACATGAAAATCTGCTCAACATCACTAATTATTAGGGAAATGCAAGTCAAAACTACAATGAGGTATCACCTCACACCAGTTAGAATGGGCATCATCAGAAAATCTACAAACAAATGCTGGAGAGGGTGTGGAGAAAAAGGAACCCTCTTGCACTGTTGGTGGGAATGTAAATTGATACAGCCACTATGGAGAACAGTATGGAGGTTCCTCAAAAAACTAAAAATAGAATTACCATATGACCCAGCAATCTTATTACCGGGCATATACCCAGAGAAAACCATAATTCTAAAAGACACATGCACCCCAATGTTCAATGCAGCTCTATTTACAATAGCCAGGACACGGAAGCAACCTAAATGCCCATCGTCAGATGAATGGATTAAGAAGATGTGATACATGTGTACAATGGAATATTACTCAGCCATAAAAAGGAATGAAATTGGGTCATTTGTAGAGACGTAGATGGATCTAGAGACTGTCATACAGATTGAAGTAAATCAAAGAGGAAAACCAATACGTATAATGCATATATGTGGAACCTAGAAAAATGGTACAGATGAACCTGCTTGCAGGGCAGAAATGGAGACACAGATGCAGAGAATGAATGTATGGCCACCAAGGGGGGAAAGTGGTGGGGAGGGGGTGCTGTGATGAATTGGGAGATTGGGGTTGACATATATACACTAATATGTATAAAATGGATAACTAATAAGAACCTGCTGTATAAAAAAATAAATAAAATATAATTCTAAAAAAAAGATCCTTCACAGCGCTACTGTTTCTGAGCTGCCTCTGTTGTTCTACACTGGGAAGATAAGGCAGCAAGACGGGCAGGTTTTATGTCCCCGGCTTTTTGGAAGAAAAGTAGCTGTAAGGATTGAATCTGAGAAGAAACAAATCATAGTCTGTTAGACTTTGCTCTGTACAACACTGCTAAACCTCTCACTGCAATGACCCAGAAGTGTTTCCACCAATTTCATAACTTCTAAATCTAAACTACACTAACACCATCCCCAGGCCTGACCAGACCAGCCTCTTTTCTGGCATATTTAGAATTTCTATTTTTAAAAGAATCATCTCCAGCTTCTAACTAAAACCCTTCATTTGGGTAGAAATGTATCACAAAGCACATCATATGCAGAGCATTCAAGCAGAAAAGCTATCATGTCTTCTTTGAAATCCACCAGGGAGCAAGAATTACAGAGTTTTTCCTTAGTAAATTCTGTGACCAGATAAATTAACAAAGTACAGATTACCTCCTGAGCTAAACTCTTTTCATGATAGCATAATCCAACCTTAACCTAGGATGTACCAAGAAGTCTAACAACTCCTCCCCAGGAAAGAATGCACGTCTCCTCCCTGACTTGTGCTGAGACCATAATCTGCTGGGCACAGAGATGGAGTGCCAACACTCAGAAGAAATAAAAGAAACTGATTATAGTGGGAGCTGGAATGAGTGACCAGCCTTAGCCCATTGTGAACTCTTCCTTTCTTCAGAATATACAAATAAGTTGGGTCTGTATTAAGCCTACGGGAAGGGAGGCCTTATGGGGATTTTTATCATAACCATCATTCTCTGTGAGTCATTTTTGCTTGAATGGTTTTAAGACCTCTCAAGAAAGTTGGGTTAATAATGATGCCAATTTTTTTTCCTTTTTTTTTTTTTTAACATCTTTATTGGAGTGTAATTGCTTTACAGTGTTGTGTTAGTTTCTGCTGTATAACAAAGCGAATCAGCTATATGTATACATATATTCCCATATCCCCTCCCTCCTGCGTCTCCCTCCCACCCTCCCTATCCCACCCCTCTAGGTGGTCACAAAGCTCCAAGCTGATCTCCCTGTGCTATGGAGCTGCTTCCCACTAGCTATCTATTTTACATTTGGTGGTGTATGTATGTCAGTGCTACTCTCTCACCAAATTTTAATGTAAACAATTCTTATTGAAAGTAAAACTCTCTAACCTATTGCTTTATGTTGTTAATGGAAGACAGTTTTCAACCTTAGTCTGAGTCAAAGTAGTTGACTTAGTTTGGCTATACTACCTTTTTCTTAAACCAAAGCAGTTGTATTACTTTCACCTTTATAAAAAATCATTGCTTTTTAAAAAATTACAGAAGTTGTCTTTGCTCACTGAAAAAAAATCTAAAAAATCAAAACTATATAAAGACTGAATTTGTGAAAGTTTTAAACTCACTAGAAAATTCAAACAGTACACAATACTATATGAAATACAGAGTGAATATTCACCTTTCCCCACTTGCCCTTTCCCATATCCCCTCTCTCGGGGTAACCCAGATCTTTTGCTATGCATTCTTACAAAAGTTGGTTCATACTTTAGGTTTCTGCAACTATTTTTATTTAATATTGGATCACTAACAGCAGCCCGTATCAGTGAAGACTGGTCTATCTCATTCTTTGTATATTTGCAACCCACTCCATTGTATAAACTTTTGATTTAATTGATTATACTACGGAGTATTTTGTCATCAAGTTGTCTGTATTGCTATTAAATATGGAATAAATATCGTTGTCCATATGTCTTTTTACTCAGGTAGACGTTACTGTTGGACAATCCCAGAAGTAGAATCGATGGTTCAAAGGGTATGCAGAATTTAAATTTTTATATATGTTGCCAAATTGTCTTCTGAAAATGTTACTAACCATACATTACCATCATTTTATGGGAGTGTGCCTTTCCTCATGTACTTGCCATTCTAGATGTTATCTCTTTTTTTAATTTAATTTTTATTTTATATTGGGGTATAGTTGACTTACAATGTTTTGTTAGTTTCAGTTGTACAGAAAAGTGGTTAAGTTATACATATACATATATCCATTCTTTTTCAGATTCTTTTCCCATATAGGTTATTATAGAATATTGGGTAGACTTCCCTGTGCTATACAGTAGGTCCTTATTGATTATCTATTTTATCAATCTTTTTGATGTGCTAATTCCCCATTTGGAAATCACTGAAAACGTTATCGCCTTCAGAGACAAATTTCCAAATATGGAAATGCAATTTTATTTATTCCAACATTCTAAGTTTGAGAAAGATTTGGATGCATATTTTATATACCAAAACCTAAGAGGTGTAATAAGTGACTACACTAAGGAGAACTATGCATCAGCAGCTAAGAATCCTTCCTCCCATCTGGTGGTCTCCAAATTGATAAGAATTAAAACAGTGGTGGCGATCCCCAAGTTACTTTCAAGGTTTCAGTCTTTCCATCTTTTCAAGATTGAGTATAATGAGGTGAAATATCATAGACTTTGAAGTCAGTTAGAACTGAGATCAAATCTCTACTCTCATTCTGAGTAAGTGAATGAATGCTCCCTTGGTTGGGTTTCCTCAAATGAAAAGTGGTGGTATTTGGGCTGATCTCAAGGCAGAGTTAACTATGTAAGGTAATAAATAATAGCTGTGATGAGCAAATGGATGAATATGACCATGTAAAAATTAAATGTCTTTTCATAGAAACAATATACCATTTTACCAAAACAATATACCAAAGTCAAAAGATAAACAATATAGAATCATTTTTAAATTGCCTTCATTCATATAATTTAGCAAAATTTTGTGAGTTTATAAGTATATGCCTCTAAAAGTGGAATTTCTGGGTAAAAGAATACATGCATTTAAAACTTTATCAACATGCCAAATGATCCTGAAAATCGATTTTGCCTATTTACATTCTCAATCGACATTGAATAAGAATGTCTTTGTCCCCACACCCTGACTAATAGTGCATATTATTAACATGTTTTATCTTTTCCAGTATGATAGATTAAAAAAAAAAGTTTTTTTTTTTTTTTTTTTTTTTTTTTTTGCGGTACGCGGGCCTCTCGCTGCTGTGGCCTCTCCCGTGGCGGAGCACAGGCTCCAGACGCGCAGGCTCAGCGGCCGTGGCTCACGGGCCCAGCCGCTCCGCGGCATGTGGGATCTTCCCGGACCGGGGCATGAACCCGCGTCCCCTGCATCGGCAGGCGGACTCCCAACCACTGCGCCACCAGGGAAGCCCAAAAAAAAAAGTTTTTTATTGTTTTGATTTACACTTTTAGCAGTGAATAAATTTGAGCATCTTTTCATATGTTTATAATTATTTTAATTTTTCTATTTTTCTGTGAATTGTCTCTTCTTATCTTTGAAATGTCTATTTTTCTATTGGGTAACTTGTCTATTTTTTAAAAATCAGTTTTTAAGAGCCCTTTATAGGTTAATTAAGTCTTTCTTCTGTCTTATCTGTTGCAAATAAATTTTCATTCTATATTCTTTTGTGTTCATTTTTTTTACCATGGGAATATGTTGTGTTTTAAAATTAAAATTCTAGAATATATGTAAACATATATTATATTATGATGTATCTATATCTGTGTATAATCACTTTCTTCTAATGCAAAATATACATTACCCATAATAAAGCCAGATAGGAAACATGAAACACCAAATTCCTGCCCACTGAGTGAAACTATGTTAACCCAATTTTATCTCACAGTGATCTGCAGCTCAATTTTGTATTTATATAGAGAGATTAATGAAAATGGGAATATAAGTGAGCTTATACTTGGTACACAATCTCCTTCAAAGTATGGAATTCTTGGGGAAAACCATAAATTAAGCAACTACTTTGTTTTAAAAATTATAAGCACTTAATTCATCCCTGTGAATGTGTAAATAGTTTCTCATAAATTAATTTGTGGCTCATCTTAAATAAATATTTGAATTTTGACAAGACCGTTCTACAAACGAAGCCTTAACCAAAAGAAGAGATTTTGACATTGGAATTGCATGCCCAGAAAGACAAATCTGGGGTACAGCAGTGTGAGAAGACAGTGGGGAATTTTATTAGAGGAAACTTTGATGACCTTGATTCATGCCACAAAATTTGGGCTGCTGATTCCACCAGTCCTATTATGACCACTTTCAATAACTGAAAGTTACTAATGCTGTTTATTTCTGCAAACTTATTTCTGGAGAGTTCTCTAAAGGGAAAAAAAACAGGCTCTACGTTTTGATGATTTTCATTTTGGAATCAACACCCATCAGGCATCAGGCATGCAAATGTGGTTTAAAATGTTTATTAACTTCTTCGTGAGTTACAAACATAAGTGAAACAGTCGATGTATTTACAGTAAACCTAATAAACCTCCAGATAATGCAGTAGTTAGGTCAATCTTTTACTTCAAGTAATCCCATGAAAGCCGAGAATTGTAAATAAATCTCAAATATCTTATTCATTTTGTTTTTTGTTTATCTGGATGGATTTTGCTCAAACCCTGGGACACATAGTTCCACAGATTAAGATTTTTATGAACTACGAGTGCAATTACAATTTTAAATACCAGCATTCTCAAATCTAAGATATTACTAAATTAAAATAACTTTGAACCAAAACTTTCTGTGGTCACTATGAAATAAATACTTTATGTTCTTACAATTAAATTTTACCAATGGCTTTGAGTTAAAAAGGAGTTAAAGATGAGTGTGAGATTGCCTCTAATTTCTGGCAGCATTTTCCCACTTTGGTATCTGCACATGAATTTTCAGAGGGAAAGAATGCCCTCAGTCTCGTCTTATACAGCATCACTAATACATCATCCAGCCCACTATGTTGAGTCCCTGTATGATGACCTTCAGGAACAATTTCTTGTATGTTTTGGTTTTAGAAGAAGATGCACTTCTAAGCAATTCTTCTTGGCTTTCACCCTATGGAAAGTATACATCTTATAATGGATCATGTTTCCTTATTTCTTATGGTCACAAAGAAGCTCAGAGCCAAAACTGTGGCCCACTTCTAGCAAATGAACAGGATGTTATAATATTTACTTCAAGAGCTAACTATCCTTGCCTGTTATCTTAGTTTTATACCCTATTTTTCTTCCATTCCCATTTTTTCATTCGTTTTATTTATTCATCTTTATGGCTTATATATTTCTCCAGAAGGCACCTCAAATCCTCTTTTAGAAGATGGGGGCTAGGAAAATATTAAACAGATAGATATAAATAAGGCAAATAAATAATAAAATAGATAATAAGGCATGTTGACAGAATAAAAACTGTCTATTATTATATATAAAAATTATATAATAAATTGATGAGAGGTAGTACCTCATCTCACATTGTACAATGGACGTGTTTCTAGAATGTTGCTTGTGAATCAAATTATTTTAAAGCAAATATACATTTAATCTACTAGAGGAGCTAGTAGAATGGCATTATGAAATGCCATTCAAGCACTTCATAAAGCACAGAATGTTAGCATCATATGAATACTCAACTTCTGATATAGATGAGGTTTTTGTTATGCAGATTCAGGTTTTATGTTCCCTGATTTAAAAGAAAACTATTTACAAATGGAGTATAACCTTTAAAAGTTGTGAATCACTATGTTGTACACACGAAACATAATATTGTAAATCAACTATACGTCAATTTAAAAAAAAAGAAAACTAGAATGTAAAAGTCCTTGTTCTTTCATTCCCCCTACTTCCTCCCACTTTCTAAAATTTTTCACTCCCTAGAGGAAACCACAGTTAATAATTTAATGTATTTTTTCCATATAATTTAAAAAATTAGTATTCATATCAACAATATATATTATATATAGAGAGAGGTTGGGGAACATTTTTAAAGTTTTCTGTGGTCTGCTGGTTTAAAAACAGAAGATAGACAAAATGGTTGGCGTGGATAACTGGAGAAGCTGCGGAGGGGTCCCAAGAACGGACTTGACCCAGAAAGGCTCTGGGTTCCCATCCAACTCCTATAACTATCTAATTGCATGATTTGGTCCAGTTGCTTTACTTCTTTAACCAGCTTCCTCACTGATAGAGGATAATCACACCTTCTTCATGGGACTGCTGTGAAGAAAAATTGACATAATTGCTGTGAATGTGCTCGGAATACTCTATAGTGTTAGGAAAACGTATGAGAAAAAAATTTATGAAGCAAATTTAATTTAAACAGACATTCTGATTTATTATTTGCCTATAACAATTGAGACCTATTGACTTAGCTCTCAAATTCTTTTATCCAAGATATTATGAGTTCCTCTGGTTAACACATCTCAGCCTTCACCTGGTTCAGCAAGTGCTGCAGAGGGCCAGGGACCTTGAGTAAAGTTCTGTTACCCTGCAAGCCCTCGCTCTCCTCAAAGAGTTCTCCAGCAGTTCCTCCCCTCACCTGACCTTTCCTGGTTTCACTGGGTAGACAATGGGTGGTAGGCAGTTCGGTTCCTTTCGTATGCAAAGCGTTCAGTATTCTTCCTCTTGGGTTTTCATTATTCCCTGGAGAAGTCTGATTAGCAAACTAGATTGATAGTTTATTTAGTAGTTGGAAATACTCTGTGTGCCTAATTTCTATAAAAATTGCTATGAAAAACTTTTTCATACCTGCTCAGATCCCTTTCTCATTCACATCATTTTTTTGCTTTTATAGTCCCACCTCTTTTAAAAATAAAGAGGATAGAAGGAAAGAACCAAGTAATATGTGAAGATAAAAAGTAGGAAAGGATCGAATGTGAAAGAAAAGAAGGGATGGAAATGCCCTGATCATGGTAAGGTTGCTAAATTCACTTCCTTGGAGTGTAGGCTGACTGACAACAGATGGAAGTTGGATCAGAGCTGGGGGCTCCCACCACATCTACTGGACTTCAAGGCTTCTGCCATTTCCATTACTCCAGAACACCTAGTTAGAAGCCCATGGCCCTCCTCTATCTTGTGGTGACCATAATGGGATTGAATTTGATACTGGGAACAGCAATTTATGAAGGATTTTGATGAATTGGAGTGTATACTAAGGTGGAGGTCCAACATGGTGTAGGGTCTGGAAACCTCATCACATGAGAAGTAGTGGGAAGACCTGCATGTGTTTGGCCTGGAGGAGAGGTAACTTATGGTGAGACATATGGAAAGTGTGTCTCATGAAAAAAAGCAAATTTAAATTTCTAAATTTTCCCTATGTGCTCTAGAGATAGGATCAGGTATAAATAATAGAATAGCAGATTCTGGCTAAAGTACTCTTAACAAATGGTGCAGTCACAAAATGGAACTCGGTTCCCAACGAGGGAGCTAATGGCTTACTCATCAATATAATTATCCAGACAGAAGCTGGAGGACCATCTATCAGATGCTTTTTAAAAACAAGCTTTCGCATTTGGTGGGAGGATAGAGAAAATAATCTCAAAATATTAAAAAAATTAAAAAAAAATTTTTACACTTAAGTCATTTAAAGGGGAACATTCATTCATGAGTCTCTGTTGAGACCTATCTTGTTTGGCTCCTTTCCACCCACTGGCTGCACATGGATGGCATTGCCCAGGTCCTGAGCTTTTCTGGGGGTGGTTCTGAGTCCACTAGAGAGAGTCCAGGCAATCATATTCCTTTTAGTTTTTAAGAGCTCTGAATCGAAATACCTATTTTTTTGAAATTCATAAAATAAATGGTGATTTTAAGCTTTAATTCTGGCTCTGGGACCTCCTCATAAGTCTTGGCTAAGAATTTCCAGATCATGAAATAGTTTTTCCCCTGTTGCCTTTCAATAGAGGAAAGAAAAGATAAATACATTCCTCAGCTGTTTTCTTCCCTTCATGATTCCCCTGCCATCCTCTCAACCAAGGCAATTGAGGGTGGGGGCTGGGGACAGGGGTGGGGAGAGTCAAGGGTGCTCTTCCAGGGTGTTCACAGCATCACATGCTCAACTCCACAATATGCCCTGAGTCCTGGGCAAGGAAGGAATTCCCAGCATTCTTCCACCTGTTACCTGGCTTTCCTGAAACCCTTATCCTACTGTAGTTTCCTCTGAGCAGCACTTCAGTGATTTACCTATTTATTATGTTTATTATTGTTCCCTGCCTCTCCCAAATAGAATGTAAGCCCCATGAGGGCAAGGTCTTTGTGAACGTGCCATGTAAGTTTTGTTCTGAGGCATCTTACGGTCATAGAACAAATCTGTCATGGTGCAGGCTCTTCAACATTTGTCAAAAGAACCTAGTGGGTGGGAATTCAATGTTAGTTTCAAAGATCCTTTAAAGTAGGTGTGCTTTACAGTAAATATTGTATTAGTTTGGATCCCCCAGGAAAACAGGACCAGTAGGAGTTTGAGAGACTACAGCAGTAATTCAGGTGAAAGACCATGGTGGTTTGGACCAGCTGTTAGGCATGGAGGGGTCAGGAAGTGACCCGATTTTGAATGTGGAGTGTGAGAAAATGTGGAGGATGGCAGTTCAGAGCTCTGTATAAAGATCTGGGTTTGAGATACAAATTTGGAAGTTCTACATTTTCATTCAATTT
Source organism: Phocoena sinus (assembly GCF_008692025.1). Lineage (NCBI taxonomy): Eukaryota > Metazoa > Chordata > Mammalia > Artiodactyla > Phocoenidae > Phocoena > Phocoena sinus. Next base: position 138,501,433 of record NC_045765.1, on the reverse strand, counting down.
GGTTAAGCATTTATTGGGCATCGTACCATTTGCTGGGCACCAACGTAGACATTTTAGGTACAGATACTCAGAATATATAGTGCCTCCCTCAGAGGTCTCATAATTAATGGGAAAAGTATACATATTAGTAAAAACTGAAATATTTAATACAAGTAGGTATAAAGACCCATGAGGATGCAGATGCAGGGATAGTTAATTAATTAATTCCACCTTTGGGAAAAGCCAGGCACTAAACAATTGAGCTGGAATTTGAAGGTTAAGGAGAATTTCCCTATATGGTCTCCAGGCAGCGGGGAAGGAATGGTAAGTACAGTTTCACATTTCATAAGGTAAATGTACTCTGGCATGCCTTAACTTGTAGCAAATTAGTTAATTCAGTACCTGATACATTCTCCCTCATAATCTGGAAAATATAAAGAGGCAAATACTACTATAGACCTATACATGATCATATATGAGATCAGAGGATCTCTGTTCATGGGGCTTAAAAAGGACTGCCTTTCATGTAAGTTGCAAATTTATGTCTGGTTCCATAATTTTTTATATTAGCCAATGTTTTCTGTGCATGATGACCTTTCTCCCAAAGACAGAGCAGTCAGCTTCCCTTTCTCACAGAATGAAGGCTCCAGATGAACCCAGAGGAAGAAAGAAGGTGATCTTTCTTTGCTAAGCATGGCCCTGAAATCATCTCAGGGCATAAATGTGAGTCCCTCTGGCACCTGCTAGAAGATTCTCTGAGCTTGAGGGTGAGGGGGGCGGGCAAGAATGAGAAGGCACAGAGGGGATATAAAGAGAGAATTTGGCAGTGTCAGAGTCTGAAAGGCCAAATTGGAAGTTCATCTCAGAAGGAGTGGAGTCAGCATTCATGGACTGCCTGGTCTCCAGTGCTGCCCTTTCAGCCAGCTTGGCAGTACTGACCACCCAGCAGGTGTTCTGCCTGCCTGTGCCCTAATCTCTCTCTATGTGGGCAATTCCCCTTTTAAAAACTCCAGACATTGGTAAGCACTCCTACTGCTCTAGCAAAGCATGGAACCCCAGAAATCAAGGGATTAGGGGTGGTTCTTAGGGAAAAGAAGCCTCATTATAGTTGAGTGGGATACAGCTAGAGCAGGACCAGTTCAAGATCAACACCCATCCTGCCTCCTGCCTCAGGATGGGACAGTGTGGTCCACACGCCTACTAGAATCTTTCCCCCTCCTTTCATTCTGGGTGTCTTTGCCTTGAACAGTTGGGTTGTTGAGCCACAGCTGCGTGCCAGAAAAGACTCTAAGGAACAGAATTTTCCACTTCTTTGATTCCTTTAAAAAGAAGGGTATCTTATGTGACACCTGCTGCCCGAAGTCTTTGGTACTATGCCCCTTCCCAAGTCTTGGCATACCTGTACTATTTTCCATGCCCTGGGGATTTTTTATTCTAGTGCTAAGAAGCTTGGTTTCTTTAAGTGGTTGCTTAAACATTTCTCTCCGGGTATAAATTTGGCTTTGTGTCTGGGAACCCTGTAAAAAAAAATGTCATTTAGTAAGCCGAATCTGTTAAATAAATGACGTTACAACTGGCTGTCAGTAATAAAGTAAATAGTAAAAAGATAGCATGATGGGCTGCTCTGTCAGATCTCAGACAACCTGGAACTGGACTTTTGAACTTTCTACTTAGAAAAGCATGTGGTGACTGGGAGTTTGATGCTTTAACAAAATGACAGGCTTATGCAGAACGATACTGACTTTCTGAAGCACTTTGACAGCTTCTTCTCTCACTTTCTTTTCACTGCAGTGGAATGAAGTGGGCAGGCCCGTATTTGACAGATGTCCAGAGCAACACATTTAAAAACCACGTTCCCTAGGTCACACGCAAGTACAGTTCTCAGGCCGAGTTCTGTGTCTGGACACCCTGCTTCCCTGTGCTCCAGTTTCTGGACATACCCCTATTCTAACATGCCTCGTGTCCTTGGTAAATTACTTCATCTCTCTTGCCTCCGTTTTCTAACCTCTGAAGTAAGGTCCTTTAACTATCTTTTCACCATGCCCCAGGGAGCAGGAGTTTGGAAATTGGTTGCAGGTGTAAAGAGGCAGTGTTTGGTTTGCCAGTTACGCTTTCCAAGCTGTCTTGTCCGTTCCCCCCCCCACCCCCCCGCCCCCATTCCAGCAGAAAGCTAACCTTTCTGTAAGCGTTCCCTTGAATTTGTTGACTGCATTTAGGTTCTTTTAGGTCCTGCCTTTTTTTTGGGAACAGGGGTGGGCGGAGAGGAAGGAAGTGTCCTGCAACTACCAATATTTTCCTCTAGGAGGAGCCGCGCAGCCCAGATGAGAGTGACACGCACCAACTCCAACTCCTCGCCGGGGAACGCTTCATCCCAGTTCCGCGGAGTCCTCGGTCCGAACTGCGCTCGGCGCCTCCCCAGCGGGTCTCGAACCAGCCGCCCTGAGCTCCCGCTTCCCCTCGCTGCGGCAGCCTGGGTCCCGAGGGCGGCGGGCCGGGCGCGGCGTGACCCCTAGTGAACGGCACCCGCCGGTTCTCACCCCTCCCCTCCCCTCCCATCCTCCCTTCCCGTTTCACCCCTCCCCTCCCCCTCCCCAAGCCTGACAGCCCGGGAGCTGCCAAGCAGGGCGCAGCCATGGGAAGAGGAGGCGGTCTAGGGAGCGGCGGCGGCGGCGGCAGCGGCGGCTGCTGCAGCGGCGGCGGCGGCGGCTGCTGCTGCTGAGCCGAGGCAGCGGCGAGGACCCCGGGCTGGGGCCGCGCAGGCCTGAGGGCCCCGCGCCCTCGGCCCCAGCGCGGCCGCGAACCGCTCTCTCTCTCCGGAGGCGAGGCTCGGAGGTACTGGAAGGGAGCTCCGGAATCGGGCTCTGATTTTCCCCATGTTGTGTCGGGGGGCCTGGGAGTGGAGCCTGGGACGCCAGTTGTTTATGAAAGTGGGGATCTGTCTTATGTATTTACACGGATAATTTTTGTCCTGGTGACTTGGGGGTTGGCACTGCTCCCCTCCTCTTCACCAAGAAGTTGTTTTCTGCTGGTGGGTAGTTGTAACCCGATCCACGCTCTGAACGTGTGCGTGTGTGTATGTGTAAGTGGGTGGGGGCGTCAGGGAGTTGGGGGTGACAGGCGAACCATCCCACGCTGGCGCTTGCTCCCACCCGCGTTTGCGGTGCCTGGCGGGGCTTCCTCCGAAGCCAGTTTTGTTAAAGTCTTAGAAGTTTTGCGACTGTTTCTGTTTGACATCATCAGCCAGCCGGGCTGGGGCAGGAACTGCTGAGGCTTCGCTGCTAAGCGGGGAGAGGTCCCTGGCTGCGCCGCGGGAGGAGAGGGGAGGTTGTTCGGCTGTGCGCCTCTACACCGCGCGCTCCTTCCCAAAGCGCACCACCCTTGCGCGTTTCTGCGGACTGCAGCCGCGCATTGGCACCAGCGGAGCTGGGGTCAGTTAGAGTCACGGCCACCAGTCCCCATGAGCTGGGGTGGGTGGAGATCGTGGCGAGCCGAACTCCTCCAGCCCTGAACACACTCGTGGTTATGAAATCAACCAGGCTTAAAGTTTTGACAGAACCGCCCGAGGCAAGAGAGCCGCGCGGGTGAGTGGGGTAGCGACGGGTCTGGGGGAGAAGACTCCGGCGGCGCGCAGAGGGTGCTGGGCATTGCGGGTGCACAGGGAAGTCTATTTTGGGGTGAGTGCTTTATATATGAGCCTGAGCGGGGGGTACGCCTGCTGGGGTCGTGCTGTGGGAGTGGGTGGCCCGGTGCAGGGTCAGTGGGCTGAATGGGTGTACGTGCGCGCGGTGTGTGTGCGCGCGGTGTGTGTGCGCGCGGTGTGTGTGCGCGCGTGTGTGCGCCTGGGGGGGCGTGTCGGAGTCTGAGCCAGTAGGGTGTGCAGGGGGGTTGGGGGGAGGAGGCCAGAGAGGTGCCGCCCGCCTGTTTGTGCCGCCAGGAGACCTTGGAAGGGACAGGGAAAGGTAACAGGAGGCCAGAGGGTTGGAAAGTCTCAGGAGTTTCTGTACAGGATTTAAGTACCACGGACTTTAAAATACTAATCCCTTTGCCTTCGAAAGTCTGGAGGTGGAGGTTTCTGGAGCTCTCAGGAGACCTGCATAGGAGGACGGAGGGTCTAGGAGACGTGTTAATGTGTGGGTTCAGAAGCCCGGCGACGCGGACCCAGGTTGGATCCGTGGATCTGAGATTCCCAGGGTACTGTTGTGCACAGCCTCTGGGGTGTTTAGACTCCCTGGTGTGTGTGCCTGGGAAGTCACTCATCTTTCCTCACCTGAGCAGGTGGTGTCATCCTGGAAGTCCTCCTCTCTGGGGTGCCAGGGTATAGACCTTGGAGGTCTATAGTATTGAAACATTTCCAGAAATTAAAATGCTGTATAGGAATGAAATAAAATGATTTAGTAGACAGAATTGTTGGTTCCATCTTTTCTGTGATTGAGGATTATTCTTCCTTTTGAGAAAAACAAAGCTCAGTGTTCCCAGATTAGATTTCAAGGGCCATTCGTGGTTTCCCTTCAGAAGGACTTTAGATGGAGCTGGAAGGATGTGTTTTAAGCCCAGAGACCACTGGAAAACTTCATTCGTAGCTTAAGTATGTCCCATCTCTCATCTTCTTCCACCCTTGTAAACTTTTTGCTTCACATGAGTCTAAGGAAAGTTGGTGAGTCAACATTCAGCTTTTCTTTTGGAGTAAATATATCACAGTGAAATTATAGCTTGGGTCTCCTGAATGGCATGGAAAACCAACACTTAATGGGCAGAGGTGTGAAATGAAAATCTATAAATGCTTCGACAAAGCGACGACACGAGTGCATTTTTTTCCAAACTGAGCATAACTTTGCCTTGCAAATATTTGTTCTAGGCAGAGTTTGGGGCTGTGTTTTTGATTGTTAGTTTTTAGACAGCAGACTTCGCATCATAAACCTCTTAAAAATGGATTCTAGATGCCTTTTCTGTGCTATCTCGGGTGCCTGTGTTAACATGTGTACGGTGCTTAGTAACCTATGGAATTGTGTTGAGTATCTTGTTAGCTCAAGACAAAATGTTTATAGCATAATGTAATAAATGAGCCCTAGCTGCCCTCTGCTTCTGCTAGGCGCGTGAAGCACCCCAGCATGGAAACAAATCTTGAAGTTGCTCCAACTTGGCGAGGCTTTTTGGCTGTCTGCTGGTAAGCGCTGTTAATGTAAAGATAAATCTGAGTGATACACTGAGAATGTAGCACAGCAAATTGTTTAGCTCAGAAAAAAGGCATGGGTTATATTTTTTAAATCTGCTAATCTTAAGCTTCTCTGGTCATTCCACTGGTAAACTGCACAATTCTGGAGATTTGGTTTACTTTCAGACATTTTTTAAAAGTATGTCAATAATGAAAATAACTTCTATTTTTTAGTGTGTTCACATGCGTCCATACAAACCGTCACTTTTTCTTCTTAAAAAAGAAAACCCTGGGCTTCCCTGGTGGCGCAGTGGTTGGGAGTCCGCCTGCCGATACAGGGGACACGGGTTCGTGCCCCGGTCCGGGAGGATCCCACATGCCACGGAGCGGCTGGGCCCGTGAGCCATGGCCGCTGAGCCTGCGAGTCCGGAGCCTATGCTCCGCAATGGGAGAGGCCACAATGGTGAGAGGCCCACATACCGCACAAAAAAATAAATAGATAAATAAATAAATAAATAAAAAGAAAACCCTATAATATCTGTGGTAGTGACAAATAATATGAGTATTCAAATCACGGAATCACTTTCTGAATCTTGAACTCATAAGAACTGAAGTTCGGTAAGGCTGAAGTCAGACCTTTGCTAATTGGGTAAACAAGGCAACACAGGATGTCTTTTTGGCAAGTGATTTTTTTTCAACCTGGGGCAATATAATGTAAACAATATACTCAATAACATGGTTGATTAGTATGATCACCGACTTTATAGGTAACTCCCTACTGGGGCAAGAACTTCCACTTCAGTAGCCCTCCATGTCAGTGGGCCAGCTTACCTCTCCCTGGAAATAATCAGATGGAAATCCTGCTTCCTCACTAGCCAGTCCATTCTAGGGGAGATTTATGTTTAGAGAGTTCTGCCTGTACTGAATCAACACTTTCTTCTGCTCACTGGCCTAGTATTAAGTTGCTGGAACCACACACAATGAATCTAATCTCTCTTCCCTTTAAGTGCTGTATTGGAAAACAAACAGTATGCTTCTTCTTCCTGAATTCTTTTTTGCCTGTTCTTGGAGCTGTTCCTCACCCACTGTGGGGTGCCACCCTCTTCTGCCCTGACCAGGATGCCTCGAGTCCACATTCTCTCCATCCCTCCTAATGTACGTCATTGAAAACAGAGATGTGAAATCCTTAGTCCTGGACTTCCTATATCTGTTAAGTCAGCTTAATATTCATAAGCTGTTTTAGCCATCTCATTACACTGTTCACTAATTTCAAACCTGTAAACAACTCATTCTTTTCAGATTATTAATCATCCACACTCAAAACATTATGACGATAGTTTCAAAACATTTGTTCATGCCTGAACTCCCAATAAACCTGTGGAAAGTATAATACTTTGCAGGTAAATAGAATTCTACATGCAGTGAAGACAGCTACCTAATTTCTTACTATCAAGGAATACCAAGCCCCAGAACAGCAGAACTAGAATGTTCTGAAGACAAGCAAATTGCAACTGCATGTTACAGACAGGTAGAGACTACATTGCGAGGTATTCTTTTCATGGACCTCATTGTGTCTGCTTCCATGAGCATGAGTCAGTACTAGCAATCAGCATTTATTGAAGCCTTGTTCTATCCAAGTCCTACACACTATGCCATCTGGCCATAAATGAGGTGAAAGTACATCAGACAGAAACGCTTCTTCAGGAAGCCGGGATTTAAGGTGTCCATACAGGACGTGAACTGAGTCCACAACCTCATCTTCCTCTGGAGGTAAATGCTTGCCAATGCCGCAGGGAAGTCTAGAGCAGGTGTATCTGGCCATCAGCCCTAAGGGAGTTCCCTGTAGCTCCTCACTTACCAAGTCCTCTCCTTGGAGTAAGGAAGCAAAGCTGGTATATACAGGACACACAGGGGAGAGGGTATGCTTCAAAGGCAACCACATTGGGACCCATCAGAGCTCAGTTTGAGTCTGAGCTTTACCATCAGCATGCAAATTAACTCCTCTGAGACTCATTTTTCTCCTCTGTGCGAATTCTAATGCCTACCGCCTGGGGCTGAGGCATTTCCACACAAAGTCTGTAGCATTTATGGCTTGTACTTTGCATTAGACACCTATCTGTTATGATTGATTTCTCTTTTGTGTATCTGTCTGAGGCTTCTTGACCAAATTATGAGTTTCCCAGCTGAGAATCTGACACAGATGAGAATCTTCTGTCTTCCTCCAGGAAATGTTTATGGTTGACGATGATGACAGTGTTGTTTATTTCAGCAAGTCTGGATGTGAAAGAAATGACCCTTTCTTTTGGCAAAGAGAGAAAACCAACCTGTGATATAGACTGACATCTGGGCCTATCAGAAGGCCCTACTGTGTGCACAGACCTTCAGTCAGGACAAGGGGCCAATGAGAGTCTTGTGCTCTTAGATGAAGTTGTCCGTGCTGTCCCCCTGGCGTGTGTGTGTGTGTGTGTGTGTGTGTGTGTGTGTGTGTGTGTGTCTGTTTGTGTGTGTGTTTGCTAGACCCACTGATAAGTATTTGGACATATAAGTTCTAAACCAAAGTTCAACTTTGATATAAGAAACCTGCAAGTTAGGATGGCATCATGTGAAATAATAGTAAACTCGGGTGTCAGGAAACCTGGGTCCCCTCTAAGCTCTGCCTCTAACAGGCTTTGTAATTGTTGCAAACTACTGAATTTCTTGGGTTTCATATTTCTTACACATTAATAACATAAACGACAACAAAAAAAGAGGAGTAAACAAGATGACCTCTTAGGATTCTTTTCAGGGCTATGTTTGAATCCATCAAGTTATTGAATTTCTCTCTTCTCTCAGCTCTTTTGGGGTTGGGGCTTTGCTTGAATGTCTGCAGGAACACCTATTTCATTCATTTCCAGTTTCATGGTCTTTTTACATATCTGTCTTCCTTGCTAGGCTGTGGGTTTTTCAAGAGCAGAAAATAAATTGTATTCATTTTTATATTTTTCCACTCTGCTGAATGCTGTAAACATAGCAGTTGTGGGAAGAGTGTTAGTTGAATTAATGTGGGCTGCTTTGGACAGTCAAGCTATAATTTATATCACTTATTTAACAATACACAACAGTTTTGAATATAAGCATCAGGAAATAGTGTTTGCTGATTCTTTTCCCTTACCATTAATTTTTTTTTAATCAATGAAGTAAAACAGATAAAAATGTAATCACATCTGTGCTTCCAGCTCCCATTCTAAACAATAACAGCTCATCATGGTCTGAAGCAGGAGGTCTTTCTGAAGTAGTTGCCTTTCTTTTGTTGTTGTTTTTGCTTTGAGCTAAAGAAAATTCCATGATGAGTACCAGACCCTTAAAAGAAGGATGACAGAGAGGGTCATTGTTTAGTCTCAACTTCTTTGTTGGGTGTTTCTCACTACCTTTTAATATAGGTAAATGAAGCCTTAGGTCAGGCACAAATTTCACTTACTAATGATTCATAGGAAGGCAGTGATTTTTGTCAGAAATTGTTGGGCTGTGTGATTAGCATCTCAACTTACCTTCAAATATTCCATTCCAAAATCAGTAGATAATTTCTTCTACAGAGTGCTTAAAACTTCCAGATGTGTTTACTGCTCTGATTAGGGCTTGCGTCTTTTGTTATTGACTAGACTTCAGTCAGTTTTCTTTAGAAGAATATCATTATAATCCCAGTGAATTATTCTTCTTATATTGTGAATTCGTTTAAACATAAACAAGTCTATCCCCCAGCTGGCTGGGCTTCTAAGTGGAAAGTATATCCTAGGGAAAACACTCACTTCATGGAGATTTGGCGCCGGTGGTAGAAAGCACCCTGATAAATCCCTCAGTCAGCAGTAGAACCAAAAGGGCTTGCAAATTGAACAGGTGCTTTGATGTATTTATGGTGGACAGCCTGCTATGCTAGACATTTGCTATAATAACTCCTTGATTGTATCCTCAGTTGTTTATCGAATGAAACATTTAAAGTAGTATATAATTAAAAACCTTAAAAGAGACATTCCTCTTTGTTCCTTTAGTTTATTAGAAATATGATAGTCACTGGTACAAAGAAAAGCTCTTTTTTTTCTTGTTTAAAAAATGTACTTTATCATAGTAAGCATCACATCCAACTTTTTTTATCTTTGAGTGGCCATATTAAAAAAAAAAGTAGAGTGAGACCATTACAAAGCAGAGTCTTACATAGTTCTCTCCCCACGCTCATTAAAATAGAAGGTGCGACCATGATGCAGAAAACAGCTCATCTCAAGTTTGATGATGGCTGATGGGTCTTCAGTCAGACTGCCAATTTTGATTGCTATCGGTCAGGAAATCAGCCTTTGTCCCTGGTCAGGATGATGGCATATGATCCTGCTTCACCCTATCAGCTGCTTCTTTGGACATCTTCAAGCTATGTTATTGTTATCCCAGAAAACCTCAATTTGGTAAAGCAAAGTAAAGAAGAGCCTTGAAAAGCATATGTGAAGGAGAAATAAAAAGATTCCTAAAGACAAAACCTTTCCAGTAGCTTCTTCCCAAAGGAGTAGAAGAAAATACTAGAATCCCTGGACAAGATGATGATGACTGAAGAAAAGACACCATTTTTATACCTAGCAAGTCTGAAATATTAAAGAAAGAGCAGCAAAATGAAGAGGAAGGATTTCTTTCCTATCAGCAGTCAGTGTAGCATCTTATTTCCAATAGGGACATTGGCAAAACAGTACTCTGCTTGTCATAGAATAAACATTCAATAAATATTTTATTAATGACGTTAGTATGTAGTAAAACACAGAGGGAAATTGAATTGTTGACAAGAAGTATGTGGAGAGTTGGGGACAAAGGGACGTGGATAGGATCAGGTGATAACTAGGATCTAAGCTCGTAATGCAAATTTGGTATATTTCTCCTTAGATTAATGATGGCACCCAAACCTGATGACCAACTTCCCAAAGTGGATCTTGTTCAGGGCCTTGGAAACATCTAGAAATTTTTAATATCTGAAGCAAGATGGAGACATTTTGAATTTTTCTGTAGGACTCAGTAGGACTGGGGAGACATATCCAGTTTGCCAGCTCAGCATTCCATTGAAGGGGTATCCTGTAACCTCCTTTCTCATTGCATAGTCCAGAGTTTTTCTTTACACCTTCATGATTCCACTGGACCCTTTCCTGCTTGAACTCCTAATTTGTGGATGAAAATTTGGTGAGGTGGGATTTCTATAACTTTGGGAATTCTCTGTCTTTGATATACATTTTATTTAAAAAAAATACTTTTGACTGTGGGAAATTTTACATAAACAAAGTAAAGAAAATAGTATTTTGAGCCTCAGGTACCCATTACTCAGCTTCCAGAGTCATCAATATTTTGCTAATCTTCTTTCATCTTTCCACTGTGCCCCTGAGTATTTTAAAGCAGTCTCAGACATCTTGTCCTTTCCTTTTGTAGATGTAAATATTATACTTTAGGATGCATATCTAACAAGTAAGCCTCCTATTTTTAGTAACTGCATGGTCTGTATTTTATGGAGGATAGAGAGATAATACTTTATGAAAGGACATTATCCTCTTCAGGCCTGACTCTGTGATATGATGGAGGTGTGATTCTGTGTGTGTGTGTGTGTGTGTGTGTGTGTGTGTGTGTGTGTACACACACATTTATACACATATGCATCCATGTAGGACTGGTCCTCTTTTGTAATTCAGGCCCCAGCTCAAATGTCACCTTCTCAAAAGGACTTCTCTGACCCCTAGCTAGAGTAACCTTTCCCCATCTAGGTCATGCTATTGTATAATCCTGTTTTAGTTTCTTCACAGCACTTACCACTATCTAATATTATCTTATTTATTAATTTATTTTTCCATTTTTTGTCCATCTCCACCAACAAAAATGTAAGCTCCCTAATAGTAGTGACCTTTTCTGTTCACTTTATATCCCGTAGAAAATCCTTCGTAAGTTTTGGTTGAATGAATGCATTTTAAGTAGTTAATGGAAGTTTTGTTAGCATTCTTCCAAAAATTTATTTTCCTTCCACATGTCCAAAAATGCATGACTTTCATGTGCCAATTCCTAGTGTATTTATAATTTGGTGAGATTTCCTCATGGTATGGAGTGAGGGACCAAAGATAATCCAGGATAGTTATAATCTCTCTCCATAAATGACCTTAAACTGATATATTCAATAGCCACTTCACTTGATCAGCAAATATAGTTATGAGTAGCATGTCGGTTTAGATTTCTTCCAGAAGAAAGCCATAATGCAAGGATTCAGGTAAAAGTTTATTTGAGAAAGTGAAAAAAGGAAGCGAAAGGAGCCAATAAAGGGTGTGTTATGAAGCAAGTTACCGTCATTGGCAACTGGAGTTTGTCATCTTCCTGGAGAGATTTTGGGAGCCCAGGCAAAACACACACCTGAGCCCTCTCACCCAAGGTTGAAAGAGTTGGAATAATTTACCCACCAACTTCCATCAGTCACTAATTCCTGGTCACTAACATTCAGGAGGGCAAAGCAACCTGGAGATGCAAGAGAGAACCTTCAGGCAGAGAAATACAGGTGCTGGCCATTAGAAATTAGGCAGTGTGCCCTATTAGGGGTGAGAGGGCATGGTTGGGGAAGGGACAGGCATCTTGCACTGGATAACACAATATGATTTTTTTAAATAAACTTTTTATTTCTCCACTTGCCCATCCCCTATCCTTGGTGCCTTTTGATGGGCATGCAGTCTTTGACAAAACTGTATTATGAAACATGCATGGTATATTTCTTAGTAAGCTGGATTAACTGTCAGCCTTGGATCTGTGGAACATTTTCAGAGCCTAACTAATAATTGTAAAACCTGTTATCTTGATATACACATACATTGACCGTAAAGCTCATCAGAAAGTTACCCCATGCTCTAATAATAAAGTTTTGATCCAGGGCCCAATTATAGGCTTGGAAGCAAAGCACCTCTATAGAGCAGGCACTGATGTTGTGTAATAATTCAAATATTTTATTATTTTATAATGTGCTTAAGTCTGGATAGTTAACATCCATTTCTCAGTCTTTCCATAGTTACTATCCTTTTTCTTTTACATATTCCATGAGGGATATGGAATATTCAGTGAAATCTTTGACTGATCTTTATACTTTCAGTAGCCCAAATGAAAATTACCCTTGGTTGCCTTGGAACTTGGGGCATAAAATTCAGAAGAAATTTTTATAAATTATTCAAGCTTTGACTCTGGGAAGATAAACAACATGGATATGTAGGCCAACCAATGCTTAAATTCCTCTAACCTCTAATTCTAAATTCAGAAAAGAATAGGCTTTAAGGTTTTCTGTTAATTTTTGCTTTGATTACAAGTTGTTGGAAGTTTAGAGTTAGTATCTAATAACACAATCTATGTAAAACACGAATTATTGGCTCAGAATGAGATCTATCTTCTAAGAAGATACAAAGGGACAATCATGTAAAAATGGTCTTTGTTTTCTTAGAAGTAATAAACAGGGATTGACTGAAGGGTAATCCCTTCAGATTCTAATGTTTAAAGCATTGCACATTTTTAAAGGAGAAGAAGCATTACCTTTCAGATCACATGTATGAAACTGTTTACTTAAATGGCTACCTTAGGTTGGCATGGTTTTAAATCATGACCTTTAATCAAATGGTCAAAGGACCATTTGACCTTTGACCTTTGGGTTTGTGATACAGGCACAATCTGTTAATGCAGATTTACAAACTGTGCTCCAGCAAGCCCCCTCAGGGCCCTTGGGGTGTCCAGAGCAGAGGGCCAAGCTGGCTGCACTGCATGCTTCCCACCCGCAGAGTGCCGTGCTTTCATCTGTTGTATATACAACACTTCTGAGAACGTTTAAGTTGAAGGAACAGCCTCTGTTCTTTAAAAAAGCAGGCAAACAAAAATATTTAAACCATTATATATTTCCTTATTTTGTTTAGACTGCTTTTCTGACCACTTCTCTTTAGGAAGTACTTCTTCTCTTTAGGAAGCCCTTGGATTTCTAGAGGAAAAACTAGCTTTTCTATGTCACATTAGCTTTTCTATGTCTAACTTCAGATTTACTTTCGTAACAGTGAGATTGTAAGCTCCTACAGGGCAAAGGACTGTGTATTCTTTACTCGGTGGGCACTCAATAGTTTGCTTCACCAATAACTGTTGTATGGGCAACATTAAGGAAGTGCTTACTATTACCAGGGGCTATTCCAAAGCCTTTTTTCATGTTATGTTATTTAATCCCACACAAAACCCCCATGAGCCACCTGATTCTGCATTTGGTGAAACTATGACATAGGGAAGTTAAATTTATGCAAGGACCCACAGCTGTAAGTAGCACGGTCAAGATTCAAACACAGCTCTTCCTAATTCCGAATGTGGCCAACTCCCATGCTTCTAGCCACTGCCTATGTGGTGGTTTTCAAAATATGTCTACAAATTCTTTGATACTCTTCCCATCAAGAGGTGGAGTCCAGGTTTCCCGCCCTCAGAGTGGGGGCTGGACTTAGTGACTCATTTCTAACGAACAGAATAATGTACAAGTGAAGATGTGCAACTTCGGAGACTAAATCATTCAAAGGCACTGTGGCTTCTGTCTTGGTTGCTCTGTCTTTTGGACCGTTCACGCTGGGGGAAACCAACAGCCATGTTTTGAGCTGCCCTATGGAGAAGCCCACATGCAAAGAAAGTGAGGGAGTCCCATGGCCAGTGTGGAATGAAGAACTCAGGCCCCCAACCGAATAGCCAATGTGAAACTGAAGCCTCTTGACAGCAGCCACCATACGAGTGACCTTGGAGGTGGAGCCTTCAGCACCAGTCCAGCCTCAGAATGACTGCAGTCCCCTCCCCGCCAACAACTTGACTGCAACCTTGTGAAAGACCCTGAGCCAGCGAAGCCTCTTCTAGGTCCCTGCCCCTAGACTGTAAGATAATAAATGCTTGTTGTTTGAAACTGCTAAAATTTGAGTTAACTTGTCATGCAGTAATAGATAGCTAAGGCAGCCTAACACTGCCTTGATTATTAAAAAAATAAATTGTCTTAATTTTATTAAATCTTAAATTTTGAAATATTGATCCAGCAAGGAGAAATTTTCCAGAAAAAAAAAAAAACAGCTTCCAAATGTGAGTAGTAAAATATTAATGCCCTGTCAACATAATAGTTATAATGACTTCCCTGGGACTGGGGATTTTGTAATTCAAAGGACAGCTGCCTTAAAAGTCCATGATTTAAAAGGAAGGGTATTAATAATAACCACATTGTCGAAGAGAGCATTTTGAACTTTTAAAAAATTCTTGTGGGAAAACTCAGGAAGTATTTTGTTTGGTAAGTTATCACTCAAAATCTTAAACTGTCAGGAGCACGCTTGCACTGTACATTATTTAAAGAGAGATATAAAACAAAGTTGAATTTTAACCTCTTCCCTAGTGATTTCACTCAGCTTTTCAAAGGGGGTCCTAAAAGCTCATAGGTCAAGCCGTGTCTTGGTTTGCTCTACCTGCCAAATTGAATTAACTCTGCTTTATGGCCGCTTGCAGTTTAATAAATTACTTGGACTTTGATTAATATCTCTTGAGCTTAAGCCCAAGAATTTGTATAAGACTTTGGGACAGAGTACTGTAAACTTATTTAAAGATGGACTCTGAGAGCTGGAAGGGATAGGTTAGTGTTGGTTTTAGTACATGTATCGGTTCTGAATTTGGAGCATTTTAAGATCCTTATGGAAGATCCTAAATTATTTGCCTTTTTAAAAAATATGTGAAAGTGATTTTTTTCTTATATATCTACAAAGTAAGTGATTTCAGTAAGTTAAGGAATTCATTCATGAAGTGGATATGGCTAGTTCTTGTTTGGTTTTCAGAATGAATACAGAGATACTGGTTTTCCTTCCCTACGTTGGAGCACACAGATCAGACCCTGCTAGTCCTTCCCTTTCAATGTTTTTTCCTCCATGCAGCCTATTTTAAAGTATTTAAAAAATACTTTTTATATTGAACTGGACTTGAAAGTTTATGCTTGACCTTGATTCTGGGTTTGTACTGCAGGGGAGGATAAAGATGAATATTGATAGCTGAGTATAAAGATCCATCATTACTATCATTCATTCAGTCAGTCGCTCACAAACCACTCCTTAATTCAGTCTATACGTTGCCCAGCAGAGCAGGAGACGAGGTACTAGAATACTATCATATGGTAAGCAACTCAGACATAGCCTCTGCCTCACAGGAGTTCATGGTCTAGAAGGGAGGAGGACGTTAACCAAGTATAAGGAAAAACAGTTTTAAGTACTATGGAATCAAAGTATAAGGAGACATGATTCAGGTTGGGGCTTGGTGGTTAGGGAAGGCTTTCAAAGGAAGATATTTGAGATCTAAAGGAGTAGAAGTAAGAGGAAGAAGGAAGAGCAATCTGGGCAGAGGGAACAGGAGGCAGAAAGGTACCCAGTACTGTTGAGAACTGAAAACAGTCAGTGTGGCCAGAGCCCAGAGAGCAAGGAGCATGGCCTAAGAAGAGGCCAGAGAAGTGAGCAGGTACTGTATCTCACATGGTCTTGCAGGCCGCACTGTAGTCTTTATCAGTAGAAAGGGAAATAGAAAACCATTGAAGGTTTTGAAGCAAAATAGTGACACAATCAGGTTTGCATTTGAAGGAGGTCACTTCGTTCCATAATGAAGAATGGATGGAGGAGGTGTGGACAGAGGTGTTCAGGGAGATGTGTTCTGAATCTGTTGGAGGCCAGAGGTGTTGGTAGCATGAGCCAGGGTGGTGGTGATAAAGATGGGGAGAAGTGGAGAGATTTACTGTTACTTATGGTTAATAGATATACCACTTATTTATGAAGGAAAGTAGACTGGACTTCGTGCTGACTTGGATATGATTGTGTGAGGGACGCCATGGAAAACTGCCCGGTATTTGGCTTCTTCAGGGGAACGGGGAACACTGGAGGGAGACCAGGCATAGGTTAGGAGAAAGTAGTTCGGTTTGGGGCCATTTTCAGTTGGAGGCCTTTTTAAGACATCCGTGGGGAGATTCCGTGTGGTCTCGGTCCTGGATCAGAGGTGTCTGGAGATATAAATTTGGAAGTCAGGGGTTTAGACACAGTATTGAAGCCACAAAGGTATCACTCTTAGCTCACAGGGTGAAAATGGAGTGAGAGAAGAAAGCGTAGCTCTGAGCCACGAGGAATTCCAAAATTTAAAAGCCACGTGGAAGAAAAGCTGACAAATAAGAATGAAAAGTGTGACAGAGAAGATGCTAGAGTGTCATCTCAGAGGCCAGGGAAAGAGAATCATTTCAGATGCTGCTGAGGGGTAAAGTAAAAAGGGCCCTGTAAGTGTCCTTTGGGTTAGTAAAATGACGTCTGGAAGGACTTCAGGGAGAGCTGGGCTGGTGTAATGATGGAGCAGAGGCCAGAATGAGGCGTCATGGGGAGCGGGGGTGTGAACAAAGGGGCACAGTGGATAGAGATATAGCTCAAGACATTTGGCTCTGGAGGGGAACAAAAGGATGGAGCTTTAACTAGAGGAGGAAATAGCGTTAAGGGAGAGGTTTCTAAAGTTAGGAGACCCAAGCTTGTCTAAGGGTTGATGGGAAAGAGCAATGGGGAGGATGAGGGTTGAAGAGAGAGAAAGGGTGGGTAATCAATCGTGCAGGATTCCCAAGAAGATAGAAGGGGTTCTACTCTGAGGACAGCTGGAGGAATCAGAGAGGAGAGAGGATTCCTTCCCTTCTGCACTAGGGGGGAAGAAGGAAAGGGTGCAGATGCCGAGGTGTGGTAGCTGCAAGTTAAAGGCGTCTCTATGAAATGGCTTCTTTGAAAAGTAGCTGCATGGGAGAGAGAAAGGGAAGGCATCCTGGCAAAGAAAGGAAGTAGTTTCAGATTTTTGAGGAGGACAGAGAAAGCTCGAATATATGAAAGGGAGTAAATTAGTAAAGCTTAGTAGGATCCCTAGTCATTTCGTGAAGGCCCAGTTGAGGCTGATGTTCACAAATTCATGGTGATACACTGTTAAAAGAATTAAAAAGTATTTGATGCTTTCTGGAGGCATTCAGCCATTGCCAAGCACAGGGCAAGTGGGGTCATCTAGGCCTAAGGTTTTGTCAAAGAGCTGTGATGAAAAGATGGCAGCAGCAAGGGAGCCTCTGAAATGATCAACCAGGAATCTAAGCTGGTTAAGAAAAAAAAGTTAAGACAGGAGAGAGAGAGAGTAGAAGTCAGAGTAGTTGATTAAATGTGATAGGAGAATAGAGGTCAGCGATCAGAACAGGATACTGCACCCCAGAACAAAGAAATTTGAATCTTTAAGGGTGGGGCCCATAGATGATTTAAAGCTCACTGGTGATTCCAGTGCTTTTTTTTTTAAAGGAATATAAGGATGTAGTGTAAAAAAAAAAACAGGAATATGATGACGTGATTGTTATTAAGCCCATAATGATAAAAGATACTAGCAGTGTGAAATCAAGATGAAGACACAATTAGAGAAAGCAGTCAAAAAAAGTGTGCCTTTAAAATAAAACAAAAACTCTTAAAACCATGCATTTCCTCCTTCACAGATTGAAGTCATAGTTCTTGCCCTCTTACTCATTCTCTTCGATGTTAGAAGTCCACAGCAAAGAAGGAAAAATTATTATAGGGAAGCTAGTACAATTCAGGACAAATTATCTGGTGTTTTGGGATTTGACTGATGAAAACAGGAACTAGAACATGGTAATTATTTGTTCACTACAGTCTCTTTGGAGGGACAGCACTTTGGCTCACTTGGCATGGGATGGTGTCAGCCTGGCTGCAGAGGTCTGAATATGAGGCTTGGGTTCCTATAAGGGGCCTGCTTGGCCCTCAGTTAGCCTAGATCCTTGGACTCAGTGGCTCTATCATGGGCCACTCACCTTGCCAATGGCGTCAGAATGTTATTAATTGAAATCACATATGAAAGTATAATACATTAATTTTTTTCCTGGAATTCAGTAATAAGGATCGTCACTGCCACATTTTTTCAGTTCAGACAACTCACTTCTGTTCTCTACATATTAAATAAGGTCATTGTATAGTTAACGTCTGGCTAAGTGGAGTGCTTATGAAATGTACAGGGCTCATAGGTATAACGACTGCCTAAGAAAGCCCAGCAAATCTAGCTAGATACTCCTACCCCCAGCCCATAGTCCTTATCTGTCATTCCATAAATTTCATGTCAAGGGCATTTTCTAGAGAAGATGATCATAAGAAGATTCAGGTAGACCTGAAGTAGGTTGTGAAAACTCTGGCATGTTTTACCATGGGATTAGGGTTCTCTGGAGAAACAGAACAAATAGGATGTTCGTGTATATAGGAGATTTATTTCAATGAATTAGCTCACACAGTTATGGAAGCTAGCAAGTACAAAATTTGCAGGGCAGGCTGGAGCCCAGGAGCAGAGCTGAAGTCGCACTTCAGATTCAAAAGCTGTCTGTTGCAGAATTCCCTCTTAACTCTGGGAAGTCAGTCTTTTGTTTCATTTAGGGCATCAGCTGGTTCAATGAGTCCACCCACGTTCTGGAAGGCAATCTGCTTAAAGTCTACTGATTTAAATGTTAATCTCATCCAAAAACCCTCAGAATAGTGTTTGACCATGTATCTGGGCACTGTGGCCCAGTCAGGTGGATGCATAAAATTAACCTGACACCAAGGCGGATTATAGCACTGTCTTCTCTGGATTCAACAATAACAAAAAATACTCGGTCTAATTAATCATTTGTCAAGTGCTTCATAGACGGCAGGTGCTAGGTAGAACATAAACATTACACTACAAGTTTGGTTTGGTCTTTGCTGGGAATCGTGAGCATTTTGCTGTATGTATTGTTTGGCACTTTGGTCTTATAACACTTAGTCCTGGGCAGATAGAAAGCACACAGACCGCTCAGTGCCAGTGACAAGAGACTTTATAATGATGTGTTTGAAGCCAAAGCTTTGTGAAGCAAGACACCACAAGCAGTTAATAGATTTCCATTTGACAGTAGCTGTAAACGTTAATCAGAAGAATCACTGCAGTGTTCAGCCCATACACTGGTTGGAGCAGAAGCCACAGCCATAGAAGCCCTTATTTATCCTCCTTTAGCTCCATCTCACCATTGCCAAATCATCTTAAATAATTGTTGTTCTGACCGCTCATGCTCTCAAAAATCATCTTATTAGCCTAAGGATTCATTTTCAGATTCCTTAGCCTGATATCCGTAGCCCTGTGATGTTACCCCAACCTACTTCTCCATCTGGATTTTCTGCCGAGCTTCAAGCTGAACTGCTCCTTTACCCTCAAAATATCTCATTTGTTTCTGCCCAACAATTTTGTTCATGTCGTTCCCTCCACAGTGGCCTTTCTATTTTTTGCATCCTCTCATTCTACTCATCCTTTGAGGTGCAGCTCAAAGGCCACAATGTCAAACTCCACAATGTCTGCTCCGATCCTTCTCCTGCATCTGCTCCATTTCCAGCTACAAGCTCCCTTGTTCCTTTTCCCTGGCACTTCATCGGCGTGTTTATTAAGCCTCTCACACTTTCTCTCACTTGAGTTTCTCACGGGCATTGCCTTCTTACATATGGCATGTATTGGCATGCATTGCCTTCTTACATATGGCATGTATTCAGCGTCGAAGTCTGCAGCTTCCCCGGCAGCCTCACTACAGTGCCTTGCAGATGACGAGTGTTATGCTCTGTGAGGTCTTGTCGAGAAAAATCAAAATAAGGGACCTAATATGTAAAATGTCATTACGATTTACATTAAATTCATCAAGGAAAGAATTCTGGTTGATTTTTTTTTGAATATCCTCCACAGCAATGTGCTGGGCCATAGTGGGCATTCAGTAATTAGTAATTGATGGATTTATTCTCTACGTGATAAAGTTATTTTGGGTGCATTCAGACTAAAGTAGAATTTATGATACAGGTTTCAAAAGGTAACATTGCTGATGCAGATTATGAGGGCACTATGGTATCTTTTAAAGTCCAGCAAATAGAAAAATGAGTCAATCATGGGTCAGAATCATTGATGGAATTATGCCACCATCAAGCTCTAAAGGATTGGCGCTGATGTCGATAGAAAATACCCCACTCTGAGAGCACCCATAGCTGGCTTTCTGTACTGAACTAACAGTGTGAGTGTGTTCTTTTGCTGGGGAAAAGACTTGGTGGTCCAGTCATCGTTGTGTTTTTTTTATTTTTTTTCATTTCTAAACTTAATATGACTGATTTTCTGTTTCCTCCATCTCTGGTGGTGAGTTTTCTAAAGATATTCTTGATTTCTTCTGATTTAAATCACAGCAAAAGAGACTTAGGTAAATATCAAGAGAGACTGCCCATGACATCTGATTTGAAAAGTGTACTTCAATCAACATTGACTTTTATGTCATACATTATGTTGAATAAGGAGGGTCTGACTTAAGCTCAGTGTGCTTTAGAGAAGAGAGCATATGTGTGTTTGTTGGTTTGTTTTCATGTATTTTAGAGCATATTTGTGTTTGTTGGTTTGTTTTCATGTGTTTTAAAGTCCTTATTGAGATATAATTGACTAATAACATTGTGCAAGTAGTTTACAGTATACACTGCGATGATCTATGTATACACATTGTGAAATGGTTACCACATGAATGTTAGTTAACACATCATCACTTCACGTAGTTACTTTTTTGTGTGTGATGAGAACATTTAAGATCTATTCTCTTAGCAAATTTCAAGTTTACAGTACAGTATTGTTAACTATAGTCACCATGCTGTACCTTAGGTCTCTAGGACGTATTCATCTTATAACTGAAAGTTTACACCCTTTGACAAACATCTCCAAGTTTCACTCAACTCCCAACCCCTCTAGCCACCATCCTACTTTATTTTTATGAGTTTGCCTTTTTTAGATTCTACAGGTAAGTGAGATTGTCCAGTATTTTTTGTTCACAGGAGAGACTCATAATGGAGCAGTTGAAACCAAAGCACTGATAAGCAGAACAGTCACAAATACCAGTAGGCTCACCGTGAGTGGAGCCCTAGTTGTCACAGGAGGTGGAACTGCCCAGACACCCACTTTTGTCTGCTTATCCGCACAGGTGGGGCAGCAGCGGTTAGTTGAACTCAGCAAACCTGGGTTCCATACTGTGTGAAGAGCAGACAAGGGCTTTGGCAGCACACAGCCTAGAGGCATTTAATTACATTCACAACTAACCCCATGGGAGGCAGGAGAGCTGGAGGAAACAGAGACCTATGGTCCTGGAGAGTCAGGGAAGGCTTCTCAGAAGATACACCTTTTGAGCCCATTCTTGAAAAGCACCCCTCTCCCACCCCATAGAGAAAAGGGGAAGGGGAGTTCTTAAAGGGACAGCGCATACTCATGGAACTATAAAAGAAGATGGTGTGTTAGGTAAATTTGATAAGTGGTTTGAGGTGGCTGGACCAGAGGATATTTGAGGGTAGGTGAAGGGAAATGAGGCTGGAAAAGTCGGTAGGATTCATACATAGCGTCAGGGATCTTGGACTTTTTCTGGGTCCCGGTAGGTAGCTGCCCCAGAATTTCTTTTGTAGGTAAGTGACATCAGATTTGTTTTTTTAGAAATAAACCCATGGGTAAGCAGTCAGATCCATTCCACCTGCCTTCACTAATCAAGGTTGTTTGAAGACTTGCCTGTCCTCTAAGCGGCACCTAGCCTAAACAGTTAGATGTTTGCCAGAGTTATTTTCCAGGAACTTGGAGTCAGCAACATCTATTTTGAGCTGAGCTGATTAAGACTGGATCGGACCACCGACCCTGGGCATGCTTAATTGTCTGCTCGGTGACCTTTTGACATCGGAGGACCGAAAACGCTACCCTTCAAAGGTGCAAGAGACCTGTTGCCTAGTTACGCCCGTGCAGATGGATGATTCCCGCACCTTTTTCCAATCACCTTCCCCCACGCCTCCCACGCCTCAGACCACTCGGCTTCTTCATTCGTGTCCCATAAATACCCCAAGCCCCCTTGCCTTCAGGGAGGCGGATTTGAGATTTGTTCTCCCATCTCCTCGCTTGGCTGCTTTGTTAATCAACCCTCTCGTTGCTGCAAACCTCTGTGTCTCAGCGTCTTGGTTTGCTGTGCGTCGGGGCAAGACGAACCTGGTTCAGTGACAGCTCACTATGAAGAAGAAAGATGGTTGGATTGCACTGACTGACAGGGCAGAGGTGTATTTTTTTAAATAATAAGCCAATAACTTGTCTTACTCTTGCACAATGAGTAGGATTTTGCCAGCATCTTCATAGGGTGAAAGGAAGCCTGGTATTTATCACCAAATCTTTTGAGGTAAATATAACACAATGCTATATTCCATTTTTTGAGGCCAGTTATCCACTATAGTGTGTGAAAATGAATAAAAGTGCAGACAGACAAGGGATTGCAGTGGTTCTGTAACAGGGAGTCAAGAAACCAGACAGGATATTTAAGCTATGGCTATTGGAGTTGGTAAGGGTTTAGCTCCAGAAAAAATAAATATTGTTAGTTAGTGGTGGTGATGAAAGTGACGTAAGTAGAGTGGTTTGTTCCTTTTTGTGCTGTTGTAGGGAAAGGAAGCCTTAAACCTAACGAGGTGGGCTCTTGTGAACAGCTTATTCTTTTTTTTTTTTTTTTTGCGGTACGCGGGCCTCCTCTTACTGTTGTGGCCTCTCTCGTTGCGGAGCACAGGCTCCGAACGCGCAGGCTCAGCGGCCATGGCTCACGGGCCCAGCCGCTCCGCGGCAGGTGGGATCTTCCCGGACCGGGGCACGAACCCGTGTCCCCTGCATCAGCAGGCGGACTCTCAACCACTGCGCCACCAGGGAAGGGAAGGGAAAGGAAGCCCCTGAACAGCTTATTCTATTTACTGCTCTTTACTATTTACAGCTCTTTGTCAACAGTGATCTAAGGATCTTCCCCTTAGATAGTTGAGACCTCATAACTTGTTTCCTCTGAAATGTTTCTAGTCACTGACATTGCTCTGTAGAAAATTGATTTGTGAGCTTTTAGGGAACTTTATTCGCAATTTATTTGGGAATAGAACTTTGAAAATCATGAAGTCATTTATTGATCAAGTGTTTATGGAGGCGCAGACCTACCTCAGTGGTGAGGGAGGGACTGACCAATCCTTTGCCTTCGTGGAGTTTACAATCCAATGCAAATGTTGCATGATAGTCACTAGACTTAGTTTTTGATGCTGCAGTCCTGTTTTTCTTAACACTTCTCCTGAGGAAGCAATTGAAACTTTACATATGATATATATTGGAGCCCAAACTCCAGTTCATTGGCAAAAAAAAGTAGCATTTATATTAGAGTTTTGCTAACAGCACGTTGGTAAGAAGCTGTGTTCTTTCTCTCCTGCTAGCTGCAGGTTGCTTTAGTCTTTGGGCCACTATTTCCTCATCTGTAGAATTCATAGGTTAGACCAGATTGTTAGTTTTCAACTCTAGCTGCTGATTAGAATCACCTGAAAGCTTACCCTTGCCCAATTGAATCAGAATTGCCAGTTGGAAGAGGAGGCAGATGTGTATTTTTAAAGCTCCCAGGTGATTCTTTTTTTGTTGTTGTTTTTTTTAAACCAGGGCTGAAATTCACCAGATTAGGTTGGAGATCCCAACTGGAATTCTATAGGTGAGTTTTCTATGCACGTGGGTATGGAGCTTAATAATCTTTTAAATTAGTTGTCAACATAAAAAATTTCCAGTTTCTCTTGGAAAAATGGAAAGATTGGGTAACAGTTGGGCTTAAAATTCTGAGTGGTAAAAATTAAACAAAGTAACCCCCAGTTTCTACCTGGCCCACTTCGTTTATTTGTGTTACCTTCCTGGCCCTTGAAGCCATTTTCATTTGAATTAGATGGTCTCTATATGGTCTCTAAAGTCTCAAATTATTTAAATTGCGTGTTTCCAAAGCAGGAAAACTAGTGCAAATAAATGGCACCTTCATCTATAAGCTGGTTGTTATATTAAATCAAAGGGAACTTAATCTTTGATGATGGAAAAACCCCAGGGTCCAGTGGAAGGAGAGAGAGTGGCATTAACAGCAGAACTCCACATGCTACTATGTACAGGATACTTGCTGGGGGCAAGAGGGAGGGGGAGGAAGGGGATTAATTCATCTTCCTGGGATTTTTAATGAAGCTGTTCCCTTCTTTTTCATTCTTTCCTGTTTGAGAGCTGGTTCATTAGTTGGGATGTGACTGGCCCTCCCAAGGGAGCAGAGAGGCAATTATCAGAGATTTTACTCACTTTCCTGTGAGCCTTTTGCTGGGAAGCCTCTTGAGGATCTCGCTCTCTTTTGGCTTCCTTGTGACTCCTTGCTGTGTCTGCCTGAGAGCAAATACCTGGGCGGAAGAACTGATTTGTATGGCTTATTGGTAGCTGCCTATCATGAGATTTAAGTGGGTGTATTTGAATTAATAGGATTTTACTTTTTACAGATTGAAAATATGTACTTGGTTTGTGAAGAACCTCTTGCCCAAAGTGAATAATCCTTTGTGCCTTGCTCTATTTAAAAAAATTTTTTTTCACTAGGAGTGATGGTGCTTAAGAGTACAAACTTGTAAAGAGAAGTAAATAAGCCATAGAGATCTAATGCACATCACAGTGAATATAGACAATTGTACTATACTTGTATAATGTGATAAATATCACTATTAGCAATCATATACAAATATATAAATGTATCAAAGTAATCTGTACACCTATGATATATGTTATATGTGGTGACAGTAATAAAAAGTAGCATTTAATTATCTGCCAGAAGTGTTCCAGGTACTTTTCATAAATAACCAATTTATTCCTCACAACTCTCCTATGATCTAGGTGTTGTTATTATTCCTGTTTTATAAATGAGGAACAGTGAGGCTCAAAGCCAGTTATTTGATTTCCCATATATCAGAGCTATGTTAAGTGAGATCCATTAACCTGTATAACCAGACGTCTTTTAGCAGTTTTTGGTAAATTCAAATGTGTATTGGTTTTGACAAAGACAAAGTACCCTGTTGTGTATTAAATATATTTTTCCCCTAGTTCCATCAGTTACTTCACTGGATATGTTGTTATTGTTTATTGATGTTGTTTACACATGGTGGACTGCGAAATTCCATGCAACTGCAAAAATCTTTAATTTAGCTAAGGTTGTCGCCTATATTTCTTGCCTTAAAAATTTGCAGTGGTAACCCAAGCAAATTATTTATTATCCACATGACCCTGGGAGTCTCTGCCCCAGTCTCCTTGCTAGAAAAAGATGGTAATATATACCTGACCTCAGTCCATAGGGATATTTCCAGGATCAAATGTGATAATGAATGAAATGTATTTCATCAACTCTAGAAATTGCCCATGTGTATTTTAAGTAGGATGTATTCATTGTGATGCAGAATATGAGATGAACATTCTTTTGTTAAAGAATTGTTGATAGTTAAAAACAGCAATCTATGGAGATTTTTCCATTTGAGGGATTTAATCCCATTAAAAGTTTTTAGATTGACTAGACAGACTGGGTGTCTCTCTGAAACCCAGGCTGAAAGTTGATTTCATTTTCCTACTGGTTTCCCGCGGGTTCCCCTTCCATGCTGTCTAGAGGGAACTGCCGCCAAGCTCTCTTCAGTGTGAATGGGTAATGTGATGGGTTAATTTCTCTTGTTGAAGCCATGTGTATTCTTCGGTGCTGAAAGGTTACTTATATGTACTCAACCTCTGCAGTAAGTTGACACATGATGTGAATCTGCCCTTTATATAGCTCATGCTTAAGTTGACACATGACGTGAATCTGCCCCTATACAGCTCATACTAACATGTCAGGAAAAGATTAGCTGGGAGCGGGAGGATAATGGGGGCACAATGTCGCTTGTCTATTAAGTAATTTAAATAATAAGTTGAGCCTTTCATTGTTCATGTGTGGTTGTGTGCTTGTCATAACTAATTATCTTGTTGCAAAAATAGCAGCCTTTAAAAGTAAAAAGCTGAAAACGGGTCCATACTCTTAGGTCTCCGTCCCTGTGAGAGCGTGTGCACATATGTATGTATATGCATACATGCATATAAACATGAATATGTGGTGTGTGTGTGCATACTTTAACTAGTGCTATATATAATTACTGTAGTGAATTCAACAATGACAACGGGAAATATAATTTTCCCCAGTAAATGCTTTAGCTGCCCAAGAAACTTTTTTGTGTTTCATATTGTGGGATAAAATAAACATTTATTTTAAAACAATTTTCTCATAACATTCTCTGTTTGGCACATACAAAACCAATATTAACTGAGTAATCTTATGAAAATAGTGAAGGATAAATGCTGAGTTCTATAATCTCTCCTCTATTTGAAGACTTATAAAAACTCCTAAATTTATTTTATTTTTTGAAATTAGTATGTATTTTGAAGTTTTATGTTGGTTTCAAGATAATTTTAAGTCTCTTAAAGGTTACTTATTAATACAAGTTTTACAAGTTTTAACTTATTTGTTTAAACTCAGTTAATACAAATTTCTGCTTAAAGGAGAGGGGTTTTACTTCCAACCTCTTCAGTAATGTCTAACTTAAAAAAAAAAAAAAGCCAAACTAGAAGCTATATAAACCACACTACCAAATACCTGTTTTTTGACATTAATAAATTAGGCTTTTGACTACATCCAACATAATAAATTATCTACTTGTTAATACTTCTGTTTCAAAAGCTAAATGCCAGTTGTCATTACTGTGTGTTTTAAAGGTTTTTACTAAACTTTTGCTCCCTGGTGTGAATGTGGACAGGGGAATTTACAGCATATTCATTAAAAATTCCAATCAGTTTCCTGTATTATGAGCCTGTAGCCAAGGTAAAGAAGAAATTGAAAGACTAATGAGTATGGCACTAGCACAGTGAGATGGATGGGCTACTTCTTTGTGTTTGCTAGCTGGGCTAGAGATTGATGAGTAAGTCCCATTGTCTTAACAATATGATGATCTAGCTTTTGGAGTTGAAACTACTACATCTCCCACTTTGAGAGGACAGCTTGATAAGCAGACCAGTCATGGGCGTTTGAGACCATTCAAATCCTACTCTTCTCACTTCCTACCCACATGATATGTATGGACTATATGTGTCCCCCCGAAATCCACATGTTGAAATCCTAATCCCCAATGTGACTGTATTTGGAAATAGGGCCTGTGTGGAGGTGATAAAGGTCAAATGAGGTCATAAGGGTGGGGCCCTTACCCAATAGGGCTAGTGACCTTATAAGAAGAGGAAGAGACACCAGAGCTCTCTCTCTGACACCTGAGGACACAGTGGGAAGGCAGGCATCTGCAAGACAGAGTTCTCACCAGGAACAGAATTGGCTAGCACCTTGGCCTTGGACTTCCAACCTCCAGAACTGTGAGAAATAACTTTCTGTTGTTTAAGCCACCTAGTCTGTGGTATTTTGTGTGGCAGCCAAGCAGACTAAAATACCACCATGTAAGCAGATACTTAACTTTAGTAGATAGGTAAGTAGGTTACTTAAAATTTCAGATCCTGGCTCTACCATTTACTAGGCATATAAGCACATTACTTTTTTCTTCAACCCTGCAAAGTGGTTTTGTTGTGAGGTTTAAGCTTTGTTTGGCTGACAGGCAGGCTGGCTGGATGAATTTTGCCCTCTCCCTCATTCTCTCTGTTCACCACATTTGGTCATAGCAACCTTTTTCTAAATTTAGACCTCATTATTTCATTATCTGCATAAAATTCTTTGGTTGTTCCTCAGTGTTCTTAGAATAAATCTTTACCATTTTCCTCAAAGCCATGTGGTCTGGCACCTGTTTACCTCTCCAGCTTCATATTGCAACCCTCCTTTTTGGCAGTGGCCACATCTATCTTCTTTTGGGTCCTTAGACTCTGCCCCTCACTATGCTCCCCACTGTGTCCCCCTTATGTAATGACTGTCAGTCCAATTGTCATTTCTTTAGGGAGGCTTTCCTCCATGTCCTTGACTGGCTATGTGTTTATCTCTATGATTATTTCATTCACGTTTGTCTTCCCCCCAGCAGCATGAGGGTGGGACTGTGTGTGTTTGGTTCCAACTCTGCCTTCAACACCTAGCTCAGTGTTGGCGTCATTATCAGAGCTGTCTGAGTATTTATGGAAGGGAACATGAAGAAAGGAAAAGAAATGCATGAAGATCTCATCCAGGGAAAGTGAGGTGCAAGCATGAAACCTTAGGGAAGTGGGGTGCTAGCAGAAGAGACTGGTGGGAACCAGGTGAAGAGTGGAAAAGCACAGGCAATGAGTCTTAGCTTCTTCAAGACTTTGCCTCTGGCATACCACCCGCAACTCAGACACCTAAGCGGTTATAGAAATAATCCTTCTGGTATGCAGGCTTTCTCTTTTTGTCAGAGGCATGGGACCCAGGGACCAAGAGCTGCCTAATAAGTAAATTCTGATGAAACTGTTCAGGGCCACATTTTGGAAATCAGCTCTTAAAAATGAGTGGTTGAGCTTCCCTGGCAGCGCAGTGGTTAAGAATCCACCTCCCAATGCAAGAGACACGGGTTTGAGCCCTGGTCCGGGAAGATCCCACATGCCGTGGAGCAGCTAAGCCCATGCGCCACAACTCCTGAGCCCGTTAGCCACAACTGTTGAAGCCCATGTGCTTAGAGTCAGTGCTCCACAACAAGAGAAGCCACCACCGTGAGAAGCCTGCACACCACAATGAAGAGTAGCCCCCGCTTACCACAACTAGAGAAAGTCCACACACAGCAACAAAGACCCAACACAGCCAAAAAAAAAAAAAAGAGTGGTCAGTCTAATGCTCACCTTTCCAATCCAAACACACTGACTTGAACAAAGAAACTGGGAATTACTGTATAGAGCTTATTTGAATTGTTGGTTTTCTCTTGTCAGTCTGTTACAGATCATAGCTCTGTTTCTGTCATTAGAATGATTTCAGTGTTTCAGCCTGGACTCTCTGAGTCATAAGTTTTTAGCATGACCATGGGAATTATGAAGTCGCTTACTAAAATGAAGCTAAATTAAAATAGTACTTGTTTTGGATTTTTTTTTTTTTTTACTTTTGTACCCAATAAAGATGTAAGGGGGGAGACTTTAGATTTTTAATAAGTTTATTAATTCAGATATAAATTTAAGCTATTTTGTCATAATATGTAAACTATTTTCCCCCATAGTAGACCTATTTTCTAATAGATAATGAGATTCCCAAATATTTGCTTTGTGTAAGGTTACAGTCAATTTCTTATTATTGAGAGCAGGTTTCTTCCTTTGTGTCTGGCTTATTGTGGTTATGAGACTGAGTACTTTGTTTTAGATATTTGAGGACAAACTGTGTGTTTAAGAACATATGTGTATATATAGGGAGGCCCTCAAATCCGAAAAGGATAGAAGGTTGAAATGCCAACACTTCCTATTGTATAGTTTTTTGTTAGGGAGGTATAGCTATTCATGAAAACACGTTTCTGAAATGGAAAACTAGAATGTGCTAAACATAGCGTCTAGCTTAAGCTTTTGAAAAACAAAAAGTTCCAGAAAATAACTCATGATTACTTAGTTTCAATATTACACTGATAAATATTTAAAGACTACCTTATAAAAAAGTAAGGGGGAAAGTCATGATTTTAAGGCTTATACTGCAGTTCCTGAAAGATTTTAGTATTTATTTAACCTTTTCCTTATTTAATTTATAATAAAATTACTGTCATCTCTGTAAACATTTGTATAATAATGTTTCATCTACTTTTCCATTAAAAGTTACTAAAATAAGGAGTCCTGGTGAATGAGAGATAATTTAATAAACGTATTTCTTGGTAGAAAACTAATCAAGTCCTGCTATAAATGTATATTTGGAGAGAAGCACAGTAGACAAGCTTAAAGACTTAGTCAATGATATGACTTCAGGGAAAATGTTCTTATGCCATATTGGCCATATCTTTTAATACTTGCATTGAAAATAAAATTACATTCCAAGATAATGAGGATTGTGGAATTTTATAATTGGTTTTTTAAATCCTAAATTAACAGCAGTATAAACATACATTTTTAGGTTAAATCTGAGCTTTTTCTTAAACTAAAATCTTAGTTTAAACTAAAATATTTTCCTGGAAGTTTTCCAAATGGGATAGTCATCTTTCTGGAAATACAAAATAAAGGAGAAAGGTGGGTGGCTGGAACACAAACCTCTTCAGAGACCTTTCAACCTATAGGTGTAATTTATGTATTTTTATCCTATTTAGCATAGAACTTTTAAAGAATATTTTTAAAATAATTTAGTATTTCTATCCCATTGATTTATTTTTTTTAAACAAGGAAAAAATTTGCTCATAGCCACGTAATTTAGCACATTCAGAGCTAATACTAGATTCCAGGTCTTTGACTTCTGATGCAGTTTGCCTTTGTCCTCTTCTACCTGCTGGCTACTTGTCCTCAGAGTTCCTCAGGAATCTGCATTGGTGTTTATTGAGAATTAATGGAGTGCCAGCACTGCTGTGGGTGTCCCGGATATAATTATGAATAGAGTTCACATTCTGACTCAAATTAGCTTTCTCTCCTTGTTCCAGTGGAGACTGCCCTTTCGCTTCATCTGCAGCATTGAGTTGCAAGTTTCTTTTTACTTTGGAAGTTTTAGAGAACGAGAGTGGGGCTCTCATCAGAAACACCCGTGTGAAAAGTGCAGCTGCCTCGTGTGAATGAGGTCTCTGGAAGGTGATAGATGATGCAGGTAAGAACGCAACCCGTAAAATATGGACCTAGTCAAGAGAAAGGAATGAAGCAAGTGTGAAGCAGAGGGAAAGCAGGAGGGTCATGACCACATTCTGTGGTTGTGTGCTGACAGACTGAAGGAGGAGCAGACCAGGGATGTCTCAGCCAAGTTGCCTCAGTTTTTCCAAGTGTATGATGGGGTCAAAGAGGGTTAAACTAGGCGATTCCTAGAGTCCTTGGCAGAGGTAATATTCTCAGTTATGAGTGTCTGTACACACACACACACACAATGCACTTGCTAATGTCTGTCATCGTGAGCATCTTCTATCTTCTCCACTACAAGTAAAAGAATCTGATTTTTCCTTCCAGACTAGAAGTAACTAGGTCATAGTGACCCAAGTGAGTAAATTAAACAGACTGAAAAGGTACACTGGGATGTACTTATTTGGGGGAAAATGATGAAAAAATGAAGTAGGAAATGATTCTCTTTCCAGGAATAATTGTTCCCTGTTGCCAAATGAGCAACTCTGTGACCTTCTTGAAAATAGAGAATTCTGTATAGTGCTGGGATGGTAGGTACTGTGTGACACAGAGCCTAAGTTAGATATGGTGAAAAGGAATGGAATTCTGTTGGTTAATAATGAGCACCTGAATTAAAAGCAAAACAGCTGGGTCCAGAGGCAGCTGTCAGGTTAGCAAAGCCAGAGGAGTAACTTTGGACAGTGTTTCTCTTACACTGAATGTAATGATTTTTAGGAACAGGTTCTTTGAAAATATGTCTGTAAATGTTGGGTAAGGTAAATTTCAATATGAATTTTTAAAGTCTATAAAATGGAATCATTTAATTCTGACTTTATGACAAATGGTAGTTCCAAATAACTTTGTTCTAGAAAGAGGCTTCTCTTATCCTGGAAAAGGGGCAGTTTTGGAAGTTTGAGACAAGACAAATATTGTCTGTTGTCTTCTAACAAATTACTCTCGCACTTTTCATTGGGAAAGGTTGGTCAAGGGAACTTAAGATAGCCTGATGGGATGTGGGAAAAGGAAGATTATTCCATATGTGTATGATCTGTGAACGGTTGATGAAGGAGGTAAGGTGGGGGGAGGGTGTCGTCTATAATCCATTTGGGCTGCTGTCCCAGAACCACAGGCCCAGTGGCTTATAAATAATAAACTTCTCACAGTTCTGTAGGCTGGGAAGTCCAAGATCAGGGAGCCGGCAAGTTCTGTTCCTGGTTCCTAGGCAGCCATCTCTTTTCTTTGTCCTCAGGTAGCAGAAGGGGCCAGGGAGCTCTTTGGGGTCTCCTTCGTGAGGGCATTCATCCTACTCGTGAGGATTCCATGCTCCTGACCTAATCACCTCTCAAAGGCCTCGCCCCCTAATACAATCATACTGGGCATTCAGTTTCAGTATTTGAATTTGGGGGGAGCACAGACATTCAGTCTATAGCACGTGAATCACACATGTTGGGATTTTCACAGCAAGCTTTTGCAATGGGAGAGATGGTAAAATTATCTCCACTTTACAGTTAAGGAGATTGAGACTTAGACCTATTCACGTCTAGTATGGTCTCCTTTGACAGACTAATCCATTATCTGTCTCAGCCTATACTGAAGGAGACGCCAGAGAGAGAGAGAAAAAAGTCTCACGGTGGCAGAGAAAGGGCCCACTTTCTCCTTGCCAGTGCTTCCGCCACCCTTGCCTCTGCCAGCCAGGTCCAAGCACCTTGTCTTAGAGCCTCACGAGACCTTCCCCTCTGGCCAGTATTCAGGCATCTTCCTAGAACCCTCATTCCCCTGACAATAGGAACAGCCAGACTCACAGGCCCAGGGTAGCACCAAGAGGAGAGGAGCCTCCCTGGACCCAGAGACCCAGGACATCCTTAGACGTGATTCCTCTGATCTCTGCGTCACCCGCAGAACGGCGAAATAGACCTGTTGGTACCAGAACATAAGCATAAGCTGTGTTTGAGTTCCAAGTTTGGACTTTACCTGGGCTGTTGCTTCATCTTCTAGCTGTTTACTGATTTTTTTTTTTTTTTTTCAATATGAGTTGCTTTCTGGAAAGTTCCCAGAAAGTGGGAAAGTACTCAGCGGGGGCGAATATTCCTTTTGTCTTTCAGAAAAGCATGTCGAGAGTTAGCCTGACTCAACAACCTCATAGTCTCACCTCCTAAATGGGGGTGGGGAGGAATATGTGTGTGTGTGCATAAACATATATGCATGTATATTGCTTATTTGCTCAAAACCATGTCTTACAATTAACCGCTCTTTCTTTTCATCTAATATATCGGAAGAATATTTCAATTAGCAAAATATGAGAATCCAAATTCATATTTGTATTCCCAACAGATTTCCTTCAGACTCTGGTGGATCGTTCCACCTACAACAGTAGTAGGATGCAGATGGTCTATTTGTATCCCATTGCTGCCTCGTTCAAATGGAATGTGAGTTTTGGTCATTGCAAAGCCCATCAGTGCCTTTCTGATGATTAGAGCTAATCACCATACACTCCTTTCAGAGCTAAACTTTTTAGAGAGGAACCCTTAACTTTGAGACTAGTTTGCCACAGACCCTAGTCCTAGACTGAAAGATCTCGCTTCTGTGAGGTTCATTGTGAAACAGAAACGCCCCCGCCCCTTAGGGCTCTGGCCCCATGTAGTTCTACGTATTTCTTATTCAGCTGAAGGAATACTGAATTCAGTTTGAATCTAAATTTGGAGTAAAAAATACCACTCAGTAGAGCTGCTTCTGTGACCACTTTGCCTTCCAACTTGCATTTCCTTCTTTCCCTATCGCCCCACATTCTTGAGGAGTTTGTTTATAGCTTTTGTGGACTGGCTTTAATTATTTTTCAAAAATTCATTGCACCGAACCCATTAGGACAGTGCACTGAGAATATCTGTTGAGCTCCAGCAGACTCACTGGCTGGGAATGCGTGTGGGGAGAAGCCTGGAGCAAGGTAGCAGGTCCTGAGATTGCTTATTTGTGAGGTTAGGAGTTTCTGTTTATACTTTTGTAAGCTGCCTGCAAATATTTGAGGACCTTTCTGTCCCTACCTTCCACTGGGCTGGTGCTTAACTCTGGAATAGTCTGCATCTTGATGTTTTTCCTAGGAAATGTGTTTTCCCTTTTCCCTCGGATTCCTGGTGCCCGGTGTAGCCCTTTTTTGATTTGCTCTTGTTCTGGCGATAGGTCAACTGGCTCTCATGGTCCTTAACATTTCGGGTAAATACTTCCAACAGTGGTGACTGGAAGGAATCCAAGTCGATTCAAGGCCTTTGCATCCACTCTGTGTTTAAGGAGCTGGATCTTAGTGATAGTTTTTCCGTTGGTTAGTGACTTAAGAAATATGACTGAAAGGAGAAGCTACTATCTGAAGAACTAATGGAAAATCGAGCAGAATTCACTTATTATGTAAGGGGTGTGGTCGGTGACCTTCCTTACTACCCAGATGTTGTGCCGTTGGATCATGTGTAGAGAGTATGGAATTGCAGTTAAGGGCACCCATGGAAGAAGCAGACTGCCTAGGTTCAAAGCCCAGCTCCACCACTTGCTAGCTATACAGTCCCTGGCTGTATTAGTTAACCTTTCTGTCCTTCAGTCTAGTTTTCCTGAGGATTAAATGAATTAATATTTGTTAAGTGCCTGGAACTATGCCTGGTCCATTGTATGTACTCCATGTCTTTGTTTAAATACTTGATGTTGGGATTGTTGTTCAGATGGAGGAGACAAGGGTCTTGAGAGGCTCCCACGTGTTTCTAACGTAACAGAGTCAGTCAGTGGTGGAGACAAGAATACTTTCACTGCCCAGTGCCCTAGTGGAGAACTATAGCTCTTAAGAGTGATGTGGGGAATGAAATACCCCGATGAAAACCAATCAACATTATTAAAGGGAGGGTGGGAGCATGGGAACTAATGATTTATTTATCCAGTGGCTTAGTCAATAAGTAACTATTTAATGCTTACTGTGGGCCTTTGGCGCTATGTTAACATTGTGGAGATAATGATAAAAATGAGATTTATAGAACATTTACTTAACCTGGGCAAGATGTCTTTTTTGTTTTTAGGGCTGGTGACCATTCCACTGAGGACTCTCTTGTCTTAAATTATAGGACAACTTCTATAGCATGGTACGGAATAGCATTTAGCTATTCTAATGGTATAGCATTTAGCAGAATTTGAAGATGAATTTGCCGACCTCAGGTTGGAAAACTGCAAAAGGTCAATGGAGGGATTATGGTGGGGTTCCATCCTTTAAACATCTACTGGAAGATGATCACTGTAAGATGCTTTAACTACATTTGGGGACGTGATATTCTCTTCTTAGAGAACCTAGTTTAGAGAATGTTCTTGTTTTAAATGTAATTGGCCATGAGCTTAATTTGCACCAAGAGTTTGGCCTATTCCACACACACCCCCATTAGCTCAATTGTGGATTGTACAAACGGTGTTGCACAAAACTAGAAGTATTTGGTACAAATATGCATAGTCGGACCACATCTAGGTTAATGGTTTCAGATATAGGTGAAATGCTTTAAGAAGGATACTGACGAATTGGAGGACACTGAGAAGGCAGCGCCAGAATAGTGAAAGGGCAAGAAACCACGCCAAGTGGTTAACAGTATAAAGAGAACTAGCTGCCTCACTGGAACTTGATATGTTGTTCGTAAGGGTTAAAAGGACTGTCATTGTGGAGTAAGAAGAGGAGGGTTATTTTTGTTTAATTCTACTGAAGTAGAGTTGATCTACAATGTTAATTTCTGCTGTACAGCAAAGTGATCCAGTTATACATATATATATATTCTTTTCCCATTCTGGTTTGCCACAGGGTATTTCATATAGTTCCCTGTGCTATACAGTAGGACCTTGTGGTTTATCCATTCTATGTATAATAGTTTGCCTCTGCTAATCCCAAACTCCCAATCCATCCCTCCTCCATCCCCCTTCGCCATCCCCTCTGGCAACCACAAGTCTGTTCTCTGTGTCTCTGAGCCTATTACTGTTTCAAAGATATGTTCATTTGTGTCATATTTTAGATTCCACATGTAAGTGATATCATATGGTATTTGTCTTTCTCTTTCTGTCGTACTTCACTTACTATGATAATTTCTAGGTCTATCCATGTTGCTGCAAATGGCATTATTTCATTCTCTTTATGGCTGAGTAATATTCATATATATATATTCTGCAGAAGAGGGTTATTCTTGGCTCTTCCAGAGTAGGAGTGATAGATGAGAGACTAAGGCCTAGAAGTGGAAAGATATAAGGAAGACTTTCTGAACATTAAAATCAAACTCCAAGGAAATGGCCTGCCATATAAGCAGGGGATCTCTGAGAGTAGATCCATTCATTTACAGCCAGAGGAACAAGCTTCTGAGCCCTGGGGACTAGAGTCCTACTCCTGTACGGGAGGTTCAACCAGATCACCTCGGAGGTTCCGTACATTCTAAGTATCTGAAATATAAGTGATTTCCTGACGTGGATGTCACCTCCAGTGCTGCCCTTACGCTGGTTACTCTGAGTAATGTTAAAAGTCAGTGTATGACTAAAGACTGGATGAATCGCTGTGACCATCAGCATGATTTTTGCCATATAAGCAGTTGAGGCTAAGAGTGAAACAGTTCCTTTCTAAGCAGGAGAGGTACGAATGGCGTAATGATCAGATTTCTCTGTGGCGGGAAAGAACTTGCTTTCTGGGTCTTATTGGGTACATCGTAGGTCATAACCAGAACCTAATTAGGTGTATTGCACAACGTGCTTTCTGGAGATGAGGGCTTATTCTTGGGCAGAGCTCAGAAAGCTGGTAAATGGACTGGAATGGTCTACTGAAACCTATCTGCCCACCAGCGTGCTTCTGAGAGGGCCTCTCTTCTGACTGTGGAAGTGCCTGGTCTAGGGGGCGATGTGCTCCAGCTGCTGTCAGGAAGAGCCAGTCACTTGCTGGGTGTAGCCAGGACAGGACCTTTGTAAGACACCTTCTGTGAGAGGTGTTGCAGATAGCCCCGGAAGCAGGCAGAGGTCTTTGGCAAGTTATTTCTGAAGGAAGCGTTATTTCTCTGACCTGAGCTGAGAACTGCAATAAAAGATCCTCTTTGAACTTAAGTTCCTTTTTTTTTTAAAGAGTGAAGTGAATTTTGATCACTAAAGGTAACCTTCTATGAAGGAGAACATTATGGTAGTATGAACCCTATTGGATGCTCAGACAAGACCATGAAGGAGGTGTGAGTAGTATTTTGAGGGCTGAGATCCTGTATTTTTAGGAACAGTATTTTAATTTTCTACAATTTTTTTCACTTTTTGACTTTGAATTATTATTTCTCTTTTGAGAAGTTAAGTCTTTCTCAGGGTTAAGGGGAACCAGTAAAGAGAGTTAGGCTTATTCTTGGGCTGGCATTTGCCCCTCGGTGGGCTGTAATGCAGGCAGTGGAGATTTAGGGTACGAGCAGAGGCAGGTATGGTGTGATGCTGTAGAAACTGAAGGCTCAGCACCCCTCACTTGCACAAGCCCCTTCTAAAGTCCTGGGAGGGATCCTAGCAATGTGTTGTCATGGTCGTTTTTTTGGTAAACACTGCAAAATATAATGTATTTCAACCATAATTGATTAAAACAATCACTGCCTCCTTCCAATTCAACTTTCCCTCCTTTGTGCTTGCCTTCGGGTGGGTGGCGTTGAAGTGATTTGATCATGGGCATTTTTGTATATGTAATCGGGTATATTTTTCTTAAAAAGGGTCCTCCAAGTTGTGTGAGTTTCAGGCATTACAAGCATCGATCTTCCCCTGGGTTAGGAATGCAGTGAGTAACGAATCAGAAATTACCCCTGTAGCAGAGTCAGCCAAAACGTCAGAGATGTGAGTGAAAGTGAACTGGGATCTGTACTCCTACCAGTCTCTGACACTGGGAAACAGAGCTTTTTTTTCTCATCTTTAAGGTCTGTTTTGAATAGGAATGTCCTTTGCATGGTATAATTTTATGTATTTTGGTTAAGAGAAATACATCAGATTGAATATTAAAAATCATGAACTCTTAAAAGTAGTGCAAATCGACAATGAGTTAAATATGAAAATAATGAGAAACTGCTGATGGAGAAGAGAGAAGTTGTTTAACTGTGTTCTCCTTTTTCCCCTGCTACTTTACATAATTATAAAACCTTTTCCTAAAGTACGGCCAACAGAAATTCAGCCGAAATTGGAGGCAATTTACAGTGCTTCGGGGTGGTACTGTCTCTGATAGGCTATCAGTGGAATCCTGTGAGGCGAGGGTCTCTTTTCTGCGTTCTTCCCATCTCTCCTCCTACACTTGTGGTTCTTGTTAGCATTCATACTTACTCTCTTTTCAATTGTCCGAGTACGCAGTTTGCAAGTGAGAAGTCTGTCCAAGGAGCCTGAGCTTGGTGAATAAAGGCTCCTTTCAGCCCCGTCTGTGAGTTTACAACTCTGTGAGATCTTAAAGGTGTATTTTATTTGGACATGTAACAAGTTTCTTCATAACATTCAAAATAAATATCTTATTGACAGTGATAAAGATGATTGAGGAAAGGGATAATCATTCATGATAGAAACTGTTTCCCAAATGATACCTAGTTAACATGTTAGGGAAGGGAACCAAATCTAAAAGTGATGCCCATTTAATGAGGCCAAGTGATGTAGCAAGAACTGGGAAAAACTTACCCAGGGAAGTCTTAGCCGGTGTCTAAAACAGTATCATTAACGTAAAGACAGGTCGAGCAGCTGTTTGATCGATTCGCCCAGATCTGAGCTCTCAAAATTCAAACACTGTCATTCTGTCAGAGTGCTGTCAGAGAAATGATTAAAAACCAACAATTGGAATTGTTGGCTATATTGTAATCCTGGGCTACATTCCAGGGGAAGGATTCGACTCTGATTTTTATCTTGTGTTTAGAACCGGCAATGGCTGTCTTGTGCTCAGCACAGCGTAGGTGCTTGATACCTGCTGGCAGCATGTGGACTGATTAATGGTGGTAAAGGCATATCCTAAACACCCTGCTCTGGGGAGTTTGTGGCCCTCTGGAGTTTTCGTGCTGTGGACATCCTTAGAAAGCCCAGAAAATGCATCTTTATAGACAGGTATGTGACTCATTCCATGTGAACTCAGAGCTCAGTGAAATGCCGTTCTTTGGACTAAACTTTCAAGACTCAGGTCCATGGCATACAATTCATTAACTGAAAATATGATTCATACTTTACCTTAAGTAGGGCCACAGGTGTCTACTGTTAGGATGCCCTTTTAGTCTGGTAGCGTGGATGGTTTTCAGAAGTTGTAAAAAAGTGATCAGAAATAAACACTTGGCAGAAGAGGGAGGTTTGATTTTTGTGATTGATCAGCCTGTTGCCTTAATCCTGGAATCATGAAATGTGATCAAGATGAAAAGATGCCTTCTTTGCATTCTCTTTCAGAAATACAGGGCCTGCTGCTCTTCTGTCTTAAATGTAAACCATGCTGCCCTGAGGAGAGCTCAGGACTGCTTTTAAATTCAAGGGGACAACTGCTTTCTGCTCACTCAGGTCCTCTGAGGCCTGATCCAAGACAGGAAAAGGGCGCTTGGCAGGGGCTCTTTACCAGAGATTCAATATACGAATTTTACTGTGAGAATGAAAAGTTGGCCCACTTATAAAAGGTTAATCGAAAGTTCACTGTAGGGTGTTCTTCCTTTCCTCTGATGGAATCAATTTAAATTCTGGCCTCTGAGCAGCAAGATTTATTTTTCAAAGAGGCAAGCAACCTTCTGCCAAGTGGCCCCAGAAATGCCTGTAATCTCATGGCAGGAATGTGGAAAATGGAAAGGTTGGACACTCCGAGGACAATTGACAT
Organism: Phocoena sinus; assembly: GCF_008692025.1. Taxonomy (NCBI): domain Eukaryota; kingdom Metazoa; phylum Chordata; class Mammalia; order Artiodactyla; family Phocoenidae; genus Phocoena; species Phocoena sinus. The sequence goes on along the minus strand of NC_045765.1, from coordinate 138,461,840 downwards.
CCCTGATTCTTTTACCTTAAAGACAGCCAGGGAGAATTCTGAGATAAGCCTTTACCCAAAGTTCAGTATTTATGAACAGTTGATAAAATTACACCATCAAATTTGCCCATTATTTTCAGGCTGCTGAAAATTGTTTGAAAAAAATCAGTCTTAGAGCTAGAAAAAGACCTATCCCTCTGTCATCAATCTAGCATCTGCAAATCCACGCTGGGCTGTTGCATTCCCATGCTTTCGCACTCTACCTGTATGGTCTCCATCTGTTGAATTTTCTCACTCCTTGGGGTCTAGCTCAACTGCACCTTCAACATGAAGCCTTCCTTGTTTTCCTTGTTTAGAATTAGTTGTTAATTCTTCATTGTTCTCTAAGCATTCTGTATATTATCAGTACCCTTATCATAGCCTTTACCATAATATGCTGTGTACTTGTATACATATCTTTTTTCCCCTGCCTTGTTGTTTGAATAAACGAATCCTAGGTCCAACTTTACAGAAGAGAAAAATGAGCTCTGAAGATGTTTCATAACTTGCCCAGGTCCACACAGAGTTATGGGTTTCACTGAGTCTGAGTTTTGTTCCAGTATATTTTCTCCCCAATTTTAATGCAGATAAACCTTTTCTCTTTTGCTTAATTTGATTCATTCTATACATACATACATGCATATATAAATACACATCATACACAATATATAAAGCATATAAACAGTCCCTTTATTATAGTAAAGCTGTCTTTCCAGGGCCCTAGTTGGTTATATGAAGGTCAGAATGGAGTTTTACACAGACTCATTATTACCGTGTAGGGAAATTACACGCAGAAGCCAGCTCACGAGAAGACTGCTAATTCGGAAAGGTATGCTAACTAGCTTCATGTGGGCCTGGTACAACTCAGCTAGCTTTTCACTAATTCCTCACCTGCATCCTACAGTCCTCCCTGCAGCTGTTCTAACTCTCCAGCCCTGGAGTCCTGGACCCACACTCTTGTTCTCAGCAGATGATGTGGTTTACTGCTTTAACTGAGATGATATATATAGGTCAGGGGTTCTCAAACTTTAATATGTTTAAAAATCACATGGCGGGCTTTGCTATAACATAGCTTCCTGGGCCTTAGCCCCAGAGATTCTGATTCGGTTGGTCAGGGTGGGGCTCCTCAATTTGCTTTTCTAATAAACTCGCAGGCGCTGCCAGAGGACCACACTTTGAGAACCCTGATTTAGTCCATCTTATATGATAGGGTATCTTCTCCAATACAAAACCTCTCTCAATTTTTATCCTTCCTCTGTTCTCTGAATTCTGACCCACAGAAGGTTTATTCTCTTCTCAAGCTGCACACCTTTTCACCACCAGTTTTTATTCCACCTCCTTTTGTCTATTTCAGGACCTTGCTCCAGCATTTAACCCGTCTTTGTGCATCTTCTACATCATCCACTCTGTTGCCTTTATTCCTCTACTACTTTACTAACAAAACTGCTTAAATTTCCTCTCTCAGGTGTACTGTTTAAGGTACACTTGACCCTTTAACAAAATGGGTTTGAACTGTGCAGGTTCTCTCATACTCAGATGTTTTTCAGTAGTATTGATAGGCACTGCAGTACTACACGATTCGTGATTGGTTGAATCCATGGATATGAAGGAACCTCAGATACAGAGTGCCAACTATAAGTTATACTCAGGTTTTCAACTGTGTGCAGAGTCGGCACCCTTAACTCCCACCTTGTTCAAGGATCAGCTGTGCATAGCTGTGTCTAATGATTACAGACAAATTAATACTTCTGTAAGGATACATGGCCATTTTAGTTGCCTAGGAACTGTAATTTGGCTTGCAGACAGCAGAATTAAGCCAAGTTTATTTTTTTTTAATGGAGGTGGATGGAAGAGACTAATGACACATCACAAAAGAGAGTGAACTTGAACCTCCCAGTATCCTAATGAAGGATGGTCCCTCTAGGTATTCAAACTGCACACTTGGTTCAGCGACCCGAATTTGCTCCCCTCGGAGGCATTGCGGTACAGGTGTGCCAGGCAGAGGCACTCCTGCCTCCTGTAAGCAGTTAGAGGAGGGATCCGTGAGGACTAAGTGTACTTTGGAAATTTCACAATGAACTACTTTGCATTCTGATTGTTCTCCTTACTTCAGAACTTTGCATAAGGATGCTTTGTCCATTCTTCCAATCATCACTTACACTTTTCATTTGTGTTATCACTTCATTAACCTTGATTATGAATTATAAGCATACCCAGTCATACTTACGTGACTCATTTCTAGCTGTGTTCTTAATATTAACTCATTTCCTAATTCAATATTGTCATTCTTTGGAATACTGAGGAATCAGATAAAACGTGTGTAAGACAAGTAAAAGAAATGGAAACTTTTCTGCTTTATTTTCTAAAGTTGGTTATATTCCTGTAACACATGCAACTTTATTTGTTCATATGTTAACTCTACACTATTTTTTTTTTTTTTCCTTTTTTTGTTGCGGTATGCGGGCCTCTCACTGCTGTGGCCTCTCCCGTTGCGGAGCACAGGCTCCGGACGTGCAGGCTCAGTGGCCATGGCTCACGGGCCCAGCCGCTCCGCGGCATGTGGGATCTTCCCGGACCGGGGCACGAACCCGCGTCCCCCGCATCGGCAGGCGGACTCCCAACCACTGCGCCACCAGTGAAGCCCTACACTATTTTAAATTATCTGACAGAAACCTAGGGAAACACTGTCTCCTATCTAAGGTGTATATTCCTTGACGGACCATATATTTTATTCCTTTTGGATCCTTAATAATATTTTACTACAGGGCTCTAAACTTAATCAGTGACAGCTGAATGAATGAATGGTAGTCATGAGTGAAATAATGTAAGCCTCCAACTTTATCCTTCAAATGTCTCACTTGTTTTAATTCAAAGGATGCTCTTAAAAAAGTTTGATGGCACAATATTGCCCAAATTTTCCCTCTTTTCTCTGCATGGTTTATAAAAGCACTTTGCTTTTATTATTTAATAGTTTGGTGTATATTTTTACTCCAAAAGATTGGTTCTAAATCATCACTTAACAAATCTGCAGAAAGCAGTCTTCTGCTTAATGATATCCTTCACAGGCTTAACAATTCAGGATCAATATTCTTCTCCTTTTAAATATGCTATTACTATTGTGACATCGATTTTCTTCAGAAAATTTCATACAGTTAGACTATCATTTTTCATGGTGAATCTCAGTAATCAAAATCCAAAAATTGAACTCTCTTCCCATTGCTCCCTAAAGGGCCAAAGTGATTCTGGATTCTAAGAACTGTGGAAAGTTTCTCTTCCCAGTGGAGCAGTTTTATCAAGTAGAATATCATCATGAGTTTTTTAGTGTATTGGTTTATTGTATGGGAAACATTTTCTATGTCTAGTTCATTGACAATTGACTATGTTTTGTTTTGTTTTGTTTTTTGCGGTACGCGGGCCTTCCACTACTGTGGCCTCTCCCGTTGCGGAGCACAGGCTCTGGACGCGCAGGCTCAGCGGCCATGGCTCACGGGCCCAGCCGCTCCGCGGCATGTGGGATCCTCCCGGACCGGGGCACGAACCTGTGTCCCCTGCATCGGCAGGTGGACTCTCAACCGCTGCGCCACTAGGGAAACCCGACTATGTTATTTTTAACTTAAGCCTTGGCGAAGGGATTTAGGCTGAGAAAAGCTCTATCTTCTGTGGTTATTTTGGACATCTAGTTTAATTTCCTTGGACCTCAGTTTCCAAATTGGCTCAATAAAGAATATGCCTACCTATCACTATGCAGTTCATCAGTAGGATTAAAATGAATAGAGATCATGAAATACAGCACCAATAAAAAAAGACCATTATCAGTCAGATTACAAAATTGCTGCAAATCAACACAGATGACCCACCATAAGGCCAGATTCCTAGATGTGGTTTCTTGAGACAGTGGGCCAGATTTGTCCCTCACTCTTCCATGACACTCACCCAAAATACTTGTCAAATAAGAGGCAAATGCCATTTGTCTTCTGGTGTAGGAAGACTCAGTTATTTATTCTATCCATTAACCTGTAGGAAGAATTGTATTTAAGACACTAGTAAAGATTTACTGCCTATATAATTTAAAGCCCCTGCAAATGAAGCCTAGACTGTTGATGATATTTGTCAATGGTTCTGAACACTTGCATATCATGAAACTTTTCTGTCAAAATTTAACTTAAAACTTTCTGATTTATCTTGTCCACAGTAGAAATCGAGAACAAATGCTCATCTTTTTGATACAAAATTTTTTAGTTATAAATGACATATAACATATTAGTTTCAGGTATATAACATAATGATTTGATATTTGTGTATGTTGTGAAATGATCACCACAATAACTCTAGTTAACATCCATCACCATATATAGTTACAAAATTTTTTCTTGTGGTGAAAACTTCTAAGATCTACTCTCTTAGCAACTTTCAAATATACAGTGCAGTATTAGCTATATTCACTATGCTGTACAGTACATCCCTATGACTTATACCTAGAAGTTTGTGCTTGGTAACCTCCTTCATCATTTTGTGTCTCCCACCCTGCCCTGGCCCCCACCTGCTTCTGACAACTGCCAATCTATTCTCTGTATCCATGAGCTCAGGGTTTTTAGTTACTTAGTTTTGTTTTGTTTAGATTCCACATATAAGTGAGATTACATGGTGTTAATCTTTCTCTGTCTGACTCATTTCACTTAGCGTAATACTCTCAGGAGCCATCTGTGTTGTTGCAAGTGGCAAGATTTCATTTTTTATGGCTGAATAATATTCCAGTGTGTATATATGTACCACATTTTCTTTATCCGTTCATCTATTAATGGATGCTTAGGCTGCTTCCATATCTTAGCTATTGTAAATAATGCTGCAGTGAACATGGGGATGCATATATCTTTCTGAGTTAGTGTTTTAATTTTCTTTGGATATAAATATCCAGAAGTGGAACTGTTGGATCGTATGGTAGTTCTGTTTTTAATTTTTTGAGGAACCTCCATACTGGTTTCAGTAGTGGCTGCACCAATTTACATTCCCACCAACAGTACACAAGGGTTCCCTTTTCTTCACATCCTTGCCAACACTTGTTATTTCTTGTCATTTTGATAATAACCATTCTAACAGCAGTGAGGTGATCTCATTGTGGTTTTGATTTGTGTGTCCCAGCTGATTAGTGATGTTGAGTACTTTTTCATGTACCTGTTGGTCATCTGTATATCTTATTTGGAAAAATGTCTATTCAGATCCTCTGCCCATTTTTAAATCGAATTGGTTTTTGTTTTTGGTTTTTTGCTGTTGAGTTGTATGAGTTCTTTATATATTTGGGGTATTGACCCCTTATAAGATATTATTTGCAAATATTTTCTCCCATTCAGTAGGCTGTCTTTTCATTTTGTTGATGGTTTCTTTTGCTGTGCAGAAGCTTCTTAATGTGATGTGGTCCTACTTATTTGTTTTTTGCTTTTGTTTCCTTTGCTTTGGTGTCAAATCCAAAAAATCTTCACCAAGACCTGTGTCAAGGAGCTTATCACCTATATTTTCTTGAAGTTTTATGGTTTCAGGTCTTACACTCATGTCTTTAATCCATTTTGGGTTAATTTTTGTGTATGGTGTAAGATAGTGGTCCAGTTCCATTCTTTGTGTTTGGTGTTAGGGAGTGTTCTAATTTCATTCTTCTACGTGTAGCTGTCCAGTTTTCCCAGCACCATTTATTTGAGAAACTGTCCTTTCCCCAGGGTGCATTCTTGGCTCCTTTGTTGTAAACTAATTTACCATTTATATGTAGGTTTATTTCTGGGCTTTCTATTCCGCTCTGTTGATCAGTGTGTCTGTTTTATGCCCGTACCATACTGTTTTGATTACTGCAGCCTTGTAATACAGTTTGAAATCAGAGCATGGTGCCTCCAGCCTTGTTCATCCTTCTCAAGAATGCTTTGACTATTAGGGATCTTTTATGGTTCCATAAAAATTTTAGGATCATTTGTTCTTTTTCTGTGAAAAATGCCATGGAATTTTGATAGAGATTGCATTGTAGCTGTAGATTGTTTTGGGGAGTAGGGACATTTTAACAATATTCTTCCAGTCCGTGAGTGTGGACTATCTTTCTGTTGTGTCTTCAGTGTCTTTCATCAGTGCCTTATAGTTTTCTGTGTACAGGTCTATAAAAACTCTTAATGTGCTTTGATTTCTGTCTCCTACTGCCCACCACAATGCGCACAGCCAGTCTACTCACCTGTCTATGAGTCTGCCTATGCTCTGGCTCCTGCCGTCTTTTCTTCAAGCTTTGTTAGCCTAGTTTTATTTGGTTTCCTCATACAAAGTATTCTCTAAATCTACTATGAACTCTAAAGTACTAAACTCAAAGTAATAATGACATCACATTTATCAAAATACCATGCTAAGTTTATATGTTCATTTAATCCACATAACAATTTATAAAGTAGGGATTTGGACTCCCCTTTTATAGGGGGGGAAAACAGAGGTCCAGGAAACAAGTAATATGTTCAAAGTTACTAATTAGTAAATGGCTTTGCATGGACCTGGGTTCAAATTCACAGCTATTTTAAAACCTACCCTTTTAACTACTATGCACACAATTACTATATATTCCTATTTGCTAACTATAATGTAACACCTTATTCACATTTCATCTGCTTTCTTTTTTTTTTTAACTTGGCAAAGTTTGGGTGTATTGGTGTTCTGAGTTCTTTAGTGCAATTAATATTGAAGACCCACCACCTATTTCATATATTATGTAATAAATCCTTCTGTGTACATATTTTATCTTCCTAATGTAAGTTTGTGGAGGAGAGAAACTACAAGTTGCTCATCTGGGGACTCTTCATTGAGCCAAGCACAGGCATACCTGCCCCAAATTAGTCCTCATCTTCATCACTACAGCTAATATTTGGGAAGTGCTCACCAGGTACAAAACATTTGCATGGATTATCTCAGTTAATCCTCAGGATAACCCTGTAACGTACATAATTATCCCCAAAGTTAAGAAAACTTGCCCAAGTTCATTCAGTTATTACCTGGTAGAGCTTGAGTCTAACAACAAATTCCACATGCTTAACTACCCCGTTTCCCTGTTTCTTTCAATGGAATTTGGGGTTCTGCCTACTTCGGTTCCTTCCATCACCATCTGGTCTCTTTGCCTCCTTGTCCTGTCCTCTCTTCTCCTCACTTCTTGTCCTATCCATCACCTCCTGTCTGCTCAATCTTCTCCGCCTTCCCCTTCCTTTCTCAAATTTGTTCTTCCTTGGTCCCATCCCACCTACCCAGTGCCCTCCTAGCACCCTCCCAGCTCATTTACCTGGCCTTCTTTTAATTTTTTTAACCAGCTATCTTTAAAACAAACAAAAAATAACAACTTCAAGCCTGATAATGGATCCTCTACTTCTCTTAGCCATGTCTGATTCTAACCACATAAGGTAATTAGCTAGGTGAAAACAGAAGAATATGGGATTGATATAAAGAAAGAGCTCCTTACCTTTTCTGTTAGAAACCTAAAGGAGTGACTATAATGCCTTGATCTCCATAATTTCTAAGTAGCTGAATACAGGGTACCACACACACATACAGACACACACGCAGTTGTTTTATGCATTGACTGCCATTTTGCTGAGAAGCATATTTTTGGCAATGCAACAACGAAAGAACTTTTGAGTTATCATAGAGAGGCGCAGATAGGCTTGCCTCTATTGTGTAGAGAGTTGCTTTGGAAATCATCATGCATTGATATAAATTATCATTGGAGTTTCATTTGGAGGTCTGAGCTTAAGCATTTTGCTGTTCTCTCCAATTTCAAAAGTTATGGCCATTCGTCTTCATAAGTAAGACTTGAAAAATAGGACAAAGCCATAAAATAAACATTTGAGAGCAGTGTTGGATGTGCCCAGCTGAATAAACTGCCCCTCTATTTAGCTTTGAACTCTAAACCTCACTGAGATACCTTCCCTTTTTTTTCTCTCTCTAAAGAAGAGAAGACAAAAACTAAGCATACAATAGATTCTAAAGAAAAATATAGCAGGAACATTTTGGTAAGAGATAGTCCCACATGGAAAAGTACAAAAAATGGGCAAGTACTTGCAACTGACCAGTAGAACTTGGAAGAGTAAACATGAAATGAACTTCTTAGTCTGTGGAATGGTTTGGAGAAGTTTTGACTACTGAGATGGTCAGAGATCCAGTATTTCCTCAGATACTGGAATGGCTCACGTGGTCCCCTGTGGCTTCTACTTTATTTTTTCCAGAAGGATTAGGTGGTGTGCTTCCTAAGACCACATTTACTCTCAGTAATGGGATCACCACATGAATTATGAGTGCCGTGTACCAATGCATAGAAGGAACTTACTAATTTCTCAAAATTGCACAAACTATAACTATAACCCTGGCCTAGAAATCTGAGCTAGCTTGGCAAAGCTGTGTTTTGCCTTTGAATCCACCTGACTATATTTGCATTTGTGATAGCTGGGGTGGCCTTGATTGGCGTATGCCACTTTGCCATGCCCAGGGCTCTGAATGCAAAATGAAAGGTCAGCAAAGTTTGGTCAGGTGAGCTGTGCTCCACAGATGTGGCTGCCCTAGCAAACAGCATTAATCCAGCGCCCAGTATCTTGCCTGGCCATGGTATATCGTGGCTGTGACAGATTTCTTTCTTTAAAAAAAAAAAAGTAATCTTACATGCTTTTCCTTTTTAAAAAATAGAGTGCCCTCCATCCCCTACCAAAAGCAATATGGTAGTATCTATTTGTATCTCATCTTGTAATTGCACAGATTCAAAACTCACAATTACAAACATGTTTCCTGAAATGACTCCAGACTGAAAAACGTGATGATACCACAACCTGTAATGGGGGCGGGGGGGCTAGTTTGACTGTGTTTTTTAGTCATCAGAAAAATCTAACAATAGAAGAGAAGTGAAGGTTTTAATTTTGAAGTAAGCCTGGCGCTTGAGAAGAAACACATAAGTTTTTCTTGTGGGGGAAAAATGGAAGTTCCATTTCGGACACTGCAAATGACATTACCAGCTGTTGTCCTAATATTTCTAACAGCCAGAAGGATTACTTCCAGGCCCAGCAAGTTCATTGGATGAGCAGAAACAGCCATGGAAGTAAACACTGGTACTTATACTCTGACATCATGAAATTAGGCAGGAGACCTCTGTGGAATTGGATATCTAGCCAACAGTGGATTATCATGCCTATGGATCATTGCCTTTGTGGATTATCTGCAGAAATTTGAATCCCAAATTGCTTTCTTCTGCCTCTTGGCCCTCTATCTCTATAGTGTTATACTCAGGAAATGCAGTCTCATTTGAATGTAACCCTTCCATAAATATGCATTAAGTACTCAGAGTACAAACTGAGGACACTGAGAGGTGTAAGGTACAGGCCTGGTTTTAAAGCATTTACTTTCACTTCAGAAATAGAGGCAATGAGCAGAATGAAACAGCCACAGGTTTCAGAGGCAGGTAGGCCTGGATTCATGCCGTAGTTCTATCAAAGTATGACCTTGGGCCCATGACTTCAATTTCCTGAAGCCGTTTCCTTTTCTATAATATATGGACCTAATACCATGTTGCAGAGTTCTTTTGAGAATTAGAAATGTCTATACAATCCCTAGATCACTACATAGTGGCTGTTTTTCCAGAACAGACATACTTTTTTGTATATATTCTACAGGGGAGAATATGGAAAGTGCTAAATGAGGAGAGTCAGATTTCCCCAGGCCCTTCAGGAGGCAGGAGGCATGGATGAGGAGGTCTGCCCTCCAAGGCGTGGGCTCATGCCAGGGCTGGGCCTGTGGGTGGGACTTCACTCCCCAGGTGGAGGGAGAGGACATTCCTGGCAGCAGGTGTGGGTCAAACTAAGGCATGAAGACAGGAATGCATGTGGTGTTTTCAAGGCAAAAGATTAGGAAGTTTAGGTAAGACTTGAGACCTTGAACAGCAAGCGAACTAGGGCTTCGTGGAGGAGTGACCGCTAGCTGCAGGAAAAGAAAAACCACACGGCCTCTTTCCTCCCCTGCCTCTCCTCTTGCTCTACATCATATTCGGACAATTCTGGCTTTTCATTGCGCTGTTTCTGTAAAAGCAATTTTGAAGAAGGCAGAGCTGTAAAAAGGATCACTTTTATGTCTGCAATTGTATGGCCACTGTGCAGCCTGTAGCTTTGCCCTTCAGACTACTGGATGGTGGCTCTGTAATGATCAGGCGAAAGGTGGATTGAGTTTAAAAGACCAGCAAATCCCTGTAGTGGATATTGGTGGGCAAAAAAAAAAAGTGGCTAATACTGAGGAATGGAGGATTAGGGTAGAGAAAAGTGAAATAAAAAGTAAAGGGAAATATGGGCAAGGGACTGCTTATGATTCAGGTTTAAGCCATATAGAAATTACCTTGCTCTATTAATCAATATATCTGATGTGTGTAGCTAAAAACTGACTGTGGTCTCTTTCTGTTGTTGGTCCCTCCTGAGACCAGGAGTGCATGCTCAGGGAGATGCAGATGGGCTTTTTGTGCTATAGGCAGAAATAGAGGTGAACCCAAGGAAGGGGCTGTGGAGAGGCCTGTGGCTCTACTTGATGTAAGATTATGTTTATATGTAGAAGAGTGATTTTAAACAACTAACTAATGGTAAATTATGAACTAACATTTGCAGATGTTAATTATAATCCGGATTTTCTTTTTGCTGCTCATTTGGGAAAAAAAATCTTTGGAGGAATGTGTTTGGAATGGTTAAGTATTAGGGAACACGTCTTGGTGTCACAGCTTAAAGGTACGGCCTTTACACATGGGGCGATATGAAAAGGCGTATTTTATGTGCATTCAAATTCAAGATAAGTGAACCAAAAATTCTGTTGCCTGGGTAAAGGTTTTGAGCATTAAATGGGGATTTGGCAGACAAGGGGCACAAATTAACTTAAAGCACAGATAAGCCTACACAAGTATTTAAAGGGCGGAGGCATCAAAGAATGTAAGACATAGTTTAGATCACCACAAATAAAGGGATGGAATGTGTAATGGGAGATCAGATGCCTGCTGTCAGTAAAATCATGTTATTGTGTAAAACGCCATTATTTGGTACATTTAAGATAAAAGGGAAAGTGGTGTTTTCAAAAGGTTAGTGCTTACCCCCCTGCCCCCCATGAGTGCTTGGGGGTTTACTAGTTTGAGTGATTCTGTAAGGCAGAAAACGGGTTTTTGCTGCCAAGTGTGTCAGTGGAGGTGGGGGGGATAGAAGACTTACTGTGTTAGATGAAAGCCGTTGCTTAGAATAAAGCTGGCCTTTACAACAGAGAAGGAATTTGGTATATCGTATTATTGGGAAAAGTGTTCGTTTAATAGTAGACTCCTAAAACTTTGGTTATCAAGTACGTTTTTTAATTTTATTGGAGTATAGTTGATTAACAATGTTGTGTTCATTTCAGGTTTTCAAGTATTTTTTTAAATGACTGCCAAAATATTTAAACATTCTCAAGCTCTGATTTAAAAAAAAAAAAAAAGGCTAGAAACCTGTTTCTTTAGAGGGTTATGTGCCTAAAAAATCACTTTTTGTATTTACATGGATTGATAAGCTACATCGTTTCAGACCTTTCTGTATGACTTTCTAAGAGGACTGTGGTATCTGATAATAAATGATTTTGTGGTGGGATCTAACTCATAATTAGAAGCATCATGCATTATCTGTTATTACTGAGATGCATGTACAGTGATAGCAGAAAAGAAAGTAACATTTTAGGGTCTACTAATGCTCGTAAATTTAGTGCAAAAGAGATATTTTTAAAAGCATTGCTTTTGTGTACTACATATGCCCAAGTAACAGTTTACACACACTTTATACATGTATTAGGCTTGAACTATTTCTTCCAGCTTTCATTTGCCAAGAGACTATGATAATATCAGTAAAATACAACCAGGGTGGACAAATTTTCATGATCTTGCCTATTCCACAGTCATTCTGGAACTCTTCCATCATGGTTTTTCGGCTAAGGTAGGCCTCGCTGTCTAGAGGTCAACGAACATGGCTTTACGTCACCAACATGGGGAGGTCATTTAAGAGACCGACACTGAGCTCTCAGAGGGCAGAAAGTGAACCTTCAAGTCTCTTGGGAACATTCCTCACTTCAGCAGGGAATAGGAGCTCTAATGGATGCTTGAGAGAATCTAAGTCCCATAGGACGGCATATCCTTAATTCTACGTGTCACGGCCAAACTTGCCATAAACCCTGTAACTGAAGTATTTTAGGAAGTCAAAAGGAACAACAGGAACTAAATGGAACATCAAAACCAAGACTGAACCTTAAGGCTCTCTGGCTGACATTACACTTCTCTTCCTGTTGGAACTATTGGCAACCATGCACTGGCTGATTGGAAGTGGCAGGATGGTCATTTTCAGGGAGAAGGAAGAGATCATACATAAGCTCTTGCCTCCCTGTTCTCTGTCTTGCTGGGTACTAGTAATGTAGCTCAAGAAGGAATGGAGCCCTATTCAAACTCCTAATATCTAGAAACGGACCCTCATTATTCAAGACTTGTTAGGGGAAAAAAATGTCTCCTTATGTCCTCTCTTGTCTAAAACTCCTCCAATACCATCGAGCGTGGGTGGATATACATGAAAGTAGCAGAATCCAGGAGATATACCATCCACGTAACTAACCTAGAATCTGAAGCCTTCGCTTGGCACTCTGGCTTCTGGAAATTTGCTTTGAGGCAGTCACGGACATCTCTGTACCTTCAAGCACAGCTTAGCCTGAACGGGGGGATAAGTAAGAAAGCTAACTGACTTGAATATAACTATGTAGAGCAAGCTGATCCTTGGGTGGATGACCTCCTCTCCCAGAATTTAAAAATCTAAAGGAGAATCTTCTTAATGCTGGATATTTATTTCTGCTCACTGTCCTTTATAGATGAGTGAACTACACTGTAAAAATGTGTTCTTTCTGGAGCGATGCTTGGCCATCAGAGCCAGACACGTAAGTGGTTGGAATTAAGTTTCCAATTTCACATCCCCCTTAGACAGGTGATGGAAGCTCCCATTGCTTCGTGTTTCTGTTTCTGAATATGTGCCATCTCACTGAGACAGTATGCTAGCATCTACATTTTATTGTTTTCACATGTATGGAACTAAGTGACACATTTAACTAAGTCACATGCCTTCCAATTCTGCCCCCCTCCCCCTGGTTTGTTTGAGGAGGACAGAGACGTTCATAAGGTACGTGTTGCTTTTATAGACAAGCAAGAAAGAGAAGGGAAAATAATATCTAGAAGGAAGGTGTGCCCGTGACACATTCAGTTCACTCCATCTATCTCATAAGTATTTATAGAATGTTCTAGGCACCTTGTATGTAATGAGAGATGTGCACACAGAAAAAGAATACAGCAATAGACTCCTTTGAGAGTGACACGGTATGGATGAAGAGTAAAAGTTGTCTTCCCTACCCCCCTGAGAGACTTATGTATTATGTATTAGCTAATTTTTTCCACCAATATTACAGTCATCTCACCTGTTGCTTGCCAGCCTAGTGGGTTATTAATATCGGTTACTCTATTTATTAACATGTCTTCCTTACGTTATTCATCCTGTATTAAACATAACCACCACCACCACCACCACCACCACCACCCCCGTCCACCCTGTCACCATCTCTTGTTTTTCCTCTGGACAGCCTTTTGTCACTGCCCTGTTACTGTGAGATCAGAAAAAAAAGTACTGGCCTCAAAATTAGCTCAACCCTGACATATGAGGTAGTATGTTCATTTGGATTGGAGTAGAGAGCTATTCGTATAGGTAACTGAAGCTTGTGTACATATCTTCAAATTTCAGGAAGAAACCCTTGCAGTAGAGGAAGCATGAAAGCCTTAGCTTGCAGTGACGATGGAGGTGGAGCTCAGGAATCTCGGAGGCAGTTAGCTCTGTATGTTTTCATTCTGCTGGAGATGATGGTGAATATTTCATCTCTTGCTGCAGGTTAGTTTGGGGGCAGGAGCTTTCCTGAAGATGACGTCAGTCCTGTCTGTGCTCCCCTTCACCACGTACCCAGATCCACCCTTGACAGCAGCTCTGCCTGCTAAGTCACCAGTAATTCTACGAATTACGTCCAGTAGCCCTGATCCTTTGGGAACGCCCTTCTTTTTATTAAGGAAAAAAAAGAAAGGAAGAAAAAGCTGCCGGTATCCAGCTGGCTGTGACTTAGCCCTTGGTAAAGAGAGATTGCAGATTGAGAGGCTGCCAGGCTGTTCCTGTGTCCCACTTCTTCTCTTGTCAAGACCAGCCGAGGCAACACAGCTGGAAGCCTCCCTGCTTTGTGAAGAGGTACTTTGAGTCGGAAGGGGAAACATAAGCACAGACATAATTAGGCTTTCTGAGCAGAGGGAATTAGTTCTTTGTGACTAGTGAATGATTTCTGCCATTTCAGGTCAAAAGTATTGTCAACTAATTGAATGTACCGGGCTTCTTCATTTCCAATGACTTGTTCTCTTTGAAGGTCACATAGCAAAGGAGACCAATTTTTTTTTTTTTTTTTTCTTAACGTCTTGATGCAGACCTGATGACATGCAGAAAGCTTAAGGCCAGGTACGTTGGATACATCTGTACTGAGATGCAGATCTGGAGCTGTGCCTGATTGGGGGATGCCAAATGGAAATCCATGCGTTGCATTGTAGGTAGGAGCCTAGTTCCTGGAAGTTGAGGCGGTATTTGGCCTGTGGGTTTGTGTGGGGTATGCCTTGTCCAACAGAATACTGACTACAGCTGTTGAAGGACAGATTGCCTTCAGGACAATTGGCACCTGTGGATGGCTGAATACCCAGGGTTACCAGTGTCCTGACAAAAAAACGCATATATTCTCATCTGTCATTTTCATCCATAATTTACTCCCTTAGTTGAGTCACTGATTCCAGTGCAGGGCGTATTACTTTTTACATTTCATCTTGTTCAACATAGTTTCTTCCTGACTTCACTAATTTCACCTGGTTTCTTTGTCTTGCCAAAAACCTAGGGCTCTGTGGCTCAGTGGTAACCTTTCAAAGCAGCTTTCGTTAGACTGGAACTGGGTAATCTAACTGGGTCTAGTGTTCAAGCCAGCTTTTAAGAGCATAAATCTTTAGTTTTACCTCTTAGATGATGGATTGTCCTGGGAATTTTAATCCAAATCCTTCAATTTTCAGATAAAACTGTTGCGGTCCACGGTGGTTAACTGACCCTCTAGGCTTGCTCAGCTGACTAGTTGTGGGCCTGAGATTGAAACCTAGCTCTCTTGGGACAGTCACTTGAACATGACACCATATGGCCTTTCACTCTGTGTGTATAGATGTTCCATACTTCCCTCCGCTGAGTATTTCCTTTTCACTCTCCAATCGCAAGGCCTTTGGGTGTGATTTTTCTTCCCTCTTATGCTTCCTACCCTGAGCTTGTCAGCATCATGGGGAAGCACTGGAGGGGGTTATAGAGGGGTTTATACTTCATTGCTGAGAGTATGTGAGTGACATTCAAGAAATTCATTCATTAAGAAACTAAGTTGCAGGTTATCCCAGCATTTCCCAGGCTTATCTTTCAGGAACAAGAACAGTTTACTCCCCTACTTGAAGTTCCTCTAAACTCTCCCCTTAAGCTTTAAAACAGCTGCGGAAGGAGGAAGACACTATGCATGTACATACAGGTGAAATACCAATAAGTGTAGAAATTCTTCCTTGCCTGGCGTCTTATTTTTAAGCCCTAGAATGTCTTTCCTTC
Organism: Phocoena sinus; assembly: GCF_008692025.1. Taxonomy (NCBI): domain Eukaryota; kingdom Metazoa; phylum Chordata; class Mammalia; order Artiodactyla; family Phocoenidae; genus Phocoena; species Phocoena sinus. The sequence continues at coordinate 138,446,115 of NC_045765.1, read as the reverse complement.
AAACTTTTATAAAGTTCCTGTTACATAAAGTTTTCAACATTTATAAAATTAGGCAGAATAGTTTAGTGAACTTCAAATAGCTATTACCCAGCTTCAATAGTATCAACTCATGGCAATCTTACTTCTTCTCTGCCCCACCTAATTTCCCCCTCCCATATTATTTGGAAGCAAATCCAGACATCATTTCATTTCATTCATTAGTATATTTCAGTATACGTCTCTAAAAGATAAGAAGTTTTTCCTTTTTCCCCAGATTTATTGAGGTGTAATTGATAAAATTGTGAGATAAAGTGTGCATTATGATAATTTGATATGTGTACCTTGTAAAAGGATTCCTCCATCTAGTTAATATATCTATCACCTCATTTATTTAAAAGATCACATTTTAAGGTATATTCATAATACCATTATTATATTTAAAATTAACAGTAATTCTTTAACTGATTGAATATTCATATACTGTTCAAATTACAATTATCTCATACATGTCATAATTTTTGATAGTTTGAGTCAGGCTTCAAATTTCCACATGCTGCAATTGGTTACAAGTCTTTCAAATCCCTTTTAATCTGTAGGTTCAAAATCTCTCTCCTTCTCTCTCCCTCTGTCTGTATCTGCAATTTATTGGTTGAAGAAACTGAATTGTTTACTCCAGAGAGTTCACTACAGCCTGGATTTTGCTGATTGCTTCCCCGTGGTATCTTTTGAGATGTTTCTCTGTCCTCTTTATTTTCTATAAATTGGTAATGGTATCTGAAAGTTGTATTACATTTTCTCAAGAAAATGGAAAAGACACATAGTGACATGCACTGGAAGGTGGAGTGGAGTTGTTGGTGTGAGGTGCTAGCTTTCGGTATGTGGAGTAGGAAGACTGGGTGAACTCGGGGAAACTTGATGGCCGAGCGCATAGACGCTGGAGCCAGACTGTCTGGGTTCCAGTTTCAGCTTTGTTGCGCCTTAGCTGTGTAGCTCTGGAAAAATTACTTCTTTGTGACTCAGTTGCCTCATCTTTTCAATGAGAACAATAATAGGACCTACCTCACAGAGTTGAGGATCGAGAAGTTCAACATATGTGTACATAACATGCTTAGAACTTTGCCATGATGTAAATATTTCGTAAATGTTGGCTGTTATTTATGAAAGAAGTTCGAATGCAGTTCAGGGCAAGGAGAGTAGTGAAACAAAAGTACATTTCTAGGAGACAGTAACAGCCACGGAAAAGCTAAAAGACCAGCCTTCCTGAAAGCTGCGCCAGGCATGATGACCCTCCTCTGACTAATTTTTCTCCAGTGCATTCCCTATTTTCCTCGCTTTCTCCACGTTTCATCCCACATAGGTTATTTTCATCATATGAACACTTTGCATATGAGTAAGGAAGAAAGCAGAGCAATGACACCAGCGCCAAGCGGTGCTGGGGCCAGGAGTGAGGGGGCCTCTGAGGTTTGGAGGGCATCTGTTTGGGCCTTGTGTTCTGTTCCTGCCCCAACCTCTTACCTCCTATCTGCCTCTTGCCCTACTTTTGTCCTTGAAGAGCCAAAGGCTGAAATTCTTGCTGGTATTTCCCATCTACTCCTAATGGTTCCCTGACCTTTGTATGGAACCCCCATGCTGTAGTCTACAGATTATTTTATTCACTTGAATTTATTTATCTTAACCCTTCTGTGCAATCAGATGGCGTTCTCTGCCTTTCCTTATCACAATTTGCATTAATCTTGGAACATTTGAGTCTGTGGCTTTGCATGATAGGCAGTGTCTCATGTTGTGGGAATGTCTGCCTCTGCCCTCTCCTTCCCTTTCCTCTGTTGGTTTTACTTCAAGCCCTCTGGCTTGTTTCAAGGTAATGATTATTGGTGAGAGAGTCTTAGGTCTCCCCAAATGTTTCTTCTCTGGTTTTGCATGGGTCCAGTGTCCTTTGAGGCAGAGACTGCCAAACTTTTGGCAAAAAGAGGCCACCTGCTTTTTGAATGTGATTTAATTGGAACACAGCCACGTCCATTCCTTTCTATGTTATCAGTGGCTGGGTTCTCATTACAGCAGCAGAGCTGAGTAGTTGCAACGGAAACCGTATGGACCACAAAGCCGAAAATATTTACTCTCTGGCCCTTGCCAATGAAAGTGTGCTGATGTCTGCTTTAAAGAAAAGGAAGTTACCAGACTCAGGTCTGGGTGCCAAGAAACTGCTGGTTAGAAAGGAGAAATTGTGGAATTCTGTAATTTTTTTTCTTTTTTAAAGACATCTTTATTGGAGTATAACTGCTTTACAGTGGTGTGTTAGTTTCTGCTTTATAACAAAGTGAATCAGCTACACATATACATATATCCCCATATCTCCTCCCTCTTGTGTCTCCCTCCCACTCTCCATATCCCACCCCTCTAGGTGGTCACAAAGCACCGAGCTGATCTCCCTATGCTATCTCTCTGGCTGCTTCCCACTAGCTATCTATTTGACATTTCGTAGTGTATATATATCCATGCCACTCTCTCGCTTTGTCACAGCTTACCCTTCCCCCTCCCCATGTCCTCAAGTCCATTCTCTAGTAGGTCTGCATCTTTATTACGGTCCTGCCCCTAGGTTCTTCATGACCATTTTGTTTTATTTTTAGATTCCATATATATGTGTTAGCATACAGTGTGTGTTTTTCTCTTTATGACTTACTTCACTCTGAATGACAGTCTCTAGGTCCCTCCACCTCACTACAAATAACTCAATTTCGTTTCTTTCTATGCCTGAGTAATATTCCATTGTATATATATACATATGCCACATCTTCTTTATCCATTCATCTGTCGATGGACACTTAGGTTGCTTCCATGTCCTGGCTATTGTAAATAGAGCTGCAGTGAACATTGTGGTACATGACTCTTTTTGAATTATGGTTTTCTCAGGGTATATGCCCAGTAGTGGGATTGCTGGGTCATACGGTAGTTCTATTTTTAGTTTTTTAAGGAACCTCCATACTGTTCTCCATAGTGGCTGTATCAATTTACATTCCCACCAACAGTGCAAGAGGGTTCCCTTTTCTCCACGCCCTCTCCAGCATTTATTGTTTGTAGGTTTTTGGATGATGGCCATCCTGACCGGTGTGAGGTGATACTTCATTGCAGTTTTGATTTGCATTTCTCTAATGATTAGTGATGTTGAGCGTCCTTTCATGTGTTTGTTGGCAATCTGCATATCTTCTTTGGAGAAATGTCTTTTTAGGTCTTCTGCCCATTTTTGGATTGGGTTGTTTGTTTTTTTGATATTGAGCTGCATGAGCTGCTTGTAAATTTTGGAGATTAATCCTCTGTCCGTTGCTTCATTTGCAAATATTTTCTCCCATTCTGAGGGTTGTCTTTTCATCTTGTTTATGGTTTCCTTTCCTCTGCAAAAGCTTTGAAGTTTCATTAGGTCCCATTTGTTTATTTTTATTCTTTCCATTTCTCTAGGAGGTGGGTCAAAAAGGGTCTTGCTGTGATTTATGTCATAGGGTGTTCTGCCTATGTTTTCCTCTAAAAGTTTTATAGTGTCTGGCCTTACATTTAGGTCTTTAATCCATTTTGAGTTAATTTTGGTGTATGGTGTTAGGGAGTGTTCTAATTTCATTCTTCTACATTTAGCTATCCAGCTTTCCCAGCACCACTTATTGAAGAGGCTGTCTTTTCTCCATTGTATATTCTTGCCTCCTTTATCAAAGATAAGGTGACCATATGTGCGTGGGTTTATCTCTGGGCTTTCTATCCTGTTCCATTGATCTATATTTCTGTTTTTGTACCAGTACCATACTGTCTTAATTTCTGTAGCTTTGTAGTATAGTCTGAAGTACAGGAGCCTTATTCCTCCAGCTCCGTTTCTCTTTCTCAAGATTGCTTTGGCTCTTCGGGGTCTTTTGTGTTTCCATACAAATTGTGAAGTTTTTTGTTCTAGTTTTGTGAAAAATGCCACTGGTAGTTTGATAGGGATTGCATTGAATCTGTAGATTGCTTTGGGTAGTAGAGCCATTTTCACAATGTTGATTCTTCCAGTGCAAGAACATGGTATATCTCTCCATCTGTTTATATCATCTTTAATTTCTTTCATCAGTGTCTTATAGTATTCTTCATACAGGTCTTTTGACTCCTTAAGTAGGTTTTATTCCTAGGTATTCATTCTTTTTGTTGCAATGGTAAATGGGAGTGTTTCCTTAATTTCACTTTCACATTTTTCATCATTAGTGTATAGGAATGCAAGAGATTTCTGTGCACTGATTTTGTATCCTGCTACTTTACCACATTCATTGATTAGCCTTAGTAGTTTTATGGTAGCATCTTTAGGATTCTCTATGCATAGTATCATGTCATCTGCAAACAGTGACAGCTTTACTTCTTCTTTTCTGGTTTGGATTTCTTTTATTTCTTTTTCTTCTCTGATTACTGTGGCTAAAACTTCCAAAACAATGTTGAATAATACTGGTGAGCATGGACAACCTTGCTTTGTTCCTGATCTTTGTGGAAATGGTTTCAGTTTTTCACCATTGAGGACGATGTTGGCTGTCAGTTTGTCATATATCGCCTTTATTATGTTGAGTAAGTTCCCTCTATGCCTACTTTCTGGAGGGTTTTTATCATAAATGGGTGTTGAATTTTGTCAAAAGCTTTTTCTGAAACTGTTGAGATCATATGGTTTTTCTCCTTCGATTTGTTAATCTGGTGTATCACATTGATTAATTTGCATATATTGAAGAATCCTTGCATTTCTGGGATAAACCCCACTTGATCATGGTGTATGATCCTTTTAAAGTGCTGTTGGATTCTGTTTGTTAGTATTTTGTTGAGGACTTTTGAATCTATGTTCATCAGTGATATTGCCCTGTAGTTTTCTTTCTTTGTGACATCCTTGTCTGGTTTTGGTATCAGGGTGATGGTGGCCTCGTGGAATGAGTTTGGGAGTTTTCCTCCCTCTACTATATTTTGGAAGAGTTTGAGAAGGATAGGTGTTAGCTCTTCTCTAAATGTTTGATGGAGTTCACCTGTGAAGCCATCTGGTCCTGGGCTTTTGTTTGTTGGAAGATTTTTAATCACAGTTTCAATTTCAGTGCTTGTGATTGGTCCATTTATATTTTCTGTTTCTTCTTGGAACATTGTGCATTTCTACGAATTTGTCCATTTCTTCCAGGTTGTCCATTTTATTGGCATATAGTTGCTTATAGTAATCACTCGTGATCCTTTGTATTTCTGCAGTGTCACTTGTTACTCCTCCTTTTTCATTTCCAATTCTGTTGATTGGAGTCTTTTCCCTTTTCTTCTTGATGAGTCTGGCTAATGGTTTTTACATTTTGTTTATCTTCTCAAAGAACCAGCTTTTAATTTTATTGATCTTTGCAATCATTTCCTTAATTTCTTTTTCATTTATTTCTGATCTGATTTTTATGATTTTTTTCCTTCTGCTAACTTTGGGGGTTTTTTGTTCTTCTTTTTCTAATTGTTTTAGGTGTAAGGTTAGATTGTTTATTTGAGATGATCCTTGTTTCTTAAGGTAGGATTTTATTGCTAAAAACTTCTCTGTTAGAACTGCTCTTGCTGCATCCCATAGGTTTTGGGTCATTGTGTTTTCATTGTCATTTGTTTCTAGGTATTTTTGATTTCCTCTTTGATTTCTTCAGTGACATCTTGGTTATTAAGTAGCGTATTGTTTAGCCTCCACGTGTTTGTGGTTTGTATGGATTTTTTCCTGTAATTGATATCTAGTCTCATAGCGTTGTGGTCAGAAAAGATACTTGATACGATTTCAATTTTCTTAAATTTACCAAGATTTGATTTGTGACCCAACATATGGTCTATCCTGGAGAATGCTCCATGAGTACTTGAGAAGAAAGTATATTCTGTTGTTTTTGGATGGAATGTCTTATAAATATCAATTAAGTCCATCCTGTTAAATGTATCATTTAAATCTTGTGTTTCCTTATTTATTTTCATTTTGGGTGCTCTGTCCATTGGTGAAAGTGGGGTGTTAAAGTCCCCTACTATGATTGTGTTACTGTCAATTCTGCCTTTTACCGCTGTTAGCATTTGCCTTATGTATTGAGGTGCTCCTATGTTGGGTGCATAAATATTTACAATTGTTATATCTTCTTCTTGGATTGATCCCTTGATCATTATGTAGTGTCCTTCTTTGCCTCTTGTAATAGTCTTTGTTTTAAAGTCTATTTTGTCTGATATGAGAATTACTACTCCATCTTTCTTTTGATTTCCATTTGCATGGAATATCTTTTTCCATCCACTCACTTTTAGTCTGTATGTGTCCCTAGGTCTGACGTGGGTCTCATGTAAACAGCGTATATATGGGTCTTGTTTCTGTATCCATTCAGCCAGTCTATATCTTTTGGTGGGAACATTTAATCCATTTACATTTAAGGTAATTATTGATATGTATGTTCCTATTACCATTTTCTTAATTGTTGTGGGTTTGTTATTTTACGTCTATTCCTTCTCTTGTGTTTCCTGCCTAGAGAAGTTCCTTTAGCATTTGTTGTAAAGCTGGTTTAGTGGTGCTGAATTCTCTTCACTTTTGCTTGTCTGTAAAGGTTTTAATTTCTCCATTGAATCTGAATGAGATCCTTGCTCGGAAGAGTAATCTTGGTTGTAGCTTTTACCCTTTCATAACTCTAAATATGTCCTGCCACTCCCTTCTGGCTTGGAGAGTTTCTGCTGAAAGATCAGCTGTTAACCTTATGGGGATTCCCTTATGTGTTATTTGTTGTTTTTCCCTTGCTGCTTTTAATATTTTTTCTTTGTATTTAATCTTTGATAGTTTGACTAATATGTGTCTTGGCATGTTTCTCGTTGGATTAATCCTGTAAGGGGCTCTGCACTTCCTGGAGTTTAACTATTTCCTTTCCCATATTAGGGAAGGTTTCAACCATAATCTCTTCAAATATTTTCTCAGTCCCTTTCTTTTTCTCTTTTACTTCTGGGACCCCTATAATTTGAATGTTGGTGTGTTTAATATTGTCCCAGAGGTCTCTGAGTCTATCCTCAATTCTTTCATTCTTTTTTCTTTATTCTGCTCTGCAGTAGTTATTTCCACTATTTTATCTTCCAAGTCACTTATATGTTCTTCTGCCTCAGTTATTCTGCTACTGATTCCTTGTAGAGAATTTTTAATTTCATTTATTGTGTTGTTCATCATTGTTTGCTCTTTAGTTCTTCTAGGTCCTTACTAAACGTTTCTTGTATTTTCTCCATTCTATTTCCAAGATTTTGGATCATCTTTACTGTCATTACTCTGAATTCTTTTTCAGGTAGACTTCCTATTTCCTCTTCATGTGTTTGGCCTGGTGGGTTTTTACCTTGCTCTTTCATATGCTGTGTATTTCTCTGTCTTCTCATTTTGCTTAACTTACTGTGTTTGGGGTCTCCTTTTTACAGGGTGCAGGTTTGTAGTTCCTGTTGTTTCTGATGTCTGCCCTGAGTGGCTAAGGTTTTTTCAGTGTGTTGTGTAGGCTTCCTGTTGGAGGGGACTAGTGCCTGTGTTCTGGTGGATGAGGCTGGATCTTGTCTTTCTGGTGGGCACGTCCACGTCCGGTGGTGTGTTTTGGGGTGTCTGTGACCTTATTATGATTTTAGACAGCCCGTCTGCCAGTGGGTGGGGCTGTGTTCCTGTCTTGCTAGTTGTTTGGCATAGGGTGTCCAGCACTGTAGCTTGCTGGTCGTTGAGTGAAGCTGGGTGTTGGTGTTGAGATGGAGATCTCTGGAAGATTTTCACCATTTGGTATTATGTGGAGCTGGGAGGTCTCTGGTGGACCAGTGTCCTGATCTCTGCTCTCCCACCTCAGAGGCACAGGCCTGATGCCTGGCCAGAGCACCAAGACCCTGTCATGAGCATGGCTCAGAATAAAAGGGAGAAAAAAAGAAAGAAAGAAGGAAAAATAAAGTAGAATAAAATAAAGTTATTAAAATAATAAGTAATTATTAAAAATAAAAAAAAATTTAAGCAATAAAAAGAAGAAAGAAGAGAGCAACCAAACCAAAAAAGAAATCAACTGCTACAATGATAAGAACTGCTAAAATCTATACTAAAAAAAAAAAAAAAAGGACAGACAAAACCCTAGGACAAATGGTAAAAGCAAAGCTATACAGACAAAATCACACCCAGAAGCATACACATACACACTCACAAAAAGAGAAAAAGGCCAAAAATATATATATCGTTGCTCCCAACGTCCACCCCCTCAATTTGGGACGATTCGTTGTCTATTCTGGTATTCTGCATATGCAGGGTACATCAAGTTGATTGCAGAGATTTAATCCGCTGCTCCTGAGGCTGCTGGGAGAGATTTCCCTTTCTCTTCTTTGTTCGCACAGCTCCCGGGGTTCAGCTTTGGGTTTGGCCCCGCCTCTGCGTGTCGGTCCCCTGAGGGTGTCTGTTCTTCACTCAGACAGGATGCGGTTAAAGTAGCAGTTGATTCAGGGGCTCTGGCTCACTCAGGCCGGGGGCAGGGATGGGTACGGATGCGGGGCGAGCCTGAGGCAGCAGAGGCTGGCGTGACGTTGCACCAGCCTGAGACGCACCGTGCGTTCTCCCGGGAAAGTTGTCCCTGGATCACGGGGCCCTGGCAGTGGCGGGCTGCACAGGCTCCTCGGGCACCCCAGAACAGTGGTCTCTTGCCTCTTAGGCAGGTCCAGATTTTTTCCCGGACTCCCTCCGGCTAGCCATGGCACACTAGCCAACCCCAGTCCTCTCCTTGGGATCCAACCGAAGCCCGAGCCTCAGCTCCCAGCCCCGCCCACCCTAGCGGGTGAGCAGACAAGCCTCTCGGGCTGGTGAGTGCTGGTCGGCGCTGATCCTCTGTGCGGGAATCTCTCCGCTTTGCCCTCCGCACCCGTTGCTGTGCTCTCCTCCGCGGCTCCAAAGCTTTCCCCCTCCGCCACCCACAGTCTCCGCCCTCAAAGGGGCTTCCTAGTGTGTGGAAACCTTTCCTCCTTCACAGCTCCCTCCCACTGGTGCAGGTCCCATCCCTATTCTTTGTCTCTGTTTTTTCTTTTTTCTTTTACCCTACCCAGGTACGTGGGGAGTTTCTTGCCTTTTGGGAGGTCTGAGGTCTTCTGCCTGAGTTCAGGAGGTGTTCTGTAGGAGTTGTTCCACATGTAGATGTATTTCTTATGTATTTGTGGGGAGGAAGGTGATCTCCACTTCTTCCACCATTTTGAAGCTCCTCTATAATTTTTTGTAAAGTGGAAAACACTGGAAAAGTCACTATTCACTGGTGACTTGCATGCACATCGGTGTCAAAATAACGTGTGTGCTTGTAGTTGTGGGGAGGAATGGCAGGCTCCCTCTTGGTGTTAGGTATTCAGGCCCTGAAGTCATAAATGGGTGGTTTTTCTTCTTTTCTTTTCCATTTTTCCATGATTTTCTGGGGGACAAATGTCTTGGGCTGTAAGGGGATTTAGGAAACTTCCTGATGGTTGCTGTATCTCAGATACTCTTAGGTTCCCTACTGAGCCAGGCCACACCTTCCCTCTACTTCAGCCTGGCAAGGCCCCATCTGCTACTTACCTTGGTTTCCTGCTACTCACCTTGAAGGGAATCTCTTTCATTTGCCTCGAGTCTTGTTTACTCAGTAGTATCTGTGCCAGTTGACACCAAGTCAAAAAACACTTTATACAAACACTTTATACAGAGGCCCGCTTTGAAAGTGTTAGCCAGTAGCAAGCAAGAATGGCTTACTTTCTCCTTGAGTCTGGAGGTCTGATTAGAAGGGAGAAAGGAATGATTTATTTGTTGACTGGATTAACCAATTTATATTAGTCACTGTGAGGCAATTTCACACACATTATCTCATTTAAATCCCCCTGAAGACACTGCAAGGGAAGTAATATAATCCTTCAGAAAACTGAGACTCAGAAAAATTAAATTGCAAAGTTCCCATGCCAAATGTATTATAGTCTCTATTAGCAAATGTCATCAGCTTCTTCTAACTTTCTAATCCATAATCCTTACCGTGTTGCCTTCTTCCTCATGCTCACAAAATAGCTGCAGGAGGTCCAGGCACCATGTTTCAAGGCAAGAATTTGAAGGGTGAAGGATAAAAGGTAAATGGAGAATCCAGCCAAGGTTGTTTTCTTTGTAGATGTCCTACTTGGTAACTTCAACTTATATCTCATTAGTCAGCATCATAGGGCCATTCCTTTCTGCAAGGGAAGAACCTGGAAAATGTGGAGGTTTTTGGTTTGTTTTAAGTTGAGCACATTGGCAACCCCATAAAAATGTGTTCTATAGGTACAGAAGTAGGGGAGAATTGTTATTAAATAGGCAATTTACAGTTTCTTTTTCAAGAGGTCATTCTGATGCATGGAAAGGTTGAAAATCTCTGGTCCAAACTCTTACTGATCTTGCTTTCCCTTGTTTCCAGTGAATTTGATAAAAGTTATTATCCCTCTCTAATCTCCTGGTACGAGATAGATCCAATGGACAGAATGATTTCCTTCTGGCTTCCACAGTAAAACATGGCACATGCCAGTGAGGAGTGGTGACTGCTTGATGTCTTCAGACAACTGTAGGGAAGGGTGGTGATGCTCCAGGTCTCCTAGCCACTTACTATATTGGCAACAGGTGTCTCTGTAGACCAGCTAGCAGGTCCATTGGTAAGAGCCTGGGGAGACCACTAGGAACCACTGGATCACGTCAGCTTGGCAGAGACAGCTGTGGCATACGCCGGAGTGCTAGGTGAGGCGGGGAATGTCTGGCACCCCCCCAGATGACTATTGTTCAGTCAGCAGTAACCTTTATCTTCCAGTCACCATTCCCGTGGCTCTTTGTTGATTGTCCTCAAGCTCCAGGCGTGGGTGAGGCCTACTGAGGTGTAAGGAGAAGGGATAGTGATGCCTCCAAAATGTAGACACTCATGTGGCAGTTTGCACCTTGATAAGGAAGCAGTTATGAGATGCCTAAGGCCTTGCCCCACGCCTGGCTGCCCACACACAAGGTTGGGGGGTTTTTTTGTTTGTTTTTGGCTGCCAGGCATAGAGCCTCAAGAGAACAGTGTGTCCTAAGAAACAAGAATTTCAGCCTGCAAAGGAAAACAGAATCCACCCTGCTTGTCAGCTCAGGAGCTGGACTTGCTTTTTGCTCCTCTGCAGAGGGGGCTAAAACTTAGCTGAAGAGCTGTGAGTGGACCCATTTTCGAGAGGGGATTTTTAAAACAAAATGCCGGAAGTGTAATGGAATACAGAGGTCACAAACTTGGAAAGCCTATGGCATCTTGGCAGGTAACAGAAATGTGTGAAGTGAGCCAGTTGCTCACAGGCAAGCACATGCCCCTTCTAGAAAAATTGTCACCACAGAGGAATACTGATTCTAACTCCCCGCTCCCTCCCTGTGTCTCTCTCCTCCTTCCTTCCTTTTTTCCTTTCTCCTTCCCTCTTTCCTCTTTTTTATTCCCTTCCCTTCCCTGAGAAGACATAAATTTGGAATTTCATGCGAAGAACCCAAATTGTTGACAACCAGAGTTGCCCCTAGCTCATCTGGCTCCTTTTTCCAAATTAGAAGTGGCATCCCTTGCTTCATGCCGGTGCCCATGGCCATGCAAGTCAAGTGGGGCCTGGATTTTGCTTGCCCCGTGGCTGAGGCTTTGCGCCAGGCACAAGCTGCCTAACTTCAGACAGTGACTCCAAAGTTACATATGTTATGTGAGTCAAGCAAAACATATCTCTGGGCCATGCTTAGCCCGCAGGCTATCATTTTGCAGCCTCTGGAGTTGTGGTTAAAACAAAGCTCAGGGGTCAGACTGTCTGGCTTCAAATCTGGGTTCTGTCATTTAGGCAAAGTATTCAGTGTCTCTCTGCCTCAGCCTCCTGTGTCTGTGAAATGGGGATAAATACTTGCACCTATCTTGTAGGGTTGTTATGAGGATGGAATTAAATAATGCATGAAAAGCACTTAGCCACTCAGAGCATGGTTAATAGTCAGCACTTGGTTAGTTAATATCAAAAAAAAAAATCATGTAAAAAACTGAGTTTGCACATTTACTGGCTTATCTCTGCAAGTCCAGATTCGTTGGCGAGTTCACAACCTGTGAAATGGGTGAGAGAGTGCATGTCAGACCTACTTGATTTCTTTCTACTTCTTCAGGAAATGCTCACCCTCTATGTCTGGTGACTTTGAAGGCAGGGAGCTCAAAATAGCAAGCTTCACTTAACTACTAAGGCCACAAGAACTTCAGTGAAGTAAACACTGCTTGAACCACTGTTTCTGTCTCAGTGCATAAAGCAATTACAGGGATTAACAAATGACATCCATAACGATGATATCTTAAAACCATTAAGAGAAGATTAAATTAATTGCGGTATCATCTGTTGCAAAAGGCAAAGGTATGTGGGATCATATTAGAATAATTTACACTGAAAGCAGTTTAAAAGTGGTGGCGCTTAAAATGGCAAATGCTCAGGTATTGAGTTCATCTTCTAAACTGGCTCATGCTCTAGGGGGCGGGACCGCAAAGCCAAGACTGCATCATTAAAAACTGTTCGGGTGGGTTTGCATCCAGCATGCCTCAGGCTCTGCATGAAAGAATGATTCTCATCCCTGAGACTGTACTGGGGGGGAGGGTTAACTCAGCACTGATCTTATCGAATCTGTGGTTGGCTGCAAGGATTTGGGATGAAGTGAGACTACACCCAAACAGTGTTGCTCTGGGAGTTCCAGTCATATCAAAGAGTTAAATCTTTTATAAAGAAGTGGCAACCTGAAGTCAGGGAGTCTGATTCCCAGCGAAAACCGTAATTCCAAAGACACACGCACCCCAGTGTTCACTGCAGCACTGTTTACAATAGCCAGGTCATGGAAGCAACCTACATGCCCCTCAACAGATGAATGGATAAAGAAGATGTGGTACGTAGATACAATGGAATATTACTCAGCCATAAAAAGGAATGAAACTGGGTCATTTGTAGAGATGTGGATGGACCTAGAGACTGTCTATACAGAGTGAAGTAAGTCAGAAAGAGAAAAACAAATATCATATATTAATGCATATATGTAGAATCTAGAAAAATGGTACAGATGAACTGGTCTGCAAGGCAGAAATAGAGACACAGATGTATAGAACAAATGTACGGACACCAAGGGGGAAAGCAGGGGGTGGGGTGGTGGTGGTGGGGTGAATTGGGAGATTGGGATTGACATATATACACTAATATGTATAAAATAGATAACTAATAAGAACTTTCTGTATAATAAATAAATAAAATTTTTTAAAAAAGAAGTGACAACCTACCAGCTTACTTTGAAACATACTCAGGAAAGGGCATCCAAGAAACAATTTAGTGCAAACTGCTTCTACATTAACTTTTCTCTCATTGCATTAATATCTGAGCTTCCCCTAAACACTCATTTAAGCCCTAAACGAATATGAAGAATGTCCATGAGACTTGAGAAAAACAAGGGTTGCCCCAAGAATTTAATTCTTACTTGCCTAACTTGGCTGGGCTACCATCCATCTAAAGCTTCTCTGTCTAAGACTTGGGTTTCTCCATCTTGGCATTATTGATGTTTTAGGTCAGATATGTCCTTAGTGTGGAGGCTGCTTTGCCTCCATGATAGAACGTTTAGCAGCGTCCCTGGTCTTTTCACACTAGATGCCAGCAACACAACTCCCCCCAACATGAGACAGCCAAAAATGTCCCTGACCTTGTCAAATGCCACCCAAGGGAGAAAATCTTCCTGGTTGAGAGTCACTGCTCTAGACTAAGAAAAGTGGCCAGAATTTGTAAACTCAACAGCTTTGTGTGTGTGTGTGTGTGTGTGTGTGTGTGTGTGTGTGTTTTGTTTTTTTAACATCTTTATTGGGGTATAATTGCTTTACAAAGGTGTGTTAGTTTCTGCTTTATAACAAAGTGAATCAGTTATACATATACATATGTTCCCATATCTCTTCCCTCTTGCATCTCCCTCCCTCCCACCCTCCCTATCCCACCCCTCCAGGCAGTCACAAAGCACCCAGCTGATCTCCCTGTGCTATGCGGCTGCTTCCCACTAGCTATCTACCTTACGTTTGGTACTGTGTATATGTCCATGCTTTGTCACAGCTCACCCTTCCCCCTCCCCATATCCTCAAGTCTGTTCTCTAGTAGGTCTGTGTCTTTATTCCTGTCTTACCCCTAGGTTCTTCATGACATTTTTTTTTCTTAAAGTCCGTATATATGTGTTAGCATATGGTATTTGTCTTTCTCTTTCTGACTTACTTCACTCTGTGTGACAGACTCTAGGTCTATCCACCTCATTACAAATAGCTCAACTTAGTTTCTTTTTTATGGCTGAGTAATATTCCATTGTACATATGTGCCACATCTTCTGTATCCATTCATCTGTCGATGGACACTTAGGTTGCTTCCATGTCCTGGCTATGGTAAATAGAGCTGCAATGAACACTGTGGTACACGACTCTTTTTGAATTATGGTTTTCTCAAGGTATATGCCCAGTAGTGGGATTGCGGGGTCATATGGTAGTTCTATTTGTAGTTTTTTAAGGAACTGTGTGTGGTTTTTAAGTGACCAAAAAAAAAGCCCTGAAGACAAAGTTTTCAAAATAAGCTCACGGGCAGGCTATACTGACAGAATGCTTCAAGAGGGATCCTGTAATCACTGTGTTTGGCAAATGGGTGATTTTGCTAAGCCTCACAGCAGCTTTTCTATATGTCCTGTTAATGCTAGCAAACTGACCAGTCTAGAAGGATGTATCATCATGGAAATCACCCGTGAAGTATTTGTCCAGACTTCTTACAAACAGTAGTGTTGCTTGTCCATCGGTGCATGTGTATAAAAACTCAGCAGGTGGGAGTAAGATTCATAAAAGCAGGATCTCAGATCTTCAAGTCTGCTTCTCATGTTTTATAGGACAAGACACTGAGGTGCAGGGAATAGCGTTTGTAGCAAAATTTATGATAAATCTCAGTGATTCAGACACTTACGCTGAAATTTTCAACAATGTAGGCACAGAACAATATAGGCACAAAATTATTACTGGTAAAATGTCAAAATTATACTCTTTGGGCAGCTTTCAAGATTTTAGGAATAAGTAAGAGAAACCAGAGATAAAATTTTAAATGTTTTCCAGTTGAAGGCTCAGAAAATTAAGGACGCCATCAATGTACATATTGCTTCAGGATTCAGAAGCTTCGGTTTCTTTTTATACCACATGATTGCATAATGTCGATCAGTTGGAAATGGTAGATTTCCCTTAATTTGCCTTCTCATACTTAAACACTATGCCTACTAAATAAATTATTTGGAACTTGAATAATGGTTCATAATGGACTTGTACTTAAGTCAGACCAAATATTCTCACTACCTCTCTTCCTATCTCCATGCAGCATTATCTTCACCCAGATCGTAAATGTTAACATAAGGTGGTACGAATGAATTCATCCCACTGGTACAGGATACCCATCCCTGTATCCAAATTTCTTTTACTAATTGGAGGAAACCGCTAATTGTGTATTTTAAACTCAGTGTTTTTCAAAACATCTAGCATTCATGTTTTCCACATTTGGTCAGTTCCTGATCGAAGGAAGAAGCAGTAAGGCAGGAAAATGATCAGATTCAGGGGGTGTTTAACTGGAAGAGGAGAACATGACAAGAAACGTACAGTGTGTTCTGGTACGTGGGAGTTTTGATTACAAGGTGTACCCTTGCTGCTTGGTGTGGTACCTCGGGCTCTGCCTGACTTTAGTTTGTGATTACCAAGTTCTATAACAGAACTCTCCAGGTCAAGTATGGATCTAATATTTCTCATGCCATGTTCCAAGTATCTCCTTGTGCCCAAGCAATAAAAGGAAATCTTCCTACCGTGACATGAGTATAAACGTTATCGAAAGACTTGAGGAAATGCCTTTGACCTTTTTTGACTCAAGAAGATGATCTCATTCAGAAATGGGTATGGTGTCAAAATATGAAACGTACTGGTAAAATAAGTATATGGTTTGCTTTAAAAAATACTTGTTTGGGAGGCAGAGGTACAATCCAGTCTAGATTTTTAAGGAGTGAAGTGGCTAAAAGAGATGTATTTTTACCTAAAACATGGCAGACTACACTGTCACATCTTGGCAGTGATGTGAAATGAAGACTGTTAATGCATTTAACAAATATTTATGGCAAGCCTGTTACTAACAGTGAGTTCGTCACTGTTATAGGTAGTGGAGATTCCACAAAGAACAAAGGGCTTTCTTACATTTAGTGAAGGGAGACAGTCAGTAAACAAATACATGATATGTCAGGTAGAGATGAGTGCCAACGGGAAAAGCAAAACATGGTAATGGGATTGGTGGAGCAGGATAGGGCCAAGGGGTTAGGATTTTATATGGGATAGTCAGGGGAATGCCTCCCTAATAAGGTGACATTTGCTCAGTGAACTGAAGGAAACAGAACAGAGCCTTGTGGCTATCTGGGGGAAGATATCAGAAACTGTTATAAATGTTCCAACAGGAAATTTATTAGGACTGAGAAAGGGCAGGTCTGTCTGTGCTTAGAATGAAAGGGAGTGCGATAAAAGAAAAGGGGGAGCTTTGGGGAAGCATTATGGCTACGTTAAACATATACACTGAATGTATACACAGCAGTGATTGGAAAAACCATAAAATTGGATTATGTGTTTGCAAATCTCTTACATGTTTTTAAATAAGACCCAGAGCTCTGTTAAACATCATGGTCATTTGTTTTAGCTGAGTTGTAATGAACATGTGATTGTCTTTTGGAGTTACCGTGCAAAGCTTAGACTAACTCAGAAAGCAATAGTTCGGATACATTGCCCAGGCTGGATGATATTATTAATCTGGGCTGGGAAGTAACACAACCTGGTTGTGGCTGACTGTGGGCCCTGGTCCAATTCACCAGGTTTTCTGCCCTTTCTTTAGTGGGAAGTGGGCTTGCCTTGCCAGGCAGGAGGGAAGAAGGGGTGCAGTTTCAAGGAAGAAACACAGAAGAGTTGAATATAGGTAAAGAGCCCATGTTACCTGAGCCTCCTACCCCAGTCTTAAGTATGAGCAATACGTTCTTCTAAAGAATGTGAAATCTTCTGCAGGCCAGGGCAAGGATGCTGAGGACTTCAATCACAGCACCTTCCTAAGAGAGTCTTTTGGAAATTCTTATCTTATATTCTGGGTCTGTATCTCAAAAGGGCCTTCATCCTCTTTATTTATTTTTTTTTTACTTTTTATTTTATATTGGAGTATAGTTGATTAACAATGTTGTGTTAGTTTCAGGTGTACAACAGAGTGATTCAGTTATACATATATCTATTCTTTTTCAAACTCTTTTCCCAATTAGGTTGTTACAGAATATTGAGCAGAGTTCCCTGTGCTATACAATAGGTCCCTGTTGGTAATCCATTTTATTTTATTTTTGTTAACTTTTTATTTTGTATTGGAGTATAGCCAATTAACAATGTTGTGATAGTTTTAGGTGCACAGCAAAGCGACTCAACCATACATATACATGTATCCATTCTCCCTCAGACTCCCCTCCCATACAGGCTGCCACATAACATTGAGCAGAGTTCCCTGTGATGTACAGTAGGTCCTTGTTGGTTATCCATTTTAAATATAGCAGTGTGCACCTGTCAATCCCAAACTCCCTAACTATCCCTCCCCGCCCTCCATAACCATAAGTTCATTCTCTAAGCCTGGGAGTCTGTTTCTGTTCTGTAAATAAGCTCATTTGTAGCATTGTTTTTAGGTTCTGCACGTAAGTGATATATGATATTTCTCTTTCTCTGTCTGACTTACTTCACTCAGTATGACAATCTCTAGGTCCATCCATGTTGCTGCAAATGACACTATTTCATTCTTTTTATGGCTGAGTAATATTCCATTGTATATATGTACCACATCTCCTTTATCCATTCTTCTGTCAATGGACATTTAGGTTGCTTCCATGTCTTGTCTGCTGTAAACAGCACTGCAGTGAACATTGGTGTGTATGTGTCCTTCTGGACCATGTTTTTCTCTGGGTATATGCCCAGGATTGGGATTGCAGGATCATATGTTAGCTCTGTTTTTAGTTTCTTAAGGAACCTCCATACTGCTCTCCATAGTGGCTGCCCCAATTTACATTCCCACCAACAGTGTAGGAGTGTTCCCTTCTCTCCACACCCTCCCCAGCATTTATTGTTTGTGGATTTTTTCATGATAGCCATTCTGACTGGTATGAAGTAATATCTCGTTGTAGTTTTGTTTTTCATTTCTCTAATAATTAGTGATATTGAGCATCTTTTCATGTGCCTCTTGGCCATCTGTATGTCTTCTTTGGAGAAATGTCTGTTTAGGTCTTCTGCCCAATTTTTGATTGGATTGTTTGTTTTGATGATATTAAGCTGTATGAGCTGTTTGTAAATTTTGGAGACTAATCCCTTCTTGGTCACATCATTTGCAAATATTTTCTCCCATTCTGTGGGTTGTCTTTTCATCTTGTTTATGGTTTCCTTTGCTGTGCAGAAGGTTTTGAGTTTAATTAGGTCCCATTTGCTTATTTTTGTTTTTATTTCCATTGCTCTGGGAGACAGATCGAAAAAGATATTGCTGCAATTTATGTCAGAGAGTGTTCTGCCTATGTTTTTTCTAAGAGTTTTATAGTGTACAGTCTCATATTATCTGAAGAGATGCAGAAAAAGCTTTTGACAGAGCTGAACACCGATGTATGATAAAAAAACTCTCCAGAAAGCGGGTATAGAGGGAACATACCTCAACATAATAAAGGCGGTATACAACAAACCTACAGCAAACATCATACTCAACAGTGAAAAGCTAAAAGCATTTCCTCTAAGATCAGGAATAAGACAAGGATGTCCACTGTTACCATTTTTATTCAATATAGTTTTGGAAGTCTTAGCTATGACAATCAGAGAAGAAAGAGAAGTAAAAGGAATCCAAATTAGAAAAGAAGAAGTAAAACTGTCCTGTTTGCAGATGACATGATACTATACACAGAAGATCCTAAAGGTGTTATTAGAAAACTACTAGAGCTCATCAATGAATTTGGTAAAGTTACAGGTTACAAAATTAATACACAGAAATCTGGTGCACTTCTATACACTAACAATGAAAGATCAGAAAGAGAAATTCAAGAAACAATCCCATTTACCATCGCATCAAAAAGAATGAAATACCTAGGAATAAACCTACCTAAGGAGACCAAAGACCTGTACTCCAAAAACTATAGGATGCTAATGAAAGAAATCGAATATGACACAAACAGATGGAAAGATATACCATGTTCTTGGATTGGAAAAATCAATATTGTCAAAATGATTAAAATACCAGAGGCAATCTACAGATTCAATGCAATCCCTATCAAATTACCAATGGCATTCTTCACAGAACTAGAACAAAAAATCTTAAAATTTGTATGGAGACACAAAGGACCCCGAATAACCAAAACAATCTTGAGAAAGAAAAACGGAGCTGGAGGAATCAGGCTTCCTGACTGCAGACTATACTACAAAGCTATAGTCATCAAAACAGTATGGTGCTGGTACAAAAACAGAAATATAGATCAATGGAACAGGATAGAAAGCCCAGAAATAAACCCATGCACCTATGGTCAATTAATCCATGAGAAAGGAGGCAAGACTATTTAATGGAGGAAAGACAGTCTCTTCAATAAATAGTGCTGGGAAAACTGGACAGCTACATGTAAAAAATAAAAATGAAATTAGAACATTCTTTAACACCATACACAAAAATAAACTCAAAATGGATTCATCCTCTTTAAACATGAAAAGAAAAGAGGCATTAGTTAGCCCTGCCCCTTTCAGCTAAGAATTGCTCAGGTTTTTGAATGTTAACATGAAATGGGGTCACCTGTACCAGTTGGAAGTGGTTTCCCTGTTTTGAAGGACAGTCAGATTTCACCTATATGCCTCTCAGGCTTTCTCTGCCTTGAGGCATTTTGAGAATGTGTGTTGGGAGTCGTTGGCTGTTAAAGAAAGGAGGACTTTCTTTAACAGTCAACAGCTGTTGACTAGGAGAAGGAGACCAGCATAGGACCAGCAGGAGAAGATGCTAGAATTCTGCTTTTTAGAGCTGATGAGAATTTGTGTTCAAGCCCAATCCTTGGACTGATGAATCAAGAGTAATTTAAAAAGCAAGGAAGCATTTTCTAAAAGGGATGGCATCCCAGTGCAAGTCATGACTTGAGCAATATTGTCCACAGTTTGCTCATTTCAAGTACTTCAGTGCTTATGGTTTTTTGCTCGTAATTCTTTTAAAGTGCTGTCATATACTTAGCAAACCTCTTTTGAGCATCTACCCAGAGCTCAGTCCTGCACCATGCATATTCAAAAGAAATAGGTAACATTGTCCTTGCTCTTGTGGAATTAATAGTTCTGTTAAAAAGGTAAGACTTCCAGCGAAAACAATCCAAGAAGGAGCAAGTGAAAAGCCAAGTAGGAGGCATTAGGTCAATGAGAAGAATCCAGACTTTGGAATCAGGCAGCCCTGTGTTTGACTCAGAGCTCTGACTCTGACCAAAAGTGTGCCTCTGTGAGACTCTCTTATCCTGTGTGGTCCTCGGCTTCCTCTTCTGTAAAATGGGACAATAGTACCTATTACACCGTTGTGTTGGATTGCTACAGTGACTCAGTAGTACTGTATATAAAGCAATTAGTACCTGGAACATAGTAAGCACTTGCTATATTATTATTATTACTATTATTATTATTTTATTATTAATCGGACAAATAATTAGGTCTGTGTTCTAGTTTTGATTCTGTGGTTATTTAGAGAGCTTTGATAAGTCACTTAACTTTGTCACAGCATCTGTATAGATCATCTCTAAAGCTAAGGGAACAGTCTCTATACAATATATTTACCTCCAGAATTCATGGTATTTTGAACTGAAATGTAGTGAGCAGAAGCCTCAATGGATGCTTCTCCTTCTTCATACTTATACTAGTGCTAACAATATAACATCCACATTGACTGAGAACTTGCTCTGGAGCAGAAGCCATGACGGGTTCTTCATGTTCTTTGTTATTCACTCCATGTGACACACTCAGTGAGATGGATAACCTTATCCTGTTTCCTAGATTCTAAGCCATATTTTATCCAGTTTAATATTTTTGAAGTCAGGATGCACTGTGTAATTGATACATATAATTGATACCGTGGTAATGTTTTTCTCTTTTTTCTTTCCCAAAGGTCATTTCTAAGTGAGATGTGGCATCTCATAACTGATGAAATCCTTTAAACAAGGGAAATGAATATTTTTTCCTATATTTTGGATGATAAAAATGGGGCTTAGCAAAGTTAACTTACATTAATGAAAGTAAGAAAGGCGAAGCTAGCATTTGACTAAGCTTTCCTGGTTTTGCTCGCTCTACCATACTCCTTGGGAGCAAAAGGTTAAACAAGTTGCCAATATATAATCCTTTGTTCACCTCATTTTTCATAGAAAAATAATGTTTGATCATCCCTAGATTGAGCCATAGATTGCCTATTTATTCTAGCCAGACTTCATAGACTGTCTTGTGCAATGTAATGTTGACGTCTGTTGGCTGTTGACATCATTGGTGACATTGGTCAGTCTGAAAAGTTATTTTCCTTTAGATAAGAACCTATTGGACTCATAGATCTTTTTAAGAAATCTCACCCTGACCTGAGTTCACCTGGGTGATACTAGCAGATTTTTCCCTAGACTTTCAGAATCCTGGGTCCTTACAAGGAAATGGGGATGTAGTCATTAGTAGTTGATTATTAAGCAAATTCATTGAAAATTAACAGCAGTATTCTTTGACCTCAGCCTTTATAGCCACACTGCTAATCTTCAGTAAATATAAGATTGTATTACTAATCTATTGACTTTTAGCACAAATTAGCTATCAAATGGGCTAGTTGTTACTGTTAACCTTTTTTTTTTTTTTTTTTGAAGTATATTAAAATTCTTATTTCCGGTGTTTCTTTCTCTGGAACACAATCTTAGGGCCTTTTATTAGGCCAGGAGAACCTCCCAAACAATCTTATTAAGCTGATTAATTGTATCAAATCAGCTCTGGCATCAAAATGGTTACAGTTTCGGAGTCACAGTCAATAGAAAAAGACTTCAACAAAAGTGACCACTAGCCTTTGTAAGTATCCTTTGATTTGAGAAGTGAAACTTTTATTGAAAAAAGCAATTTGCAGACCTGTTTCCCTGTTACCTGTTATGTTATTCTGAGGTTCTTACAGTGGAGTGCTGTCTCTACCTTTAACAGGAGATAGGTGTTAGCATATTCACCTAGACTGAATGAATGAATATATTATATGTTTGGGATTTGCCTTTCCTTCCTCTGGTCTAGCAGCTTCAGCACCAAAGTATAGTTGTAAAATTACACATGGTGGAATCTGAAATGATATATGTGTCAGTCAGTGTCCCAGCAAGAAACAGAATCTGACTCAGAAGGTTCAAGAGACTTGGATAATGGGAGATGCAGGAAGCGTGGGTGGGGTTAACATCACCAACGAGCCACGCTGGGGCACTCAGACCCAAGCCACAGGGAGGCTGTTACCACCCCTAGATCTGGAGCAGCAGTGGGAAGAAACTGTATTACTGTCATTCTGGGAGGAGGGGCCACATGATAGAAGCAAGGGTCCTGTAGGGACAGGCTCTGCCAGCGAACCAGGATTGTGAGGAAGTCATCCCCGACCTCTCTTTCAACCTTCGAATCTCTGTTGTTCAAATGCAGTAGGGAGTCAGCCAGGAAGGGAGCCTGGAGATTCAGCCCACAGAAGACCAGCCTCCTGAGGTGCGGGAAAGAGAAAACCTAGAACAGATCCGCTAGGTGAGAGGAACCAAATAGAAAATAACCAGCCCAGATGGGAAATGCTAGTTTAGAGCCCACAAAATGCCAAAAAAGAATGGTATATTCGGGGCTTCCCTGGTGGTACAGTGGTTAAGAATCTGCCTGCCAAGGCAGGGTACATGGGTTCGAGCTCTGGTCCGGGAAGATCCCACATGCCGCGGAGCAACTAAGCCCATGCACCACAACTACTGAGCCTGTGCTGTAGAGCCTGCGAGCCACAACTAGTGAGCCCTTGTGCCACAACTACTGAAGCCCATGTGCCACAACTACTGAGCCTGTGCTCCAGAGCCCATGAACCACAACTACTGAGCCGTGTGCCACAACTACTGAAGCCCATGCGCCTGGAGCCCATGCTCCACGAGAGAAGCCGCCACAATGAGGAGCCCACACACGACAACGAAGAGTAGCCTCCGCTCACCACAACTAGAGAAAGCCTGCGCGCAGCAATGAAGACCCAACACAGCCAAAAATAAATTACTTAATTAAGAAAAAAAAAAAGAATGGCATATTCAAGGAATTCAGGGCCCTGACCTCATTTGATCTTGCGTTAGCATCCACTTTCTGATACTTTCTTTCGAATACACTTGGAATCACCTGACGGCTGCCAGAATTGCTAGTCATTTTGGCCTGTCCCAGTCTCATCACTCAGGTCTACATGTGGTTATAGGGTCTAGAGGGCTGGTCCCATAGCTTGCTGATGGAAAATAGGAGAAAAGAGAAAAATGGGAAAGTCATTGAGAATTTCTGCAGGAAATATAATAACTAAAGGATAGAATAGGAGTGGCAAGGAAGCCGGAGGAGGCATGTGCGTGAAAACGACCTGCAAATTATTCCACAGCCCTTTGGCCGTGTTCTGTCCCCATTCTTGCCAGCCTCCACTGTCTACCGGAGCCCTCATCGCAGGGCAGGGTTGGTGGACTCTTTATTATAAATAGTGAACCCCAAGAGATGACTGTTCTCAGTATGAATAGTCATATTACCTATCTTAACACATCTCCCAACAGAAAGTTTGTGTGTGGAGTTACTGTTGCTTCACCAGCTTGAAAGGGAAAAATAATATTTTAAAAAGAAGGGGCAAAAGCTATCATGGTGTGATGAAATGTATATCTGTGGATTGTCATTTGCTATATGACAATTGCTTAAAGCTTATACTGGTTAACTTTCCACTAGCAGATGACAAGAAATAAAGATCCTTACCCCACGCCTATTCCACGGCTCATGCCTTAGTCCTTTCTGGGTCACTAAAGCAACATGCCACAGACTAGGTGGCTTACAAATGACAAATATGTACTGCTCACAGCTCTCAGGCTGGAAGTCTGAGATCAGGGCGCCAGCATGGTCGGGTGAGGGCCGTCTTCCAGGTTGCAGACTTCTCGTTGTATCCTCTCATGGTGGAAGGGGCTACGGAGCTCTCTGGGGACTCTGTAAGGGCACTAATCCCATTAATGAGGGCTGCACCCTCATGATCTAATCACCTCCCATAGGCCCCACTACTAATACCATCACCCTTGGGTGTTAAGATTTCAGCATATGAATTTGGTGTGGGAAGCAGGGGACACAAACTTTCAGACCATAGCAGTTTATTATAATCTTTTGTACTTCTTTTGCTTCATCATACTTTTGTCCAACTCTCCACCTACGCCAGGCCTGTGCCTGAGAGCCAAATATGACTGGAGAAAATGTACACCATGAGGACTGGTTCATATTAAATGCAAGCCACTAACCTCACTGAGCCCTTCGTACAACTGGCAATGCCCCCGTTTTCCCTGGTGCATTCACTTTCCTACCCGTCTAAACAACTATTTCACACCTTTTCCTCTCTCCTCGAGCCCCTCACACTTAATTCTCACATCCTACCTCTGTGCAGATAACCTTTCTTCCTGTTTTACTGCAAACAGACCCCAGAGGCTCCCACCACATCTACTTACCAGCCAGAATCAGTGCCCATAGGCTGTGCCTTCTTCCTGTGTTATCAGAGCTTCTGAGACAAACCACTTCACCCGACACCTGCTTTTTCTCCTGCCTTCTACTTACGGACATTACCCCTGCAATTCTCTGTCTTCTCTCTTGAATTTATTTTCTCTCTCCACTGGATCATTCAATCACCATAAAAGCATGCTGTAACGTCCTAATATTATTATAACAGATAAACATGCAATTGTTGATCCTGTGTCTTTCTTTAGCACCACCCCCCTCATTTTTCTATCCTTTTCAACAGAACTCCCTGGGAGAGTTGTCCATACTCCACTGACTGTGGTGGGACAGAAGATGGAAACAGTGTTTAGCTGCTGGGACAGTTGCCTGCCCTGTCCTGGTTGCTAAATTCAGTAGCATGGGCTCAATCCTCATCTCCTTTGACCTGTTGGATCACCCGCACTTCTCTACGTGGTGTCTAGGACACTGCATTTTTCTAGTTTTCCTCACGCCTCACAGGTCTTCCTTGTAAACTCTTTGCTATTTTTGCTCATCACCCCAACCTCTGACTGTTAGAATGACACAGAACCAGGCTTCAGGTCTTTTCTTGCACCCCCTCTGCCACAATAAGTACTCCCGTGCTTCCATTCCAAGAGTCCAAGCTCTTGTGCTAGGAATTAAAAACTAAGTCCAAGGCTTTGTAGATATTGTCTGGTGCTCCAGCTGCTAGTGGGTTGCTGGAAAAATCAATATTTGATGAAAATTTGAATACATTTACTCTGATGGTTTTATAGAATATCTCTACACTGAAAAATTCCAAACTAATCTCCCCTGAGCTTTGGACATGTCTATTTCACTACCTAGTTGAAATCTCCACTTGAATGCTTTATAGGCACTCAAAACTGACCTCACCATAACAGAATTGACCACCGTTTGGTGACCCCTCCATCCTTTAGTTGCTTCGGCTGAAAAATATTGGAATCCTCTTGGCTCCTTTCTTTCCCAAAGCCAACTCATCAGCAAATCCTAAGCATCTCGCTCCATCGTCACTGCTACCTTCCTGGTCCAAGGCCCCAACCTCTCTCCCCTGACTGTTGCAGAGGGCCCTCGCTGGTCTGTCAGCTTCCCACTTGCTCACCCTCTCTCTTGCCATTGCCCCATGGTCTATTTTCAGTGCATCAGGTCATCTCATGCCTCTGCTTAAAGTCCTCCAGTGCCTTCCCATTTCACGTGTCCTACAAGGCCCTTTGTGATCTGGTTCCCTGTAATCCTTCACCTGGACAGATGTTTCTGCTATAACAGTATTTTGTGTCCTGTAAAACTTCGTGTTCTCCAAAATGTACTAAAACAAAAAACAAACCCCAGGGCTTATGGAAAAGTAGGATCAGAGTGGACCTCTCCTATCTTCTACAACTTAAAAACCTCTGCACTAACCAGAGATAGCTTGGTTGAGCTGCGCGGTCGGGAGGGGGCACATTTCTGGGGACACAGCACTGGTGCAGGTGCTCATTCTCTCAAATGGAGCTGAAATCACTCCAGCCTGTGCAGCAGCCAGCCTGAGGCCCTTCTCCTTTCCTGCTAAGATTAGAATTCTACTCCTGCTATTCTGCCTAGGGGAAAAAAAAAAAAGTTTCTGTGTTATACCAACATTTATCCTATCGTTTGCCAATAGCCTATGAACTAATTGCTGTTACGGAAACACACGTTGTAACAGAACAGCTTGTCCTGACTTATTTTCTGTCATCTTGGCTCTTCCTCCAGTGGGTCAGGAAAGCACCCACCTAGAGGCTTTCGCGCTTGTTCTTCTTGCCACCTGGCATGGCCTCCCTCCAAAATCCTCCTGGATTTCTTCATCTCTTTCACACCTTTAATGTTTCCTTCATAGTGGCAGCTTCCCTGACAGCCCGTTTAAGAGTGCAACACCCTCACTCCCCGCCGCATCCCCGCCCCCCCCCACATTCTCTCCTGCAAGTCATTGTTTATTTTTCTCCTTGATGCTTATCATCTGATATATATGACTCACTTATTGCCTGATCCACATCCATGAGTAGTTAAGCTCTGGGAGGGCAAGGATTGTGGGGTGTTTATTTTATTTGCTTCCTTTGTTTTCCTCTGCTACATCTTCAGTGCCTGGAACATGGGCCAGCGTGTGAAAGCAAGGCATTTCAAAAATGTTGACTGAATGAATGAAATTCGAACTCCTTTAGAATTCATCTGAATTTCCTTCTAGCCTAGACAGTAGTCCATCTGACTTTATTTCTTTTCTGATGTTGTTTATGTGTTTGTGTATGTGACAGGGAGAGTGGCTTTTCTCAAAGCTGGTTTCATGTGTTCTTTGGTATGCATCAGACTTGCATGCTGTTTCATACCCACCACACTGCTCCTAGGGATGTTCTAACGTTTAAAACTTTGATATTTCAGGAATTTATTATAAGGTGTGTGCTGGAAAAAGGTCGTGGTGCAGGTTGTGTGTATCTTTTTGTACCCCTCTACCAATGTAAGCACTCCTTATCCCCCTTCAGGAGTCCAAGCTCTCATGATAACAATTAAAAATTAAGTTCATAGGTTTTTCAGATATTAGCTAGCCTGTGCTCTAGCTGCTAGTGCATTGCTGTAAAATTAATTTTTGATGGGAATTTGAATACATTACCTCTATACCCACTACCAGTCTTGGTGTACAGTTAAAAAAATAGGTCATTCTCATACTCCACAGTGATGGCCGCAGCACAGGCATTTGTGTTAATGTTACGAAAGAGCAGGGAGACGGTGATTAACTCCCTCTGGTGCTGGGCAGGGCTTCACGAGGGTGGTGATGAGAGCAGGTGGTGGCTGAGGTCAGTTGGGGGGAGGATAATAAGTGCGGGAGTTCTCAAGGCAGAGAGCGGTGGAGGTGGATCCAGGGATCAACATGTTAAAAGGCACCGAAATGGACGGGTTCCAGTGTGTTCAGGGACTAGTATGGTGAGTCATTAGGCATGGGGGCGGGGGGAGTATAGGAAATGCTGATGAGAGAGGTAGCCCCATGTGCCATAAAGAGTTTGAACTTGACCCAGCTAGGGAGCTATCAAAGTTTTAGGTGATACATCTTCCAATTCCTCACCTTTCTCAGCCAGTCCCTGGCTTCTCAAAACTGTCAACTTTAAGCTTACGTTGCTGTGATCTATCAATATTCTGCATTTTTTATAGCAAAACTTAACTACATTCAAATCCTTTAGGACCCTGCAGTTGGCTAGCAGGCTGCCCGATGAAAATTAGATTATAGACTATGAATTAATAGAAGTAATGGCACATGTAGACACCCTGTAACATTTTTTTGACTTGGATTAAAAGCTTTGACACATCGTCTTTCTCAGATCTGTCTTAGGTTTCTTCTACCAGCTCTGATCCACTTCTCAACTTGTGGTGGTGTCACCCACCCCACCCAAACATTTTTGAACACGCTGAAGTTCTTACTTTGGTGTCCTGAACTCATGGCTCTGGGAGAAAAAAAAAATTTTTAATGATCAAGGAAATAAGGTTGAATTAGATCCTTTGTGAGGTTCATGATGAAAACAATACCCTGCTGTAAGCCGAGGCTCAGGTCTGCCATTGACAGGTTGGGTATCACTGAAAAGTCCCTCCACATTTCTGCATCTCAGTAGACTTATGTGGCCAAATTTCCGTAATGAAATGATTCCTAGAGACCTGATGATTTAACCCCCCCATCCCCCAAATGTACCCCTTTGGTGAGGTTTCAACTGTGGATGGGTAGTTATTTGGGGGGAAAATGCCCCACTCAGCCTCTTAAATCATTTTTCCTAAGGCTGGGATGAGAAGTACATAGCTCCCTGTGCAGTCTCCATATGGCTTTGTGGATTATCCAGCCTCTAGTCCTCTCCCTCCCACATGGAGGCTAGCTATCTTTGGCCACTTCACAGCTTATTAGCGGCCCAACTAGAGGCCAGGGAGAGGAAATGGATGAGATGAAGCTTAAGTATGTCACATTGGTTCTTTCTTAGCAGCTCTGATAAAAGGCTTAGCAGGATGAGGTTAAAACTTGACTAAAGAGGTTTGGGGATTATCTGTGACATTGGCTTATGTATATTACCTTCCTCCTTTCCCCTCTTCCCTTTTTCCCTTCCGGTAATTAAGCATGAGTTGGCTGCAAGCATGAATGAGGCCAATATAAAAATTCTTTACTGTAGGCTCTTGAAAAAAAATACTTTTACTTACAGGAAAATCAAAATAAAACTTACTTTGCTCAGAATGTCATTTTTCCTAGTCAAAATCAGGCAAGTTCTTGAACCAGAACTGTGACTAAATATAGTAAAAGATTTGCTTAAGTCAAAAGATGCACCTTACACCTGTGTTTTGCAGCCTGCATGCAGAAATTGGGCTGCTTACAAATGGCTTCTGGGTGCAGGTCCCCAGACAAGATTTGTTCTGCAAATTTCCCATGAGCGAGGTCACCTCTTTGGATATGCAGACCCAGAGATTTCATACTCAGAAGATAAATTCACGCTATATTTCTTGGAGGAATCTCTAGCCTTGCCTGTCTGACAACCAGGCCTCTCTTCCCTTCTGTTAGAATTTATGATCCTCAAAAAAGTTTTCTCTGGGTTTATGCAAACTCCCAGCTATCCATGCATATTATGGACATAAATGGCTCTAGATGCAAGAAGAAAGAAATGATTAAGAAATAGAAAGATACTCTTCTTAGTGAAGAAGCCATAGAACCAATTTCTGGATTTAAGAAATAGAGGTCAGGGGCTTCCCTGGTGGCGCAGTGGTTGGGAGTCCGCCTGCCGATGCAGGGGACGCGGGTTCGTGCCCCGGTCTGGGAGGATCCCACATGCCACGGAGCGGCTGGGCCCGTGAGCCATGGCCGCTGAGCCTGCGCGTCCGGAGCCTGTGCTCCGCAACGGGAGAGGCCACAGCAGTGAGAGGCCCGCGTACCGCAAAAAAAAAAAAAAAAAGAAATAGAGGTCAGAGATTAGGGCACGACCTAAGTAAGAGGGAGGGCTAGGGCAGTGACAAGCCTGGGATCTCTGGTGAGGTAATGGCCAGGCCTGCCCCTGGAACTGTGTCATGGTGGGGACATTGGTAAAGATCTGTGGTCATTACAGAATGAGAAGGAGGGACGGAAGGAAAAGATTGTGGGAGGGTCAGTGGAGGGTCCCCATAAGTAACATGATCCCAATTCCATTTGAAGGAGCTTTGTAAGGTTTCCTATGTTTCCAATATCTGAAAGAAGATTAGGCCTTTAAGGACCAATAAGACACTCCATTTCACTGGGAGTTTGTGACAGCTCAAAGGAGGGAGAGTGATGGGGGCAGGTGATGGGCCAGCTAAGTCTTAAAGCCAACAGTCTCATAAAAGGTGGCCAGGAGAGGGCAGTCACCTTTTATGAAGAGCACAACTGCTGAAGTTGCAAAGAGTACTACTTCTGCCACAAAGTCATAAAGCACGAGGCAGGTTTACCCGAGATGCAGTATCTTACACATTAGTAGGCACTTAATATATGTTTGCTAAATACACACTAGCTGCTGCTTTTCCCAGATCTCATCAGAGTTCCATAGAGACCTTGAACCTGGTTCCTTCCAGAAAACCAAACAATGACACTACAGGGAAATGATTGCAAATCCAGAAAGCAGTTTTGCCTTCTGGTAAAAACAGTTTTCTTTCCGTTGCAGTTTATTTTGGCATAGGCTAGTGTCTCCTTCATGGCAGATGGCTACTGTTTACAACTGTTGTTATCATGTTTTTCCTTTCTCGTCTTCCAGTGTACTCTATTCCTGCTGTTAATACTGTCAGTTTACTAATGGAACCCACTTTATAAAGCTGCTGCATTTTTCTTTGTCCATGGGATCAGTGTTACTATGCTCTGTGTCGTATATGTAGCATTGGCTTCCAACTAACCAGAGAGTTAGTTGTTCAGAGGAAAGAAGAGTGAAGGGGGACACAGGCTGAGGACTAACTTAATGATTTCCTTCATTTGGCAGAAGGCTTAATTAAGATCCCAGTTTCATTCTATTGGGTTCAGTCTGTGACCTGCTGGAACACAGTCTTGAATTAACACTGGGTGGATATAAAAACAGTAAGCTAAGAAATTTGCGCTTCATTGGACTGTAGCTGTTTGTTTAGCTGGAGGAAATTTAGTGGGTGGTCCAGCCTTCACAACCAGTGAGCACAGAGTTGAGTTGGACAAGCTTTGGTGAAGGAGGGCAGTAGCAGACCTTCCATTTCTTTCATTTTATCACAGCCTAGAAATTAGTTCATTAAGTAGGTTGATCTGGTAGGAATTCATATTTTAGCTTTGTCTCCATCGAATTGTTTAGTTTAAATCTAAGAGCTATGCCCATTGAAAGCTTTTCCCAATCCATGAAATGAATGACAATAATGAATGTTAATAGAAACAAAGGCTTTATTTGGCTTATTTTTGGAGGGGATACAGAGAATAACTGTGACATTATAGAGTAGATTTTTGTTATTTACTCTTTGATTATTCAGTTGAGTCATTATAACCTCTAACTGTTATTTGTTTCTGACTTTTGTCATTGTGCTCCCCACATGGGAGATGCAAAAGGCCTGAAGTTGGCTCACTCAAGACATAAAACCTTAATAAACTGCCCCGTTAATTACCACCTTCATTACTGCCTTTAAAGTGAGAGTTTGTTAGAGCAGCAGAGATTAATTTCTTCTGGATCATTGCTACTCCGCTACTTAGAGCCTAAAAACAGTTCATCTTTATCATCAACACTTAAGCCAAAAATCACTTAAGAGGCAGTATGGCACAGTGCTGGAGGGCTCAGGTGGGCTAACTGGGATCTTGGTTTAGCTACTTCCAAGCTATGTACCCTTGGGCTTCAGGGACCCTTCTGCTAAGTTCAGTGGTTGCAGAGTTTCTTCACAGAGCTGTGAAATGAGGTGATATATGTAAAGAGCTTCGAACAGTGTCTCACCCTGTAGGGAAAATAGGGGAGAAACAGTGAGAGGAAAGGAGACAAGGCAGTGAGGGATGGGGGAGTGGGGAAGAGAAAGCTAAAGAAAAAGTGGAAGAATCTCAAATGTAAAATGGCTATTTTTTGATTTTTTGCAAGAAGAGATATATAGGTATGTTCATATGACTTTGAAAAACCTTGGTGCACATCAGCAAGAGACTGGAGCTTATATTGAAGCAGAGGTGTAGACCTGTGTGACTTATGTCCTGGCCAATTGCCTGGTGTTCCCTGTGGTCAGATTGATCCCTATTGGCACAAAGGATTTTATGGACAGGTAGTTGGGGCAAACTTTGAAACCTGGTTGTTTGCACTTGTTTGCCAGAATGTGTAATTATTTACTGGTGCTTGCTAAAGATGTCAGTTTAGCTTTTTTGGCGGAGACAGGATTAAGTTTACTATTTGGAAGCATCTTCTTCAGTTGGCCTGGCTTTTGTTACTGCCCTTAGTTTGGCGTGTAGCAACCGAACCTACTGGTTAGCTCATTAGACATTTATTATTTAGAAATTTATCTTCTCAAAGCAAAAAAAGCAACCCTTTATCATGTTTCCTCTGAGAAGCCAGTAACTGTGAGTTTAGTATCAATGGACTAATTGGGGGGTTGAGAAAATAAGTTCTGGAAAGACAGTAGTAACTTAAGAATTTTCCTCAGATGGAGGTTTCCTTTTAAAAACCTGAACTGAGCTTTATCAAAACAACATTTGAACTTTGAAATAAGGTCAGACTACCCAATTAGAATCTCCAGGAGGGCAGGGATGTGTCTGTGTGGTTTATGACTACATCTTTGGGCCTGTATCGTTACCCAGGTCATAGTAGGCACTCAATAAAAGCTGAATGAATAAGTACAGTATCTAAATTAGCATGGCTGTCCCTTGGAATAAGGGAATTAAGTCGAAGGGGAATATGTCATTATTCTTTATGGTCAGGGCCTATTTTGTCTGTTCCAGTTAAAAGGGAGAAAATGTGATATAAAGGAAACAAAGTGAAATGCTCTATGTTTCTATTGCGTTTGACATCTGCAATAAGTTTTAGGTTAATTTCCCAAATCCTGTTGTGTCGAGATTGTCACGTTTCTTAGTGGCGTATTGTTCATTCCAACTTACACTGCAATTATTGCTGCCATTCCGAATCGATATATGTTTTACGTTATTAAAATGGCATGTCTTCTGAGCATTTGTCGTGTATTCCAAACACTTGCGTAATTTCTCTTGGTGTAGTGCCCTATCGCCATTGCAGAGTCTAAGGACCAAATGAGGTCTGTTCTTTTCCTGATATTCTTTTGACCACTTTTAGAATATGCCAAGTCCATTCACACAACTAAGTGGCTCAGTGCTCTGTTTTCTGGTCTTCTCAGATTAGATTCTCCACCAGCTGGAAGTTTAGACATTAAAAACAACGGCTGTGATCCTTTCCCTTCATTGCCTTCCCTTCTCTTTCTTTCCCTAAAATTGACCTCTTGATTCCATTATACTAATAATTAGTAGTAGTAATACTATTATATTAATATATTGGTAATTATTTTTATAAACAGCCTTATGATCGTTAATAGTGTATGTACGTACACACACATATACAGAGGAGAGAGAGTGATCGGTAGATACTTGGGCTATTGTATTAAATTTCTTGTTAAACAAGTTTTGTGGGTGTGTTTGTTGTTGTTTGTTCCCTTTGCAACTCAAATAACCTAGCGTTCTTGGGATGCTCAGGAAACAGAGCCTCCTTCCCCCCGCCCCCCCCCACCGTTGGTAGGAAAGACATATGCGAAAGGAGTGAAGGGATGTGTTTTCTGTAGCCAGGGCTCTGTGAGAAATAACACTGGTAGAGAAAAAGGCTCAAAGGGAAGTAGAAGCTTACTTTCTCCCGGCAGAATAGCCTCCTCCTCATAAGCTCTTCCCCTGCCTCAGAGGCACATTTGGAATGACCAAAGCAGAGTGCCTGGCTTTTCTGCTCAGAGTTAGCTAGCCTTTGGATTGCCATCTTCCCCTTCCCAGTGTGAGCAGGACATTGCAGGACCATCTCTGACTCTTCCTGCCATTCACACGCTCAGCCTAGATGAAGAAATCCCAGTTGAGGGGGGCAGGGAGTCTTGGCATTCACAGGGAACCAAAATGATATCTGATCTCCCCACTGGAGAAAAGTGAGAAAGGATAATTCTTTGGGACTCTGAAAATATAAACACAAATAGAAGATTAAGAGTGGAGAATCCACTTGGAGTTGATAAAAAGGGCTAAACTCTCTGTTGGTCATGTGACTTATTCTTGGCATTCAAGGATCCAGAGGCTCTTGTGGTCTAATCTGGAGAGAGTCACTAACTCGCTGTGTCACCTTGGCAAATTGGTTGATCTCCTTGTGCTGTAGTGTTCGGTCCAGCTGCTGGAGGGGATGAAAGCAAGACCTCACTGAAACCAGACGCTGCCTCTCTGAAAGGCTTTCAGCAATAAATAATATCATATATACTTTGTTCCTGGCAGCAAGTGCTGAACTGTTGTAACCCCCTGTTTTCACTTGCTTCTAAGATTCTGGAAATTTCTTCTTTGGGCTTGAATTTTTCCATGCTTGTCCTCAGCCCAAAGCTTTTTGGAAAGTTTGACCAAAATTTCACTTAGCTGT
Source organism: Phocoena sinus (assembly GCF_008692025.1). Classification (NCBI taxonomy): domain Eukaryota; kingdom Metazoa; phylum Chordata; class Mammalia; order Artiodactyla; family Phocoenidae; genus Phocoena; species Phocoena sinus. The sequence continues at coordinate 138,411,824 of NC_045765.1, read as the reverse complement.
TTTTCCTGAACGATGGGAGAATGAGGGCAATGCATTGTTTTTTTTCAGCTCATGAAATAAATTTCAATTTTTGCCTGGTATATGTCAGAAAAATAGCAGAGCTGCTCCATTTAAAGTGTTTAGAAAAGAATCATGGGATGGTAAAGAATGCCTGCAGAAGAGAATTTTAGGTTGCTGAATGTATCCTTTTGTGTTTTAACAAGACCACACGTAATCGGGACACACATGAAAAGCTCTAGTTTAGTTTTAAAGATGGCCAAAGAGGAAGATTACACGTATTCCCTCGGTAACCCATCCCCAGTTAATTACCAAGAGGCAGCTGCAGCTACCATCAGCTGTCATCCTCCTTGACCACTTGCTCCATTCTTGCATGGTTCCTAAAGACTTCATGATTATGTACCGGCACTGACCCCCTTGTCTACATATTGAATAAAGTTGACCGTGTCTTTCAGGTAGACTTCAAAGACGCCTTCTCTGATCATCAAACTAGGTCATGCATTTCTTCATAGCACTTGCAGCATAATTACAGACATGTGTAATGACTTCGGTTGTGCTTCCCCACTAGACCCATAGCGCCATTATGGCAGAGCCCACGTCTCTCTTACTCATTGTCTCGGGAACACTTAGCTTAGTGCCGAGCGTATGGTAGACGCTCAGTGCTGGATGAATCAAATGACTCTGGATACAACCATTCTTACTGGAACTTGTTCACAGATTTGTCCAGACATGCATGCGTGCGTTTGGCAAGCATCGTTATCTGCTTTATGCCAAGCATTGCTGGGAATCTATTTGTCTTTTGGTAGATAGCACAGGAGTTCTTAAGGGTTTATTACTTATACACCAAAACAATTAGATTATTTGGGTACCATTACTATACCTGTAATTGGAATATTGGGCTAAAAAAGTCAAAGCCAACCCAGGGAATTTATCATTTACTGAGCATCTGTTGTGTGCCAGGCACAGTATTAGGTACTGAAAAGAGAATGATTGATAAGACACAGTCTCTGCCAGGAAGTCACTTGTAGGTTAACAGTAGCAAGATGACAAATCCTGAAATAACTATTACTCAAGATGGAATATAATAGAGTCAGGTGGGACTTAAAAGCCTGAGAGAGATCGCTGTGCCACAAGATACCTTGTGACCCCGTGCATGTGTCCTGAAGAATCAGGAAAAGCTTTTTGGTGTTCCGATATGGCCAGAGGTCCGGTGAGGACAGGCAAGTTAGTTGCACTTCCTCTCACGGCCACATGCAGCGCTCCTTAACCCTACCAGCTTTGCACTCTCTGTGCCTTCAACCATGAGAAACAGGTCCAATCTATCAACACTGGAACACGAACTGGAATGAAGCTCAGGCTCTTGCCATCAAGGTCATTATTGTATGCATAAGACCCCCAAGACCTCTTTATGCTTTATACAAACCTGGGTACGTTTTTGTGTCTAGTTTTCCTTGTTTCACCCCAAGTTTGAAGAACACGTGGCAGAGACCTGAGTGTCTGCAATTATAGGTGATTGACTTGAGGACAAGCATCTCACTAAGCTCCAGCCACACTGACTTTCCTTACGTTCCCTAACCCACTAAGCTAACTATCCCCTTGTCTGGAACACTTTGCCCTCAGATTTTTGGCACTGCTGGCTCCTCTTGTCGTTCTGGTCTCAGCTCAACCGAAAGGTCTTCTGTGATCCCAGTTACATGAGTAACCTCTCCTACCCCTGTTCCCATTTACTCTCTATCACATCATCCTGCTATGCTTGCTTTATACCAGTTACCCCGTCTGATGTTTTTTCACTTGTTTACTTTTTATTTTAAATTTCCCCCATTAGAATTCTCAGTTCCATGAAATAGGAGACTTTTACTGTTGATTTAATGTGCCCTGGAAAGTGTGTGGTGTGTGATAGGTGCTCAGACACAGCTTATTGAATGACTAATTGAATGCATGAATGGTCAGAGGTTGAGGGAAATGGTCAAGAGTCCTATCATGCCCTTTGCCTGAAGGAAACCTCTTGCAAGAATGTCAGCTGATCTTCAGGTGCCTTTGCCTTGGCGCCAACCCAAACCTTCTCTCTGCTTGCCCATCAATAGACACTAGGAACATATATTTCCATCCTTTTCAGATTAAAGGATGGCATCTCTGATATAGGCTCCCTTTGGTCTCTACGGTGAAGCTGCAGTTGCTGTGAGACCAGTATCTTTCAGAATTTAGTCTGTATTTCTTATTCTAGCCTTTCTGGTCATCTCATGGGCTGGCTTCCAGGTATAATTTAGAATGTTGCTTCAGGGTTGTAAAGCTATTTATGCTATAGATCGTCTCTGAAACTTTTCCAACACATCTTAATAACTCTACAGTTTCTCTCGCTAATGATTTTTATCTGCCAGAGAACCTGTCTGGTTAAAAATCAGATCACTGAAGACACCTCAGGCACACGTTTTTCGTAATACTTAGGCTGATTTTGTTTTAAATTGTTTTTGCTTTGCTGCGAAAGCCTAAAGGATGAGGAAAACAAACTGACTTCTCTTTTTCAAAAGAGAAGATGTTATTTGGGTTGAGAGTTCTAGTTATATAAAATGTATTTCTCTAGTTCTTAACTGAATCAAAAATGAAGCAGACAATTTGGGGAAAGTTTGGGATGCACAGCCTTTGACATATTCATGGGTTCTCTCAGCTATTTAAAAATGATTTTGAAAGACATATTTGCATTCTACAAATTAAGGATTTTAGCCCAAAGGAAAGACTAACGTCATGATTCTTTTCAGCTTGACCTTTTAAGGTGTTACGCAGGAGTTTTTGAAGGGGGAACATAGATGGGACCTTTGTACAAAGTCAGTGGGCCAAAAGAAACACTCCATTGTTCCATAGTTTTGTGTTGCACATGGGAAAGCATCCCGAGCATTATGCCATCAAGGTGACCCAGATTACCAGATTTGTAAGAAGAGGCCAGTGGTCGGTTGAGCCCCTTTGTGTGTAAAGGGTGGTGCACGTTGACTGCCAAATTTCTTTCGACACAAGAAAAAAAAACATTCATATATCAAAAAATAATTTCTTTTCTCATCCATTATGTAAGAAATTTGTGCATGTTAGCACTTACCAGAAGAAATGACAGATACTTTCTGCTTTCAGCAGTTTGTTGAAATATCTTGATCAAAGGCATTTTCAGCTTGAAGCTTGAAAGTGACAATGTAAATACAGATAAATCCAGTTTTAACAGATGGGTCTTTGCATCATCTTACCACTTTTTCTTTTTTACTCTGGCAATGCTGTTAGCTATGGAGATCGACAGAAAACTGCTAAAGGTGAAAACCTTTTTCTCTGATCTGGAAATGACAAGTCAAAAAGCACCCATCCCTGCACCCCCCGGACCGCTGCAACTACTCCCAGCTCCTCTTTAAGAAGAGCACGTGGTGTCTAATCGTCACTGTTCTCTGCGGCCAGGGTGGGTTGCCATTGTGGGTGCTGGTTGAACAACTTTTCTCGGTCGTAAGGTTCTTCCTCCTGTTATAAGAAAGAGTATCAAAGCCCAAAGATGCGTGCACCTTGTGGTGAAGTGGTTAGCTATGCTTCTATTCAGCCAAGGCTCGTTAACTGGAGGAGAAAAAGAACATTGTATTAGGGCCTCTAATTTTCCAGGCATTATGCAAGATAATAGAGGAGGCACAGATGAGGTCTTGCTTTTAAAGTCTTAGATCTCTTTCCCTTTGGGCACTGGGGAATGAGAAGGCAGAGCTGAAAAGCTCTGGACGATTTTAAAATTTATTTGGTTCTCTAAAGCGTATGATCACATTTGTCAAGCACCCTTTCCAATATTAAACCGTGTCAGTTTAACACCAGATATGTTTAATAAGTCTCTACCGCCCTAAGGAAACTTCTAGTTTGATAAAGAAAAGACCGCTTACAGCTCACTGTCAGACAGGCTGTGATAAACTGAGTAAGAGAGTGACAGAGAAAGTACAGTGGAGCTTCAGAGCACAAAAAGATCCCACCCGATTCAGTGACTGAGGAAAACTTTCTGAAGGAAGAGACAGGAAAGCTTGGTAAGTCGCATTACAAGGTGAAAAGAGCTGAAATACGGAGAGAAGGGAAAATAGAGGGCACTCCAGGTAGTACAGAACGTATCGATTAAAAGCTAGGGCACATCCACGTAGCAAATTGAATGAAGTTGAGTGTAGAGCGTAACTTGAAAGACAGACCAGGACCAGTTTGGATGGGGCCCTGATTGCCAGCTAAGGACTCAGAGCCCAAGCATGGGAAGTCATTAAAGAATACTAAACAAGAAAAGGTTATGTTATGTTCAGAGATGGACTTTTGATTCCTGGTAGCAACGTGCACGATGGATTGGAGACAAGAGTCAGAAAACAGGGGGACCGATGAGGAGTAGGTGGTGGTTAGTGGTCTTTAAAATGAGCAGAGTCAGATCCACTCTAGGTTATGATCACAACAAAACCCCTTCACAGAGTAGTGTCTTCCAAAGCGGTGGGATCTGTCTAGACAAAAATTAAGTGGAATATCCAATGGAGATTCATTGTAATGGGATTTAGTCAGGGTGGTCTCAGTGTGGAATTAGGAGCAATATCTAATGATGTTACAGATCAGTCAGCAGATAAATACCGTAAGATGTAAATCCAAACATATCCATCAGTACAAATCTCCCTTTACTTGTTAAAGTCCTGGCCATCTCATTATTCCCCGCAGCGTTAAAGATTTCAGGGCTATGTTCCTCAACCAGCAATAAAGGCAGCTTTGGCCCATTTCCCATTGTTCTACAACTACACAGAAGTCTGAGTCTGGAAGGTAAATCTGTCCGGCCAGTTTTGAGTTTGACAGCCTGCATGAAAGTGGGTGTTCCACACCATGCACGCCTGAAGCTTGCTGTCTCAGACACAGCTTAACCCTTCGGTGGGTCACTTAGTTCCTGCTTGGTTGAGGCTTTAGCAGGTTTCAGATCTAGAAATATCCTACTTGCCTAAGGTGGGCTTTTGAAGTATATTTACTCTTGTCATCCCTTCCATCCCTAGGATATAAGATCTATGACTTCTTTTGGATCTCTGATTTCGTTTGCATCTATGATTTTTAAATATTCCATTATTAACTAAAAATGGAGACAGAATCCATTCTCAGGACCAGAAGAAAAATGAACAAATGAAGGGACCCTTCATCTTTCTTAACTTAGTTATGCTGGCCCCATCTTCTTCACCTGAAACAAGTTAAATGTAGAATTAGCACTAAAGAGAGTGGGTGAACTTGTTCCCTTTTGAACACTAGCTACAACCTACAACACCAATTAAAATTCTAATGGAAGAAGAAAAATTGTCATGTAGTTTTTCAGTTTTAGAAATATCTGACAAACTGTGAGGCTTATGAGGAAGACTCAGACAGTCAGACATTCAGGAATGGATGGGAGCACTTAACTCTGAAATTATTGTCATGAAAGAAAAAGTCCATGCCATCTTACAAAATCATTCACATTGCCAATTTAGTTAAAAGGGCAAGATGAGCCATGGGTGGAACTCAGTGGCAACTAGGGTGTTCTCATTCATTGCCTACTCTGCCTTTTTGCTTTAAAGTGGGAATCACGTAAGAACTCAAAGAATAAAAATGTTTTTACATTTTCAAGGGAAAAAAAGTAATTGGAAGTAAACTCATAGGACTTTAAAATTTTCTAGATACTGGTACAACTCAGTCGGGGCTCGGAAATGATTACTAGCACCAAATCTTTTAATGTGCAAGACGTGCCAGTTTTGCATAAGCTGTGTCATATTCAGCAGTAGATTGTTGGCACAAACTAAGTTACCTCTTCTCCTGGGTTTTTTGCCTCTTTCAATAAGAACAGCTATATAGAGTTTCTAGAGCTGCAGCTGAAGCTCCTCTGACCAACGTTTTGGAAACATGCTTGTGAAGGGTGTTACCCTAGGACATGCAGATAAAATATATAAGGGAAACACTTCTGCATCCCTCAAAATATACATAGAAGCCTATTTGGGATAATTATATTGTTTCTTTTTTTTTTTTTTTTTTTTTTTTTGCATTACGCGGGCCTCTCACTGTTGTGGCCTCTCCCATTGCGGAGCACAGGCTCCAGACGCTCAGGCTCAGCGGCCATGGCTCACGGGCCCAGCCGCTCCGCGGCACGTGGGATCCTCCCAGATCGGGGCACGAACCCGTGTCCCCTGCATCGGCAGGCGGACTCTCAACCACTGTGCCACCAGGGAAGCTCTATATTATTTCTTAAAAGTAAAATCAAGGAAACTAATTAACGACTTTCTCAGGATATTCTCTGCAGTCATTTGAGGCATCGAGCATGGCATTCTGGTGCATCTGCACTTAGGAGCAGAGATGACCACAGATGTATGAAGTTCACCCTGGATCGCTACCTCCTGTACAGGGCTTCTGCCTGTGCTGTCCTTTTATGGTTGCTATATTATTACGATGATGTTTCTCAACCAACTGAAGCACATAGTAGTATGTGAAATAGTTTGATTCTTGTTTTAATGGGTATTCGCTAGCAGGTTTCCCAATGGTCCACTTGAGTGAAATGAACCAGCCCTTTCATAGCCATTAGTTGCAATTCAGGGAAACAAAACAAGACCCCCTGTCCAGCTTACCGAGATCTTATCCTGTATGTGTGACTTCCAGGGAGAGAGATTGAGAACCACTTATTAATCATTACGCCCCTAAATCAGACAGTTTTTCACTGGAGTACTGAAGCACTCAAATTAGCATCCTTCTTGAAGGCTAGTGAGGAATACAGCTTTCTGTGCTTTCATCAGCCTCTGCTGGCACCAGACCTCTCAGAAGCCTTGTGACAGGACCTGGCCTGGGCAGCATCACATGTGATTTGCTTTTCTTCTTGGAAGGTCCACTCTGTGGCTTTTCTCTGGAATCTGGGAAGGAAATGTTTCTCAGCCTGGAGACTCGGATTGAGAAAGCTCCCCTTCCTCCTCATACAAGTCGGCTAAGGGGTAAGTGGGATGGATGTGAGGGTGACAGTCATGGATTCAGTGACTTGAACCGACCTGAGTAACTATTCCAGCCCTCCCCTCTTAGTGTTGTCACAGGGATGGATACCCTCTGTGTGGAAAGTCATCAGAACCTCTCTCTAGCTTTCCATCTGTGTAATATTTAATGAGCTTGTCACTTTTGACTCTGGGCAGGGATGTAGATTTGGGGCTCTCTGACTTACTTTGTTTTATATTGTTATTTTCTTAATGTACTAGGGATGCTACAATACATGCCCACGTACCTGCCACCCATCAAATGTAAACATTTTTCCCATACCTGCTTCATAGCTGTTGTTTGTAAAGAAACAAACTATCCAAGTAAATGTGAAGTCCCCAGTTTTACCTTCCCCAGCCTCACCCTGCTCTCTACCACTCCACACGATACAACTGTCATGTACTGGCAGTGGCACAATCCTGTTTTTTATACTTTAAAATTTTATTACATACATGAGCCAAATTATTTGCATAGTTTTCAAGTACGTTTTTTTTTTTACTTTAGGGGTGGGATGTGGTGCTCTGGTAATTGCTACTTTTACTACCAAACATTTTGTTTTCAGAACGTGTTATAGTAGCCTAGTTCATTTGTTTAAAATGCCTATATTACTTCATCTATGAAACTGTCACTATTTATCCATTCCCACACTGATTGGAATTTGAATTGATTCAATTGTTTTACCTAAATAAGTAATACTGAAATAACTATCCCCTAGGACATTTCCCCTAGGACATATGTGATAGAGCTTTTCTGGAGTACGTATCGGTGGGTTTGTCGTGTCATAGGGTATGTGCATTTTTGTGTCTGAGATATTACCAAATTGCTCTCCAAATTGCACAACCAATTTATACTAGTACCAGCAATATGTGAGAACCCTCACTTGCCCAGGTCCCTGCCAGCACTTGATCATTATCAGATTTAATTATTTGCTAGTTGATGGATGATGGATATGAATCTCATTGTTTTAATTTTCATGACTCATTATCTATGAAATTGAACATCATTTCTTACAGGGCCATTTGGATTTCATCTTCTCTAACTTATCTATTTCTCCTCTTGGTCCATTCATTTGTCTGTTCTCATTATTGATTTATAGAAACGTGTGTGTATGTGTGATCCTAATGTATATGTATCGTAGTATATGTTTATATTTTATAATATACGCTCATATATATGTAACTAATCCTTTGTTATACATGTGGAAAATTTTGCCTCTCATCTGTTGATTGCATTGTAATTTTTTTTTTTTTTGCGGTACGCGGGCCTCTCACTGTTGGGGCCTCTCCTGTTGCGGAGCACAGGCTCCGGACGTGCAGGCTCAGCGGCCATGGCCCACGGGCCCAGCCGCTCCGCGGCATGTGGGATCTTCCCGGACTGGGGCATGAACCCGTGTCCCCTTCATCGGCAGGCGTACTCTCAACCACTGCGCCACCAGGGAAGCCCTGCATTGTAATTTTTTAACTTTTTATTTTATATTGGAGTATAGTTGATTAACAGTGTTGTGTTAGTTGCAGGTGTACAGCAAAGTGATTCAGTTATACATATACATGTATATATTCTTTTTCAAATTCTTTTCCCATTTAGATTGTTACATAATATTAAGCAAAGTTCCCTGTGCTATGCAGTAGGTCCTTGTTGGTTATCCTTTTTAAGTATACCAGCGTGTACATGTCAATCCCAAACTTGACATCTTTTAGCACAACTTTAAATTTTTGATGTAGTTAAATTTCTTTTATTCGGCTTTTTGTGCCTTGCTTAAGAAATCATTTTCTCCTCCATGGTTATATTTTATATTAACTCCTCCTATACTCTGAAGTGTTTTAATTTACTTCTGAAAGTTTTGTTTTAAAAATGTAGACTTTCAATTTATGTGGAGTTAATGAGTTAGTGTATGGTGTAAAGCATGAATCTTTTTTTCCCATATGAAAAACTAGTCCCAACAGCATTTACTGAAAAGCCCCATTCTTTCTCCATTGTTTTTACTGTCTTCTCTGTTGTATACTAAAATCCCATATATGCTTTGGACTTTTCTATATATGCTTTTCTCATATACGCTTTTTTTTCTGTTGCTCTCAACTTCCCTATCCTTACAGGATGCCATGCCATGTAAATACTATGCCTTTATAATAAGCATTTTTATGTCGTACTTCATTATAGTGAGAGTACTTCAAAAATTTCACTTGAAGTATGCTACTAGGTATAGTTTTGGGGATGACCTATTTTTTGTCAGATTAAGAGAACTGTTCTCTAAGTCTAGTTTATTAAGAGGATTTGTTATAAATAAGTATAAATTAGTAATGGTGGTCTTCTGCATGTTAGAGTAACCATTTGATTGCCTCCTTTAGATGATTAATGCTGAAGATCATATTGATCTTTCTGGTAATATATTGACCTTTCTGATAATGAACTCCCCTTGCATTTCTGGTCTAAATCTTACTTGAATGGTATGTATTACTATGTCTTTTTTGTTTTGTTTTGTTTTTTAAAGTCTTAAAACATATTTTGGTAGACTTGCTTTTTATGGGTATTGATTTAACTAATTACTTTTCAGCAATGTTTCTTTGAAAAGCTAAACATGCAAAGGTTTGCCTTTCATTTTATTTCAAGTATAGTCATTACCTAGGAAAAGGGATTCTCCATTTTCTGCCTATTGAGAATGATAACATCCCCAGAACATAAGCCTAAAACATCTCCTTTTCCTATTTTTTAAACTCTGTGAAGACTGTCGCTTTTCTAAGAGTTGTGATCGGGCTCAGCTTCTCTCTCCCTTCCTAGGCTCTCTGGTGGGGCGTGACACCCCTCAGTCCTCCCTGGTGTGGGTCCCAGCACCACCCGCTGATTCTTAAGGCAGCAGAAGCTGCAATGACCACATCGTCAGTGCTCACCACATGCCCATGTATTCACATACCCCTCAGTCAGGCTGCTCACTCCCGCATCAAGCACCATTAGTGTTCCCATTTCACATGCATCATCTATCCTCCTAACAAAGTAGAAAATCTAGTACATTTTAGTTGTCCTCTGAGATGTCTACTATCTCCCATATCTTTATTGCCTAAATTTATTTTCATCTTTTTTGATCAGTAGGAAATGTGGTCACTATTGTTTTTACAAGCAATATTTAGTTGAATTAGCCATCAGGTTTTATCTTTTTTTTCTCACCATTTGTTTATCTAATAAATCCTTAATGCATGCCCTCTATTGGCCTGCCATGGTTATAGGTACTTGGAGATAAAGCAGTGAACAGATAGTCAACGTCCCTGAACTCATATAGTTGATATTCTAGTAAGAGGAGAGAGAAAAAACATTAACAACTAGCTATATAATAAAGACAAGTGCTATGGAGAAAAATAAGAGCATAGGGTTATTACTGATGTAGGTTATCAGGAAAGAGCTCACAGATAAAGTGATATTTGAATGGATACTTGAAGGAAGTCTGAGAGGAAAGTACCCTATATGGGAAAAACGGCATATGCTGCATGGGGGCATCAAGAAACATCAAAGAGTCCAGTGCTGTTGGAGTAGACTGAGCAAAAAAAGTATGGTGGTCAATGGTGGCAGAGATAGTGGGTAAGAGTGGGGGGTGAGGGTTGAGGGAAATCCAATAAGACTTTCGGACCATTGTAAGCACTTTGGCATTTACTCTAAGTGAGATGGGATACCATCAGAGGGTCCTGAACAAAGAACTGATATGTTCTTGATTTAGTGAGATCAAGATCTTGTGTTGGTGGCTTATGTATTTGGAGATAAGGAGATTCAAGACCAGAAGCATGTAGACCAATTAAGAAATTAATATCATAATCCAGATGAGAAATGTTGGTGGCTTGGATGAGGGAGATAAAGATGGGGATGGTAAGAAGTGATCCCATTCTGGATATAATTTGAAGGTATATCTAAGAGGATTAGTTGATGGATTGATCAGGGGTATGAGTAAAAGGCCTGAGAATCTGGAAGGATGAGGGTGATACTGCTGAAATGACCAAGACTGCAGAATGAACAGGTTAGGAGGGTAAAAACCAGAAGTTTGTTTATAGATTTGTAAGTTTGAGATTCCTATCAAACATCCAAGGGTATTTATTAGTCATTGGATATATGAGCCTGTAGTTCGAGAAGAGATTTGAATTGAAGTTATATATTTGGAGAACATAATCGTAGATGACATTAATGTCATAATGTTGAATGAGGTCACCTAGGGAGTAAATGTAGATAGGAAAAAGAGGAGAGGAGAAGTAGAGAATATTCCAATTCCAAGTAGGGGTATTCCAATGTTATATGGTTGAGAAAATGAAGAGGACACAGCAAAATAAACCAAGATAAAGAGCCCAGTAGAGTGGGAGAATCAATGTAGAATGGTGTCCAAATATCAAACTAAGATAGTATTTCAAAGAGTAGGCCACTGTGTCATATGTTGTTAACAAGTCAAATGAGATGATTAAGAAATAGCTACTAGATTTAGCAATATATAATAGAAGTCATTCAAGACCAGGACAAAAGGTATTTAATAGGAGTGGTGGGGAGTGGAGTCTGGTTTCAGTGGGTTTAAGAAAATAGACAAAAATGAATTGGAAATAAAAATATAATGCAATTCCTTCAAAAAGTTTTACTTTAAAGGGAAGCAGAGAAATGGGTCAATAGCTACAGTATAACTGGAGTAATTGGTTTTTTTTTTTTTTTTTTTTTTTTTTGCGGTACGCGGGCCTCTCACTGTTGTGGCCTCTCCCGTTGCGGAGCACAGGCTCCGGACACGCAGGCTCAGCGGCCATGGCCCACGGGCGCAGCCGCTCCGCGGCATATGGTATCTTCCCAGAGCAGGGCACGAACCCGTGTCCCCTGCATCAGCAGGCGGACTCCCAACCACTGCGCCACCAGGGAAGCCCCCGAGGATCTTTTTTTTTAAAGAGACAGAAACTTCAGCATTTATTTAAGATTTTTGTCTTCTTGCAAAATAGCTCCTTCAGTAATTATTTAAATTAGGATCTTTAGATAGTAAACTCAGTTTTCATACACCTCCTGCCCTGTCCCCGCCCACACGGAAGACTTAGGGAGAGCTTAGCTGGGTATCAAATTCTGAATAGATGGTTATTTCACTACCGCTTTAAAGGTTTTAATTTGTGTCCTGGCATCTGTTGTTGCTGAAAGAAAATCTTCTACCTGTCCATTTGAGTTTCTTACTAGGTAATCTGCCTCTTATTTAAAGTAACTTTTAAAGATTTTTTCTTTGTCCTGATGCCCTAGAGTGGATTTACTTTTCATTTATACTAAATGATTACATTTGATTTTAATCTGAAAACTCACTTCATTCTTTAATTTTATAAAATTATCCATAATAACGTTTTCCAAAACTTATTTTTTGCAGTTGAGTTAAATTCTCTTCTTCTGGATACTCCCATCATATGTATATTAGAGCTTCTCAATCTGCCCTCCTTGGCTTATAATTGCTCTTTCACATTTTCCAGTACTACTGTCTTAATTTAAAAAAATAATAAACCTACCATTGAAGTATTTGACACAGAGGAGGAAGTACAAAGTGTAAACTTGCACATTGGCTACACTTCTGGCCCTGGTTATTTTTTAAAGTTATTTTTAAGGTTAATATACTGTATCAAGCAGCTGGTTCAAAACCAAGGCTTAAAAGCCTAAGCATAGTCTGATATCAGCCTGGCAAAATCAAGCTGATTGAAATATTCTCTCCCATTTTCTCTTCTCACTACACCTTCATCCCTAGAGAATAACGAGGAAGCTTTCCCTTAAAAATAAAAAAAATGTGTAAAAGAGCAGAAATAAAAATGGTAGGAGCTCCAACAAAGAAAGGAACTCAAAAAAAGGAGGGTGGGTATACATAGATAATTCACATTAAATGTTTCAAAGAATTAACCTCACTCATTTTCAAATAACTGTCAATTAAAACAGTGGAAGATCATTTTTACCCATCAAATTAACAATGATGGGAGGAAAAGAAAATTTTTGCTGACAATTGTACGCTGATATAAAAGTTCACTGCTGGTCTGAGTCTAAATTAGGACAGTTTGAAAGCATTGAGTGATATCTATCAAAAACCTCATAAATGTTTTACCCCTTTCATGCAGCAACATTGTTTCGGGGAATCAACCATTAGGCAATAAATGGAAATACAGGCCAAATCCCCTCCCTGCCAAGGGATGTTTATTGTACCATTATTTATGATATTTAAAAATTAGAAGCAGTCTGTATCAATGGGCTACAAATTTTTTGACTACTGTCCACAGTACGAAATAATAGGGTCTTCACTGAGAGCCAATAGTCATACACGTACATTAAAAAAATTTCAGGTGACAAAACCACCCATTCCATTCCATTTATCTTTAGTCTCTTTGGGCTGCTATAACAGAAATATCATAAACTCAATGGCTTATAAACAACAAAATGTTATTTCTCACAGTTCTGGAGGCTGGGAAGTCCAAGATCAAGGCACCGGCAGATTCAGCGTCTGGTGAGAGCCCACTTCCTGGTTCACAGACAGCTGTCTTTTTCCTGTGTCCTCACATGGCAGGAAGGTGGAGAAAGCTCTCTGGAACCATGAGGGCTCTGAGCTCATCACCTCAAGGCCCCCATCTCCATATACCATCACACTGGGGATTAGATTTCAACATAGGAATTTGAGTGGAGGGGGACAAATGTTTGGTCCATAGCACCATTCCATTCCATTCATTTGAACAAACTGACAAAAAGCTGTATTTGATCCACTAAATTGATCTCACAGCCTAATTATAGGTTAACACTCAGTTTGCAAAGCACTGGCATCTAAATAGGCATATGATGGAATATTAATTAATGCATCCATTACATTTTATGATCAGTTTTTTATTTTGGTTTTGCTTTGGGGTTGGGTGGGGATTACGCTTTTTCAGCCAGCAACGGAGAGGATGTTTCCACGTAACTCCATCTAATGGGGACTTACTATAATGATACCAGATCTCTGTTGCTGTGCCTAGTCATCCTCCTGTCTCTCTCTCTCAATACTTCATGGATCCTTCATGGATTGTTCACGATGTCCCCAAGCTCCCCGCTCCTCTTACTTGTAACCTTTCCAAGCAAATAGAATCTGCCTGGGTCGGTCACCCAACATTTAATTTCAAGCATTTATTATTGGTCTGCCATTAGTATTGGGACTTCATTCTCAATCTAATCAGTTAATACTAGCTGACCCAGGTTAATTTCATTTGAATCAACAAAGAATTGCTAAAAGCTGCATTTCCTAGAAAAAGTGGGAATCTGATTGGCAGATATTTGAGACGCTAATGTTAAATGCAAAAAGAAAAATAAAAAAAGACAACTTTTTTGCATTGGGCCTGTTTTCAATTTTTTTTTTAAGAAACTCTCTTAGAAGGAGAGTGACAGAAAAGGAACCTAAAATTTGTTTTACATTATGTTAATACTTATCAAATTTCTGCAAAACAAGTATTGTAGATTGATAATCAGAAAAAATAATCAAAATTGGCTCTGGGGAAAATGATCATTTTGCAAACCAGCATTGGTCTTTTTTTTTTTTTTTTTTTTAAACATCTTTATTGGGGTATAATTGCTTTACAATGGTGTGTTAGTTTCTGCTTTATAACAAAGTGAATCAGCTATACATATACATATGTTCCCATATGTCTTCCCTCTTGCGTCTCCTTCCCTCCCCAGCATTGGTCTTGATGTAGCTCATGCTCTTGGTATAAATATCTAAATATGAAGTCTCTAAGAATAAAATTCTGTTTGAAGCAGAAAGCCCCCTGTTTGTCCTACTAACACCATTTCAGAATACATTGCTCAGTATACAGCTTGGTTTGGGAGGGCTGGGTACAAAGACCTAGAAAGATCCTTTCCCTACACTTCCCTACTCTTTGTGTAACCATTATTTATTGCCTGTTTTTATTTATTCAATAAATCCCCTAATAACTTGAGGTTTGGAAATTTGGTTTGGGATAGGATTGGACAGAGTATCACCTGTTTTCTTTAATAGACCAAAATATCACTTGTCTGCTGAGGATGGTCATTTCTGCGGGCCCTAATAATTCCCTGAATAACACTACTCACAAATTCTAAAGTTCTAAATACTTTTGGTTCTAGCACACTAGGATTCATAACTCTCTTAGAAAAGGAAGGAGTATCTCTTAAGGCCCATAAAAAAAATCCAGGTCAAAATGTCATGTGCTCCGGTAAGTTTTCTTTCTTTTTAGGTATTGAGGATAAAATTTAAGCTTATGGTTTTACATGTCTTGTGTGATTACTCTTTCCCACTTCTTTTCAGTTGAGCCTGAAAAATTAGGTGAAACAAAATTTTTTTTTTCAAGAATAAGCTAGAAAGATCTGGTCAAAAAACCACTGACTAGTTGGTCCTTTACCAGTGTTTAAACAAGCTCGTTATCTGAGATCCAACTTCATAGTGAGTTCCAGAAATGTTCCACAGATTTAGATGCCCTCATCCATGTGTTTGGTGATCCAGACCATCAAGCCAGTGGGAGTGGAGGAGGGGAGGCGAAAGGAATACACATTTTCCTGAAAGATGCTTATGCCACTCTGCTCGCATCCTGGTGGCTGCAAGGTGTGCTGTGAAATGTCATCTTTCACTGGATTCTATTACTAACTGAAAGTGGGGAGAGTGAATACCGGGGGACAACTAGTAACTATTAGTTCATATTATGGGTTGTGGTATTGATCGTATGAACAAGGCAAGTCATTTGGATGTTGTATTCAGAGGGATGCCATGATCATATTTGTTTCAAAATGTAATCTTTGTGTGAAAGATAGGTTGGAGGAAGCCCAAGTGAGTGTTAAGAGGCCATTCCTAAGGTCTAAGTGAGAGATCATGGCTAGGACTTGGCAGTAGCAGTAGAGAAGATAAAGGGAGTGGAATGAAGTCAAAAGATACTGAAGAGGTAAGGCTGATGGATGAAATGGGGGCAGAAGAGGTAGAGAAGCTATCCAGGTAACTCCTAGATTTCTGGTTTGTGTTGCAGACTCTAGAGGAAAACAAGGTTTGGGATGAGGTATCTATGGACCCCTGAGTTTCGCTTTGGAAACATCTGTCAGAGAGGCTGTTTCTACACATCCAAAATAAACCACCAACTCACAGTCAGTGAGAGTCTCAAATCTAGTCATCGTTAACTCTTCTTGTTTGAACGAACGCTCCCCTGTGAGGGTTCTTTATGTTAAAGGGCTTTGTATGTATCGCATGTCACAGAATGGTTCATTGCCCACAAGCACAGGAAAGCCAGCCAGGCAGAGGGAGTCTTTTAGGCCTTGCTAATTCCTACTGTGGTCATCAATCATGAACAGTCTTCTTTTGTGGGAAGCATGGACGGGACTGTTGGTCACACAGGAATAACAGTCATGTAGCCTTGTGTGTGTACCGTGGCTCAACCCACACTCAGTGATGGGAATCATTGCGATTGTTCTAACCCGTGAGAAGCTACAAGAAATCTGGTGAAGCTGCAGAGCTAGAGAGCTGTGTTTCTGTTTCTCGGGTTGCTCGCGTATGCAGTTTACTAACTGGTTAGTGTTTTGAGCTTTCTATTTGGTTTGGGGTATTTTTTCTTAGACCTACTTCTCTCTACTACAAGGTGACTAGAAAGAAACAAACCCCACATAATCTAAGTACTGTGTCCTCCTGCCCGATCTACCAAAATATCCTACAATGAATGTGTAGATGGTGCTAACAGTTTCTAGTCAACTATTTAGTGCCACTGATACTGTGATTAAACATTTAAAGTTAAGTTTGTTAGGATTTCCAATGGGCACTAATGTTTTCAAATTCAATCACTTATCCTTCATTTAACAACTGTTCAACATTCTACACTCTGGGCACTTGGGATACTTCAGTAAGAGACCAGTAAACACGATGATGGGCACCTCTGCCCTCCTGGAGCTTCCCTTCTTGAACTCCTTAGTCGTGGGATTAGATTCAGATAAGCCTGTCACTTTTTTCAGCCCTTCCAGTTCATAGCCTTTGTCAGTTTCTGACGCGTGGCCTTCTCAGCTGGCCTGGCTGGCTCCATCGTGATGGGTCTCATGAGACTCCAGGCCAGGCCTGGCCTTCACTTCAGTTGGCAGAGCCCAGAAAAGCACTGGGCAAAGGTCAGAGGATTCGTTATGTGAGGCAATGGGCTGTGTGCTTTAATCTGCACTTCTGGTACCAGGGTGTGTGTGTGTGTGTGTGTGTGTGTGTGTGTGTGTGTGTGTGTGTGTGTGTGTGTATGTGAGAGAGAGAGAGAGAGAGAGAGAGAGAGAGAGAGATATTGGGAGGGAGGGAGGGAGGAAGAGGGAGAAAATGTAATTGATTTGGGGAGGATTTTGCGAAGGTTTATATAGGAAAGCAGCAAGACCAAGAATCTAACGTGCCAAGCGGTAACCAAGAAGCATTTACCGTATTCCTCCTTCACCCCCCACCCTCTCCGCCAATTTTAACCAAATTAGTATAGTGTGGTCTGCTTGCATACATGACTGAATGAAAAAAGGAAATTTAAAAGTTCTTGCCATAAAGCCTGGAGGAAACCGTACAAAAATCCAGCCTCTATTTCAGGAATATCTGCCGGACTGGTGGTTAGTATTTCCCTTCTTGTTCACTTTGATTAAAAGGCTGAGAGTCAGCTCTCTCTCTCTTTTTTTTTTTTAACCTTGCTTGTGAGCTTTTTAGATGTGAAGCTCCAACTTGTCCAACTTGGCTTGGCTGATTGCTTTCCTTCTCCTCCCACCTCATCCTTCCCTCTTCTGGCTTCATTTCTCCCTGCTCCCTCCTTGCTGTCCTCCACTCTTCTCCCTCTACTCTGAGCGAAACTTCTTTCTCTTGTCCTGCAGCTTATAAAATACTCTGATTACACAAAGCCTCAGACTGCCTTCCTCCCTGTCTGATCACCATTAAGATATAATTTGGGTCTTTGAAGTCCATTTTCTGCACATATAAGAATCTGGTACATTTTGAGAAAGTCGACAGAGATAATAATTTGCACTCGGGAGACATTTCAGAGTTTTAATTCTGGCCTATGTTTTACATTTCAACGGTCAGTTTATATTTTAGAAGAGTATCGTAAAGAAGAAGTGACACCACAATTGCATGTTTGTTTTGCATTTTATTCCAGGTTTTCTAAAGTCTTGGGGATTTAGAAAGAATGGAAGAAAAGGAAAATAAGACTTTGTCTTTTTGTATTTTTAGCCGTATATCTTGGCTGGTTTACTCCGATGTTTCGGGTTCCTTCCTGCATACCTGATTAAAGCTATCCCATGGTGCCTGATGTGATGGGAAACATCACTTATTCTATCTCGTTAAAAAGCATTCAGCTGAACTTTCACCAGAAGGACGTGTTCTGCCCCCTTAAAACATCGATTTTAAGGTCAAGGGGTCTCTGTTCGTTTCTGCAACAATTCATTTCAAGCTGAGCGTGTTAGGTACTGTGAGGTAGTAGGGGATACAGAGATGACCCTCAGGGGAGAGATAAGAAAGTAGTGGGCATCTCACAATGCTATGATAGAGGTTTGGCAAGGAGAGAGGAGGGGCACCGAACTTCCCCCGGTAGGGAGTGGAGGTCGTTGCTCGAAATACATTTAAGTTGAAGTGACCTTGAGCTGAGTCTTCGGAAATGAGTGGCAGAGATGGATGAAGTGGGAGGAGGACAGGAGGCAGAGGGCCTGAAGGTGTGAACAGCCTGGAACCTTCGGAGAAGATTCCTCCATGGACAGAGGAAAGGGGGAGGTTTGGGGAGATGGTGGAAGATGGGCATGGAAAGGTGAAGGAGGCCAGATCAGATCACACAAGGCTGGAGGCACCTTGTTAAGGGTTTGTCACTTATACTGGACAGTTTGAAACAGAGGCTGCCGAGCTGCAGTTGAAGATCACTGTGGTTGGTGTCAGTGTGGAGAATAGATTTTTGCAAGGTTCTAACCAGGATTATTCTCGGAAATTTAGGCTCAGCTTGGTCCAGACTTGAGGGCTGGTTGTGTGTAAATTTCGTTTCTGGGTTAATCCAGTGCTTCTTGACCTACTTCAAAGAAGGTGGCCAGGGGAGCTCAGCTCCTGTGGAGCTGGGGAAGGCCAGGAGAGCCCGGCTCACCTTATGTCCGCACTTGTTAGGATTTGTTTGTACTGAATGTCTAACAATAAATGACATTAGATGTGACAGCCCGTGTGAGCCTGAGGGTAAGTTGGCTTTTTGCTCCTTGAAAATAGAGTGACAGGTTGAAGACGATGGGGAGTACTGAAAAACCCACTGGACTGGGGACGGGAGGCCTGGATGCTGCCCCCAGCTGGGCTGTAACCAGCAGTGGGATCTTGTACATGTCACTTCATCCCTCTACGCTTTGCTTACCTCATCTGTAAAGTGAGACCTTTATGGTAACATGGTCATTAGGGCCCCATCCAGCCACCGGGCTCTCTGATTGTGATTCTGTCTCCCCAGTGGTCCCCCTGACCCCCAAACTCAGGCTTCCAGACATTCTGATTAATAGAGAAACTAGGAAAGCCATTTATTTAAACTAAGTTTCAGTTTAAAGAATATAATCTAGTGAGCATGGGAAATAATTTTCAAAGGAAAAAAATTGTGATTCGTGTTTGTCCTATGCAGATGGTAAAAGGGAAGCAGAAAGCCACCTGCACACAACTTCCTTCTTTTTCTCTTGACTTTTTCTGCTTGTCCCTCCTGCAAAAGTAGATTGGCTGGGGATTCTGAGGGCACTGAGGGTAAGACGCTGATGGGGAAGGCTGACCTATGGGTACCTGAGTTCTCCCGCCTTCCAGAGGAGGAGTGCAGCCTTTACTTGGCATGAGCAGTCATTCAGGTAGATCCTCGGCAGAATTTTGAGTAACTGTGACCTTCTTTGCCTTTGTGAAAACCTCTTGCACCTGTATCCAGTGCTCTCAGGTTATATAGGCCCATCCCCTAACCTCTGAGTTACCCTCTGCTCTCTTTTACCCAAACTAACTTCTCCCAAAGCCGAATGATGACGTGGATACTCTTGAGGTGGGGAAAGAACTTCTAATGCCTCTGACCTACCTTACAGCCACCAATATTCCCTCCCACCCCCCCCACCCCACCCCCCACCACACACACACCCTTCACTCATCAAATCCTGCAAGGCATTTTGGTGGAGTAGGCACAGAGTGATAAACAGATGAGGAAAGCCTGTGTCTTGCCCTGAGGAAACCTACAGCAGCACAGGCACTGAGGACTCATTTATTCCACATACAGGGATTCGTTACCTCGTGACTTCCATGTCAGGGCACATTTTATAGTAGAGGATGAACAGGTCAGTCTCAGGGGAGTGTAGAAGGCTTCATGGAGGTAGTGATATTGGAGCATGCTTTTGAAGAGCAGATACATTGAGGATTTGTCCGGCAGCAGCCTTGAAGGTAAAGGAATAGAGGCCGTGAAGGAGGATGTTTTAAGTCTAGAGAAGTGTGGTGAGCATTGGGAGAGGAGGAGGTACATTCCAGAGAGAATTCTGAGGTTGAATCACCCCCTCATGGTGACAAGTGACACGTGACACATGACGGGGTTGGAGTTACAGGTAACTGGGGAGCCCTAATCTCATTAAACATGTTAGAAAATGTATGAGATGAAGCTGTGTGTTCATGAGGTGGGGACTGGAGGCAGGTAGGAGATGTGAGTTCATTCAGTTTAGACAGGAATGATTTTAGATGCTTATGGGCATCCAGGTGACGGTCTCCCTGTGTCCGAGGCACCTGCCCTCTGGTTCTTTAACGTTTACAGGATGCTCTGAGTAAACTGCCACCTTGGGGATTCCCTGTAGCTTTTCTTCTCCATTTGGAAGTAAAGTTTTGACTGGTAACGTGATCACAAGTGATTGAAAGTGGAAAAATTCCTTTGAATCACTTTCCAGTTTGATGGGAAGATGAATGTTTTATTACTGTTCTCCAAGATGTGAAATAACTGATTTCTCTCAAACAGAATGCAATGAAAAGCATTTTAGTGTCTGTTCCTTTGACTTCTGGATAGGTGGACCATCTTCTTGAATCAATAGTAGTTCAGGGTTTGGCTCAGCCTTTTTCCAACCATCTTCCACCGGCCAACTGATTTAGGAGAAACACAGCCAGGTCATTGAGTTCCAGGTTCCAGAGTTATGCTGTGGTGGTCCCTTAGGGTGGTAAACATGAGGCTCCTGGGACTTGAACATTTAATTCAGGAGGACCGAAAACAAGCTCTCCTGAGCCAAGATGTTAGATTTACAGGGAAATGTAAAGATAGCCTGTCCTCCCCTCCACACGACCTTTTCCTCCATAAACACATACTCCTTGCCCTTATCTTCTCCTGACCCTAGTCTTTCATAGATTTTGACCTTGATTTTGATTTACTTTCACATTGACACATTGTCTGTTTTTAATTTCCTGTCTGACCTGAGGTTAAGATGAGAAGCAAAGCCAGCAAACTGATTTAGAGAGGATCTCTCAGGCTTTCTCACTTTCCCTGGGATCAACTTGTGTCCAGATTTATGTGTTCGAAAATAAATTGCATCAACTGACCCAGAGGTGATTAGACTCTAGGGGCTCAATTTACACTAGCTAACCTCGTGAGATGGGCCAATATACCAGAATGCCAATACATTTGTTTATTCTTCATCTGAGCTGTGAAGCAGTTTCATTTCAGCTGGTTATTGTATTAGTTTTCCAGAAAGAGAGAGAGCCCAGAAAACAAGGTAAGAATCAGAAGGTCATGTGGCAATTGTAGAGTCGCAATGGAGGGAACTGTGTGGCCCTCAAGGGAGAGCATCAGCAGGGCTCTGAAAATTATTGTACCTGTCTCTGTATTGGGACATTCTCCTTGGTCCCAAGTAATTGGATTGAGACAAAGCCATAAATTATTTTTTTCAGCATTCTTCTTCAAACATTAATTGATTAGACTAGATTATCTCTAAAGTCCCTTCTGCCTCCAAATTTCTGTGCTCTGCTAAAAATCCCCTCTCCTTATGGCTATGTTTCAATCATGGCTGGATAGTTATCTTCCTGATTGATGTTTAAGAAGTCAACCTCAGGCTCTATAACAGGCTTTTAAAGACTGTCTTCATTTTCTATTGCTTCTAAAACAAATTACCTTAAATTTAGAGGCTTATGAAAACCCATTTATTAGCTCACAGTTCTGTAAGTGAGAAGTCTGGACACAGGCTGGTGTAACTGGATTCTCTGCTTAGAGTTCACAAGGCTGAAATCAAACTGTCATTAGGGCTGCATTACCCTCAGGAGGTCCTGGGAATGAATTTGCTTCCAAGTTCATTCAGGTTGTTGACCAAATTCAGTTCCTTGCTGTTGTAGGACTGTCATCCCCATTTCCTTGCTAATTGTCAGCTGGGAGCCTATTTTTGCCCCTGGAGTCTGCCTGCACTGCATCTCATGCTTCCTATATGGCCCGTCCAGCAACAGCAGGATAAGTCCCTCTCGAGTTTCTAACCTCTCTGACTTCCCCTTCTGCACATGTCACTGACTAACTTCTCCTCCTGCTTTTACAGACTAATGTGATTACATTTAATCACCCAGACAATCCAGAATAACTCCCTATTTTAAAGTCAGTTGATTAGTAACCTTAATTACATCTGTGAAGTCCCACCAGAGCAATACCTAGGTTAATGTTTGAATAACCAGAGAAGATAATCTGGGGGGGACCTCTTTAGCATTCTGCCTATCCAGTCTCATCAGCAACATTTTGAAATGATGTCTGGTCTTTATTGGAGTGATCATATCTGTGGATGACTGGTTTCATCTATTTACACATATTCTTTTTATTTGCAATTTTGTAGGATAATATTTTCTGATCCTACCTTCATATTTCAGCATTTCAACCCCTTGGCTTAGAAGGTTCTGTATTACAAAAAATACATTTATTGGTTGGCTAAATGGAGGAGAATAATGTTTTTCTCTCCCCCTCACCCAGCTGAGGCTGCTTGGGGCAGATGGGCTCTATTTTCAAAGATTTCAAAATCATAGCAAATTTGATTTGCATTAGGTCAGTGATTTCTCAGTTTACCTGTGGCAAAGCCAGGGCATTTGTTTGTAAGGTCTAATACACAACCAAGGCTGAGAACTATTGATATGCTCCCAACATGCTATTTTGGAAATAAGGAGGCTGAGGGTGAGAAATGATTCACTTCAAGTCTCATACCTAGTGACAGATCTGGTGCTAGGTTTATGGTTTAATTATTTGTAGAGTTCAGTGCTCAGTAATTATATGCAAAATGAGTGTTAAGGTCTGGAACTCCCTGCTTCTCGCTTCGGTAGCAAAATTCTTTCTAGGACTTTAAGAAACTATTAGACCTTGCAAAAGAAGTTTAAAGGTCTCTTCTCAGCGGTTTGGTCTGCTCGTGAGCAATAATAAACACAGATATGTTCTGCACTAGTCAGGAGCTTGATGCATGGACCTCCCCAATCTCAGTGTCTCAGAGCTGCACCATCCAATGGGGTGGCCACTCACTGCCCATGGTTCTTGAGCACTTTAAATGTGGCTGGTGCCTGTTGTGATGTGCTGTGAGTGTGAAATACACACCAGATTCAAAGACTCATTATGAGAAAAAAGTGTATGAAATACTTCAATACTTTTCATATTTACTGCATGATAAAGTGATAATATTTTGTACATAGTGGGTTAAATAGGATATATAATTAAAATTTATTTCTTAATATGGTTACTGGGAAATTTAAAATTACACATACGACTGGCATCTGTGGCTGGCATTATATTTCGGTGAGACATTTCTCTTCCTGAGAACATGTTCTGTTAAAGCAGTTAACAGTGAATGGTCCACGCCAAGCTATTACACCTTCTGTGATCTTGAAGAGTGAAGTGGTGTATTGTAAACTTCCTGGCGATGAGACGTGACATTGATCTGCCCCGTGTTTGCCATCTATCTGGCAGCCAGTCAGTCTGGCCAAATAGACTTCTTTCTATTTATAATATAGAATCAAAGGAGGTGGGGGGAATGCCCCCGTGTCATGGAAAGGGCACACTTCATACCTCTTAAGTAATGTACCCAAAAGTAGACCAAGTGCTCTTGGAGGCTGTAAGACAGAGAGATGAATATCCCTTAAACAACTCTGCTCCTAAAGAAACTGCAATGTCAGCATTTATGAATTATCACCGTCCTTGACAGGCCCAAAGTACTGGAAAGTACTGTGGTGCCTACCCTTGTCCATAATGCAAATCCAGATTTTCCTCTCTCTCTTTCTCTTGTTCTCTGTAGTTTGGCCTGCCTCACTGGTACTCTACTTGTGTATTTAGTCGACCCAGTTTAGCATTTTCAAAGAAGCGTGGGAAGGCAAAGGCAAAGACAGCCAGGCCTTGGAGATGGTTCCGATCCCGACCCAGAAGTATTCCGTCTCAGCTTGCGGGATCCCCTTAACTTCTCAAAGCTCCTCTAAACTTTCATTTCCTCAATTTTAAAATGAGGGTCTCTTGCAAGGAACGAATGAAGTAATAAGGCACTCAGCACACTGATTCCTTGGCAGATTCTGGAGGGGACATCTACTCTTTGTGGCCCAGGACTAGCTTCTGGGAATAAAAGAGTGAGTGACACACAGCTACTGCCCCCGGTTTGCTCACAGCTAGAGGAGGAGAAAGACAAGGAGCCCAGCAGCATCAGGACAGGAGAAGTCCTCCGTCCCTTGCAGCTGTTCATTACGTTGCACTGCACGGGGTTTGGCATATCACAAAAGTCTGGTATGGTGTGTAGGTGAGGGGACAGACCCACAGTCGTGAAGTGACTGCCCGAGTCGCCACATCAGGTGATGCTGGGCTGTGTCCAGGGCACGGGATTTCTGACTCCTCTAGCAATGCTTTTCCCAGGAGAGCACATTGCCTCACTCTTGGTTTCCCAACTTGTTTACCCTAAAAGAACAACTTCACCACTTTGGACTTGATAAAAGGAAAAAAAGAGTTTCTTCCAACTTTTGCTCTATATATAATCTGGGCATGTGAGTGACTCCTTCAGTACTTGGAGTTAGTGTAGTAATCATTGTCAGATTATAATCTCATCAAGATACTGAATGTTTTTGTTACCTGAAAACTTCCTTCTGTGAGATCTTCAACAGCTCATCTATTTCCTGTTAAATCAGGTAAAACAAAGCCTATACTTCCATCCGAGAGTCTTGGAAGATACTCCAACATCTTCAACTTTGTTTAAGGTACATTCTCCGTGTTCTATGTGATCTATCACAGTAATAAAATATTAGATCATTTAAAAAAAAAAAGAGCCACTTGTGGAAAGTGAGATAGCAGAAATCCAGTAAGAGGTTTGCTTTTTCAAATTCTATTTTGGGAAACAATGACTTGGTAGGTGCAATGCTGTAAGATATAAAAAGGAACAGAACATATTGTTCAAATAAGCACCCACCTATGCAGTTGATTTTCTCTTCCATGTAAGAGTTACACCTGCATCATGCATCAGTGAATGCACCAGGTAAATCAGGCTGGGTGAGTTTGGTCTAGCTTTGTGGCGAGGTGTTTCAAAGTGCCACTGGGTCCTACTGATTTCAAACAGGATGCCCCATGCACCAAGAAAGGCCCAGTCGCAACAGAATGCCCGTGCATATACCAAGATAGGAGAAGCACCAAGCACTTGGTTAAATGGCCCTTATTCTTTCACTCCCTGGAAAGGAAGAGGTGGAGACCCAGGCTCCTATAACCCAGCTGCCTTCTCTGTGTTCTCACAGGAAGAGTCCTGGCTTCAAACCAAGCCTCTTATTGATGGAATTCATCTACCCAATCGTCAGCTCTAGAAACCCATGACTCACGAAACAAATGATCTGGACCCAGTAACAGCAGCGTGTAATTTTCTTACAGTAGATGAGATAGTGATTAGGGGAAAACTCAGCCTCTGGATTATTCCCCCCCACTTGGGCCTCCACGTAGAAGGTGTGCAATTTGCCCGTACACCTAAGCAGAAGTGATCAGCATTCCTGCCTTACCCTGGGAGATGTACACATCACGTTATGATTATCCTTCCCCTCCCCTGGACTCTCATGTGATGTAAGTGCTTGATTGAAGAGTGAAGTCTCACGTATCGTGGCTGATTGCTTTACCATGTCCCTAGACTTCCTTTCCAGGACATACAATGAGGGCCCCATTCCCAATCCCATGGGAACCTAAAACGGGCTATTTAATCACTAGTATCAGAAAGTGTAATAAGTAGCTAGTATTGATATATGCAGAGGGCAGGCCAAGTGCTTTGAATCAACATCTCATTCAGTTGACTCCTGATTTTTCTCATGAAAAGAGGAATAATATTATCGTCTCCATATTAGAGATGAGTAACCTGAGGTTTGGTAAAGCCAGGATTTGAATCTGATCCACAACTTGTGCCCTGAACCCCTAAGCTCACCCTCTCTATAGGTGAAGAGCAAGGATAACATCTGAGGTAGAGTCTGATGGTAATTTCTATAGACCTGGGAAAGTATCTATCAATGATTATTAACTAAATGTGACCATCTGACAGTGGAACAGATGGCATCAAATGAAATCAAGTGTCCAGGGTTCACTCAGTAGCACTGTCTCCTACCTCTTGTGTCAATGTCAGCAGATTGTTTAATCTTTGTACCTGTTACCTCACCTGGAGCCTAGAGAATATATCATTTACTTCCCCAGCTGGTGGTGTGCTGGGTCCAGCTCATACTGGCTTGTGAATCCACGTTCAGTGATGTCAGTGATGCAGTGAATCCGTGTTAAGTGACTTGGTAGCTTAAAATCAGCCTTGGTGGAGGTATTTATACCACAGAGATTGGCAAAAGCTACAAATCATGGCCCTTTTAAAATTATTATTCCAGAGAGGCAGTTGTTAAATACTAGTACACCACCGGTTGTGACTCAAAGAGAGATACAATATGAATTGCCACATTCTAAAGGTAAACAAAGGCACACTGGGTACCCTAAAAAAAACTTCTATAAACATAATCTAACCTAAGTCTCCCGTGAATCTTTTATCCCCATCATTCTGCATTTGGGAAGACCTCTGAAAACATAGCCATAATGATTTTATATGTCACTACAAATATACAATTTTATTTTGTGTATTGTTTTTATGAAAACAGATGCTCCTGTAACAGTCTTAATGTTTCTGAATGCAGATACAAACATATAAGCCATAAAGTATATATATAAATGTTGTCAATTAGAAATATAAAATATAATGCCACATATGTAATTTTAAATTCTCTACTAGTCACGTTTAAAAAAAAGAAATGGGGGATATTAGTTTTTAATATTCTATTCAACAACCCAAATTACGATTTTAACGTATAGTCAACATAAACGTTATTGAAATATTTTGCATCCTTTTTTGTACCAAGCCTTCAAAATCCATGTATATTTTATACTTAGAGCACATCTCAATTTAGATCCTAACTTTTCATCAGAAACACTTGATCTGTACTTAGGTTTTATAAAATGTACAGTTGAGAAGGTTTACATACCCAATCTGTTCTTAATATACTTAATTATTTAATTGAAATATTTAATTAATATTTAGCTTATTTAATTCCTCAGTTGCACTAGACACACTTCAAGTACTCAATAGTTATAGGTGACTGGTAGTAGCGGAACTGGTCAGCACAGGTGACCATATATGCTCTATTTTTTGTTTTTTCATAAAAATGGAGACGTATTATATACACCACTCCCAAAGTTTTTTTTTCCCCTCATACTGTACACATTTAAACTACTTTCCCATCCTATATTCCCCACTGGATCCCTGCGAGGAGAGAAATCTCAGAGAGAGTAATGATATCAATAATGTCTGTGAATTTCTTCTCCCTCACTGATGGGAAGGAGATAAATTGGCCTAAGGCATTTTGTGTCTGACCAGTTTTCAAATGACCACCACCAAAAAGTGGATAATAACATGAACTCCAGATACAAACTGTTCAAATAAATGCCTGAAGCTAACTAGAATGGATCATTTCAAATACCCTTTGGGGTGAGCCTCCTCCTTCTTCAGTGCTGATTTCTTAGAAAAGCTTCACCAGGAAATCAATGAGATTCAGTTTTGCAATATTTCATTAGTAATCAACCTAGCATTAGAAAGTACACATTTATTAGGTTATCTACCTGGAGTCTTGGTTTTGCAATATAAACTATTCTGCTTCTGTTGGGGTTTTTAAAATCAGCTCTCGCTCTTTCCATAGCAGAATCACTAGACCAGTAAAACAGACATTTGAGAAAACTTCTTATTTCTGATCAGTTCAGCTGCCGTTTTGATATTCTTCGTTACTTGGCCATAACAGAACTACAAGCTCCTAAATCTATTATTTTACTCCTCCCACTTATTAAAATGCTAACATCATACTTCTAAGGATGCTTTTGACCATTTTCCTTTTAAGTACTTGATACAGATCAGAGAATCAGAGGGTGTAGGTGGTTTTGGGTGGTGGTTCGTTTTGTCTCTGACAAATTACTAACCAGATATGATCACATGTTTTCCTGTATGGCTTCATATACTTTTTAATGTTACTTTTAATAAAGATGATGTGGGGATTCTTCACAAAATAGTCTTGTCTTCACCTTAAATTTGTCTGCTACTCATCGTTTCTGTGTAGATATCTCTGAAATCCAGTAGTGATTTCTCTCTCAATGGTTTTGATTGTTGTATTCTCCAGTGTGCCTTGTACAATGCTAGCAGCCACTGGTAGTTCAACAAATACTTGCTAATTTTAAATTAAAGAGAATGGAACCAATGGCTTTCTTTGCCTGGAGTTGGTTTTAACATGTTGGGGAAAAATAGTGTATTTAATCTCCATTTCTTCTCATGTGTTTATGGACTATTTTATAGCCAAGGAACAAAAGTATATCATTGGCCTCACTGTGATTTGGAGGCCTCCTGTGCTACGCAGTTTACAGAATTAAAACTCACGCCAGCTGGGTCACAGGGCTTTTCAAATGGCTCTCCCTTGAGGAAGGGGGAGCCGGCAAAATGCCTCAGGCGCCTCGAGATCCGGATGGTGTGAGTTCCCTTCTGCAAAAATAGAAGCCTCCTTCCCCCACCCCAGTGAACATCGTGCCATGTGGCTATGGCCAAAGAATGCATAAATATCATTAGAAATTTAGAGAGGGATTTTCCCTAGGAAAATACTGTGAACTTTATAAACCCAATAGACTAAGGTACAATTTAATAGATTCTTCTGAACAATGCCTGCCTCTAGTTAGATTATTATATCAGGAAAAGGAAATAAAGGGGTTTTCTCCTGCTCACATCTGGCACATCACTGATAGATTAAAGTTCCAGACTTTGTGTGTTGGCACTCTGTCCTCTCCCAGGGACATTTCATCTCCTCCAGAACCTAATAAAAGAGAACCCTCTCATCTAGAAGCTGCCATGCAGCACCCTGCATCATTGAAGGGGAAAGCTTACAGTCAAATCGGCCCAGGCCAATGAACGTTCTGTTCATGTGATGGCACTAAAGAGAGTTCACTATGGGGGTGCAAGGAGAGGGGGGAGTGCAAAGGGGGCCGCTTTCGGAGTTATCCCCACTGAGCCAGCAACAGTGGACTGGGAGTGTTAGTGTCTAAGGAAACCCTTAGCCCTTACTGAATCCAGCCACATTGCTTTATCCTCTTCTCTGTCCCCTAGTTAGAGCCTTAGAGTTGGGAGTCCCTATGCCCTGCTCTCATTGGCAGTGAACTGTTCTCTTCTATGTGGGAGGATGGCCGTTTTAAATACCTCCTTTTCTGCTGTCAGAGTGTGCAAACAGTTTTCTGGTTAATTTTGCTTTGGGGATTCTAATTTGTTTTGTGAGATAGAATGTATTCTGTGGAGATGTGTTTGGCTCATAAAGAAGCTGTTGCAATAATCAGTTCCTTATTTGGAAGAGGCGAAGTTCATTTGTAGGCAACAGCTTTCAAAAGATTGGGGATGGGAGGGCGCCAACTACGATTCATCTGAAGCAAAGTTCACTTGTCTCTGGCATCTGCCAAGTCTCTTTGAGAATTTCGAAGAGGTAACTTCGAAACCAGAGGAAGCGTCCTTCTGAGAAATGCAAACCTGTTCATATCCTTATTCAGCTGGGGAGCATATACAGTGTTGCCTGGGAATGAGACTCACTGTTACAACCCAACATCAAGAGAGCCTGTGGCAGAGGACGGAGGCTTCTTTACCCGACACATGGTGTGTTGAGGGATGGCGAGTAAAAGTAGCACTATGTACAGAATCCAGTTCCTCAATGCTTTTCCTCCTTAAAAAAATACTTGTAAAACAGAATTTAAAAGGAAATATCCAGTTACCCAGAGGATAGCATTTTCAACCTATAACGTATTTGTTTTTAGCCTTTTTATGTATTTCTGCTGGAGACTTCAAACTCTGATTACAGTGGCCTGTTCACCTAGGAGTAAAGGACCTTGGGAGAGATGCTCAGTGAAAGTAGCTGGGGATGATGCAAGGCCATGAGCCCAGAGCCTTCCAGGTTAAGAATTTAAAACATGGGTGTTATAATAACCACAACTCACATTAGTGTGAACTCTCACAGTTGGCAAAGTGTGATCATCTACGCCGTCACACTCAGTCCTATGAATGACCCCGTGGGGCAGTGTATGTGGGGCATCCTCATGCATGTGGGCTACACCTGGATATTCAGACGCAGGGGGAGATTCCATTCACCTAGAGATGTCTTCTTAGAATTTTTTAACAACGTTAAAATCATATAGAATTTAAAAAAATGATGCATCATCCACTGTCTAGAAAGAAAGTGTAGAGTGTGAGACATTTACTACCTCTTCAGAATTACACAGCCATTACCCGGAACACAGCATTCCACTATCTGTGAAAACAAACATTTGTGTTCATCGTTTCAGTTTGATTAGGGGTAGCAGAGGGCTATTTTATTATTGTCAAGAATGTGCAGTAAAAAAATAAGTCCAGTAGAGGCACTGGTGGAGCTCCCAGTGATGATCAGATTTGCCTGAGTGACTTGTAAAGTACTGTCATTTCATGGAAATATTGCAGCTAAGCTTTAAAGTAGTTGGCGTTAGTCGTCAGATGTAGCAACAGCTCTCCAAAGGGCGGTCTGCTGAGTTCGTTTTAAGCCAGCCAAAATTGTCTCTTTAGAGATCCAGGAGGTGGACACCTGGTTTATTTATTCCCAAGAAGCTTCGTTTCCTCCAGGTAAAGGTGTGTGCTGGCTGAGGCATGCTGATCTGCTCCCCCATTCATCAAACCAAAGGCTTCAAGGTGTGGCCACACTTGGGATTCCAAATGGCTAGCCCAGCCACAAACTGACCCTTCTTACAGTCTGAGGTGTTCACATGCCTGGGTCTTTCAGAGACCACATTCCTCCTGAAACCCACAAGGACACCAGGTGTCCTAGGGGAGGCCACCTAGGAAGCACCAGTGTTTTGTTTTCTTTTGCTTCTCACCTCCTACTGCTGCCTTCTGGTTAAACCCCCTTAGGATGGCTCATTAGCACAGTGTTTTGAGTGTTAATCGAGCTCTTTTGTTCACTGGGACACACACTGGAGAAGTTTTACTACTACTGAAGTGGGTTGTTTTGTTTTCCCTTTTATGGGCCGTCCAGCTCAAGGCCCCTTGCTTGGAGATATTGCTGAAGAGTTTCTATTTCCAGATCAGATTAAAGTGAACCACACTGGCCCTGTTATGGAAGCAATGCGTGGGGGTCATTTGTTGTGTGGTGGTCCTACGGCTGCCGGCCAGGATGTGAAAATCTCTAGTGTCCATGTTATTTCCTGAGGCAGGCACCCACCGGAAGTAGAATTTATTACAACCTGCTGTTTGCGCTCATGAAAAGTATGACAACGTGAGACTCTAGGGCAGTGAAAGACTTACAAAGATTCCTTCTAGAGCTGCTGTGCATGTCAACTCATTCATAATTTAGCCGGTCTTTAAACAATTTTTAATGAAAATAGTCTGCTTTTAATTGCTTAGCTTTATCTTATTCCTCTTTGTATGATCGCAGGTCCTACAGGTATGGATCTCTGGCAGCTGCTGTTGACCTTGGCAGTGGCAGGCTCAAGTGATGCTTTTTCTGGGAGTCAAGGTGAGTTCTGCTTTTCCATTCCCACCCGCAGTGTTTGGAAACCACACTGAACTTTATTTGTTAAATCTAAGTTCTCTGGATGATGTAACTAGAAGAGGTAAGTTTTAAGTAGTAGTAAATAGAAAACCTGTTGTAGCTTTAAAATCACAAACCGGGAGGACGTTTCTGGGGATGTTTTTAGGAGGAAAACAGTAGTCAGCTTTGGCATCTGATGTTTCCACGTCAAAAATAAATGCTGCAAATCATGCTGAGGGCATTTCTGGTGAAGGCAAGCCGGCTCTCTTGGTCCTCAGGCTCTGGGAGAGAGATTGAAATTGCACTGAAGGATTCTTAACGTACTGATCACTCAGCTCGTCTGTGACTAAGGATATCATAGCTTATTTCCAGAGCTCAGAATTCAGTCCTCTTAATCATATTCTCTGAGAGTGGAAATTGCAGATTTCAAATAAATTTTACCTCTTACTCTCTGGGTGATTACCATTTGGCTAAATCTGAAGGAGGAAACACCCGAAATAGTTGGATAATATAATCAAAGTCACGAGTTTCCTTGGCCATCTCTGTAATTCTCCCTCCCTCTTTATACCCTCTTCCTATTGGAAGAGTTGCCATGTATTCAAACTTAGGTGTCACACAGCAATAACTGGAACAGAAGAGAAATGAAAGGGAATGAAAAGTATTTTTCTGCCCAGAAAGAAAACTGTGCTCGTAACGAGGGTGGGAGACGGTTTAAAATATCATCTTGAGTACTTGATTTTTTTTCTTGCTTGAGCTTCAACAAAAGAAAGAAATCAGCATTTCTCCTATTCTGCGATACCACAGTCACTTGTTGCTTTAAGAGCGGCCAACTCCCCTACTTACCAGGCAACTCATCTTGGAAAACACAGTTTAGCAGCAGAAGTAGTGCCTTAAAATGCCCTCCCTGACCTTCGAGCCAAAAATAAATCCCTAGTAGTGAGCTGCTGAAGGCAACCAGAGTAACTAAGAAAACAAGAAGTGTAAAATATGTTATTTTATCTCCTAAAACAATTTAAAAATATTTATAGAAAAGAAGTCATAATTGTTTGAAATATTTTGGGGTCTCTCTGGTGTTATAATGTCAACATTTTGCAAGTCAAACATGGAGGGAATTGCAGGCTCCATGTCAGCAGCTTTTCCCATGGCTGGTTTTAGACCCTGGTTCTGAGCCAAAGAATTACAGCTGAGATCCTCTGCTATGCCAAAGTCGTGGTGGTTAGGTCTCTACTTTCTTCATTAAGGTGACTTTCACTCCACTGGGCAAGGCTCGAGGAATTTAAAAGACTTCTGAAATGAAAAGCATGGCAAAGGAAATCTTTAAAGAAAATTTAAAATGTATCCCCAGCTAAAAGACTAGAGCTCAAGTTACATTTTTGACCTAGAGAGTCGGCAAACAGCACCTATTTCAACTGCTTTGACATTTTAGCAAGCCTTTAACTTCATAGAGGAAACAAAACCATTAGCTGGTTTTATGTTTGCTTTTTTTTTTTTTTTTTGCTTTTTGATAGTTTTGTGTTTGCTTTGTTTATTTGGGGGGGAGCAGAGCATAAGAAAATGCAGTGGTTTATAGTAAATACAAATCACATAGTTTAACATTACTTACACATAGTAAGTAATTTAGCAAAGGAAAAAAATTTCTTCTTTTCTTTTTCTTAGTAGGCTAACCAGATTCCTTTGGAATATGTGGCTACTCCAAAATTCTTACCTTAAAATGGCCTGGGGATTGTTAAGGACGCGGTATGATGTTTATATAAGAAGGTGCAGATGAGTGT
Organism: Phocoena sinus; assembly: GCF_008692025.1. Lineage (NCBI taxonomy): Eukaryota > Metazoa > Chordata > Mammalia > Artiodactyla > Phocoenidae > Phocoena > Phocoena sinus. The sequence goes on along the minus strand of NC_045765.1, from coordinate 138,378,062 downwards.
TTGAACATGAGCTGTGTGTGTGTGTGTGTGTGTGTGTGCGTGTGTGTGTGTGTGTGTGCGCGCGCGCGTGCGTGTGCTGGCGCTGGCCACTTATCCGATGAGTTCAGCCAGAGCGATCTCCTGATATGACATGGATTGAATCTCAGATGACATTCATGGGCCATGTGTTTCTTTTTCTGCCAGGTCTGGATTGTACCCAAATCACTTTATTTTTATTTTCTCTCCCATTGTATGAGGCAGACTAAAAATGTAAGAGAGGACTTAAAAAAAAAAAAAAAAAGATGCTACTGTAGTTTCACCAGCCATTCATTGAATTAAGTTTAGTCAGTGGAAGAGGTGGCACAGCTGAGGAAAGGAACTGGGAAGCATCACGGGGAGAAAAGCTGCCCAGGAGCTGGGAGGAGATGACAGATCTGCATGCCTGAGGAACGTTGGCACTTAAAGCCTTGAGCAGGGCTCTTCTTGCTTAGGCAGATGAGCAATTTAAAATATGCTGGCCCTAAGAGGATTTTTTTATTAAGTCTAATTGCCCTCTTGGAAATTTAATGAGAACTAAGCATCGAACAGTGCCACCATTGTATTAGCTAAAGTGTTGTAATTGATACTCTCTGTTTGTCTTTCATCCTTAATATTAATTAGTCTTTACATCTGATCCTCAAGGCAGGTTACATACTCTCAGAGAGAATTTCTTTCTTTTTCTTTTTTTTCTGGATGTACCACAGTTCATTTAATTTTTTAAATTAAAATATACTTGATTTACAATATTATATTAGTTTCAGGTGTACAGCCTAGTGACTCGGTACTTTTATAGATTATATTCCATTCCAAGTTATTACAAAATGATGGCTATAATTCCTTGTGCTGTACAATACATCCATTTGGCTTATCTATTTTATATATAGTAGTTAGTACCTCTTAATCCCATACTCCTATCTTGCCCCTCTCCCCTCCCCTCTCCCTGCTGGTAACTACTACTTTGTACTCTGTATCTGTGAGTCTGTTCTCTTTTGCTATGTACATTTGTTTGTTTTATTTTTTAGATTTCACAAATAAGTGATATCATACAGTATTTGTCTTTCTCTGTCTGACTTTTTTCACTAAGCATAATACCTTCCAGGTCCATCCATGTTGCTGCAAATGGCAGAATTTCATTCTTTTTTTTATGGCTGAGTAATATTCCATTGTATAGATATATACCATATCCTTTTTATCAGTTTGTCTGTTGACACTTGGGTTGCTTCCATGTCTTGGCTATTGTAAATAGTGCTACTATGAACATTGGGGTGCGTGCGTCTTTTCAAATTAGTGTTTTCATTTTTTCTGGATATGTATCCAGGAGTGGAGTTGATGGATCATACAGTAGTTCTATTTTTAGTTTTTTGAAGAACTGCCATACTGTTTTCCATAGTGGCTGCCCCAATTTACATTCCCACCAACAGTGTAGAAGTGTTCTCAGGAAGAATTTCTTATTCCAAAATCAGGAATGAGCAACAACGTTTCATCTTCAGAGGGCTTCACAGGGTTGAACTGTCAACTGGTTGCATCAAAACCGCTGCTCCTGGGCTTCCCTGATGGCTCAGTGGTTGGGAATCTGCCTGCCAATGCAGGGGACACGGGTTCAAGCCCTGGTCCGGGAAGATCCCACATGCCGCGGAGCAACTAAGCCTGTGCGCCACAGCTACTGAGCCCGCGCTCTAGAGCCCACGAGTCACAACTACTGAGCCCGTGCGCCTGGAGCCCGTGCTCCACAACAAGAGAAGCCACCACCATGAGAAGCCTGCGCACCGCAACGAAGAGTAGCCCCCGCTCGCCACAACTAGAGAAAGCCTGTGTGCAGCAACGAAGACCCAGTACAGCCAAGAATAAATAAAAATAAAAATAAATTAATTAAAAGAGAAACTGCTGCTTCTGCAAAGATGATTTTAATGAGAAATGTGTGTAAAGACTTAATGGATACAGATATTCTTCTGAGGACCACCTATTATACGTTGTTATACCTCTCCTATTTCTGTTGGTCCACAAGTGAGCATCCTCTTTGACCTCAGCAGTGTAAGGTGGGAGCAGGCTAGCCCCGACCTGAAGAAGTTCAGTCTAGTTAGGATATGAGGAACTTCTAGAAATTAATGAGAGACTGTATAGTTTTAAGGTCTAGATTGTGTGATGAATATGGATGGCCAAGATGCTCTAAAAAAGGCTAAATGAAGGTGGACTGGAAGAGTTAATTCAACAAATTCAATGTGCAGATATTTCTTTAGAGCTTTCCATTTTTAAAGGTTGAAATTACGGCTATGAGTAAAACAGTGATTCTTCCCTCAAGGAATTTATCATGACTTAAGAGATCAGGAATATGTATAACAAATTACTGTATGAGGCAGAATGTATTCACTATAGAAATAGTGACCTGAACTACACTCTTTAAGAGGAGTGAAGAGAGGAGAGTCACCTCAGGATGTGGTGAAGCACAGAGAACTTCACAGGGGATGTTGGTGTTATTTCAGCAGATATTAGAATACCGGGTTAAGACTTTGAAAGGCCTAGAAGAGCAGGGAGTGGCTGCAGGAATAGCGTTTGTGATAAAGGAACAACATAAAAGACGTGCACAGGTGTAGATGTGAGGTGTACGCGGAGAACAGGTCAACCAGTCACTGGGTTTACACTATGTACGGGGCACTGTGCTAGGAATGAGTGGCTCTATTTCACACACACAGCATCCAACAGAGGTTTTTTGAGCACTTACTCTGTGGAAGGCGTACGATTAATTTGGCCAGAGTGCATGGCACGTGAGCACTGCGTTTGTAATTATTCCCTTTGGACGTAAACTTAGGTCAGTGAACTCGAGTTAAATTACAGAAGGTCTAGAGATGGCAAAAGCTTCATGGAAAAGGCAAATCTTGCTGGGTCTTGAAGGATGGGTCGTATTCTGGAGAGGAAGCAAGTCATAGCTCTTCAAGTTGTAGGCCAGGTAAGAGGTTCATGATGGTACTCTGTGTGTATGTGTGTGTGTGTGTGTGATATTTATATAAAGCATATACAGGGAATTCCCTGGCGGTCTAGTGGTTAGGATTCCACGCTTTCACTGCCAGGGCCCAGGTCTGATCCCTGGTCGGGGAACCAAGATCCCGCAAGCCACGTGGCGCAGCCAAAAACAAAACTGTTTACGTGTAATATATGTGTGTGTATATACATGGCATGGTTTGCAGGCAAAGCACACGATTAGTATCTTATCACTCTAAATATCATTCCATACCAGTCAAGATAAAAACCTTACACTAGGAGTGAGATGCCATGTCCCGAAGGAACCAGGATCCCCCGAATAATGTTCTTTGTATACCTTTGAACATTTTTCATAAACTTATGCAAACACACACAGCACTTGTGTGAAAGGAAAGACACCTCTATTCTCATCGCTAACAGATAGGAAATAATGACACAGTGGCAGGAACATTTTATTTTTTCTAAACAAACCTTCCACTTTCATGCCCCTTTGCTGGTGAAGCTCCACAGAGCCCTAAGAGCTTCAGGACATACAGGATATATTTCAAGCAAGTATTAGAGTCATGGCTGTAGTTGGTAAACAGTGAAGCGTGAGCCTGTTAAAAATGTTTTCGAGAAGGAACAATGTGCACTCTCCTTGAATGCACACTGGAAGTGAGGGAGAAAGCCGTAGAGCTTAAGATTACTGCTGTCTTTACTTCAAGAGGCAGGAAGAAATCTTAGTCTCTTCTAGTGCCGTGCATTAGCAGACCTACATCACCTGGTCTTCCTGGTGTCACAGATGCTGTGACGCCAGAGCTCAGGTCACAGCAGGCCAGGCGACGGAGCTTCTGGTCTCGTCTACCTGGATGATGCCAATGGAAGATATGCATAGACCTCTGTGTGTGATGAGGACTTTTAGCACGTTTTTATCGAGCACGTTTATGGATTCAAGGATGAATTTTGAATTTATGTTTCTACCTTTAAGGAGCTCGTGGTCTATAGAAGGGAAGACAGATAAGTAAACCTAATTTAATCATGGCTCCCTAAGGTTATTAAAGAGTTTTAAGCAGGGTAATAATACTGTTAGATTGTCCTTTTGGAAACACAGCCGGTAATCGAGTCGAAGTGAATTGGAGAGCGATGAATGCGGAGGAAGATGGTTGTAATAGGTTAGGAGAGACGAGGCAAGTGTGCCAGTGGTGGCTAAAACAAAATAGATGGATTATAGACAGATGTTGCGGAGTACTCGGAGTCCAATTACATGTGGACTTCTTCCAATTATGTGTTATCAACATCAGCAGTGACTCACTTTTAATAGAGTGAAGCCCTGGAACACAGCTCAGCCTATTAGCAGTGAAGTGGTACTTGCACGGAACAGCTCTGTGGAGGGGGAAACACTGAGACTGATGACAGCAGAGTATCTAAGCGAACTTTCTTTTGTGCCATTTCCCAGAGCCCCTCCTGCCTGTGCCCAGCCCAGGTCCCACGGCTGTCTGCTCCCCTCTGCAGTGTGTCTGTGCTATAGCTTGGTCACTGTTCCCTGAGGGTCCACAGCGGGGACAAAGGCCTGAGCTCCATACCTATGTAGTCTCTGCACATTCATGACTCGATCCCAAGACCTTGACATACCCCCAGATATTTGATCATCCCTAGAATATGTACTTATACGCAGGATGAGTCAAGGGCAGCAGAGTTATGCACTGAGCAGAATCTGGGAGGTCGGCGAAGCTTACACAGTAGCTATGTGACTCACCTCTATGAAGCAGCTGGCAGTGTGAGTGATGAGGTTTGTGCCTCAGCTAATTAGTATTAAAAGGACTGGGACCACCCAAGGATAGCCTGAACCTTAAACGTTCAGGTCATACATGCCAATGATGAACCATACTTCCAATCTTCTGCCTTAGATTATAGGACAATCGTCTGCCAACCATTACAGGACAAGAGCCGGTCCTGGTGTGCAAAATGTCTCCACACCACTTTGGTTCAGTAGCCTAAACTAGGGCTTCTGTTATGGGAGGACAGGAACGAGGTTGACGGAATGTGTTTGATGTGTGGTGCCGGCCACCAGCTCTTGTTCATTGACACACCTGGGTTTCTGCCTCTAGTGGAAGCTAACCCAAGTTTAACTGTGCAGAAGTCCACACTGGCTTGGACTGGCCCGGACAGCCTCTCCCTGCCTGATATCCTCCACAACTACGGCCCCAGGGTCCCTCAATCACCCAGCATCTTTTCCCTAGGAAAACCCTCTCAGGAAGAAGCTGTGGGTGGTGGTTTTCTTCTCCCCCTGATTTTAAGTCAGTGTGTTACTTTGGTTTAGTTGAAGCGCTTAACCTTAAACTCGATGATATAGAATTCTAGGCGGTTCAGAGCCACCCGCAAAGGCATCTTCGGGGCCTATCCCCTGCTCCTTGTAACTGCCTGCTAGACATAGTTATGGATGTCTAACTTGTCATCAGGCAGAGTCACCAGCAGCCACAGCCCAAGGACCACCATCAGTTTTCACAAGCAGCAGGCATCGGGGTTCCATTTGGGCTCTTCCAGAAACACTCACAGGCTGTCATCAGTGTCATCCCTCAGACCCAGAGCAAAGCTTCCTCCTCATCTGTAGTTAGCAGCGTAAGGGTGGTGATGATGTGTGACATAAACACACTTTGAAATCGGATGCAACTGATCGTACAGAGAGGATTCCGTGGCGCCCCGTCTGGCCGGCACTGCACAAACCGGGAGGCCCAGGGGCCTGGAGCACTTCTTCAACCTCAGCTGCAAATCAGTCTTCTCTGGTCTGTATTTCCCAACTTCGTCCAAAATGAATCCGCGATATTTCATCAGATACATCTATCAGGAATCTCTGTTTCTGTCACAACTTACCAGCCTTAAGCCCTTAACCTTACCTAATTACAGTGTCTGTGTTACAGCTCCACAGCAGGGTTGCAGGTATTAGAGTGTGGAGGCTCATGTCCCAACCACGGAGGGAATGTTTCAGGATGTTGTTTGTTGTTTTAGAAGCTTTCCCCAAGATGCAGCACACAGGGATGGGCAGAAGGGCAGCCAGTGGTGGGGGATCAGGGGTTTGGGGAGGCGACGTTTGTTTTGTGTCTCTCTTCTAAATGAAGTTGTCGTGACATCTGTGTTTTAAGTTGTGTGACAAATTCTGGATTGAGCTTGAAATATACACAATTTGTTTTCGAATGATTGACAAAATGACCATTGCATACTCTGTGTGATAAATAGTTATGGATTAAAACTCACTAGACCTGAAAATTCACAGAGGATGTTTTGACCACCCCTGTATCCCCTCCTCTAGCATTCTGACACATGGAGTAGATCTTCATTTTATTTAAGGGAATCAACATCTAAATCCTGACCTGGAACTTTCCCAGTAATTGTCCACAATTGTCACTAATGCTCTGTTATGTCCAGCCCTAAGCAGGGCAGAGGCTGGATTTGGACCCCCTTCCCGTAGAAAGTGTCTGGAAATAGCTGTGCAACTGTAGAAGCTATTCTCCAAGAAGCCCCAAGTATCCCTGTGCCCTACCCGAAGCCCTGATTTGTGGCCTTTCCCTGTGGATGGAATGCTCTCATTTTCCTGCTATATACTTCAGAGGCACCCAGGGTCAGAACTTTGCCCAACACACCAGTGCCTGGGAGCCTGATGCCCTTTATAAGTCTTGCCAACCTTTTCCCAGGTGACTGGACTCTGTACCCCATGCACCAGCTACTGGCCAACATCCTGCATTGAATAAACCAGTCACCCAGCACCTACCCCTGACACCACCTTTATCTGTGCCCCACCTACCCGATTAAATCTCCTCAAATATTGACAGAGAGGTATAATGAGGCCTGTAGATTCCAAATTCAAGTTTTCTCTGCCCCTTCAGACATTGAACTTTAGATTACGAAAGACCATGACTAGGGATCTTATGGAGAGCTAGATCAGTTTTCCCAGCCACATCCCTTAAATATCAGGTTTTCCCAGTTTCCAATGAGAGCCCATCTTGAAGTATGAAACTCTCAAAATTAAATCAGGTATATGATAAAATCCTTAATTTCTTCATCCATGAATATGGAAAAAAGTTGTATTTTGTGTAATCTAATCTTTTAGTAAAATCTTGCAAATTTGTAAAAGGAGAAATAACGTTCAGAATATTTGACTTGTGGATAGCTGTGTGTTATTAACTATTAATAGACTTACATTAGTGGAGATTGAATTGGTGATGTTTACCACGCCTTGGCTTCCCCCAAACTGAGAGTCAGTTTTTTAGGAAAGGATCATTTTGTGGCTGTGTAACATTCAGGACCAATCCTCCTCCCTCCGCTACCCAACCAGTGGGCCAGCTGCTTCCTTGGCTGAAGCAGGAAGCACCATGCTTTTTTTTTTTTTTTTTAAAGAGAGCAGGGAAGTCAGGGAAGTGGGGGAACCAGAGCCGTGCCCCATGTCAGGGCACATTAGCTTGTGAGGTGGAGAATGCAGTGAAGTACCGAGGTGCTGTGCTCATACAGCCCAGGCCAAGTTTGCAAACTGGTTTGTGATTGTGCCCAACTTCCCTTGTGAGCCGTGCCAGCACCATAGTCTCTGGGTGTTTGCTCTGAACTTCATAAGCATGGCTGACTAGCTCTCTTTCCCTTTGTAGCTATCACTAAGCCTGACTTCCTGGAAAGCTCTTATCGAGGAATAGAAAGACCTAGATTAACTTCTGTGCATACCATGGCCATATATGCGTGTCAAACTCATGTTTATATAGCCATTATAGGTGTGAAAGGCAGAAGTGTAGCTACTCCCCAGTATGACCTGTCTTGTCTTATTTCTATGGATGGGTACTAAAAGCCTGTATTTTTATGTCTTAAAATCTTACCTGGAGGAAAAATTATTAAAGACAAAGGATATGTAGCACTTTCATTAACATGAGATGTTTCTAAAATGAAACGATTCCCTAACCGTCAAATTTGGGCAGAGGGTGATTTCTCTAACATGTTGGTTGAGAGTGGGTTGCTATAAACCCAAAGTCAGAAGCCTTTGATGTGGTGGAGAGTCAACGGATGCCTTAAAGCAGAAGGTAGAAGGAAGAGGCTGAAATTCCAGGCTGAAATGAGGGGGCCGTGGCCATCACTGAGCCCACAGTTGGTGTTTAATAGATACCATGAAGATTACTGATGGATTTCTGCAGTTAGTTGCTAGGAGCCCAGTTTGATCTGCACTGGATTTGGTTATTCACAGTGTCCCTCTGGTTCTGTGATCCTGCCCTTGGCTATCACTTCCCTGGGGCAGCAGCAATCAGCCAGAGGCTTAGACCATCAGAGGGTAAAGGGGGCCTGTGGAGGAACTCTCTGGAGGGTGAGGAGAGAGGCTGGTCAGATGGCCTTGGCTGGTACTCAGAGAACATACAGAGATGCTTAGGGAGTAGGACCAGTAAGCAAGTCTCTGCACCAGTCATATCTGATTCCTGCTTCCATCTTCTCTGCCATCGTCAGGAGAAGCAGTCTAGATTGGGGACTTTAGAGCATTGATCTTGAACTTTGTCAGAATTGGGTTTGGATCCCAGCTCTATCATTAATGAGTTGTGTGATTTTTTTTTAGGTCGAGTTCCCCAGAAGCCAGATGCTGAGACAAGGGTTCAAATGAAAGTGAATTATTAGAAAAATATTCCAGGGGGAAACTGACAGGGAGTAGGGAAATGAGACAGGGAAAAGGCTAAAACAGAAAAAAAAAAAACAAGCAAGAATGCAATGTCAAGTGCTATCCCACGGTGGGGTGGATGGTGGGGATGGTATCTGACTCGGTCCTCTCTAGAAGTAGTGCTTCAAGTTGTCCAGAACAGCCCTCAGTTGATGGTTAAGGGCGACCCTTAGAGGTCATAAATTCCTAGACACTATCAGCTCTCCAAGTGCAGGTCAAGATGGCTCCAGGTGCCGACAGAGACACAGGTGCTGGGTGTTGGGAGTGAAAGCACACAGGGAGTCCATGTGCACATAAATGGTTATGGGATCTATATCAGCAGAGCACTGACAGCATGTACTACAAAGGCTTTTGTAGTTTCTTATACTTTCTGAGCCTCAGTTTTCTCTTCTGTTAAATGGGAGGAAAAGAACTTGTTTAAAACCATCAAGGAGGTAACAATAGTAAAGCACCTGCTGAGATGACACAGGAAAAGCACATTAGTCAATAACTGGTAACTCCTGTTGGCCTCAGGTTGAGTTACTCCAAACCCTGAGGCCTTAGATAAACATGCAAACTAAACAGACATGTAGAATTTGAATTATAACAATATATGCCTAAAAGAAGCAGTTCAGTTGCACAAGGAAGTTTTGGAAGCTAAAGATAATTTTAATAATGACTCCAGAAAACTGTCTAGAAGAGGATTCTAATGTTTAAGGTGCTTTCAACAATAGAACTAAGGCATGATGGCATAAACTTTTAGGAAACAGGACACTGTTCTATATTTATAGTTTTAACAGTGAATGCTCAGAGGATAAGTGTGATAAAAACCTTAGTGCTCTAGTTCTTATACTTTTAATAAAATTGAATCTGATCAATCCAGCAAGTGGGTCTGGAGTGAGTTGACGCTGATGCTGGGAGTGACACCGGGCAAGTCAGTTGAGTTCAACGAGCGTTCTTTGAGCATTTGCCATATGGCAGACACGAGACCAAGAGGAATGAGACACAGTTTCCCAGGTTAGTCACCAGGTGAACTGGGGATGTAGGGAGAGAGAATTAAAACCAGTTCATTGCAAGAAAAATAGAAGCATTTCATGGATCCAATTTTAAGTACTTTATACTTGTCACCTTGGTTAATTCCCACAGCAATGGTAAGAGGAAAGTTCCATTATTACCCTGCTTTAGGAAAGGACACCAAGAATAGTTATGTAACTCGCTTACATAACTAGCAAAGGCCAACGTGAGAGTCCAGTCCAGGCAGTCTGACCCCAGAGCGCAAACACTACACTGCCTCGCGTGTCCTAGGATTCCCGTGGCACCTAACTATCTGTAGTACTCACCTCTGCAGGAATTTCATCTGAACTCTGGAAGTTGCATTTGTTTCACTTACTCAGCCAAGGCCAGGAATCACAGCTGTGTCAAAGCAACAGGAGGTGATTCCATGAACTCCTTCTGTAAATCCTCTAAGATTCAGATTCATTAAGTTTAATGTAGTACTTTGACTTTTAATGTTGACCTCATTATTTCATATATAAGTATTGATACTTATATATACTTACATACAAATGTAAAACTTATGATGAGGCATGGGTAGTTTCCTCAAGGCAAATGGGCATCTCCCCCCGAGGTTATATCAGTAGCCAAAGTTTGTGGGGACAGGTGCCACCTCTTCTCCTTTGAAAAAAAATCCTTGAAAGGTACCTCCTGGGCCACTGGGCGACCCCGTCTGGTACTGTGCAGCCCTGTTATGTGTACAAGGCTCTCCCTGCATTGTTCTAAGGAGGTTCAAGAGCTGTCTTATGAAATCAACTCTGGGTTTTCTCTTCTGATCACTCCTGGATTCTCCACGAATGCAGAAGCTGTCAAAGTAAAGGAAAGCCATCTACTAACATACCTAGAGAATTATTCTACTACACACGCTCACTATTATAGCATGTACTTTTGCCTGTTTCTAAGACTGTAACTCCTTACCCACAGCTTTTCTCATCATCACTGTATTAACATTCCCTACTTTGTACACAGGACTTGTGTTGGTATAACATTGTTCCTACACCATTTTCTGGTAAGATTTGTCCATACAAATCAGTGGACCTGAAACCAAGCTTATATGAACAAGAGTCTTCCATTCATTGGAATTTATTTTTGTGTTGCCCTTTTAAGGTAAAGGGGCACATTGTCAGAAAAGAAAACTGTACCAAGAAATTATTTAAAAACAAATTTAGAGTGTCTTTCTTGCCATCAGTGATCTCACCTAATGGTGTGATGGGAAAAAAATATCAACCAACCACCACCTCTGGGTTATGAGTCCAATTGCATCAGTAATCAGTTCTGTGGTTATGGGCAAAAGCTGTTAATTTCTATAAACTCAGTTGCTGATATATGAATAAAACTTTTCAGAGAGAAAAAATCAAATCTGTCCCTCTCAACTCCAAAATTATTTTTTCTATTATTTCTCAGATACGGATGTAGTACCCAGCTAGGGATTCCTTCATGCCAAGCCCTGTCTGAAGGTCTTTGTGATAGATTTTCTGCCCCTGAGCTTTTTTTTTTTTTTTTAAATTAGTGACTAGAGTGAGGACAAGGAAGGCAGACTCACCAAATCTACGGATGATGCAAAGCCAAGAATAGCTAATGTGCTGAATCACAGACATAGGATTCAAGATATCTTGACAGCCTCGGTAGTGGGCCAAAAACTGCAAGATAAAATTTGATAGGGATAAATGTAAAGGCCTGTGTTTAGGTTTTATAAAATCATAAATGAAGTGACAGTCCCGGCTCACAGCAAGTCCTCTGTAAAAGACTTGAAATTATTTAGCTCATTGCAAATATATAATTTAACTCACCTGTTACAGTGTAGCTACCAAAGTAAGATAAGATAGCTCAGCCTGCCTTAATAGAAACAGAGGGTCTAGAACAAGTAAATCACCAGTCCTCTGGACTCTGCACTGGCCACAGCATATCTAGAATAATCCAGTGAGTTCCAGATATCGAGATTTAAGAAAGATATTGATAAACCAGAACAAAATAATCTTAATGGTGAAAACTCTTGAAATCACACAAAAGGAACTGGAGATGTTTAGTCTGAGGGTGATGAAGGAGCAATGGCAAGGTATTTGTTTTCAAAATGTATCCTGTTGATGAGGGCTTTAATCAACTGTGTTTAGAAAGCATGGAGAAATAATATACCAAAAATGTAGACTTTGGGAACCAAACATGTGCATGTATGAATTTCAGCTCTATAAGTTTCAACTCTGTGACTGAGTAATTTCTCAGCATATCCGTTTCCCATCTTGAAATAGGGGTAATAATATCTTGCTCAGAAAGCCATCCATGAAGGTTAGATGAGCTGGCATGTTAAGTACCTGGCATAGTTATTGGTAAGAGATAGGTTTTTTGTAAAGGCTAATCTCTTCTTTGTTTACCTTCCCTTCGAGAGGGGAAGAAGAAGGACAGTTAGGTTGCTTTTCCAGAAAGTATTTTATGCCTACTGCAACTACCCCAAAGTAGGATGAGTTGCTAGGTCAGGCAGGGCTGGGGTTAAAAGTCTGGGAGAGCAGCGCTGACCTGCCAAGGCACTCTGGTGCCCCGCTCTTGTCCTCCACTCTTGTCCAAACACAGCTTCATGTAATAATTTTGATTTGACACAGTAAGTTTCCAGGTATGAATGAATAGTTCAGGAAATTTTTTAAAAGGCAGAAAATCAGTGGATAAGATGATCCCTAAGAAGGCTTTGTTCTCCCTGTTCTCTGCATGTCTGTGTTGTTGGGATTGATACTCACTAGAACATGCACAATCCTGCTGGAGATGGAGTTAGAAAAGACCCAGATGTGTTACTCCACTACACTTATGAAGTTAGGGAATCATTTTTGTAAGTTATAGAAAGATAATTCAGTTGTGACAAACAAAAGGGATTGCTAGCCCCCTCTTTATAGTTCTCTTATCACTGCGGTACCGTGATTTCCTGCTCCACTGCTCCCCTCCCCCCCCCCAGCAAGTCATGTATGATTTTCTCAAAGGCAAAAGGTGGAATTAACTTGCCAGTATTTCGACACTGAGTTTTCTTTTAAACAGCTGATAATTAAATCCATCTAGACCTCTCTAGCTGTCCTTCTAGGAGCTTTAATCACAAGAAGCAGGCGAACTTGTAAATGTTCTAAGAGAGCTTAGACAGCAAAATTATTCTTCTTGAAATGCGTGAAAGTACCCAGGTGCTTCCAAGCTATGCCCAAGTGCCTTCTCTAAAAGAACATGGTGGGCAAACCAAACATTCATCCTGGATCAGCAGTTGGGAATCAAACCATGAACTTGCTATTCCCATACTTTCTGGTTAGTTTGTATGTTTTTGAGTAAGGTGACTGAATGCAAGGAGTAGTTTAATACGGTACACTGAGTGATTTCTTCTAGGACATACTTAGTCAGAAGAATATGTCAGACAGGAGCTCACAGAGCATAGGGTTACAATAGTTTTAGAGATCGAAGGCCTGGATGAGGGTTTCTCAATCTTGACAATATTGACATTTCAGGTCAGATAAATTTTTGTGGTGGAACCTGTCCTGTGCATTGTAACATGTTAGCAGCATCTGTGACCTTTAGGTACTAGGTGGTACCCTCCACCCTCAGTTGTAAGAACCAGCACATCTCCAGACATTGCTAAGTGTTCCCTGTGTGAGGGGGCACCGGGGGTGGGAAATGACCCCCAGTTGAGAACCACTGCCCTAGATCTGATGATTGCATGTTGACCTGACCGTGCCCAGGGTTGTTGCAGGGGTCAAATTAGACAAAGCGTGTTTATAGACTTTTAAAAGTAAAGAAAAAATGTATACATATAGTTACAATGCAGCCCTTATCTTTTCACTGGTTCATCTGTTCATTCATTCAACCTAAGATTTTTTTGAAGCAGGTGGTGGACACCTTTAAATAAATAAATCTTGAGAGGCTGAAAGGTGTGCCGAGTAAACAAAGAACTTAGAAGAAAAAGAGCAATCATGTAAGACATCCCATAATGAATGTATGCATATAACATGCATAAAATGTTATGGGAGCCCCAAGGAAGGAAGGGCTGCCTTTGACCCAAACCATAGAAAACCAGTTGGACTACACAGCTGAAGCCCTGTAATAACAATTACCGTTTGACTAATTGTGACTTATTCTCCTTCACACAATGACAGATATTCATGCAGCTTTGCCAGGAGTGTTTAAGGTGTGTGCTCACAGTGTTCAGCACTGATTAAGGTATTAATCATTTTTTAGGTCTACACTTGGGTCTGAAATCTGAATGAGCAACTTAACTGAAGTTGTTACAGACACCTGTTATTTTCGCCTTTTTTCATACCCGCTCCAGTGATAGCAAACAGTCAAACAAAAAAATAGACAAAAATTCTAGCCCAGATTTCCTGAAGTACAGCCACAAATATCAGACACTAGAGAATAACACAGGAAGCTCAGTCCTGAGTATATTCTTCAAGTGGACCTCGATCAGTTCATTTGAGGTCTGTTGATTCAAGAAGAACCATTCCTAGAATCATGAACACCTGTTTAAAGCTCTAACTCTGACATTGCATATTTAGATAGAAATATGTCTGCCTGAGTAATTACCTGCTAGTACCATGGAGATAGGGTTGACCATTATGAAAGTATCAGAATTTCCAAACTTTATTCCAGAATGTTCTGCATTAAATATTCATTAACAAGGAAACTCCATATAAAAGCTGGTGTGCCCTATGGAGCCACATTTACATTAAAGCCTGTCCTGCCTTTAAACCTCCCCTGCAATTTTACCTATTCTGTGTTGCAGAGGTACACACAGGTTGACTAGAGCAAGAGTTGCTAGCTTTAGCATGAGCTGCCCTAATGGTTTTGAGTCACATTTGTTTGGGAAGATCACACTTAAAGCCTGTCCCTCGTGCTTGTTTATGGGGAGTGCAACAACTTTGATATCAGCTAACAAATCCCCATGAATGCACAGCCACATCTGAGTGCTTCCGACAAATGCTTCCTGTCAGTTCTCCCTCGACAGCTTCGAGAATGAAAGCCTAGTGAAGTAAACTGGGAGACATCCCTGAGCATTTAGTAGAAGACTGGTGGAGTGTGGGAACTGCAAAGCCAGCTGTTGAAATCAATGTAATTGGTGTGAGATTACATTTCATCAGCCTTAAGACCTGCCTTTTACCACCAGAGAAATCAGTCTCCACGTTTAAGGTCACATCAATATGGAACATTCTGCATACTGAGCTGTCTGTCACGTGCCTTTAGAATATCCATGCCGTGCTGTTTTTTAAGCATTACAAGCGAAACAAACAGCTGACAGGTGGGTCTTGTGGTACATTCAGAATCCCTGTGAAAACTCCCCCAGCACTATATCTTTAAATCTCAACTTGATTATGTTTATGAGAAAGACACATACTGTATACAGCATAAGCATGTATCGATAGCCCTTATTTGATGACTCATTTTGAAAACCAAGCCTGTGTTATGATTTTTAAATCAGGAATTTATTGGATATATTCATGTCTTATCTCTGGATTGTACTGTCTCTAGCTTCCCTCACTTGAAAAAAACTTGCTTTTCATTAAATTACCAGGAATTGATTCAACAAATATTTTTTATTGTAAATTAACTATACGTCAATGAAAAATGGTTTTAAAAAAACAAATATTTTTGTGCACCTACTATGTGCCAAGTACTATTCTAGGTGCCTGGAATGCTTTCGTGAACAAGAAATGTAAAAAAATCCTGCTGCCATGGAGCTTTCCTTAGCAGGATGTGTATGTGTTTTGAAGAGGGTGTGTGGGTAGGTGAGGCAGATGATAGCCTATAAAAATAATAATTAAATTATTTGAATAATTATAACCACTCCATTTTTTCCTCATCGGAGTGAAAACAAAAGTTGATCTTGAAATATTTTTATCTGAATCTCCTAAGTTTTCAATGTTAGGGACCAGTTCAAAATAATTTGACACTAAACATGTCCTCATGATCTGTCTGGAAGCTGCAACGCGCACCCTCTCTGTTTATTGATGAGAAAGCCCAGGCCCAGAGAGGTTAAATGACTTACCCAAAGTCCAGTAGTCATCAGCAGGGGCAGGGCCGAGACGCAGACTCCTGGCCTGGTGTGCATTCCTCCACAGGTTAGCCTTTGACAGCAAGCAACCTAGTTGGCGGAATCTATTTGTTTCTTTGTTTTTGTTTCTGAATCAGTGATTTTCTTTAATACGACAGGTAGTACCATCGAGTTAAATATAAAAATCCCCTTGCCTATTAAATTTTCATCATATTATATTTCTTCACTGGTCATAATTTGGTATTTATTTTTTATGGTAATATAGGTTTTTCTTAACTTTTAATTTTATATGACAGTACAGTTGATTAACAATGTTGTGTTAGTTTCAGGTAGAATCTAATGTTTTCGAAACATCGCGAAATTTAAAATGTCTTAAGGTACATGACGAGTGGCAGCCTCACGGCGGAGTGGTCAATAGCAGAAAGGAGATTTTCAGGTGACTGAATGGGGTTGAGACAAGACCCTTATGAAATCGCTCTGCCCTCCGCCATGGCAGGCCAGCTGCGGAAGCATAACCCCTGACCCTTGCACCGTCATTCACCTTTCTCACTCACAGCCCACCACTGCCCATTCTCCTCCTGCTTCCTGGAGCGCCAGAAGACACGCCTGAGATGGGTCTATGGCCTTGCCACCACAGCTTTCTCTTATTCCTGTCTCCATTCCTGTTCTGCATATACCTTGGACTTGGCCATCATTCTTAGAGCTCCACTAAATCATTTGTTGAAAAGATTGTTTATAAATCCAGGTTAAGAACAGAATTGAAAAGGCACTGGAAGTAGGCATGTCCTGGAATAAACTGCAGTCAGTAGTCATGGCTCCTAGACCTGCCATTCTAGGTGGCCTTGCTAGAACTTGGTTTCCCTAACTATACATGGGCTTTAAAAATCTTCCTATGTACAGGCTTGCTGTGAGGATTAAAAGGGTAAGGGAGATTGTGTCTGTAATAACACTGAAAACTGTAACTTGCAATCCATATTCTAGCAATTTCAATCACTTCTGCCCCTTCTTTCTCTGAAGACAAGTTGCTAGAGGGATAGACAGTTTTACCATTATTTTGAAGGTTGCTTTGGGCATATTTTATGTTAGTGAAATTAGTCTTCTGAGAGTTGGAAGGGACCTCAGACACCCTTATGAGGCCAACCTTGGCTGTTACTCAGAATAAGCTAGGAGTTTTTTGAAAAATACAGATTCATAAGCTCCATACCCAGAGATTCTGATGCAGAAGGCTGAGAGTGATGTCCTGGAGTTTGTCTGTTTTCATGTTATGGGTGTGTGTGTGTGTGTGTGTGTGTGTGTGTGTGTGTGTGTGTGTGTTTTAGGAAAACTCCAAACATGAATCTGAAGATTAGCTGGTTTGGAAAACCTTGCCCCAGCTTCCTCTAACGCTGAGCTCTTTCTCCTTCTGTCCCTGGCTTCACTTAGCAATGGAAAACCACTGATCACTCAGGCTCTCATCTTTTCCACTCAGTTGACTTGCCCCCTTGCAGCCCCCATTACTCGGCACCCCACCTTGACAGCTGCTCTTGCCAAGTGCTGACATTGATCCATTTGGACGTCCTCTCCCTTCCACCTGCTGCCCTCTAGTGGAGGTGCCGACAAGCAGCAAAATGTTTAAATGGGAGCCACCAGGAGTTGGCCAGTCTGAGCTGGCAAGTCCCCAAGGAGATATACACAGACCACAGCTATGAGAGGAATCGTTAGGATAGCCTCAAGCTCATGGGACACTGTTTGCACATGACTTACATTTAGAGCAGAGCTTTATAAAGATCCTGGCATCTCTTTATGGGTTCCCCCCCCCCCCCCGCCCAGGTTTCAGAAGTCTACCTGCAACAGGTTATCCTTGGGATATTTTTGCTTCTTTGTCCCCCTTTTCTTCTATCATTTACCCAAATTCCACCTCTTGCAGACAAAGCTGGTTCCTCCCTACCTCCCCAAACCTTTGGATTTTTTTAATTTTGCAAAAAATGAAAGGGTATTTTTTTAAAATCCTTACACTTTAGAAACTTCTAGTCACCAGATTAAAGGGGCAGACGTGAACTCAGCATTAAGTGTAAGGGACACTTAGGCAGTTGTGCTCACCTTGCATCCCTCCAAGACCCTGTGAGGTATATGTAGTCATCCTATTTACCCAGGAGGCACTGAGGTTAAGAGAGTTTGAGGGGGTTGTGGTATGTCACCCAGCAAGGGGAAAAGCTCGAACTAGAACCCCGGTCTGGCTGCTGGTGAGCACCCATGTATTCCTTTAATGTGCTCGCTGCCTCTATGCAGTGATCGCTTAGTCTCCTACTTAGTAACACAGAAATAATAACTTTCATGGTAAATGAGATTAAATCTCATGGTACTATGTTCATAGTAAAATCATCTTTTCTTTAATGAATGTTTAATAATCAGTGTATCTCTGCACAGTCCTCAGTTCCTCATGTTAATACTCTCGCATCTAGAATTATTTAGGAAAGGAATTTGGCAGGTGGGTGAGTTTGGGTAGGAGATGAGGACAGCAAAAGCCACAAAACTGTTGGAAATTTGAGACTGGATGTCACAGGGCAGATGCCAAATACCCCGGCAAGCTTTGGTGAAACTAAATAGTTACCTGTATTAACCAGCAGAGCAGAACTCAGAGGCCAGACACTGATATAAACTCTGTCTGATATAAACTCTGTGCGTGTGTATGTGTGCGTCTCCATCCATCTCCCACAGGATCCTGCATGATTGCTCTCTCAGCATGAATGTACCCTTTTTGTGGTGGTTTTTCACTCTTCTTTCATCCTTGATTGTCAATATAGTGGTGAGTGATTTTTTATTAATTTTTTTCTTAAGGAACATAAACAATAGGTTTCACTTGGCTTATTTTTCTTACCATTGTATATCCTTATTACTGGAATACTGTCATGCAATCTATTTAACATCTTAACCGGAACATGTGTACACACACACACACACACACACACACACACACACACGCCTGAACTGCCTTTTCCCCTGTAATGATATAAAATACAGCTCTGTGTAGATAAGAGAATTGGTATGAGTCCCAAACCCACCCTTTACTCTGTGTGTGAACAGCATAGTATGGAAAGAACAGTACTTAGGATCTGATTCCAGTTCCCTACCCTCCTGCCATTTTAAAACTTCGTTACTTTGGCCAGGTGAGTAAAATGAGCCTTGTAAAACCAGGATTATATTACATATAATCAGTTGAGCGGGCTCGTCTGCACGATTCCTCAGGGTCTTTCCAACTGTATGAGCTGTACCTTCATTTATGCTGTAGTTGAAGCACCTGAATAGTTAAACGGAAATCGTGTTGATAAAAATTAAGTAGCCATCGGTTGAATCTGTTTTTCCACCAGCTTGCAAGAACGATGCCTTGCCGTCCCTACTCAACTAGAGGATTCCTTGGATCTGCTTTTCTCCTTTGTGGTTTTTCTAGTTCATATGTAGCCTACAAACAAACACTAAACTGGCATAGTTAAAGGGATTGTAGGTTAAGCCTTTTATAAAACAAATAGGTCTCTGTAAATAACGACATCTCATTTGTAATTGAATTGTATTTTGTGAGTTCAGGTTTTCTGGTGGAGGGTACATCTGGCTAGACAGCTGGAGGCTGAGCTCCAGGCAGTGGGTCATCGTTCAAACTCCACCCCTGGAACGTTCCACATGACTTTCTATGCTTCCTTGCTACAGCTGAGCACTGATGCCAACGCACCCTCCCGGACTCATGCTGCACCTTTTTTAGTTTGTTTCTGTTCTCATAGCTTGCTTATTTGAAATCAAAATTTAAAAATAAAAAACTTTATTCCCCAAATTTTGACCCTTGGCAGTTTCAGGATTTCAGGGAAAAACCATGTCTTTATTTTTTGATGAATAAAATACTAAATAAATGTACAGATGTAATCCCTATAACAAACTTGAAAGAAAGGTGGAAGGTGGTTAATGAGGTTGAAGGAGAGAGGATGCTCTCTCTCTCTGTGCTCGCGGTGCTGACCTGCCCAGTGCCACAGAGGCTGCGTAACAAAGAACCCATCAAGCAGAGAGTGGTGCAGAGAACAGAGTGGATTTGAATCCTCCCTCTACCACACGTTGTGGGACCTCAGGGAAGTTACTTCACCTCTCTGTGCCTCAGTTTCCTCATGTAAGAGAGGATAATAATACTGCCTAGAATACAGGGTTATCGTGAGCATTAAATAAGTTAATACACGTAAAGAACTGAAAACCTATCTAGCACATAAGCACTCAATAGACATAAGGTCTTATAAAACTAGAGAAAGAGAACCCAGAAGTCATATGGTTTGGTGGGGTATTGGTAATGTTTTCCTTTCTTACTCTTCCTCTGACCCCAATTGCCTCACCTCCCAATCCACCCTGCCTCCTATTTCTCTTCCTCCCAACTTTAGAATTTTTCAGCAAAAATGTTTAGAAGAAAAGAAGATGTGCGTGCTTTGGAGGGCAGGAAGCTTTTTGATAATCAGGTGTACCTTTCAGCTAAAGTGGCTGCATCCAGCAGTATTGGGCTTTATGGCAACAGAAAGCTTATTTCCTAAGAAATGGGTTTAACTTTTTGATTGGCTCAATGACAAAACTAGGACAGCTGGACTCAGGGCTCTAAAGGATGAACATTAAGGACGTGTCACTGTGCTTTTAGGAGAGACGTTTACTCTGCAAAGCCTACTTCTCTTACTTCACCAATGTTTGGGTTTAGTTGCTGTATTGTGTACAGGTGATACTCACGCATTATGGAAATCAAAATCAAAGAGCAGAGTTATCCCTCAGGCCATCAGTGCCTGTGGTGTGTCTCTCCTGAGTCACAGGTCTTCACCCCTCCTCACCAGGGCTCTGCTGACCTCAAAGGGCCCTTCTTACCAGGCCATGAAGTACATCTGAGCCAGAGGGCTGGGATTCCAGCCAAAGCTGAATGAAGGTGCAAAATGTATGACTAAATAGAGCCCAGACATGTGGCACTGGGTATCTCAGATAAGTTTGTTGGAGAAACAGTTTATAAATAACATGGAAAGGGGAAAGGGAAGAGGGTCAAAATATTGAGTTGCTGTCTGATACTTGAGGGACAACATTTCTAATACTGAACCCAAAAGTGATAACACACTAAAAAAATGGGCTCCCTGGATAAATTAACTCCACATGGGCTTCTTTTTTCTTATCAAGATGTTTGTAAATTTGGCAGTAAGCATTTTAAAACAGGATTGCTTTTATTCGGGATACACTGGAAAACGTGTATAATTTCAAAACAATTGAATGAGAACAAGACAACGCAAGAAACAAACCCCATGACGGCGTCATGCTTTTCTGAGCATGGTCTAAGGCTGGGAGGCTGCAGAAACTGGAATATTTAGGGATCTTATTAAAATGGTTTCCTTCTCCTCCAAATAAAGCACCATCACAGGAGGACGGATGGACTAAAGACAGAAGGAATGAGGGAAAAAGGAGATCAGTAACTTGGGAAAGTTTTCATTTTCTTTCCCCCTTTCTGTTTTTGGTTTTATTTTGTTTTTCTCTTGTCAAAGCCAGAAGGGATCCGAATTCTGGTCCAGAACTCCCAAGACCAGAGGGTCAGGGAAAGCCACTCAGCTGCTGGAAGCTATGATCTTATCACTAGTCTAAACCCCTCCTCCTTCCTCCCTGGGAACCTTGTGCAAGCACAACTGCCTGGTCTTCCTGTTTAGTGGCAAAGGTTTTGCTCCCTTCTCTTTTTATTTGGGAATGTGAACTTTGGGGGTTATCCTTTGCTGCTGTTGGGTTTTTTGTTTTTTTTTTTAAGAAATAGAGACTTGTTCTTCTCACAAACCCTTTCCCTGGCACAGGAAGACCACAACTAACTGAAGAACAAGATGAGATGCTTAGACAAACGGGGCCACATGCCTCCCCCTGGGGCTGGACCATGTTCCCTGTCCACCATCACCTCTTCTCCCCACCCTACCCCACCTCCATCTCCACCATACCTTGTGGTTATGTGTCTACCCCTTACTGTGAGTTATAATCTCCAGAAGGGTAACCCATTAGTTCAGGGCCAGTCTTCTGAGAAGTGAATGAACTTGTCTTTTCCTCCTTGCCTGGATATCTGCCTTTGCCAGAGAGGACTGAATCAGACAGACTAAGATTTTCAGTGTTAAAGTGTGTATTGTTTAAAGTTGTGTTAATTTGCTGTCTGCTTTGGATCTAGTTTCCAAAATCAAAATGATACCTTGAGTCGGATCCTACTGGTGCAGCTTCTGGGGAGTGAGAGAAACTTCTGTAAGAGCACAGGCTTTGCCAGCTAGAGGTCAGGCAATGATGCAGGCTGGTAAGGAGCGCCCTGTACTTTTGCAAGAGAATTTCAAATTCAAACTTGGTACTTTACCTTTTCTCCAAATGGATTTTGGAGATTTTTAGTTCATTTTAGTCCATTAGTTGAATCTAATAGAGATCTGGTAGGTTGGAAACCCTGTCCTTCTTTTTTCCTCCAGAACAGAATTACCAATTTTCTTTCAGGACTTGATAAATCCATATGCATGCTCCCCACTTTTGGGGGTTCTTCTACCAAAGCCTTTCTAGCAAAACCAAATGCAAAACCTTGCCACCTACCCATGAAGGTCATGACCCAAGCTGTTCAGAATTCTGCAATTCACTTCTTGGGTTATTTGTTTAACCATCAATGAATTCACTTATCTTTATAATTTTCAGGCCACAGTAATAGATTTTACTCACAACATATCATGAGAGACGATGTCCCCTGTCTCACTGAAGTTGAGAAACACTTGATGAACAACACTCTCCTAAACAACAGTCAGATAATCCTTCTGAAAGGAAATGAAGTACATTTCCTATAATGATTTGTTCTTAGTGAATCCGTGCTGGTTCCAAGTGACCCGTGGTTTCCTTTCTGGACACTTAGAAACTAACAATTCATTCTAGAATGTTGCTGGGGATTGAAGTTAAAGGTATAGGTTAAGAATCTACCCTTTTAACTTATTTGAATATCGGGATGTCTCCTATTTTTTGTCCTCTGAAAACCCCCAGAAATGAACTCACTGTTAGCTTTGGGATTATGCGTATTGTTCCATTGGCTTTAGACTTCAATTTACTACATTTATTCTGTATTCTGCAGTCCCTTGACTGAGACGGAGAAAATTCTATAAGTGTGTCCCTTAGCTTTCCCTTTCTTCTCTGAGTTGAATCATCTGTTCTTGTTGTTTTCATAGTATTGGGTTGGCCAAAAAGTGTGTTCGGGTTTTTCTGTTACATCTTACAGAAAAACCCGAACACGCTTTTTGGCCAACCCAATATTTTAGTTTTGTGAGAAGAGAGAAAAATGTATCTCAGTTTAGAGCTTTACCTTTTAAGTGTAAAAATTCTGAACTATCAATTATTGCATCAGCTTTTTAAAAAAATGTTCCGTAGTCTCCCCGCCTCTCTCTTTATCTGTGTACACATATACGTACATATATGTGTGTGTATATATATATATGTACTTGTGGGGGGTTTTTTTGGTATTAACTTGGCTCTTTCAGTGCATCCTGAATATTTAAAGATCATTTGTGCTACATGTGAGAGGACTGAGGGTCTACCCATGTATGAGGTGTAATTTAAAGTGGAGATGATTCCTTTGAGTGATTATTCCTAGAATAAGTAACAAGTCTCAAAATTGTAATCTAAACATAGCAAATCATCAGATTTGGTCCCAATACTTGGCAAGATGCAGTGAAACCCAAGACCATTAAGTTCAGGTGGAGAGGGATGGTGGTGAGAAATTCAGAGCTGGAGAAGGCCAGCTGGAGGGGAAAACACAGGAATAGCTCTGGGCCCCTAGGGGTCAGCAGGAGGTCAGTGGGAAGTTGGGGAAGGGAATGGCAACATTCACCAGTTATTTCATTCATTCATTTGTCAATGTTTATTGGGAGCATGCTGCGTGCCTGGCATCATCCTAGTTTCCCTGAAAAGGGTGAGGGAGACACAAAATGAGAAAGTGAGAATAATGAGGAACAGTCGCCCTCCGCCTTCAAATACAGCTGGCCAGTCCATAGACGCTTTTCTGTTCTGAACACACAGCCAAGCACTTAAAGTAATAAGCTACAGACAACTTCTACTTTAACACATAATGCTTCAAAATAATAAAAAGGATCCCCGAAGAGTCTATCTGTAACCATCTAAAGAGGCTAAAGATTAAAATCAGAAGGGAAAGAGAGGTGTTTCTGTGAGGAAAGTTTTTAAGACTAGAGTTTTCTACTCAGCTACTAAACACGATGCTTTTTTGTTTTCTTCCTTCCTTTGCGTATTGACTTTTAGTGTGGGGAGGACTGCTGTGTTGGCAGCCTGACAGAGATGTGATCAGGGAAGTGGAAACACAAATTCAGTATTTGAGAGCTACTGTCCCCCTGAAAGCAACCACAGAGCATCAGATTCTGCCACATATTCAGATTGCAAACCAACCGCAGAATGCCAGAAAGTTTTCTCCTAGAACCAATTACCCCTGGGTTTTTGCTACTTAAATTCTGTTGTGGGAAATGTAACTATAAACCAGCATTAAAAATAGGTAATCTTGATATTAAGAAACCCTGTTACTCATAACAATAAGTACATGCATTGACATTCTAACCAGTGGACATCTCATGGGTTTCTAGGATCAGAAACCCAGTATGTATGCCTAGAACTGACCAGGCTGTTCACAGGGAGAATGGGAGTGAAATGAGGCCTTGCCTTCCCTATTGGATTTCTTTATACAGCTGTGTGTGTTTTGCCGGGACTACGGTTGATTTCTCTGCTGTAAGCCTAGCAACGTGTTTTTCAGTTCAGCACAGTAAAATCTGAGCAGAAGAGAACTCCCTGTTGGCCACCCACCTCACAGTCTCTAAAAGGGAACTCTGTGTGGAAGCATTCCACATTAGGCAAATGTACAGTTCTGCAATCAAAATGAAAAACACTTGAGCTGAATCATCTACGTTAGCTATGGCTTCCAACCCTTATTTAAAAGAATGCAGGGAACCCTGCAAGTTTAAGGGAATTGGCAGGCGAGGAAACAGCTGTAATATTGTCAGAGGTTTTCGGTGGGAGCTGTGCAGGCTATTGACAGCACTTAGGATGCCCAGAAATGGGGCAGACCTTCTGCGTTAGGTCAAAGGAGCGGCAGCAACTCCAGTCAGGAGTGAACTTTTGACCCCATTGGAGGCAAATGGCTCTCGTGGACCTTGTTCTGTCATTTCCCAGACTAGTTTTCTCCTTCAGAACCAGTGGGTAGGATCTTTGGCTTTTGAATTGTTTCACTTTCATCACAAGTTAGAGGTTCTTACAGCTGCAGCTAAAGGGAAGGATGACGGGGCTTGGGAATTGTGATTTCTCACTATCCCCCAGTGTCCGCCATCTTCCCCCAGGTGGGAAAATCGTGTCAAGACGGCTGCACTAAATCTCAGATGTGCTCTCTAGGGAGAACGTGCAGTTGGCAAGGTTGTTTTCAGCATCGGAATCCTCCACAGCTCTCTTTGAGACTCCCTCTTTCTTGTCTCCTATCCACCCCATGCCCATCCTACACCCTCCCACTGTCCCTGCCACCAGGACATCCCTCTGCCATCTCTAACAGGCCTGCCCTCCCAAAAGAGCTCCAGACTTTGGCCTTTTTCTCTTCCATCTCAAAATCTATTTACATGTGCCCCAAACTGATGGCCCATGGGAAAATCATAAAATAATTTATGCTGAGGTGTTTGACCAGCTGAGTATTCTGAATGTGACAGCTTCCTCAGGGGTATATGCGTTTTAGTAGGGGGCCATGATTCATCCAGATGAATAAATCTCTAATGGTACAATTTCTGTTCTCCAGCACCAGCTGGTATGGACATCTTGGTGACCCAGGGGATTCTTCCCTCAGTCCCTCAGGTCATACTCAGCAAGTGAATACATTATCTAGCTCCCCATGTTTTCTTTTTAAAGATATAGAGTTTAGTTGTTATGTTTTGGAAAACATTTATCTTCACTCCTTTGCCAAAATTCATTGAAATCAGTGAAAATTAAAAAGAGGTATTTTACTGCAGTTTATTTCAGGTTGTTAAACCAAGTCTCCAATGGAACTGAAAATATCCCTTGACACCCTTCCCTGTAGATTTGTAAAACTTCAGAAAACTTCTGTTAACCAAATAATTTGAAGCAATGCAAGGTGGATGAATTGGTAGAGAGATTGCTTAGTCTGGTTAGTTAGAAAAGAGCAGTAGTTGCCCTCTGGAAGCCAACAATCCAAAAGAAATGATTTCCAAGATTCTCCATGAAGGCCAAGCAGTTTCCAAGTGGAAAATCTGGCTTCTACCCTTAAATTTCTACTCTAAGCTCATAGTTTAGAAGCAAAGAATAATGAGGACATCATTATTATGAAAATGCTAGTTAATTTTGCAAACATTATTTATTGTTACAAAGCAGTAGATACTGTAAAGACATTTATAGAAATGAATACTGGACTTAAATTTTCAGCTGTGTGATTCCATGTTATTTCCTTGGTTGCAAAAGCGTAGTGTCAGGTACGTATCAATCTACGTAGCATCTAGCAATGTGCTTTTTTTTTTTTTTTTTTTTTTTTTTTTTTTTAAGCGTTACGCGGGCCTCTCACTGTTGTGGCCTCTCCCGTTGCGGAGGACAGGCTCCGGACGCGCAGGCCCAGCGGCCATGGCCCACGGGCCCAGCCGCTCCGCGGCACGCGGGATCCTCCCAGACCGGGGCACGAACCCGCGTCCCCTGCATCGGCAGGCGGACTCCCAACCACTGCGCCACCAGGGAAGCCCCCTAGCAATGTGCTTTTAAAGTAGGCTTTAGTAAATATTTAATGAGTTGATACAGTTTTGGTTTTTGTTTTATTTTGCTTTCTTTTTTATTATTTTTTATTGGAGTATAGTTGATTTACAACGTTGTGTTAGTTTCTGCTGTACAGCAAAGTGAATCAGTTATACGTATACATACATCTACTCTTTTTTAGACTCTTTTCCCATATAGGTCATTACAGAGTATTGAGCAGAGTTCCCTGTGCTATACAGTAGGTCCTTATTAGTTACCTATTTTATATGTAGTAGTATGTATATGTCAATCCCAATCCCCTCCCCTCCCCTTTCCCCCTTGGTAACCATACGTTCGTTTTCTACATCTGTGACTCTACTTCTGTTTTGTAAATAAGTTCATTTGTACCATTTTTTTATCTTTTATTTTATTTATTTATTTATTTTTAATTTTTTTTTTGCGGTACATGGACCTCTCACTGTTGTGGCCTCTTCCGTTGCGGAGCACAGGCTCTGGACACACAGGCTCAGCGGCCATGGCTCACGGGCCCAGCCGCTCCACGGCATGTGGGATCTTTCCGGACCGGGGCACGAACCCGTGTCCCCTGCATCAGCAGGCGGACTCTCAACCACTGCGCCACCAGGGAAGCCCTGTACCATTTTTTTAGATGCTACGTGTAAGTGATATCATATGATGTTTGTCTTTCTCTGTCTGACTTAACTCAGTATGACAATCTTTATTTTCCCTAGGAAGCAGGGTTAAGCCAAGGGAAGCTGTCTCTTAGAAGCTCTTACATATCAATATTGATGTCAAAATAACTATTTTTGCATAAACAAACACATTCAGCTGATTTGGTGAACATTCTATATCTCTATGGATATATCTTGATTTATGCATGTAGCCCTGCCTATATTCAAGGTGCTGAGCACTGGGCAGCTGAAGAAGTCTGAGGCACTCTTACTTCAATCATTCTTCCCTGATTGGATCCTGGACTTTACCTTGGTAGAGCTACCTCCTAAGGAGGTCACCTGTGCTTAAAGGGCCCCAAAAGGAGCATCCCTGCCAAGGGTATTTCTGAAGGTGACGTGCTAGAATGTCATGCCTGGGCCTAGAATTTAAAGTGAGGCCCTGAGGAAAGTCATACACGTTTTCCACTTGTGGGGGAATTCCCTTTGCTGGAAAGAGAAGGTGATTTCAGAGCCTTGATCCAAACCTTCCTTCCTCTTCTGAATTGAGTAGGCTCATAACCATTCTTGAGGCTCTGAAATAGTGACAGATTTTCTTAATTGGGAATTCACCTGCTGGTTTCTGAAGGAGAGTTTTGAAATTCAGGGTTGAGAAGGGCGCCAGGCAATAGAGAAGCCTAGACCAAGGGGTCATTTCTCTAGGCCAGCTTTCCTTCTCCCACCCACCACCCAGATTGTACCTGACTCATCCTTAGAAAAACAGACAAACAAAAAAAAACCTTGCAGTCCCCAAACTACATGTTTCTATTTAAAACCCTTGCTGTTGGGGAATTTTCCTATGTCTCTAGCCTAAATTTCTCTTCATGAGTGATAAACATTTTTCCATTGTCAGAATTTTGTCAACATTTCGTCAGCATCTTGCCATGAATATATCCTACATCTATTTATATTCTATCACTTTAGCTTTCTTTCCTTCTAGATCATAAATTCCCAGACTTTTCCAATGTGATCCCCATTTAGTGTCCATTTCTGCAGCCCTCACATCTCCACATGATTTATTGGAATATTTGGCAATCCTTGGAGTTGACATGGATTCTTGGATCCAGATAACTCCAGTCCCCACGCTCACTCTCATTCCCATACAGGTTAATGCCATTCTTAGTTTGGGAATCACAGTTTTGGGTTAAATAACCCTAAACCTTGTCATCATTTCTTGTAGCTCATCTCTCACATGCTTTCCTTTCATCTTTTCTAAAATGTAAAGACTAACATTGCATATATTATTAAAATAATGTCATGACCAGTGCTGTCAGATAAAGCTGAAGTTTTCCCCCAAGCCACTGAGGTAGCAATGCCAGTGATGGATTCCCTTTAGAGCAGCGGTCCCCAACCTTTTTGGCACCAGGAACTGGTTTCATGGAAGACAATTTTTCCACGGACAGGGGGTGGGGGTAGTGGGGGGCTGAGGGAAGGATGGCTCGGGCGGTAACGCGACCGATGGCGAGCGGCAGATGAAGCTTCGCTGGCTCACCCACAGCTCACCTCCTGCTGTGTGGCCCGGTTCCTAACAGGCTGCAGACTGCTACCGGTCCACGGCCAGGGGGTTGGGGACCCCTGCTTTAGAATGATCACTTTAGTAACAGTAGGTCCTAGAGCACACACACTGTAACTTTATAAACACCTTTCTTTTCTTACTTGGTAACCTACGTAGTAGAACAGCAGTTCCCAGAGCTTGGTGTCTCCCGACCCTATTATATATTCCTCCAGATTATTGGACACCTAAGAGCTTTTGTTTATGGGGTTTTATTGATATTTACTGTGTAAGAAATTAAATCCGAGAAATATTTAAACCAACACATAGCCATTAGAGCGATGATATCATCACATATCAGGTAGCCTCTGGAAGACTCCACAATGCACTCATGAAAGAGACAAACAGTAGTTTAGTATCATTATAATGATAATTTTGACTTTGTGAACCCACCAACATAGAATATTTTCATGACACCTTTCCCTAGAAAATTACAATCTAAGGCCCAAAATAAATACTAAAAAAAATGATGCTAAATTCTGGTTTAATGAAGCTTCCTGCAGTAATTATAAAAAAAAAAAAAAAAGATTACATAGAAGCCAAGATGATCCATTAGCTACTTGGTAGTGCCTACTCTCTTATCTTACTACCTGTGCTAGGGAATTGCTTTAGCTGATCGTCATTTTATAAGAAGCAGGCCTATGAAATGATTTACTGTAATCTTAGCAATGATGTAGAACACACTGTTCCCTTTTACTATTACCCATTGGAGAAATGCTGAATGCTATAGTAAAAACTCTGCTCGTACTCAGAATCTGGTGCATGTTTATCTTATGGCCCCTGTAAATCTCACAACGGTGCTTTCTGCTCTGCTTTGGCCACCAGGAAGACAAGAGCTGAAAATCCAACTTATTTATTATTCAGGGCCCTATGGCATTATTACTGTATGGAATTTTCCCTGAAATTATCTCATTCCTTAGATCTTGTGTTTCCTTTGCTCTGATTTATTTTTCTTAATATGTTTCATTGTGTATTTGTTTAATTTCCAATGGGAATGAGTGAAAAAATGAGAAAGAAAGATATGGATCCAGTTTAGAGGGATTGTTGCTGTGCCTAGAGTGAATGCAGACTAAGTAGGGTGAGCGGTTTAAAGTTCCCTTAATGAAATGGATCTTAAGTGGAGCTTAGGAGGAAAAGGAAGTGGGTTGCTGGAGACGCAGGTGTTTTACGTGTGAAATTGTCAGTAAGGAATATGCAGCTGTAGAATGAGTGAGTGATATACTGAGGGCAGTAAGGAGATCTGTCTGCCTGTGGTACCACAGCTGATTGCCTTATTATGTTTTCATTTGATTGAAGAGACAGCTGAGGATAGGAACTGTGGAAAAGTCAAGTAACAGTTTCCTGTTAGGGAAGGATTCTCACTTCAGTTTCTAAAATAAATAAGAAGGTAGAGAATTAAAGGCGGAGAGGCCAATTAAGAGAAAGTTCTGATGGTATATATATAAAATTAGAAAGGGCTAGCTAAACCCAAGTATGGAAAAAGCAGGTGAGAGTACAAAAAAGAATCAGTGCATTGTAGCCAGCTTTCGTCACCTGGTAGAGTTAACATTAATTCACTACTTATTGACTTCTCACCAGGTCTGCTTTATCCATCACTGTGTACAGAGCCTACCACGGTATATAGCACATAGTAGGTGCCTCATAAGTATTCTTAGATGAATGAAGTAGGTCCCTACCTCCAAGGAAGATGAAAGGAAACAGGTAAATAAATAAAGTCAAATATGTCTAAATTGCTCTGAGAAGGTCTTATAAAACAAGGAAAAGCAGCAATCTCAGCACAAAGGCTGGAGCAGAAGTCCATGGGGAGAGGGCAGTAGAAGCAGATGTGCAACTGCTGCATTGCCTTTTCACATTCCGGGGCAGCACATAAACAGTCTTGCAGAGCCCTTAGGCCGTGGGAGTTTTAAGTCACCTGATGAGTGAGGCGCTGGCTCCTCCCCTGGTGTGATCAGGAGCCAGAGTACAGTAGAACTATCTGTCGGAACCTTGGCTCCAGCCTAACCCTGCCGGCTTGGTGTTTGTGGTTGTAGGGAGCCCCAGCTTCTCTCCTGGCATGATCAAGTGTCTGAGCCCTAGGCCTTCATGTTGAATACAATTGATTGCCTTAAGCATCAGGTAAGAACTCCTGCAGAGCTTTGCAGGAAGCCAGCTCCTTTTCTTGGAGGCCAGCTTGTAGGGAGATCAGTCTTGAGCAAATGAGTCCTTCACTCTCAGCTCACCAGCCTGATTGAAAGGGTGGCCTTTAAGCATTGCAGCCCACGCTGCCAGTAACCTGTTCCACTCCAACCTGTAAGACTTGTGCGGCTGGTCAGCGACGTCACCATAGGACACTGTGGAGGATGTTTAGAAAAGGGTGACCACTCCAGGCTGTTAACTGAGCTCAGTCAAGGTAGATTGGCAAGGACTATTTGCAGTGGAATGCTGGTAAATGTTGAACAACTGCTCTTCGTGGTGGGGAAAGAGAGAGAGGGGACGCAGTGAACTGTAGTATTTGCTGACTTCTGTGGTGTAAATACTCCTCCCCATGGCCAATTTCAAGCTACCAGGGTGACCAAAAGTAGCATTGGGAAGAGAGGCACAGCAGTCCCCATTATATAGTATTTCCACCAGACAAATGCAACAGACATAAATAACCTCAAGATCATAGAGAGTAATTAAATGTAGTGAAATAATTATGAAGTGATGGGTTTTAAGTCTTGATTACATTTGTTTTTAATATAATTTGTTTAATTTTAAGTTGATATAATTTAACTTTTAATAGTGCCTGTGTTTAATAACTAGCTCACACAATTCCTGAAAATGTGACTACCAGCTCACTCCCATGAACTGACAAGAGCTGACTCCAACACACCACTAGGTAAGAACAATCTGGAAGAAGTACTTTGCCCTGCCAAGAAAGTGTTGACACTGGCATCCATGGTTCCTGTGCGGGGGCCGGGAGAGAGGAATAACTCAGTCCTGCAGCACTGCTCCCAGGTCTCTTCCAATGGCCAGGGAAACTGTCATTCTGTAGGAAGAGTGAGTTGTCCTGAATGGCTTGCTTAGCCTCAGGTCCTGGTATCCGTGGTTGATAGTCAGTTGCGTTTACTGGATGGTGCAATGCCACAGGTTTGCCAGGAGGCTGGGAGGCCCTGAGAGCAGAGGGATGATGTTAGGAGATATTGGAATGACTGCCATACCTACCCGCGCCATGTCCAGTACTAAAGTGGGAAACCTGATGACAGTTCACAAGGACGCCACAAAAAAATTCGACACAACCTGGGTAAAAGTGTTTTTTGTTTGTTTTATTAATTTATTAATTTATTTATTTATTTTTGGCTGTGTTGGGTCTTTATTGCAGTGCGCGGGCTTCTCGTTGCTGTGGCTTCTCTTGTTGCAGAGCACAGGCTCTAGGCACACGGCCTGCAGTAGTTTTGGCTCATGGGCTCAGTAGTTGTGGCTTGCGGGGTCTAGAGCGCAGGCTTCGTAGTTGTGGTGCACCGGCTTAGTTGCTGCACGGCATGTGGGATCTTCCCGGACCAGGGCTCGAACCCATGTCCCCTGCATTGGCGGGGAGATTCTTAACCAGTGCACCACCAGGGAAGTCCCTGTTTTATGGGGCTTTTTTTTTTTTTTAGGGATTTAAGTGTAAGATAGTCAGTGTGCAGAAATGAAGAAGAAATCATTATAGCTCTGAAATGGGTCAAAGAAAAGTAAAGAAGGAAAGTTTGAATAGGATCTTTAATGATGACTAGAGAAGACTGATCACTGAAGTGGGAAGGAAAGATTACAGGGTGGGTGTTCTTTGGCAGAGGAAGCAAGGCAGACAAAACGTAGGAATGTGAAGGCACAGAGAGTGTTTCTGTATTGCCCGGGAGCCTACTTGGGTACCTGGGCAGGGGGCTGTTGTGGTCTGAATACTTACGTGCCCCCGAAATTCAGATATTGACCTTCAAATCCCCAAGACAATAGTATTAGGACGTGGGCCTTTGGGGGTGACTAGGTCATGAAGCAGAGCCCTCACGATTGGGATTAGTGCCCTTATGAGAGGCCCCACAGTGCTCCCTCACCCGAGTAGAGATAAGAGTGGTCGAGGGGTTCAGGGCCAGGTGGTCAAGGGCATTTTTATGTCATGCTAAAGAGTTTCAAGTTTTTTCCTTTAGTAATAGAAAGACCTTAGAGTAAGCAGAGGACTGAAAGAATTAGGTATGTGGTTTTGAAAGAATTCTGGAGACACCCTTGGGCACCACTCTATTACCTGGGGATCATGGGTAAAATTTCCCCAGTCAGTGGACAGGCCGCTGGCTACTGCTGGAGGCTTTCTGTCAGGGCTTGGCCCTAACCTGTTCTTAAAGGGAATGTTTGCTCACTGCCAAAACAGTAGTCTTTATATCTAAAATTATTCTCCTCCTCTCCAAAAGGTAAATTAGAAAAGCAATATACCTTTAGTCAAGAGAATTAATCTTTCATCATTTAAGTAGCTTTTCACAGCAGCTACTTAAGTTTTAAAGACAATTTGATGCACATAAATGGCTATAAGCCCCCGGAACTCTCTTTATGCTTGCATCTTGAATTTATCGGACCCATCTTCTTCCAGTAATTCTAGAGTTTTCTTTGTCCTGTTGTCTTCAAGAAATGTATTTCTGTAAATCTGGATTGAGAACTTGGAAAAATACACAGAGCTGAAGCCTCTTAAAACCTTTATTTCTTTTTTAAAGAAAAATTACTTGAGTACATCTTAAAAGGAAAAACTTAAGATCTTAATAGGTATGTCAGTGGAGTGTGCAGATATGAATGTGCAATATGAAAAGTATGTGTAGGCAGGAGCATCTGGAGAGCTCTTCTTCATTTAAAATCAGATTATCTGGCTCAATTTCAAAGCTCTGGGTTACTCAGTTTTGCAGTTCGAAAAACAATGTAAAGTTGAGTTATGGAGCTGTCTATGTGACTACTGCCAGGGGCAGTGAATGAAGCTATTCTGTAAGAGATCAATAGCTTTAGTGCAGACTGGGTCAGTGTCACATTCCTCACTGGACATAGTGACTATCTGAGATGGGTTTTAGGTTAAGCTCCTTGACCCCAGCCTGGTCTTCTGCCTTGGGGCATAAACTGAAGTGTTTCCACATTTCCCCAGATGTCAGATCAGGCAGGAATTAGAAAAGCCAGCCAGCCACCAAACATCCTACTGGAGTTGGCCTCCGAGGGTGATGTGGACCAGAGCTTGAATCACAAAGCCCACAACTGATGTCCCTAGGCCAGATGATTTATGTCACCCAGGCAGCATTTCTGTAAAGTCAAATTGGTTGGTATCATTTAAAATCTGAAGGACTTAACAACAAAAAAGCAATTCTTTTTTTTTTTGCAGTACGCGGGCCTCTCACCTTTGTGGCCTCTCCCGTTGCGGAGCACAGGCTCTGGATGCACAGGCTCAGCGGCCATGGCTCACGGGCCCAGCCGCTCTGCGGCATGTGGGATCTTCCCGGACCAGGGCACGAACCCGTGTCCCCTGCATTGGCAGGCGGACTCCCAACCACTGCGCCACCAGGGAAGCCCCAAAAAACAATTCTTATTTCTGGCTTTTCTTTGACTAATTGGACAAGCCTGGGCCTGCATTGTTAAAGCAGTTGTCTGGAACTAAGTAGCCCTTGCCCCTCTCAGATGGGTCAAACATTCTCTACTTGTCCATCTTACCCACCCCCTTTCTCCAGGCTGCTTTAGACATTTTTGCTACCCTCATAGCTTCAATAGGCCAAGGTCATATTTAAAAGATTGAATAGCAGGTATTACACGGGCAGTCAGAAAGGACCAGGCTTGAGCACCAGGACAGGATCCTAGAACATGACTGTGCTAGGCTGGACATTACCCGTTTAGTTACTGGATCATAAAAAGGTTCAGGAAATCCCAGGGAAGGAACTGGGGAGGCACTTTGGGGAGTGGGGCCCTCAGGAGCTTGTGTTGGTAGCTTTTTACCAACTAGCATGGAAGTACAGGATGTTTATTAAGAGTACTCCTTAATCAATACATGTGGAAGAGAGAGAAAGGAAACAAGAACAGCAGAGCAGGAAAAGGGCAGCATGAAGGTCTTTGTGCTGATGGAATCTCTATCTTGACTGCAGTGATGGTTACCCGAATCTTCATATGTGACAAAATGACACAACTCTACATATACCCTGTACCAATGTCAGTTTCCTGCGTTTGATATTCTCCCATGATTATGTAAGATGTAACTACCTTGGGGACATAGGTGAGGGATACAGAGGATCTTTCTGTATTATCTTTTCAACTCCTTGTGAATCCATAATTATTTCAAAAGTTAAAATTAAGCAAATCAAACAAACAAAAGGGGGGAAAAAGGAGTGGGCAGAGCAGGAAGTTGAGCTGCAGAACAGGCCCAGGGACAGCCTCAGCTGACCCCATGGGGAGCTCAGGAGCTGGATGGCCCTTCATAGTTGCTTCCCATGAGGGCAAAATAACCTGGCC
Organism: Phocoena sinus; assembly: GCF_008692025.1. Taxonomy (NCBI): domain Eukaryota; kingdom Metazoa; phylum Chordata; class Mammalia; order Artiodactyla; family Phocoenidae; genus Phocoena; species Phocoena sinus. The sequence continues at coordinate 138,342,900 of NC_045765.1, read as the reverse complement.
TTTCTGCCCCAACACAGATCACTCAGTGAATGTGGGAAGGGTCTTGCCCTTGGTGGAGGCTGCCCTCTACCGCCGAGGCAATCCCTAGAGGGGCTGAGAACTGAAGGCTGTTGGCTTAGAGCACCTCCAGCACCTGGTCCTTCATTGAAGGGGTCTGGACGGCACTCTGCAGTGGCCCCCATGACAAGCAGCTGTACCAGTGACCACAGATGAATATCAACACTGCCTCTGGGCACAGGTTGTGACCCTGTCCTACATGGTACCCAAGGCTGTGCCTAAGTTCTTTGGACTGATTCAGAATCAAGCAAGTTCTGGCCTAAGAGAGCAGTTTGATGCCATACTCTTTACCCCCTTTACTAACTTATCATTTAGTCACTACAGAAATTTTTTCATCTTCACATAGTATTAGATCATCAAACTGTTACCAGTCTGTGTCCAGAAATCTGAATCAACTCTTATTATATCTTATTGTAACCTCAAAAAAGAATGCTTTTTGAGAAGGACCAGAATCTTCCTTCTTTTGATGTCTTCCCTTTTCTCTCCCCCAGACCTCTAACTGTACTGTGTTAACCATACAAGGAATAATCAGATGTCTTCAGCTCTGGTTTGTACAATTGCTGGTGCGGCTTTTTACTTTTATTGGTTTCATTTTGATCTATTCATGAGGATTGTTGATCCAGGCATTTGAAAAAACTCACTTCATTGCAAAAGGGATGTTAGGGACCTTGACCCAATAATAGATATATTTTTCTAAGTGGCTCTGAAGCAGTTGTCCCAAAGAAGAAATTATAGTCCCAGACACATCATAGGTTTGTTATTTTCCAAAATCTCATTAAAGAGTTAATGCAAGTAGCATTTTCCTACTACTCCCCTACCTTCTCTCATGCCTGACAGGATTAATGTCATTAATTGCTAAAGTCTAATCTGATTTATTACAATTTCGTATTAAAGATACATAATGTAATTGCCCTTAGGTGTCAAATACTAAGAAACTTGTTACTATTTTAGTTGTGCTGGTTCTTATCCTTTCTATCTTTCATTCAGCTTTTTATTCCTCTCATGAACATTTAATGAAAACTTATGTGTTAAAGGTGGTTTTTAATAGGATTTGTAGCCCAAAAATGTTCTGTTTCTTGTCTTAAATTTTGAAAGAGGGAAAGAAACAAGCAAAGTATAAAAATAAGTCTGGGATTTATCAATAGTTAACTATGTCCTTAAACTCCAACTAGGTGTTCCATATTCTGCTAAGAGCTAGGAAGGATACAGCCATAAAAATCCTTACTCTGAGAGAGTGTACAGTCTAATCAGGAAGAAAAGACTGACTCATATAAAAGCAAAATAACAAGGCACCATAATAAGTTGCTGAATGCTGTTGTAGTATGTAAGTGATGGTAGAATTCAGAAAACTGAAAGGGGACAGGGTAGATAAGAGTTGGTCAAGAAGACTGCATGGAAGAGAAGGAACTCACTTTGAGTATTAACGAAGGGGTGGGATGTGGAGAGAGAAATGGAAGAGACTCATTCCAGTGTAGTAACACTATTAGAGGTGCAGAAAGGTGAAAATAGCAGAGGTTTGATATTGATAAGAACTTACTGTTAACTTTCCCCTAAGAATTTCGAGTGTTGAAACCATCCAACACCTCAGTCTACTCTCAAAATTTTCTGGCAAAGTGAAAGAGGCAAATATTTTTTATTGTTTTACAGCTGAGGTTATTGACTTTCTCAATTAGAGTTTGGGCTGATTCTAATTACCTGCTGCTAACCTAGAAGAGTCAAGGAGTTAGGCGTTCAGCATCAGAAGATGAAAACCTGTATTTTCTGGCAGTGTGAACATGAGCAAATTGTTTAATCTGGTGAGCCCTGGTTTTCTCACCTAGGAATGGAAATGGGAGCCTTATTTATATTACTGGGTTATTGTGGCTATTAAATTATATCAAAAAGTGTGGAAATTCTTTTTAAACTATTAAACAATACAAATGCTAGTGTTTTGGTTACTCTCTCCACTAGACCACACTTTTATGTCATGGATTTAGATTCTTTTCATTAAAAAGTTAAGTGCAATGATTTTTGTTTTAAAGATGAATATGGGGTTTTTTTAATACAATTTTTGAAGGTTATAATCCATTTACAGTTATTCAAAATATTGGCTATATTCCCCATGTTGTACAATACATCCTATCTTACACCCAATAGTTGGTACTTCCCAACTCCTATATTGCCCCTCCCCCCACCCCCACTGGCCACCACTAGTTTGTTCTCTACATCTGTGAGTCTGCTTCTTTTTTGTTATATTCACTAGTTTGTTGTATTTTTTAGATTGCACATATAAGTGATATCATGCAGTATCTGTCATTCTCTAACTTATTTCACTTAGCATAATGCCCTCCAAGTCCATCCGTGTTGCTGCAAATGGCAAAATTTCATTCTTCTTTATGGCTGAGTAGTATTCCATTGTGTATACATACCACATCTTCTTTATCCATTCATCTGTTGATGGACACTTAGGTTGCTTTCATATCTTGGCAATTGTAAATAATGTTACTGTGATCATTGGGGTGCATGTATCTTTTCAAATTAGTGGTTTTGGTTTTTTGGATATATACCAGGAATGGAATTGCTGGGTCAAATGGTAGTTCTATTTTTAGTTTTTTGAGAAGCCTCCATACTGTTTTCCACAGTGGCTGCAACAATTTACATTCCCACCAACAGTATATGAGGGTTCTCTTTTCTCCACATCTTCGCTAACATTTGTTATTTGTGTTCTTTTGCTGATAGCCATTCTGACAGGTGTGATGTGATATCTCATTGTGGTTTTGATTTGCACTTCCCTGATGATTAGTGATGTTGAGTATATTTTCATGTGCCTGTTGGCCATCATCTGCATTTTCTCTTTGGGAAAAATGTCTATTCAGGTCTTCTGCCTTTTAACTGGACTGTTTTTTTGATGTTGAGTTGTATGAGCTGTTGATATATGTTGGATGTTGATCCCTTGTCAGTCATATCATTTGCAGATATTTTCCCCCACTTACTAGGTTGTCTTTTTGTTGATGGTTTCCTTTGCTGTGCAAAAGCTTTTAAGTCTAATTGGTAACATTTGTTTATTTTTGTTTTTATTTACTTTAGGAGATGGATCCAAAAAAATATTGCTGTGGTTTATGTCAGAGAGAGTTGTGCCTATATTTTCCTCTAGGACAATAGTATCTGGTCATACATTTCGGTCTTTAATCCATTTTGAGTTTATTTTTGTATATGCTGTTAGAGAATGTTCTTATTACAGACTTTTACTTGTAGCTGTCCAGTTTTCCCAGCACCACTTATTGAAGAGGCTGTCTTTTCTCCATTGTATATTCTTGCCTCCCTTGTCACAGATTAACTGACCATAAGTGCATGGGTTTATTTCTGGGCTCTCTATCCTGTTCCATTGATCTGTGTGTCTGTTTTTGTGCCAATACTGTAGCACAAAAACAGATTACTGTAGCTTTGTAGTATACTCTGAAGTCAGAGAGTATGATTCCTCCAACTCTATTCTTCTTTCTCAAGATTATTTTGGCTATTTGGGGTCTTTTGTGTTTCCATACAAACTTTTTACACTACCAGTAGCAACCATCAGGCTGCCATGAAATTTATTTAGTAAGGCTCAGCTAGTATTTTTTTTTATTTTTGGAGTATAGTTGATTAACAATGTTGTGTTAGTTTCAGGTGTACAGCAAGGTGATTCAGTTATACACATCCATGTATCTATTCTTTTTCAAATTCTTTTCCCATTTAGGTTGTTACATAATATTGAGCAGATTTCCCTGGCCTATACAGTACGTCCTTGTTGGTTATCCATTTTAAATATAGCAGTGTGTACATGTCAATCCCAAACTCCCTAACTAGTATTTTTTAATGAAAAAGCATAGAACAGGAGAGTAAGATATATATTGCACTCTTTAGTATGGAAGATTATATCATTTATAGTAATGGTAGGTATCATTTAGGGATACACAGAGACATAAGTGATGTATATATGGGTCAAATGTATATTTGTGGATTGTTGTCAAAAATTGAAAGCCCTAGTTATACTACAGTACTGAAAGTACAAAACATTCAGTCCTCATTTTTTTGAATCCTCAAGTTAAACCAAAAAAAATTAGATTTCAGATATAAGTTACACTATGTAACGAACATGAGATTATGATGAAATAGAGCATGGTACTACATATTCTGCATTTTTTCTTATGCCTGTGCTGAAACTCAAATTCTACCTTCACTTCTTCTACCCAGTATAGAAAGTAAAGGGTTGCTTCATTTGTTTCCATTAAAATCTACATGCCTAGAACCCATCCTGCACTATATTTTCTGGAAGCTATTTTTTTTCCTATTCTTTTTCTTTCTTTTTTTTTATTGGAGTAAAATTGCTTAACAATATTGTGTTAGTTTCTGCTGTACAGTGAAGTGAATCAGCTATAAGTATACATATATCCCCTCCCTCTTGGACCTCCCTCCCCCCTCCATAACCATCTAGGTTATCACAGAGCACTGAGCTGAGCTCCCTGTGCTACACAGCAGGTTCCCACTAGCTAACTATTTTAAACATGGTAGTGTATTTATGTCAAACCTAATCTCCCAATTTGTCGCATCCTCCACTTACCCCCTCCCCATGTCCACATGTCCATTCTCTACGACTACATCTCTATTCCTGCCCTACAAACAGGTTATCTGTATCATTTTTCTAGATTCCACATAAATGCATTAATATACGATATTTGTTTTTCTCTTTCTGACTTACTTCCTCTGTAAGACAGACTCTAGGTCCATCCACATCTCAAAAAATGACCCAATTTCATTCCTTTTTATGGCTGAGTCATATTCCGTTGTGTATATGTACCACATATTCTTTATCCATTCATCTCTTGTTGGACATTTAGGTGTTTCCGTGTCCTGGCTATTGTAAATAGTGCTGCAGTGAACATTGGGGTACATGTGTCCTTTTGAATTATGGTTTTCTCTGGGTATATGCCCAGTAGTGAGGTCTATTTTTAGTTTCTTAAGGAACCTCCATACTGTTCTCCATAGTGGCTGTATCAATTTACATTCCCACCAATAGTGCAAAAGGGTTCCCTTTTCTCCATGCCGTCTCCAGCATTTATCGTTTGTAGATTTTTTGATGATGGCCATTCCGACAGGTGTGAGATAATACCTCATTGTAGTTTTGATTTGCATTCCTCTAATAATTAGTGATGTTCAGCATCTTTTTCATGTGCGTCTTAGCCATCTGTATGCCTTCTTTGGTGAAATGGCTATTTAGGTCTTCTGCCCATTTTTTGATTGGGCTGTTTGGTTTTTGATATTGAGGTCCATGAGCTGTTTATATATTTTGGAGATTAATCCTTTGTCCATTGCTTCATTTGCTAATATTTTCTCCCATTCTGAGGGTTGTCTTTTCATCTTGTTTATGGTTTCCTTTGCTGTGCAAAAGCTTTTAAGCTTAATTAGGTCCCATTTGTTTATTTTTGTTTTTATTTTCATTACTCTGGGAGGTGGGTCAAAAAAGATCTTGCTGTGGTTTATATCAAAGAATGTTTTTCCTGTGTTTTCCTCTAAGAGTTTTATAGTGTCTGGCCTTACATTTAGGTCTTTAATCCATTTTGAGTTTATTTTTGTGTATGGTGTTAGGGAGTGTTCTAATTTCATTCTTTTACAGTAGCTGTCCAGTTTTCCCAGCACCACTTACTGAAGAGGCTGTCTTTTCTCCATTGTATGTTCTTGACTCCTTTGTCATAAATTAGGTGACCATATGTGCGTGGGTTTATCTCTGGGCTTTCTATCCTGTACCGTTGATCTATATTTCCGTTTTTGTGCCAGTACCATACTGTCTTGATTACTGTAGCTTTGTAGTATAGTGTGAAGTCAGGGAGCCTGATTCCTCCAGCTCCATTTTTCTTTCTCTTGAGAAAGAAAAATTTCTTTGGCTATTCGGGGTCTTTTGTGTTTCCATACAAATTGTAAAATTTTTTGTTCTAACTCTGTGAAGAATTCCTTTGGTAGTTTGATAGGTATTGCATGAATCCATAGATTGCTTTGGGTAGTACAGTCATTTTCACAATATTGATTCTTCCAATCCAAGAACATGATATATTTCTCCATCTGTTTATGTCATATTTGATTTCTTTCATCAGCGTTTTATAGTTTTCTGAGTACAAGTCTTTTGCCACCTTAGGTAGTTTTATCCCTAGGTATTTTATTCTTTTTGATGAGATGGTAAATGGGATTGTTTCCTTAATTTCTCTTTCTGATATTTTGTTGTTATTGTATCCTTACCAAATTCATTGATTAGTTCTAGTAGTTTTCTGGTGACATCTTTAGGATCTTCTAGGTATAGTATCATGTCATCTGCAAACAGTGACAGTTTTACTTCTTTTCCAATTTGTATTCCTTTTATTTCTTTTCCTTCTCTGATTGCCATGGCTAGGACTTCCAAAACTATGTTGAATTATAGTGGCGAGAATGGATATCCTTGTCTTGTTCCTGATCTTAGTGGAAATGCTTTCAGTTTTTCACCATTGAGAATGATGTTTGCTATGGGTTTGTCATATATGGCCTTTTTTATGTTGAGGTAGTTTCCCTCTATGCCCATTTTCTAGGGAGTTTTTACCATAAATGGGCATTGAATTTTGTCAAAAGCTTTTTCTGCATCTGTTGAGTTGATCATATGGTTTTTATTCCTTAATTTGTTAATATGGTGTATCACATTGATTGATTTGCATATATTGAAGAATCCTTGCATTCCTGGGATAAATCCCAGTTGATCATGGTGTATGATCCTTTTAATGTGCTTTTGGATCCTGTTAGCTAGTATCTTGTTGAGGATTTTTGCATCTATATTCATCAGTGATATTGGTCTGTAAGTTTCTTTTTTTGCGATATATTTGTCTGGTTTTGGTATCAGAGTGATGGTGGCCTCATAGAACAAATTTAGGAATGTTCCGCTGCAATTTTTTGGAAGAGTTTGAGGAGGATGGGTGTTAGCTCTTCTCTAAATGTTTGACAGAATTCACCTGTGAAGCCATCTGGTCCTGGACTTTTGTTTGTTGAAAGATTTTTAATTACAGTTTCAATTAATACTTGTTACTTGTGACAGGTCTGTTTATATTTTCTAATCCTTCCTGGTTCAGTCTTGCAAATTGTACCTTTCCAAGGATTTGTCCATTTCTTCGTGGTTGTCCATTTTATTGGCGTATAGTTGTTTGTAGTAGTCTCTTATAATCCTTTGTATTTCTGTGGTGTCAGTTGTGATTTCTTCTTTTTCATTTCTAATTTTATTGATTTGTGTCCTCTCCCTTTCTTTCTTGATGAGTCTGGCTAATAGTTCATCAATTTTGTTTTTCTTCTCAAAGAACCAACTTTTAGTTTTATTGATGTTTGCTATTGTTTTCTTCATTTCTATTTCATTTATTTCTGCTCTGATCTTTATGATTTCTTTCCTTCTACTGACTTTGGGTTTTCTTTGTTCTTCCTTCTCTAGTTGCTTTAGGCATAAGGTTAGATTGTTTATTTGAGATTTTTCTTGTTTCTTGAGGTGAGATTGAATTGCTATAACTTCCCTCTTAGAACTGCTTTTGCTGCATTCCATAGGTTTTGGGTTGTTGTGTTTTCATTGTCATTTGTTTCTATGTATTTTTTAATGTCTTTTTTGATTTCTTCAGTGATCTCTTGGTTATTAAGTAGTGTATTGTTTAGCCTCCATGTGTTTGTATTTTTAACAGATTTTTTCCTGTAATTCATATCTAGTCTCATAGCGTTGTGGTCGGAAATGATACTTGATACAATTTCAATTTTCATAAATTTACCAAGACTTCATTTATGACCCAAGATATGATCTATCCTGGAGAATGTTCCATGAGCACTCGAGAAGAAAGTGTATTCTGTTGTTCTGGGTAGAATGTCCTATAAATATCAATTAAGTCCATCTTGTTTAATGTATCAGTTAAAGCTTGTGTTTCCTTTTTTATTTTCATTTTGGATGATCTGTCCCTTGGTGAAAGTGGGGTGTTAAAGTCCCCTACTATTATTGTGTTACTGTCAATTTCCCCTTTTATGGTTGTTAGCATTTGCCTTACGTATTGAGGTGCTCCTATGTTGGGTGCATAAATATTTACAATTGTTGTATCTTCTTCTTGGATTGATCCCTTGATCATTATGTAGTGTCCTTCCTTGTCTCTTATAACATTCTTTATTTTAAAGTCTACTTTATCTGATATGAGTATTGCTGCTCCAGCTTTCTTTTGATTTCCATTTGCATGGAATATCTTTTTCTATCCCTTCACTTTCCGTCTGTATGTGTCCCTAGGTCTGAAGTGGGTCTCTTGTAGACAGCATATATATGGGTCTTATGTTTGTATACATTCAGCCAGTCTGTGTCTTTTGGTTGGAGCATTTAATCCATTTATATTCAAGGTTATTATCGATATGTATGTTCCTATTACCATTTTCTTAATTGTTTTGGGTTTGTTTTTGTGGGTCTTTTTCTTCTCTTGTGTTTCCCGCCTAGAGAAGTTCCTTTAGCATTTGTTGTAAAGCTGGTTTGGTGGTGCCAAATTCTCTTAGCTTTTGCTTGTCTGTAAAGCTTTTGATTTCTCTGTTGAATCTGAATGAGATCCTTGCTGGGTAGAGTAATCTTGGTTGTAGGTTTTTCTCTTTCATCACTTTAAGTATATCCTGCCACTCCCTTCTGGCCTGCAGAATTTCTGCTGCCTATCAGCTGATAACCTTATGGGGATTCCTTTGTATGTTATTTTTTGCTTTTCCCTTGCTGCTTTTAATATTTTTTCCTTGAATTTGATTTTTGTTAGTTTGATTAATTATGTGTCTTGGTGTATTTCTCCTAGTGTTTTTCCTGTATGGGACTCTCTGCACTTCCTGGACTTGGGTGACTATTTCCTTTCCCACGTTAGGAAAGTTTTCCACTATAATCTCTCTGAATATTTTCTCAGACCTTTTCTTTTTCTCTTCTTCTTCTGGGACCCCTGTAATTCGAATGTTGGTGCTTTTAGTGTTGTCCCAGAGTTCCCTGAGACTGTCTTCAATTCTTTTCATTCTTTTTTCTTTATTCTGCTCCTCGGCAGTTATTTCCACCATTCTATCTTCCAGCTCACTTACTTGTGCTTCTGCCTCAGTTATTTTGTTATTGATTCCTTCTAGTGTATTTTTCATTTCAGTTATTTTGTTGTTCATCTCTGTGTTTGTTCTTTGGTTCTTCTAGATCTTTGTTAAACATTTCTTGTATTTTCTCAATCTGTGCCTCCATTCTGTTTCCAAGATTCTGGATCATCTTTACTATAGTTACTCCAAATTCTTTTTCAGGTAGGTTGCTATTTCCTCTTCATTTATTTGGTCTTGTAGGTTTTTACCTTGCTCCTTTATCTGTGACATATTTTTTTGTCATCTCTTTGTTTTGTTTTGTTTTTGGTGGCTGGATTATGTTTCTGTCTTACTGGTTTTTGGCCTGAGGCTTCCAGCACTGGAGTTTGTAGGCTCTTGGGTAGAGCTGGGTCTTGGTGCTGAGATGAGGACCTCTGAGAGACCTCACTCCGATGAATAGTCCCTTGGAGTCTGAGGTTCTCAGTTAGTCCAGTGGTTCGGACTTGGAGCTCCCACTGCAGGAGCTCAGGCCTGACCCCCGGCTGGTGAACCAAGATCCTGCAAGCCATGCAGGGTTCAAAAAAAGAAGAAAAGGAGCAGGACAATAACAAAGAGTAAAACAATAAGATTAGAAAACTAACTGATGTGTTAGAAAGAATATAAAAATATATATGAAACAACAACTGGAAGGTAAACCGGAACCACAATAGTAAAAAAGAGGAGAAAAAAAAAACCCAAAAAGGCCTTGGCTGTGGGGCAGGGCTTAGGCAGGGGCAGGGTTTCAGCAGTTGGCAGGGCCTATACTTAGGACCCACAGGGCTGGAGAAGGCCCTGGGGGTGGTGGGGGTGGGGCTTAGGCTCATGGTAGCAGGACAGGCCCAGGAGTGCCTCTGGCCTTGGAGCATGTAGGACCAGGTCCAGGACCCCAGCAGGCTCACTGGGCCCAAGTGGGCAGGGGATATGCTTGGCGTGTCCCTCCCCAGCCTCTGATCCCAGAGGGCCCCTCCCCATTGGCCTCTCTTCTTCTTCCCCCCCTCCCTCCTACGCCTTTAGGACCAACGCAGCCCAGAGGGGGCCTTGGAGGGCAGGGGACCTGGCCTGGGAGCCCAGCAGGCTTTCCAGGGCTGAGTGGGTCGGGGAAATGCCTACTGCATCTCTCCTGATTCTCAGGTCCTGGAGGGTGCGCCCCCACCATGGCCTCTCCTCCTCTTTCCCCCTCTTCCCTCCCTCCTTCCCATGTCCTTAGGACCCATGAGGCTGGAAGGGGCCCCAGAGGATGGAGGACCAGGCCCGGGAGCCCAGCAGGCTTCCTGGGGCCCGAGTTGGCAGCAGAAACACCCACCGTGCCTTCCCTGATCCTCTGGTCCCAGATGACCCCTCCCACCCGCCTCTCCTCTTCTCCCCCTGCCTCCCTCTTATGCCCCTAGGACCAACTTGGCTGGGAGGAGGCCTCAGAAGGTGGAGGACCCAGCCTGGGAGCCCAGCAGGGTTCCTGGGGAGGATTGGGCAGGGCAAATGGTAGGTGCGCTCCCCCTAATCCTCCGAGCCCCCAAGGGTCCCTCCAGGTATGGGAACCCCTCTCCCCTCCCAGACACCCCTCAGGGGCTCCAGTCCTAGCTAACCTCCACTTCTCCTCCCCCGTCACTCCCCACCACATCCTACATGGTCTCTCAAGGGTTCCTCCTATCTCCTTGGGCATCAAGGTCCCCCACCAGTGTCCAGCAGGCTCCCTAGTTGTGGGGAGACACGAACTCTGCATCCACCCCCACCGCCATCTTGACTCTGCCCTCCCAAAAGTGGTTTTTTCTATTTTTTGGAAGCTTTTAAGTTGCTTATTTTTGAAAACTCTCAATCAGAATTGTGGAATCAAACAATAAAACTCAGTATGTATAGAAATCCATTTTATCAGTCTAGGTCCAGGGAGGAAAGAGATGGCATATGCAAAGAGTCTAACTAGAGAGAGTGTAATGATGTGTATCTTTACAAAAGAGTCCACAGAGTTAAGGAAACCAATTCGTGGTGAAGGACCCAGAGCTAGCAATAGCTGAGAGCCTTTACTGCCCCGTATCTACCTGAGCAAGGGGAGAAAACAGCATTCTAGATCCCAGGTGGGACACAGAGTAGTAGGAGAGGAGCCATGTGACCAGAGCTGTCATGGTGGAACACAGTCTCTGCCAGAAACAGAGAGAAGCAGAGAGGGGGGACTTTAAAATTATTTTTGATGCAAATAACAGAATATCCCGTTAATAGTGGCTCCAGCCATATGGACATTTATGGTTTACTTAAATTTAGAAGTGGTCTCGGGTTTGGTTAGGCAGGTTAAGGATGTCATCAGGCTTTTCTTGGGTTTCTGCTCCACCTCTAGTGTGATGGCTTTTTGGCTTCATGATTGTCACCGCCTAATGGCCAGACGATAGCTAAAGCTCCAGACAACACATACATACTCAAGGCTTGAAGATAGAACGGGTAATGGTGTCAGCAAGCTCTTCTTTTGCACCTTGTCCATTTTTTAAGGCATCTAAAGGTTTTCCAGAAGTCTTCAGCCAACGTCCACATAAGTCTCTTTAGTCAGAACTCTTTCACCTGCCACCTCCAGTTGCAAAGGATGTCATAAGTGTGAACATCTGGCAAAGGTGAATGGGATATCTTAACTGGTTTAGACTAAACCCAATGTAGCCACGAGTTGGGGTGATTTGGTTCCTAACTGTTGGGTAACCAACCAATGGTGTCTGCCCACAGGAACGTCTTTTTTCTCACACGTGGCTTGCTGGAATTGTAATTGGATTGCATTGAACCTATAGATCAATTTAGAAAAAAATCGATAACAGTATTGAGTCTTCCAATTTATGAACATGGAATATCTGTTCATTTACTGAGGTCATCTTTAATTTTTCTCCAGATAAGTTTTATAGTTTTCAGTGTCAAGGTCTTGCACACCTTTCAACAGATTTATTCCTAGGTATTTAATATTTTTCATGCAGTTACAAATAGTATTGTGGTTTTTTTTAATTTATGAAATTTATTTTCTTATATAAATTATGTATTTCTCTGGGCAGACAGCCTTCACCTTATTGCACTAATAGCACATCTGTAATACCAAGCTACAGGACAAGTCTTAGCAAGGTCTCTATTCAATGTAGCATTTGTCTACTGGGCATTGTAGAGGAGGATGAGGAAAAGCCAGGATCCAGCTCAGGTGAAGAAGGGGGAGGGGGCAATGTGTCTCCGCTCTGACAGTTGGTTTTCTCCCGGGAAGGGAACATTCAAAGTTATGTCTGGATTCTGGAAGTGGGAGGAGATCTTGGAGGCTGAGAAGCCCAATGCAGCACTGCAGCTCGGCTCCACAGGAACTTCTTAAAAGAACCTAAGGTAAAGAATAAAGTGCCCTGATTGAGTTCATAGGCACAACAGCTTCTAGATCACAGGTTCAAAGAAGGAAATAAATTAGTAGGTTAGAAGGACACACAATCGGCCAGATTCATTTCTGTTTTCTGTTCTATTGTTGTGAAAACAGTCATTTTTTGCTTTCTCGAGATTAATGCTTTTCAGATAGCATTTGAAATTTCAATCTCCTTTTCTGTAATTCAGAATCACCTTTAACATCTGTGTTCTCTGTCATTTGGTACAGTGCTCAAGAAGGGAAAATAATAGGCCAGTGACTAAGAAAAACCTTGGAAGACAAGTGGCCTTAGTGATTGTCACTAAAATGCAAACATAGCTTGAAATAGTAAAGCAGGAGGCACGAAAGCTCTTCCAGGGCTCTCAGGAGGACCCTTGAATGGCAGGAAGTGGAATATTATAAGTGTGTGATAAGAGTTACTCTTCTTTTTTTATTCATGTGGCAGTGGGGGGGAAAGAAAATTCTAAAGCAAGAAGACCAGACATAAATCATAAGAGTGTAGAGGAAATGTAAGGACAGCATGTTCAAGGGGAAAATGAAAAGTAAAAGAGTAAATTCTGGGCTTCCCTGGTGGCGCAGTGGTTGAGAGTCCACCTGCCGATGCAGGGGTCACGGGTTCGTGCCCTGGTCAGGGAGGATCCCACATGCCACGAAGCGGCTGGGCCCGTGAGCCATGGCCGCTGAGCCTGCGCGTCCAGAGCCTGTGCTCCGCAATGGGAGAGGCCACAACAGTGAGAGGCCCACATACCACAAAAAAAAAAAAAAAAAGAGCAAGTCCTGAATGCCAAGATTAGCTATGTTCTCCCAGCCACTGGGTCCTCCTTGGCAAGCACCCCACTGGCAATGAGGCCAACCTGAGCCTGAACCCCTCTAGTCCTTGAGCCTCTCTTTTCATTTCAAAGCTTGACAACCTCTTTACCCAGAGCACACACTTCACTCTTAGGAGAAGAAACAAAGCTAAGTGGCTCATCAGCTCATGACACAATGTTTAGGGACCTCTGCAGCAGCTTGCTAGTGGCTGACCAGTTGAAATTTATTTTTCTCAAGCTGTTGTGATTCTGGGAATGTAAGGTTTGGCTGCTCGGTTAGCCTGAGTTTTCTGAGATGCAGACCTTGTGCAAGGGATTTACTGGGAGATTAGCTATGCAAGAGATTTATGAGAGGAAATGCTTGTGAGGAAAAAGGGGGAAGGAACTAGAGGGGACTGGGAGAGCTGCAGACTCCAATGCAGTTCTGACCCCTGTGAAGAAGAAATACATGAAGGAAGGAATGAAAGAAAGGGAAGGAGGGAGAGAAGAGAGGGAGGGAGGAAGGAAGGGAGGAAAGGAAGAAAAGAGGGAGGGAGGGAGGGAGGGAGGAAAGGCCTTAGACATCAGTACAAGGCTAGGAAAGTTTTGGCAAAGCCTACACAGGGAGTCTTCAAGCCAAAGCCACCTGACAGAGGAATCACCCCCCCCAACCCCGTCCCAGGAATGGGCCTGTCATGCTACGTCATTGGCTGGATGGGTTTCAGAGCACAGCAACTGAGGGCATAGGCCAGTTATGCTTTCTGCAGTAGGAGATCTGGGAGATGGATTTTTATGGCCACCGAAACCTTTCAGGAGCAACGGGTTGTACAAGCAAAATTTGGAGATGTGTTATCTTTCAGATGAAGAAATACATTGATGAAGGCCCTTTATTAACTATTAGATTCATTTTCAATATCCATATTCAACAGTCATCTCATTTCTTAAAGAATTTTCAATGCTTTTTCCTTATCTTTACATATGTGATCTTATACCCCAGGTTTTCTGAAACAGTCCATTTACAGATTGTCCCGCTGGCCCAGCATCTAAATAATAAAGTCCAAGTTTCCTTAGCTTGGAGTTCAGTCTCCCACAATCTAGTCCCAACTCACCTTCCAACCTTAATTATATACCATTTCACTTTACCTTGTATTTCAACTCTTTTGAAACATTTGCTGCGTCCTAAATGATTCTTGTTTATCCACTGTTATCACTTTGCTCAAATTGTTTTCTCAACTAGAATTTATTCATAGCATATGTTTAGTGTGCCCTTCCCGTGTGTTGAGCCCTAGATTTAGAACTAGATATACGTTAGGGAAAAAACAGATGTGGTTTATACGCTCTTGGAACTTTGAATCTAGTGGAGGAGCAACAGATAATAATCAGGTCAATAGACAAATACATGCTTGCAAATCATGTAAGAGTGTCAGAAGTAAAAGAACGGGATACTCTGATGGAATTAGGGAAGGGTTCTACTTTGATAGAGTGGTCAGAGAAGAGATGGCATTTAAGCTGAAATTTAAATGACGATAAACATGTAGTTACATAAAGAACTTAGTCTTTGTAGGTACAAATCCCATCATCTTCAAGACTTCATGGTCTTCATGAAGTCTTTCCTGACCCTCTTCATCAGATTTTTCAACCATGTTAGCCCTTTGTTATGTACATCTTGCATACATTATATATATATATATAAATATATATATATATAAAATGTTGTAGGTTATACTATATTTTTATGTTTGCCTCATCTTTCCTATCAGACTATAATCTTTTTGAAGTTTTGATAACTCATCTGATTTCTTTCTGTCTCTGTATCTAGCATGGTATTTAGGATAACACTCTTATCGCAAACTAACAAACACTTTGTGTATGAACGAATAGTGTCCCCCCCCTCTTTGCAAGTTTCCCCTTTCTGACATTTATATGAATTCTAAAAGGACACGGAGACTTCATACAGTAGTTGAAAAACGCCCTTCACCTAGTCAGAGAGTTCTGAACTTCAACCAGAAGCAAATCTGTAGCAGTTAAGACCCTTTCTGTTGAGGCAAATGTACTATAGATTCTTTCAGGATAGGATTTTGTAAGTTTATCATTTATTTGAAAATCCATTATTATATACACCGAGTTTTAGGAAGAAAGTCTGGCTAAATGGTAAATCAGTTACTATTTTGAAACAGCTCTTCAGTAGGTAGTTACCACTGGCTGCTAGAATTTAACAGGTTGTTTGAATATATCAAACTACCATGTGTGTTCAGATACAATCTCACCTTACAAATGAGTAGCCTCTGACTTACAGATCAGTTCATGTAGATATAGATTTTTACGGTTGTTATAATTTTACCCCTGTCTTCATAGAAACAAAAGATATAAACAAAGAGAAGGAACATGATGTATTTTTGACAGGCTACCATCTCAGATCTTCATTTCAAAGTTTACCTGGAGAAACACTTTTCTTTGTTATGGACCTTTCCCCTGTATGGAGTATTTTAATGATGTCATATTCTTTACCTATGGGAAACTCCAACTATAGGCAAACTTTCATTAAGGCAAGAACTTCAGTTTTCACATTGTGCCTTGAAACTCCAGTATAGAAATGTTCCTCATCCTAAATTCAATGTCATTATATCCAATTTTATAGTAGAAAACTTGAAAAGATGTGTGCCGGCATTAACCCAGACCTAGAGAGACCATACATATTATTTTAAAAGGACAAAATGAGTGTCACTCACTCAGCTTCTGTACCGGTTTTTGTCACCTAAATAGTTTCCAGAAACAAGGGTTTACGACATCTTTTGGGACCAGAAATGAATCAACATCAAATTAACTTTTCTTTCTGCCTCTAAACACTGAATGCATTTTAATATCTGCCAGATTTTTAAAAAAATTTTTATTGGAGTATATTTGCTTTACAATGTTGTATTAGTTTCTACTGTACAGCAAAGTGAATCAGCTATATGTATACATATATTCCCTCTTTTTTGGATTTCATTTCCATTTCAGTCACCACAGAGCAATGAGTAGAGTTTCTTGTGCTATACAGTAGGTTCTCATTAGTTATCTATTTTATACATAGTATCAATAGTGTATATATGTCAATCCCAGTCTCCCAATTCATTCCACCCCTCTTGCCCCTTGGTGTCTATATGTTTGTTCTCTATGTCTGTGTTTCTATTTCTGCTTTGTAAATAAGATTGTCTATACCAATTTTTTCAGATTCCACATATATGCATCAATATACGATATTTGTCTTTCTCTGACTTACTTCACTTTGTATGACAGTCTCTAGGTCCATCCATGTCTCTACAAATGACCCAATTTCATTCCTTTTTATGGCTGAGTACTATTCCATTGTATATATGTACCACATCTTCTTTATCCATTCCTCTATTTTTGGACATTTAGGTTGCTTCCATATCCTGGCTATTGTAAATAGTGCTGCAATGAACATTGGGGTACATGTGTCTTTTTGAATTATGGTTTTTGCAGGGTATATGCCCAGTAGTGGAATTGCTGGGTCATATGGTAGTTCTATTTTTAGTTTTTTAAGGAACCTCAGTACTGCTCTCCATAGTGGCTGTATCAATTTACATTCCCACCAACAGTGCAAGAGGGTTGGAAATTCTACCCAGTATGCAACTTTGTTCATCTCCTGGCAAGAGGTACTTGTTGCCACTACTTTTGAACCACTTTGAAATTCATTCCTGTCCCTATGACATCACTATCTCCCATTCTCTCAGCTTCAGTCCTCGCACACATGCAATTCATATTGCCAAGGTTAAGGTTATAGTTTTCAGAACAGTGAAAAAAGTTTCATTTAACCAGTTAGTCCAATACATATGTATATCTGTATCTGTTCCTTCATTTTTACTTGTCATTAAAATGTTATCTATCAAGAGAGAACCTGTATATGATAGCTTTTAAGTAGAAAGAAAGCCATTAAAATGAATATATAAAATGTGCACCAGTTTAAATCTGTTGTATTAATTTATAACTCATACTTCTGCTTGTGATTTTGAATATCTCAATGCCCTGAGCCTTGCATGGAACAGAGGAATAACATGGCAGAGGAATGACAGATCAGGAGTCAGGGAGCATGGCACAGTGGAAAGATCCCTTAACAGACAAGGCTGGAGACCTAGATTATATTTTCAGTCCAACTAACTAGTTATGTGGTTTTGAGCAGTCCCTTAACCACTCTGGGGCCCAGTTATTTCATCTCTAAAATTATGGCCCATTTAACAGTTAGGTCCATTCCAACTTCAGCCTTCAATCCTTTTATTTTGTTTTATTTGTTCCTTTCATTTACTGCTGTCAGATTCTGGTGATGATCCAACTGAAAGAATTCACAGACAAACATTCAAAGAAATACCAACTAGACTGTGGGGTTTAAGCGTATGAGCTCTAGAGCCTCTGCCTGGCTTAGGTCCAGTAGTTACTACCTTGTGATTTGGGGTGAGTTACTCACCCACTCTGTGCTTCACTATTCATATCTTTAAAATGATGGTAACAAGAGCACTTGCACCACAGCTTCGTGAGATTGTTTCAGGAATTAAAAGAGATCATTTTTGTAAAGTGCGTAACATGGTGCATGGCTCGTGGAAAGTGGTTATTAGCTATCAGCTAGTATTATTGTTCCATATTAAATATCTGTGTGCCCATGGTACTGTGCAGAGTGAAGCCACAGTATATCCCCATTTCTGCCTATTGTGAATTTAAAATTTCCAAAATGCCAAAGTTCTCATCCAGGGAGGTGATATGTGGAAGTGCAGTAAAGAAATCATTTATTTTTATTATTTTGTTATTTGGCTGAAGAAGGAAATATTGTACTCAGCTGTCATGAGAAATTATTATCCTGAATGAAGGCTGGAGAACAAGAGCCTAGAGGTAGAGATAAGAATAGTAAAGGAGGCAACAGGAATGGGAAGATATGAATGCCTTTACTAAGAGTCACAAATGGTGATAATAGTCTCTAAATTCTTAATGTGTTGGGGTTTTCTTGGCTGCATTAGGTCTTCGTTGCTGCGCACAGGCTTTCTCTAGTTGCGGCAAGCGGGGCTACTCTTCGTTGCGGTGCGCGGGCTTCTCACTGCGGTGGCTTCTCTTGTTGTGGAGCACGGGCTCTAGGCACACAGGCTTCAGTAGTCGTGGCATGCGGGCTCAGTAGTTGTGGCGCGCAGGCTCAGTAGTTGTGGTGCACGGGCTTAGTTGCTCCGCGGCATGTGGGATCTTCCCGGACCAGGGCTCGAACCCGTGTCCCCTGCATTGGCAGGTGGATTCTTAACCACTGTGCTACCTGGGAAACCCCAGTGTGTTGGTTTTAATATGGCTATTTGTGAGGTACCAGAGAAACAGTAGCTTATTTGCTTGCTTTTGGACAGGCTGACTGAAAATTCATCAAATTTAGGTATTTAATTTTTTTTAAAAGTCTGGAATATGTACGCACAGAATTAGTTCTTCTGCCTCAACAATGAATGAATACCTCTAAGTCTCACTACAAAAACAGTTTTGGAGCAAAACATCAGTATGGGTTTCCATAGTGTTGTGATTTAAGGAAATGCTAAAAAAAAATAAATAAATAAGCATTCCACTTGAGTCTCTAGGAAGATGAGCTATGTCATTGAATTGACCTAAAGCCACAGGCATAATATTTCTCAGAAATGGCCTGCTAGGAAAGCCATTTAATTTTGTCATAACATTAATAGTTTTCACAATGATTGGTGGTCTGCCACACACGGAGCATAAGTATTAGAAACTCTTCGCAACTGTTTCTGATTCCTTCACAAGACGTAGCCCCAAAAGAAAAAGATAAAGCTCTTTTCTGGCATTGATCTTTAAAAATTTAAAAAGCATTCGCTGGATAGAGGCCAAGAATTTGTAATGACTTTGACTTAATTGTGCAGTGTCAGATGGTGATTCCATCAGGCAGTATTAACTGAAAAGGAATGATGGGAAGAATGGAAAGACCATACTGAGGATTATATTGGCTAATGACTGGGTTCTGGTTTCTGGACCAGGGAATCTCTGAGGTCATGTAATTATTGCTCAAATATTTTCCTGATGTTAACTTACTAGGGGGTGTTATTTTTGCTATGTGTTTTAGATTTTTAATAGTACTATAAAACTTGTGGCCGTTGAAAGTAACTTCAGCTCAAGACATTTGACTGAATGAAGATTTAGGAAGCTGTTTATCCTTAGAACTGCACTTGCTCTCAGAGTAAGAACTGCACCTTCCAGGGACGATTTCCATCTGACTCTAGAGTCCAGAGCCTCACAAACATGTTGTCTGCAGCGGCCCCTAGTCAGAAATTCTTAGCCTATCCAGCATGCAGTGCAGCCCCTGAAGTCTCCCCTACTATTGGTATAAGATTGGGATCTAGACCTTCTGCAAATTAAGCCTCACTTAGTCAAAAAATGCAGGGATTCATTTCCAAATTGTTCTTCCAGAGGAGAAGTTAGTTTCTTTAAGTACATAATATTGTCTATGACTGTGCCTCTTGGCATTTCTCTTTCTCTAACTTCTACCCAGCCATCCTCCAGGGTCCACTTCAAGTTCTACTTCCTGCATGTAGGTTTCCCAGTTTGTTCCAGCTTTCAGTGATCTCCACCACATCACTGCTCTGGTTAGTTACTCATCAGACAACGTTGGGGAAAGGCCCTCTAGCAATGCTTTGCTGATACTGACTCATCCTTGCTGTTGTTCCACCGTGGGTATGTTCCTGTCTGGCTCCTCCAACAAGCTGTAATCTATTTGAGCGTGGGGATTTGTCTAATACTTTTACTTCTCACAACACTTGCATCTTATATTGCTAAATCTATGATAACTAATTGGACACATAACAGCCACTTGATAAATGTTTTTAAGAAATGAGCAAACCAAGTATTTCTTGGTAGTACTCTATACCAGGCACCACTATGGAAAGCTATGTAATTTGGAGAGCATCATTTCAAAAGCAGGAAGTTTATCACTCGTAAATTATTTCAGGTATTTGATTTTGACATTATCTTGAAGACATAAAATTGCCTTAAAAACAGCTACTTGAAAGTGGACAAAAGTAGAAATGAATGAATGAATGAGTGAATGACATACCTAAAGGCCATGAAATGTGGAAATGATTTTTTTTTTAAGTTAACCTGATCTGTTTTTCTTCTCTAATCTCAACTGTGGGTGAAGAGTGGGGAAGAATTTTTAACAGGCAAATATTCCTGATCCTTGGCTCTTAACATTAGGGACAGTAGGAGAAGGGAATACCTGCTTGGAAAATTAACTGGCGCTGCAAAGTGTAAATTCTTGGGCCAAGTATAAATTTTATAGGCCAGGTAGAATTTTCACAAGTCTAATGACTTTTGAAAACTACTTGTATCCTGGCTCAAAAGACGTTTTTCTTGCTGCCTGTAGTAAGCAGTCAGTAAGCTGTGTTTGGGACCTGGACCAAAATGCTGGCCTTTCATGTCTCAAATTAAAGCTTACTGATCTGAGCTCAGAAGTCCCTCCATACACAATTTAGTAAAATCAGCAGCATAAATATGGAACCAGAGCACAAATATGTCTTGTTCCCTCCAGAAGGAAAATGTGAACTCTCTTCTCATTGGAAGTCTATTGATTACCTAATCCCAGATGCTGTGACACAGTTTTCATCCAAGTGTTGAAGAACAGACAGAAGCCCCTTCTAAAAGCTTAATTTTCATTACTCACTTGGAAGGGATTTTTCAGGGCCTATAAGACATGCAAGGATTATGCCTTGTGTTTGAGAAATGACATAGAAAAACGGAAGGAAAAATCATTTAGACAAGTGCTTCTCAAACTTTAAGGAGCATATGAATCACCTGCGGGACTTGTTCAAACGCAGGTTCTTATTCTGAAGGTCTGACGTGGGACCTGAGAATCTGCATTTCTAACAAGCCCCCAGGGGCCACTGATGCTGCCAGCACACAGACTGCACACTGCTTTGAGTAGCAAGCTCTACAGGACAAAGAGAATGTTTTTTACAGGGAGCACAAATTACAATTCTAGGTTACAATTCCAAGGAATTAATGACTAAAAAATTCTGCCTTGGGCTTCCCTGGTGGCGCAGTGGTTGAGAGTCCGCCTGCCGATGCAGGGGACACGGGTTCGTGCCCCGGTCCGGTAAGATCCCACATGCCGCGGAGCGGCTGGGCCCGTGAGCCATGGCCGCTGAGCCTGCGCGTCCGGAGCCTGTGCTCCACAACGGGAGAGGCCACAACAGTGAGAGGCCCACGTACCGCAAAAAAAAAAAAAAAAAAAAATGCTGCCTTTCAACACTCTGTGACACAGCAAGAATGGAAGGTGAACACAAGCCATTTACCATTTCAAATGGGACAGGAGCATTACTGGTGCATTAATCTGTGTTTTGTTCCAGCTCCCATTCCAAAGGCAGCCAAGATTTCTTTTTCTCTTGGCCCCAGGGGATTTTGCAGGTCTAGAACAGGCCTTCTCTTCCTAGTTTTTTTTTTTTACAAATGTTGGAGCGAGAAGTGAGCATCTCTGGAGTTAAGGAGAGTTGGGACCCAAAGAGAAGAAAGAGAAAGACAATGGATACTTTTTTTGTAAATGTTTATCTCTGTGTGAGACCTCCAGAGACCCTCCCTTGACCCAGGAGTAGGAAATAGAGCTATTTCCTATAGAAATAGCTGCAATTGAATATCCCATGAACTTGGTAAGAACTGAGGAGACTCCGAGTCAGGCTCAAATCAATCTTAGAGAAGTACAGTAATGCGGCATTCTTTGCACCCCGATGACTTTGCCAAAAATTTATACCTGCTTCACGTGAAATCTGTACCTAGGCGGTTTACAAGAATATGCCCTTAAGGTTTTTTAAACTCCACAGCAAAATACGCTAACGAGAAAATAAGGATATTTTTGTGCACACGCACTGATACAAAGCTGTTAACAGAAATGAATAGTGGAGACAGAAATAACCCACCATGTAAACTTGAACCTTTGCTTGTAGTATGCATTCAGTACATAATGCTGTCACTTTTGACATTTACTGAGGTTAACACATTGCATACTCCCCAGAAACT
Source organism: Phocoena sinus (assembly GCF_008692025.1). NCBI lineage: Eukaryota > Metazoa > Chordata > Mammalia > Artiodactyla > Phocoenidae > Phocoena > Phocoena sinus. The sequence goes on along the minus strand of NC_045765.1, from coordinate 138,320,547 downwards.
GTTTTTCCATCCAGCTTATGGCTTTGTTGGTTGAGTTCTACAGGAAAAGGAGATTTAACTGTCTAAGATTTTGTTTATTTTCCAAATTCATTCCCTAGATTTTTCATATCATAGTCTAATTTCTTCTGCTCATTAAAGAAATTGGACTACTTTTAAAAAGTCATAAAACAGTTATTGTCGGGCTTCCCTGGTGGCGCAGTGGTTGAGAGTCCACCTGCCGATGCAGGGGACATGGGTTCGTGCCCCGGTCCGGGAAGATCCCACATGCCGTGGAGTGGCTGGGCCCGTGAGCCATGGCCGCTGAGTCTGCGCATCCGGAGCCTGTGCTCCGCAACGGGAGAGGCCACAGCAGTGAGAGGCCCGCGTATGGGAAAAAAAAAACAGTTATTGTCTTGGGCATTTTTAAGCAGATTGATGCTATTGAGATAGGATAGCCATAGACTATAACCTTCATGAGGGCAGGGATAGATATTTCAATGTTGTGTCCTTAGAGCTTTGAGTCATGCCAGCCGTATAGTAGATATGAAGTTATCAGTTGTTATTTGTCGAGTTAATGAATAAGTAGAAACAGTTCTTTAGCCCACTGCCAGAAGCACCTCATAAATTTTCAGGTAACTGTACAGATAGCCTCTGAAATATAATTTTAATCAAATATTTTGTTTTTTAATTTCTAAACGTTTTGCCAGAGGCTTTTTGATCAGTGGTTTCCGCAAAGAAGCTAGTAAATGCCGCCTAGTGGGCAGACTTGGGCCTTCTGCTCCCTCTTTGGTCAAAGCAGCCCTACTTTAAAATGAACAGACTGAGTCTTTACTGTCAGAACGAGGTTATTCTGTTAAGTGAAAGTGTCTGAAATCTTCTAGAACCTTTCCAACATGGCATTAAAGGAGCCTTGCCTCAAGAGGAAAGGGGGATTTGACACGGCCAACTTTGCAGGGAGGAAGGGAACATTTAATAGAAATTTATTACCATATTTTTATTTCTCAAGAAGTTAAAACTTTTCAAAACAAACATTCGTGTTAATTTTTGGACCCTTCTGGGTTTAAAGTCTCAGCTGATACAAATTTATGATTATTCATGTGTTTTAGTACTTAATGGTCATGAGGGTGAGGGTAGTCCTGAAGAAGAGGTCACTGTGAACTAAAGGAGGGAAGCAAGGGGGATGGTCCTTAGGAGACTTGGCAGGAGATGTGGAAAAGGAAACTTTCACATAGAAATCAAGCCATGTAGAGAAAGCCTTATTTTGTTAAGGTCTTCTGAACAAGTAAGAACAATAGAGAATAATGGATATGTTCTCAGTCCCCTCAGAGGTCATTCCTGGGCCATTGTAAGAGCCCCTTGGATTCCGCAATCCCTCAGGCATGCAGCTGAAGAGCTCAGTTTCCTAAAACAGCCCTTTTGTCCTATCACGCTCTAGTTCAAAAATCTTAGTGGTTCACATTGCCAAATGCTTCAAGTCTGTGTTTTGAGGCCATCTGACTCTCCACTAAATGTCCAACTTTTCCCCCATCTCCTCCCAGACACACTCCCCGTCATGGCTGTATCTGCCCTTCGCAATGCTCCTCTGAGCCAGTCTTGCCCTTTTATCATTGCCCTGGGCATGTTATTTCCCTTACCTGCCCATCTATCTGCATCCTCCATTCTACAAGCCTTCAAAATGGATTCCGGTCCCATCACTGTCATATAAATTATCAAGCTACTCCTGACTGTGCCACTCTCTCACTTCCCAAAGTCCTTGTGCATCAGCAAGTTGTAACCATTTTCGCCCTTAGGAGCCTCAGGTAGCATCTGGTCTGTTAGTTTTGCTCCTGGACCAGATGAAAATTTCTAAGCCCAGGAATTTCAACTATTTCAACTACTTTTCCTTAGCCCACAGAACCTAGCAAAGAGCTAGGCATTTAGGCAATGCTCCCTATAAATGTGCAGTTTGCCATCTCAATATTTTTCATTTTCAAAGAATGGGTTTAGGGAAGACATTTTCAGACAATGTGGACATGTCATCCATTACCTTTATAACATGCTGCCGGTTATGAATAATTAACATTGTGGTTAAGCTTAAGAAACAGAGGAGGTTACCTGTTCACACTACACTCTAAAAGTAGAAATTTGAAAAAATAAACATATACTTAGTGGGTTTTAATTAAAGAAAATTATGTGATTATCAATTTTAATATGTCTGAAATATACCAGTTTGTGCCAATCTACTGTAAGAAGGTGTCCAAGGAGGGAGAACAATGTAAATTATTTCCGAGAGCTTTGGGTAGATTCTAATTATTGGGAATAAGTGTTACAAATAGTTCACATTCCAGTGTGACTTGAAGAACATGTTTGGAGCCTCCATGTTCTCTAACGCTGTTATGCTACTCGTTTATCACATACACTTGGGTCACATTTTCCTGTGTGGAGAGAATATCCTAATGATAGTAACTGTATACAAATAGTTGACATTCCATGTTCCTCCTTAGCAGTCTTTTCAAGAAAAATCACTGATGGAGAACGTCAGTGGCCAGTTCAAGGGGAGAGGTGAAATGTCAAAAATTGTCAGAAGGGAGCCAATTATCAAGGAAGGTTTTGTGAAGGAGGGGTGTTCTCCGGGGGGTTGGAGATTTTTGCTTAAGGAGGGAAGGATGGAAACTTTCAGCAGAAGAGGATAAAGAGAAAAAGGTAAAGGAGAAAGAAAAGAGGACACATGCTGACGATCGTAGGCACGCCGTCTTGACTGAAGCGTGTTTGCGTTAACAAGTTGTGGGAAAGAAGTTAGAGAAAAGCAGTGCCTTCTGAAGAAACGCTTTGAATGTTGAGCTACAGAATTTGGACTTAATCCAGTAAGCAAGAGGGTGACATTTGAGTCCATCAGCAGGGGCGTGGCAGGATGAAAACGGTATTTTAGGAAGATTAATCCAACATTGCGCAAAGAATAGACTGGAATCCCTGCTCAGGGCAGAGATAACAGGAAGCTTTGGGATAAGGCGTGGGTGAAGAAATGAGGCCTCGTTAGGGAAGTGGAAGTTGGAAAGAAAGGGAGTAGCCTGGGAAACACATCATGGAAGGAAAGAACCAATGGTATGTTCTGACAACTGGTAGAAAAAATGAGAAATCATAGACAATCCAAAATTGTAAGTCCAAGTCCCAGAAAACAGTGATGATGCCATTTCTGGAGACTGGGAAAAGATATTAGCCAATCTTTAGATTACCAACTATTTGCATTCAAAGATTCTGCCTGCTTTAACAGCCTTTATGCCCCCCTAAGCAAATGAGCAACCATTTATTTGTTGCTAATTGTCAGGAATTTTCATAGGGTGTCCAGGAAAATATTTGCAGCTACATCTACAGCTTTTAAATCTGTTGCAGATAAGGTAACAAGCAAAAAGTAGATAAAGTCCCCATTATTACTGGGCCAAGGGGTTCGTTCATGCATTTCTCCATTCAACAAATATTTATAAAATGCCTACTTTGTGCTGGGAAAGTAGATCCTTGCTTTTCTCAGGACTTATATTCTAGTGGAGTGAAGATAGGAAAATAGAGAAGAATACAAATAATTGAACTCAACACAAAGATAAATAAAGGCTATGAAGAAAATAAAACATAGCGATGTCCTACAAGTGACTTGGGAATGACTCCTTTAGATTATTTGGTCAGAGGAAGCATCCTTGAGAAGATACCATTTGAGCTGAAGCCTGAGTCAATCACACAGAATCATGTGGGTACTAAGAACAGCAGGGGTTGAGTCTGAATAAGATCAGTAAGTTTCAGGGCTGGGGCGTAACGGTAAGAAGACGTTGACGCAAGGAGAAAGAAAGGGAAGCAGGGGCCACTCTTGGAGTATACTAGCCAGGATCAGGAGCAAGGGACAGGAAGCATAATGCAAACTGACTTAAGTAATAAGGAAAGTAATTCATATAATTAGAAAAACAGAGTTGGTGCAGGCTGTGGATCGGCTAAATCCAGTGGCTTCAAATTCATTTTCCAAAAGATGTCTTTGCCTGGGGTGGTGGTGTGATGAATTGGGAGATTGGGATTGACATGTATACACTGATGTGTATAAAATGGATGACTAATGAGAACCTGCTGTATAAAAAAATAAATTAAATTTGACCAAGTTGGTAAAATTCCAAAAAAAAAAAAAAAAGATGTCTTTGCCCTGTCAGTTGTATCGTCTGCATGTTCAGGTTTGGGGTCAAATAGGCAAAGCAAGGAGACTGGGGCATTCTGTAACTCTTTTCCCTTAAATTTTCTAGAATCCCCCCCGGTAAGATTCCCTTTGGGTCACATCCTCTTTCTTGAACTTCAGAAGAGGATGGGAATAACCCTCCGTCCAAGTATACCTACTCTTGGAGCTGGGGTTGGGTTGGCTTCCCTTAAGGCACATGAGCTGCTTGGGGAGGACTGGTTACCTGAACAAAATCACGTTTCTGTTGAGAAGGAAAGAGGAAGGCAGTCTGGGTAGACAACCAGCCGTGTTTACTACACAAGAGGTCTTGGTGGCCCTTACAAGGAGTTTGGGCTTTAGTCTGATTACATGGGAAACCATGGAGAATTTTAGTGAAGTATCATGATCTGGTTTATGCTTTTAAAAGGTCACCCTGTTTAATGTTTCAATAGTTAATTGAAGGGGGCCAAAAGTGGAAGTGAGAAGACCAATTAGGAAGCTATTTGAAAGTCTAGGCAAGAGGTGTTGGGAACTTGGGCTATAATAATAGCAAAGGAGAAGGAGAGAAGTGAATTGAGATGGAACTGACATAATTTGTCGGTGGGTTAAATAAGGGAATACGAGTTAGGGAGACTGAAGAAATGAAGATGGCCTATAGGGTTTTGGATTAAGTACCAGCGTGGATGGTGAAATAATTTACAGAGATAGTGAAGAGCTGACAAGGAGTGGGTTCATCAGGGATTACTTGAGAGTTGTGTGTTAAGATTGAGATACCTATTGGATATCTAGTGAAGAGGCCAAAGAGGCTGAGTCGAGCCTGGAGTTCAATGGAGAGGTTCAGGCTAAATAAAGATGGAGATTTGGAACCATCAGCATGTAGTGATGTTTAAAGCCATGAGACTTGATGAGATTCCCCTTTCAGGGGGTGATGGGGGCAGAAAAACTAGGGAAGTGAAGAGTCTGTGAAACTACAATATCTAGGGGGTAAAGCAGAGGAAGAGAAGCCAACAGAGGTGAGCAAGAAAGAACAGCCAGTGAGGTAAAAGGGAGACCAGGCAAATTTGGCATCATGGAAGCTAGGCAAAGAGCGTATCTTTAAAAGGCAATGGTCGGCTGAGTCAAACGCACCTGAAAAGTTGAGTCAAATAAGGAAAGAGAAGAGACCATTGAATTTGACAAGAACAGGTTTAGTGGAGGGGAAGGGTCAGAAACACAGCTGAAGAGGATTCAAAAGAGAAGAAAATAGGAAGTGGTGTCAGTCGTTCAGGCAGGGCTTCAAAGATCTGGGAACAGGAAAGATGCTTCTTGGCAGCACATCTCCTAATGACTCAAAAACGAGTGTACTTTCCAGATACGTTTTTTAAAATTGTTTTTTGATGTTATTCTTTAGAAAGAGAAATGTCCTGTTGTAGTTTTCATTTGAAATGACATTGGTGACATTGGCCCAACCATTTCTGGCTTCTCTAGATCCCTTTTCCCTACATGCTCCTTCCACTGAAAAGAAACTAGGCCATTCAGATTTTTCCAATTTAGAGCAGGGGGCTAATAGCAGACAAGACTGAGGTAGGATCTGTATAGTCATACATATTATTTTGGGTGCCCTTCAGTTTCACTAGCTGCTGCTTAGAAGTTCATTAAATATATAAATATATAAATAAAATGTAAATTAAATATAAATTAATATAAATGATAAATATTACATGCATATAATACATGTTATATATATATTTGCATTTGCTGATTTCCTAAACTTGAACTGTATAGGGTCCCAGATCCTCCTTTGTCCCATCTACCCAAAGGTGTCTTTCTCAGCCTTTTTAACTTATATCTACCAGAAACTAGAGTGGGGCAGAAGCTGTGTGGGAGTCCTGTCCCTCTCCCTCCCCCTCACCTCCTGGCCTCAGCACAGTAAAAACTCTGTTCAGAACTTGGCTCACTGCTGCCTTTCCCACCTTCGGTCAGGGAACACTTAAAGCCATACAGTGTCCCTGTCCCACCAGAAAGCCTATGGGCAGGGCACCCCTTCAGGCTGACACAGGCATACTGTGCAAGGCAGAAATGATCACAACATTGTAAATCAACTACACTTTAATAAAATTAAAAAAAATTTTTTTAAGTAAAAAAAATAATAATCTCTGGCACATAGTGTTTGAGTACGGTACAGTTCACTGAGAGCAGTTAACGGCATTTATATATGCCACTCATCGGACAGTTATGTCCTATGTTGATTCTTGCGCTGTTTAGTTTGTGTTTATATATTTGCCCCCTCAATTAGATTACAAGTCCCTTCAAAGTAGGAACCACATTTTATCCTTTCCAAGCCTTTCCATATGTGGCCAGAGCAGTGGCCACATATGGATGATCAATAAGGCTTTTGATTTTTTTTCTTTATGTCATATTGTCACCACACTACACATAATTCCAGCAAGGAATCAAAGCTTATATTTTAGACTATAAGACTTTGCCTGCCCTGTAGATACAAAGAAATGGATCTCCTGTTCAGCTGAAACATATTCCTTCCAGAAAAATGTCATAAGTTTTTTTTCACCCCCAGTATAACTTTCTGCTTTAAATTGTTGTTATGTGATTTGATGGACTCTTCTGACTCTAATTTTAACTGTCCATTTTGGAAATTCTGAAGTTAGATTTAGGGTTAAGCTTCAGTGCCCATAAGGGTTGCTTCTCACTGGAGCCAGAACTACAGAAGGCACAACAAAAAGGACAAAGTTCAAAAAAGTAAGCTTCAGGTACCTTTCTGCCAAGGTACGTGTCTACAGTGGATTGTCACCTTATCCATCTCCATTCACTTTTTGGTAGAGCTTCTATTTTCTGCTGCAAAATAATTTTTGGAGCTGGTTGCATGTTAGCTACAGAGTTTCAATAATGTCTTTCCAAAACTGGGCTTCAGAAAATGAATCTAAAAATTTTAAGTATCTGTGAGAAGCTGTGTCAAAGTTTTATGTTTCTTTTACCATATAAAATTGTGACAAATATATCTATAAAGTGTACATGACCTTCCACTAAGAATCTTTGTTAACCCATAAAACCTGTAATCTCATAGATACCAATCAAAAGGCCAGCTAGCCATCATACTACAGATATTAATGGAGGGCCTAATATGTGCAGGGTTGGAAAGGATAAAATGTGGTTCCTACTTTGAAGGGACTTGTAATCTAATTGAGGGGGCAAATATATAAACACAAACTAAACAGTGCAAGAATCAGCATAGGACATAACTGTCCGATGAGTGGCATATATAAGTGCCGTTAACTGCTCTCAGTGAACTGTACCGTACTCATAAACACTATGTGCCAGAGGTTTTTTTTTTACTTAAAAGAAATTTTTTTTAATTTTATTAAAGTGTAGTTGATTTACAAGGTTATGTTAATTTCTGCTGTACAGCAAAGTGGCTCAGTTATACATATATATATTCTTTTCCATTATGGTTTACCAGAGAATATTTAATATAGTTGGCTGTGCTATACAGTAGGACCTTGTTGTTTATCCATGCTACATATCGGCAGTCCCCAACCTTTTTGGTACCAGGGACCGGTTTCTTCGAAGACACTTTTCCCACAGGCCAGGGCGGGGGTGTTGGGGGAATGGTTCAGGCGGTAATGTGAGCGATGGGCAGCGGTAGATGAAGCTTTACTCGCTGGCCTGCCGCTCACCTCCTGCTGCGTGGCCCAGTTCCTAACAGGCCACGGACTGGTAGCGGTTCACGGTCCACGGGTTGGGGGACCCCTGCTATATATACTAGTTTACATCTGCCAATCCCAAACTCCCAATCTTTCCCTCCCCACCGCACCCCACCCCCTTGGCAACCACAAGTCTGTTCTCTATGTCTGTGAGTCTGTTTCTGTTTCGTAGACATGTTCATTTGTGTCATATTTTAGATTCCACGTACAAGTGATATCATATGGTGTTCGTCTTACTCTTTCTGACTGACTTCACTTAGTAGGATAACCTCTAGGTGCATCCATGTAGCTGCAAATGGTATTATTTAGTTCTTTTTTTATTGTGCCAGACATTCTGTGAAGTACTTTATGTATATCAGTTTCATTTTCTGAATGATTATCCCCACTCCATAGATGGGAATTACCTCTGATCTTCTCCCCATTCTGGAGAAAACAAGGAGAATGATATAAGGTGAGCAAAGACCTAGAATCAAGAATGTACCAGATGGCAAAGAGAGGCATTGGTCAGGGGCTAAGGATCCATTTAGGGGAATAGAGAGAAATGAACCTTGGGCCCTATGGTAGTCTGTTCACCACCATATCCCAATGCCTAGTATAGTGCCTTATGCACTATAGATGCTTGATAAATATGTCTTGTACAAACAAATGGCCCTCTGGCTTGTGTCTGTAACCCAGACCAAGTACAGTGGGATAAGTGTAATTAGTGAATTAAAGCCGTACACCAAAGAGCCTCGGGACCCAATGCCAACACCTCCCAATTCCCAACTATTACAGTGAAGGATTCAAGTGGGAAGGACACACATAATGAGACAGGTGTGACAGCAATAGTAGCTCCAACTCACTGGGGTCCCTTTCATGGAACGTGACATGGTGACATAGTGAGCAGTGCACACGTCCTTACCCTGGCCTGCAAGACAGTGCAGGATCTGGCCCCTGGCACGCCGTGACCTCAAATGCTTCTTCTCGCCCCTCCCTCCCTCTGTTCCTTCTTCTCTCCCCTTGCCCCTCCCACACCGACCTCCTTTCTAGCCCCCAGTCCCACCTTAGGGCCTACACTCTTTCATGCTGCTTCCAAGTCTCTGATAGCTCCTCTCCCCGCATCTCAGTGCCCTCCTCTGCTACCTGGCATCATCCATTGGCTTCTCTGTCTCCCTCTGCACACAGCAGATTGTACACCCGGAAAGGCACACCTCCCTCCACACTCCTCACCGTTGTATCCCTGGCATCAAGGACAGCACCTGGCATCTCACACACTGCAGTTCTGACCTCTCAATACCCCTCAAATACCTACTTCCCAAGGGAGTAGGATTTTGTTCAAGAAATATTCCATGGAAATTGGTAAGTGGAACTTGGGAACGAGAGGCAGAGTGGCAGCTCAGACCAACCTGTTTATAAAAGGTGCCTTTGCCCAGAGAGGGGAAAACACAACTTTAAACCTCTGACAAAGTATATGCCTGCCTAGGACACCTTTACCGTGCTGCGCTTCTGAAACGCTGCCTGGTCTCAACAGGGAGATCCATGAATTTGCCACATCAACTGATCCCCAGGACTTAAAATTCCCTACTACCAGCCTCAGCCTTGTAAATGGGCATGGACTACACACCTCGATATCAAAACACTGGCTCTCTGCTGTAGCCAAAACCAAGCAAATGCATCTATCCAGGTGACAGGAAGGCAGGTGAAGAAGTTAAACGATCCTATGTTCATTAGTTCTTCCCCTCACTGAGCACTATTAAGCGGCTCAATACCATGAAAATGAGTTGAAATGCACTGACTTTGCCTCAAGTTTGAGCATTCACGGTCCCGGGAGGACACTTGTCATCTAATGATGTGCTTTAGAATCTTCTTTTGTGCCAATTGAGACTCCAGAGACCACAGAATGTCTGCTAAATTCAAAGTGATATAAGTAAAGTCATGGTGCCTCACAGCGTTTCTCGAAAGACTTCCCAGTGTGATGCTCAGTAATTTCACACATGTGTACTGGGCACTCACTATATTGAAGGAGCTGTGCTAATGATGTGGTGGGTCAGAAGGAAGAGACAGGGTCCTTGCCTTCAAACGTCCAGTTTATCATTCACTGGGCAGGTCAGATAACTGAGATTCCAGGCAAGGAATAAGAAATGCCATGGTCCAGCTATTGTGTGGAAGCACAAAGGATGGAGAGATGGATCCCATCTGGGAGAAAATTTAAAAATGCATCATGGAGGAGAAGACACACTCATCTTGAAAGATGAATGGAATTTTCACAGACTTAGATGGCAGAAAGCCTTGATTTGAAGCGTTCACCAGATTTTATGGTGTAAGTATTCCCACTATGGCCGATTTCAAGTTAATGACATGATGTCACTGAACACAGAGCTGGGAAGAGGGGCCAGCTCCGGCACATCATCTGTGAGTCACCATCCGAGCTTTGGGCTTTATTCAAACGTCTGACTCTATTGCTTTAATGAGTGGATTCACAGGTATTAAAAACATCTAAGACAACATTATAGAGGAAGAGACACCTCTGCCCTTCTCCCTACACCTCAGTCTGACCTTTTAATACTCTGTCTGTCCTTCCGGTCCCAGTCCTATGCCTCTGCCTAGCCACCTAGGACTGATAATGGTCCAGTGCCAACCTGGATGCTGTTTGCTTCTCTTAGCAGGGCTGTGATTCCCCTGGGCTCCTGCTATCACATGGCACAGAGGGATGGCTTTCCGCCCGTTGCCTGGTGTTGACACCCTTGCTGTTCTCCATAATGAGAAGCAGCTTTAAGGGCTGCTAGCTGGGCAGGGTGTTTCACTGTTCTTGTAGCAGTTGGAAGGGAAAGCCAGAGGAATTGCTGAGAAGCTTTGCTGAAGGAAGATGCAAGCCAGCTGAGACCCAGCATGCATATTAACTGCTCCCTTTCATACCTTTTTTTTTTTTTTAAAGCACCCCCCAATGTGTTCTCCTTAAGTCACTGCACCCCTAACTGGCCTTATCACTCAAAGAGCTACGTTTGTAAGGTCAGGCCGTAGTTTCTGTCTTTAATTGCAAGCAGATGTCCTCGGTATGTACATAAACTTGTGTCAGGAGGATTTTTTTTTTTTTAACTCACCAAGGAGAGCACTGCCAGACAGAAAAGGAATATGTGAAGCTTCAAGTTGTTAGGAAACTTCCTCATTTGTCCACTAAGCCAGAGGTAGACCTGCGGGAAAAGAAGGTCTTTATGATCTCTCATTGCACATTGATTCTTCTTACCTCGAGGCCCAGCTACTCTCTAAAAGCGTTTATAGCGAACTGTGGCCGCTACAGATTTCGTTCAGCATGTGCTTCCTTTCATGACACCAGTTTCTCCTCCAAAACTGTTGTCGATTGTTTGTGAAGCAGCTTTTTTAGCATTCAAAGGTGTTTGAAACCACCAGCATCATTTCACAGCTCCGTTTTTTGTTTGTTTGAATTATCTCATGTAACGTGCTCTATGATTTACTATTCAAGTATAGAAGAAACACGTTCCCTAGTGGAGATCTGGGGAGGTAATGCTGTCTGAAAGGTTCAGAGATTTCCTGTTCAGATTACACAGGCTTCTTTAGAGCTGCCAAGAGCCGTAATGTGTAGGAGATAATACATTTTATTTCAGGAGAAACTATGGATGGAAATTCAATTTAGCCAGTGAGCCACAAAAGAAATGAAATTCCGGCTTAGAATTGTCACTGCACTCGGGCCCAGGACTTGGTGTGCCAAGGGGTAGCCATGACCGACATGACCTCTGCGGCCCCAGGACCTGCTGTGTAGATATCACTCGATGACAGAGCAAAAGGAAGAGGCCTGGCTGCCAGGGTGTTGCAAGTCCTACCTGGTTCCTCGTGAACTGACCCCTGAAGGGTATTTCCGCCCAGAGCCTCAGCAACCTGGCCCCATCAGTATAACTTTCCAGAATGTTTGCAGCATTCAAATAAATCGGGCTGCGCAAGTCATAAACACCAGCTGTGGACACTTAGTGGGGGACCCCTAGAAGAGGAGCCCCACAGAGGACACAGTGACTGATCAGAGCAAGAAAGTAGTGGGCAGTGAACAGGTTTCCATGAGGATCACCTGGCTGGGGGATGGAGCATGCAGGGTAAGCATACAGATGCTCAGGACCTTGCCAACATATGGATTGACCAGGGCCCTAGAGATTCAGATTCTGTAGAGCTGGCACAGGGCCTTAGAATCTGTATTTTTAACAAATGCCACAGTTAAATCAACTGTACTTCAGTAAATGAATGAATGAATGAATGCCACAGTAGATCTTTTTTTGTAAAAAATATTTATTTGGTTGCACTGGGTCTTAGTTGCGGCAGGTGGGCTCCTTAGTTGCGTCTCATGGGCTCCTTTGTTGTGGCATGTGAACTCTTAGTTGCAGCACGCATGTGGGATCTATTTCCCTGACCAGGGGCTGAACCCAGGCCGTCTGCATTGGGGGCGTGGAGTCTTATCCACTGCGCCACCTGGGAAGTCCCGCCACAGTAGATCTTAATGGTCAGACAAGTTTGGGAAACTGTAGAGTGGGGTGGAGTCAGAATCTGACTCCAGTTCCACTTTGGCCTCTGCCATATAATTGCTGGGTAGCCTTAGGCAAGTTATTTCTTTGAGCCTCAGATCCCTCATTCATACAATGTAACTAATAATATCCACTTCAGAGGGTTGTTGTGAGGATAAAATGGAAAAAATCATAAAATGTCCTGAAGTGTGTGCCTGGTACATTTTAAGGGCACAATAAACGTGAGATGTAAACACCACACACATATTTTGACTTTGCCATCAGCCATCCCCTTCAGAGGCAGCAGGACGGTCTGGGGCATGGCATCAATATGACCAGACAGTGAGCTTGAACTTCAGCCTTATTGCAAGGAGGCTGCATATCTGGAGGAGATATGGACTTTAAATTGAATACTCTTCCGTGATGGTGATCATAGTTTGATAGAGAAAAAAGGACAGAAAGAAAAAAGTGGGTCTGGAAAGAGCTTTGAGGTTGAAATCCAAGCTGGTAAAATTTTTGGAATATGCACAAGGATAAATACACTTCAAAAAGGCAGGAAAAGTAGTCAAGCAAACTTGAGATTTACAAGGAAAGACAATTTGCCGAGAATAAACAATTTTTCTTTGATCCCCTTTTAGTTGGAAAGCCAAAGTTTAAAGCATTTGTAATTCATCTACCTCATTTCTTTAGCAAGCCTTATTTTTCTACTAGGTGCCATGCCCTGTGCTCCTAACAGAGGTTACAAAGATAAAAGGAATACCCATCTCAAGAAACTTGCTGTGTGTCATAGGGCACAGGAGAATAAGCAGTTACAGCAAAGGGTGTAAGAATGGTTTCTAGGGCTGTTGGGTGGAGGACAGCTTACCTGCTTGAGGGAGAAAGCAAAACCTCTCAGTGGAAGTCTTTTTTTTCCAGCTTTATTGAGATAAAATTAACATAAAATACTGTGCAAGTTTGTGTACAACACAATGATTTGATACATGTATATACTGTAAAATGATTACGGCAATCAGAGGAAGTCTTGAAATAGAGATTTCATGATAGTTACATCATTATCATTATAGTAACCATAAGCTAATAATGATAACAATAGCTGACATTAACCAATGCTTATTTTATGGCAGATGCCCTGTGAGGCCCTTTACGTTATCTCCTGTCGTGTAAAATTGTTGCCATATGCAGTATCTTGGTTTACCTACTTGTGTTTGCACTGTCTATTTGCGGCTGGTTCTAATACCATTGCTGCACAACCGGTAAGTTACAGTACTCACCAGAACATTGATTCTCCCATACTAGCTTTCTTACTGATATAATAGGCAATTCACCAATTTACAAGAACTGGAATTGACGGCGTTTAGTCCCAGGCAGGTTACCATCCCCGATGCCACTGACCCTACTTCCCCAAAGTCCCACTGCCTGCATCCAGCCTGTGCAGGAGGACCGGAGTAGATCCTGGGCTTAGGGCAGCATCCTGTCCTCATATGTGCAAAGCCCTAAGCTCACAAAGTCTAGGGTAAAAACATTGTCAAATTCTTTGTTGGAAAAGATGGGCTCTTACTTTCAGGGTAGTGGTAGCAATAATAAGTGACAATAATAATAACAAAAAGAATATCTAACATTTACCAAGCACTTATTATATTGTATATTTAATATATTGCATGTATTAACTGACTTAAACCTCACATGTGTAGATACTGCAACTGTCCCCATTTTACAGACAGAAACTGAGGTCCAATTGTGTGCCATAGTTGGGAAGCTGAGCACAAGGCTGGACACAAGTAGGAGAGGATAGATTGCAGTTCGTTCTTAGGCAGGTCCACCATGAGAAGCTCCGCCTCAAGGCACCGCAAAGTACTAGTTCTCCAGTGTTTGCAGGATCACAATTCAGTTCTTTATTGCTTTATTTATTTATGTTTGGCTGCACCATGCAGCGTGCGGGATCTTAGTTCCAGAACCAGGGATCAAACCCGTGCCCCCTGCAGTGGAAGCGTGGATTCTTAACCTCTGGACCACCAGGGAAGTCCCACAATTAAGTTCTTTGGAAAGACCATTCCCAATATGCCCTTGACCTCTCCACACATCCTAGGTCAGCTCTGCTCCACCCGCTCCCTACAGATCGTGGCTCTTTACATGCCTAGGTTGTGTCTTATCTCTGTCTTTATGCAGTGCTTGCCTTGGCTCCAACTGCCCTTTCCTTTCCTTTTCATTTCTTATTTATCCCAAATTCAGTGCCTGTCCAAGGGGTCACCTTCCCCAGGGAGCTTGTCCAGACTCGTTAAGGGCTACCACATTGCCCCTCCAATGCTGACCACTCCTTCATTTATAGATCCCTGCCCGGAAATAGTGGGCTCACCAAGGCCAGGGGCTGTAGCTAATTCATTTTATAATGCCCAGCATTTGAAAGCTCCTATGGGATATACTGGAGCTGTGATTCTCTGCTTATTGTCACCCTTCATTTGTTTTCCTCCATCGCTCGGCACTTCTAGACAGTGAGGACAGCTTGGACACTAAAATTGACAACTGAGGGTGACATCTCCATTTGCTAAGATGGCACAGTTTTTCTCATTGTGCTCGATTTGTAATCAGCACCCTCTCGGCACTGGCATAAATCTGTGGTTCTTCCCCAAGAATGCCATTTGTTCCTTTTATGCCTCGATTCATCACATACTGTGGAGGGTGTTAGCTGAGTAAGAATTTCTGCTTCATGAAAGTGTTACCAAATACACCATAAGGAGGAAAGCACCAGACGTCTGTCTGCAAAGAAAGCAAAATCCTGGTTTGGGAAGAGTCAGGGGTGGCCAGTGCTCCCCAAGCATTTCCGGGCCTGAGGTTTGGCTCTGTGGGCTCCTTGGGGCCTCATAACTGATGCCCACATTCCATATCAGTCGTCATTCTGGAGAAATTCGTCAACTTTCCTGCTGATCTGAGCCTGGAAACTGGTGTCTGTTTACTCACTTTCAAGCTGAAAATTGAGACAAACTTGCTGGATAATTTTGACAAAAATAACACACATGATTGCGTGTCATCCCATGATTGACTTAATTTTCCTCTTTTTTTGAGCTATCAGGACTTTCTCAAGGCATATATAGTTTTCAGTGAAATAGGTCATTCACAGTTGGAAGTTATACAAACTTGCCAAACCTTGACCAAAAATAACATTCTGGTGCCCAATTTAGTGCAAGGGGTAATAAAGTGTTCTCTGATTTGTAGTAAGGAATTAAAGGCAGGGGTTGGGGTCTAGACAATGGTAATAATAAAGACTAAGGATATCAAGACAGTGAGTAGACTTGAGGGGATTTTCATAAAATGCAGTTTTCCTTTCTGGTCACGTTAAAATCAATGTGTAGTACATTATCTACTCTAGGGAAACGTGTATTCCATTTGCTTTCTGTCGTAATTCTTTATTGTATTTGGGAGTAAATGAGCTTCTGCAGATGAAGTTAATATTAAAATTTAGAGAGAGACTGAAAAGAAACCCTTCCAGAGCTAATAGTCACATAGAATTTAAAATATTAATTCACCAAAGGCCCCCAAACCTAACTTCGCTTGGAAGAACACTCTCACTGATATGCCCAGGCTGCAAAAACTTTCACGCGTTAGAATTCTGCAGTATTTAGTGAAAGGATCTTAACTTCCTCTGTTAGGTTCTATATTCTGAACTTCAGACCCGACAGCTGCTTCCTAGTGGTTAGCCAGGTGGGAGGAGTTAGTAAAAAAAAAGCACATTGAGAAGTGGATCAGGACAGATGGACAGGATTCACCCTCCCTGAAATTCAGGGAGATGGGTGTGGGCCAGCTCACTGCCCATGCATCTTCATTTTCTTCCTCTTCCTTTTTTCATATCAAAGAAAGATTTCTTAGCGCTGTTACTGTGGGTTTCTATTGAGGACCAAAAGCATCAGCAGCTTCGCTGCTTTGAGGTAATGCTCTCTGTTTGTTGTGGGCCTGGACCAAACTGCCTCTCTAATAACCCACGGATAGCCTGATGGGATGGGAGGAATCTTGGAGACACCCCCTTCTCCACCAAGCCCAGATAACAGTTACAATACTTTTGTAGCTGAGGCGTTTGCAGTTCAACACATTTTCAACAGTTCAATGATAACTACATTGATCATTTTCCATTTTTCCTGTTTTTGTTTTTGTTCTTGTTTATTTTTTTGCGGTGCGCGGGCCTCTCACTGTTGTGGCCTCTCCCGTTGCGGAGCACAGGCTCCGGACACGCAGGCTCAGCAGCCATGGTTCATGGGCCCAGCCGCTCTGCGGCATGTGGGATCCTCCCAGAACGGGGCACGAAGCCGTGTCCCCTGCATCGGCAGGTGGACTCTCAACCACTGCGCCACCAGGGAAGCCCATTTTTCCTGCTTTTAATGCAACCTAATACTAGTATCAATAAAATTGAAAGTGCTTTTATAATAGATGACTCATTGCCATCTCGCGTCCTAAATTTCTGTCCCCCTCTTGTCCAACTTCTCACTTCCCCTCATTCCTTCCCTATTCCCAGGGTTGCTCACATGTTTATTTCTAAGAATAAACGCTTTTGACTGAACTGTTTTTAATACTCTTTTTAAAAAGAATTTATGTTCCTCCTTGTTTTCACAAGCAAGACTTAAGTTTGGACTCAAATGTTGTAGGAAGGCAATTTTTCATCCTCCTGACTGTGTCCAGGCATGAGACCAGAGGCAGCTAAGACCAGAAGGTTTCCATTTGCTCTGAATATTTAGGAGTTCTTTTTAGAGGGTAGGTGCAATTTTAGTTTGAAAAAGAAAGAAAGAAAAAGGAGAGAATTGTTGTGAGGTTGGGCCTGGTCACATTTTGACATTTGAAAATGAGATTGTAAGAAAGTCACATCAGACCACTTTTTATAGGGGTAACTAATGGTTTTCGTCTCTTTCTGTTCCAGCCACACCAGCTATCCTTGTCAGAGCATCTCAGAGTCTGCAGAGAGTTCATCCAGGCCTAGAGACAAGTAAGAATTTCACTCCCTTTTCTGCCTTCAACGATATTGTCCAGGTTTTACTGTAATTCAAGCTACTGTCCTTTCCCTATTTTATTTGGAATATGGTAACTGGATGAATGACTGACTGAAATTACATGGGCAAACTAACAAATTTTTTTTTCAGAATTTCTCTTTCAACTTTTCTACAAGGCTGCTTCTTTTTTTTCCCTTTTGTTTTAATTGAACGAAAGATCCTTTAAATTCCAAAGTTCTTTACAATTTTCAAAAGTTTCATGCAAATGATTTCATATAATCCCATAATAACCCTTTCTTTCCTCTACCCCTGTCTTGCCCCTCCCTCCTTCCCTCTCCCCACTGGTAACCACTAGTTTATTCTCTATATCTGTGAGTCTGCTTCTTTTCTGTTTTATTCATTAGTTTGTTGATTGTTTTAGATTCCACATATAAGTGATATCATACAGTATTTGTCTTTCTCTGTCTGACTTATTTCACTTAGCATAATATCCTCCAAGTCCATCCATGTTGCTGCAAATAGCAAAATTTCATTCTTTTTATGGCTGAGTAGTATCCCATTGTACATATAACACATCTTCTCTATCCATTCATCTGTTGATGGACACGTAGGTTGCTTCCATACCTTGGCAATTGTAAATAATGCTGCTGTGAACACTGGGGTGAGTATATATTTTCAAATTAGTGTTTTTGTTTGTACCCAGGAGTGGAATTGCTGGGTCATATGGTAGTCCTATTTCTAGTTTTTTGAGACATCTCCATACTGTTTTCCACAGTGGCTGCACCAATTTACATTCTCACCAAAAGTGTATGAGGACCCCCTTTTCTCAACATCCTCGCCAGCATTTGTTATTTGTGTTCTTTTTGATGTTAGCTATTCTGCCAGGTGTGAGGTGAGATCTCATTGTGGTGTTGATTTGTATTTGCCTGCTGATTATCAGTGTTGAGCAATGTTTCATGGGCCTGTTAGCCACCTGCATTTCCTCTTTGGAGAAAAAGAATGCTTATTTTTCTAATAAGCTTATCCTTAGAGGTGAAGTAAGCCCAAATTAATGCAAAGAAAAAAAGACATAAAATAACTTATTGTGGGCCAACAATTGGTTTACTGAGTTTAGGAATCTGCGTTTTTGTTTTATAAGTCCTGTATTGTATTGTCATTATTATTTTGAGATATTTCTTTACCTAGTGATCACATTACCAGACAGTCAAATTTGTCCCTTCAACCAAATCGCCTTGGGCTCTGAAATCCTGTCCACTGCTCCGTGATAGCATTTACCTCACAACATCTTCATGCATGTGTCCATACCACGTGCAGGACTCAATGAGTTGGGTGCACTGCACAAATTGATTATGTCGCAATTAATTAAGGCAAAGCCTATGTTTTCTGCTTCTTCTAAATCCTTCGCGTGACCTAAAAAAGAAAACGTGATCACATAGTAGGCCCCTTCACTTAAATTCTAAGGATGGATTTTCTTTTCCTCAGTTGAAGTATGTGCTCGAGTCCACATTACAAAATAAAGGAAGGGAGGTTAGTGTACCTGACCGTGTTTAAGCCACTGCTGTTTCAGGGATCATAACGGCATCATGAAACCATAATTGGGGTTTTGTGCCTACATTGCAGAGTTCTTTTCTAATAGGCGACGTAAACATCATTTTTCTTGGAGGTGACTGGAAGGGAGGGTTGGTGCTGTTGTTAACAAACGTCATCAATTCTTCAGTTGTGCCAGACCGCGAACTCTACAACCCTCCTGTTTTAGAATCATCTGACATGTTAATCTGCTCCCTAATTAATGTGAGGGCTTGTAGAAAGATTAGCTGTTGCTTATGTGTGGGTTATCCCAGCCAGTATATTCCAAAGCCTTCACTCAGCAGATGATGTGACTTATTGCTGCTTTCTGTAAGGAAATAAGAAGGAATCAGTTAAGAATGGTTTACTAATGGTGCGTGCTCCATCCCACACTGGAACCCTCCCCAACACACAACCACAATACGCTGCCCTTCTCTTGCCCCCAAAGTGGTGGTAAGAGTTCCCCAAGCCAGGTCATGGGGTCTGAGGACCTTAAGCTGTGGGCCTTGTTGGAATACAACCTGTGAGTACGGCAGATGTGTTGAAGAAGTTGCTACCAGTCATTTGGCATATGCTGATTTTCTGTCCTTGTGATAAACAAGAATAATAGCTATTACCCTTCATCTGTGGCACGTCACACAGACACTGAGATCCCCACACAAGGAAGAATCCTATCCTTCCAGCTTCTCCTTATCTGAAGTTACATGCCCTCTGTCTCAGGACTGATTGGATAAAGTACCCCACGTCAACGGATATGTCTGTATCACTAGGCGCCTTCCACAGTGCACTCACTAGGACACATGGCCACCTTTATCATCCAAGCATCTCACTGAGATGCAACAGACCCTAGTGCTCCCGTAGCCTCACTGTGTCACTGTGGACACAGTCACGGTATCACAAATGTTTAACTCTCTGCCATGCACCTAGCACTAGCTAGCTCTACACCTTGAGGAAGAAAGAAATGTGTAAGATATTGTCCTGACCTCAGGGAGGTCATATTCCCCCTAAGGAGATAGTTTTACACAAAAAGCTAGTGTTCAAGACCTGTCAATTCACAATTGTAATGTATACATTTCCTATGTGCACTTTTCTGAATTCTCGGATTCAAAGCAAAACCTTGGGGAAGAAAAATAAATAAACCCTCCCAGAGTGAATCCTAGACAGAACTGTCCAAACGTAAATAAAGGCCACCACCCTTCTGCAGGCCACCTTTACTTTACACTTGGGCTATCACAATAACCCTTTAGTAGCTGTCTCGCTCCTCTCTCCTTCCACACCCTACCCCGTCTCTCCTTCCTTGTATCCATCTTCCTCTGCCAATAACGATTTTCAGAATCCAACATATCCCTCTGTTCTAAATAACCCTAACTATCTTTAGTACCTTCCCCACTGCCTAAATTTTAAACTGCAATCCTATCCCAAGACACTCAAATCCACCATCTGTCACCTGACCCCAGCTTGTAAGTCTAGACTACCCACGACTCCCCAGGAGCACTATGCTTTCCCTCCTCTGGGACTTTGCTCGTGCCGTCCCATCTTCCAGAACTATCATCCTTCTGCCTCACCCAGCATTCTGGAAATATAAATCCTGCCCATACTTTAAGGTTCAGCCGAAACACTTTGACCCTTGGCCTGAAGCAGTTCCTCCCTCCTCTGTGTGTGTCTTTGAGAGGTCACACGATTTCGTATCGCTCTGAGGGGATATCTTACACGCTGCTTTGGAGTGTAGCTATTTGCATATTTCTCTTATCTCCCCATCTGGATTATGAACAGCTGTGTCTTGTTCAGAGTTGTATAACTCACAGTACCTCAAATGGTACCTTGAACATTGTAAGTAATAAATGATATTGCAAATAAATTAACTAAATGGAAGTATCCTTAATAGCTCCCTGGCTACCCACCCTTCGGCACTCTTGACAATTCCCACCAGCCCCCCTTGTTATCATGGAGCCTCTTGGATCTCAGGGGCGGGGGGTGGAGGGGGGGCATTCATGGAGGAACAGATCCCGCCACCTGTGTTAATTGCCCATTAATCACCTTCAGTGTTGCTAAAAGGACTCATAGGAATCAAATGGTTTATACTCAGAGGATAGCTTCCTTACAGGCAAAGGATACCCTAGGGTAACAGCAGATGAGGGGAGTGCACTGACCGGGGTCTGGAGAGCCCAGGTGTAGGCCTCTTCGTCCTCTCACTGCACAGTCACACCAGACACCCTGTGTCTCCAGGTCTGGAACCACTACCTGTGTGCCTGCCAAGCACCTTGGTACCAGGAAGCCCAAAGTCTGCTCGTGATGGAGTTTCCTAGAGTGAGCTCGTCATGTAGGCACACCCTAGCTATGTGGACAGCCTTACATCAGCCCCCAGTTCCACTGAATTTAGGTGCAAATCATAAGTTTAATTATATTGCTAAGCAGCATTGACAAGCTGACATATTCTGCCCTGAAACAACTCAGGGACCCGTGACTACAGCACATCACTTACCTTTAGTTAACACAGTCTATACACAGCATTGCCAAGCATCAGTAACTCTGGAAAAAAAGCACGCGGTCAAACCAGACCAGCTAAAATTAACCCATGCCATCCACCACTTAAAGAATTGTCCATTGCGTTCATCTCTTCCTTCTCTTGCTCGCCAAAAAGTATCTGTCCCAGCTTCTAAGCCCTCGGGGCTTTGCTTTCTGCGTGCTCTTTGCGTGGACCTAATCCATGTGAATAGGTGTTTGTGTGCTAACGGGCACATACTAACATACCTTCTGCAGATTACAGGCTTGAGAAATATTTTCTGGAAACAAAGAGCTATTTTTAAAAGTCCCATGAGGACGTTTTAGCCCATGCACTTGGGTAGCAGCATACTTCACCTATGCAGAGGCATAAATCTGAGCAAAAACCCACATATAGCATGAGAAGGATATTGACGGAGTTTACGGTTTAAAGTGGTAGGCATCTTTGTATACTTTAAAGAAGTAACGGTGCAAACTTACTACAAAGAAAGCTGCTTTTAGTTGTGGGAGAGAGTGATGAGGATGGTTAGAATCTTCTAGAGAAAAGCAAAACATTGTTAGTGCTCCTGAAGAAGGCACACTCCCGAGTTAGGCTGCTATGGTCCCATGTGCTTTGTGTTTTCCCAGTAATTTCATGTCTCTCTCACAGTTGGTTTTTGGCAGAGGATTTGATGATCGTAGGGGCCAAATACTTAAGACTTATTAAACACATAGAGAAATTATTAAAAGATTGCACATCGTTCTGAGGGAGATTTTTCCTGTCCTTTTTTTAAAGCCACACCTTTTCACTGAATTTGTCACGTATTACTATGAAAGTGTAAATTGTGTGATCAGTGGCATTTCCACCTCAAAATAAAATGAATATCCAACTGGAGAAAACTACGGAAGTTTCATTGACTGGCATCTGGAGCATAAATTAGTCCAAGATTTTATGAAAACAGGCGTCCTGAACATAAACATCCATGACTGAGGTCAGAATGCAGTTTTGAAAGAATCCCAAAGGATTATCACATTAGATGGGCGCAGAAATGAATTGCTTCAATTTTTATAAGTTCAAAAACTTCCTTTACAATGGTGAGTTACTTTTCAATAAAGACACTTATAGGAGACAAAAATTTAATATAGTAACTGTCATTTTGCTTGTTGGGGTCCTTACTGTACATTCTTAGCTGGACTCCTGTCCTAGCCCCCTAATTTTTCTTCCCTACCTCCTATTTTTTCCCTATCCCCAGCCATCCTACCCTCTGCTTCCACATTCATTCTTGCCTACCTTTGATCCAGTGATCCTTCTGCCCCATCATCTTCAGTAGCTCCCCACTGTTTCCTAAATTATGAATAAGCTCATCTCTCTGGCATTTAAGAAGGCCCACAACATGGATCCTATGTACCTTTCTAGCCTCATCTCACTTATGTACTATGTACACCCATGTTTGTGTCCTCTGAATTCTTGCTTCATTATAGCCATTCATAATGACCCCTTTGTCAGAAATTCCCTCTTCTTACCTCCCAGGTGGGAAAAGTCCTTCAAGGATTTTGTCTTTAAGGCATACTTCAAATATCGCCTTATCCACAAAGCTTTTCCCAGTTCCTCCAAGAGGATTCACACTTCCATCTTAGAATCTCTGAAGCCCTTTCTTTCTCCCTCTCTAGGAGAGGTAGTATATAGCACAGTACTTGAAGAACTCAGCCTCTGCAGCAAGACAGCTTTGGTTCAAGTCCCAGTTCTAGTACTTACTTCCTGCATGATCTTATGTAAGTTTCATGACCTCTCTGTACCTAGTTCTGTTTTGTTTTGTTTTACTTCTAAAATAAAGATGCTAATAGTACCTACCTCATAAAATTGTGGTGAGAATCACAAGTGTTGATACATTTAAAGTAGTTAGGATGGTACCTGGTCCCATGGTGTTTACTGTATGCTCTTGTGGCTCTTATTTATATTCCAACAAGAATTAGAATTGAACTGTATGAAATTTCCCATATTCAACTCTATTTTGGACCATCATATCATAATGTCATTTGTTTCAACCTAATGGAGACTTTTATGTGCTTTCTATTCCCTCTAATAGACTGTACTATTCCTAAGGATAAGGGCTATGTCTTTTACATCCTTGTATCTTACGGTACCTGGTAAGGACCTGGCAAATGCCGAGTGTTTAACAAACAGTCAGTGGATTTTGCACGCACACGAAAAAAATTCAAAAAATAGAAGATAAGTTTCCCCCCCAGTGTCTTAAGTATTCTTTGGCTACCATAGAGTACCTTTATGTCCTCCGGCAGTCATTTATGAAAGGAGAGAGATTAAAATATGCAGGAGGAGACATTTCTCTCGTCCATTACTAATATACTTACAGTCTTTCCCAAAAGCCTTCCACAGAACCTTAGCTTCAGGTCATGGGACCAGTGTCATGGTCTAGTCTTGGGGTGTGTCCCGGGATGTTTCTGTGTCATCGCTGTGCTATCCTGTGGGCACTTCAGCTGCCAAGGGAATAGTACCCCCACTCCTGCCTGTGACCCATCCCTGCCCCTGTAAGAGCCGAATGACCCTCTCAGCTTTAATCATTCTTTTTCATCAGATATTTTCAACCTTAAGGGCTTATTAACTGACAATACAGCTACAATAAGCACAAGCTGACAGTACACGTAAAAGAAAATCAATATAAGGGAAGTGTGTCCGTGCAGGAATGGTATCTCAGAGAGAATGTGCAGCCTTTATTGGTTACAAAGAACTTGAGCTTTGGACACGCATTAGAGAGCAGCATTGGACTCTGACATCGAAGCTGACATTGAATTCTTTACAGTCTGCTGTTTATAAACAACTCAGCAAATGATTCAGTAAGTAAACACAGATTATTATGATCCCTTTTAAGGAAACGGTGTTTATGTTGGCTCCCTCTTGCACCCAAACTAGTGGTAGCCCATCCTGACTCACAGACAGCACTAATATCCTGATAATGCCAAGCATCCTGCAAAGGCTATTTATCCCCCTTCCTTGCTTCTCTGAGGTTGGAGGGAGGCCGGTAGACTTATGCACTTTATAGAAGAAGAAACAGAGGTAGAGACAAAACAGCTTTCCCAAGTCTCTTTGACAGACCAACAAGAGAGTAAAGAAGGTACCGTCCATGCGATGCTTTGTATCTGCTCCTAGATGAGCAAAATAAAGTGTAGATAATGCATGTTATTGATAATTCAAATAACAGTGTTTAGTTATCTCAAAATAGGGACTTGATAGTGACTTTTTCCAGGCTGAAATACTCAGATAATGCCTGCTATTAGTTTCCCAGTGGTAGTGCTTCCTTATACACTCCCTGCTTTCACATATAATTGTTGGGAGGTAAGGATTCTTTGTAAGATAAATATTAGGTCTTGACTTTTTTATCCTCCTCAACTCCCAGCAATTTGCTGAGCCATAATCAGTGGTGAGTAGATATTTCCCACTGAGTTTACGAGAGACCTGTTCTCTGCGCACGCGCTCAGACCAGCGTCAGTGAACGTCTAGAGGGGGAGTGAAACCACAGCTCAAGGTCAGCCTCCTCAAGCCCCTGCAGGTCCTTTCTGATTGTCAACATATATCAAGGTTGTCTGTTTATTCTGGAACCCAAACAGTAAGAAAAGAGTTAGAAATCTGTGGGCATATGCCTCGGAAAGCCTTGACTGTAGAAGTAACATTTTTTTTTGATTAAGCATCTCTCTAAAAATTCCAGTGGGCCTGTGTGTACTCTACATACCCATTCCTAGTATGGTTTCTCTTCCAAAGCATAACACACATTTTTCAGGGGTGAAATCCAAGACAAACATTCTTTCACCCTAGGTGACCCCAGTGGGTGGTGAACTCTTTTTAGTGACTGGAAAGTTAAAGCATCCCAAAGTTGACTGTGACCTTTGAGTTCCAGACTGCAGCCCTGACGACTTGCTTAGTTCTACAGCTTCAAAACCAACTCTGTAATCACTGCTCTCAAGAGAACTCTGGCTTCTGTGCACAGAAGCCTCTCTAGGGAGAGACAGAGGCTGGGCTCTGTCATTCCAGAAAGGCCTAGGCTCTGTCATTCCAGAAAGGCCTTTGTTCATACCAGCTCCAACTTGTGAGGCACAATTTTTCAGATAATGTGCACTTTTGCACTAAGGAAAAAACCTTGAATTCATCATACGGGTGGGCCCTGATTTTAATACAGATTAATCTATGCACTGAGAAAGCAGACTACACACCATATTTATAAAAAGATTTATGGAATTCAAACATAGGTACCACTGAGTAGAAGTTCAAATAATAGTGTGCCTTATGGCAAATATATGCAATATATATTTAAACCAAAAATAAGAGATGACGAATTACTAAATAAAGAACTTATCACTTAGAAAATAGATTATACAACTTTCTAAGAGCTTTTAAATATATATAATTTATAGGAAATTGATTTGCATGTAATTCACAATATACGATACAAAATCAGCTACTTTTTTTTAAGGTCAACAATTATTTGAACTAGGGGTTGGCAAACTGTTGTCCTCAGTCGTTTTGTAAGTAAAGTTTTATTGCAACACAACCAGATCTATTTGTTTCAGATTGTTTATGGCTGCTTTGGGGGTACAATGTCAGAGTTGGGTAGCTAAAACAGGTCCGCAAGCCTGAAATATTTACTATCTGGCCTTTGAAGAAAAAGTATGTCAACCCCTGTTATAAACAGAAAAAGATTGTTTCTATAAAAAGGTATTTTATGGAACTAGTCATCGTGTTTGTATTGGTTGTTATCTTTTAATCTCCTATCGAAAATTATTTTCAGTTGGTAACTGACATAAATGAGAATTCAGGATGCACTTTATGAATTTCCTTCACAGTCAACTCTTCTGAAATACATTCTATTGCAAAGTAAGATTAACAGTATCTGCTAATCGGTGTGGACTTGTACATTTTTATTATTATTGGTATTCCACCAAATGAAAGCTGAGCATCTGTAAATGCTTGGTGATGCATTGAATGGGCAATAATTTGCAACTGAACTGTCTGAGATATGTCATCATTATCACATAATATTTATCTTATGAAGAGTTACAGTCGGTGTAACACACAGCTCCAGTTTGAGGGCAGACTTGACTTTACAGGTTTGTGGATCATCCATAAACCACTGCTGCCACTGAATTCATGCTGAAGAATAAAGACAGAAGACTCTCCTTTTAGGAAGTTGTGCACCATGAAAGAATCGTAGACCAGAAACCTCACAACATTGTAGTAGATGTTACCGTTCAGATGAATGGCCTTTGTGTATCCTCAACATGTTCTCAAGTAACATTCATGTCTTCACTGCTACAGGTTATACTTTCATTTTCATATGTTATGGAAAAGCAGCCTTTAGCTCTTCTTTTTTCTCACTTAATATTCCTTAGTAAATAGAATTTTAACACTACAAATTTGGATTCATTGGAGAGCAAATATTTGCAGGAGTGAGTCTGTGCACCTGTCACTGCGAAGCTCCTGCCAAGCAAACCCCGGAGAAATGGAGAAACACCTGGATAGCATCCTTACTGCAACAGAAGCTCTTCTTTTTCTGAATTCCAAAAATGTTTGAAGTTGTGCATCTTTTGCATTGAAGTCAAGTGGCTTGTGTACATATGGTAGCTTCCCTTCAGTTGTAAGTTCTCAGAGGGAAGGAACTTAGTCTTCCCTCATCTTTATATGCTCTGCTCCTTTCCTCCACAATATAAACAGGGCCTGATACAAAATGGGGCTTACTATTGGTTAAATGAATGCCACATGCGTTCCAGGAATGACTTGAGAGCAAATGCAAAAGGGAAGTGGAGGGGGAGGCGTTAGCTTAGATTTCATGGTGTTTGAGTTTGACATCCTCTCCACAACACTAAGACCAATACTGAGGAGAATTGTTTCCTGAATCTGAGAGCAGCAGATGCATTTCCTCTTCTGCCATTTTTCTTTCTCGTGGGGAAAAGCAGACAAGAAGGTCCTACAAAAGTATTGGAAGTGTTTGTTCTTATCAGCCACTAGTGATTGTGGCAAATTCTGTTATTGGTTTCAGTTGGTGTCCCAGGCTGTGGGATGAGCACTTTGGAGTCTGGGGAGCTGGAGACCCTGAGTTGGTCCTGTGTGTGTGTACCTGGCATACGGCTGACATGCTGTGAACTCTGATTTATCCATTTGTCAGTGGAGATATTAACATCTATCTCAAATGGTCATTGTGAGGAGCAGATAGGTACATAGGAAAATTCCTGGCACAAAGTAGGTAAGGAATAAATATTAGATACTTTATTATTTTTACTATTGCTGCTGCTACTACTGCTATTACTCCTCCTGAAAAAGTAGTAGTAGCCTGGGTTGCTGGAAGCATCCTACCCACGTCCTCACCCCACTCACCAGAGCTTATCCCCTGTGTATATTTTCTGGGAGGATAAGAAGGATGCTGGATCTAGTAGAATATATCTCATATTGGAGTAGTATATTTTTTAATTAATTTTTATTGGAGTATAGTTGATTTACAATGTTGTGTTAGTTTCTGCTGTACAGCAAAGTGAGTCAGTTATACATATACATATATCCACTCTTTTTTAGATTCTATCTCCATACAGGTCATTACAGAGTATTGAGTAGAATTTCCTGTGCTATACAGTAGGTTCTTATTAGTTACCTGTTTTATATATAGTAATGTATTATGTCAATCCCAATCTCCCAATTTATCCCTCCCCTCCCCCTTTCCCCCCTGGTAACCATAAGTTCGTTTTCTACATCTGTGATTCTATTTCTGTTTTGTAAATAGGTTCATTTGTACCATTTTTTTTAGATTCCACATATAAGCAATATCATATGATATTTGTCTTTCTCTGGCTGACTTACTTCACTCAGTATGACAGTCTCTAAGTCCATCCATGTCATTGCAAATGACATTATTTTGTGCTTTTTTATAGCTGAGTACTATTGCATTGTATATTTGTACCACATCTTCTTTATCCATTCCTCCGTCGATGGACATTTAGGTTGCTTCCATGTCCTGGCTATTGTAAATAGTGCTGCAGTGAAGATTGGGGTACATGTATCTTCTCAAATTATGGTTTTCTCTGGATATATTCCCAGGAGCGGGATTGCTGGATCATATGGTAGCTCTATTTTGAGTAATTTATTTTTTAAGGAAGTAAAATTCTCACAGACTCCAGAGAATGCCTGTACAGGCCAGTTTGAGAAAAATTGATTTAAAAAATAAATTTTAATGTTGGAGATATTTCTTTTCATTGTCACTTATCTCTGCAAAAAGAACACAACTTAATTTCGTAACCCAAAAGACACTTGTTTGAGAAGCCCTGCTTTCATGTTCTGCTATAAGCACATCAACCTGGACTATAGGTCAGGCTGGCCCTTTAGAGCTGAGGAAGCAGAGAGCACTTACTGAAAGGGAGGGACTGAGAGGCTTGCCAGACTTCAGATGTCCAGAGGATGAGACATGGGTACCAGGCAAGAAAGATGGACGTCACAACGAGGAGGTGGTGGGCAAGAGGGGGAAGGAGCAGCCTGGAAGCTGACTTCATTGCTTCACTGTCTTGCCTCAGGGCTGTCCTGAGGCAGCATTAGATCAAATGTTTACCACAGTACTTGGCACCTAGTAGAATGTTGTTCCCTTTCCTTCCTCTTTCCCCTGAAAAAGACTGTCCTTAGCTATAGAAGCAATGAAGCTGTATAGACAGCTAAAAGGTGTGCCATTAAAACAAACTTTTTCTACTTTTCCAAAGGGCAACTTTACCCCCTACTGAACTAAACTCAGACCCAAGCTTCCTTCTCTGAGCTTTTAGAACATTTAGTGCCTGGGGAGTCATTTGGCAATAATCGAGTACTGTTTTATTGCTAGGATTCTTTTATATGTATACATTTATAAGGCACCGGAGTCCCTAACTTGAAATTTGTTTTTGCTTCAGAAGTTCGGCTGTAAGGAGGCTCTCCAAATCGTGTGTAACAGCCGCAACAAATAATATATTAACTAGTGGTTAAGTACACATCTAGGCTGTGACAGCCTGTTTGACTTGGGTTGTAGGTGAACTGTGGCTGGCTCCTAGAGCTGGGTCAGGAGCTTTGCGGTTTGTACGGTGAAGGAATGCCTCCTTCACCATCTCATCCTGCCCTCACCACCCCTACCCTCTGTCTTCCCCTTCACCACACTTCACCACTTCCTGGGAGAAGAACCAGCTAGGGCAAAAGTTCTGAAATTTTTCTTTGGTACCTTCCGCCAAATTTAGTTTTTGACTGGATAATCTTGGTTAAACCATGAGTAAATAACCTCCTAGGGTCTAGTCAGCCTCAATGTGAGAAGTTGTCAAACCAAAAAACCAGAGGAGCATACACCAACTCGTCCCTGTCTCGCAAACCTCTCCACAAGGTATTTTTAAGAGCAGGTGCCTTATTTATTAGTCATTAGATTTGAAAGGACTATATCCCTCACTCCTTTTTTTTTTCTTTTTTTACATCTTTATTGGAGTATAATTACTTTACATTGTTGTGTTAGTTGCTGCTGTATAACAAAGTGATTCAGTTATACACATACATATATCCCCATATCTCTTCCCTCTTGCATCTCCCTCCCACCCTCCCTTTCCTACCCCTCTAGGTAGTCCCAAAGCACCGAGCTCATCTCCCTATGCTATGCAGCTGCTTCCCACTAGCTATCTATTTTACTTTTGGTAGTGTATATATGTCCATACCACTCTCTCACTTCGTCCCAGCTTACCCTTCCCCCTCCCCACATCCTCAAGTCCATTCTCTACATCTGTGTCTTTATTCCTGTCCTACTCCTAGGTTCTTCACAACCATTTTTTTTTTTAGATTCCCTACATATGTGTTAGCATATGGTATTTGTTTTTCTCTTTCTGACTTACTTCACTCTGTATGATAGATTCTAGGTCCATCCACCTCACTACAAATAACTCAATTTCATTTCTTTTTATAGCTGAGTAATATTCCATTGTATATATGTGCCACATCTTCTTTATCCATTCATCTGTTGATGGACACTTAGGTTGCTTCCATGTCCTGGCTATTGTAAATACAGCTGCATTGAACATTGTGGTACATGACTTTTTTGAATTATGGTTTTCTCAGGATACGTGCCCAGTAGTGGGATTTCCCGGTCATATGGTAGTTCTATTTTTAGTTTTCTAAGGAACCTCCATACTGTTCTCCATATTGGCTGTAGCAATTTACATTCCCACCAACAGTGCAAGAGGGTTCCCTTTTCTCCACACCCTCTCAGCATTTACTGTTTGTAGATTTTTTGATGATGGCCATTCTGACTGATGTGAGGTGATACCTCATTGTAGTTTTGATTTGCATTTCTCTAGTGATTAGTGATGTTGAGTATCCTTTCATGTGTTTGTTGGCAATCTGTTTATCTTCTTTGGAGAAATGACTACTTAGGTCTTCTGCCCATTTTTCAATTGGCTTGTTTGTTTTTTTGATGTTGAGCTGCATGAGCTGCTTGTATATTTTGGAGATTAATCCCTCATCAGTTGCTTCACTTGCAAATAGTTTCTCCCATTCTGAGGGTTGTCTTTTTGTCTTGTTTATGGTTTCCTTTGCTTTGCAAAAGCTTTTAAGCTTCATTAGGTCCCATTTGTTTATTTTTGTTTTTATTTCCATTTCTCTAGGAGGTGGGTCAAAAAGGATCTTGCTGTGATTTATGTCAAAGAGGGTTCTGCCTTTGTTTTCCTCTAAGAGTTTTATAGTGTCTGGCCTTACATTTAGGTCTTTAATCAATTTTGAGTTTGTTTTTGTGTATGGTGTTAGGGAGTGTTCTAATTTCATTTTTTACATGTAGCTGTCCAGTTTTCCCAGCACCACTCAATGAAGAGACTGTCTTTCCTCCATTGTATATCCTTGCCTCCTTTGTCATAGATTAGTTGACCATGGGTGCATGGGTTTATCTCTGGGCTTTCTATCTTGTTCCATTGATTGATATTTCTCTTTTTGTGCCAGTACCATATTGTCTTGATTACTGTACCTTTGTAGTATAGTCTGAAGTCAGGGAGTCTGATTCCTCCAGCTCCATTTTTTTCCCTCAAGACTGCTTTGGCTATTCGGGGTTTTTTGTGTCTCCATACAAATATTAAGATTTTTTTGTTCTAGTTCTGTAAAAAATTCCATTGGTAATTTGATAGGAATTGCATTGAATCTGTAGATTGCTTTGGGTAGTAGAGTCATCTTCACAATGTTTATTCTTCCAATCCAACAGCATGGTATATATCTCCATCTGTTTGTATCATCTTTAATTTCTTTCATCAGTGTCTTATACTTGTCTGCAAACAGGTCTTTGGTCTCCTTAAGTAGGTTTATTCCTAGGTATTTTATTCTTTCTGTTGCAGTGGTAAATGGGAGTGTTTCCTTAATTTCTCTTTCAGATTTTTCATTATTAGTGTAAAGGAATGCAAGAGATTTCTCTGCATTAATTTTGTATCCTAAAACTTTACCAAACTCATTGATTAGCTCTAGTAGTGTTCTGGTAGCATCTTTAGGATTCTCTACGTATAGTATCATGTCATCTGCAAACAGTGACAGCTTTCCTTCTTCTTTTCCGATTTGGATTCCTTTTATTTCTTTTTCATCTCTGATTGCTGTGGCTAAAACTTCCAAAACTATGTTGAATAAGAGTGGTGAGAGTGGGCAACCTTGTCTTGTTCCTGATCTTAGTGGAAATGGTTTCAGTTTTTCACCACTGAGAACGATGTTGGCTGTGGGTTTGTCATATATGGCCTTTATTATGTTGAGGTAAGTTCCCTCTGTGCCTACTTCCTGGAGAGTTTTTATCATAAATGGGTGTTGAATTTTGTCAAAAGCTTTTTCTGCATCTATTGAGATTATCACATGGTTTTTATCCTTCAGTTTGTTAATATGGTGTATCACATTGATTGATTTGCATATATTGAAGAATCCTTGCATTACTGGGATAAACCCCACTTGATCGTGGTGTATGATCCTTT
This sequence comes from Phocoena sinus, assembly GCF_008692025.1. NCBI lineage: Eukaryota > Metazoa > Chordata > Mammalia > Artiodactyla > Phocoenidae > Phocoena > Phocoena sinus. Next base: position 138,288,221 of record NC_045765.1, on the reverse strand, counting down.
TAGTGTGGTGCTGGATTCTGTTTGCTAGTATTTTGTAGAGGATTTTTGCATCTGTGTTCATCAGTGATATTGGCCTATAGTTTTCTTTTTTTGTGACATCTTCTTCTGGTTTTGGTATCAGAGTGATGGTGGCCTCGTAGAGCGAGTTTAGTGTTCCTCCCTCTACTATATTTTGGAAGAGTTTGAGAGGATAGTTGTTAGCTTTTATCTAAATGTTTGATAGAATTCACCTGTGAATCCTCTGGTCCTGGTCCTTTGTTTGTTGGAAGATTTTTAATCACAGTTTCAATTTCAATGCTTGTGATTGGTATGTTTATATTTTCTATTTCTTCCTGGTTCAGTCTTGGAAGGTTGTGCATTTCTAAGAATTTGTCCATTTCTTCCAAATTGTCCATTTTATTGGCATATAGTTGCTTGTAGTAATCTCTCATGATCCTTTCTATTTCTACAGTGTCAGTTGTTACTTCTCCTTTTTCATTTCTAATTCTGTTGATTTGAGTCTTCTCCCTTTTTTTCTTGATGAGTCTGGCTAATGGGTTATCAATTTTATTTATCTTCTCAAAGAACCAGCTTTTAGTTTTATTGATCTTTGCTATTGTTTCCTTCATTTCTTGTTCATTTATTTCTGCTCTGATGTTTATGATTTCTTTCCTTCTGCTAACTTGGGGTTTTTTTGTTCTTCTTCCTCTAATTGCTTTAGGTGTAAGGTTAGGTTGTTTATTTGAGATTTTTCTTTTTTCTTGAGGTTGGATTGTATTGCTATAAACGTCCCTCTTAGAACTGCTTTTGCTGCATCCCATAGGTTTTGGGTCATCGTGTTTTCATTGTCATTTTTTCTAGGTATTTTTTAATTTCCTCTGATTTCTTCAGTGATCTCTTGGTTATTTAGTAGCGTATTGTTTAGCCTCCATGTGTTTGCATTTTTTACAGTTTTTTTCCTGTAATTGATATCTAGTCTTATAGCCTCATGGTTGGAAAAGGTACTTTTTTTTTTTTTTTTTTGGAAAAGGTACTTTTTAATGTGTCATTTAAAGCTGTGTTTCCCTATTTATTTTCATTTTGGATGATCTGTCCACTGGTGAAAGGGGGATGTTGAAGTCCCCTACTATTATGGTGTTACTGTCGATTTCCCCTTTTATGGCTGTTAGCATTTGCCTTATGTACTGAGGTGCTCCTATGTTGGGTGCCTAAATATTTACAATTGTTATATCTTCTTCTTGGATTGATCCCTTAATCATTATGTAGTGTCCTTCTTTGTCACTTGTAATATTCTTTATTTTAAAGTCTTTTTTGTCTGATATGAGAATTGCTACTCCAGCTTTCTTTTGATTTCCCTTTGCATGGAATATCTTTTCCCATCCCCTCACTTTCAGTCTGTATGTGTCCCTAGGTCTGAAGTGGGTCTCTTGTAGACAGCATATATGGGTCTTGTTTTTGTATCCATTCAGCCAGTCTATGTCTTTTGGTTGGAGCATTTAATCCATTTACCTTTAAGGTAATTATCGATATGTATGTTCCTATTACCATTTTCTTAATTGTTTTGAGTTTGTTTTTGTAGGTCTTTTCCTTCTTTTGTGTTTCCTGCCTAGAGAAGTTCCTTTAACATTTGTTGTAAAGGTGGTTTGGTGGTGCTGAATTCTTAGCCTTTGCTTGTCTGTAAAGGTTTTCATTTCTCCATCAAATCTGAATGAGATCCTTGCTGGGTAGAGGAATCTTGGTTGTAGGTTTTTCTCCTTCATCACTTTAAATATGTCCTGCCAGTTTCTTCTGGCTTGCAGAGTTTCTGCTGAAAGATCAGCTGTTAACCTTATGGGGATTCCCTTGTATGTTATTTGTTGCTTTTCCCTTGCTGCTTTTAATATTTTTTCTTTGGATTTAATTTTTGATATTTTGATTAATATATGTCTTGGCGTGTTTCTTCTTGGATTTATCTTGTATGGGACTCTGCGCTTCTTGGACTTGATTGATTATTTCCTTTCCCATATTAGGGAAGTTTTCAACAATAATCTTTTCAAATATTTTCTCAGTCCCTTTCTTTTTCTCTTCCTCTTCTGGGACCCCTATAATTCGAATGTTGGTGCATTTAACATTTTCCCAGAGGTTTCTGAGAATATTCTCAATTCTTTTCATTCTTTCTTCTTTCTTCTGCTCTGCGCTAGTTATTTCCACTATTTTATCTTCCATTCTTATCCATCTTCTGCCTCAGTTATTCTGCTATTGATTACTTCTAGAGAATTTTTAATTTCATTTATTGTACTGTTCATCATTGTTTGTTTGCTCTTTAGTTCTTCTAGGTCCTTGTTAAATGTCTCTTGCATTTTCTTCATTCTATTTCCAAGAATTTGGATCTCTTTATTATCACTTCTCTGGATTCTTTTTCAGATAGACTGCCTACTTCCTCTTTATTTGTTTGGCCTGGTGGGTTTTTACCTTGCTCCGTCATCTGCTGTATATTTATCTTTCTTCTCATTTTGCTTAACTTACTGTGTTTGGGGTCTCCTTTTCCCAGGCTGCAGGTTCATAGTTCCTGTTGTTTTTGGTGTCTGCCCCCAGTGGGTAAGGTTGGTTCAGTGGCTTGTGTAGGCTTCCTGGTGGAAGGGAGTGGTGCCTGTGTTCTAGTGGATGAGGCTGGATCTTGTCTTTCTGGTGGGCAGGACTGCATCTGGTGGTGTGTTTTGGGCTGTCTGTGAACTTAGTATGATTTTAGGCATCCTCTCTGCTAATGTGTGGGGTTGTGTTCCTGTCTTGCTAGTTGTTTGGCATGGGGTGTCCAGCCCTGGAGCTTGCTGGTCATTGAGTTAAGCTGGGTCTTAGCGTTGAGACGGAGATCTCTGGGAGAGTTCTCGCCAATTGATATTCCATGGGGCCAGGAGGTCTCTGGTGTAATGTGGACAGCTTTGACCTTAATTTACATCCTGCTCAATTGGTTCTAGTAAGGTAGCATCTGCTTCAAAAAAAGGCTTCAGATCAGCACAGACTCTTAGCACTGTGCCTTTACGTTTTCTAGAGAAGACTGTGTATTTTTTTTTAAGCCGTTGGAGCATAATCAGAGTCCATATTAACTTGCTTCCCAACGAATTTCACCAGGATGTGGATAGCCTGGTGTCAGGACTTACTGAAGCTCAGATTCTTTAGTCTCAGCACAGAAGGAATTCAGGGTGAGGCAAAGTGTCAGGCAAAGACTGAGTTCATTAGCATAGGACCCCCCCCCCCCCCACTCCTTTTGGAGAAACCAGAGACTAAGAGGGAAGAAGTACATCAAAGACATCCAGGGAGGCTAGGCACTAAAATGAGAACAATTGGGAAAAGAAAGATGTTTTCAGTTGAATAGAAGCTGGGGATGAAAGAAGCAGCCTTCTCAGGCAGCTGAGGAAAGGAAGGAAACTGAGTCCAGAAGATTAGAAGTGAATTAGAATGATTTGAAGTTGTAGGAGACCAAGATTTCTCAAGGTACCAAAAGAAAGGAAGCTCAGCCTTGTTCAGGCTGCAAAATGAAAGCTCCCTTCAAGTGAGATCCATATGGCTAATTTGACAAGCGCTGATTTTCCCCTCTTCCCTTTGAACCCATAATTACTTCCTTCTACTCACATAGCCTTGACCATCATCACCACCTATAAAAAACTATTTCCAATTACTACTTAAGGGATAACCCAAAAGCATTTTCTTTAGGACTACTTTCTCTGAAAAACAGACTTGGAGGTAAAGGGCAGGAGGCTTTATTGGTCCATCCAGAGTCACAGCAAGAGGCTGAATCCTATAGGATGTCAATATAACCAGGTCAACCCCAAAGATCCTAAAGTGGTGGTTCTTGGTGCATATGCCCATCAGAATCATCTGTGGACATTTTCAGTAAATAAATACAAATGCCATCTACCTCAGATCTACTGAGTCAATCTTCATTGATTCAGGCATATTGTATTCATTTTCTAGAACTGCTATGTAGCAAATTACCATAATCCTAGTGGCTTAAAACAATAGAAATTTAATCTATCACAGTTATGGAAGCCAGAAGTCAAAAATCAAGGTGACGTTAGTGTTGATTCCTTCTGGATGCTCTGAGAGAGAATTTGTTCCTGTTTCTCTCCTAGCTTCTGGAAACTGCTAGCAATCATTGGTGTTCCTTGGTTTGTAGATTTAACACTTCAATCCCTATCTCCATTTTCACGTTGCCTTCTCCCTGTGTCTCTATGTCTGTTCTTCCTTTCTTTTTTCTTTCTCTCATAAGGACACCCATCATTGACTTTAGAGCCCTAATCCAGGATAACCTCATCTTGAGATCCTTACCTTAATTACATCTGCAAAGACCGTTTTTCCAACTAAGGGCACACTCAGAGGTACCAGAGGTTAGGACTTGGGCGTATATTTGGAGAATATAATTTAACCCACTACAGATATGTATTTTTTAAATTGAAGTATGGTTGATTTACAATATTGTGTTAGTTTCTGGTGTACAGCAAAGTGATTCAGAGATAGATGATAGATAGAGAGATATTCTTTTTCAGATTCTTTTCCACTATAGGTTATTACAAGATATTGAATATAGTTCCCTGTGCTATACAGTAGGACCTTATTGTTTATTTTATACGAAATAGTTGTACATAAGTTTTTTTTTTAATTTCCTCCACAAATATTCTTCACACACCCCTGCAAAGAACTCTGACCTTAACTTTTTAGCCTACCATGTCTCTAGTGCTTGGGAAATGCTGGAACATGCAAAGTTAAACAGGCTTCTTTATCACAGAACCACTCAGAGTCTCTAATCTGTTTGGGTGCATTGTGAATATCCAAGAGAAATAAAAGAACCATAGCACTTTCTGAAAATAGTTGACCAGGGAACTTCTTTTCAAGGGATTACCTGTTGCTACCCCAGTGGCCACTAGTGTTCAAAGGAGCACAGGTGGCTAGTGATTGTGGCACTTCTGCAGCTGTGCTCAATGCTGAGGGCATGGCGTGCATCTAGCACGTGAGTCTACCACAGCGTTCAAACATTTAGATTATCGATGTCTGTACTGACCCTTCCCCGAGTATGTGTGAATCCTTCGTTAAATATCCAAAGGGGTTTCCCTAGACAATTGGTATATGTGCATGGATTTTTAGAAGTCATCTAGTCTTGAGTCTTGCTTTCAGCCATTTTTATGGAAGGAGCCTGGTAAAATAGTAGGGTGATAGAGTGAAGAAGAGGGGAATGGAAAGGAGAAAGGTAGCCAAGATTACACAGTATGCTTTTTTTTCTGAAAAAAGCTCAGAATAGCTGAAAAAAGACGAAATTACTTCATCATTTCTATTCTTATCATTACAGTCCCTTAAAAATGGCATCAAAACATGAATGGCATCAGTAAGTTCATAATGATACTTTTTTAAAAATGGTCAACTTTGGAGGCTACTAGGACCTCTACTCATTATTATAAAAACTGATACATCAGGGAAATAATCAAGCAATTACCTTGAATTTTTGTATGAATTGCTTTTCAGGGTGAAGGAAAGTTGTTTTCTTTTGCTTGTTATTGTTCTTTATACAGACATACTTAGCTAATAAATGCAGATGAAATGGCAGGATTAGAGAAATCCCCAGTTTAGAAGCCCTAATGACATAGTGATTTAAAGATCATCAGTGAATGATAAAAATATGTAGGTATGCTGTATTCTAGGTGAATCAGGCTGACAACGTTTTGAACACAGATCAGTCTTGTCATCATATGACATAATATGTCCCTGATACAGGAGTTCACAGCTACCCATGACAGATTCTTTCCATGAGAGGTGAACAGAATCAAATTAAGCCTCTGGGTCTTCTGCTAGTTTATAGGAAATAACAGGTTAAGAGGGATATTTTAAATCACTCTTTAAGAATTCAGTAAGCTAAAGGAAACTATCTTCAACCAAAACAATGATGTAATTTTAAAAAAGAGAAAGGAAGTATCATGGATTTGGACAGACTTGAGACATTGCATGGACCTAGTTTGTATCCTGATTCAAACAAATAGCCAAAAGAAAATTTTTGAGATATTTTGGGAAATTTGAGCATAGACTGGATATTAGATGATATTTAGGGATCATTATTAATTTATTAGATGTGATATTGGATTATTGTTTTAAATGAGAGAGTCCTTAGCTTTTAAAGATACATATGTAGGTAGTTACGGGTAAAAGCAGATGATTAAAATAAAAATAGGTTAAGAAAATACAAAACAGGATAGGTCAAATGCTGATAATTGTTGAAGCTGGGTGGGGAACATATAGTGGTTCATTAAACTGTGCTCTCTGTTTTTGTGTGTATTTGCAAATTCCATAATAAATTTAGAGTAATCCATCATGAACAGATGATCTCAATCCCCACCCCAAAGAAAACACAATTCACATCCCCAATGGAAACCATGAATTAGCTTTACTGGTGACCAGAATTCCATCTATGAAAAGTGGAAAAGTCTTTATGTGAACACATTAGTTTAGAAAATTGCTATGGGAAAACCAGAAAATGTGGAGTTCTAGCTAACTAGACATGAGTTGTGTTGAAGTGTGTGGTCCTGAACGGTTCATGTTGAAAGATGATACCCTGTTTTCAAGTGGCAAGGAAAACAGCTTGTCTAGAATTTAAGACTATGGCTCTGGTCATATTTGAACTCAATTTGGGCTGAAGATTTCATTGCTGCTGTTACCTACCATGATGAATTTGTTTGCACACAAGCTCTGCTATAGGTCTAACGTTGGTGCAAGCAATTTCCTAGAACTGACGTCACATTATAGTGAACAGTGCTGTGTCCCTGTAGAGATTCCAAGATGATGTGACAATGGAGTATTTACATTCGGCCACCTTGGATTAGCTTCTTACCGCTCCTAAACCAAGAAAGATAATCAATAGGCTTTTGATTAAATCACAAACCAAAAAGAGAGGACAGAAGAGGGAACCAGTTAGCTGCAATGTTCTAAATGCAGGCTTTTTCTTATTTCTACTTTCCAGCTATCTGTTCTTGAAGGTCCAACTTTAAGGCTTGCCATTTTCAAGCCTACAGGAAATGTTGGCAATATGGCCACCCCTGTCCTTGTCCATGCCACTCGGCCTACTTCCTCTCCACTTCTGCCCTGCTGTCCTAGGTCAGGGGCTTAGAGGCTGAGAGCGCTGCAGGTAGCATAGTCATTCAAGCTCATATAAATAGAAGGAAATCTAAGTGATGACCAGAAATAATGGAATTTCATTTCAAAGACTGTTCAGTTCCCTTAGCGTTGCTGACTGATTTCTAAGAGGCTTGGGCTCAGCCGTTGGATGTCTCAGAACCCAGGAGAGGAATCATTTGCACCATAGGCATCTGCTTGTTGGCCTAAAAGCTATCAAAATTCGTTCATAATTTAGCTTGCTCTAAAAAGAAAAGGAAACCCCATACACCTGAGAAGTAATTCCTGAAATATAAACATGAGACACGTACCTAGACATGTCTTCCCACCAAGCCATCCTTTATGGTTTCCCACAATGTTATCATCTACTCCTCCTGCACCTAAGATTCCATGGAGCAGGAAAAGTCAAAGAATGTCAAGGTTTTATGAAACATTTTCAACCAGAGGCTTTAGGCAAGCCAGTGAGAGGTGTACTGGAGATGAAGTATCAATCTCTACCCCATCAATGTCAGAGAGCTGGAGGGTGTTCTCTCTTAGCTATTACAAATGAACCCAGCACATCTAACCCCAGGCTGTTCCACTCATTTATCATTCCTCTCTTTTCCAGACCGAATACATGCCCATATGTCAAGAAAATGGTGGCTTTCAGTCTATAGTGGACTGGCGCTTTGTCATGCAAGCTAATATGGGTGAGTCTACATCACCCACAGTAAAAGTAAAAGCTTTCTGATACATGCACGCCAGTGATCATAGCAGCACTGTTTATAATAGCCAAGACATGGAAGCAATCTAAGTGTCCATCAGCAGATGAATGGATAAAGAAGATGTGTGTGTGTGTGCACGTGTGTGCGCGTGCGTGCGCACACACAATGAGATATTCCTCAGCCATAAAAAAGAATGAAATATTGCAGTTTGCAACAACATGGTGAACGAAGAGATTATCACACTAAATGAAGTCAGAGAAAGACAAATATTATATGATATCACTTATATGTGTAATCTAAAAAATAATACAAACGAATCTACTTACAAAACAAAAACAGACTCACAAACATAGAAAACAAGCTTATGGTTACCAAAGGGGAAGGGGAGTTGGAGGGATAAATTAGGAGTATGGGAATAACAGATACACACCACTACGTGTAAAATAAACAACAAGGATTTACTGTATAGCATAGGGAGCTATAACCAATATCTTGTAATCTGAAAAAAGAATATACATGTGTGTGTGTGTATATATATATATATATATATATATATATATATGTATAACTGAATCACTTTGCTGTACACCTGAAACTAACACAATTTTGTAAATCAACTATAGGTCAATGAAATAAAAAAAGTAAAAGCTTTCTTTTTATTCACCTGGGTAAATAAGCAAAAGACAGATCTAAAATACATTAGAGTTCCAAGAGAACAGAGATTTCTGCTTTGTTCCGTGCTGTGTGCTTAGCACCTGGAACTAGCCCGTAGTCAATATGAATGAAATATCCATCCACTCTTTCATCCATAAAGGAATGGATGGTCCTGCAGGACAGAAGTTCCCTGTGCTTAGATGAGTCATTATCTTACAGGCTCAGAGCCACGATGTCAGTCCTGCAAACTGACTTGAAGTGCATGGGGATGTCCTGCCACAAGGCAGATAAACTGAGGGCATCCTGAGACCCCACAGTGGCCGCCAGCATGCTAACCTCCATTCCCTTGCCCATCCTAGATTTTCAAACGAGGAGTCATTGTGGTAACCAGACTGGGAATCATGTCTCCCATACTTTCTCATATTGGGGTTTTGGGGCTTTATTTTCTTTTTTGGCTTCTCGGTATCTGAAATTGTTCTTCAGAGAAGCATATTAAACCATGACTCTTCCATTATCATGCATTTCTGTTACCAACAGAGGAGGTAAATGAATCACTTAAAATGAAACAATTCCATTCTCTTTAGTACACTATAAACATAGCTTTAGCTTTGTAATTATAGTAGTTGGGTGATGCTTCTGAGAAAATGGCGTAATTATAACGTTATGGTTGAGAATCATCTGAGTAGAAAACACTGAGCTGCACTGTGCAAAGTTTAAGATGGGATTATGGTCCTTTTTCAATATGAATAAGACTAATTAGCCAACTGCCACTGAGAGCTTTGTAGTGTGATATTAATAGTGTAGTAAAATCAAGAGCCAAAGTAAAAATGAAGGGAAAATCTAATTCTCATATGTTCCTAGGAGTCTTCCATGCAAGTGTAATACAGAGCAGAGAAGCTCATCAACTGGAAGGAAGCAGAGAGAAAATCACAGAAAGCTAGCTTAGAAAACTCAGCACTCAAGCTTGTTTTTCCCTCTTCCCTCCTGGCAAAAGGGCCTTACGTTAGGCATAGCAAGTACCCAAAGTTGTATTTCCTTGCATATAGCTTTTAGAGTTTTTACTTTAAATTTTTGAAATATGTTTTATTTCCCTAAGTATGGCTTTCTTTCCCTTTAATAGACTTGTTCAGTGGTCCTAGATTTTATGCTACCATAAATTAAAGAAGATCAGATGTTCTGTATCCTAATTGGGGGGTTGATGACACTGTGTGCATTTGTCAAATCGTTGAAGTATACATTTAAATTTGTGTTTTCACTGTGTATAAAGTTTATCTCAATTTTTTTAATTTAAAAAAAAAAATTTTAAGACCAGAGATTTCCAGCAACAAGAAGTATAAACAAGTAGAAAGAGCATAGTCAAAAAACCGGGCCTAGAGTAGCTGCCCCACCACATGAAAGTCATGGACCTCTTGAGGCTCTTCCCTTTATTTTCAAAAATAGGAGTATTTATATTTAGACTCTCGCCTTTGCAGGGATTGGGTGTGACCAAGATGTGCACATTGCTTGCAAGTGTTCTAGGACTCTGTAAGCCATAAGGGGTTCTCAAAGGAGAAGAAATTGTGGGCTGTTCCAAACAGTGAAGCAGGGTGGCAGAGACTCTGTCATGGAACCAGACTCTCTGGTTAATGTCTCCAGTGAAGGAGGACATAGCCAGCAGTGCAAGGAGTTTGTGGACATGTGTGTATAAGTTTTGGAGGAGGAAAAGGGAAATAATTTGTCTTCCTGGCTTCGTCTCTATTCCTGGCTTTTCCTAGAGCCTTATTCCTCTCTTTACCCAAAGCCTCAGAACAGGGACTTTTCACTCTCCTTTGTTAATAAACATCAGAAAGCTGACATTTTGCTTAGCTTTGTCTTACTCTACTTCCTTAGTATGACTGTTGTAAATTAATAATAATAGTAATATTATATTATATACTATACATTATATACTATGTATATGATAGTGTATATATAGTATATAGTGTATAGTATATACTATAATATATAATAGTAACTCTTATTATTACTATTGTAATTATTACTGAGAGAAATAAAAATGGTAATAGAAATACTTCCTGTACCTGACTGGCAGCTTGTATGGCAACTGCCTGCAGATTTGGGTTGTTTCAGACTTTGCTTGTTTTTGTAGCATCCTCAACAAACTTATGACAGACAACCTGGAGTGCCTTTAGCCCTTAAGATCCTGTCTCTTAAACCTGACCAATATATCTTGTTCTTGGAATCAGTAATGATAATCTTTTCTAAGAGGTTCAAAAAGCACAAGTGATTTTCCTAAAACTTCCATCAAATGAGAGGAGTATTTGAAAAATGAAACTGAAAGGAGCGGTCCTCTGAGAAGCCTGCCCAAGCGCTTGGACTCTGAGTCAGGCAGTCGTGGCTGGACTTCTGACACTGCTACTTCCTAGCTGTGGGATTTTGGACAAATCACTTAACCTCTGAGCCTTAAGCTGCTGATCTGTAAACAAAGATAAATGCTACCTGCTTTATAAGTATGCATAAAAATTTCCACTGATCATGATGTGAGTTTCCTTCCTTCTTCTACCCAGCTATGAAAATATGTGGTTTAGGAAGTCATGAACATTTCATTAGCACAAGGGAAAAGTATATAAATATACCAAACCCAAGATCTGAGATCCTTGAAAACATTTTTTTTTTTTTTTTAAAACATTTTTTTAAAGGGGCGCTAATTTGGAATGTTATCAATGAAATAAGGAATATTTGTAAAATAATAACAGTCATTAATTAAAAACACATAAACAAAATACTTTAATTAATGAATCTGGGAAAAATAAACTGAAGATAAATATTCACAGAAAGAGGAAATTATCAAAGCAGTAAGATACAGGGCACCTGATATTTGCAAAGTAATAGAAGCCTTAAAATCCCATTAAAGAGAAGACAAAGCCAAAAAGGCTGGTTCTCTTTAAAGGGCTTTTGAAAACTGACACCTGGAAAATTATGGTCTACTCCCTGGGCCTTATTTCCCACTCTGGAAAAGCAACCTCCTCTTACACAAAAAGAACAGCCAGGAGATGAAATGATTTACCGGAACCTGTGAACATAATTAAATCCGAAAAGCATGATGCTGAGCGTGGAGTGGAGGTGATTTCTGCAGAGATTTTGAAAATAAAGTAGCTCAGTACAAGGATTTGGTTTGACTGCTATAAAGCAGTGTGACAGGTTGAAAAAATGGAGAATGTTCTGAAAATCCTGTTTACTTTGGTGGCGAGCCAGCCGTTCAGGGGAGAAACCAGAGTCCTTTTCTTTAAGAAATGTAGGTTTCAGTTGGAAGAAAAAAATAGAAAGGGAGGTTTCAACCTAGTGCATTGAGAATATTTACTGAGCACCTATTATGAGCATAAAACTATCTTAAATGACCTAGGGAGTGAATGTTTAGGGGGCCGGGGGTTAGAAAGAGAGAAGACATGGCCCTTGGACCTGAAGCCTTACAATTTATTTGAGAGCTTTTTGTCCCCGTTTTCCTTACACCATGATGATATTCAAAGTCATACAAGAGGCCACATAAATTTACTGGGGATAATATTACAGAGAGCAGCAGTGACACTTAAATGCTTCCATTATATTCACTACCCCAGTTATCTGTAGTTGCCTGGGGAAATTGCAAGCAAGGACAGGAAAATGCCAGTACCAGCCAGTTCCAGATAATGAAATTATTTGCTCCAAAAACTTTCACTGTATTACTAAATTAGATTGGTTCGGACTAAAAAGTAATAGGACTGATTTTCTTCTGTGACTCATGAATTAATTTAACTCTAAAGATAATTCCCAAGGAAGAGTTTTAAAAGTCCTTTGAGTAGTAACAACCTCATTGGGATTTATTTAAAACTTCCCAAGGTACTCACTTTTAAAGATAATGTTATTTAAATATATGAATGCCAGCATAATGATTAAAATGGTAAGTTTTATTACTTTGTAATCACATCAAGCGCTAATAGTTGGAATAAAATATGTGAGATTACTGAATGTGATGATAATATATAGAATCTAGAAATCTTTTTTATGAAGCGCACGATTGCTGTAATTGTAGTTGTCCTTTTGGGACCCTGAACCAGATGCCCCAAGTAAGTGGGTAACATAGCCTTTATCTTGAGCACCTTTCCAAGCATTGTAAATTTGTGAGTGCAGGTAGCCACTGTCAGCCTACAGCTATCAACTCCAAGGTGATTTTAAATGGTTAGAAGTCTTCTTTAGAATGAAATGGACTTAGTATCTAACCTGTTCCATAGGGACTTTGCTGGAACAAAGTGGAGGTGTCAAATAGGAGAAAGAGATCGAGAAATAGGGTTTTCCTGATTTCTCCATCCTAGTAAAAAGGGTCCTGCATGGATGGTAAGGATCCCCAGAGTGATTCTGGGAGACTTTCATGAATGTTACCAAGGCTTGGGCTTCCTATGATTGAATCCCAAAGAAACCACACTGCTCACGTGTTCCCCTAAAGTGTGTCTGGTTCACATCTGAGAGGCAAAGTCTCTATTTTATGATGGTTTTGTCCCAAGTAACCTTCAGACTCCACCCAGCCACATCTCTAATCTTTCCATGGCCTTCCATCATCTTGCACACTGTAAGAGGGGTCAGTGAACCTCCAGATTCTCAAGGCTGGACCAGATTTTGAGTGGATACCCTGTGCACTGTTGAGAATGAAACAGAAAACTTGGTGCATTGTAGCCTTTTGTCAGTAGGGAATTGAGACGAGCTGGCCAGGGGCCCCAAATTTGTAGACACACATGGACCAAGAGACACACCTCTCTCTCAGCTGGGCCATAGTATATCCTGGAGCTATGAGAAGTGGGAGAGACGTACTCCTTTGAGTGACATGCTGAACTGTTCTGTCTCTCCTTTCTCTTCTCCGTTTCCATTTATTCTCTGTCTCTCAACTGTCCAGCAAATGTGTTTACTCAAAACCTTTTTCTAGACTGATATTAGCAAGCCAGAGATGGACGGTAGTTTTGTATTAAAAGGGAAAGTTGTATTAGCTGATTTCATTTGGTGGGACTTCTGCTATATTCTCAACTTAAGCATTATGTCCCAGTACAAGTATTTTTTTTTTTTTTTTTTTTTTTCGCGGTACGCGGGCCTCTCACTGTTGGCGGAGCACAGGCTCCGGACGCGCAGGCTCAGCCGCTCCGCGGTATGTGGGATCTTCCCAGACCGGGGCACGAACCCGTGTCCCCAGCATCGGCAGGCAGACTCTCAACCACTGTGCCACCAGGGAAGCCCCAGTACAAGTATTTTTAAAGTGTGCCTTTCAACCTGATAGTATATTTGCCTCAGCCATGAATTAAACTCTTGATTTTAAAAGATTAACCCAAAAAACTACAAAAGAAAAAGGCACTGTTTTAAGTTCTATAAATGACCAATATATTTAAGTATTTGGGGGCATCATTCAGTTGTGTTTGTTTTTGTTTAGGATCATTCAAAAAGGGAGATGTGTGAAGTGCTACTTTCTTGTATCGTGTACTGATGCACAGCTTTCAAATTACAAGTCATAAACCAGGAATTGCTGGCCAGAGGAAAGTTCAAAATTAGAATCTGGTAAATTCTCTGCCGCAAGGATTAAGTAAAATGTTGCACGCATCCCACTCCTTGTACCAAACAGACAAGATGAAAGTACTAGATTTTGTAGCACAGGTAGTTGTGACAACTATAGGGAATTCTGAACTTTCAAACTTCAAATTCTGAACTCAAGTTTTTTTACCTTAAAAAATAAAATACGGTCTTTAAAAGTAGGTCTTTAAAAATGATGACACTGCTACAGCATGAATTTTCAAAATTACAGTCTGTGTATGGTGGGTATGGCTACCGTGTCAGATGGGGTCTCTGGTCTAATGAATGCCTGCTTTTAAAGACCGTGTTCTTATTTCTTCTTTTTCTTACCCTATGATTTCACTGACCTAAATGGATTTTACTACTGTTCACATCACAGAGGCCAAAATGGGTTATTGTGTTAAGAAGAAATTGAGATATTATTTTAGTTCATAAAACACTAGCAAAGTTATTATTTGATGCAGAATTGTAAGGAAGGTTTGTAATCATTGAGAGGCGCAAAAAAAAAAAAAAAGAAAAAGAAAAACACAGATTGTTTACAGTTGCAGTGTTGAAGACATTCATCATCAGACTTACTACCTGGAAATACTTCATTAACAGACACTTTACATATTTAAAATCATTAGTAATTCTCATAACAGTCCTGCTACTCTCCTTATGTAATGGATGAGGACTGTGCACAGGAGAATAAGTGACTTGCTCAGAGCACGCATAGCTAAGAAGTACAGAGCTGCGATTCAAACCCAGCCATCCTGACTCAGGCCCCCTTGCTCATTACCACTGTTCTGTGCTGCCTCTGTATATCGTCTTGATGTAGAACTCTTCTTCTAGAATAATGGGAAGTAGTGATATAAAGAGATTGAGAGTATGGGCTTTGAAATAGGACTTCCTGGGCATGGTGCTTCCCATCTCCGGGTCAAAGTTTTCCTATCTTTACCATGGGATACCATCAGTCCCTATCTCATAGTACTCGTTAGAAGGATTAAATGAGATAATACACCAAAAGCTCTGAGTACAGGGCCTGACAGATGGCCTGTTCAAGAGCTAACAATAAGTATTAGCTCTTGTTATCATAATAAATGTATTAACATCAACCTTAGTATGTGAATTATGGTAGCCAAATTTCCTGGGTGAGAGATGATTAACATTTATTAAACAGGCACTTTTTAGAGTTTATCTCACAAAAATTCAGTAAGATATCTCTTACACTCCCATTTCACTGAATTTGAGAACACTCAGACCACAGGAAAATATATTATTTTCTAAAATCAAATAAGCAAGGATTCAAACTCAGAGAACACAGGCCCCAAAGCCTCAGCTCCTTCTACCACCCTTGACTTGTTCTAAACCCCAGGTTTCTTCGGCCAATCCTTACATTGATCAAAAACACCAATGCAAAACAGAGGCAATAGGAAAACAGAGAAAAGAGAGAAAAATTAACATTACGCTTGTGAAATTACATCAGGGACATGGTAACAAATGTAGCACAGCTGTATTGGCTCACTGGATAACAACCGTGCTGCTCTGTGCTAAGACCTGTCTGAGCCCATAAATAAAGTTACATTAATAATTACGGTATGGTGAGAGACCACCCAGGAAATCTTGGTTGATATAGGAAGTGGCAGCTGTAGCTCCTAATTGAGAGCTATTGCTTCATGAATCAGTGCTGAACCGTTGCTCCAGGGGGATAGTAAGTCTGCTCTGTCCATGGAAGATGTGAAACTCAACAGCTGACCCGACCACTTGTCAATGTTGACAATCCTATAAATTTCTCGTAAGACGGGAACTCTATGTTCCAGTTCAAACCAAGTGAATATTTCCTGTTTGTTGACCTACAACTTCAAGGGTGCTAAGTCATCAGTTTAGAGAGATTCCTTTACTCCCCTTTGCTGTAAGGGTTATTATAGTTCTATTAAATGGTCACAGGGAATGCCTGCATATTTCCTTTTCGCCAGATACAGTAGCCTTTCCCTCTTTATTCCTATCTCCTCTATACTTTTACTTTTTCTCTCATCTGTTTACTAATGGTACCCTGAATTTTAGAACCAGAAGGGTAGTGGCACAAAGGCAGTGGAAAATGTACTGGTTGTGGATTTCGGAGATCTGATGCAAATCCCACCTCTGTGTTATATTAGCTGAATGAATTTAGATAAGACTTTTAACCTCTCCAAGTCTTACGTTCCCATTTATAAACTGCGGATAATACTGACTGCCTTCTGTGGTTGGCTTGAGCATTAAATGTATGTGTTTCTGGAACATAGTTGCATGCAATAAGTGTTACCTGAATCTGTCCCGGTGCCCTTGCCCCCCATGTGGGCAAAGACACATCTCAAAAGACCCAAAAGAGAGTGCCCTTTTCAAAGTGAAGATTTACAGTCTCTCCTTAAACATAGCCATTTTTGTGTTTCATTTTCTGTGTGAGCCAGAAGTGGTCTTATATCTTACTGAAGTTCATAACATGAATATAATACTGTCTTTGAAAGGAAGACCCTAATGACCTCAGGCCAGCAGGAAAACCTCTGATCTTGTCTTTTCTCCCTTTGTGGTTACCAGACAACACATTGTGCCTGAGAGTTGAGACCCAGAAGTATACAAATCAACTAGGGGAATCAAAAATAGTGATTCCTAAGCCCCTCTCAGAGAATTGGTCAGGGGTGGGGCTCTGAAACTCAGATGTTTCTCAAGGTCCCCAGGTGGAGAGCACACTGGTCCCCCAG
Organism: Phocoena sinus; assembly: GCF_008692025.1. Classification (NCBI taxonomy): domain Eukaryota; kingdom Metazoa; phylum Chordata; class Mammalia; order Artiodactyla; family Phocoenidae; genus Phocoena; species Phocoena sinus. The sequence continues at coordinate 138,271,471 of NC_045765.1, read as the reverse complement.
AGCCACTTTATATCTCTGCAGCAGGATTTATGCAGACCATTGATCGCAGCTCCACAAAGAAAAGGGAACCAACATGGAGAAGACCACTGGGGCCATGGAAATGCCTCATCTGGAAGGGGAACTTCCCTCGTGCCTGCCCCAGAATGCCAGACAATTTTCTCCGTGACCACATCAACCTTTGATTTCTAAGCCATTCCTCATTTTCCTGTGCAGTTCAGAATACTGAATACATTTTTAGTCAGTCTCTTGCTTATGAGAGTTCATTTGACAAGATTAATTATAGGAATAAACAGTTTATCCTGTAGTATCTTTCTGCTCTAATATCTGGGTCCTTCCTTCGCATATAGTTGCATTTTATCTGATGGGCAGATGCCTTCTCTTTAATATTCCTTGTACCTTTGTGCTTCCAACAGAGAATTCTTTAAGGATAAAGGCACTTGGAGAGCTGTAAGAGGGTAAGGTCCAGTTGTCTGCCCTGGACCTGTGTACCTAAATGTGTACCTGATAAGTTAAACCCGAAGAAGGGAGGAAAGCAGAATAGAAAGAAATGGAAAGAGTTTGGATATCAAGAATTTTAAAAATTAATGCTCTGTATTAACCTTAGTAGTCCCTAAGCCTCTGGCTTCATTTTGTTCATTCATCTGTAAAGCGATTATGCTCAAGTTATAGGTCACTGAAGTTTGGATTCTGTATCCCATTAGTAAAATAATTTTTGAACAGGCTCACAAAATACATGTTTACATATTTGTAAATTATGTATGTACAGTGTTCTAATATATTTTGTTCTAAAACATACATAAAAATATAAATGTTAAAGTCTTAAGTTAAACCAAGAAATATTATACAATATTTTAATGTTTGATAGAATAAAATACTTCCTGCAATGTGTTTGAAGAAGTTTACTTCTTCTGGAGGAGGAAGTCTTCATTTAACAGTTTGTGAAACACAGTTTGAAGGTTGGGTCTATGCTACGTTTATTTCAATATTTTGTTTTAATGACAATCTCAGTCTCGTATCTGAAAAGTGCGAGATGTACACCAGGTTAGATGTTAAAAAAAATGAAGAGTAGTTGTAGAAGGTGTAAATCTATATTTCAAATAATGTTAAGGATAATTTCCCAGTTTGGAAATCAGCTTCCTATCAAATTTGATTTGAGCTATTCTGTGGGTAAGAAAAGCATCAGCTCAGCCATTGCCTTTTTGTTGACTTGGGCTGGCATTATTAGAATTACCTTCAATAAGAGATTTCTTTACATGAGTATTTTTTTCTTCAGTTTTTTTAATTGAAGTAGAGTTGATTTACGATGTTGTGCCAATCTCTGCTGTACAGCAAAGTGACTCAGCTATACACAGATAGACATTCTTCTTTTTATATTCTTTTCCATTATGGTTTATCACAGGATATTGAGTAGCATTCCCCGTGCTATACATTGGGACCTTATTGTTTTTCCATTCTAAATGTAATAGTTTGCATCTACCAAGCCCAAACTCCCAGTCCATCCCTCTCCCTGCCCCCTACCCCCTGGGCAAACACAAATCTGTACTCTATGTCCTATGAGTCTGTTTTGTAGATAGGTTCATTTGTGCCATATTTTAGATTCCACATGTAAGTGATATCATTACATGAATATTTTTAAGTCGTTTGTTTACTACGTGATGATTAAGCCACCATAATATTAGTTTAATCTGTTTATCCACTAAATCAGCCATGTAGAACCTGTAAAAAAGAAAAAAACTGCCCTAACATGTTAAAAGAAGAGACAAGTAAAGGGACTACTCACCAACTCTCTGAATTGTTTCTACCCACTCTTCCTGCAGAATTCCTCTCATAACAAATGTGACATGTGACTCTGACACAAGCTGAATGAAGGCTCCATGTGACTCTCCATGTTCATTATTAATAAACCTTAATTTCCATGTTAGATAAACAATACATATTAATAAAAGCTTTAGTGTGTTCTTTTCATTCCCAGTGGATTATTTCACATGGTCCATTATGAAGACGATAACTTAGAGAATCTTTCAGTCCTCTTGGTGTTATGTAGCCTCTAATTTTTCTTAATTTCAAATACCTCTGCTGCCAGTATTTATAGCCTGCTTTTGTTAGTAGACATTTCTGTCCTGTGCATCCTAACGGTTATATCCTGCAATATCTCTTCCCAGACATGTCTTTTCACTACTGTACATCCCCTAGCCTCTGATTATTGCTCTGCCTCTGATGGCCAGAGAAAAGATTCTGGAAATATATAAAATATTGTCCTACCTGCCAAAAGTCAGTGGTTGTACAGTTCAACATTGCAGCGATTCACCACAATTTTTAGCACCCTACTATGTGTAAGAAGGAACCTCGGTAAAAAACATACAAGAACCACAACTTCAGGGATGTTTGAAAGCATGCAAGGGCTTAATGCTTATGGACTTTCACTTTATTCAGGCAAATTTAGACCCAATCTGTGTGTAGTTTCATTTTGTTTTCAATTTCCTAGTTAACTGACTATAAACCTAGGTACCTATTTGCTGCCATCTAGTGTAATAAAGTAGGTTAATTATGCATGGGATTCTGAACTCGTTACATGGTTGAATGTTAGTACTTAAAATACTTCTTCATTTTGGTTTCTTAAAAGCTTTCAAAGTGCCTAATCAGTGACCGATTTTTCTTGTCACTGGGACCCTGGACTTGGTCTTAATATTGTCATAGAGTCTAGGGGTCAGGATCAAGCTTGGTTCACTCTATAAATGTGACACTTTGAAATGTGGTGGGGCCTCAGAGGTTGGTAGGTGTGAAGTAAATACATAATAATAATAATCAGGAGGCCATCATGTTTAGTGACCATGATTTTTACTTCATGGAGGCAGTGGAACACATAGCCTGGCTTCTTACCAGCTGTGTGACCTTGGCCGATTCATTTCTCTTTTTTTGAACATCATTTCCTTCGTCTGTAAAGTGAAATGGTGGGCCTAGCTGACTGTCAAGGTCTCTTCCAGCTCTAAGAGTATGTGACCGCATGTAAACTCTCTTCTATTTGGAATTGCCAAAGTCATGTTCCCAGAATTCTTTGATGTCTGAAATAAGTGCTGCTTCTCTAATTCTTCTATATGTTTATCTATCTTTTGGGTTATGGTTAGAAGTGAGTGGAAATCTTGACTTGGAAGAGAGAAGGAAGCAAATGTGGACCATGATTGTATGCCCTTTATTCTTGAGAGTTGCCCAATGGAATGTTGTCCACCAGTGGATAAGCAGCTACTTCCCAATATGCATCTAACCTCCTCTCTTATCTCACAATGACAACTTTAGAAGTATAATACTTGTTATAAATGACCAATATCCTAAAGTGCGCCCTCATTTTTTCTCTCTCCTTTCCCATCAGAACTTTTCTATGAAGGTTTCTAGGTCTATTGTAACTCATACCGGTCTTACTTTTCGTTATGCAGTTCATTATAGCTACTACAGTATATCCTAAAATGTTTTATTTTCTGACCATTTCATATGTGTAAATCTTACTTCCCCAACCAGACTGAAAACTTCACAGAGGCAGGGACTATCATTAGTTTCTCATTTCCATGAGGGGATCTGGCACTGCTGTTCAGGGATACATATGGTTCTGATTATAAGGATGCTTTTCCTATTTGCTTTATATAAATGAGGGTAAAGGGTGAAGTACAAGGCCTTCTCAAACCAAGTACAGGACAGTTAATCTCTAAGCTGTAGTCTCTACAAGCTATCTAACAGCTCATAGAAGCTGATAAATCTCTAAACCTAATGCCAAAAAGCAACCTCACCATAAAGAGAAAACCCAAATAAAACTGAAAGAGTGCAGCATATGAGGAAAACCGTTTTGCAATGAGAAAAATCTGGATTCAGATCCCAGCTTTGCTACTCACTGGTTTGTTTTTTTGGCTGAAAATGATTTACCTTTTCTGAAGTTAAGCTTCCTCATCTATAATATGAAGGTTATCATACTCTCATACAACATTCCTCACAGAAGAGTTGTCAAGATGAGACGAGAAACAGAGGACAAGAACTTAGCACATAGTAGGAGCTCAATTAATGGTAGTCAGAAAGAACTTTTATGCATTAAGTAAAATGCTTTTACTTATATACAATAAAAATTATTCAATTTAAATGTAAGTATGCAATTTCAATAGAATCAGGGCATTTGTAACTGAGGTACTAAAATGAGTGGTACATTCCCACAGAGCAGCGGTTCTTACCAGGGATGATTCTCTCTCCCAGGGGACATTTGGCAATAGCTAGAGACATTTTGGTAGTCACAGCTGAGGGAGAGGGGAGTGCTGCTGGCATCTAGTGGGTGGAGACTAGCAGTGATGCTACGCATCCCACCCGGGGTTCTAAACATCCTGCACAGGATAACCCCCTCAACAAAGAAGTAGCTGGTCCAGAATATCAACAGTGCTGAGGCTGAGAAACCCTGCCATAGAACCTAGAGAACCCATTACTTCTGACATAAATTTGGTTTGCATTTGAGACTGCCTGGATGCGTGAATAAGAAGGTAGCTTCCACTTTGGTGGGTTCTGCATAGATTTACTTAGTCCTAAATATCTTTCTATGTGAACCATTTCAGTGTTTCAGATTCTCATTGGGCACCATAATTTTACGCTGAATCATTACAATGTATAAAGCCCTGTTATATTTCAAAAATATCCTTGGAACGCAACAGATGAAGGAGTAAGGATCTACTAATCCACATGAATAAAAACAATGAGAGCTTCGTATGCAATTTTACATTTGGTGAGTTCGTTCTCTGTAATAATGGTGCTGGTTCTTTGTTGAAAATCAGTCCTCTGCCTGGTACTTTATGTAAATATTCTGATTTAATTTTCAGCAACTGTGCAGGTACTTTGCTTTCATTTTACACATGGGAAAACTGGGGCTTAGAAACTTTATGTAATATTTCTAGCAAGTTGTACATCTGAGATTCAAACCTAAATCCAGCTGGCCTTCAAGCCTTGCTCTTTCTACTGCTCCCTACTGCCCCTATCCACCAAGGGTCTAAGATTGGAAACAGAGATGGGTGTGTTCTAGAGGAAATAAGGTAGGAGAGAAACTTTTATAAAGATTAAGGGGCTCTGCTCAGGAAGGTTAGATTGGGTCTCCTGCTGAGGGACCCTTGAGTGTCCGTGAACTAGGTGAAAACTTCTAGCTTTCTCAGGACCAGTGCACCAGAGAGAATGGATTCGTTGAAATGGGGGTTACCTCTATACCTCGATTTATACAATTTGCCAATTTAGCAACTTTTTTTTAGGTCTTCCGTGTTTAAGCCTGATACAATACATTTTCCAAATTCTTCCTTTTTAACTAAATGTTTTTCCTTTGAAATCAGTTCTTCCATCTAAACAAGTACTGTCAAATAGAAATATGACAGCTACATAGAAAATTTTAAATTTTCTATTAACCATATTAAAAGAGTAAAGAAATAGGTAAAAAAAAATTTATAATATCTTATTTAGCCCGATATATTCAAAATATTATAATTTCAACATGTAATCAATCTAATAAAAATGGTATTGTGATATTTTACATTATTTTTTCATAATCTTCAAAATCCAGTGTGTATTTTACATTTACGGCACACTTGGGATGCTAAATTTTCAGAGAAATGAAATGTAGTCCTACTGAAACAAAGTTATATTTAAGGAAAAATTTTTTTGCTTTTACTTTTAAATTTAAATTAATTAAAATTGAATAAACTTTAAAACTAGATTTCTTGGTTGCAGTACCCCATTTCAAGCACTCGATATCCATGTGACGCTAGCAGCTACCATATTGGACAACACATCTAAGTTCTTGCCCCTCAGAATGTGGCCACCAGAAGCAGCATTAGTAGCATGTTGGAACTTGTCAAAAGTGCAAAAATCTCAGGCCCTACCAACTGAATCTGCATTTTAACAAGATTGCCAGGTGATGTCTATACGTATTAAAGTTTGAAAAGCATCTCTCTAAAAATACCGCAGATCTCTCCAACAAAGAGTGCAGAAAGAGTGAATAAATGAAGAACTATGAGAGCTTAGGAAATTCGCTACAGGAGCAATGCCAGGGCTTCATATGATGTGTTCGGCTGAGAAGTTGTAGTTTCCCACAAAGGCAGCCATGGCTGTTCTACTGTGTGGACTGACACAGGCCATCCTGGAGCCTGGAACTGGCTCTGCTCCCAGGATCTATGGCACAGAATCTAACACTAACTTCCATGACTCCCACAATTAAGGCAGCTGTACTCTCAATGCCATATATGCTTAAAACTGCAACTTTAGAACCCCTGAAACACAGCTGCAAGCATATGTTTCTGCTCTACACAGTGGAATTTATGGCTGGACCTTCTTGGGAGACCCCAGGAAGACCACCCCCAGAGGGACTTGTGCTGTCTACCACACTGCCACCGCTGAGAGCCAACATAGACACAGTCAACATCCTCATTATTTGGGGGTTGATCTAGTTCCGCTCGGAGATTCAATGCATGCTGCTTTGGTTTGTTTTTCACAGGACTCGGCATTTGAGGGGCCTTTCAATACATTTGCTTTATTATACTAATCTAACACAGAAGCTCATTGTTCTGATTCAGTAGTTATCAACCCTGGTTGCCATTAGCACCTGGGGCATTTAAAAAAAATACCAATGCCCAGGCATCATCCCAGTCCTTTTTGTTTTTTTCACTCCATACATTGAGAGTAGTGTTTATTTTTTTTAAGATATAATTGACATAACACTGTATAGGCATCACCTAATCTAATTAAATTAGATCTCTGGAATGTAGTTTGTTAAAGATCCCCGAGTGATTCTAACGTGAAGCCGGAGATGAGAACCACTGGTCCAGTTTGAAAGAGCCCTTAGCTGGCAGTCAGGTGCCTTAAGTCAATGCTTCTCAATCTTTAATGTGCCTACAGATAACCTGGGAACTTGTTAGAATGTAGATTCGGATTCAGCACGTAGGAAGGTAAATAAACCTAACTGTGTACGGATGTGTCCCTAGTGGCATTTGGTTGGTGACTATCATCAGCCTTTTTCCATCGCAGCAAACTAGGTTAAGTTAATCACTCTCTCCTTACTCCTCTTTGAAGCCTTCCTCTCTCTCCACCCTCAGCTCTTAGTAATCACAACTTTCTTTGATTTCCTAAAGGAATTATTATCTTTATTTGAGCTCCCTTTTATTGTTAGCTACTTCTCATATGTATCATTTCCTGTACTACTTACAGTTCTTCAAAGGCAGAATCCATGTGTCATGTTATTTTTATAATTCCCACAACACCTGAAAGAGTGCCTTGCACATAGTAGGTGCTGCATAAATGCTTCTTGATTAGTGGAAGATCTATGTGAAAGTCTCTTTAAAATCCCAAAGTACTTAAAAATGCAAGATGTTTTTCTTTGCTGAGCAGAAAAAGTTCAGATGCGCAAGGTGGTAGAGGAGATTAGAGATTTCAGTTTTTGTGTTAGCTTTTTTCATTCTAGCTACATGTTTGAATTTTGGAGAACTACTTTGTAATTTAATGGTTTTAATTATTTCTTTGGAAGAGGACATTATTCACATCTTAGACCAGATAATTCTTTGCTGTGGGGACTGTCCTGTACATTGTAGGATGTTTCACAGCATCTCTGACCTCTTACCTGCTAAATGCCTGTGTCATCCCTCCCCCAGCCATGACAATCAAATATGTCTCCAGCAAACAGCTGCTGGGAAGGAAACTTATCCCTGGTTAAGAATCCTTGGTTTAGAAGAATGAAGTATGACACAGCTGCCTTACTGCAGCAGTAAATACCTTTAAAAATTAACACACACACACACACACACACACACACAAGAATGACAAGCTGTGTTCCTGAGAAACATGTATAGGTACTTATAGAAAAATGTTCTCTCATTGCATTTTGGAAGCCATGGCTATGCATACCATATTTATCTTTGCATGTGTCATATTGGTCATCCTTTAACGGAAATAGAAATATATACATGAAACATTTTAAAAATCTGAATATACACTTAAGAATTCAAGCATGTGGTGGGAGTAATTTCACCAAGCAAGAAAATGTACACAGAGCAAAAGTTATTAGGAAAGAATGACCAGGCTGATCCTCTCTCAGGGAGCTGGCCCAGCCTCTTTATATAAAATAGTCTGTCTGCTGTGCCATCATCCTTGGACCGAATATACTGTTTCAGCAAGTGATGATGTTAAGCTGAAGCCTGGCACACAAACAAGTGTTCAATGATTGTTTGTTGGGCCTCCCTGGTGGTACAGTGGTTGAGAGTCCGCCTGCCAATTCAGGGCACACGGGTTCGAACCCTGGTCTGGGAAGATTCCACATGCCACGGAGCAACTAAGCCAGTACGCCACAACTACTGAGGTTGCGCTCAAGAGCCTGCGAGCCACAACTACTGAGCTGGCGTGCCACGACTACTGAAGCCCACGCACCTAGAACCCATGCTCCGCAACAAGAGAAGCCACCTTAATGAGAGGCCTGCGCACTGCAACGAAGAGTTATCCCTCCGCTCGCTGCAACTAAAAAGAAAGCCTGCGTGCAGCAACGAAGACCCAAGGCAGCCAAAAATAAATAAATAAATAAACAAATATGATTGTTGAATAAATGAACAAATGAATGAATGCATGTTGAATGTGCCTGTGAATCTAAAACTAAGAAGCTTTGGTGTGCTCATTACAAAAGACCCTGTTTTATGGCATTTGAAACTCCAAACCTTAGAAATGAAATTACACAGAAGACTATATCATCATCAGTGAGAATTAAATGGCCTCGACAAAATTACAAGACAAGGAAAATAAAGGCTCATTCATCAGTTGGTTTCTTCTGGCGATAGAAGGCTCCCCTGAGACTTTAGGAGGTTCATGTTTTTCATGACAGAGATTTGACTTTGGCAAAGCATGGCTATACTTTTAGGCTTGGATGAGAATATCCCCACATGTACTTTTTCCTCCCATTCCTGGCGAAGAACTTGCCTGGGAGACCCAAACAAGAGGCTCCAGTGGTGGGAACAAGCAGGATGCCTTCTGGGCTCAGAGGGGAAAAGATGATATAAGTCAGTGGTTCTTGAATTCTGCTATACTTCAAAATCACTGGGGAACTTTGAAAAATCCTATGCCCAGGTAACTAAATTGGTGATTCCATAAATTACCAATGAAAGTAGAATCTCAAAGGCTAGAGCTCAGGCATTGGTATTTTTTTCTAATTTCCCAGGAGATTCCAGCATATGATGTGTTAATTTTGTCTATAGCTCCTCTGCCAGCTACTGATTTTCAGGAATTTGGATCATCTCATTGAAAAGAACCTGACATCATTCACAAGTGCTTCGGTTAAGTTTCATTTAGGACATTTTCATATGATCGAGGGAACCAGTAGTGTCTTTTGTGCAGTGAGTTACAATTCCCTGTTTTATGACAGTGGTGTGCCTAAATTAATGATAGGGATTCTTAAATTGAAAACATGACTGTCCAGTAGAGGATAAGAAGAAACGAAAATTAAATTATACGTATAAATTTTAGTGTTAAGTATAATTTCTTGCTTTATACATTTTAGATCATGTTATTACTGAGATATTCACAGAATATAAAGTTTGCCATTTTAACCATTTTAAAGTAACTTTTAGTGTATCCACAACATTGTGCAACCATCACTACTACCTAATTCAAGAACATTTCCATCACTTCTACATAAAACCCTATACCCATTACTAGTGACTCCCAATTTCTCTCCCCCTCATTCCCTAGCAACTACTAATCTACTTTCTATCTTAATGGATTTGTCAACTCTGGAAGTTCTATTCAAATGGAATAATATAATATGTGGCCTTTTTTGTCTGGCTTTTTTCACTTAATAAAAGATCTTCAAGGTTGTAGCATGTATCAATATTTTATTTCTTTTTATGGCTGACGAATATTCTATTACATGATTATACTACATTTTGTGTATTATCCTCTCATCTGGTGATGAACACTTGGGTTGTTTCCACTTTTTTATTATTATGAATAATGAAGCTATGAATATAATTGTACAAGTTTTTATGTGAGCCTGTGTTTTCAATTCTCTTGGGTACCTACCTAGGACCAGAATTGCTGGGTCATGTGGTAACTCTGTGTTTAACTTTTGAGGAATGATTAAACTGTTTTTCTACAGTGGCTGTATCAGTTTACATTCCTACTGGACACTCCAATCATTCCACATCTTCTTGCTTTATATTTTAATTATTTGATTATTATCTAGGATGTCCCTTACCTTAACCAAACAGAAAATAAATCTTACTAAATTTAATGCTAATTGTTTCTTTGACATCTCAAAACCGTGATATACAGAATACTTTTTTCTTGAATAGTGAAACTATGGCAGTTCTGTTTCCTGAGTCAGTTATCCTGCAGGGCAGTAAGTACGTGTCTTTGAGGTGATGCTCCTGTTTCCGTCTTCCAGCAGGCCACCCTGTTGGAACTCGCGGCTGCTGGAGCTGCCTTGGCACATCCCCCCTCTAGCCAGAGAAAAGAACGCCGAGGAAAATAGTGCCCACACCCTTCCACCCAAGAAGCCCTGTTAGTAGTCACAACAGTTTTAAGAGAATTGACGGGAGAAGAGAGAAAAATCTTAGATCAGATAGGAAAATATATGATCGTTCTGTCCAAGAGAATTCAGTGAAATAATGTGAAAGCACTAAGTAAGCTAAATGCACCAGATAAATGCTGTGGAGAAGAAAGGAAAGATGATTGATTAATGCCCCTGAATGTTCAAAACTAGGATTAATTATGTTCAGCTGCAGCTGTTTAAGAAGAGAAGTAAATATATTTTATAATGAAAATGTTCCGTGAAAACTTAACTAAAACAACAAAACAAGTTTTGGTGAAAAGATAAGTGCTTAAATGCTAATAGAACTGCATGTACAGCTCTATGCACAACATTTCCTGACGTTGCCATACAGATGAGCTATCCATAGAGGCTGCATCCAGTTAAGCTCCCTGCCAGACCACATGTGCTGCAAATACTTTTCCAAGACACTGCAAAGTTCACTTGATTTGACATTCATCTTAAATTAACTGGACATGTTTACTAAGCCTTTATTTTAGTCAACCTTACAATGTTTTAAACGCACCAAGAATCCATTTTTAAAGCATACTAGAGTTTAATTTAAAATAATAAAAAAGAAAGAAATGAGTAGTTCAGGGGAGATCTTGTGAATTCTTGTTCCCAACTCTAAGCCACTAAGTGCCTAAGCAGAAGACTTTACAGCTGTGCCTTCTTCAATTCCACAGAGAACCATAAAGGAAATCAACTGTGAGGGTGAATTCCTTATATCCAGTATTGTCCAATACAAAATACTTATTAAATTCTTTGCCAATTTCCAACATTAAAGCTTTTTCTGCCAATAGTTTTATGAACTAAGTAGTTGCAGTTTCATAACCACTTGGCAATTCCATAGGTTAAAAAAATAGCCTACCAGACTTAAAAGATGTGTTCTTTGACACTATATTATCTATAAGGCAGTTACTTTTGACAAGAGTGATCAACTAGGAAGTTTACAGATTTCTTTTACCATATTTTGACAGGCCAGCATCCATCAAGGACAAGACCTTTGGTGAAAGGGGGTGTAAGATGCTCTAAGGTAAAGGAATCACTGAATTCCTGAAGCTCTTCAAATAGAAAAGTGCTTTGGAAATGACAGGTGTACTTAGGAGAAGGATGTGTGGCCTCAAAGCAGAGCTTCATAAGGGAGGACTCTTCATAAGGAAGCTGGGCAAGGGGTTCTTTCCCCTCCACCTAAGTGTTTACAAGCACTGTGCAAAACGCAGTGCCCCTCAGTCCAGAACCTGGTCCCTGGGAAGCCCCAGGAAATATTTAGGCTTTACAAAAAAATAAAAGGTAGCATTTTAGAAATACAGTTCAACCACTTGGCCCATTCCATTTATTTATTTATGAAGTTCATTTATCTATTCTATAAAATTGTTTTCTTTAGTATGTCTTTGCAAGTTTTAATTCTTAATTATATTAAGGACTATTGTTTTGTTTTCTTTCCTTTCCTTACTGTTTGTCTATGCTGCCCAACTCAAAAGGAAATTCTCAACTGGTTGTGTTCAGTTAGACTTTGGTCAGAGGGCAAGGTTGTCTCTTCACAAGGTATTAAGTCCCCAGCCTCTCTGTTCAGGGGTGATAATAACTGGCCAGGACTGTTGACAGCAGTTGAATCACACGAGGGGCTGCAGTGGAGGTTGGACATTTAAGGGCAAATGTCTGCTGAGTGCCTTCCCCTCCACGACCTGGAGCTCTCAGAAGAAGGTTGTCCTTTCCTCCCAAAGACTCCTTTTCTTCCAGCCTTCCCCTCCCACTTCAATTGCTTCTCTTCTTCCTTCTCTTCTAACCCCAAACCCCCAAGCACACGTTGGGAACTTGTATGTGATTTCATTTGGCTTTTGTTCCTGCTTTGTCATGAGTTGAGGATAGAAAAGCATGACTGGTGAGAGAACGGAAGGTAAGAAGGCAGATGACTATCTCAGTATGTAACAGCTGTTCGACGTCTGTGTACGGCCCAGGAAGATCACGTTCCTCCAAGGGGAGAGCCACTGGGCAGGAAAGGAGGCCCAGCCAATCTGGCTGACAAAATCAGGCACGGTCACTGTCAAAGGTGGTGTGCTGCAACCAGCGGCGCCTCCCAGCCCCTCTGATGCCGTCCCTCTGTCATCGTAGGTCTGAACATAACATCATTCCATTGACTTTTCAAAACTTGAATTTAGTAAAACTCTCTTCAAGATTTCTAGAGAATAATTTCAGTAGGAATATCAGTTTAACTTATTCTTAGTTAGTTCTTATTACCAGTTTATAGCCCATCAGAAATTTGGGCAGGTTTAGCATTTAGATGTATCATTTCACACATATATTGAAAATATCTCGTAGTTCTCCAAGCGTTCATTGTGAACAATTATTATACTCTTTTAAGGTCATAATTAATTCACATCCTTCCCACACCCTCCAGAATTTGGCTCAAAGGAGGTCACTCTTGATCTGCAGCTCTGCTAGAACTGATCAGAGAACCTAATAATGTGGAAAGCTAACTTTTCAGTGCTTACGTATAACTTTCTCTACATCACTGGCTCTCAACCTGGGCTACCTATTGTTTAAAAAATCTCAATACCCAGGCTGCACCCCTGACAGATTGGGTCAAGCCTCTGGGAGTAGACCAAGGCATCAGTATTTTCTTAAAACTCAGTTGATTCCAATGTGCAGTAACAGGAAATGCTGTTCTTAGGGCTTGCCAGGTTACAGATTTCTGAGAGTTTAGTTAAGAGCACCTCTGAGCTGGTCGTCTTTCCTTTCTGGGAATTTCTTGAGAAGCAGTAGAGAATTGTCTAACAAAAAAGCTATTTTTTACTAGTGCTGAGAGTTTAGACGAAATCACAAGGATTTGTGTTTTAATCCCACCTCTGCAAACAACAGCAATATAAACACAGGCAACTCACTTAACTTCTCGGAACCCCAGTTTCACCCGTGTCTAAGTGGAAATAGTACCCACCTTCTAGAACTGTTAGCAGTATTAAAGGAGATTACATAAATATTCAACATGATGTAATAATATGTAGCATGATGTATAAAACATAGTAATGATAACAAAGTAAATATGTCAGTACAATCCTTATTTTCAAAATGAAAGCTCCAAAGAGAGAATAAAAGTGAATCCCAAGGTTATGGTCAAGATTTTTGAATGATGATCAGTGTTAACACATTAACATTTCTTCAGGATGTGGGACCACTTGAATGGAATACTCATTTCTCTAAGAATTACTTTAGGGCCAAAGGTGGCTTCTCTTGTCCATTGAAACATTCTTTTAAGAGATGTTTTTAAGAGTGTACTACTCTGTCTGTAGGTTTAGGCTAAAAAAACATCACAAGAGAGTAGGAAGTATTTCTAGTCTAGAAATGACTGTGTGTGGCTCATCAGAGAGGACCTCAGAGTGTATGATAACCACTTATTGCCTTCATAGTGAAACACAAAGCAAGTTTCTACTGGGATTTTCAGATCGAATAGACAGGTGCTCATTTTAAGGTTAGGCCAGCACCTCTCAGACCTGGGAAACCTGAGCATGACTCCAAGGAACTGGACTTGAGGAAGGTTGAATGTCTTCAGCCACAGTGATAAGAGCTGAAGCAGGAGGTGTGTGAGCAAGAGAGAAGCAGCAGTTGTATTACAGTCCTTCTTGCCTCCAGAAGAGAGGTCACCCACTTTCCCACACTCACTGTGACATATTCATTCGCTAAGAAAAGTGGTTTATGTCATTCTTAAACACTGCTCTGAAGTTCTGATATATACTGAATTTGTTTATTATAGCAATATATCAACAGCCTTCAGATATTTACTATGGGTAATATTTTTCCCTATCCATCCTCCAAATTAATCCATCAGCTGGGTCCTCTGCCTCAGATTCTCTCACAGTCACTCAAAGTGCCAGCAAGGGCCATGGTCTCATCCGAAGTCTGAAATGGGGAAGGATCGGCTTCCATGCTCACTTTCATGGTTGTTTCCCAGGACTCAGTTCTTGGAGGGTTGTGAGACTGAGGGCCTCAACGTCTTGCTGGTTGTGGACCAGAGGCCACCCTCCATTCTTTGCCCTGTGGTTCTCACCAACATGGCAGCTTGCTTCAGCAAAACCAGCAAGAGACTAAGTCAGGTAGCAAGACAGAAGTCACAATCCTTTGTAACCTAATCACAGGTGTGACATCCCCTCAATGCTATCATATTCCATAGGTTCGAGGCAAGTTACTCAAGGGGAGGAAATATTCAAGGTTGTGGATAGGGATCCTTCAAGGAGGATTGAAGGAGGCAGGGATCCTTGGGGCCATCTGAGAGGCTGTCTGCTACAGCACCTAGCAGCACATACCCAGCCATAAAAGAAAGAAGGAAGGAAGGAGAGAAGGAGGGTGCAAGGAAGGAGAAAGAAAGGAGGAAGATAGGGAAAGGAAGGCAGGCAATGAAAGACAGACATTAAAAAAGTCGCTTTGCTGCCCTGCACCTACATCGGGATTCCTCTGTGGGCACGTATTTCATCCCATTAGCACCACAACCATGAATTTCCTATTTCTTATTTAGAATGCAGGATAATATGGGGCTTTCTATATATCTGGAGTTAAAAGGAAACAGAATAAACAAGGATAGTAAGTTTAAGCAAGAGAAATGTGTTTCAAATTAATTCTTTTTAAGTTGTTTTTCCCCCAGCTAGCAAAGTTTTTTTTTTTCCCTTCATGTTTCAAGTTTTCATATTAGGTTTATTATTCTTGCCATTATGTGGCAGGCTTATTGCACAGGGAATATAGGAACCTGGATGGTGTTTGCATTTGGTGTTCTCTGGTGGTTTGGGCTCCAATGCCAAAATTATGTTTTGATTCTGTAGATTTTTATTAGTGGTTGTATATGTCACTTAATTGTAAAAGTGAAGTTGTAAAGTACCTGGGATCTCATCTATTCCAGCCTCTCTATGGAGAAAACTGAGGTCCAAATGACTTGAGAAGTTCAAGGCTAAATAGTATCAGAGCTGAGACTACATCACAAATCTCTCAATTGGAAATCTGGTGTATTTCCTCTTCTCACATTCTGTTCAAAAAAACAGTCAGAATGTGCAATCCTCCCCTCAACCGTGCAGGCATTAAAACATGTTAGTTGTGGTTTAAATGTGGTTTATTTAGCACTGATTTTCTGGAAGGATCTAAAAGATAATACTTCCATGCTTCAGCTAATAGAGAAAGGAACTTTTCCAGGAACTCTACTGTATAATAGTTGCTTGCCTAAAGAAACATACACCTTTTTCATTTGTAATAGATTACACAGGCTCCAGTGCTTCAGTGCTCTGAGTGGGTTCATAAACACTGACCACAGTCTCCAAAATGGCCATGGAAATCAGAAGAATAATGAAAATTGATATACAAAAATGAGTTTTACCTCAGACCCGCTGCACATTCATAGCTGCAGTTTTCATAGATGCAGAGGAGCTTGGCTAATATCCTAACACACAGGAGTCTTTCTCCACTTCCCAAATTAGAATTGACACGTATATATATGCACAAGTTGTTGAAAGTAGGTATCTATTTAATGATACCTATTTAATGAGTTTACTGGCTGAATCTTTTAAAAGAATGCAAACATTAGTGACTTTATCAAACATCTGTAAAAAGAGAAAAGCCTCTGTGGTTCTCTGGGGCCCAACTGGTGCCAACGCAGCCATCCATGGTGGGCAGCTGCCACCATGCACATTGCTGGGCACACTTCGGGTGCCTGCCTAGGTTTCTCAGAAGTCAGGTGAGGACCCTCAGCCCATGGGCAGGTGCAGCCTAGAAGTTCAGTGGCATTAACACCTCCAGGGCAGCCCTCAACCGATGGGAGTTGGTGGATAAACGCCCTGGGCTCCCATCATTGTCGAGGACACAGGGAAGGCACACTTTTCACAGCTTCTCAGAGGGACCTCTGTGGGGTTGGACCCCTGTCAGCCACTATGGGCACGAGCCGAAGAGCAGACACTTTGTTAGCTGTTTTCCCTTCCCTACATCCCTCTTTCCCTTTCCTGGGGTCACCCTCCAAATAAACTACCTGTGCCCAAATCCTCATCTCTAGCTCTGGTTTCTTAAACAGTCCCCAAGAAATAATGTCGGAAATAAAGACAAAATGGTTTGTCCCTGGAATCGGGACTGACAGAGAAATAACTGGCAGCCACCAGTTCTGGAGCTGTGACCCAAGGAAACAGCATTTCTGGAAGAAGTGCTTGTTCTTGACCGCTTTAAGTATGTGTTTCATTAGGACCATCTGTCACCCTCCCGATATCATGCCTTGCCTTTTCTTTTTATTCTGCAGATTCTTCCGGGAAGCCTAAATTCACCAAGTGCCGTTCACCTGAACTAGAGACTTTTTCATGCCACTGGACAGATGGGGTTCATCACGGTTTACAGAGCCCAGGATCCATACAGCTGTTCTATATCAGAAGGTGCAGGCTTCATGCCTTTCTGACTTTTCTCTTCTACGGATTTTCTCATTAAAACGTATTGAGTGACATGCAGTGGTAGGAACGGAAATAACCTATTTTGATGACCTAAATACATTCACCCATTCATTTATTCAAAGATATTAATTAAGCCCTTACTCTGTGTTGGGTACTGTTTTAGGCCCTGGAGATACAGTAGTGATTACAAAAAGATAAAGTCCCTGGTCTCATGGAGATCTGTTTCCAGTGGGGGAAGACAGACGAAAAATTTTTTTAATTAAAAAATTAAATGTCAGCTGGCAACATGGTTAAGAAAAGTAAAGCCAGAAAGAGTGTTAGCACTGTGTAAATATATGCATGTGCTTGCGAGTGTCTGAGGATGAGTGTGTGAAGGTATGAGTGAGCATGTTTGTGAGTGCGAGAATGTGTGTGAGTGTGTAAAAGTGGGTACAAGTGTGACTGCCTGAATGTGGGAAGGTGGGTGAGTATGCACGTGTGAATATGTGTGAGAGTGTGGGGGGGTGCTTGTGCATGAGTGTCTGTGTAAATGTGCGTGAGCATATGGGGGAGTGAACAAAGTGAGTGTGCATGAGTGTGTGTGTATGTCAGGAGCTCGGGTGACATCTTAAATGAGGAGGTCATCAGAGGCCTCTCTGTGGTGCATTATAGCGGAGACGTAAATGAGGTGAGAGAGGCCATGTGAGTATCTGGGGGAAAGACTGTCCAGACAGAGGAAATTGCAAGTGCAAAGGCCCTGAGGCCGATGTGGCAGGTAGGGAGAAAGCAGGAGGCCGGATGGTACAAGGTGGAAGACAGGGAGAGTAATGGGGGAGAAGTCAGAGGGTTAGCAGGGCCAAACTGAGACGAGCCTTGCAGGCCATGGCACAGCCTACTTTCTCTGTGGTGGGAAGCCATAGGGGTTTTTTTAAAGATGTGTGTTTTAAAAGACTGGTTCCTATGTAGAAAATAGACTGTGTCCCTGTTAAATTAGTTTCATTCAGTGAGGGACTGTGATACTTCTCTCTTCCATTTTTACTGATGGTCCTGTAAAATAACGGGAAGAGTGAAACAAAGATCTTCCAACATGATCACCACCTGAGTCGTTTATTTCTTACCCCCTCCTCACCTGGCACGATTTCCATTTCTGTTTACTCTCATGTTGTACGTTTTTGCTTTTAAATTTTTAGGCTCAAACACTCTATCATCTCCTCTTTTCCACCCAACCCCCAGGGAAGGCCTAAGCCAAGATGCAAGATGAGTGGAGACCCCTGATCTGGTGGTGGTCATCTGTCCAAGGACGGTGCTTTCAATCCCCCAGAGGAGCGGGGAAAGGAAAGGCAGAGGCAGCAGGCAGTTAAGGGCATGAGCTCAGGGCCAACCATCTCGCATTTCAGCCTGGCTCCGGCCCTCGCTCACAGAATGTTGCTGGGCAGATTAGTCAGTCTGTCAACAATTCAGCCGCCTCATTTGCAAAATGGAGATAATAGACCTTTTTGCCACATGGCTTCTTGTGAGGGTTCTATTCACTAATCCATGAAAAACACTTATCACTGTGCTTGGTGACAAGCATAGTAAGTACTGAATAAATGGTAGCTGCTATTCTTATTATTGGTAGCGGGATAATAATTTAAAATAATATAGAATTCTAATTGCTGGACTACAAAAGTGATTTTTGATTCTTCACTGCTTATGACTATTGATGTGCTATAAGACCATTTTTAATGCAGAGCTGGATGCTTAATTTGCAAATAAATACTTTGAATTAGCAACTAGGACTGGCCTTAGTCACCTTCCAGGTGTGTGAGAGGTCGCTCAGATGTACCCCAAAGGGCACACAGAGATGAGACGGTTGGGCACCAAATGCACTTTTTTTCCCAGCAAGGCTGATACTGCAGAGAGGTAGGGGCCGGTTGACAAAGCTGATTTGTATACATACATTTGGACAGGAAGCTAAAATGTCTGGTAACACTTTTGAAAGGAAGCTAAAATGTCTGGTAACACTTTTGAATATCCTCTGAAATTATTGTTAAATGAAGAGAGATTTAGTAGGTTCAGTTTTCATACTTTTGCTTTAGCAGCTTAGAGCTCAATCAAAACAAAATAAGTTATTCATACTGGCACAACTAACTAAAATAAAGAGAGAAATAGCAGTTGGGCCCACTTTATGAAAACAGATTTTCACCACCCTAATATTCACCAAATTTGAACCTGAGTAAAAAGATCCAAAAGGATGCAGCCTTCACCAATATATATTTGGCCCTTACCCTCATCCATCAGGGCCACATACCTTTGTCTCCAGGCCTTCTCAGCACAGCCCAGGCTTTTCAGCATCCCTAGTCCAAACCCAGCCCTGTGCCAGTAGAGATGCTACTAAAAGTGTGATGAGGTGGGGGAAAGTCTTGGATCTGTTCAGAAAGACGTCATCAATTATTGTCCTAGTAGAGTTTGGTATCCCAGGGGAAGAAATTGTCACATCCTCAAACCCCCTAAGTACCACCTCATAATTAGGGCCTACCAAACTGGCAAAATCAGTGTTTTGTGTTTTCTCTATAAGCATTTAACTATTTTGAATATCTTAGCCAAAATAACATGAGCGCCCAGCCCGGTTTCTCTGGAAAGGGGAGAATTAAGGGAATTAGGAGTATCAGGAATATACATTATCAGGACTGCACCAATTAAGAGTACAAATGTGTTGCCTTCATGTTACCCACTTACACAAAGCAGAAAATACAAATGCATTTTCTGACTCTTGTCATTGTTTCTTAGAATTCAGTTCCCAGGCAACTCCTGGGACTATAGAATCATGACTCCCCATCCCTGATACAGAGATAAAACTGTGACATGATGTCATCCAGAGCCAGAGCACTGGAGGCGGGGAGGAGAAGGAGGGGGCTGATGCACTCCCGGCCTGGCCTTGGTAGCTAAAGCACAAGGGAATCTAAACACGTCAGGCCCAGAGCACGGGCCCAGAGGCAGCTGCAGGCTTGGCCGGCTCTGCTCCTGGCCAGGTGAGCTGGGGGAAGAGGCAGCCAATTCAGAACAGTCTGTGCCACCCTGTGACGGAGACCGTGCCCGATTCAGCCTCTGAGCTTGGAGGGGACTCAGCAAGAATGCAAATCACAGGCCTGGCAAAAAGAGGAGCCTGTCAGCGTGCTCTGCTCTCAGCCTTTTGCCTGCAGGTGCCTTGTTTTCAAAGAAGTGGGCATGTGAAGACTCAGTCTCAAAGATTCTCTCTCCCCCAACCCCACCAAACCCCCTCCCCAAATTACCCCAGCTTTTGAAGAGAAAGTTTCTTTTCCATGCAAGGTGGTGGGGGAAATTAGAAAGGAGAAAGAGCAGTTTTACTTTCTTTTCTTTTTTTAAGGAATATGTTAAATTTTAAGCCTAAAACGCATGATCTGGAGATAATGAAAACAGTTGCCCTTAGAACATAAATGATGTTGTTGTTGTTTTTTTTAATTTCTCTTCCAGTTGGTTACCTTTAAGTGGAAAGCATTTCTTCTGCTCTTTATTCTGATTTTTATTGATAGGCTCTTGGTATAGTTCTCACCGGTATGTCACAAGCCAGTCTGGGAGCAAACCTAGAGCACTTAAGTGTAGGGAGTAGCTTCCATAAACGGGCTTTGGTCATCTGTAGAGAAATTCAACCCAGTGAAGGCAGGCAACAGAGCATCGGTTTTGTGAGTCCATTTGTTTTTTTGCGGTACACGGGCTTCTCACCGTTGTGGCCTCTCCCGTTGCGGAGCACAGGCTCAGCGGCCATGGCTCACGGGCCCAGCCACACCACGGCATGTGGGATCTTCCCGGACCGGGGCACGAACCCGCATCCCCTGCATTGGCAGGCGGACTCTCAACCACTGCGCCACCAGGGAAGCCCCCATTTTTTTTTTCTCTAAATTTAATAGTTTAAAAAGAAGTGTTAAATATGTATTTAAAATAAAATTCAACTTCAGTTAGTGAGGGAGGGGGTTGGGAGTTGTGTTTTGAACTAGCTCTTCCGGATCTATTGCGCTTAAGATAAGTGCTTTAAGTTGTTTGTTCCATGGAGCTAATGGGTTGGGGACAATCTAAACAGTGTTTTTCATACAGTCCCCATGGGGACCAGGTGCTGACAAGCCAAAGTTGAGAAACTGTGTGAAATACACAGAGCTAACCTCCCTATTACAAATCCAGACCTGCTAAGCACTAGAATGTTTTAATAGTAACTTTAATACTGTCAATTATGGTAAATACATTTGATATGTCCTTTACTATTATATGGAAGCCTCGCTTACTGAGCAATCTCTTAAACCATTGTCTTTACTATACTCTTATTTTGTTTGAAAGCCAAGATAAAACAAACCATACCATAGTTCAATGACCCACCTATCGATAGTCCTTTTTTATCTTTTTCCTATTCTAAACACATACACACGATTCTTACTTCTACCCTCTACCCACTTAATTTTCCCATCGGAGATGAATCTCCCTCTCATCCAAGAGTTTGCAGCTTTTGAGAATCTCAACCAGAAATTAAGCAACAGTTCACTGTCCATGTTAATCCCAAGTTCTTTCCAACAGCTGACAAGCAGCTGTCTCAGGGACCCCCTGATGTTACACAACTTTCCTCCTAGTGCCAAACTTGGGAAACAGCTGTAAAGAAGGAAACATGTGTCTTCTCCCAGCTCTTCATCCTGCCTTCCCACAGCCTGCAGGGTCCTTGCTGTCCACTGCTGCCCAGCACCCACCCCCCTGGGGTGATGCTCACAGACCTCCACAGTCTGGCCTGCCAGCCCCAAGCGCCTCAGCCGACACAAGGTCATTCCTACCCCCTTCTCCCTCAGCCACAGATGACCTGGCTTTATGTCTCCTTGACTTATAAACCCCCTTCTCAGCCGATAGCCTAGTGAAGAGTAAGTAAATAATCAATTACCCCACCTAAGTAGCAATTCTAATTTAAGAAAGTTTTTCCCAATTATTCCATTGCCTTCTGTTCCCTCTCTTCCTTTCCCTATTGCCATCTGTTAAACTTTTACCCATCTTCAAGATTGCTAAAAACACCACCTCCACCTTGAAGCCTTCCATGAACAGCCAGAGCAATCATTCCCTCTTCTAACTCCAGTGAGTACTATGTGTAAACACTTAGTCACACTGCTTTGTAATACGGTTTCTCGGTCATTCCCCTGAGGCAGGAGTAATTCACATGAATCCCGCATAATATCTGGCACGGTGTTTTATATATAATCAATGCTTATGAAATATCAGTATACTGAATAAAGGAGACAAAAAAAGAAAGTACTTGGATGGTAATTTCTGAGTCGTCTTCTAGCCTGAAGGTAGTGATCAAGTCTTATTAATCATTATAGCCACACTGTGCTAGTGCCAGCTATAATGCTTACATCCTGCTTGCATTGGAGACACCCAGTGATGGCTTGCTGAATTCAGCCATTCAGTGAGGCAAGCAGATGGGAAATGGGAGGAGAGCTGTGTGACATTGTCTCACATGCTTGCTCAGTTCCTGCTGGGATGGACTTGAGTCTGAGCGATCTTCTGATTGCTCTGCATTTTTGTTCAGGTCCCCTTAGCAGCTGATCAGGGAATATCCTTTCCCCAAACTGACGTCCTCCCACAGTGAACTTCCTGGCATCTCTTTTTTCTTTGACACACATCCTGCTGTTGTTCTAAGTCATCTGGGTAAATGATGCTTTCTGTAGACTGGGATAGAGGTGAGTAACTCTATGGGAGAATTTAAATATGGAGATGTAGCTTTTCTGATTTCTTCAGTGTTCTCCATGTGTCCATCTATCCCTCATGACTTGTTTTGTTTGTTCTTATCTGATCGAAGATATAGGAAAAGATGAACTTGTTCTTTGTAGAGAAACCAAAAAAGGAACTGATAGGCAAACACATTGATTCAGTTCAGCCCATTTTTGTTTTCCTTTTTTTGATATTATAATTAAATGTCCATTTCTATTTACAAAATGGAGAAGAAAAATGCTTTCTCAGTTTGGAGAATTTTTTAAATTTCTGGGTTCATGGCTTTTGTCTCTTTTATGAGTAGAGGGGAAAATCCTAGGACTCCCATGTTTCTTAAAGGTTACCTGGATGTCCAGCATGTTTGAAATGTTCCCGTGGCTCTTCATGGAATTAAGGGAAAAAAATCAGGAGAATGGGAAGGAGTTCGAGGCAACAGGAAACCATCGCCCCCAAACAATGGACAGCTTTGGGGAGATGGACACAGGATGCAGCAGTTCAGAATAGGACGGTAGCCAATTGTCCACTTCAGGGCCACCCAAATCTCCATGTCACTCAGCCTGCAGAACACCATCAGTGTGCTCCCTCAGTTTCTTCCACCATAAGTTGGGGGAATACCCAGGTTTAAAGATCAGCTATTCTCTGGGAATCTCTATAGTTTGGGGGTTGACTCTCTGCAGTATTTTAATAAAGGAACATTTTTAAACCTTCGTCCGGCTGAGAACCCTCATCGGCAGAATGGGGATAATGAAGTACCTGCCAATAAATCACTTAATTTAGGAGCTGGCTCATTGTACACAGTCAATGAAGGGATGCTTTTGGTATAGGCAGAAGTACCAAATGGCCTTCTATCGGTCTACAGACACTGATCATCAATCCACAGATGTGCTACTTCTTGGAAATGGTGCCACTAAGATACTTGCTTATAACATAGTCGTGTCCCAATTTATTGAATCTGACTGCCAAGCACCAAGCTATGGCATGATTTGGGGGAACAATTCATCCTTTTTTACCCTCCATTTCAGGAGCACTCAAGAATGGACTCAAGAATGGAAAGAATGCCCCGATTATGTCTCTGCTGGAGAAAACAGCTGTTACTTTAATTCATCTTATACCTCCATTTGGATCCCCTACTGTATCAAGCTAACTAGCAATGGTGATACTGTGGATCAAAAGTGTTTCTCTGTTGAGGAAATAGGTAAATCACAGGTTTGTGTTTTATTTGACATGGCTTTAGATTAAATAAGTGGGGAAGGCTGCAAAGTCCAAGTATATGCAAATAGGAAGACTGTGTCGTTGCACTCTGTAGAGGGATGGAGGTCTCCTTTACAGTGCATGAGCTCAGCTGGTGAACAAGAGAGAAAGGGCAGAGGGAGCTTGGGTTGGCTCTAACATGAAAAAAATCTGGCAGTAAATGTTGTAAAGAAAAGAATAGGAGTCTTATGGAGTCTTTTCCTTGAGAAGGTCTCTAAAGCTGGATTGTATTCTTGTGCGCCGCCGTAAGGGACAAACTCAACGCACTCTTAAGATTCCTTCTCTCCTAATGATTTGGTATGATTATTATATTCTGATCTACTGAAATACATTGGCCTTGATCTCTGTCACTGCTATAATAAAGGCCTAGATTTTCTTTACCACAAGGCATAATCATTCTGGAATTTTACAGTGACAGAACAGCCAAAATCAGTTTAAAGACATGTTTATAAGATCTCAAAACAAACACTGGAGGTAATCAGCTCAGTGAACGAAGTGAAAGTTCCAAGCAGCTTATCCCTTGCCCATGATGTGGACACAGGGGAAATGAAACAAAACAAACAACCATAATTGGAATATTCATGTTTATACTATAATAGTATAAACAGCTAAATAGAAAGAATCAAAGAAGGACCATGAGTAGCTGACATTGGTGCCTCAGATCTATCCACAAAGCTCATTTGTTGCTTATAGGAATTCCTTGGAGCCTCTCTCAGATGTGTTGTTCTTGTGTGTGGTTTCCCAGGCATCAGCAGACTGGAAGAGACAGAGAGAGTGTGGGTAGAAGTTGCAGATGGAAACAAGTAAATCTGATAGCCTGACTTTGAGGGAGAAGATTGAGAAAACTGTACCAAGCAGAAAAGAGAACCCAATTATACGGTTTAGAGGAACTATTCGGTACATATGCCCTAACGTCAATAGATGTAGCTGTCTAGTGGCTAAATGGCTAGTAGAAAGACACTGTGTCAAGACCCATGTTCTAACCCTGTCCCTGCCAAGTGCCATGAGCTGGGCACTGTGCTGGGTGTGTTGGCTACAAAACGAGTAAGACGCAGTCAAGTAGGGAAATCAGGCAGGTTAACAAGTAATTGTAATACAGCACATAGGTGCCGGACTCAGGGTGTGTGGAATGCACAGCAAGCCAAGGTTGTGGCCAGAGGTGTGAATGATTGACTGGGCCCGAGGGTAGAGAAAGGGCTGCACAGAGATGGTGACTAGTTCAGTTACTTCTTAAAGCATCAGCAGGAGTTGCCAGTTATACAAGATGGACTGTGTCTTCCAACAGCGACTAAGTTCCAAAAGTGACAGACAACACAGAATGTTCACAGACTCGGGAGCAGTTTGGCAGGCCTGACTCATTGGCCAGAGAAATCATCAATTGATCTTGTGTACCCCACAGAGGAATTTGGACTTTACCTTACTGCCCAGGGGTACATTTGAGGATGCTTAAGCAGGGAAATGACCTCAGGATATTTATTGCTAACACTTACAAAGCATTTACCATCGATCAGGTATGATCACTGTGTGAGATAGGTTCTATTATAATCCCCATTTTACAGATGATGAAACTGATCCCCAAAGCAGGGGATCAATGACTAGCTCAAGGTCAGACAGCTGGTAGGCAGAGCTGAGATTCAAACCTAAGCAGCATAGCTCCAGAGCCCATGCTCTTAACCTCAAAGCCATACAGCATGGTACTATTGTCTCAGGGGAATTCGTCTTGCTGCAGTGTAGAGGGTAGATTGGAATAGCACAGACTAGAGGTATGGGGATTAGAAGACTTTGTGATAATCAAGGCAAAAGATGATGACGGGCAGAGTTACCATGAAAGCAGGGAGGGAGGGAGCTGAGAGAGACAACAAAGAACCGAGGTGAACCTAGATCTGAAGATGACAGTCACAAGCCTCAGCTTCCTCATGTATTATGAATGTATTCTACTAGACCTCACAGGGCTGGTCTTTGGATTTAAAGTCATATATTACTTAGGCATTTGTCATTCATTCAGTTTATTCAGCCAATCGTTGAGTCTCTTCCTTAGACCAGGCAGTGTTCTAGGTGCTGGGGACAGAAAACGTCTGCCCTAGTGGGATATTTTCCCAGTGAGGGTGGAAAGAGACCATGCTGCGAAGAGAGAGAACATCGGGAGGGAGAAAAGCATGCTGGAGAGGTTGCAGTGGTAGCGTTATCAGACACGGCTTCACCGAGACAGCGACACTTGAGTGAAGAAGGAAATGAGAGAACAGTCACGTGTCCTCATGAGGGAAGCGGGCACAGGAAGGGAAAAGATCTTGAAGCGGGAGCGTGCCTTTGCTCTCTCAAGGAACAGCATGGGGTAGCGGGGGGGATACACAGAGAGCGAGGAGGTGCGTGGTCATAGACCAGATCCCAGAGGTCAGAGGGTCAAGGCTAAGGTACCCTTTAAGCCATGTGTGACTTTGGCTTTCACCTGGAGTGAGATAGGAAGCCTTTGGAAGGCTTTAAATGATGAGTGATATGACCTAACTTGAGATGACCACCGTGTCCACAGTATTGAGGGCTGTGTTGAGAATAGACTGAAGGGGGACAAGGACCACAGGAAGAGACTAGTTGGGAGGCTAATGGAGCAAAAAAAAAAAAAAATTGATAATGGCTAGGACCAGGTTAGAGCCATGCAGGTGATAAGAAGTGGGTGGATTGGGAGAATATCTTGAAAGTACAGCTGACAGAATGTGGGATGGTGAAAAAAAAGATGAGTCCGGGGGCTTCCCTGGTGGCGCAGTGGTTGAGAGTCCGCCTGCTGATGCAGGGGATGCAGGTTCATGCCCCGGTCTGGGAAGATCCCACATGCCGCGGAGCGGCTGGGCCCGTGAGCCATGGCTGCTGAGCCTGCGCATCCGGAGCCTGTGCTCCGCAGCGGGAGAGGCCACAACAGTGAGAGGCCCGCGTGCCGCAAAAAAAGAAAAAAAAAAAAAAGATGAGTCCGGGAAGAGTTGAATTTTTATCCTGAGCAACTGGAGGAATGGAGTCACCATTAACAGAACCAGGGAAGGTAGAAGAGGAGCAAGCTTCAGGCAGAAGACTTGCCTTTGAATGCATTCAGTTTCAGGTGCTTTTTAAACATCTCAGGGTGTTTCTCACACCCTAATGTGTCAACTAAGGCACCTTGAAATAAGCATAAAAGTAAGGAAGAGGTTATTATTATGCTCATAACGGTGGTACTGAGCCTTCTCAAAAAGGACCCAGTTCTATATCCTCTATTTAAAGTAGACAGGAAGATTTGTAAGACGCAACATGAGTAATAAGTTGGAGAAAACTTTGCATTAAAAACATTTTTATAGTTCAGTCATGTAAAGGGTTAAGCTTTGGTTTTCAGAATTCATCAGTCCCCAACAAATCCAGAAAGATGAGGTATAACTCTCATGATGTGGGCAGCTTAGCTATTTTGCAAATCCCTTCAATTTAATTTGCAAAATGTGGTCATGATTAGTCAAATTGGGACTTTCTCATTTTTTATAAAGTAGTATCCAACTCCACAGTGGTCAGTAGCGTGCAGTTAAGTAAAACACAGAAAACACTGATTCATTACCATTTGAGAGAGCAGTGTAATGCCTTCATTTTATATCTGAAGAAATGATCACGTGTGGCTAGGAAGACAAGCTAAGGAGTATTTACTGAGTGTTTGGAAGGATTGTGCTTCTGTAGCCGTACAGAAGTGGCAAAGACAAGAAATGAGAAAGAAAATAAGAAAGATCTTGCCCCAGGTCACATAGAGCTTGGAAGAAAAGAGACTTCTCCACCCCTAGTTCCAAAACAGCGACATGTTTAAACACCATAGATCTTTCTGACTCTCTCTTCCTTCAGTTCTGAGTTAAAGTGAATTCCTTTGCCAAAATCCCAAAGTATTAATCCTATCAGAGCCAAAAGAAGTGTAAAACATGGCAAATCTTTAAGAATAGCTACAGATCAGATTTTAAACTCAAAAAGAAGTTTTTTATAGGGGCCTTTTTTTTTAAGTTAAAAACAGATCATCCTTAAGTTAAAAAATGATTCACTTTGTTGTAAAGCAGAAACTAACACACCATTGTAAACCAATTATACTCCAATAAAGATGTTTAAAAAAAAATGATACTCTCCCATAAAGTGGGAATATTGGAAGAATTAAGAGTTTGAATAATAAAAATGTATAAAGTAACAGTCTCTTCGGAAGAAAGCATTCCACTAATACCGAGCTGTGTCTGTGTACTAATTCTCTGTTGAAATGCCCAGTGCAACCAGATCCACCCATTGGCCTCAACTGGACTTTACTGAACATCAGTTTAACAGGGATTCATGCAGATATCCAAGTGAGATGGGAACCACCACCAAATGCAGATGTTCAGAAGGGATGGATAGTCCTGGAGTATGAACTGCAATACAAAGACGTAAATGAGACCCAGTGGAAAATGGTAAGATATCATTACATCTCACATTTAAAAATGCTTTGACTTTTCTTCTTTTTAGTTTAACAACCCCCTCTCATTTATAGACTTCCTTTTGACTTAATACCACATGCCCATGCTATATGCTCTCTAATTTCTTATTTGAGAAAACTGGATATAATCAGTAAAATATCATCTTGGAATTCTTTAAGACAGCAAATGCGTACATGGAGTTTTATACAGAAACCTATGGAAGGAAAGGAAAACTATATTTCCCCAGTCATCATTGGTATCCAGTTGAACTTCAGAACAATATCGTGCACTCTAGCCACTTAGCTGCCTTTGAGGGTGTGGCTAAACATGGGAAGGGTTATGATCGAGGTCAACAGTGAGCTGTGGCTAAATATCCTCCCATGATTTTACTTGCTACTCTTCACCAGACCCCCATTAAAATAAGTTCTTGAGTGACTCCAGGAGGGAAACAGAGGGGGAGGGAATCGATCCCCTAGAGGTATCAGAAGGATGTTTTGTTACATACCTCAAGGGAGAATCAAGCTAAGAGGTTTTTATGTAAGCAAGTGGCATGGTACTGGTTGACCTCTGAACCCCACACTTCCTTGCCAAGTGTATGGGAACTGGGCACTTCGATAAAGTCCACATGGCACACAACAAGAAGAAACCAGGATTATCATGCTTGCTACTCCCAATGTAACCAATTCTAAATCAGTCTAGCCACGGCCACAGGCCTGGCCAAGCCAAGTGGTTTCTGGCTGGTCACCAGGTCGTGCCCAGCAGCCCGGCACAGCCTCACTCCCAGAATTTTGAGACACCGGGCCCTGTCCATTCAGTGAACTGCTGAGGAAGAAGCCAGTTTTGTCATTAGAGGAAAGTTAAGTTTAGAGCAGCTGTGCACAGTTAAATATTGGGCTTCAAGGATCTGTTTGCAGAATCATTTTAATTTAGATACCTGTTCCATAACTTGGTGCAGAAAAGCTTGGCCGGATGCTGAGTCAAACAAGGCTTTCTAAATTCAAGCTCCAGCCCAACATTTGTTCAGCAACCAGGTATTGAAATAACTACCGTGCACGAGGCACGGTGCTAGGCACCCCCGGGCAGCAGTTCCCAAAGTGTAAACTTTGGACCCCTGAGGGTCCCTGGGACCCTTTCAGGGAGTCCACAAGCTCAAGACTATTTTCGTAATAATACTAGAATGTTCTTTCCTTTTTTCACTGTGTCGAGATTTACACAGATGGTACAAACACAATGGTGGAAACACTGCTGCTGCCTGAACACAGATCAAGGCAGTAATTCCAAATCGTACTGACAGTCACTGTATGCTTCACCACCGTGCACTCACGGTTAAGAAGCGGTGAGCAGGGCTGGGGGGAGGTGGTTTCACATAAGAATGTTCTCAATGAAGCTGCATATATTCTTTTATTAAATCACGACTTCTGAGTATGTAGCTTTTTAATCTTCTGTGTGACACATGGGAAGTACGCGTAAAGCACTGCAGCTACATACTGAGGTGTGGTTGGTTATCTTGAGAAAAGGCATTTAAACACCTGAGTTGCCTGCTAGAACTAGCTGCTTTTTGCTTGGAATACCATTTTTACTTTGAAAGGATAACTGATAAACAGCTGGATGGCTTTTCATATTTGAGTTGGCAAATATTTGGCAACATTTCTTGAAAAAGTGAACTTAACACTTAAGAAAAACGATTGACAGTATTTGCTGCCAAGGAGAAAATGTGAGCTTTCACGGTTAAATTCGAATTTTGGAAAACTTGCCATCTGCAGCTGTGAGCTTGATAGCTTCCCCAACCTTTGAAGATCTCCTAATGAGATCAACGGTGATATAAGCAAAAGTGAGGTTTTTTTAAAATATTGTATAGTGAAATGTGTGAACATTTAGAAAATCTGCATAACTCAGTGAACAGTATTTTCCAAATGACCAGTACGTACTGTAACCAAAACCACACATGGGGAAATGATCCATTCAAAGTACTAGATGGAATGGTGGATTTTAATATAATGAAGTATGGAAGATTCATTGATAGAGTTTCAGATTCCACATTGCAACTAACCTTTAAGAAAATACCACTTACTGAGTTTTCTTGTTGGTGTTAAAGAAGAATATATACAATCATCTGAAAAGAGTATTAAAATATCTCTTCCATTTCCTAACTATATATCTGTGAGACCAAGTTTTATTTATGCACCTCAACCAAAACAACACATCCTAGCAGTTTTAATTCAGAGACAGTTGTAAAAATACAACCATTAAGCCAGATATTAAAGAGATTAGCAAAAATGTAAAACAATGTCATTTTTCTCACTATAATTTTATTCTTTCAGAAAGTACAATAATTTTTATAAAAACGTTAACATAAAATCTATTATTTTAATTTTGAAATTAGTATTTTTAAAATTCTCATTTTCAGTTTCTAATATGGTAAATAGTGAAAGGTATAACCCAAAAAAAACAAAATCTTTAGGATTCTCAATCATTTTTAAGAGTGTGGAGGAGACCTGAAACAAAAAATGTTTGACAACCTAGAAGAAGCAAAGATGTAAATCAGAACATTAGCACACAAACTGAGTGCTGATAGTTTGAACACAGAAAGTCCATGGCCTGTAGTTCTGTCCCAGCCGAGGCACTGATAGGAATCACACACCCTGAGCCAGATGCGTGGGAGCATGGGACTCGGTCGACCATTCAGGGCTGCATCCCGACTTGGCTTTGCGGCACTTTTCACTGCACCCCTGCTAAATCTCATCAGGTAAGTCCAAAGGGGTCAATTAACTTTTACTTTACTTACCTTTTATAAATGAAGTTACAAATTCATGATATTTATAAGTTTGGTAATTTGCAAGGTATCTCAGAATTGTCATGAGTATCAAGGGCCCATCTATAGAATTGACCTCTCTTGAAGAACTTACATTCTACTTGGTTATGAGAACAAGAGGCATAAGCATAAAAAGAAGAGAGGGTTGTAAGTCAAGGGGGAAAAGGCTAATGTTTGTTGCTTGTATCAGGAATTCATGTTACATTTGACAATATTGAATTTGGCATTACTATGCCCATTTTTAATTTATTAAACACATTTTGAATATAAAAGTAATTCTAATGACCATGTAGTTGCTTACAACTATTTACCTGCTAAACCAAGTTAAGAATTCTTTTGGTTTTTATTTTTTTTTTAAGACTTAATGGGTGGCGTAGAATTATCCACAATGTGTTGGCCATCTCTTGAGTACCCACTATATACCTGGTATTGTGCTGGGCTTTGGAAATGTAAAGAAAATGAAGGCATCGTTTGCCCCCAGGGAATTTGCAGTATAACATAGAAATTAGAGCAATGAATTAAAAGAAGTAATATGTGTACTACCTGGCAGGATGGAGTAGGGATAATTGCCAGAAGAGGCTTCTTAGAATATCAGCAGTACTTGCACGGAGAATTAGCCAAGAATAGGCTTTGCCTCCTAGGAAGGTGGCAGGGAGCAGGGCGGGTATTAGGAGCCCTGTGAGCAAATTTGAGTTTGGTGTGGCTGGTGTGGAAGGGTGAGGGAAGATGGAGAGGGGGCTATGGGTCGAATGGCCGAGGGTCCCTTTTTGGTTTTGTTATTAATGAAATCTGTAAAGAAATAATACTGGTGACAGTGACAGAGAAATGAGGGCTTCAAGAATGGAAACATAGGCTTTTTAAAATAGTTTAAGAAAAATAATAAAATGAATTTAATATTCAGAAGCATTTTAGGTATACAAATATTCCATATATTAAGCATCTATAAAAGATGCAAACTAACCATTCTGTGTACATAGGAGAAAAAAAGAGGTACTTTGTGAGTAGAAACTAACTGAGGTGAAGGGAAATTTGTTTTAGAAGCTGAAGGCCCAGGCTCTGACTTAATAAAACAAATTATGAGAATCTTATTTATGTGATAAAACCCATGCTGTTGAAGAAGAGAATGTTCCTAATTTTCTATAAACAGGAACAAGATGTTCTACCCCAAAACACAAGAAAACCACATATTGTGTACCTGCTTTGAATATGTGACTTGGAGGAAAACACCATCATTAGTTGTGTCTAACCTCTTTGATAGCAACATGTCTTAAAAGTCTAATGGCCTCACCTACCCTTCCCTGGGAAGGTAAAGGAACATCCTGGCCTTCAGGATTGTGGAATCCTGTTGGTTGTTACCAAAGGCCTCCAGTGACTTTTCTTCACAAATTTTGAATAGCAAACTATTTTGAGGTGGCTTTAAGCCTTCTAGAGCAAGCTGATAGAATTGTTTGAAAGTTTAATTAAGACAACTATGATTTTTCTAGGACACTTTCCAATTCTGTGACCATATGAATGACTACCCAGGATTTCCAAAGAACAGATACAGATATAGGAAATATGTTTGTTTCTTTCTGTTCTGATGTCTTTATATAAGAATGTAATATCCCAAAGGGTAGGCAATGTATCTGTAATCTTTATAATTCTGCCATTCACTATAATTCTATTATGCTTTGATCTTAGTAGAATATCTGACAGCCTAATGCAAAGATATAGCTGCATTTCTTTAAACAAGTCTATCATATCTTTGTGTTTATACCAAAATAAATTTGAAGACTACTCCCCATTTAACAAAATGATTCTTTTTTTTACCATTTTTTAATTGAAGTATAGTTAATTTACAATGGTGTGTTACTAAGTTATTTGCCTTGATCTTTCTCTAAATAGCAACTCCACCAGCGCATTTTAAAACGTTGCCTACTTTACAGAAATTCATTTTGAATACACATGTAGAAACACCTCATAGAGCTTATTGCATTGAGTTGTTGACTCTCTAACCAGTAAGTTTTATATTTTATCTTGAAAGATGGACCCTGTATTGTCAACATCAGTTCCAGTGTACTCATTGAGACTGGATAAAGAGTATGAAGTGCGTGTGAGATCCAGACAACGAAACTCTGAAAAATATGGCGAGTTCAGTGAGGTGCTCTTTGTAACACTTCCTCAGATGAGACCATTTGCATGTGAAGAAGGTAAACCTAAGAGATTAAGATGGAAGCCAACATGGTTTTTGTCAATATACAGGGATTGTTAGGGTGTTGTCCAGATCAAGATACATTAGCATCAATTGTCAGGATGAGGGACCTTGAGTTCACTGCCTGTAACAGGTACTCTCCATTACAAAAGAGGAAGGAGGATTTCATTTTTGAATTATTCAGGAAAAGTCATGGGGTAGGTGCAAGTTAAAGAGCAGAAGATACACTAAGCTATTGATGGAGGGGGTGGGGTATCTCTGGATAACAGAATTTCAGGTCATTCTTTTCTTCATTTCTTTATTTCCTTGTTTCTGTATTTCTAGTATTTTCTATGAGTTTGTTTTGCACTTATAATCAGAAAAAAAATGTTTCTCATACACACAGTGAAGAAATTCTGAATCTGGATGGATGGCTATCTATGTGGCATCTCAGAGAATTCCTAATATTGAGTCAGCATAAGTAGTCAATGGCAGGTGTTTATTAGTTTTAGAAAGTTTGGGTGTGGCTTTTACCTGGAGGAAGGCTTAATAAATCGTGTGCTAGATACGCTCAAGAGTGACAAGGAATATTTGAAGATCCTATATAAAAGAAATATAAACATAGAGTTTAAAGAAAGGAGACCTATGAATTCAGAATAAAAGAATTTAAATTTTTGGATACAGAAATAAAGAAGGCTGCTTAACAATGAATAGTAAGTGTATAAAGTATTATCACTCCCAAATGGGAATTGGCTATAACTCATCCCCATTAAAAACAGAAGGTTTACAGTACCACATGAGGGTCTGAGGTTTGTTAACGAAACAATCACAAGCTACAGAGAAATTAAATTTATATTTCTGCACTTACAGTACAGGTAGAATCTGTGATACTATATAACACAAATGAAAATGTCTATAGCACCATCTTTTCTAAGCTCCACTCAACAGGCTTGTTGTTTCAAATGATACTTGACACAATGAAGTTCAGGTTAAAAGCACATTTGCCACGTGCCCTTTAAGCTTATTGTAATGGCATTTAATTCCTTAACAAAAACATTTTTTAAACAAGCTTTTCTTCTCTGTTAAAAAAGAAAAAAAATTAAACTCTCGCTTTATATTATGTTCCTGAGTATATCATTGATATAAAATTATAGGTACCACAAGATACAAAGAAACGATATTCTCTCCCCCACTAGTTCTTTATAATATGCATAACATCTCCCTTGGGGCTTTTAATAACTGAATAAGAAAATAAATAAAATATTACAGCATAAAAGCCTACTTCCATAAAGCAACGTGAAGGTAAATTCCACCTTAAAAGCAGTCAACCTCTGCCACTGTGGCACTTGTTCTTGAGAAATGAAATAGAAGGTTTACAGACTCCCACAAATTTGCTACAAATTATACTAAAATCTAAAGACGGGAGTCCTAGTACTGATCTTCTTCTGTCAAACAACACTTTTTAAAGCAGAAAATGTATGCCCTGCATGTCTAAAAAGTTTCAGTAATGATTCAAAAGTAAAACTCTGCCCCATCTTTTTGATGGATCCTCAATCTGGAGGATAAAAAATATCACCACACCTTTAAAAAAAAAAAAAAAAGAACCAAGTGGACATTATTTAGGAAAAGTAGTATATTAACAGGCATCAATTTTTCCTAGAGCTGAAGCATTTTAATGACATACCCTGAATACATAAGATGCTTAAAGCAGTTTGTTTGTATAAACATGCTTAAACTGTATGCTGTTTCTTTACTTTGATTTTCTTTTTTTGGTACATGAAAGGATCTGAAGAAGTGGATAGAGGTGTTCTTGGAACAGAAAATACTCCTAAGTCATTGCACTCTATTTCTTTCAGTGGTTATCAGATGAAATCACTGACTCTACTAGATGAATACAGATTAGGAAATTTTTTTATGTGGAACAGGAGAGTGAAATGTAAACTTCAACTATTCATAGTTCTGTGAGTGAGATGTGGTTCTTATGTTTTTCAGATTTCCGCTTTCCATGGTTCTTATTTATTATCTTTGGAATATTTGGACTAACGGTGACATTATTCTTATTCATATTTTCTAAACAACAAAGGTAAGTGTGATATACTTTGATATGTTTTTGCCATTTAGCAAACATACATGCTTCCATTTATTGTTTGATGTTTTCTTTTGTGAATCATGAGTGAAATATTTCAACCCAGTGAAACGTTAGCTCCAGTTATACATTTACCACTTTATTGTGTTCATCATAGAGACATCACAGGTCTCAGTTCTATCTGGAAAGTTGCATAGGACATTAAGAGGCTGAGGCTAGTGACTATACACCTTGTGATATGTACCTCGTCAAAGTTCTGAAAAAATTGGCTCATTTATTCCAGGACCATAAGGCAGCAGTGAGGCTTTGGCTGAGTCTGACACAGTCCTAATGTAAGAGGAAATTTAAGTGGTAAACTAAAGCCACCTGGATAATTCAATCTAATAAAACCTTTTTTGACTTCATATGATGATTTTAAGTAAATTTGGGTTTTATTGAAATTGCTTGGATAGTTATGATTTGGTATTTCATCTGCTTTTGTCAACACAGATAAAATTCTAAGCTTGAAGAGATTCCATTCTGCATTCTCTTGCAGTCAAAAGGCAGGTTCCAGTTATTATTCTGCCACTGCTGTTTAATCTCATTTGAGTCCCTTAATCTCTCTAGGCCTCCATGTTCTCATGGGTAATTTGAGGGTGTTGGATTATATGACCTTTAAATTTCCCTTAAGCTGTAAAGACTAATTATTCTATTTTCATTCTTGAAAGACAGTACAGACTACAGGAACTTTTAATACAAAACATAGGAAAAGTTACTGGTACTAGTCGCCAGTTTTCTTACATTTAAAATATTCTTTTTTTTTTTTACATCTTTATTGGAGTATAATTGCTTTACAATGGTGTGTTAGCTTCTGCTGTATAACAAAGCAAATCAGCTATATGCATATGTATATCCCCATATCTCCTCCCTCTTGCATCTCCCTCCCACCCTCCCTATCCCACCCCTCTAGGTGGTCACAAACACCAAGCTGATCTCCCTCTGCTATGCAGCTGCTTCCCACTATCTATCTATTTTACATTTGGTAGTGTATATATGTCCATGCCACTCTCTCACTTCGTCCCAGCTTACCCTTCCCCCTCCCCGTGTCCTCAAGTCCATTCTCTACATCTGCATCTTTATTCCTGTCCTGCCCCTAGGTTCTTCAGAACCTTTTTTTTTTTTTAGATTCCATATATATGTGATAGCATACGGTATTTGTTTTCCTCTTTCTGACTTACTTCACTCTGTAGGACAGTCTCTAGGTCCATCCACCTCACTACAAATAACTCAGTTTCAAAAAAAAAAAAAAAAAAAAAAAATAACTCAGTTTCATGTCTTTTTATGGCTGAGTAATATTCCATTGTATATATGTGCCACATCTTCTTTATCCATTCATCCGATGATGGACAATTAGGTTGTTTCCATCTCCTGGCTATTGTAAATAGAGCTGCAATGAACATTGTGGTACAGGACTCTTTTTGAATTATGGTTTTCTCAGGGTATATGCCCAGTAGTGGGATTGCTGGGTCATATGGTAGTTTAGAATATTCTTTAAGTCCCATGGGTTAATCTTGCCCCTTCTCCTAGAATTAGGGTAGCTAACACTGTTTGCCTGGGACTTTCCTGGTTTTAGCACTGAAAGTCCTGTGTCCAGGCAAACCAAGACAGTTGGTTACTCTAGCTAGAACTAAAGACAAGTCTCCAGGTGAAGCCAAGATGCATCTACAAATCAAAAGAGGATCTATGTGGGGGCTTCCCTGGTGGCGCAGTGGTTGAGAGTCCGCCTGCCGATGCAGGGGACATGGGTTCGTGCCCCGTTCCAGGAAGATCCCACATGCCGCGGAGCGGCTAAGACCGTGAGCCATGGCCGCTGGGCCTGCGCGTCCGGAGCCTGTGCTCCGCAACGGGAGAGGCCACAACAGTGAGAGGCCCGCATACTGCAAAAAAAAAAAAAAAAAAAAAAAAAAGAGGATCTATGTGAATATATTGTAAAAGCGTTTTAATTTGTATTTTGAAGCTGTATAGCATTTGTAAACATCAAAATAGAGTTTCATTCTCAGAATTCTAGAGTTCCAGAGTGTCAAGCATGCTAAAAGTCTCCAAGTGAATGTAGGAAGGGTTATTTTAGGAGTTTCATCTCCAATTTTATAATGTAAGCTCAGGAGAAAACAAAATTCGCTCTGTAGAATTTTATTTTCTATCTAACTTTCTAGCAACATTACTATCTTAGAAACACAAGTATTATAAAGCAGGATAACACACTTTTCAATTGAGGGGCGGGGTGGAGTTAGTAAATAAGTAAATTATTTAGGATTTTAAGTAATTTATATATTTAAGCAATGCCAACAGCAAAGGAGTCAAATTATTCTGTTGATTAATTTGAATTCACTGATCTGTACAGTTAGGCGATGGGCTAATTTATGTGTACCTGCAGTAGATAAACCCACTATGTACATAACGGAATTTACTTTTAACATTAGTTGTCAATTTCGAGTCATCATGAAGACCAAGCAAATTTGTTATGTTGCTTAAAATTACATTAGTTAACAATATTTGAAAGAAAAAATAATCCTCCAAATAGAATTTCAAAGGAAATATATTAACCTTTGT
The DNA here is from genome assembly GCF_008692025.1 of Phocoena sinus. Lineage (NCBI taxonomy): Eukaryota > Metazoa > Chordata > Mammalia > Artiodactyla > Phocoenidae > Phocoena > Phocoena sinus. Next base: position 138,233,441 of record NC_045765.1, on the reverse strand, counting down.
CTAAAAGAATGTTTTCTATGAATAATGAAGTTCTTAACTATGACGCTTGGTCAAAATCACCAAATTGGGAAAAATTTTGGAAATCGATTTGTACTGCCAAATTTCCTGTTCTAAATTAAGTTTTCCGTGGAAAACAATTAACCTTTCTTTTCTCATGTACCCATAAAAACCCTTATCATTGTCTAAATTTCCATGTTCTAATGAAAGTAGGAAATGGTAGAAAATAGCTGACAGCAAGTGTGGAAAGAACAATTAAAATGAAACTCAAAGAATGAGGTGCTATGCCAGTTTACCCCAGAACTTCAGGACTGTAAAGGACTTCAGGTGCTCTTTGCTTGAGGTTTTGTTGGTTCACAAACCAAGCCACTGCTCCCTTTCTTAGTCCAGATCATTGAGTCAACTCTAGCAAAATTTATAGTGTAATTTGGATTTGAATAAAATGATAGAAAAATCAGAAACGTAGTTTCATGCCAGTTTATCTTTATTCTACACTCTGTGGCTCCCACCATATGGCCTACTCCAGCCTTCAAGCTATGACTAATCCAGGAAGGAATAACTGAATCAACATAAAACAGAAGTGACAAACTGGCAACCTGAAAGCCAAATTCAGCCCACAGATCCATGTTTTGTTGTTTTATGTTCTTTCGATTTTGGAGTAAAGGTTTTCCTGCAAAGTGTTTATAAAACAGGGAATTTTCACACAAAAATCCAGATTACCAGATTACCTTTAAAAACAGAGATCTAGTGAAACTGGGCTGATATTCCTGCATGTCAACATGTGCTGAAGCAGAGGACCAACAACCATCCCATTTGCAAAGGGCATATGTTCTCTGTCACCATTCCCATCCCTCCCTATGACTTTGTACCAGGCCCGCTATATTCAGTTGCATGACTGGCTTGGGTCCTCCAAGCTGCAGGGTCTGCCACCCTGGCCTAAAGTCAACCACAACTCCTAGAAAGCTATCAACAAGTACCTAAATGCATCATCCTCTTCAAAAAACAAAAAAGAGGCACCCATACAAAGTAAAGCGTTAGACATTTAGGAAACTTTGCCTCCTGTAACTGGGGTTTTGTTGCATTTTTCTATGTGTTTGAACCTGTGAACTATTCATTTAGAGATGCAGAACCAAGTTTAACCCATCAGCACAACAGAAGGCAAAGGGCCCAGGTTTTGGAGTCAGCTGCTTTGGATTTGAGCGCCAGCTGAGCCAAGTATTAGTGTGTGATTTGAACATGTTCCTTAAATATCTAAATCTTTCCACAGATAATGTCTTCTGCCTTCCTGGTAGTGGTAAGGATTAAATGAAATGTTTAGTGCAAGGGTTGACAAAGTTGTTTTAAAAATGACCAAACAGTAAATTTTTAGGCTTTCTAGGCTATGCAATCTCTGTCACCACTACTCAGCTCTGCCACTGTGGTATGAAAGCAGCCATAGATGATATGCAAACTATTTTACATAGATAATATGTAAAATGAACATGACCATGTTCCAATAAAACTTTATTTACAAAAACAGGGCAGACCACATTTGGCCCATAGACCGTAATTTGCCGACCCAGAGTCTAGTGCAAGATACATCTCATAGTGGTTTATCAGAAGCATTCAAAAATGGTAGCAGTTATTAATAACATGAATTTTTTCTATAACTTCTGTTCATCAGTAACAATTTAACACTGTCCCATAGAGTAAACCTAGTGGAGTCTACTCAAACACAACTTACAGAATTTGGCTTATTCCTTGGATTATGTAAAAAGGTGGTGGAAACATTCAAAAAACCTTCATTCACACTAAGTAGACTATCAGCTGATGCCCAAAAATCAGATTGGAATGGATAATCTCTGAGCTTTATTCCAGAGCCACAATGTTAATTTTTTTTCTTTTAATTGAAGAATAATTGCTTTACAATGTTGTGTTAGTTTCTCGTGTACAGTGAACTGAATCAGCTATATGTATATGTATATATCCCCTCCCTCTTGGACCTCCCTGCCCCCCATCCCACCCATCTAGGTTATCACAGAGCACCGAGCTGAGCTCCCTGTGCTATACAGCAGGTTCCCACTAGCTGTCTATTTTACACATGGTATTGATGTCAAACCTAATCTCCCAATTCATCCCACCCTCCCCTTCCCCACTGTGTCCACACATCCATTCTCCACATCTGCCTTTCTATTCCTGCCCTTCAGATAGGTTCACCTGTACCATTTTTCTAGATTCCCCATATATGCATTAATATACAATATTTGTTTTTCTCTTTCTGACTTACTTCACTCTGTATGACAGACTCTAGGTCCATCCACATCTCTACAAATGACCCAATTTTGTTCACTTTTATGGCTGAGTAATATTGTATGTATGTACCACATCTTCTTTATCCATTTGTCTGTCATTGGACATTTAGGTTGTTTCTATGTCCTGGCTATTGTAAATAGTGCTGCAATGAACATTGTGGTACATGAATCTTTTTGAATTATGGTTTCTCAGGGTATATGCCCAGTAGTGGGATTGCTGGGGCACATGGTTGTTTTTTTTTTTTTTTTTTTTAGTTTTTTAAGGAACCTCCATGCTGTTCTCCATAGTGGTTGTACCAATTTACATTCCCACCAACAGTGCAAGAGGGTTCCCTTTTCTCCACACCCTCTCCAGCATTTATTGTTTGTAGATATGTGATGATGGCCATTCTGACTGGTGTGAGGTGATACCTCATTGTAGTTTTGATTTGCATTTCTCTAATAATTAGTGATGCTGAGCAACTTATCATGTGCCTCTTGGCCATCTGTATGTCTTCTTTGCTGAAATGTCTGTTCGGGTCTTCTGCCCATTTTTTGATTAGGTTGTCTTTTTGATATTGAGCTGCATGAGCTGTTTGTATATTTTGGAGATTAATCCTTTGTCCATTGCTTCATTTGCAAATATTTTCTCCCATTCTATGTGTTGTCTTTTTGTCTTGTTTATGGTTTCCTTTGCTGTGCAAAAGCTTTTAAGTTTCATTAGGTCCCATTTGTTTGTTTTTATTTTCATTACTCTAGAAGGTGGGTCATAAAAGATCTTGCTGTGATTTATGTCAAAGTGTTCTGCCTGTGTTTTCCTCTAAGGGTTTTATAGTGTCAGGTCTTACATTTAGGTCTTTAATCCACTTTGAGTTTATTTTTGTGTATGGTGTTAGGGAGTGTTCTTATTTCACATTTTCTTTTACATGTAGCTGTCCAGTTTTCCCAGCACCATTTATTGAAGAGGCTGTCTGGTGTCCATTGTATATTCTTGCCTCCTTTGTCATAGATTAGGTGACCATAGGTGCATGCATTTATCTCTGGGCTTTCTATCCTGTACCATTGATCTGTATTTCTATTTTTGTGCCAGTACCATACTGTCTTGATTACTGTAGCTTTGTAGTATAGTTTGAAGTTGGGGACCCTGATTTCTCCAGCTCTGTTTTTCATTCTCAATATTGCTTCGGCTAGTCGGGGTCTTTTGTGCTCCCACACAAATTGTATAATTTTTTGTTCTAAATCTGTGAAAAATGCCATTGGTAATTTGACAGAGATTGCACTGAACCTCTAGATTTCTTTGGGTAGCATAGTCATTTTCATAGTATTGATTCTTCCAATCCAGGAGCATGGTATCTCTCTCCCTCTGTTTGTGTCATCTTTCTTTGATTTCTTTCATCAGTGGTTTATAGTAGTATCTGAGCTTTATTCCACAGCCACAATGTTGACTTTAAAACAAAAACTCTAGTTACACTATTAATGAAATAAATAAATGACTTACTCAAACTTATTCAAGAAATGGTTTATTGAGCACCTTCTCTGTGCCAGGAATTGTTCTAAGTGCTGGGGATACAGTCAGGCACAAGACAAGCAGAATAGATATTGAAATGAACTGTGGTCAAAAAGTAACTTAAATATTTGGAACAGAAACTTTAAGTGCATCATAGACTTGTGTATACAAATCCATACTGATTAGAGATAGTTCAAATTTAGTCTGTCCTAACTGAAATGAACTGTGCAATAACACCCTTGTTAATGAGATTGCCTTGGATAATCTTATAATTCATGTAGATTTGTGGTATGAACTTATACCAACCCACTCTTTTTTAAGGGTACAGATAATGTTGGCTCCACATAGATTGGCTCTTTCTCCTCCCCTTCCCTTCCTCTACAAATTACAGACGAGATGTATATTAAAATTACCTCCCTTATAACTGACATGGAAATTGGCTTCAGATGGAATTAAATTTCTAATTTCCAATACTAAGACTGTCTATCAATAAAAGACATTATAAAAAGGTATAAGAAAACTGCATTTTACTTAAATTGGTTTCAGATGAGGGTTTTTTGTTGTTTTTTTGTCTTTTTCTTCTATAGTTTTGCCTTGTCATTTACTGCTTAATGCTTTCCTCCTCTTTCTCAGATTATACTTATTCCAAATTTTCTGTTACTTTAATAATACTGTCAACATTTTATTTCTATCTTTTGAAATGAGAATGTATAACTGACATCAAAACAAAATTTTGTTTTCAAGGATTAAGATGTTGATTCTACCCCCAGTTCCAGTTCCAAAGATTAAAGGAATTGATCCAGATCTCCTCAAGGTAATTAATAAATTATCTAAGTTATACATAACACTAATTAAATGATACCTGAACAATAATGTCTTATGTTGAGACCTTTTGCAAGCTATATGTATTACATTTTATTTTTTGTATTCCTTCTGGAAAAAAAGTTTTTAAATAATACATCTCAAAATTATGAAAATGTCTTACGTATTTAAAAGTTCTTGACTACTGGATCAAGATGGCAGAGTAGTAGAACGTGAAGCTCACTGCCTCACACAAATACATCAAAAACACATCTACATGTGGAACAATTCTTACAGAATATCTACTGAATGCTGGCAGAAGACGTCAGACCTCTAAAAGGGCAAGAAAATTTCTATGTAACTAGGTAGGACAAAAGGAAAGAAAGGAATTGGGAAGGGACCTGCACCCCACCCCTTGGGAGAGAGCTGTGAAAGAGGAAAGATGCCTGCACCCTAGGAAGTCCCCTCACCATCATGGAGATCAGCCGGGACAGAGTGGGAGTTTTAGAGCCTTGGAGGAGAATGCAGGAACCGGTTTTGCAGCAGCTAGAATGGAGGGAGACCGGCAGACAGTCAGTGCCACGGCTCAGCACTCCCCGGCCGGAGACGCACATCCATCAGTGCAGGCAGGGACCAGGTGCTGAAGCTCAGGCTTCAGAGATTAGACCCGGGGAGAGAACTCAGGTGGTGGGCTGTGCAGAAAGAGCCTGAAGGGGCTGGAGTTTGGTGCAACTGCACCAGAGGATGTACGCAGAGGAAGCCTGGGCTACCTTAGAGGCCAGGTACCATTGTTTGGGTGGTGTGCGAGAGGAGAGGCAAGACCTGCCATTGCAGCCTTTCTCCCTGCATGTGCTCTCAGGTTGCAGGACACTGCCTACACAAGCTACAGGAGTGATCACAAGCCACCACCACCCTCGCAGACTCCAGGAGTAGTTGTGAACCACCTCCCATTGTGTGCTCCAGGGATGCGCATGAGCTGCTACCACCAGAGAGAATGCCAGGACCAGGCACCAGCCACTGCATTTGCACACGCCCTATCAAGAGAATAATGGCTAGCACATGCTGAGGAAAGAGGTGACAGGCATCAATACTAAAAACCAAAAGCCCTTGCACCAAAATATTAAATCTACACAAACTACACCGGGACACTCCCACATATAAATAGCCCTCCAAGACCACAGTAGATCATTGTTTCTCCTAAACTCACAGAATAAGAGAAATATAAGGTAAAATGAAGAAGCAGAGGAACCACTCCCAGTTAAAAGACCAAGAGGATTCCCCTGAAAGAACAATGAAACAGACCTCTTCAGTCTAATAGACACCGAATTCAAAAAGGAGATAATGAAAATACTGAAGGAATTAAGAAATGCTATTGACAGAAATGCAGAGTACTATAAAAAGGAACTAGAAACTATAAAAAGGAACCAAAAAAATTTTAAAACTCATTTGCCAAGATGAAAATTGAACTAAAGGCAATGAATAGCAGAATGAATAATACATAAAAATGAGTAAATGACCTGGAAGATAGAATAATGGAAATCACCCAATCAAGACAGCAGACAGAAAGCCAAATGAAAAAAAAATGAAAGCAATATAATAGACCTATGGGCTAATATAAAGCATGCCAATCTATGCATAATAGAGACCCCAGAATGGGAAGAAAGAGAAAAGGGTATTGAAAATGTATTTGGGAAGCTGAAAACTTCCCAAACGTAAAGAAAGAAACATATCCAGGTACAGGAAGCAGAGGGTCCCAAACAAGGTAAAACCAAACAGACCTACACCAAAATTATAATTAAAATGGCAAAAGTTAAAGAGAGGATTCTAAAGGCAGCAAGAGAAAAGTTAATTACAAGGGAACCCCCATAAGGCTATCAGCTGATTTCTGTACAGAAACTTTGCAGGCCAGAAGGAAGTGGCAAGATACATTCAAAGTCCTAGGAGGGGAAAAAACTAGGATACTCTACCCAGCAAGATTATTATTTACAGTAGAAGGAGTGAGAAAGAATTTCTTAGACAAGCAAAAACTAAAAGAATACAGCAATACTAAACCTATCCTAAAGGAAATATTGAAAGGTCTTCTGTAAATAGAAAAGGAGAATATATAGGAAAGAGAAAATCACAATTGGAAAGAAAATCACCTAAATAAGCCAGTACATGGATTTTTTAAAAATCAAAATAAATTTCTGTGAAATTTATGATAACCACAGTGAACAGCAGAAGGATGAACATGAAGATGTAAAAGAGGACATCAAAATCATATAATGTGGGGGAGAAGAGTAAGAAAGTGTAAATTTTTTTTTATCATTTCCTAGGATGTGTTTGAGCCTATATGATTACCAGTCTAAGGCAAGTATCAATAGCTATAGGATGGGGTTTACATACTTGAGAAACAAGGTAACCACAAATCAAAAACATACAATAGACTCAGAAAAACCAAAAAGAAGTACAATACAAAAGAAAAATCATCAAACCACAAAAGGGAAAAACAAAAAGAAAAAAGGGACAAAGAAAAAATAAAAAATCAACAGGAAAGCAAGGCTTAAAATGGCAATAAATACATATCTATCAATAATTACCTTAATGTCAATGGACTAAATGCTCCAATCAAAAGACACAGAGAGGAAGATTGGATAAAAAAACAAGAGCCTACAATATGCTGCCTACAAGAGACCCACTTTAGAGCAAAGGACACAGATTGAAAGTGAGGAGATGGAAAAAGATATTTCATGCAAATGGAAATGACAAGGTGGGGATCACAATACACGTATCAGACAGAATAGACTTTAAAACAAAGGCCATAAAGAAAAATAAAGAAGGACACTTTTACACTCATCAACATATATGCACCTAATATAGGAGCACCCAAATACATAAAACAAATACTAACAGACATAAAGGGAGAAACTGACAGGAATACAATAATAGTAGGAGACTTTAACACCCCACTCACATCAGTGCACAGATCTTCTAGAAAGAAAATAAGGCAACAGAGATCCTAAATGATACAATAGAACAGATAGACATAATTGATATTTTTAGGACATTACATCCAAAAAAACAGAATATACATTCTTTTCAAGTGCACATGGAACATTCTCTAGGATTGACCACATACTAGGGTACAAAACAGACCTCAACAAACTTGAGTATAGAAATTATCTCAAGCATCTTTTCTGACCACAGCAGCATGAAACTAGAAACCAACCACAGAAAAAGAAAATGACTACCAAACAATATGCTACTAAAAAAACGATTACCAAACAATATGCTACTAAAAAACCAATCAGTCAACAATGAAATCAAAGAGTAAATTAAAAAATACCTTGAGAAAAATTACCATGAAAACACCACTGTACAAAATCTATGGGATGCAGCAAAAGCAATTCCTAGAGGGAAGTTCATAGTGATACAGGCCTTCCTCAAAAAAAACAAGAAAAGTCTCAGATAAACAACCTAATTACCACTTAAAAGAAGTAGAAAAAGAACAAACAGAACCTAAAATCAGCAGAAGGATGGAAATAATCAAGATCAGAGAGGAAATAAATAAAATAGTGATTAAAAAGTAGAAAAAAATCAATAAAACCCAGAGCTGGTTCTTTGAAAGGGTAAACAAGACTGACAAACCTCTGGCCAGGCTCACCAAGAAGAAAAGAGAGAGAACCCAAATAAACAAAATAAGAAATAAAAAAGGAGCCATAACAACTGATATCACAGTAATACAGAAACCATAAGGGAATGCTATGACCAATTATATCCCAACAAATTCAACAACCTAGAAGAAAAGGACAAGTTTCTAGAAACATACAGCCCACCAAAATTGAGTCAACAATAAGTAGATAATTTGAACAGACTAATCATTAGAGGTGAAATAGAATATGTAATTAACTCCCTACAAACAAAAATCCAGGACCAGATGGCTTCAAAGGCAAATTCTACCAAACATACAAAGAAGAACTCACACCAGTCCTTCTCAAACTCTTCCAAAGAATTGAAGAGGAGGGAACACTCCCAAAGACATCCTATGAAGCCACCATCACCCTGATACCAAAACCAGACAAAGACACCACCAAAAAAGAAAATTACAAGCCAATATCTTTGATGAATATAGACGCAAAAATTCTCAACAAAATCCAACAACACATAAAAAAAGATCATACACCATGATCAAGAGTCATCCCAAGTTCACAAGCATGGTTCAGCATACACAAATCAATGTGATACATCACATAAACAAAAGATGATACATCACATAAACAAAAGATAAGACAAAAACCACATGATCATCTCAAAAGATGCAGAAAGAACATTTGACAAAATTCCACATCCATCCATGATAAAAACTCTTACCAAAGTGGGTACACAGGGAACATATCTCAACATAGTAAAAGCTATGACAAACCCACAGCCAATATAATACTCAATGGTGAAAAGCTGAAAGACTTCCCGCTAAAATCTGGAACAAGACAAGGATGCCCACTCTTACCTCTTCTATTTAACATAGTATTGGCAGTCCTAGCCATAGCAATCAGACAAGAAAAAGAAATAAAAAGTATCCAAATTGGAAGGGAAGAGGCAAAATTGTCGTTTTATGCAGATGACATACTATATAGAAAACCCTAAAGAATCCACAAAAAAACTGCTAGAAATAATAAGCAAATTCAGCAAAGTAGCAGGATACAAGATTAACATATAAAAACCAGTTGCATTTCTTTACACTAACAACAGAATATCAGAAAGGGAATGTAAACAAACAATATTATTTAAAATCTCACCCAAAAATATAAAATATGCTTAAGAATAAACCTGACTGTGGAGGTAAAAACTTATATGCTGAGAACTATAAAACATTAATAAGGGAAACTGAAGGTGAGTCAAAGAAATGGAAAGATATCCCATGCTCATAGATTGGAAGAATTAACATTGTTAAAATGGTCATACAGCCCAAAGCAAACTACAGATTTAATGCAGTCCCTATCAAATTACCCATGACATTTTTCACAGAACTAGAATAATCCTAAAATTTATATGGAACTATTAAAGACCCAGAATTGCTAAAGCAATCCTGAAGAAAAAGAACAAAGCAGGAGGCATAACCCTCCCAGACTTCAGACAATACTACAAAGCTACAGGGGTATTGGCACAAAAAAACAGACATATTGGTCAATGAAACAGAATAGAGAGCCCAGAAATAAACCCACACACCTATAGTCAGTCTTCAACAAAGGAGGAAAGAATATACAATAGGAAAAAGACAGTCTCTTCAACAAGTGGTGCCGGGAAACTTGGACAGCCATATGGAAATCAATGAAGTTAGAACATACCCTCTCACCATACATAAAAATAAACTCACAGCGGCTTAAAGACTTAAGACATGACACTGCAAAACTCCTAGGACAGATCATAGGCAAAACATTCTCTGACATAAATCATACCAATGTTTTCTTAAGTCAGTCTCCCAAAGCAATAGAAATAAAAACAAAAAGAAACAAATGGGACCTAATCAAACTTACCAGCTTTTGCACAGCAAAAGAAACCATAAACAAAGAGACAACCTACAGAATGGGAGAAACAACCTACAGAATGGGAGTGTTTTCAAACAATGAGACCAATAAGGGCTTTATTTCCAAAATATACAAATAGCTCATACAACTCAACAAAAAAACAACACAATTGAAAAATGGGCAGAAGACCTAAATAGACATTTCTCCAAAGAAGAAATACAAATGGCCAATAGGTACATGAAAAGATGCTCAGCATTGCTAATTACTAGAGAAATGCAAATCAAAACTACAATGAGGTACCACGTCACACCAGTCAGAATGGCCATCATTAAAAACTCTACAAATGACAGATGCTGGAGAGGGTGTGGAGAAAAGGGAACACTCCTACACTGTTGGAATGTAAGTTGGTACAGCCTCTATGGAAAACAATATAGAGGTTCCTCAGAAAACTAAAAATAGAATTACCATATGATCCAGCAATCCCACTCCTAGGCATATATCCAGACAAAACTCTAATCCAAAAAGATACATGCACTCCTATGTTCACAGCAGCACTATTCACAATAGCCAAGACATAGAAACAACCTAAATGCCCATCAACAGATGAATGGATAAAGAAGATGTGGTACATATATACAATGGAATACTACTCAGCCATATAAAAGAATGAAATAATGCCACTTGCAGCAACATGGATGCAACTAGAGATTGTCATATTAAGTGAAGTAAGTCAAAGAGAAAGGCAAATACCATACGATATCACTTATATGTGGAATCTAAAATATGACACAAATGAACCTATCTACGTATGAAACAAAAACAGACTCACAGACATAGAGAACAGACTTGTAGTTGCCGAGGGGGAGGGGGTTGGGGGAGGGATGGAATGGGAGGTTGAGGTTAGCAGATACAAGCTATTATATATGGAATGGATAAACAACATCCTGCTGTATAGCATGGAGAACTATGTTTGGTATTCTGTGATGAACCATAATAGAAAAGAATTTTTAAAAAGAAAGTTCTTCACTAATGTGGTTTTGTTACTAATTAGTCTCTGAATGTTATTTATTATATCACTTAATTGTTGTGAGTTTTTCATAGATCTTCATTTTCTATTTCCTAGGAAGGAAAATTAGAAGAGGTGAACACAATCTTAGCCATTCATGACAACTATAAACACGAATTCTACAATGATGACTCTTGGGTTGAATTTATTGAGCTAGATATTGATGACCCCGATGAAAAGACTGAAGGATCAGACACAGACAGACTTCTAAGCAATGACCATGAAAAATCACTTAATATCCTTGGGGCAAAGGATGACGACTCTGGACGTACCAGCTGTTATGAACCTGACATTCTGGAAACTGATTTCAATGCCAATGACATGTGTGATGGTACCTCAGAGGTTGCTCAGCCACAAAGGTTGAAAGGGGAAGCAGATCGCTTGTGCCTTGACCAGAAGAATCTAGATAACTCACCTTCGAATGATGCTACCCCTGCTAGCCAGCAGCCCAGTGTTATCCTAGGAGAGGAAAACAAACCAAGATCACTTCTTATTGGCAAAACTGAGTCAACTCATCAAGCTGGCCATACACAGCAACAGCTCAGCAATCCAAATTCATTGGCAAACATCGACTTTTATGCCCAGGTAAGTGACATTACACCAGCAGGGAGTGTGGTCCTTTCCCCGGGCCAAAAGAATAAGGCTGGGATCTCCCAGTGTGACATGCATCCAGAAGTCGTCTCACCCTGCCAAGCAAACTTCATCATGGACAACGCCTACTTCTGTGAGGCAGATGCTAAAAAGTGCATCGCCCTGGCCCCTCATGTCGAGGTTGAATCACATGTAGAGCCAAGCTTTAACCAGGAAGACATTTACATCACCACGGAAAGCCTTACCACTACTGCTGGGAGGTCTGGGACAGCAGAACGTGTTCCAAGTTCTGAGTTGCCTGTCCCAGACTATACCTCCATTCATATAGTACAATCTCCACAGGGCCTCGTACTCAATGCAACTGCCCTGCCCTTGCCTGACAAAGAGTTTCTCTCATCATGTGGCTACGTGAGCACAGACCAACTGAACAAAATCATGCCGTAGCTTTTCTTCGATTTCCCATGAGCTACATATTTAATGAGTTACCTATTTACTCTAGCAAAGAGTTGGCTAGGGCATGAATGCTTAAACCAAAACAATGTTTAAACATTTTTTGGAGGGGGGTGGGAGTTGAGGGTGGGGGATATGGATTCTAAATGGCTTTTCCTGAAATGTTGAAACATGATATTAAAGAAAAAGAAGAAGAACCCTTCATCAGATAGATATTCTTGTTGTGAATTGTAAATATTTTAAAGAATTGTCTCAAAGACTGTTTAGTGGCAGTGATTGTCTTGTTATTGTGGGTGTTAATTTTGTGCTACTAAGCATTGAATGGCTATGTTTTTTAATCTATAGTTAATCATGCTTTTTGAAAAAGCGAAAAATCAGGTGGCTTTTGCAGTTCAGGACGATTGAATGCAAATCATAGCACAGGCTAATTTTTTTTTAATAATTGGGAACTAAAATTTTAGGTAAGAAGAGAAGAAATAGTTTGGATATGTAAAACATTTATTTTGACATAAAATGGATAAAGGTATTTTTAATAATTTACACTTTAAGCATGGCTATTTTCTATTACACTATACACGGTGTACTGTAGCTCATGCCGACCCATCTAAAGAATGTAGTAACTGCAGTCTAAAGCTGGTTTAATGCTTTGGTCAACGCACCTGAAGAAAAACTAGTTTTTTACAAGGCCCTTTTTATACCTCCTAAAACTCTTTAAATGATTCTAAAATGATTGTAGTTAGCTGCATTATTGGAATGTGTTCATCTTATCTGAATTTGTAAACAGATATTTGTTAATTTAGAAAACTTTAAAATGTTTGCACAGATCAACTTATCATGAACCAAAAAAACCAAAAAAACAAAAAAAACCCACAACACAAATGAACAAAAAGGCTTTTCTTACCCAAGTTTTGGTTCATGTCAGAGCACTGCATATTAAGAGAATAGAAATCATACCTGGTTCCTATTGACCCAGAATGCTTAGTTACTGCAGTGCACAGGGAAGGAGTTTCTTAGTGCACTCAGATCATGAGAGTCAAGCCTTAGAACCTCGGCCACAGTGTCTCTTAGTTCATATTTACCTAAGGAAGGAATAGGTACAAGAAGCATTTTGTAAGTTGAAGCTGGTCGAAGTGAAGTTAACCAGATCATGGAATAAAAGTTCAAGAAAAAGCTTTTTCTTTCACAGCCTATAGCCAGACACATACTCATTATTCATGGTAGCAAAAAAAGAGAAAAAACAAGATTTTAAATCCCCAAGATAATTTAAAAATTTATTTAAACCCATAGCAGAAACTTTCTTCCTTACCAAATCTTTTATAGGATTTACTTAATAAAAGAAGTTTCATCATTTTTTACTTCCCCTCTGAGTGGATTGGCCTTAAAGCGGGTAGTCAGTAGAAAAAGAAGCAGCCTGAGTAAATTATAAGTTATTGTTCAATATCTTAATAACCTAAACATCATTCATAGGAGCACTGGGATTGCTCCTCAAAAGGTTTGTCAAAAAGAGAAGACTCATCTCACTCAAGAATGCTTCTCACTTACGTATTTTTTAAAGGTTAATAAGACTTTAAAGTTAGCTTTAACTTAAATAGTATTTGCCATACCTTTTTAGGAAACAAGCTTAATGGTTGGCAATATTAAATTCCCTCTTTCTTGCAGGAAGGACAGTGAAAAGCTAGAATTGGGTGTTTAAAGTTCAACATGTTACTTTGTAATAGATGTTTAATAGATTTTCTGCTACCTTGCTGCTACGGTTTTCTCTAAGAGCTACATAATTTAGTTTCATAGACAGTTTCATCAATGTAGAACCTAATTCAACTTAAAACTGTGTGTTTGGGAAAACTATCTTACTATTTTACAATAGGCTGACATTTCTATAGCCAAAAATAGCTAAATACCTCAATCGGTCTCCGAATGTCATTTTGGTACTTTGCTGGCCACACAAGCCATTATTCACTAGTATGACTAGTTGTGTCCTGCAGTTTATATTTAACTTTCTTTATGTCTGTGGATTTTTTCCTTCAAAGTTTAATAAATTTATTTTCTTGGATTTGTGATGGTGTGCTTCTATTGTCAAACACCCACAGGAAAAGCATCCTAAATCAGACTGCATACTCAGTTCTTCTCCTTGTAAGGGGAGCATAGCACAGTTCATTTAAACACAGTAGCAATGTGTGTGAAGATTTTTTTCTGTGCTGAAATATAGAGCAGAGAAGACAGCTCCGACCTTTTTTTAATTTTGAATAAACACAAGCCCAGCTCAAAAATATCCTGCTGGCTTGCCTGGACTCTTAGAGCCATATTTTGGATGCATCAAAGCATGCATGATGCACATGGGGGTGTTTGTGACATGGGGAGAGCTTGAGCATGTTGCCTAGAAAGAGGGGAGGGATAAACAGTTCTCCTTCTACCATTCACACATTAGAACAAGTCAGTTTGTCAGACTAGCTCCTTGTTTGACTGCAAGACTTCCACAGAAGTGGGGGAGGCAGAAATTCCACTCTTGGAGGGCACACACAAGGTCTCATGAGCACCAGGACACAGGGGAAAAAGAGTGACCTCATAAGACCCTAGGCCAGACGTACCTGCTGGTATTGGAGGGTCTCCTGTGGAGGGGGTTGGGGGTGTGTGAGGGGGTGGCTGTGACTCACTGTGTGGACAGAGACACTGGTGGTGGTAGTTCTGGGTAGTACTCATTGGCGTAAGCCCTCCTGGAGGCCACCATTTTCTCACCAAGACCTGGCCTCACCCAACCGCCAATAGGTTCTAGTGCTGGAATGCCTCAGACCAAACAACCAACAGGGTGGGAACACAGCCCCACCCATCAGCAAACAGGCTGCCTAAAGTCTTCCTAAGCGCACAGCTGGCCACTAAACACACCCATTAACACAGCCCTGCCCACAGGAGGGACAAGACCCAGCTCTGCCCACCAGTGGGCTGGAACCAGTCCCTCTCACCAGGAAATCAGCATAAGCCCCTTAGACCAGCCTCATCCACAAGGCGGCAGACAGCAGAAGCAAGAAGAACTACAACCCTGCAACCTGTGGAATGGAAACCACAATCACAGAAAGACAAAATGAGACAGCAGAGGACTATATCCCAGAGAAAGGGACAAGATAAAATCCCAGAAGAACAACTCAGTGGAGACAGGCAACCTACCCAAAAAAGAATTCAGAGTAATGATAGTAAGGATGATCTAAGATCTCAGAAAAAGATAAAGGCACAGACCAGGAAGATACAAGAAATATTTAATAAAGACATAAAAGAACTAAAGAACCAACATAGATGAACAATACAACAACTGAAATGAAAAATACACTAAAAGGAATCAATAGCAGAATAAATAAAGCAGAAGAATGTATAAGTGAACTGGAAGACAAAATGGTAGAAATCACTGCTGTGGAACAGAATAAAGAAGAAAGAATGAAAAGAAATGAGGACAATCTAAGAGACCTCTGAGACAACATTAAATGCACCAACATTCACATTATAGGAGTCTCAGAAGGAGAAGATAGAGAGAAAGGACCTGAGTAAATATTTGAATAGACAATAGCTGAAAAATACCCTAACATGGGAAAGGAAAGTGTAACCCAAGTCCAGGAAGCCCAGAGAGTCCGAGGCAGGATAAACCCAAGGAGGAACATGCTAGGACACAGAGTAATCAAACTGACAAAAATTAAAGACAAAGTGAAAATACTAAAAGAAACAAGGGAAAAGAAACAAATAACATACAAGGGAACTTCCATAAGGTTATCAGCTGATTTTTCAGCAGAAACATTACAGGCCAGAAAGGAGTGGCACCATATATTTAAACTGATGAAAGGGAAGAACCTACAACCAAGAATACACTAGCCAACAAGGCTCTTGTTCAGATTTGATGGAGAAATCAAGAGCTTTACAAAAATGAGAAGCTAAGAGAATTCAGCACCACCAGAGCAGACCAGCTTTGCAACAAACGCTAAAGGAACTTCTCTAGGTGAAAAAGAAAAAGTCCACAACTAAAAACAAGAATATTACAAAAGGAAAAGGCAAATATAAAGGTAGGAAATCATCCACACAAAAAATATATCAAAACCAGCAATCACAAGAAGAGGAGAGTACAAATGCAGGACATTGGAAATGCATTTGAAATTAAAAGACCGGCAACATAAAACAATCTTCTTTATATAGAGACTGCTATATCAAAACCTCATGGTAACCACAAACCAAAAATCTACAATAGATAACACAAACAAAAAAAGAATAAGGAATAAAAACACAACAGTAAATTTAGCCATCAAATCACAAAAGAGAAGAGGAAAGGAAGGGAAAAGACCTACAAAGACAAATACAAAACAATTAAAATGGCAATAAGAACGTACATATCAATAATTATGTTAAATGTAAATGGATTCAATGCTCCAACCAAAAGTCACAGACTAGCTGAATGGTTACAAAAACAAGACCCATATATATGCTGTCTACAAGAGACACACTTCAGATCTAAGAACACATACAGACAATGAGAGCGGATGGAAAAAGTTCTTCATTGCAAATGGAAATCAAAAGAAAGCTGGTGTAGCTATACTCATCTCAGACAAAATAGACTTTAAAAACTCTTGCAAGAGACAAAGGACACAACATAATGATCAAGGGATCAATCCAAGAAGAAGATATAAAAATTGTAAGTATATATGCACCCAACAGAGCAGCACCTCAATATATAAGGCAAATACTAACAACCATAAAAGGAGAAATCAACAGTAACAGAATACTAGTGGGGGACTTTGAAACCCCACTTTCATCAATAGATCATCCAGACAGAAAATCAATAAGGAAACACAGGCCTTAAATGACACGTTAGACCAGATGGACTTAATCAGTATTTATAGAGCATTCCCTCTAAAAGGAGAATACACATTCTTTTCAAGTACACATGGAACATTCTCCAGGATTGATCACATTCTAGGACACAAAACAAGCTTTGTAAATTTAAATAAATTGAAATCATATCAACCATCTTTCTGACAACAACACTATGAGATTAGAAATGAACTACAAGAAAAAAAATGTAAAAAAAACACAAACATGTGGAGGTTAAACAATATACTACTAAACAACCAATGGCTCACTAAAAGAAATCAAAGTGGAAATCAAAAAATACCTAGAGACAAATGAAAATGAAAACACAATTATTTAAAACCTATGGGACACAGAAAAAGCAGTTCTAAGAGAATTTACAGCAATAAAATCTTACCTCAGGAATCAAGAAAAATCCCAAATAAACAATCTAATTTAACAACTAAAGGAACTAGAGAAAGAAAAACAAACAAAACCCAAAGTTAGTAGAAGGAAAGAAATCATAAAGACCACAGAAGAAATACATGAAAAACAGACAAAGAATACAATAGCAAAGATCAATAAAACTAAAATCTGGTTCTTTGAGAAGATAAACAAAATTGATAAACCATTACCCAGACTCAGAGGGAGAGGACTCAAATCAATAAAATTAGAAATGAAAAAGGAGAAGTTACAACAGACACTGCAGTAATACAAAGCATCATAAGAGAATACTACAAGCAACTCTATGCCAATAAAATGGACAACCTGGAAGAAACTGACAAACTCTTAGAAAGGTATAACCTTCCAAGACTGAACCAGGAAGAAATAGAAAATATGAACAGACCAATTGCAAGTAACGAAATTGAAACTGTGATTAAAAATCTTCCAACAGGGCTTCCCTGGTGGCGCAGTGGTTGAGAGTCTGCCTGCCAATGCGGGGGACGCGGGTTCAAACCCTGGTCTGGGAGGATCCCACGTGCCACGGAGCGGCTGGGCCCGTGAGCTACAAATACTGAGCTCTGCGCGTCTGGAGCCTGTGCTCCGCAGCAAGAGAGGCCGCGACAGTGAGAGGCCCGCGCACCGCGATGAAGAGTGGCCCCCGCTTGCCACAACTAGAGAAAGCCCTCGCACAGAAACGAAGACCCAACACAGCCAAAAATAAATAAATGAATAAATAAATTTATAAAAAAAAAAAAAAAATCTTCCAACAAACAAAAGTCTAGGACCAGATGGCTTCACAGGTGAATTCTATCAAACATGTAGAGAAGAGCTAACAGCCATCCTCCTCAAACTCCTCCAAAAAATTTCAGAGGAAGGAACACACCAAAACTCATTCTACAAGGCCACCATCACCCTGATACCAAAGCCAGACAAAGGTGTCACAAAAAATAGAATTACAGACCAATATCACTGATGAATATAGATTCAAAAATCCTCAACAAAATACGAGCAAACAGAATCCAACAACACATAAAAAGGATCATACAATATGATCAAGTGGGATTTATCCCAAGATGCAAGGATTCTTCAATATATGCAAATCAATCAATGTGACACTCCATATTAACAAATTGAATAAAAACCATATGATAATCTCAATATATGCAGGAAAAGCTTTTGACAAAATTCAACACCTATTTATGATAAAAACTCTCCAGAAATGGGCACAGTGGGAACCTACCTCAACATAATAAAGGCCATATATGACAAACCCATAGCAAACATCATTCTCAATAATGAAAAACTAAAAGCATTTCTGCTAAGATCAGGAAAAAGACAAGTATGTCCATGCTCACCACTATTATTCAAAATAGTTTTGGAAGTCATAGACACAGCAGTCAGAGAAGAAATAAAAGGAATACAAATTGGAAAAGAAGAAGTAAAGCTATCACTGTTTGCAGATGACACGATACTATACATAGAAAATCCTAAAGATGCCACCAGAAAACTACTAGACCTAATCAATCAATTTGGTAAAGTTGCAGGATACAAAATTAATGCACAGAAATCTCTTGCATTCCTATACACTAATGATGAAAAATCTGAAAGAGAAATTAAGGAAACACTCCTATTTACCATTGCAACAAAAAGAATAAAATACCTAGGGTTAAACTACCTAAGGAGGCAAAAGACCTGTATGCAGAAAACTATAAGATGCTGATGAAAGAAACTGAAGATGATACAAACAGACGGAAAGATATACCATGTTCTTGGATTGGAAGAATCAATACTGTGAAAATGACTTTACTACCCAAAGCAACCTACAGATTCAATGCAATCCCTATCAAATTTCCAATGGTATTTTCCACAGAACTAGAACAAAAAAATCTTAAAATCTGTATGGAGACACAAAAGACGCCAAATAGCCAAAGCAATCTTGAGGGGGGGGGAAAAAAACAGAGCTGGAGGAATCAGACTCCCTGACTTAAGATTATACTGCAAAGCTACAGTAATCAAGACAGTACAGAATGGGAACAAAAACAGAAATATAGAGCAATGGAACAGGATAGAAAGCTCAGAGATAAACCCATGCAGATATGGTCACCTAATTTATGTCAAAGGAGGCAAGAACATAGAACGGAGAAAAGACAGCCTCTTCAATAAGTGGTGCTCAGAAAACTGGACAGCTACATTTAAAAGAATGAAACTAGAACACTCCCTAACCCCATACACAAAAATAAACTCGAAATGGATTAATGACCTAAATGTAACACCAGACACTGTAAAACTCTTAGAGGAAAACGTAGGAAGAACACTCTTGGACATAAATCACAGCAAGATCTTATTTGACCCACCTCCTAGAGTAATGGAAATCAAAACAAAAATAAACAAGGGGCTTCCCTGGTGGCGCGGTGGTTGAGAGTCCGCCTGCTGATGCAGGGGACGTGGGTTCATGCCCCAGTCTGGGAAGGTCCCACGTGCCGCGGAGCGGCTGGGCCCGTGAGCCACGGCCACTGAGCCTGTGCGTCCGGAGCCTGTTCTCCACAACAGGAGAGGCCACAACAGTGAGAGGCCCATGTACCACAAAAAAAAATAAACAAGACCTAATAAAAGTTAATAGCTATTGCACAGCAAAGGAAACCATAAAGAAGACAAAAAGCCAGCCCTCAGAATGGGAGAAACTATTTGCAAAGCAATGGACAAAGGATTAATCTGCAAAATATACAAACAGCTCATGCAGCTCAATATTAAAAAACAAAAACCCAATCAAAACATGGGTGGAAGACCTAAATAGACATTAATCCAAAGAAGATATACAGATTGCCAACAAATACAGGAAAAGATGCTCAACAACACTAATCATTAGAGAAATGCAAATCAAAACCACAATGAGGTATCACCTCACATCAGTCAGAATGGCCATCATAAAAAAATTTACAAACAGTAAATGCTGGAGAGGGTGTGGAGAAAAGGGAACCCTCATACACTGCTGGTGGGAATATAAATTGATACAGCCACTATGGAGGTTCTTTAAAAAACTAAAAATAAAACTACCATATGACCCAGCAATCCCACTACTGGGCATATACCCTGAGAAAACCATAATTCAAAAAGAGTCATGTTCCACAATGTTTATTGCAGCACGATTTACAATAGCCAGGACATGGAAGCAGCCTAAATGTCCATCGACAGATGAATGGATAAAGAAGATGTGGCACATATATACAATGGAATATTACTCAGCCATAAAGAGAAATGAAAATGAGTTATTTGTAGTGAAGTGGATGGACATAGAGTGTGTCATACAGGGTGAAGTAAGTCAGAAAGAGAAAAACAAATACTTCATGCTAACACATATATATGGAATCTAAAAAAAAAAAAAAGGTTCTGAAGAACCTATGAGCAGGACAGGAATAAAGACACAGACATAGAGAATGGACTTGAGGACACGGGGAGGGAGAAGGGTAAGCTGGGACAAAGTGAGAGAGTAACACTGACATATATACACTACCAAATATAAAATAGATAGCCAGTGGGAAGCAGCTGCATAGCACAGGGAGATCAGCTCGGTGCTTTGCGACCACCTAGAGGGGTGGGAAAAGGAGGGTAGGAGGGAGACGCAAGAGGGAGGGGATATGGATATAGCTGATACATATGCATATAGCTGATTCACTTTGTTATACAGCAGAAACTAACACAACATTGGAAAGCAATTATACTCCAATAAAGATACTACAAAAAAAAGTGACACATGCACCCCAATGTCATAGCAACACTATTTACAATAGCCAGGTCATGGAATGAATGCATAAAGATGATGTGGTACATGTATACAATGGAATATTACTCAGCCATAAAAAGGAACAAAATTGGGTCATTTGTAGAGATGTGGATGGACCTAGAGACTGTCAAACAGAGTGAAGTAAGTCAGAAAGAGAAAAACAAATATTGTATATTAACGCATACTTGTGGAATCTAGAAAAATTGTACAGATGAACTGGTTTGCAAGGCAGAAACAGAGACACAAATGTAGAGAAAAAATGTATGGACACTAAGGGAGGAAAGTGGGGGTGATAAATTGGGAGATTGGGACTAACATATATACACTAATATGTATAAAATAGTTAACTAATGAGAACCTGCTGTATAGCACAGGGAACTCCACTTCTCTGTACAGTAGAAACTAACACAATATTGTAAAACAACTATACCCCTAATCAAAAAAAAAAAAATGAGGGCTTCCCTGGTGGCGCAGTTGTTGAGAGTCCGTCTGCCGATGCGGGGCACACGGGTTTGTGCCCCGGTCCAGGAGGATCCCACATGCCGCGAAGCGGCTGGGCCCGTGAGCCATGGCCGCTGAGCCTGCACGTCCGGAGCCTGTGCTCTGCAACGGGAGAGGCCACAACAGTGAGAGGCCCGCGTACAGCAAGGAAAAAAAAAAAAAATGAAATGAAATAGAGACAAAGAAAACAACAGCAAAGATCAATGAGACTAAAAGCTGGTTCTTTGAAAAAGTAAACAAAATTGATGAACCTTTAGCCAGACTCATCAAGGAAAAAAGGGAGAGGGCTCAAATCAATAAAATTAGAAATGAAAAAGGAGAAGTTACAATGGACACTACTGAAATACAAAGGATCATAAGAGACTACTACAAGCAAATATATGCCAATAAAATGTACAATGTAGAAGAAATGGACAAATTCTTATAATCTTTCAATAGTGAACCAGGAAGAAATAGAAAATATGAACAATTACCAGTACTGAAATTGAATCAGTGATTTCAAAACTCCCAGCAAACAAAAGTTAAGGACCAGATGGCTTCACAGTTGAACTCTACCAAACATTTAGAGAAGAAGAGTAAACACCTATCCTTCTGAAACCTTTCCAAAAATTTTCAGAGGAAAGAACCCTCCCAAACTCATTCTATGAGGCAAACATCACCCTGATACCAAAACCAGACAAAGATACCACAAAAAAAGAAAATTACAGGCCAATATCACTGGTGAACATAGACACAAAAATCCTCCACAAAATACTAGCAAACTAAATCTAACAATACATTAAAATGATCATACAGCATGATCAAGTGGAATTTATCCCAGGGATGCAAGGATTTTTCAATATCCCCAAATAAATCAGTGTGACACACCACATTAACAAGTTGACAAATATGACCATATGATCATTTCAGTAGATGCAGAAAAAGCTTTTGACAAGATTCAACACCCATTTATGATAAAAACTCTCCATTAAGTGGGCATAGAAGGAACATACCTCAACATAATAAAGGCCATATATGACAGACTTACAGCTAAGATCATACTCAACTGTAAAAAGCTAAAAGCATTTTCTCTAAGATCAGGAACAAGCCAAGGATGTCCACCCTCACCACTGTTATTCAACATAATTTTGGATGTTCTAGACACAGCAGAGAAGAAAAAGAAATAAAAGGAATCCAAATCGGAAAAGAAGTAAAACTATCACTGTTTGCAGATGACATGATACTGTACATAGAAAATCCTAAAGATGCTACCAGAAAACTACTAGAACTCATCAGTGAATTCAGTGAAGTTGTAGGGTATGAAATTAATACACAAAAATCTGTTGCATTTCTATACACTAACAATGAAAGATCAGAAAGAGAAATTAAAGAAACAATCCCATTTACCACTGCATCAAAAAGAATAAAATACCTAGGAATAAAACTACCTAAGGAGGCAAAAGACCTGTACTTCAAAAACTATTAGATGCTGATGAAAGAAACTGAAGATGACGCACACAGATGGAAAGATATACCATGTTCTTGGATTGGAAGAATCAATACTGTGAAAATGACTATATTACCCAAAGCAATCTACAGATTCAATGCAATCCCTAGCAAATTACCAATGGCATTTTCAAAGAACTAGAACAAAAACTCATAAAATTTGTATGGAGACACAAAAGACCCTGAATAGAAAAAGCAATCTTGAGAAAGAAAAATGCAGCTGGAGGAAACAAGCTTCCTGAGTTCACGCTATATTACAAAGCTACAGTCATCAAAACAGTATGGTGCTGGCACAAAAACAGAAATATAGATCAATAAAACAGGATAGAAAGACCAGAAATAAAGCCACACACCTATGGCCTATTAATCTACAACAAAGAGGCAAGACTATACAATGGAAAAAAAACAGTCTCTTCAATAAATGGTGTGGGGAAAACCGGACAGCTACATGTAAAAGAATGAAATTAGAACATTCTCTAACACAGTACACATAAAATAAACTCAAAATTGATTAAAGACCTAAATGTAAGCCTGGATACTACAAAACCCTTAGAGGAAAACACAGGCAGAACACTCTTTGACATAAATCACAACAATATCTTTTTCGATTTGTCTCCTACAGTAATGTAAATAAAAACAAAAATAAAAAAATGGGACCTAATTAAACTCAAAATTTTTTGCACAGCAAAGGAAACTATAAACAAAATGAAGGGACAACCCATGGAATGGGAGAAACTATTTGCAAATGATGCAACTGACAAGGGATTATTCTCCAAAATGTACAAGCAGCTCATGTGGCTCAATACCAAAACAAAAAACAAATAGCCCAATCAAAAAATGGGCAGAAGACCTAAATAGACATTTCTCCAAAGAAGACATACAGATGGCCAAGAGGCATATGAAAAGATTCTCAACATCACTAATTATTAGAGAAATGCAAATCAAAACTACAATGAGGTATCACCTCACACCAGACAGAATGGCCATCATCAAAAAATCTACAAACAATAAATGCTGGAGAGGGTGTGGAGAAAAGGGAACCCTCCTACACTGTTGGCGGGAATGTAAATTGGTACAGCCACTATGGAGAACACTATGGAGGTTCCTTAAAAATTTAAAAATAGAGCTACCATATGATCCAGAAATCCCATTACTGAGCATATATCTGGAGAAAACCATGGTTCAAAGGGATGCATGCACCTCAGGGTTCATTGCAGCACTATTTACAATAGCCAAGACATGGAAGCAACCTAAATGTCCATCGACAGATGAGTAAAGATGTGGTACATATATACAATGGAATATTACTTGGCCATAAAAAGGAATGAAATAATGCCATTTGCAGCAACATGGATGGGCCTAGAGATTATCATACTCAGTGAAGTAAGTCAGACAGAGAAAGACAAATATCATATGCTATCACTTATATGCAGAATCTTAAAAAAAAATGATACAAATGAACTTATTTACAAAACACAGATTCACAGACATAGAAAACAAACTTATGGTTACCAAAGGGGAAAGGTGGGGAGGGAGGGATAAATTGGGAGTTTGGGATTGATATATACACACTATTATATTTAAAATTGATAACCAACAAGAACATACTGTGTAGCACAGGGAACTCTGCTCAATATTCTGTAATATCCTAAATGGGAAAAGAATTTGAAGAATAATATATATATATATATGTATATGTACAACTGAATCACTTTGCTGTACACCTGAAACTAACACAACATTGTAAATCAACTATAGTCCAATATAAAATAAAAATTGAAAAACAAAATTTCTCCACCTGCTGCCTTCTGCTCTTTGAGCAGCCATTATCTAAATGAACCATGGGTGAAGCCTGAGGTTTTCCTGCTTCCTTGTTTAGAAATATAGTTTGGAAAATCATGTCTCATTTGACCCTAAGATACTGGAACATATACTGCCTTAACATTTACAAAACTAAAGGTCACATTTGAAGCACCAGGTATTTTTTAGATGCTTCAAGGATCAGGAGTGAAGGGAAAGGCAGGACTCTTATTTCCATGGATCGGAAGAGCACGTTCCTTTCTATTTCAGAAGGTTAATGTCATGTTAATCTTCTGAAAGATTAATCAAGATGGCTACACATGTGTTCCTGTATTTTAAATTCTTAATGGTTCTATCAAAACATACTAATGCTGAAATCTAGTGTTATAATATTTTCATATTTACAGAGTTTTATAACAAAATACTAAATGTCTTTGCATGTTCCCTGTTTAGGGTAAGAAATGGGAAAAGGTAGAAGTTACTTGAATCCAAACTCTAGTTGGAATCCAATATAATACATCATTTGCCCAATCTCCTTGCTAGCTTAATATTTAAGGGCTGTGTGTAAAGGGCACAGCTTCTGAATAAGAATTTGACCTTTGGTTAAGCTCTGTTCCCTTGGAAATCAAAAAATATTATGTCAACTATGTTACACAAGTAAAATTGCTCATGGTTAAAATGACCTGACTGGTAAATTGCATCTGGGTAAGGAGAAACTCTAGATGCCGAGATAAACCATGCTTTGGACTTGAGCATGGTGACTCTGAGTACATCCCATATGGGGACACTAAAAGCTACGCCTGTGGAGTTGTAATAAGAGCTATTGGCTCCAGTGGAACATAGAGCTTCCGAGCCTGGGAGAACTCCTTTACCTGCCCAATATGAGTCCCCTGCCCTTGCACTTGAGCTGTCACTTGGCAGAGGAGAGGAAAGAAAACACTGGACAGCTATGTCAATGGTTGTGTATTCCGCTACATGGACTGTTGCTACAACTATGACTGTAAAACAGAAAGCCTGATACTGCCCTGTCTTACAGTCTCATCAGTAGACTGGGGCCAAGTGTGGTCCATCGTCATCTGGGGAATGTTTACTTGAACTTAACATCCCCTTGTGGAGGTATCAAGAGACATTTGCCTCATCCTTCGTGGCCCAGCTCAAACACTTCCTCCATGCAGCCCCCTTGATCTCCTCCAGGCCTGAGTGATCATTCCCTCCTCTGAACCACTTCTAATGGTATTTATCACACTCTAGTTTTTAACTCACCTAACAACCTGCCTAGGATGGGTTTGCCAACAGGTATTCTGGGGCATACCTGTTTCCTGAAATGTTCTTAAATGAATGATTCTGTAGTCAATTTGGAAAACACTTCATACTACATTTCCCTCTGGGAAAGCCAGAGTACAAATTGACATTTTAAAGCTTCTACTGTTAAATCTATTTAAATTTAACACATTTTCCAATTTATTCAACAATGGAAAATATAATGGTAAAGGAGTACCCATCATTGGGTCTATTAACACTTGGGGAAAGCCGCTCTAAGAAGAGTAACTAGAAAGCCTAGCACAAAATAAAGTTATAATAAATTTCAGGTACATGTGAATCTGAACGATGCATCTCTGAGGCCATAAAACTTACTAAGAAATAAAAGGCTGCAGCTGCGTGATTAAAATAACCACAAATCCTTCTCAACTCGGGTACGTTACCTTTTTTCCCATATGAAATGACATTTTTCTAAGGTCTTGGAGATCTTAGAGCATTTATTGTCTTCTCTGTGGCACTGACTTTCTATCTCCTTGCTGAAAAAGAAGACTGAATTTCCCCCCTTCAGCTGGAAGACTAGCTGAGGACGATTAACACATGGAACTTACCAACAGTAACAAATTCTCAGTCTCACTCAGTACATTTAGTTTACTGTGAAATCTGTGTGTTACAACACAGAGTAACGCTTATATCACTCTTCATGAAGAGCGTATTTTACTGGGAAGCTACAGAATAATGTGTATATTACTACTTGAACAAAACTAATTCACTCCTTACTTCTATCTTCTGAGTTAAAAAATAAATTAAAAATCACCCAGACGGGTGAAGAGAAGGAAGATGGCGGAAGAGTAAGACGCGGAGATCACCTTCCTCCCCACAGATACACCAGAAATACATCTACACGTGGAACAACTCCTACAGAACACCTACTGAACGCTGGCAGAAGACCTCAGACCTCCCAAAAGGCAAGAAACTCCCCCACATACCTGGGTAGGACAAAAGAAAAAAGAATAAACAGAGACAAAAGGATAGGGACGGGACCTGCACCAGAGGGAGGGAGCCATAAAAGAGGAAAGGTTTCCACACACTAGAAGCCCCTTTGCGGGCGGAGACTGTGGGTGGCGGAGGGGGGGAGCTTCAGGGCCGCGGAGGAGAGCGCAGCAACAGGGATTCAGAAAGCAAAGCGGGGAGATTCCCGCACAGAGGATCGGTGCCGACCGGCACTCACCAGCCCAGCCCGAGAAGCTTGTCTGCACACCCGCCGGGGCAAGCGGGGCTGCGAGCTGAGGCTCGGGCTTCGGTCAGAGCACAGGGAGAGGACTGGGGTTGGCAGCATGAACACAGCCTGCAGGGGGTTAGTGCACCATGGATAGCCTGGAGGGAGTCCGGAAAAAGGTCTGGAGCTTGCGAAGAGGCAAGAGACTTTTTCTTCCCTCTTTGTTTCCTGGGGCGCGAGGAGAGGGGATTAAGAGCGCTGCTTAAAGGAGCTCCAGAGACGGGCGCGAGCCACGGCTAAAAGCGCAGACCCCAGAGACAGGCATAAGATGCTAAGGCTGCTGCTGCCGTCACCAAGAAGCCTGTGTGCGAGCACAGGTCACTATCCACACCCCGCTTCCGGGGAGCCTGTGCAGCCCGCCACTGCCAGGGTCCCAGGATCCAGGGACAACAACCTCGGGAGAACGCACGGTGCGCCTCAGGCTGGTGCAACGTCACGCTGGCCTCTGCTGCCGCAGGCTCGCCCTGCACTCCGCGCCCCTCCTCCCCCCGGTCTGAGTGAGCCAGAGTCCCCGAATCAGCGGCTCCTTTAACCCCGTCCTGTCTGAGCGAAAGACAGACGCCCTCTGGCGACCTACACGCAGAGGCGGGGCCAAATCCAAAGCTGGGCCCCTGGGAGCTGTGAAAACAAAGAAGAGAAAGGGAAATCTCTCTCAGCAGCCTCAGAAGCAGCGGATTAAAGCTCCACAATCAACTTGACGTACCTGCATGTGTGGAATACATGAATAGACAACGAATCATCCCAAATTGAGGAGGTGGACTTTGAGAGCAAGATTTATGATTTTTTCCCCTTTTCCTCTTTTTGTGAGTGTGTATGTGTATGCGTCTGTGTGAGATTTTGTCTGTATAGCTTTACTTCGACCATTTGTCCTAAGGTTCTATCCATCCGTTTATTTGGTTATTTTTTTTACTTTTTTCTTAATAATTATTTTTTAATTTAATAACTTTATTATATTTTACTCTATTTTAGTTTACTTTATCTTCCTTCTTTCTTTCTTTTTTCCGTTCTTCCCTCCTTTCTTCCTTCCTTCCCACCTCCCTCCCTCCCTCCTTTCTTTCTCTATTCCTTTCTTCCTTTCTATCTTTCTTTCTTTCTATGTTTTCTACCTTCTATTCTGAGCCGTGTAGAGGAAAGGCTCTTGATGCTGAATCCAGGAGTCAGTGCTGTGCCTCTGAGGTGGGAGAGCCAACTTCAGGACACTGGTCCACAAGAGACCTCCTAGCTCCACATAATATCAAATGGTGAAAATCTCCCAGAGATCTCCATCTCAACACCAGCACCCAGCTTCACTCAATGACAAGCAAGCTACAGTGCTGGACACCCTACGCCAAACAACTAGCAAAACAGGAATACAACCCCACCTGTTAGCAGAGAGGCTGTCTAAAATCATAGTAAGTCCACAGATGCCCCAAAACACACCACCAGACATGGACCTGCCAACCAGAGAGACAAGATCCAGCCTCATCCACCAGAACACAGGCACCAGTCCCTTCCACCAGGAAGTCTACACAACCCACTGAACCAACCTTAGCCACTGGGGACAGACACCAAAAACAACGGGAACTAGGAACCTGCAGCCTGCAAAAAGGAAACCCCCAAAACACAGTAAGATAAGCAAAATGAGAAGACAGAAAAACACACCACAGATGAAGGAGCAAGATAAAAACCCACCAGACCTAACAAATGAAGAGGAAATAGGCAGTCTACCTGAAAAAGAATTCGGAATAATGATAGTAAAGATGATCCAAAATCTTGGAAATAGAATAGACAAAATGCAAGAAACATTTAACAAGGACCTAGAAGAACTAAAGATGAACAACACAATAAATGAAATGAAAAATACTCTAGATGGGATCAATAGCAGAATAACTGAGACAGAAGAACGGATAAGTGACCTGGAAGATAAAATAATGGAAATAACTACTGCAGAGCAGAATAAAGAAAAAAGAATGAAAAGAACTGAGGACAGTCTCAGAGACCTCTGGGACAACATTAAACTCACCAACATTCGAATTATAGGAGTACCAGAAGAAGAGAAAAAGAAAGGGACTACTGAGAAAATATTAGAAGAGATTATAGTTGAAAACTTCCCTAATATGGGAAAGGAACTAGTTAATCAAGTCCAGGAAGCACAGAGAGTCCCATACAGGATAAATCCAAGGAGAAATACGCCAAGACATATATTAATCAAACTCTCAAAAATTAAATACAAAGAAAGCATATTAAAAGCAGCAAGGGAAAAACAACAAATAACACACAAGGGAATCCCCATAAGGTTAACATCTGATCTTTGAGCAGAAACTCTGCAAGCCAGAAGGCAGTGGCAGGACATATTTAAAGTGATGAAGGAGAAAAAACTGCAAGGAAGATTATCCAGCAAGGATTTCATTCAGATTTGATGGAGAAATTAAAACCTTTACAGACAAGCAAAAGTTGAGAGTTCAGCACCACAAAATCAGCTTTACAACAAATGCTAAAGGAACTTCTCTAGGCAAGAAACACAAGAGAAAGAAAAGACCTAGGGGCTTCCCTGGTGGCGCAGTGGCTGAGAGTCCGCCTGCCGATGCAGAGGACACGGGTTCGTGCCCCGGTCTGGGAAGATCCCACATGCCGCAGAGCGGCTGGGCCCGTGAGCTATGGCCGCTGAGCCTGTGCGTCTGGAGCTTGTGCTCCGCAACGGGAGAGGCCACAACAGTGAGAGGCCCGCGTACCGCAAAAAAAAATAAATAAAAAATAAAGAGCATTGTATATTTAAAAAAAAGAAAAGACCTACAATAACGAACCCAAAACAATTAAGAAAATGGGAATAGGAACATACATATCGATAATTACCTTAAATGTAAATGGACTAAATGCTCCCACCAAAAGACACAGATTGGCTGAATGGATACAAAAACAAGACCCATATATATGCTGTCTACAAGAGACCCACTTCAGACCTAGAGACACATACAGAGTGAAAGTAAGGAGATGGAAAAAGATATTCCATGCAAAGGGAAACCAAAAGAAAGCTGGAGTAGCAATTCTCATATAGGACAAAATAGATTTTAAAGTAAAGACCATTACAAGAGACAAAGAAGGACACTACATAATGATCAAAGGATCGATCCAAGAAGAAGATATAACAATTGTAAATATTTATGCACCCAACATAGGAGCACCTCAATACAGAAGGCAAATACTAACAGCCATAAAAAGGGAAATCGACAGTAACACATTCATAGTAGGGGACTTTAACACCCCACTTTCACCAATGGACAGATCATCCAAAATGAATATAGAAACACAAACTTTAAATGATATATTGAACAAGATGGACTTAACTGATATTTATAGGACACTCCACCCAAAAACAACAGAATACACATTTTTCTCAAGTGCTCATGGAACATTCTCCAGGAGAGATCATATCTTGGGTCACAAATCAAGTATTGGTAAATTTAAGAAAACTGAAATTGTACCAAGTATCTTTTCCAACCACAATGCTATGAGACTAGATATCAATTACAGGAAAAGATCTGTAAAAAATACAAACTCATGGAGGCTAAACAATACACTACTGAATAACGAAGTGATCACTGAAGAAATCAAAGAGGAAATCAAAAAACACCTAGAAACAAATGACAGTGGAGACACAACGACCCAAAACCTATGGGATGCAGCAAAAGCAGTTCTAAGAGGGAAGTTTATAGCAATACAAGCCCACCTTAAGAAACAGGAAACATCTAAAGCAAACAACCTAACCTTGCACCTAAAGCAATTAGAGAAAGAAGAAGAAAAATACCCCAAAGTTAGCAGAAGGAAAGAAACCATAAAAATCAGATCAGAAATAAATGAAAAAGAAATAAAGGAAACAATAGCAAAGATCAATAAAACTAAAAGCTGGGTTCTTTGAGAAGATAAAATAGATAAACCATTAGCCAGACTCATTAAAAAAAAAAAAGGGAGAAGACGCAAATCAAGAGAATTAGAAATGAAAAAGGAGAAGTTAACAACTGACACTACAGAAATACAAAGGATCATGAGAGATTACTACAAGCAACTCTATGCCAATAAAATGGACAACCTGGAAGCAATGGACAAATTCTTAGAAATGCACAACCTGCCAAGACTGAATCAGGAAGAAACAGAAAATATGAATAGACCAATCACAAGTACTGACATTGAAACTGTGATTAAAAATCTTCCAACAAATAAAAGCCCAGGACCTGATGGCTTCACAGGCGAATTCTATCAAACATTTAGACAAGAGCTAACAGCTATCCTTCCCAAACTCTTCCAAAATATAGCAGAGGGAGGAACACTCCCAAATTCATTCTACGAGGCCACCATCACCTTGATACCAAAAGCAGACAAAGATGTCACAAAGAAAGAAAACTACAGGCCAATATCACTGATGAACATAGATGCAAAAATCCACAACAAAATACTAGCAAAGAGAATCCAACAGCACATTAAAAGGATTGTACACCATGAGCAAGTGAGGTTTATTCCCGGAATGCAAGGATTCAATATACGCAAATCAATCAACATGATAAACCATATTAACAAATTGAAGGAGAAAAACCATATGATCATCTCAATAGATGCAGAGAAAGCTTTTGACAAAATTCAACACCCATTTATGATAAAAACCCTGCAGAAAGTAGGCATAGAGGGAACTTTCCTCAACATAATAAAGGCCATATATGACAAACCCACAGCCAACATCATCCTCAATGGTGAAAAACTGAAAGCATTTCCACTAAGATAAGGAACAAGACAAGGTTGCCCACTCTCACTGCTCTTCTTCAGCACAGATTTTGAAGTTTTAGCCACAGCAATCAGAGAAGAAAAGGAAATAAAAGGAATCCAAATTGGAAAAGAAGAAGTAAAGCTGTCACTGTTTGCAGATGACATGATACTATACAGAGAGAATCCTAAAGATGCTACCAGAAAACTACTAGAGCTAGTCAATGAATTTGGTAAAGTAGCAGGATACAAAATTAATGCACAGAAATCTCTGGCATTCCTATACACTAATGATGAAAAATCTGAACGTGAAATCAAGAAAACACTCCCATTTACCACTGCAACAAAAAGAATAAAATATCCAGAAATAAACCTACCTAAGGAGACAAAAGACCTGTATGCAGAAAATAAGACACTGATGAAAGAAATTAAAGATGATACAAATAGATGGAGAGATATACCATGTTCTTGGATTGGAAGAATCAACATTGTGAAAATGACTCTACTACCCAAAGCAATCTACAGATTCAATGCAATCCCTATCAAACTACCACTGGCATTTTTCACAGAACTAGAACAAAAAATTTCACAATTTGTATGGAAACACAAAAGACCCCGAATAGCCAAAGCAGTCTTGAGAATGAAAAACGGAGCTGGAGGAATCAGGCACCCTGACTTCAGACTATACTACAAAGCTACAGTAATCAAGACAGTATGGTACTGGCACAAAAACAGAAAGATTGATCAATGGAACAGGATAGAAAGCCCAGAGATAAACCCACACACATATCATCACCTTACCTTTGATAAAGGAGGCAGGAATGTACAGTGGAGAAAGGACAGCCTCTTCAATAAGTGGTGCTGGGAAAATTGGACAGGTACCTGTAAAAGTATGAGATTAGATCACTCCCTAACACCATACACAAAAATAAGCTCAAAATGGATTAAAGACCTAAATGTAAGGCCAGACACTATCAAACTCTTGGAGAAAAACATAGGCAGAACACTCTAGGACATAAATCACAGCAAGATCCTTTTTGACCCACCTCCTAGAGAAATGGAAATAAAAACAAAAATAAACAAATGGGACCTAATGAAACTTCAAAGCTTTTGCACAGCAAAGGAAACCATAAACAAGACCAAAAGACAACCCTCAGAATGGGAGAAAATATTTGCAAATGAAGCAATTGACACAGGATTAATTTCCAAAATTTACAAGCAGCTCATGCAGCTCAATAACAAAAAAACAAACAACCCAATCCAAAAATGGGCAGAAGACCTAAATAGACATTTCTCCAAAGAAGATATACAGACTACCAACAAACACATGAAAGAATGCTCAACATCATTAATCATTAGAGAAATGCAAATCAAAACTACAATGAGATATCATCTCACACCAGTCAGAATGGCCATCACCAAAAAATCTAGAAACAATAAATGCTGGAGAGGTTGTGGAGAAAAGGGAACACTCTTGCACTGCTGGTGGGAATGTGAATTGGTACAGCCACTATGGAGAACAGTATGGAGGTTCCTTAAAAAACTACAAATAGAACTACCATATGACCGAGCAATCCCACTACTGGGCATATACCCTGAGAAAACCAAAATTCAAAAACAGTCATGTACCAAAATGTTCATTGCAGCTCTATTTACAATAGCATGGAGATGGAAACAACCTAAGTGCCCATCTTCTGATGAATGGATAAAGACAATGTGGCACATATATACAATGGAATATTACTCAGCCATAAAAAGAAATGAAATTGAGCTATTTGTAATGCGGTGGATAGACCTAGAGTCTGTCATACAGAGTGAAGTAAGTCAGAAAGAGAAAGACAAATACCGTATGCTAACACATATATATGGAATTTAAGGGAAAAAAATGTCATGAAGAACCTAGGGGTAAGACAGGAGTAAAGACACAGACCTACTAGAGAATGGACTTGAGGATATGGGGAGGGGGAAGGGTGAGCTGTGACCAAGCGAGAGAGAGGCATGGACATATATACACTACCAAATGTAAGGTAGATAGCTAGTGGGAAGCAACCGCATAGCAAAGGGAGATCAGCTCTGTGCTTTGTGACCGCCTGGAGGAGTGGAATAGGGAGGATGTGAGGGAGGGAGATGCAAGAGGGAAGAGATATGGGAACATATGTATATGTATAACTGATTCACTTTGTTATAAAGCAGAAACTAACACACCATTGTAAAGCAATTATACCCCAATAAAGATGTTAAAAAAAAATAAAATAAATAAAAATAAAAATCACCCAGACGGAACTTCAAGCATAATAGATTTTTCACATTACGAGATGTTACCTGCATTTTCTGTAAGGATGAAATACTTTGTCAGGTAATTGTAATGCACTTTGGCTTTCCCAACAGATTTTGCAAAAGTTCAAAGTAGAAAATTTTTATTATTAGCTTTCCTTTAGATGATACAATATGATAAAAGTAATTTGCATATTGTTTTAATTTTGTGAAGTACTTTCGTATGTATTATTTCATTTAAACATAAATCTGTAAGCAACTCAGACATTATTTTTAACATTTTACAGGCAAGAAAACCACGGCTCAGAAAATCTAAGAGTTTTTCCCAAAGTTAATTAGTAAGTGTTGGAGCCAGGACAAAAGCATAGACCTTCTGACTAGTCCAGTATTCTAAAAACAGTGTAGGATATAACATTCCTTGATAGGGCAAAAGCTTCTGATCTTATTCAGTGTGAAGAAATAGAAAAATGTTTTATAGTGTCCATGAATCCAAAGAATCACCTGCTAGAGATAAAAGTTTCTTTTTCTGATAAAGATTTACTAGCACACCACTGCTTAACAACCAGTTCGGGGAGATGGGGGGTGGGGGGAGGAGCAAGTCCAGATTTGTAGTATTTGCAAATTTCTGTGGTGTAAAGATTCCCAATGTAACTGATTTTAAGCCATCAGTGCTTCATCACTGAACACAGTCAGAAATATTGCACAATCACCTCTCATGAGATAGTTGAAAGCAGCTCCAGCACACCACTGTGTCTACATAACCTGATAATTCCATCTAATGGACATTTTTCATAAAGGATAGAATTTCTAGAATTTATTAAGCACTTATATGCCGGACACTTTTCTATACACTTTACATACATGAACTTATTTTATCCTCACAACAATCCAATGATGTAAATTCTATTATTCCCAGCTTAGTGATGTGGAAACTGAGGAATATAGTTTATTAACCATGACAAAAGTCACAAAATTAATATTAAAGTCAGGATGCAAACACAAGAACTCCAACTCCAGAAAGGAGCTAGAAAAATTAATAGAACTGCCATGGATCCAGTAGTGCCACTTCTGGAATTAAAAACAGGATCACAAAGAGATATGTGCACTCTCGTGTTCATTGCAACAGTATTCGCTATAACCAAGATATGAAAACAACCCAAGTGCCCACTGATGGATGAATGGTTAAAGCAAATGTGGGTAAAGAAACTGAGGTACACCACAGGCTTGCACTAGATCTAGGACAAACACAACAGAGAAAGGAATACCACCTTGGACTGTTGCTGAGCAGAACCATGGATGCCTACATAGGCAGTGCCTAGGTCCTCTGTGATCACATAGTCCACACTTCCTTCAGCAACCATCTCTACTGGGGCTGGGCATGCACTCAATGGCAATGGAGCCTGATCAAACCTGACCCTCAAGGTTTCTGTTCCAACAGCTGGAGAGCAGACCCCATCCCTGACAGGGCAGGGACAGACACAATGCCAAGAGAAAACCTTGCCTCGCATCCTTCACAGGCTTTAAATCCACCAACACCAATCAAAGGGATAACGGCCAGCACACTCTGAGGAATGATGTGGCTGGCATCCATACCAAAACCAGCCCTCACACCAAAAACATTGAATGCATGCAATCTACATAGGGATGCTACCACATAAAAACACCCCTTAAGGCCACAGGAGGTAACTGCTTCTCCTAAATCCATAGAATCAGAGAAAGTTAAGTAACCTGAAAAGGCAGAGGAACTACTCCCAATTAAAAGGATAAGAGAAATCACCTGAAAGAATGAAACAGACCTCACCGCCCTACTACATCCTGAGTTCAAAAAAGGAGGTAATAGAAATGTTAAAGGAATTAAGAAAGATTATCAACAGAAATGCAGATTACTGTAACAAGGAACTAGAAAATATAAAGGTGAACCAATCAAAAATAGATAATTCAATTGCCAAAATAAAAATCAATCTAGAAACAATGAATAGCAGACTAAATGACACAGAAGAATAAACAAGTGATCTGGAAGACAGAATAATGGAAATCACCTAAATAGAACAGCAGACAGAAATACAAATTAAAAAAAATGAAAGCAACATATGAGATATATGGGGTAACATAAAGCATGCCAACCTATGCATGATAGGGGTTCCCAAAGGAGAGAAGAGAGAGAAGGGAATCTAAAATGTATTTGAAGAAATTATGGATGAAAACTTCCCAAACCTAAACAAAGAAACAGATATCCAGGTACCTGAAGCACAGAGGGTCCCAAACAAGATGAACCCAAACAGACCAACATCAAGACATATAGTTAAAATGGCAAAAGTTAAAGAGGATTCTAAAGGCAGCAAGAGAAAAACAGAGAGTCAGTTACAAGAGGACTACCAAAAGGCTATCAGCTGATTTCTCTGCAGAACATTTATAGGCCAGAAGGGAGTGCATGATATATTCAAAGTCCTGAAAGGGAAAAATCTTCAGCCTAGGAGAGTCTACCCAGCAAGATTATCATTTAGAATAGAAGGAGAGATAAAGAATTTCTCAGACAAGCAAAAACCAAAAGAATTCAGCAAAATTAAAGCTACCCTAAAAGAAATATTGAAGGATCTTCTCTAAATAAAAAAAGAAGCAAGAATCTATAGGAAAAGGAAAATAACGATAGGAAAGGTGAATATAAAAAAGGATTGAAAATCACTTAAATAAACCAGTATATAGCAATAGAATTAAAAAAAAACATTTTATAAAAGTGATGACTACAATTAACAGTAAAATGATAAGCATGAAGATGTGAAATAGGACATCAAAATCACGAGATGTGGGAGAGAGGAGTATAAAAATGTAGATCTTTTAGACTGTGTTTGAACTTGTATGACTATCAGTTTAAAGCAAGTAGACATAGTTATGGGTCAACACACTTGAACTCCGTGGTACCCACAAATCAAAAACATACAATAGATTCAGAAAAGCCAAAAAGAAAGGAACTCAAGCATACTACAAAAGGAAATCAAACTATAAAAGAAAATTTTCAAACCACACAGGGAAAAACACAAAGAAGAAATGAACAAAGAAGAACTAAAAAAACAACTGGAAAACAAAGTTTAAAATGGCAATAACTACATACCTATCAATAATTATTTTAAATGTCAATGGAATAAATGCGCCAATCAAAAGACATAGAGTGGCAGATTGCATAAAAAAAAAAACAAGGACCTACAATATGCTGCCTAGAAGAGACTCAGCTTCAGGGTGAAAGACACACAGACTGAAAGTGAGGAGATGGAAAAATATTTCATGAAAATGGAAACAACAAGAAAGTGGGGGTAGCAATACTCATATCAGACAAAAAGACTTTAAAACAAACACTATAAAGAAGGACAAAGAAGCGCATTATATAATAATAAAGGGATCAACACAAGAAGAAGATATTACACTTGCTAACATATATGCACCCAATATAGGAGCACCTAAATACATAAAATAAATACTAACAGACATAAAGGGAGAAATGGACAATAATATAATAATAGTAAGAAACTTTAACACCCCACTGATATCAATGGACAGATCATCCAGAAAATCAATAAAGCAACAGAGATCCTAAATGACACAACAATTTGGACTTGATGTCTACACTACAGTACAACCAAAACAACAGAATACACATTCTTATCAAGTATGCATGGAACTTTCTCAAGAAGAGACCACATACCAGGTCACAAAGCAAGCCACAACAAATTTAAGACAAAAATTATTTAAAGCAACTTTTCTGACCACAACAGTGTGAAATTAGAAATCAATCACAGAAAGGAAAATGGGAAAATAATGAACACATGGAGATGAAACAATATGCTACTAAAAAACCAATGGGTCGGGCTTCCCTGGTGGTGCAGTGGTTGAGAGCCCGCCTGCTGATGCAGGGGACACAGGTTCGTGCCCCAGTCCGGGAGGATCCCACATGCTGCGGAGCAGGTAGGCCCATGAGCCATGGCCACTGAGCCTGCGTGTC
The DNA here is from genome assembly GCF_008692025.1 of Phocoena sinus. Lineage (NCBI taxonomy): Eukaryota > Metazoa > Chordata > Mammalia > Artiodactyla > Phocoenidae > Phocoena > Phocoena sinus. The sequence goes on along the minus strand of NC_045765.1, from coordinate 138,194,891 downwards.
CGGAGTCTGTGCTCCACAATGGGAGAGGCCACAACAGTGAGAGGCCCGCATACCACACACACAAAAAAAAAGAACAAAGTTGGAGGCATAACCCTTCCAGACTTCAGACTATACTACAAAGCGACAGTAATCAAAACAGCATGGTACTGACACAAAAACAGACATATAGGTCAATGATACAGAATAGAGAGCCCAGAAATAAACTCATGCACCTACATTCAATTAATCTATGACAAAGGAGACAAAAACATACAAGGGATAAAAGACAGTCTCTTCAACAAGTGGTGTTGGGAAAGCTGAACAGCTACATGTAAATCAACAAAATCTGAACATTCCCTCACACCATATACAAAAATAAACTCAAAATGGTTTGAAGACCTAAATATAAGACATAACACCGTAAAACTGCTAGAAGAGAACACAGGTAAAACATTCCTGGACATAAATGTAGCAAAAGAAAAGAAAAAATAAGCAAATGGGATCTAATCAAACTTAAAAGCATTTGCACAGGGGGCTTCTCTGGTGGCGCAGTGGTTGAGTCTGCATGCCAGTGCAGGGGACGCAGGTTCATGTCCCAGTCTGGGAGGATCCCACGTGCCACGGAGCAGCTGGGCCTGTGGGCCATGGCCGCTGAGCCTGCGCGTCCAGAGCCTGTGCTCCGCAACGGGAGAGGCCGCAGCAGTGGGAGGTCCGTGTACCGCCAAAAAAAAAAATTTGCACAGCAAAGGAAACAAACAACAAAATGAAAAGACAACCTACAGAATGGTAGAAAATATTTGCAAATGATGCAACCAACAAGGGTTAATGTCCAAACTATACAAACAGCTCATACAACTAAACATCAAAAAAAAAAAAAATCAAAAAATGGAAAGAACTGGGTTGGACCTACCTGATGATCTTGGAGAGTCTACAGGAGAAGCAGTAGGCAACTGCAGCTCCATCTCAGAACATAGATGCTGTAGGCGGCAGTTGTTGGGAGCTCCTTCTACCACATGAACAATGATACTAGCAAGCACCATTGTGGAATCCTCCTCTAGCTCATTAGCACAAAAACATGGTCCCACCCAACAGCCTGTAGGTGTTCAGTGCTGGGATATCTGAGGCCAAGCAAGTAATGAGTGGGTTCACAGCCCTACTCATCAGGGACTGGCTGCCTTAAGATCCCCTGAGCCCACCACCACCTCTAGACGTGACCTTGCCACCCACCAGAGGGCCCAGGATACAGCTCCACCCACCAGTGAGCAGGCACCAGTCCAAGAATACCCTGGGCCCAAGCCCTGCCCTTAAGGGAGCCTGTTCTAGCCTCTGGACCAACCTCACCCACCAGGGGGCAGACACCAGACTCAAGAAACCCAGAATCCTACAGCCTGTGGACCCAGCCTGCCCCATCAGCAGGCCAGATTCTGTCCTAAGACTAGCTGGGCCCTGGCCCTGCCCACTAGCAGGCCAACAAGCTTCAGGAAACCCTGAACCCCAGACCCAACTGTGTCAGAAACTACCCTGCCCCACTAGCAATCCAACACCAGCTCTGGGGTCCCTGGGTTTTGCAACCAGACTCCAGGACCTGGCTCTAACCCCAGAACTTGGCTTCACCCACCAGTGGGTAGACAACACCCTGAGTCTTCTAGACTCTGACTCAGTCCAGCAGTGAGCCAGCATAAGACCTGGGGTCCCCTGGGGTTCCATAGTCAGCTTCTTCATGTCCTGGTCCCACCAACCAGTGGCTGGCAGCCTCTGGACAAGGTAGGGCCTGACAATCAACCTGACCAGGGGCCAACCAACCCTACCAGAATCCCATATAGTCAGCCCACCACAACAGAAAGACCCCTGAAGCCCTCATAGAGGAAGCCTCTAGAGCCTATAGTTTGGGTTATGAGCAGGTAATATGCTACTTGGATGCATAGTATGTGTCCTACAAAAGACCACTTCTCCAAGGTAGGGAAATATAACCAACCTACCAGATACATAAAAATAAAAACAGCAACTTAGGCAAAGTGAGGGGACAGAGAAACATGTTCCAAACAAAGGAACATGTTCCAAACAAAGGAACAAGATAAAACCCCAGAAGAACTAAGTGAAGTGGAGATAGGCAATCCACCCTAGGAGGAGTTCAGGACAGTGATTGTAAAGATGATCAAAGGATTCAGAGAAGAATGGATGCACAGAGTGAGAAGTTCGTTTTTAAAAAAGAGTTAGAAAATATAAAGAACAACTAAATGAAGAATACAACAATTGAAATAAAAATACACTAGAAGAAATGGACAGTAAACTAAATGATACAAAGGAGTGGATCAGCTGGAAGACAGTAATGGAAATCACTAATGCTGAACAGAAAAAAGAAAAGAGAATGAAAAGAAATGAGGACAGTTTAAGAGACCTCTGGGACAACAGCCAGCACACTAATATTCACATTATAGGGGTCCCAGAAGGAGAAGAGAAAAAGGTGCTGATAACTTATTTGAAGACATAATAGCTGAAGACTTCCCTAACCTGGGAAAGGAAACAGTCACCCAAGTCCAGGAAGTGCAGAGAGTCCCATGCAAGATTAACCCAAGAGAGAAACAGACCAAGACAAATTAATTTTAATTACACAGAGAGAACATTAAAAGCAGCAAAGGAAAAGCAACAAACCACATACAAGGGAACTCCCATAAGGCTATCAGCTTACTTTTCAACGGAAACGCTTCAGGACAGAAGGGAGGGGCACAATATACTTAAAGTGATGAAAGGGAACAACATACTACCAAGAATATTCTACCCAACAAGGCTCTCCAGATTTGATGATGAGATCAAAAGTTTTACAAACAAGCAAAAGCTACAAGAGTTCTGCACCACCAAACCAGCTTTACAATAAATGTTAAAGGAACTTCTCTAGGCAAAAAAGAAAAGAACACAACTAAAAACAAGATAATTACAAAATGAAAAAGCTCACTGGTAAAGGTAGACATACAGTAACAGGTAGGAAATTATCCATGCACAAAACTAGTGGAAGGTTAAAAGACAAAAGTAGTAAAATCATCTATACCCACAATAAGAAGTTAAAGGATACACAAAACAATTAGATGTAAAATGTGATATCAAAAACAGCAATCATGAGGGGAGGACAATACAAATGCAGGGTTTTTTAAATGCATTGGAAATTAAGAGATCAGCAACTTTAAAAAATCACGTATATACATTGCTATATAAAAACCCCATGGTAACCACAAACCAAAAATCTGTAATATATATAGACACAAAAAGAAAAAGGAATCTAAACATAACACTAAAGATAGTCAAAAAATCACAAGAGAACAAAAGAAGAAAGAAAAAAAGACCTATAAAAACAATCCCTTAATGAACTGGCAATAAAAACATGCATACAATAAATACCTTCAATATAAATGGAGTTAATGCTCCAATCAAAAGACACAGAGTGGCTGAATGGATACAAAAACAAGACCCATATATATGCTGCCTACAAGAGACTTACTTCAGATCTAAAGATAAACACAGACTGAAAGCGAGAGGATGGGGAGAGGTATTCCATGCAAATGGAAATCAAAAGAAAGCTGGGGTAACAATACTTATATCAGACAAAATAGACTTTAAAGACTGTTACAAGACACAAAGGAGGATATTATATAATGATGAAGGGATCAACCCAAGAATAAGATATAATAATTGTAAATATATATGCACCCAAAATAGGAGCACCTAAAAACATAAAGCAAATATTAACAGACATAAAGGGGAAATATACAATAACACAATAATAGTGGGGGACTTTAACACCCCACTTACGTCAATGGACAAATCATTCAGACAAAAAAATCAATAAAGAAACAGTGGCTTTAAATGACACCTTAGACCAAATGGACTTAACTGACATGTATAGAGAATTTCATCTGAAAGCAGCAGAATACACATTTCTTTTCAAGTGTACATGGAACATTCTCCAGGACAGATCACATGTTAGGTCACAAAAGAAGCACTGGTAAATTTACAAAAATTGAAGTCTTATCAAGCATCTTTTCTGACCACAACTCTGTAAGATCAACTACAAGAAAAAAACTGCAAAAAGCACAAACACATGGAGGCTAACCAATATGCTACTAAAGAACAAATGGCTCATGGAAGAAATCAAAAAATACCTGGAGATAAAAGAAAATGAAAACACAACAATCTAAAACCTACGAGATGCAGCAAAAGCGGTTCTAAGAGGAAAGATTATAAGTGATACAAGCTTACTTCAGGAAACAAGAAAAATCTCAAATAAACAATCTAACCTTACTCCTAAAGGAACTAAAGAAAGAAGAACAAACAAAACCCAAAGTTAGCAGAAGGAAAGAAATCATAAAGCTCAGAGCAGAAGTTAATGAAATAGAGACTAAAAAAACAACTGAAATGGTCGATGAAACTAAAAGCTGGTTCTTTGAAAAGATAAACAAAGTTGATAAACCTTTAGCCACTCATCAAGAAAAAAAAAGGAGGGCCCAAATCAAAATTAAGAATGAAAAAGGAGAAGTTACAATGGACACCACAGAAATACAAAGGATCATAAGAGACTAAGAACAACAATACACCAATAAAATGGACAACCTAGAAGAAATGGACAAATTCTTAGAAAGGTATCATCTCTCAAGACTGAACCAGGAAGAAATAAAAAATATGAACAGACCAACTACCAGCCCTGAAATTGAATCAGTAATTTAAAAACTCCCAACAAACAAAAGTCCAGGACCAGATGTCTTCACAGTTGAATTCTACCAAACATTTAGAGAAGAGTTAACACCTACCCTTCTGAAAATCTTCCCAAAAAAATGCAGAAGGAACAATTCTGAACTCATTCTATGAGGCCACAATCACCCTGATAACAAAAACAGACAAACATATCACAAAATAAAGAACATTACAGGCCAATATCACTGATGAATGTAGATGCAAAAACCCTCAACAAAATACTAGCAAACTAAATCCAACAATACATTACAAGGATCATATACCATGAATAAGCAAGATTTATCCAAAGGAAGCAAGGATTTTTCAATATCTGCAAACCAATATGATATACCACATCAACAAATTGAAGAATAAAAACCATAAATCATCTCAATAGATGCAGAAAAGCTCTTGACAAAATTCAACATCCATTTAAGATAAAACTCTCCAGAAAATGGGCACAGAGGGAGCATACCTCAACATAATGACCACATATGACAAACACACAGCTAACATCATACTCAGTGATGAAAAGCTGAAAGCATTCCCTCTAAGATCAGGAACAAGACAAAGATGCCCACTCTTACCACTTTTATTATTCAACATAGTATTTGAAGTCCTACCCACAGCAATCAGACAAGAAAAAAATAAAAGGAATTCAAACTGGGAAGAAAGAAGTAAAACTGTCACTGTTTACAGATGACATGAAACTATACATAGAAAACCCTGAAGATGCCACCAGAAAACTACTAGAGCTCATCAGTGAATTCAGTAATGTGGCAGGATACAAAACTGATACACAGAAATCTGTTCCATTTCTACACAATAGCAACAAAGTATCAGAAAAAGAAATTAAGGAAATAATCCCATTTACCATTGCATCAAAAAGCATAAAATACCTAGGAATAAACGTACCTAAGGAGGTAAAAGACCTGTACACAAACTATAAAATACTGATGAAAGAAACTGAAAATGACACAAACATAGAAAGATATACCATGTTCAGGGATTGGAAGAATTAATATTCTTAAAATGACCATACTACCCAAGGCAATCTACAGATTTAATGCAATCTCTATCAAAATACCAATGGCATTTTCTACAGAACTAGAACAAACAATTTTAAAATTTGCATGGAACACAAAAGACCCTGAATTGCCAAACCAATCTTGAGAAAGAAGGACAGAGCTGGAGGAATCATGCTCCCTGACCTCAGACTATACTACAAAGCTATAGTAATCAAAACAATATGATACTGGCAAAAAACAGACACACAGATCAATGGAACACAACACAGATTCCAGAAATAAACCCACACACTTATGGTCAATCTATGATAAATGAGGCAAGAATATACAATGGAGAAAAAACATTCTCTTCAACAAGTTGTGCTGGGAAAATTGACCAGCTGTATGTATGTAAAAGAATTAAATTAAAACATTCTTTAACACCATATACAAAAATGAACTCAACATGGATTAAACACATAAATGTTAAGACTGTAAACCATAAAAATCCTAGAAGAAACCATAGGCAGAACACTCTGACCTAAATCTTAGCAATATTTTTTTGGCTCTGTCTCCTAAAGCAAAGGAAATAAAAGCAAAATTTTAAAATGTTACCTAATTAGACTTAAAAGCTTTTGCACAGTAAAGGAAACCATTGACAAAACAAAAAGGTAACCCACTTAATGGGAGAAAATATTTGCTAATGAAATGAGTAATAAGGGCTTTATATCCAAAATATATAAACAGCTCATACAGCTCAACATCAAAAAAACCCAACCCAATTAAAAAATGGGCAGAAGACATGAATAGACATTTTTCCAAATGAAAATATGCTCAACATCATTACAAGAAATGCAAATCAAAACCACAATAAGATATCACCTCACACCTGGTAGAATGGCTATCATCTAAAAGAACACAAATAACAAATGTCGGTGAGAAGGTAGAGAAAGGGAACCCTTGTACACTGTTGGTTGGTCCAGCCACTGTGGAAAAGAGTATGGCAGTTTCTCAAAAAACTAAAAATAGAACTAACCATAGGACCCAATAATTCCACTCCTGGGTATATATCCTATATATTTATATATATATATAAAACACTAATTCAAAAAGATACATGCACCCCAACGTTCACAGCAGCATTATTCACAATTGCCAAGATATGGAAGCAACCTATGTGTCCATCAACTGATAAATGGATAAGGAAAATATCTGTATATATACATATACACACACACAATGGAATACTATTCAGCCATAAAAGCAAGGCTGGAGAGGATGTGGAGAAATGGGAACCCTGGCACACTGTTGGTGGGAGTGTAAATTAGTGTGACCACTAATTTAGTGGAAAACACTATGGAGGTTCCTTTAAGAACTAAAAATAGAGCTACCATATGATCCAACAATCCCACTCCTGGGTATATGTCTGGAAAAAATGAAAACTCTAATTTGAAAAGATACATGTCCTCCAATGTTCATAGCAGCATTATTTATAATAGCCAAGACATGGAAACAACCCAACTGCCCATTAACTGACAACTGACTTCAGATGTGACACACACACACACACACACACACACACACCACAGTGGCATATTACTCAGCCATAAAAAAAGAAATACTGCCATTTGCAGCATCATGGATGGACCTAGAAAATATTTACTGAAGTTAGACAGAGAAAGACAAATATTATATGATATCACTTATACGTGGAATCTAAATAATACAGATGAATCTATATACAAAACAGAAACATAGAGAACTTATGGTTACCAAAGTAGGGGAAGGGTCATATTAGGAGTGTGGGATAAACAGATGAAAACTACTATACACAAAATAGATAATCAACAAGGGTTTAATGTATAACACAGGGAACTATATTCAACATCTTGCAATAACCTACAATGGAAAATAGTCTGAAAATACATATTATATATAATATACACATTATACTCACTTTGCTGTACATCTGAAACACAATATTGAAAATCAGCTAAACTCCAATTAAAAGAAAAAAACTATGAGGTAGATAGATACACGATAGATATTGATATATAACACATTGGAATATTACTCAGCCTCAGTAAAGAAATACTGCCAACATGAATGGAGGTGGAAGACATTACACTAAGAAAAGAAAGGCAGGCACATAAAGAGAAGTACTGTATGAACTCACTTACATGTAAAATCTAAAACAGTCAAACTCACAGAAGCAGAGAGTCCAGTGGTAGTTTTCCAGGGGCTGGAGGTGGAGAAATATGATTATGTTGGTAAAAGGGTACAAAGTTCCAGTTATGCAAGATGAATAATTTCTGGAGATCTGATGTACAGCATAGTGACAATAGTTAATACTATATTGTATACTTGTAATTTGTTGAGGATTAAATCCCCTTCCCACCACCACACACACAAAATGGTAACTATGTAGACACACACAAAATGGTAACTATGTAGAAGTAATACATATGTTATATATCGACTGAAGAAAATGCACAACCTAAAAGTTGTGAGTTATGTTTTATGCTGGGACCTTACTGAGGACTATAGCTCGGGAAGCAGCCTCTCAGATAGCTCTAAGGAACTGTTCTGGAGAGGTAAGGGAGGAGCCAGGATATATAGGAGTTTTTATTGGGAAAAAAAACAAAAACAAAAAAACATGTAGCCCAACATCAAGAGATTACTACTAATTACAAAAAAAAATCCCAGAAATCTCAAGTTAAGGATTTTAGTACTCTTTTAGGTATGGAAAGATGCAAGATTCTGGGCTCTTGGAAATTATACCATAGATACGAATCTTATCTGGGGCCAGTATCCTATTTTTCTCCATTGTGAATTCCACTCAGGGTGCACTGTCAGAGGCAGCTGCAGTGGCTGATGGCAGGCAACATTTGTTGTTTACTGAAATGACAGGCAACATTTTTTTGTCCATAATTAGCCGGATTGTGGTGATCATTTCATAATGTATGTGTATATCAAGACATCAAGCTGTATATCTTAAATATATACAATTTTATATGTCAATGATATCTCAACAAAGCTGTTAAAAAAAATTAAAGGAAATTATTTCAAGAAATCCTGGTCAGACATGTGTTCCCCAGGAATGCAAATATCAGCTATTTTTTGAGAAAAGATAGAAGAACTTGTGACAAGAATTGAAGGTTTTGAAAATGTGATTTTTACTTCAAAATTACAAATAATTCCTATCCCTTTATTCAATCCAAAGTTGCATCCAGGGCCTTTTTGACCCAAATTCCCACCACTTTTCTCTTTCTCCATAAAGAGCAAGCCTATTTAATGTTCTCTCTCTTCCCTCCTTCTCTCCATCAGTGTTTTGGCTGCTTGCTGCCACTGTTCCTGTGACATTTGTATTGCTACTTCTTTACTCCACTATATCCTTGAACCACCATCATCTATAGAGTCTTCCACTTTTCTTCCCTCTATTTTCACATTTATTCCTTAATTTTTTTTCCTTATACATCTTGTTGATTCTACAGCAGACTTGGATCTCATGCAGAAAATCTGGACGTTAGAGACAGAGCCAGACCACTAGAGTTCCTTCTGCCAGGAAATAATTGTTCAGAATGTAGGGGATGTAATTATCAAGAGAGACAACTCTGGCTCTTCTTGGCTGTTTCCATGATTGTTCACTGCTCTAAGTTTCTTCTTCACCATCAGATATTTTGTTTTACTTGTTTTTTCTGTCTATATTTAGAGTGACTGAAAATTCTTGTAGTAACTGGAACACTAGTTTCTATATAATTTCAGTTTTACTGTAAAAGAAGTGACAGAGAGTAAACCCTTGCTTAACTAGAATGCCCAAGGAATGGAATGCTTGATTATACTTTCTGTTGAACATTACTACATATCTTAGTCCACTTCTCTGAAGTCTCATAAAGCATCAAGGTCATTACTCTGGCTTTCAACTTAAATTGTGCTGACTCTATGCTCATAGATGCAAGTGGTCTACTTATCATATGTATCCTGGAAGTCTTATAAATTATTGTCATTTATAACAATACCTAGTGACTAAAGGTGCAAGTTCAAAATTGGCACTTGTTTTTTTTTTTTTCCTGTACGCAGGCCTCTCACTGTTGTGGCCTCTCCCATTGCGAAGCACAGGCTCAGCGGCCATGGCTCACGGGCCCAGCCGCTTCACAGCATGTGGGATCCTCCCCGACCGGAGCACAAACCCACAACCCCTGCATCGGCAGGTGGACTCTCAACCACTGCGCCACCAGGGAAGCCCGAAAATTGGCACTTTTTAAAAGAATATCTGGCAATACGTGTCTCGAGCCTTGACAACATTCATAAACTGTACCTAGTAATCACACATCTAGGAATTTAATTATAGGACTAATTAGAGATATATCCAACAATTATGTGCCTAAATGTCACACATATTTTGGAAAATTAGAACATCCTGCAACATTAGATGTATTTTGATATACCCATAAGATAGAATGCCATGCAAACATTAAAATTCATATTTTTAAGGGATAGGAAATGCTCATAATAAGAGAAAAGGGGAACATATAAAGCAATATAATCATTATGATATAAAGTGAGTAAACTACACATATATGTACATATGTACTTTTGTGTAGGTATGTGTGTGATATAGAAGATTTATGGTATATACATCAAAATGTTAATGATGGTTATCTCTGGAAGGTAGGAATATGGGTGTTTAAATTCCCTAATTTTTACTTTGATGTAATTTCCTACATTGTCTATAATCAAATTTTATTATTTTAGGATCATAAAATAATATATAACATTTTAAATTTTCTATTGAAATTTAGTCCTATCACATAACTTTCTCTGAAAGGCAAAATGCAGGGAAATGAACTTGAGTTCTAGCCTGTGGTCTTTTTCTCAATCAACATTTTCATATTTTGTTGTTCCCATTATTTTTTCTAACTTTCTTTGAATTATTATTTGAATTATTGTCTTCACTTATATGACCAGTGCTTTGAAGGGTAAAAACCAAGTTTGGGATTTTTTCAGCAGCTTCAGTTATTGGGATTCTCAGGACAATCATTGGCACACAAATCTTTAATTATTCACAATATTCATAATATTATTCACAATACAGGAAACGTTTGTAAAATGAAAATGTCATCAATGGCCCGGCTCAGGAATCAGACCTAGAAGTCTGAAATACCCATTAACCTATTCTTTTATTAGCATATTCACTTCCACTACCTTAGTTCAGGCTCTGGTTATCTCAGTACTTCACTCTCCTAAACTGTCCCACTGTTTACATCCAATTAGGAAAGCTACATTTTACCTAATTTGAAAGAGGATCATTTCTGAAAAAATGGCAATAAATGGAAAAAAAGTCGATCTTCTTTCCATGGCAAATATTTTATGCTCTTTCATGTTTCAAATAATAGCAATATACTCAGCCTTTGCTGCATAAAATATCCCTCCAAAACTTAATGGCTTAAAACAATAATCATTTATTAGTTCACAAATCAGCAGGTTGGGCTTTTTAGCTGGGCCTAGCTGGGCAGTTTTTCTGCCTGTCTCAGCTAGGCTTACTCATCAACTGTCAGCTGATGGGTTGGCTAGGGCTGGATGGTCTAAATGGACACATTTACCTGTTGGGCAATTGGTAGGCTGTTGGCTGGAGAGCCTCAGTCTCTTCCACATGACCTCTGTAGCAGGGTAGCTGAGGCTTGTTCACATGGTGGAAGTAGAAAAACATGAGTGAAAGGTACAAAACCTCTTAAGGTCTGGAAAACCTCACATTCCTTCTTCCACAGTATACGAAGGCCAATCTAAATGAAAAGGATGGGGAAACAGACCTACCTCTTAAAGGCAGGAGCTCCAGTGGATTTTTGGCCATTTTTTATCTACTACACTATGTGATGGATCTTAGTACATACATTAAAAAGTAAGGAAGCAAGAAGTAAAAGAAGTCACATTCTTGGCTGCCAAGCCAGGCTCCAACAATGACCCAATAATTTTTATTAACTCTTCTTTTTCCTCAGAGGCATTCATCTAATGATCCCTCCCCTCTAATCCCATCCTATTCCTGGAGCTCTGGCTCTCGTTATCTATATTCCTCCTTTTACTTCCTGGCACAGCCCAAGAAAGAAGTTCTGATTAGGTTGGGTAGTCTCAATCCATGTAGATCTCATCCCTATCTGGCAGCATTCTCGCACTAGATCACCTCCAGAAGGTGCTGGCCTGTTTAAAATTTTCTGATTCTTAAGGGGGAGAGGAGGAGAGAATCAGCAAGAACTCCCTGCAAAAAGGGCAAGCCAGAATCACCTGTTGACATCATTTTTTAATTATGCAGTGTGAAAAACTCTTACCATCCTTCTACAATAGGCTCAAACCTATAAGAATTACCTCCACTGTAAAATCTTCCCCAGCATCCACAGGCAGAATCGGTGGCTCCCACCTCTGTGGTCTTACATTATCTCAATTTTTGGACTAGTTACATTTTATAGTAATAGTGGACAGAGCACTGGGGAGTATAGACACAGTTATAGGAACATTTCCAGTAGGCAAAATGGGCTCAGACTGAAGTTTCCTAGAAGGTTGCCTCATGCAGTGTTTACCGCTATTTAAAAAAAAAAAATTCAGGGATTTCCCTGGCAGTCCAGGGGTTAGAATTCCTCACTTCCACTGCAGGTGGTGTGGGTTCAATCACTGGTCAGGGAACTAAGATCCCACATGGCATATGGTGTTGTCAAAAAAAAAAAAAAATTCAACTGAGTAAATTTTAAAGAGCTTATTGGCTTTATTCAATGATCCATGAAATAGGCAGTATCCAATCTAGGATAGAGAAAGGAGCACTGAGGACCTGTACAAAATGAAAGACTTTTATAGGCAGAAAGCAGCAGGAACAAGGAAGTTATACTAGACATAAAAGAGGGTGGGTCATCACAAGGTTTCTTTCCTTTAGGGGATGACAGGAGTCTATCAGGCAGATTACCTAACTAGTGCTCATCAGGCAATTCCTGATTGGTTTAAGATTCAATTTCCAGAGAGCCAAAACTGTAATTAAGTCTGAGTTTGGTAACATGGAGCTTAGCATAAGTGACTATTTTGGATCTGTGGTTTTTAACACCTCTGAAGACCTTAAACTATAATTATTGACGAAGCTTCATAGTTCTGATAATGCTGGCAAGAGACAAGTCCTATTACACAGTTAAATTAAACAAGTAGGCCTTTAGTGGAGCTTCAAGATGGCAGAAGAGTAAGACGTGAAGATCACCCTCCTCCCCACAAATTCATCAGAAATACATCTACATGGGGAACAGCTCCTACAGAGCACCTTCTGAACACTGGCAGAAGACCTCAGACCTCCCAAAAGGCAAGAAACTCCCCCACGCACCTGGGTAGGGCAAAAGAAAAAAGAATAAGCAGAGACAAAAGAATAGGGACGGGCAATGCACCAGTGGGAGGAAGCTGTGAAGGAGGAAAGGTTTCCACACACTATGAAGCCCCTTCGCGGGCAGAGACTGTGGGTGGCGGAGGGGGGAAGCTTCGGAGCCTCGGAGGAGAGCGCAGCCACGGGGGTGCAGAGGGCAAAGCGGAGAGATTCCCGCACAGAGGATCAGTGCCAACCAGCACTCACCAGCTCTAGAGGCTTGTCTGCTCCCCCGCTGGGGTGGGCGGGATCTGGGAGCTGAAGCTCGGGCTTCGGTCTGATCGTAGGGAGACGACTGGCGGTGTGAACACAGCCTGAAGGGGGCTCTTGTGGCATGGCTAGCCGGGAGGGAGTACGGGGAAAAGTCTGGAGCTGCCGAAGAGGCAAGAGACTTTTTCTTCCCTCTCTGTTTTCTGGTGCGCAAGGAGAGGGGATTAAGAGTGCTGCTTAAAGGAGCTCCAGAGATGGGCGCGAGCTGCAGCTATCAGCGCGGACCCCAGAGACGGGCATGAGACACTAACACTGCTGCTGCCACCACCAAAAAGCCTGTGTGCAAGCACAGGTCACCATCCACACCTTCCCTCCCGGGAGCCTATGCAGCCCGCCACTGCCAGGGCCCCGTGATCCAGGGACAACTTCCCTGGGAGAACACACGGTGCACCTCAGGCTGGTGCAACATCATGCCGGCCTCTGCCTCCGCAGGCTTGCCCCACATCTGTACCCCTCCCTCTCCCCCGGCCTGAGTGAGCCAGAGCCCCCGAATCAGCTGCTCCTTTACCCTGTCCTGTCTGAGCGAAGAACAGACGTCCTCAGGCAACCTACACACAGAGGCGGGTCCAAATCCAAAGCTGAACCCCGGGACCTGTGCGAACAAAGAGAAAGGGAAATCTCTCCCAGCAGCCTCAGGAGCAGTAGATTAAATCTCCACAATCAACCTGATGAACCCTGCATCTGTGGAATACCTGAATAGACAACGAATCATCTCAAATTGAGAAGGTAGACTTGAGGAGCAACGATATATTTTTTTTCCCCTTTTTCTCTTTTTGTAAGTGTGTATGTGCATCGTTCTCTGTGTGATTTTGTCTGTATATCTTAGCTTTTACCATTTGTCCTAGGGTTCCGTCTGTCCGGTTTTCTTTTGTTTGTTTGTTTTAGTACAGTTTTTAGCACTTGTTATCATTGGCGGATGTGTTCTTCGGTTTGTTTCCTTCCTTCTTTCCTTTCTTTTTTTATTTATAAATTTTTTTAATAATAATTATTTTTTAATAACTTTATTTTATTTTATCTTCTTCCTTTCTTTCTTTCTTTCATTTTCTCCCTTTTATTCTGAGCCGTGTGGATCACAGGCTCCTGGCACTCCAGCCAGGTGTCAGGGCTGTGCCTCAGAGGTGGGAGATCCAAGTTCAGGACATCGGTCCACAACAGACCTCCCAGCTCCACATAATATCAAATGGTGAAAATCTCCCAGAGATCTCCGTCACAACGCCAAGACCCAGCTCCACTCAATGACCAGCAAGCTACAGTGCTGGAAACGCTATGACAAACAACTAGCAAAACAGGAACACGACACCATCCATTAGCAGAGAGGCTGCCTAAAATCATAATAAGGCCGCAAACACCCCAAAACACACCACCAGATTGGGACCAGCCCAACAGAAAGACAAGATCCAGCCTCATCCTGCAGAACACAGGCACTAGCCTCCTCCACCAGGAAGCCTACACAACCCACTGAACCAACCTTAGCCACTGGGGACAGACACCAAAAACAACGGGAACTACAAACCTGCAGACTGCAAAAAGGAGACCCCAAACACAGTACATTCAGCAAAATAAGAAGACAGAGAAACACACAGCAGATGAAGGAGCAAGGTAAAAACCCATCACACCTAAAAAATGAAGAAGAAATAGGCAGTGTACCTGAAAAAGAATTCAGAATGATAGTAAAGATGATCCAAAATCTTGGAAAAAGAATGGAGAAAATACAAGAAACATTTGAAGAACGAAAGAGAAAACAAACAGTGATGAACAACACATTAAATGAAATTTAAAATTCTCTAGAAGGGATCAATAGCAGGATAACTGAGGCAGAAGAACATATAAGTGACCTGGAAGATAAAATAGTGGAAAAAACAACTGCACAGCAGAATAAAGAAAAAAGAATGAAAAGAATTGAGGACAGTCTCAGAGACATCTGGGACAACATTAAACACACCAACATTCAAATAATAGGGGTCCCAAAAGAAGAAGAGAAAAAGAAAAGGACTGAGAAAATATTGGGAGAGACTATAGTTGAAAACTTCCCTAATATGGGAAAGGAAATACTTAATCAACTCCAGGAAGCACAGAGAGTCCCATACAGGATAAATCCAAGGAGAAACAAATATTAGTCAAACCAAGACAAATATTAATCAAACTCTCAAAAATTAAATACAAAGAAAAAATATTAAAAGCAGCAAGGGAAAAACAACAAATAACACACAAGGTAATCCCCATAAGGTTAACCACTGATCTTTCAGCAGAAACTCTGCAAGCCAGAAGGGACAGGCAGGACATATTTAAAGTGATGAAGGGGAAAAACTACAACCAAGATTACTCTATCCAGGAAGGATCTCATTCAGATTTAACGGAGAAATTAAAACCTATACAGACAAGCAAAAGCTAAGAGAATTCAGCACCACCAAACCACCTTTACAACAAATGCTAAAGGAACTTCTCTTGGTAGAAAACACAAGAGAAAGAAAAGACCTACAATAACAAACCCAAAACAATTAAGAAAATGGTAATACGAACATACATATCGATAATTACCTTAAACGTAAATGGATTAAATGGTCCAAGGAAAAGACATAGACTGGCTGAATGGATACAAAAAAAACACAAAACCCATATATGTTGTCTACAAGAGACCCACTTCAGACCTTGGGACACACACAGACTGAAAGTGAGGGCATGGAAAAAGATATTCCATGAAAATGGAAATCAAAAGAAAGCTGGAGTAGCAATTCTCATATGAGACAAAATAGACTTTAAAACAAAGACTATTACAAGAGACGAAGAAGTACACTGTATAATGATCAAGGGATCAATTCAAGAAGAAGATATAACAATTGTAAATATTTGTGCACCCAACATAGGAGCACCTCAGTACATTAGGAAAATACTGACAGCCAAAAAAGGGGGAACTGACAGAAACACAATCATAGTAGGGGACTTTAACACCCCACTTTCACCAATGGACAGATCATCCAAAATGAAAATAAATAAGGAAACAGAAGCTTTAAACGATACATTAAACAAGATGGATTTAATTGATATTTATAGGACATTCCATCCAAAAACAACAGAATACACTTTCTTCTCAAGTGCTCATGGAACATTTTCTAGGATCATATCTTGGGTCACAAATCAAGTCTTGGTAAATTTAAGAAAATTGAAATTGTATCAAGTATCTTTTCCGACCACAACACTATGAGACTAGATATCAAATACATGAAAAAATCTGTAAAAAATACAAACACATGGAGGCTAAACAATACACTATTTAATAACCAAGAGATCTATGAAGGAATCAAAGAGAAAACCAAAAAATACCTAGAAACAAATGACAGTGGAGACACGATGACCCAAAACCTATGGGATGCAGCAAAAGCAGTTCTAACAGGGAAGTTTATAGCAATACAATCCTACCTTAAGAAACAGGAAACATCTCGAATAAACAACCTAACCTTACACCTAAAGCAATTACAGAAAGAAAAACAAAAAAAAAACACCCCAAAGATAGCAGAAGGAAAGAAACCATAAAGATTAGATCAGAAATAAATGAAAAAGAAATGAAGGAAACAATAGCAAAGATCAATAAAACTAAAAGCTGGTTCTCTGAGAATATAAACAAAATTGATAGCCATTAGCCAGACTCATCAACAAAAAAAGGGAGAAGACACAAATCAAGAGAATTAGAAATGAAAAAGAAGAAGTAACAACTGACACTGCAGAAATTCAAAAGATCATGAGCGATTACAAGCAACTCTATACCAATAAAATGGACAACCTGGAAGAAATGGACAAATTCTTAGAAATGCACAACCTGCCAAGACTGAACCAGGAAGAAATAGAAAATATGAAGACCAATCACAAGCACTGAAACTGATAAAAATCTTCCAACAAACAAAAGCCAGGACCAGATGGCTTCACAGGCGAATTCTAACAAACATTTCGAGAAGAGATAACACCCATCCTTCTCAAACTATTCCAAAATATAGCAGAGAGAGGAACACTCCCAAACTCCTTCTATGAGGCCACCATCACCCTGATATCAAAACCAGACAAAGATGTCAGAAAGAAAGAAAACTACAGGCCAGTATCACTGATGAACATAGATGCAAAAATCCTCAACAAAATACTAGCAAACAGAATCCAACAGCACATTAAAAGGATCATACACCATGATCAAGTGGGGTTTATTCCAGAATGCAAGGATTCTTCAATATATGCAAATCAATCAACGTGGTACACCATATTAACAAACTGAAGGAGAAAAACCATATGATCACCTCAAGAGATGCAGAAAAAGCTTTTGACAAAATTCAACACCAATTTATGATAAAGACCCTCCAGAAAGTAGGCACAGAGGGAACTTTCCTCAAGATAATAAAGGCCATATATGACAAACCCACAGCCAACATCATCCTCAATGTTGAAAAACTGAAAACATTTCCACTAAGATCAGGAACAAGACAAGGTTGCCCACTCTCACCACTCTTATTCAACATAGTTTTGGAAGTTTTAGCCACAGCAGTCAGAGAAGAAAAAGAAATAAAAGAATCCAAACCAGAAAAGAAGAAGTAAAGCTGTCACTGTTTGCAAATGACATGATACTCTACATAGAGAATACTAAAGATGCTACCAGAAAACTACTAGAGCTAATCAATCAATTTGGTAAAGTAGCAGGATACAAAATTAATGCACAGAAATCTCTTGCATTCCTATACACTAATGATAAAAAACGTGAAAGTGAAATCAAGAATACACTCCAATTTACCACTGCAACAAAAACAATAAAATATCTAGGAATAAACCTACCTAAGGAGACAAAAGACCTGTATGCAGAAAATTATAAGATACTGATGAAAAAAATTAAGGATGATACAAATAGATGGAGAGAGATACCATGTTCCAGGATTGGAAGAATCAACACTGTGAAAATGACTCTACCACCCAAAATAATCTACGGATTCAATGCAATCCCTATCAAACTACCACTGACATTTTTCACAGAACTAGAACAAAAAATTTCACAATTTGTATTGCAACACAAAAGACCCTGAATAGCCAAAGCAATCTTGAGAAACAAAAACAGAGCTGGAGGAATCAGGCTCCCTCACTTCACACTATACTACAAAGCTACAGTAAACAAGACAGTATCGTACTGGCACAAAAACAGAAATATAGATCAATGGAACAGGATAGAAAGCCCAGAGGTAAACCGACACACATATGGCCACCTTATCCTTGATAAAGGAGGCAACAATATACAGTGGAGAAAAGACAGCCTCTTCAGTAAGTGATGCTGAGAAAACTGGACAGGTACATGTAAAAGTATGAAATTAGAACACTCCCTATCACCATACACAAAAATAAACTCAAAATGTATTAAAGACCTAAATGTAAGGCCAGACACTATCAAACTCTTAGAGGAAAACATAGGAGGACACTCTATGACATAAATTACAGCAAGATCCTTTTTGACCCACCTCCTAGAGAAATGGAAATAAAAACAAAAATTTTTAAATGGGACCTAATGAAACTTCAAAGCTTTTGCACAGCAAAGGAAACCATAAACAAGACCAAGACAGCCCTCAGAATGGGAGAAAATACTTACAAATGAAGCAACTGACAAAGGATTAACCTCCAAGATTTACAAGCAGCTCATGCAGCTCAATATCAAAATAACAAATAACCCAATCCAAAAATGGGCAGAAGACCTAAATAGACATTTCTCCAAAGAAGATATACAGATTGCCAACAAACACATGAAAGAAGGCTCAACATCATTAATCGTTAGAGAAATGCAAATCAAAACTACAATGAGATATCATCTCACACCAGTCAGAATGACCATCATCAAAAACTCTAGAAACAATAAATGCTGGAGAGGTTGTGGAGAAAAGGGAACACTCTTACACTGTTGGTGGGAATGTAAATTGATACAGCCACTATAGAGAACAGTATGGAGGTTCCTTAAAAAATTAAAAATAGAACTATCATATGACCCAGCAATCCCACTACTGGGCATATACCCTGAGAAAACCATAAATCAAAGAGTCATGTACCACAATGTTCATTGCAGCTTTATTTACAATAGCCAGGACATGGAAGCAACCTAAGTGTCCATCATCGGATGAATGGATAAAGAATATGTGGCACATGTATATACAATGGAATATTACTCCGCCATAAAAAGAAACGAAATTGAGCTCTTTGTAATGAGGTGGATGGACCTAGAGTCTGTCATACAGAGTGAAGTAAGTCAGAAAGAGAAAAACAAATACCATATGCTAACACGTATATATGGAATCTAAGGGGGAAAAAAACGTCATGAAGACCCTAGGGGTAAGACGGGAATAAAGACACAGACCTACTAGAGAATGGACTTGAGGATATGGGGAGGGGGAAGGGTAAGCTGTGACAATGTGAGAGAGTGGCATGGACATATAGACACTACCAAACGTAAAATAGATAGCTAGTGGGAAGCAGCCACATAGCACAGGGAGATCAGCTCGGTGGTTTGTGACCACCTAGAGCAGTGGGATAGAGAGGGTGGGAGGGAGGGACAGGCAAGAGGGAACTGATATGGGTACGTATGTATATGTATAACTGATCCACTTTGTTATAAAGCAGAAACTAACACACAATTATAAAGCAATTATACTCCAATAAAGATGTTAAAAAATAAAATTAAAATAATTTTTAAAAATCTCAAATAAACAGCCTAACCTTACACCTAATGCAATTAGAAAAGAACAAAAAAAAACCTCAAAGATAGCAGAAGGAAAGAAATCATAAAGATCAGATCAGAAATGAATGAAAAAGAAATGAAGGAAACAATAGCAAAGATCAATAAAACTAAAAGCTGGGTTCTTTGAGAAGATAAAATTGATAAACCATTAGCCAGACTCATCAAGATAAAAAGGGAGAAAACTCAAATCAATAGAATTAGAAATGAAAAAGGAGAAGTAACAACTGACTCTACAGAAATACAAAGGATCACTAGAGATTACTACAAGCAACTCTATGCCAATAAAATGGACAACGTGGAAGAAATGGACAAATTCTTAGAAATGCACAACCTTCCAAGACTGAACCAGCAAGAAATAGAAAATATGAACAGAGCAATCACAAGCACTGAAATTGAAACTGTGATTAAAAATCTTCCAACAAACAAAAGCCCAGGACCAGATGGCTCCACAGGCGAATTCTATCGAACAATTACAGAAGAGCTAACACCTATCCTTGTCAAACTCTTCCAAATTATAGCAAAGGGAGGAACACTCCCAAACTCATTCTACGAGGCCACCATCACCCTGATACCAAAACCAGACAAAGATGTCACAAAGAAAGAAAACTACAGGCCAATATCACTGATGACCATAGATGCAAAAATCCTCAACAAAATACTAGCAAACAGAATCCAACAGCACATTAAAAGGATCATACACCATGATCAAGAGGGGTTTATCGACAGAACGTAAGGATTCTTCAATATACGCAAATCAATCAACATGATACACTATATTAACTAATTGAAGGAGAAAAATCATACGATCATCTCAATAGAGGCAGAGAAAGCTTTCAAAAAAATTCAACACCAATTTATGATAAAGACCCTCCAGAAAGTAGGCATAGAGGGAACTTTCCTCAACATAATAAAGGCCATATTTGATAAACCCACAGCCAACATTGTTCTCAATGTTGAAAAACTGAAAGCATTTCCACTAAGATCAGGAACAAGACAAGGTTGCCCACTCTCACCACTATTATTCAACATAGTTTTGGAAGGTTTAGCCACAGCAATCAGAGAAGAAAAAGAAATAAAAGGAATCCAAATCAGAAAAGAAGTAAAGCTGTCACTGTAGATGACATGATACTATACGTAGAGAATCCTAAAGATGCTACCAGAAAGCTACTAGAACTAATCAATGAATTTGTTAAAGTAGCAGGATACAAAATTAACGCACAGACATCTCTTACATACCTATACACTAATGATAAAAAATGTGAAGGTGAAATTAAGAAAACACTCCTATTTACCAATGCAACAAAAAGAATAAAATATCTAGGAATAAACCTACCTAAGGAGACAAAAGACCTGTATGCAGAAAATTATAAGACACTGGTGAAAGAAATTAAAGATGATACAAATAGATGGAGAGATATACCATGTTCTTAGATTGAAAGAATCAGTATTGTGAAAATGACTATACTACCCAAAGCAATCTACAGATTCAGTGCAATCCCTATCAAACTACCACTGGCATTTTTCACAAAACTAGAACAAAAAAATTCACAATTTGTATTGCAACACAAAAGACCCCAAATAGCCAAAGCAATCTTGAGAAGAAAAGCGGAGGTGGAGGTATCAGGCTCCCTGACTTCAGACTATACTACAAAGCTACAGTAATCAAGACAGTATGGTACTGGCACAAAAACAGAAACATAGATCAATGGAACAGGATAGAAAGCCCAGAGATAAACCCACGCACATATGGTCACCTTATCTTTGATAAAGGAGGCAAGAATATACAATGGAGAAAAGAGAGCATCTTCAGTAAGTGGTGCTGGGAAAACTGGACAGCTACATGTAAAAGAATGGAATTCGAACACTCCCTAACACCATACACAAAAATAAACTCAAAATGGATTAAAGACCTAAATGTAAGGCCAGACACTATCAAACTCTTAGAGGAAAACATAGGCGGAACGCTCTAGGACATAAATCACAGCAAGATCCTTTTTGACCCACCTCCAAGAGAAACGGAAATAAAGCCAAAAATAAACAAATGGGACCTAATGAAACTTCAAAGCTTTTGCACAGCAAAGGAAACCATAAACAAGACCAAAAGACAACCCTCAGAATGGGAGAAAAATTTGCAAATGAAGCAACTGACAAAGGATTAATCTCCAAAATTTACAAGCAGCTCATTCAGTTCAATAACAAGAAAACAAACAACCCAATCCAAAAATGGGCAGAAGACCTAAATAGATATTTCTCCAAAGAAGATATACAGATTGCCAACAAACACATAAAAGAATGCTCAACATCATTAATCATTAGAGAAATGCAAGTCAAAACTATAACGAGATATCATCTCACACTGGTCAGAATAGCCATCGTAGAAACATCTATAAACAATAAATGCTGGAGAGGGTGTGGAGAAAAGGGAACATTCTTGCACTGTTGGTGGGAATGTAAATTGATACAGCCACTATAGAGAACAGTATGGAGTTTCCTTAAAAAACTAAAAACAGAACTACCATATGACCCAGCAATCCCACTACTGGGCATATACCCTGAGAAAACCATAATTCAAAAAGAGTCATGTACCAAAATGTTCATTGCAGCTCTATTTACAATAGCCAGGACATGGAAGCAACCTAAGTGTCCATCATCAGATGAATGGATAAAGAAGATGTAGCACATATATACAATGGAATATTACTCAGCCATAAAAAGAAACGAATTTGAGTCATTTGTAGTCAATTTAGGTGGATGGACCTAGAGTCTGTCATACAGAGTGAAGTAAGTCACAAAGTGAAAAACAAATACAGTATGCTAACACATATATATGGAACCTAAAAAAACAACAAAAAAATAGTCATGAAGAACCTAGGGGCAAAAGGGGAATAAAGACGTAGACCTACTAGAGAATGGACTGGAGGCTACGGGGAGGGGGAAGGGTAACCTGGGACAAAGTGAGAGAGTGGCATGGACATATATACACTACCAAACGTAAAATAGATGGCTAGTGGGAAGCAGCCGCATAACACAGGGAGATCAGCTCGGTGCTTTGTGACCACCTAGAAGGGTGGGATAGGGAGGGTGGGAGGGAGGGAGACACAAGAGGGAAGGATATGGGGATATATGTATAACTTTGTTATAAAGCAGAAACTAACACACCATTGTAAACAATTATCCTCCAATAAAGATGTTTAAAAAAATCATGGCATGCAAGAGAAATAAACACTGTAATAAAAATGAAAAAATAAAAAAGGAGGTCTTTATATGAGGTGTCTCTAATGCCATAGCAGCCTATGTAAGCAGTTCAAAATCTAAGCCTGTAAATGCCTCAGGGTTATAAAATTGTAACCTATGGACAACCAATCACAAGTAGCCAAGTAGGCTTTAAGCTTTAGTCAATTTCCTCGCTTTGCTTCTGCCTTTTCACTGTAAAAGTCTCTCCCCAGCTCTTGTTGATGGAGAACTCCTAACCACCTACCATTTGGAGCTGCCCAATTTGAACTGATTTTTGCTCACAAACTCTTAAAATTTTTAATATGCCTCAGTTTGTCTTTTTAACAACACCAAAGCAACCTCAGAAGTTAATGATTGCCTAAGGTCACATATAAGGGCAAAGGCTTACATCCCAATAAGATATTTGAGTGATTCTCAGATGGGCTCAACTGAAAGATGACTTACTAGTCTTTAGTTTCATTATGCTACTATTCTGACTAGCATTCCTACTGAGTCTAAAATAATGGACTACAGACAGCCCCCAACTCAGGATGGCTCAACTTAAGATTTTTGGATTTTATGATGGTGTAACACTGATACACATTCAGTAAAAACCATTTTTCAAATTTTGATCTTTTCCCTGGCTAGTGATATGTGGTATGATACCCTCTTATGATGCTGGGCAGAAGAAGGGAGCCACAGCTCCCCGTCACACATGCAATCACAAGAACCAACAGCCAATACTCTTACAGCCACTCCAGACTTAAAACATTTTAGTTTTTCACTTTCAATACAGTGTTCAGTAAATTACACAAGATAGTCAACATATTATAAAATAGGTTTTGTGTTAGATGATTTTGCCCAACTTTAGGCTAATGTAAGTGTCTGAGTGCTGTCAACTGAAAAAAAAATGCACAGCACGAGGGTCGTGAGTTAAGTTTTATATGGGACAAAATGAGGACTATAGCCCGGGAGATAGCCTCTCAGATAGCTCTGACAAACTGCTCAGAAGAGGTAGCGGGGGAGGTCAGTATACATGTGATTTTAGTGAAGAGAGACACATTCAATCTAGCACACGTTTCGGCAGAATCTTGCTGCGAGTCACAAGAAGCTTGCTGCTAGACATGAGGAACAGACGTCTGTTAACGATGTGTTTTTCTAGGTATGAGAAGATGCAAGAACTTGGGCTCATAAAATCTTCTCCTGAAGATACCTAACTATCTGAGGGCCTGTTCTGCCAGTTTTTCCCAGAGCAGAGTGCCTCATTCCTGATCTCCACCCTGAACTCCTTTCAGGGTGTGCCGAAGGTCAGCAACTGCAGTGTCTAGTGACTTCATTCTTATAGAACCAGATATGGAGCAACACTTTTCAGTTGGCAGTGCCCCTCATGGTCATACATTTGACGATGGCTTGGGAGGCATTTCATGACCATTTTTGTCCCACAGTGCATGGAATGTTCATTCCTAGGACAGGCAAGGATTTCATTGATGCCACTCAATGTGCTATTACTGGACTAGGCCCTATTAACTGTAGCCAAAAGCCTCTGGACCACCTGTCTTACTAGTCCCTTATGGTCCTAGAAATGATTCCCTCTTGGTGATTCTTCCCATATTGAGAGTTACTATTACAATCATTGATCTTATACAGAACTATATGTCTGGTCAACTGCTTCAAGTCACTTAGTCATCATTTTATCAGAGGTTCATTCACACATTTGGTAATGTAAGAAACAACAATCTTGTAAAATAAGCAATACAAGTAATCTAGCTAGTAGTATTAGTAAGGTCATAAGAATTTAAGCCAAGAACTTGCATTAGGTGCGACCCAGTATATCCCCAGGTCATTTGACTTAGTCTGTTCTGTACCAATTTGTATCTTTAAGGGGAGTGATATATAGGCTTATTCATAAGGCACCCAGCCCAATTTCCTAGTGTTATTAAGCTGGTAATCCTTAGTATGGTTTAAGTGTTCCCAACATAAGGGGGGGGGGGCCTTAAAAATCATAGCCTGATGTTAGCCATATAAATCCAGCGCACAACTGAGGGAAGTTACATTCTTTGGCTGAAAATTTGCTCGTTGCTCTGATTGAATTTGAGTACCTTTAAAAGAAAATTTATATTTTTGGTGATGGTTAGAGCAAGTCTGATTGATTGGCCAAGTGAGGGAGTCCCAGGAAAGAAATACATTTGGTTTGTAAGCAAAAGTGTGAGCAATTATCAAAGTAATTGGTATACAGGCCTGATCCATCATCTTAAGTAAGCTGTCTACTTCAGATGTAGTCTTCTTCTCATCCTGGTCTGGTAGTTTCTCCTCTGTTTAAGCATCGCTTTTAAGATGATTTTGAGGTCAGCAGTCCTCTCCATAGGCCAGTCCAATGCAAGGGGTCAACTTCCTTAGTTTTACTGTGCATGAGCTGGTTAAAAGTACCTGATAAGGGTCCTTCCATTTAGGTTGGAGATAGTCCTTTAAATGATGTCTTTTCCAGTATGCATAATCTCCTGGTTGCAGTCACGGAGGCATCTTTTTTTTTTTCCCCTTGGGAAGTCAGGATTTATTAAAAGCTTCAAGCTCCAGGGCATTTTTTTTTTTAACCAAATACCTTTAAAAATGTTTTTTTTTATCCCCACAAAAATCGTTATCATTTAAAACCAGATATTCAAATTACATGGCTAACATTTTTAGCTAATCAACTCTTCAGTACTGATCCTAGAAAACAGCCTTCAATGGATCTTTGAATGATGGAGATTCAGCCACTGATACGAGTGGTGTAGGTGGTCACACCTTTAACGTTCAAGCCACAAGCTGTGACATTTGGAAGGGGTGAGGTCTACTGTCCTGCATTATCAGAATTTGTCATATTTTCAGTGCTACTGGGTTGCACGTTATCTGCGAGGTTTTGTGCGTGCTCAAGAAATAAATCTTTCAGTACACTTAATTCCTTAGCAATTTACTTTTTGCTTCCAACCGTTCATTCTCTTCCTTGAGCTGATTCACCCCCTGCAGCGTATCCTGCGCTTTCAGGTGGCTTTTCAACCGGCTCTTTTTCACCGCCATGCTGTTCCTCTCTCTGCGCTGACGATACTGGTCACGGTTGCGATCCACGGGCAAACTCTTTTTGCTCTGCTTGCTTGGAGGCACAGCTTTGCCTCCGCCCCCAGGGCCGGCGGGCCCCAGCTGAGGAACCTGCTGTAAACCGCTGGCATGAGCCTGAGTATGGATGACACTTATTCCATTCATGCCCGGGGTACTGTTCTACTGCGATACCTTGCTCATTTGGGCACGCTCCCTCGACAACACAGAACAAGTAGAAATGAGGACAAGGTGATCAATGGTTTCCACACTAAACTGCCAAGAAATCAGCACATGTACCTGAACCCCTTGAGGGTACTGCCCATCTGCGATGGAAGAACAGATTCTCCTTCCCCTCAAACATGCATTTCCATCCTCTCCATCTAGACACCTCTGCTGACGATTTTCCTTACTGCGTTCCCTCCAAGCATGTTAACGAAGCACTTTATTTTTTGCCCTCCTCTGTTCTGTTCAACTCATGGTTGCTGCACGTTCCTCCAACCTGTGTTCAACAGTCCTCCAGCCCGCCCGCCCCCAAGCGACCTCCACTCCAAGCGGCCCCCGCGGCGCAGCCCGACCCGACCCTGGCCTCGCAGCCCGCGAGTCAGCAAGGAGTGATGGTTATGAAACAGGCAGCCTCTGCCGGTTCCGCAGCCGCCACCCGCTTCGCCTCCCCGCCGGGGGCCGTGTGTGCGCCAGGGGCATTTTATCTTCATTCAAAGATAGATTACTGAGGTAAACTTCAGAAGCAAACTTAGAGTGTCCTTAAAATAATTCAATTAAACTTTACAATAATGGAACAGCAAGGAGCTACAGGGAAGTGACTCTTAGTAAATACAGACCTCAACTAGCAAAACTATAATTTAATGTCCACTGAAATGATCTTTTTCTCTCGAAAATTACCCTCATTTCTACAAAATATAGCCAAAATAAGACTAATTTGTTTGCAGAATAAGTCTGGTTTCAATAAACTTGGCCTGATGATTTATACAAGTGTAATTGATCATATAGATTCTTTTAAAGTTGGCTTTGCTGGAACCGTTTAAGGAATCTCAAATTTTTAAAAGGCCTTTCAAGGGTAGGAAAAGCTATGCCAAGGGCTTGTCACTGATTTTGCCTTGGAAATTTCTGAGTGAATTTCTCCCTTTTCAAGGTCCTCAAAATATCTTGAGATTCCTGCACCTGTTAGGAGGTGGCCTTCCTAATTTACCTGATAAACGTGTTGATAATCCAAGAGTTTCCAATCTCTGGAGGGATCAGGTAGAGAGAAAGGATATATGTTTCAAGTCTGCTTACAAAGGTATAATTTACTAAATTGACGTAAGTCATAATTAGCTTAAGAGGAAGGGTTCCTTATAGCTGGTAAAATAAAGATTAAAAGCCAATAATATTTCAGACAGAAGTCATAAAAAATTATAACCATATTCACCAGTTCACTGTCTCATGTAACTAATTCTTCTTGTTAAGTTTATGAAGCCAAGAGATTTTCCATTAGAATTCTTTAATTTCTTACCCATCAGCAGTATAATCTGAAAGTTATCAGAAGCCTGCACTTGTCAAAAAGTGCATATTCTTGCTATGAATATTCTTGAAGAGGAAGCATTTTTGCAAGGGCATCAGAGTAAAACAATAACTGTCTGTGAATGACAAGACTTAAGGCACGGTTAAAGACCTAATTACAACGCAATTGACAAAGAAACTTGGTTACTGCTATGACATAAAACATTTTAAGATAACTAGAATTATGACTGATAATACTTTACCAAGGCCTACTGATTTTTAGAAATTCCGTATAATTTCTAGAATAGCTATATTAATAACATTTACCCATACAATATAACCTAAGAAGATTTATTACTCATTTGACAATGCTTCTCATGTAATTAATGTACCAAATGAACCTAATTAGTTTAATATCTCTCTTTGGGAGGTTTCAGGGACCCTTTTGGAGCATCCCCAAAGTTAGTTAGAGGTCAAAGGAACTTCACTGGAATTTGATTTGGGAAGTTTGTCAAAAAATGTCAGAAAGGTTTTAAAACACTTGGTCAAATAAGACCATAGATCACCGTGAAACAATACATATTCACTTAAGCAATGTGACAAAAGATTTCAAAGGAAAATACAGAACAGATCACTTAAAAGATAAACTCTAAAAGGTAAAGAAACTTAAGTTCTGTTATAAAAGCAGCTCAACGGTCAAAAAAAACCTTTGTTTTCTTAACAGAAAGAAAACTGAACTCCAGTCTTGCTTCAGCCTACTTTTAATAACAATTCATTTACTTAATTAAATTTATTCTAAACGTAGCCAATCCTGACGTTGCACAGAACTCTTTTCTCGGGGTCCCTTTCCACGAACTTTCCATAACTTTCTGTATCAGTATTAGTTTGTCTCTTATTTTCTCCCATGCAGAAACAACCATCTCTAGTACAAAATTACTTTCTTTTCCCTTAACAAAATGCAATTCTATTCTTCATACCTTCTTTTACTGAAAACCCACATCCTACTTTGCTACTGTATACTGAAATATTTCTCTATTTCTGGTAGCTTTAATTACATGTTTAAACTAGAATACTCAACTCTTCAAAACCTTAATTTCTAGTGAAAACTAAGGATCAAGCAAATATGAACTGTCTTTTACGTTAGTATTCTGTAGATTGGCAAACATAAATACCAATAATAATTTCTAAAAATATGTGCTTTCTTATAGAAAATCTCATGTGGCACCAAACATATTTATCAATTGTCTTAAATATCTTTAGTTTCCCTGTAAATACAAGCCAATGTTTAGTAATTAGTGTTTCAGTACCTCATTTTATTTGGGAATGACCTAGCTATTCAATAAACTTTCCTCATTTAAACTAGCACAACTCTAAAATTTCAAGTTACCAAATATCTGGAGAGATTATTTTTAAGTAGACATTCCTAAAACATAATTACTCCTAAGACATTTACCCAAAAGCTCTTACTTCATTTACATTTTTTAAATAAAAATCATACCAAGTTTTTTCTTGCTGACAAATCTGCAACGCATGTAAGATCTTATTTGACTTCTATTAAACCTAGATACAGTAAAAGTATTATACTTAATATTGATGATTCTAAAGACATGTCTATACTAATTAAATTGACAAACTTTAATACCAGGTATTAACAATGAATATTTCCCAGTTCATGTGAACCTGAAATTCATCGTGGCAGTTTCCCTTTATATTTCTGAGAATTCATATAAGCACTTAATTTCCTTTAAGCCAGTTAAGTAGAGCTCATTTCCAAATTAATTTTGGTAATACCATCCAAAGGTAAAGACATATTTATAATGCACCCATAGACATATGGAAAGACACAAGCAGAGGTCTCAACTTCACTTTAAAATTTAGTCAAGAATTAGGCATTACAATATAAAACTCATTTGTTTATAAATAACATTTGGAATAAGTTAAATTTGAAAAGGCCTCTTCTCCCCCACCCCATTGTTTCCCTCAGTCTCAGGAATTACAGTAGTCTAGGTAAGTATTCCTGAGAACACTGGTAGAACATTTACATGTCAAGGCACTGGGAGAGAAAAGCAAGTTTTCCTAGAAAGACTTGTTCCCTCAGGGTCAGAATTCTAGAAAGGTGTTTTATCATGCCAGCTTTCTCTAACAACTGTGTCTGCTATAGTGTCCACTTTGGCCATTATTCCGGGCAAGATTCTCCTTTAATGCCCAATTAGGTAAGTGCTTGTAAGAGTAAGTTTTGTTTATAAACTTGGTTGGGGTGTTGGTCAGAGGCTGGCTTTCTGACACCCCTTGTTTCTGTTTGAGAGCTCTATTTCCCATCTTAAAGTTGAATTTGTCGGGGATAAAATCTACTAATGAGATTGTATGTGCGCCAGTGTGCTGCTTGTGAGCTTACCTCCTCTAGGCGCCGCTCTAGAGTCATCGCAGCCCTCTTACGTGTCTCAGTTTCTCCCCTTGGTCGTCTAAGACCACCGTTGGTACTTGGATCATTGAATGGCCAATTCTTATACGTGATCCCTGGATGAGCACGTCTTTTAATTAATAGACAGGTTGCCCTGTGGGACCACTGCACAGTGTAAGGATTCTGCCTCCACCACTCCCATAAACTTCTCAGTTTCCTGAGAAAGTCGTAACCGACCGGAAGCAGTCTTATCCTCCTTCTTCAGAGCAAAGCTCTCATGTAATATCTTCACTTCTTTCCCAACAAACTCAGTAAGGCAGCCAAATTCAGGAGAGGTGTCAGATCAGCCTTCTACCTAACCACTCAGCCCAGACAGCTCAGTGTCTTTCAACCGGGTGGGCGCCTTCCCTAGTATCTTTCAGCTGGGTGGGCACACCCCTCAACAGTGTCTTTCACCTGAGGGGCCAAGGACTGTTACATACTGCCAGATAAAACTCAGGATATCAACCAACACGGGAGAGCCGAGAGCCAGGGAAGAGAGACTCACCCAAACTCGTCTAGACTCTCTGAGGGAGGTGAATGGGCACAAGAGGCCTCTGCTGGTACCAAACTCTGGTTCCTTGTAGAGTTCAGGCAAAGGAGAGAGGACTGCTCCGGGTCCCTTCATTAGTTGCCAAACTGTTGACTGAAAAAAAGAGGAAGCACAACATGAGTTTAAGTTTTATTTGGACAAAACGAGGACTATAGCCCAGGAGACAACCCCTCAGATAGTTCTGAGGAACTGCTCGGACGAGGTGGGAGCGTGGTCAGTATATAATTTTAGTGAAGGGGGATACGTGCAATCAAGCACACATTTTGGTAGAAC
The DNA here is from genome assembly GCF_008692025.1 of Phocoena sinus. Lineage (NCBI taxonomy): Eukaryota > Metazoa > Chordata > Mammalia > Artiodactyla > Phocoenidae > Phocoena > Phocoena sinus. The sequence goes on along the minus strand of NC_045765.1, from coordinate 138,163,733 downwards.
GCTGCTAGTCACAAGGGGCAGATGTCTGTTAATGATTTTAGCGTTCTTCTAGATATGAGAAGATGCAAGAATTTGGGCTCATAAAATCTCCTGCTCAAAGTATTTAACTGTCAAAAGCCCTGTTCTGCCAGTTTTTCTCAGAGCAGAGTACCTCATTCCTCATCTCCCTGAACTCCTTTCAGGGTGTGCCGAAAGTCAGCAACTGCAGTGGCTAGTGACTTGATTCTTAGAGAACCAGAGCGCAGGTGAAAATTTTTAGCTGTCAGCATCTTTAAGGTAGACTAGGCTAAGCTATGATGTTTAGTAGGTGTGTGAAATGCATTTTCAACTCGGGAAATTTTTGATTTACAATGAGTTCATTGGGATATAACCCCATCGTAAGTCAAGGAAGATCTGTATTTTCTTTTAGATCAGTATCAGAAATATAACTCACTGACTTGTAGATAACTCCTTACAAACAAGGAATTTCAGTTTTGATAAACAGAGTACCCTTGCTAGAGTCAGAAAATCCATTTTTAGCCTGTTAATATTGTTGGGAAGGAAAACTTTTCCATTCTACCCTTCTAGGTTCTGTGTCTGACTTAAGAACTGAATTGGCATAACAGAAAAACAGGAGAAAACCACTATTTTAATTATGTACTTAACACACAGGAGCATTCCAAAGATGTGAGACTCAAAAGGCAGCCAGACAATTGAGGCTTATATTGTTGGGAGCCAAGAAGTTTTCGCCATTAGAAGATGGCCGACATCCTGCTTCTCTTCCTGCTTAATGAGATAAAAGCCCGCGCCTAAAACGAAAGCCCGCGCACGCAGCACCAATGATAATTTGCCAAGTACTTCCCTTATTCTGGATCCCGCCCCCCTTTCTCTGTACTGTATAAATACAGCTACTGCAGCAATAAAAGTTTGAGGCTTGATCAGGATTCTGTCTTGCCTCCATTCTTTCGCGTCTCCTGCCCCTTCTTCCCTTTTCAACCCCTACAGGTTCCTCCTCGGACTCACAAGGATTTGTCCTGCTGGTCGGGACTCCCGGGGACGCCCGGGGCCGTGCACATTATATAACATCCTGACCTAATGAAAGTGATAGAGGTCTGCGTTTCAAAGGGAGAGAAGGCAATTCATGGGAAGGTGAAAAGAGGAAATGAAATATTTGTCAAACAAACGTTGCCTTGCCTTGTAGGTAAGCACCTCAGGTGACTTATCTCTGATAATAACTCTGTTCCTAGTACAGGTCCCCTTTTCTAATGTAAATTACTCTCACAAAAGCGTAACTTCTACTGGTTTTAGAGCTTCTCCTGTGTCTGCAGTTTATCAAAATAATCAGCTCAAAATAATCCTTATGCCAAAGAAGCATAATTTGGGGTGGCATATTCTGCTACACTTCAATGTTTTACTTCCTTTAATAGAGCTGCAGGGAGAAACTAGTTTTTCAAAAATAGAGGAAGCGGAACAAAAAGAATAGAATGTATTTTCCTAAAAACAATCATTTCAATGGTGTGACAGAATTAGGTGGTCTTCTCATTGGCATGTTGTAGCATTTTGAGATTGAGCATTCAAGTAATTTAACATAATTGCATAAAATCAGGTTTTAAAATTCAGTTGAAAAATAGCATGAAGTCTCAGGTTGGGTTCTGCAGGACGCAAAGTTTAGCATGCAGAATATTTCTTAGGGAGTGCCCTAGGGACCAACATCTGTGGCAGGGAGGAGGAAGCAGGAGTGGGCAGAACAAGAAGTGAAGATTCAACGCAGGCCGAGAAAGCCTCGTCTCCCCTGCCCCCATCCCCAGAGAGTTACAGAATATTCAAGATTGTCCTGAACTGTCCTAAGATGTCCAGGCTTTCGTACCCCTGATCAGTTAGGTGAGAGTATAAACTACCATAGCCATCCTAGAGATCAATTCAGCAGTATTTAGTGGAACTGGGTAGGCACACACCCTGCGACTTGCCAGTATTACTTGTGTGTTCTTCAGAGAAACTCTTGTATAGGTTTATAAGGGAGAAATGGTATAACAGAATTGGAGTCTGTTGTCCATCATCAAGGAACTACATAAACCAAATGGGGTGGAGGCATATGACAATCCTATTCAGTGGTCAGAAGCAATGAACTAGATGATGATAGCAAATATTTAGTTAACTACTAGGGAATGATAATACTAGCTAACATCACTTACTGTTTGCCATGCCCTTTGTTTATCTGCACCACCTTTATTCAACCCAATGCTCCATTATCATATTCCTAAATGTGGACACTGAGGTATGGAGAAGGCTTTCCTGGTGGCGCAGAGTCCGCCTGCCGATGCAGGGGACGCGGTTCCGTGGCCCGGTCCGGGAAGATCCCACATGCCGCGGAGCGGCTGGACCCGTGAGCCATGGCCGCTGAGCCTGCGTGTCCTGAGCCTGTGCTCCGCAACGGGAGAGGCCGCAACCGTGAGAGGCCCGCGTACCGCAAAGAAAAAAAAAAAGGTCACATAGCTAAAAAGTGGCAGAACCAGGATTTAAATGGAGAAATCCTAGTTTTGAGAGGTCACTACCACTACCTCAAGTATACACTTTGGGGATAAAATGTTGAATGCGAAAAAGACAAAACAAGAGCTAGCACATAATACTCTATGTAAATGTAAGGCACACCTAATATATAAATTACACCATATCTTTGAATGATACATACCTTGCCAAGGATTTATGTTAATCACTTTAGAGTAGCAGCCTTTGATGGAAGAAGGGAAATAGAAGCAGGAAGATGAAGGGGAAAAGATATAAAAAGAGGAAAGGGGCCTGGCATGCATCCCTGATGCTGTGCTATAAACTGATTATGAGTAAGACAACTCCCTTCACTTGGGGCCCAAAGCAAGCAAAAACGTTAGAGTAAAACTTCAGATCTGATCAGGTCTCAACTTACCTGATAAAAGCATCTGTCATTTCTTCTGTGATAACTTACAAACTCCTATAAAAAGGATACAAGACATGGGTCACTTCCACCTTCCTCTCAATGTCCAGCCATATAGCATTTCTCTGTTGCTTGAACACCTTGTGCCTTCCCGGGCCACCTTCCTTCACCCTCAATGTCTGCTCCTCCCCTCTGCAGCTTGGCTACATCCTGCTCATCCTTCAGATCTCAGCTGAAACGTGCTTTTTACAGGAAGTTCTTTCCTTGAGCCCCAGACCAGGTTAGCTCTTCACAGCACTTACTTTTATTGTGTAGTTATTTGTGCCATTCTGTTTTCATGTCTTTCTCCCACCTAATATGAGGGTGTTTTATTTCCTGTGTTCACTGTCCCTAAGCCCAGCAGGGTATTTAGCATGTATTACACACTCAATATTAAATGAATAAATTCAAGTTGTAGTTTATAAAAATGGCCACAACATTTTTGATGCTCATCCCTTTAAAAGATAGAAATCTATTTCCATGCTTTGAATCTGGTGGGTTTGTGACTGCTTCAACCAATAGTATGTGCTAGAAGCGACACTGTATGGTTTTGAATACTAAGTCACAAAAGGTGATACACCTTCCTCCCAGCTCTCCTGGGACAACTCCTTTCAGAAAAGCCCACCACCACATAAGAACTCTGACAACACTGAGACCACCATGCAGGAGACATCACGTGTAGGCACTCTAGACAATAGTACCAGCTAAGCCCAGCCTTCCAGCCACCACTGTCAGGAAGCCAGAAGAGCAGGGACATCATCTTTTGCCCTGCACACCAGCCTATCCAACAGTTGGGTACCATGGAATGACTTCAATTGAAGATACAAGAAGCAAAAGAATTGCTCGGCCAAGCCCTGTCCAAATTTCTGATCTACTGATTACGTGAACTATACTAAAAGCGTTGGTGTATCACTAAGTTTGGGGGTAGTTTGTTTTGCAGCAATAGCAACTGGACCATCTAGAAACTGGAGGAGATATAAAGAAACCCTGAATATTGAGATAGCATGTATACGCCAGGGGAACAGTACAACAGGGTTATACATACACAGTACAGCTGCACATATTCTGGTAATATTTTTTAAAAACAAAGAATCCTACAGTTATCCAGGATTTCAGGTATACATCGGTCCCCTGCATTATAGGAGGTACCTTTGGTTTCCAGATACTAATTCTAATAAGGTCTTCAGTCATTGTGAAAACCCAAAAACATCCTTACACATTTGAACAATGCACAAATAAGACTGATTTCTCACAGACTCATCACAAATTAAAGTACATTCCTTCTATAACCACAAACATTTGAAAAAGAAATTACAAGAGCATCACAGGATAGAGTTCCTAGGCCACATCAATCAAAAGCTTTATTCTAGTTTTTGAAACTTTTAAACTTTGTTTTAAAAACTTAGAATTTAAAACTTGTACCAGTGAAGTTTGGTTTAATCAGTGTATGGGTTCAGAATTACAGGCTCAGGGGGCTCCCTCTGGAAGATGAAGAGGGAGGAAAAAAAAAGTCTCCACCATCATTAAGGATTTTTTATGTTTTGGGAAGTCTCAAATCCTGGTAATTTTCCTCTCAAACTTAGGAAAATATTGTTACTACATAGCTTGGTATTCTAAACTTGTGAGATTACAGAGCCATCAGAAGGTTCTGTAAAGAAAATCTCATTGCCATCACAATGAGTATGGGATTACAGAATTCAAACTTTTTACCCCAAATTGAGGAAGTTACCAATTCTGATAGAGTTCTCTACATAGTATTATGTATAGCATAATACTTTACATTATCACAGCTTTTATCAGGACTCTTTGGAAGATAATCTGTCTCAGCTATATTCTGGTTATTTAGCTATAAAATATAGCTATATCTAGCTATATTTTAATTATTTTAGCCTTATTTAAGGATATTTTCTAATTAACTTTTAATTTTGCTTGATAATTTCAAAAGTTATAATGGACTAGATCTCTAAAGATGTGACTGAAAATGGTGGAAGTCAAAAGGATAAGTATCTTGGTTTATTACTGTCTTACTATGCAGAATGGAGGACCCCCAAATCCACCCCCATCAGGAATTTTAATGGCTGATTTGCTGATGCTCCCTATATCAAATAATGGCATCAGCAAATATGATGATCTAAGTTACAAAATATCTAAGCCCCAAATGTTCACTCTGACTTCCAGATACCCATTCCATCACCAAATTCCACCACCAAAATTCAACTTCTACAAAAGGCAACACTCCTACACTGTTGTTGGAAATGTAGATTGGTACAGCCACTATTGAAAACGGTATGAAGATTCCTCAAAAATCTAAAAATAGGAATACCATATGATCCAGCAATTCTACTCCTGGGTATATATCTGAAGATGAAAACACTAATTCAAAAAGATACATGCACCCCAGTGTTCATAGCAGCATTTACTATAGCCAAGACATGGAAGCAACCTAAGTATCCATCAACAGATGAATAAAGATGTGATATATATACACAATGGAGTATTACTCAGCCATAAAGAATAAAGTTTTACCATCTACAATATGGCTAGTCATGGAGGATATTATGCTTAGTGAAATAAGTCAGAGAAAGACAAAATACTATATGTTATCACTTGTACGTGAACTCAAAATGAGTGTATATAATGAAACAGAAACGGACTCACAGATCTAGCAAACAAACTAGTGGTTGCCAGTAGGGAGAGGCAAGATAGGGGTAGAGGATTAAGAGGTACAAACTACTATATATAAAATAGGCTACAAAGATACACTGCAGCACAGGGAATATGGCCAACATTTTATAATAACTTTAAGTAGAATATAACCTAAGAATTTGAGTCACTGTGTTGTATAACTAATATTGCAAATCAACTATACTTCAAGTAAAAATTGAAAAAGAATTCAACTTCTACATATCCCTTATTTTTTGAAGAGTTCAGATTTTTATTGTCTGATTTCCCAACTGCAACTTCTTCCATAAGTTTTGGCCTCACCAGAATTATCTTTCTAGAACATCGGTATGATCATGCTAATCCTTTGGCATCCACATGTCTCAACCAAAATAACCATGATGTTCCTTAGCCTGATATTCAAAGCTCATCACAAACTTGTCCCGGGCTCTAGACTGTTGCGGAGTTTCAGGTTAGGCATTTCTAATTCTTATCTCAGTCTACAACCAACCCTTAATCAAAACTGAGTTTTAACTTTGGAAGATTGATGGCCCATGTGGATTTTATTTTTAATGAATTGACTTAGTGGTCTTACCCTGCCTTGTGTGCCAACTCTCCCTGACTCCATCAAATCTAACAGAAAGCATCAGGGGAGGACGCTTGGCTCTAAACAAAGAAATTTGGAATAACTAAATTCACTGGTATCCTTCTGAATAGCTCGCTGAAAGACACGGTATTTTCTGAGCTCGTTTTAAAGTATGGTTTACACTGGCCTATGGCTATAAAACTGATTGTGACAAAGCCCAAGACGGAAACTGGAAGATGCTTGCGTTCCTCTCAGGAGATTGTGCAATGCTTGGAGAAGTCACCAGGGGGCGCTGCGCCTCCCTCCACCTCTGCATCTCAAGCATTCCCAGCACACAGCTACAGACCCTAAACTTTCAAGACAAAAAAAGAGGAGCTAGAAAAAGGTAAAAATCCGTGGGGCAAGAATGCAGGAGTGGAAGGCAGGCCAGCTGCATGGGTATGTGACCTGTGTACAAGCACAGGGCTCCACATACAGAAGGGTCTGTCCTTGGTTTAATGCTCTGTTCTGCCTTGAAATTTAGTTTTTGTGCAAGGGCTCCACAATTTATGTCGGCAGTTCTGGTCTGAGGGTTTGGAGGCTGGCACTTCAAGCCATATCTAACCTTCCCTAAGGAAGGATTTGATGTTGGATTTTCTTCAACTTTTCACAACACGGGTCCAGTCATAAAAATCTTTCAATCCCATCTCCCCCTAACATTGGTTATATGGTATTGTTGGGCTGCACCCCACAGGCCTGCAAGCCTTGTTGCCCAGCCTCGAGACCAAGGAAAGAGCCTGGAAACAGCAACAGAGACTATCAACAGTTTATTGGATAGAGAATCTTACCAGTCTGAAGCAGAAGCTCCTGGAGCAACACCCCACTGTGTATGGCAGACACCAGGAAGGACACAGCAGCAATCTTCGCTACTCGGGGAGAAGGAGGCTACCATTTACAGGAGAAATTGGAGTCAGTTTAGCTTATCAGTTACCAAGGAAACCAGCAGCTGGGACAGTGGGCAAGCACCTGGGCAGTTACTGATTAAGCCCTATACTTAAGAGGATTGGATAGTCTTGTGAGGGATTTATAGAGAGCAAGGGAACAGTCATCTTGAGTGGCCTGAGGATACACTCCACCCCTACGTACCCTGCACAACCCTTACAATTTGGCCTGCCCCTCTTCCACGACATCCCTGGGGTCAGGTATGTAGACGTACACAGCAACAAAATACCACAAATGCAATACAAACAAGAGCAGCTACAGAGTATCAAGTGTAAGGTACCTAATATGCTAAAAATAGTGATTCCCCCAGAGGTGGGAAAATTCTAGAGCCAGGCACCTGGCATGCGGGACAGGAGAAACCCTGTCTCACTGACTCCTCTGAGAGTCTTCAGTCGTCCCCACGTAGTCACATTAGCCAGGTCGATTTTTCATGGCATCTCACTGCTCATCCAGCAATCAGACTCACTTTGCAGTGAGACCACCATTGTCACCTTGTCCTCAGACTAGGGATGAAATGTGAGTTGCTGGACAGGCACAATACAGGGGAGATCATGACGATTAAGCCAATTACAAGCAGTAACAGCACTCTGAGAAAATACCACCCCTGCCTGTGGTTTTGTCCTGGCCTGCAGTGCCACACCACCTGTCCACCCTCAGTCTCCACAGCCGGTGCTGAGGACTGGAGACCACATAGGTAAACAGACCACAGTGTTAATGTGATGGTACCTCTCTCCAGTAAGGGGCCCAGATTACTATAGTAGTTTTGGGTGTGGCCAGGTAGAAGCCAAGTGAGATAAGTCCCTTTCTAACCCTATTCAGCAAACCCAAACCACCGGGGCTTTACCTGTCAAGCCCAGGGCCATTTTATACTGTGTTCCCCCGGCGGGGGTCTGTGGGAGGGATGGGGAGTGGTGTAGATCCTGCAGCAAGGGTGAAAGTGAATTATTGTCCTGACGGATAGTTGACCATTGCCTAGTTGCCTCTGGGTTAACATGGCTCTGCCACTGGCTTCTTCAGTTATAGCTCACAGGGTTTGAATTAGCTTCCCCATCCACACGTGGAGAGAGCAGGTTTCCATCTCAATGGTTGTTTAAGTAGCCCACTCACCCTTTCTGCTAGCCCAGCAGCAGTGGGGTTGTAGGGCAGGTAGAAAGGCCAGTGTCTCATTTTTATCATTCCATGCCTGAACTTCCTGGCTGGTAAAGTGGGTTCCTTGGTGGCTATTGAAATACATGGGGATCCCATACATCACGCACAGCTGTTATAGATCCCCAACTAGTGGTTTTATTGAGTTGCTGGATGACTTGGGTGGGCCTTTTGTAATGTCTTCCACCTGTTGTAACACTGTAGACCACATGCAGCTGCCGCTCGATCACACAATCCTTACTCTTCCCCCTTCTACAGCTCAGAGCAGAAGCCCAAGGGTACTCTTTCATCACTTTGCCATTGCCACAGGCCCAAATCAAACCTTTCTGGTTAACTGGCCACATCCAATTCACAAGCCTGGCCCTGTGTTAATATCCCCCAATGCCTGTGTCTGTAATGGTTTAGGTTATGCTTGTCTTACCCGACCAGATAACACCCAAGTATTTGATAGATAATCCAGGTCCTTGCATTTTGTCTGTATTCACCAGCCAGCCCCGTGCAGTCAGACGAGCCACAAGTGCAGGGCTGCTACTTTTAAAACTAGAAAGAAACTCTGAGGTTAACAGGATATCATCAATATGGTGGAAGAGAAAGACATCTCTCATGGTGGTCAGCTGCCTCTGCTCTGAAGCAAGGTGCTCTTCATCTCTATCCTGTGGGATAAGGACCTTTATGATCTCATCCCAAACTTTCTCTTCTTCAGTGCTCTCAGTAGGTCCCACACCTTGGGAGCCCAATTTGGACGGGCCATGACCCTCTGGACTCTCTTGCCGACACCCCTTCCTCAAGGCCAGCCACCACAGGGCCCCACTTACTAGTGGACAGCCAAACCGGGGCTCCCCTGCAACTTTCCATTCCCCGTTCTTATTTCCTGACGTCTTGGTACTCATGGGGGTCTCTTTGGCCTCCTGGCTGGCTCGTCAATCGTTGGGCTGCACCTCACAGAACTACAAGCCTTGTAGTTGCCAGACTTGAGACCAAAGAAGGAGCCTGGAAATAGCAACAGAAACATCAACAGTCTACTGGACAGGGAATCTTACCAGTTTGAAGCAAAAGGTCATGGAGCTACACCGTGTAGGGCAGGCGACTGCAAGAACCTCTACTACTGCGAGGAGGAGGAGGCTACCATTTATAGGGGCAAGTGACGTCAGGTTGGCTCATCAGTTACCAGGGAAACCAGCAGCTGGAGCCGGAGCAAGCATGTAGGCAGTTACCAATTAAGCCCTATAATTAAGAAGACTGGATAGTCATGTGAGTGAAGAAGGGTCTGGCTAGCAGGAGATGCACGGAGAGTAAGAGAAGAGTCATCTTGAATGGCCTGACCATACAGCTATTTTTGCCAGTGTTCATTTTATTGTACCACTTGCTAACCCTGGGCAGCTGGTTTTCTGTGATTTTCTGTGATTCCTTTAGTGAACAAAAGGATCCAGGTGGAATTTACCTCCTTTTGTTTCCCATGTGGTTATTTTCCCATTCTTTTCTTTATTTGGCAATACTTCTTAAAATATTTCTCAGCAGTGATGATGGAATAGGCTTTATTGTTGGGAGCTGGTTTTGAGTGTTTTGGCCTAAAGATTCAGATGAAGAGATTGGTTCAGCCCAGCAGCTTAGAGGTGCTTAACCCTTCAGCTGAGTCTGTGAGCCCATTATAACTTAGGTTTCTGAGTATTTCTGGTTCCGAAAGCTGAAATGAGTCTTTTTGGTTCTCAGTGGTATTTTATTTCCCACTGTTGTCTTATTTGTCCCAAATAAGACAACTTTCTCAAAGCACAAGGCTTTGAGAAAGCTCAACATATTTTGGCAAATAAACAACGCAGCTCCTGATGGAGACCTGATTGCAAAGTGAAATCACACCGTGGAATCCAGAGCAGCCAATAAAGGGGTCAAGGCACAGCTTGTCATTTCTTCCTGTTTGACCTAGATTCTCTCTTTAAAATCCTAATAAAGGGCTTCCCTGGTGGCGCAGTAGTTGAGAGTCCGCCTGCCGATGCAGGGGACACAGGTTCGTGCCCCGGTCCGGGAAGACCCCACATGCCGCGGAGCGGCTGGACCCGCGGGCCATGGCTGCTGAGCCTGTGCGTCCAGAGCCTTGCTCTGCAACGGGAGAGGCCACAATAGCGAGAGGCCCGCGTGCCGCAAAAAAAAAAAAAAAAAAAAAAAAAAATCCTAATATAAACTCTGTAGGGATTATGATATCAACTTAAATAGAACTGGAAATCACCCTTCTGCAGCAATGTCATTAAGAAGTGGACACAAAGTGTTCTTAATTCATGCCATGTAGCTGAGGAGACAGTGACACGAAGCAAACTGAGAATCATGCAGTGTCATAGGAAGCCAATGGATAAATTATTTTGTAGGAGTTATAATGATATTAAAATACTATATCCCCTTAAATCATTTCAAACTATATGCACAATTGCTTTACAATCAAATTGTTATTGCTGCTTCTTGGTAAAGATGGGAGACAATAAACAGATCACAGAAGCTCACCATATTGTAAGCTAGTAAGATGAACAACAAAAAAATAGATGAAAGCAGTCAAAAAGTTCACAACAACAAGAATGACAAGAGAAAAGCCATGACCTTATGTCATAAATTTAGAAGATGACAACCAAGAAAAGAAACAGAGGAGGGTTAGTGAGGGCTCTTCTCCCCGCCCTCCCCTCCTGCAAGCATCACGGTTGAGTCAGAAAAGTCCTGAGACTTCTGCTTCTACCTTCTAACTATGGAGAGAAATAGACTAATTAAATATTGTTACTGTCTTGTGACTAGGGAAGGGTGGGGGAGTAGGAAAAGCTACTGGGTAGATGGAGGAAATGGGAAAACCTGGACTGCTCTTCCAGTCTTCCAGACTCTCTGGTAGAACACAGGTTCCCAGAGCTCCAGGCCAAGTTTGAGAAAGAATCTATGTCATAAAAATATCTACCATGAAGTAGAAGAAGCTCTTATTAAAGGGGTAAACACCATTCGTGAAGATTTAACACAATCTCAGAGGAGATAGCAGAGTATTTTTCCAGAAACAGCTGCGAACAGATTTATCTGAGTTGTTCTCACATTCAAGATACAGGAAAGTGGCTAGACCTCAATTCCCAGTCTTCAAATAGAATTCAGAGGCAGGGTAGATTAATGAACTAATTTGAGGCACAGTATGAAATTTATATTTGAATTTACAATAATAGATATAATAGAAATTACATTTCGTCAACCTCCATAGAGCCAAAAGCCTCTCTCTTAACCTAGCCATGAAATTCAAAGAGTGAAAAGTGCCCTAAAACCCAGGAAGATGAGAACCAACTCCCTTCTCAGTGGTGAGTGCCATGAGGCATTCTGATGGGAGATCCAGAGATCACTAAGAGAGATAAGTGAAAAAAAATGTAAGGACACGACAGTGGATCAGGGAGACTGAGCATTAAGAAGAAAGTGGGCAGAGAAGGAAGGAAGGGAGTGAAATCTCCAAGGAGCCCCATCAAAGGTAGGGCAGGGTCTGCCTGGACCACCACAGCACAGCCAAGTTAAGGGGCACCGCCTGGGGCAGAGTTTGAGTGCCAATCTATCAGGAAATATAACAAGATGAAGAAAACCACCCAGAACTCCTCTTCCAGACAACCATGTATGGTTGGAAGAAACGTTTTGATAACTTGTGTTAAAAGATAAACTGAGGGCTTCCCTGGTGGCGCAGTGGTTGAGAGTCCGCCTGCCAATGCAGGGGACACGGGTTCGTGCCCCAGTCCGGGAAGATCCCACATGCCGCGGAGCGGCTGGGCCCGTGAGCCATGGCCGCTGAGCCTGTGCTCCGCAACGGGAGAGGCCACAACAGTGAGAAGCCCGCGTACCGGAAAAAAAAAAAAAAAAAAAAAAGATAAACTGAGGCATATTTAAAAGTTTAAGGGTTTATTTGCGCAGAAATAGATTCCAATCAAGCATCACCAAACCACAGTGATTAGGAGCGCTCCACCGATAGGAGCCAGGAGAAGGAAGTTAATTATTTGATTGCCTGTAGCTTAAAGCCTAGTCAGCTGTTTGTGATTGATTGTCCTAAGTGTTTTGATTTTGTAACCTCGAGGCATTTACAGGCTTAAATTTTGGTTTGCTTACGTAAGCCCCCACTACATTAGCGCCACATCAGTCTAAGAGCTTCCTTGTTTAACTATTTTAACGCTTTTTTGGGGTGGGGATTGAGAACTCCTAAAAGATGGTCCCAAAGGAGAGGAGGTCAGGTTAAGAGAGTGACTGAATATTTGGGGCCAGGCTGGGAGTGCTCAGGACATGGAGGAAAGACAGTGAACTTTTCAGCTAAGAAGTGGCTTTTCACTTTCTCAGCTTAAAAATGAGATTCAAAAGCTTCAGCTGAAATTGCAAACACTTCCTGAACTTCACCAAGAACCTGAAATGCAACTTTGCAGAAAATTAGTAGAGGAGGGTATTTTTTTTTTTTTTTTTTTGCAGTACGCGGACCTCTCACTGTTGTGGCCTCTCCCGTTGCGGAGCACAAGCCTCGGACGCGCAGGCTCAGCGGCCATGGCTCACGGGCCCAGCCGCTCCGCGGCATGTGGGATCTTCCCGGACCGGGGCACGAACCCGCGTCCTCTGCATCGGCAGGCAGACTCTCAACCACTGCGCCACCAGGGAAGCCCTAGAGGAGGGTATTTACCACTTGCAAATAAAGAAAAAAATAACTTCCCAAACTGTATGAAAACATCAGCTGAATACTTATCCAGGGGGATGGCTGAAGACCTGGAAAAAGAATGAGAAAGAATGACTTCCTTCTATCAAGGGCAGATTATCTCCAGTGAGAAAAACCTCAAGAAAGATGGTTGGCAGCTCTGTCAACTGAGAGAAAGCTCAAAGAGCTAAGGTGGGGAGGGGTGGGGGGTGGGGGGAGATCATAATAGACAAAATTGGTGGAAGCAGAGTTTAAATTCCAGCTTTTTCCAAGTGGCCCTTTTGCCCCTGCAGTTCACGTATAGTCCTGGGCAGAGGCCCGAGAGGATCAGGGGAACCGCTGGATAATCAAATCCTCGAGAAAAAGGGTAACAGAGTGAGGACCCAAGGAGCCAGGGGACATGCAGGCTTTTTGTTTTGTTTTGTTCTGTTTATCACCTAGTCTTTATTCTTTTCTTTTTATCATCTTTATTGGAGTATAATTGCTTTGCAATGGTGTGTTAGTTACTTCTGTATAACAAAGTGAATCAGCTATACATATACATATATCCCCATATCTCCTCCCTCTTGCATCTCCCTCCCTCCCACCCCTTCCCACCCCTCGAGGTGGACACAAAGCACCGAGCTGATCTCCCTGTGCTATATGGTTGCTTCCCACTAGCTATCTACTTGACATTTGGTAGTGTATATAGGACATGCAGGTTTGATTCAGCTTTCACAGCAGGGACCCCTGAACATCCATAGCCACAACAGGGCATCTGTTTTCTGTTTTTAAAAATAATTTTATTTCTTTTTAGTTTAACTGCGGTTATTTAACTGATGCTAGTTTTGCTCTTAATGAGGTTTGATAGAATTATATTTCCCCCTCAAAAAATGTTTTGTGAGTAATTTATGTTTATGAACATCTTATTTCAACTACCCTGAACACTCTAGAATTTGTTAAATATAATTATAAGTATAGGGACTTCCCTGGTGGTCCAGTGGTAAAGAATCTGCCTTCCAACGTAGGGGACGCAGGTTCGATCCCTGGTCGGGGAACTAGGATCCCACATGCCACAGGGCAACTAAGCCTGCACACCACAGCTACTGAGCTCAGGCGCCTCAACAAGAGCCCACGTGCCACAAACTACAGAGCCCACGTGCCCTGGAGCCTGCATGCCACAACTAGAGAAGAGAAAACCCCACGCCACAACTAGAGAGAAGCCCGCGCACCACAACGAAAGATCCTTCATACCTCAACAAAGATCCCGCATGCCACAACTAAGACCTGACGCAGCCAAAAATAAATAAATAATAAATAATTTTTTTAAAAAAATTATAATTATGGCATTTTGATTGAATAATCCAAAATTGAAGTTTTATGTAACCAGGTGGAGTCATTTTAAATAATAAAGACCATTTTTATAGGTTATGAGTATGTTATTTAAAATACATAAAAGTCATTTAATTTACCTCAATAAGTTTCATTGGTTTTAAAAGCAATATGCACAACCACCACAATACTGGAGCTAAACTTTTTATGGTTTAGCCCTAAATTTATAGATTAATTTAGAGGAGTTGACATTTTGCAACCATTTGCATTTTATTTTGCAATTTCGTTTTAATCTTTGTTATTTTGTTCAGGTTATTCTATGTTGTTTAATGTTTCTAAACTTTATGTAGTCAATATGAAAGTTTTCTCTTTAAAAAATTAAACAAGTTACTTATTTTATATAATATGTACAATTAATGTGTTCCAGAATTTCATTTATAATTTAATCGTTCAGTAGTCTGAATGCATTTTTCTGTAGAAACACTGTCAGATTCTATGATTAAGCATACCTATGCTATATAAGCATACCTATACAAGCCTGTTTAAACCTCAGTGCAACTGAAATGCTATACATTCAAGGTGAAGTAGTAGATTCTGTGCACTACCTGGTTAAGAAGCAATCTTAAAAGTATCTTTCATCTCATGTTTGACAAGAACATTTACCTCGCAGAGGATGAGGAGGCAGACGGAGGCTTGTGTGAGAAGGATGAAGAGGACTCCCAGAAAATTCCAAGGGCTTCAGAGTTGGTGGTACTGGTTCTCAGCTTTATATTTTCTTTTATGTGGGTCACACTGCATTTATTAGCCAAGACTAAGTTCATTTTGGTAACATCCGATGAACCTAAGAGAGAAAGAGAGAGAGAGATGTCTTAAGGTTACTAGGCACAAATTGAGTATAGTAGAAAGGAGTTGTTAAAGAGACTGTGAGAAGGCAATTATCTGAGGATTTACTGAACCATGACAAATGAAATGGTGAAGAAAAGAGGAGGACTTTTACTGAGGGTCGAGACACATAGAGTAAAATCTTGATTATTTTCTGACCTGACTAGGCTTCTTTTTCCAGAACAATGTAATATCTCCAATGTTTATAGTTACCCTGCTTGCCCTATATTGCCTATTTATAGATCTAGTTTCAATTTGTTAGTTTTTTGCTTTTTTGTGTTGTTTTTTACTCACGAATCCTTTCTGAAGATCCTAATGGCAAGGCTGCTAATGACTCCCTTCATAGAAGGCAGAGGACGGAGGAAGTCCAAATTAGCTCTGTTTTTGTTTTTTAACACCATTATTGGAGTATAATTGCTTCATAATGGTGTGTTAGATTCTGCTGTATAACAAAGTAAATCAGCTATACGTATACATATATCCGCATATCCCCTTGCTCTTGCATCTCCCTCCCAACCTCCCTATCTCACCCTTATAGGTGGTCACAAAGCAACAAGCTGATCTCCCAGTGCTATGTGGCAGCTTCCCACTAGCTATCTATTTTACATTTGGTAGTATATAGATGTCCATGCCACTCTCTCACTTCGTTCCAGCTTACCCTTCCCCCTCCCAGTGTCCTCAAGTCCATTATCTACATCTGTGTCTTTATTCCTCTCCTGCCCCTAGGTTCTTCAGAACCTTTTTTTTTTTAGATTCCATATATATGCGTTAGCATACGGTATTTGATTTTCTCTTTCTGATTTGCTTCACTCTGTATGACAGACTCTGGGTCCATCTACCTCACTACAAATAACTCAATTTCGTTTCTTTTTATGTCTGAGTAATATTCCATTGTATATATGTGCCATGTCTTCTTTATCCATTCATCTGTTGATGGACACTTAGGTTGCTTCCATGTCCTGGCTATTGTAAATAGTGCTTCAGTTAACATTGTGGTACATGACTGTTTGAATTATGGTTTTCTCAGGGTATATGCCCAGTAGTGGGATTGCTGGGTCATAAGGTAGTTCTATTTTTAGTTTTTTAAGGAACCTCCATACTATTCTCCATAGTGGCTGTATCAATTTACATTCCCACCAACAGTGCAAGAGGGTTCCCTTTTCTCCACACCCTCTCCAGCATTTATTGTTGGTAGATTTTTTGATGATGGCCATTCTGAGTGGTGTGAGGTAATATCTCATTGTAATTTTGATTTGCATTTCTCTGATGATTAGTGGTGTTGAGCATCTTTTCATGGGTTTGGTGGCAATCTGTATATCTTCTTTGGAGAAAGGTCTATTTAGGTCTTCTGCCCATTTTTGGATTTGGTTGTTTGTTTTTTTGATACTGAGCCCCATGAGCTGCTTGTATATTTTGGAGATTAATCCTTTGTCAGTTGCTTCATTTGCAAATATTTTCTCCCATTCTGAGGGTTGTCTTTTGATCTTGTTTATTATGGTTTCCTTTGCTGTGCAAAAGCTTTTAAGTTTCATTAGGTCCCAATTGTTTATTTTTGGTTTTATCTGCATTTCTCTAGGAGGTGGGTCAAAAAGGACCTTGCTGTGAGTTATGTCATAGAGTGTTCTGCCTAAGTTTTCCTCTAAGAGTTTTATAGCGTCTGACCTTACATTTAGGTCGTTAATCCATTTTGAGTTTATTTTTGTGTATGGTGTTAGGAAGTGTTCTCATTTCATTTTTTTACATGTAGCTGTCCAGTTTTCCCAGCACCACTTATTGAAGAGGCTGTCTTTTCTCCATTGTGTATTCTTGCCTCCTTTATCAAAGATAAGGTGACCATATGTGCGTGGGTTTATCTCTGGGCTTTCTATCCTGTTCCATTGATCTATATTTCTGTTTTTGTGCCAGTACCATACTGTCTTGATTACTGTAGCTTTGTAGTATAGTCTGAAGTCAGGGAGCCTGATTCTTCCAGCTCGTTTTTTCTTTTTCAACATTGTTTTGGCTATTTGGGGTCGTTTGTGTTTCCATACAAATTGTGAAATGTTTTGTTCTAGTTCTGTGAAAACTGCCATTGGTAGTTTCATAGGGATTGCATTGAATCTGTAGATTGCTTTGGGTAGTAGAGTCATTTTCACAATGTTGATTCTTCCAATCCAAGAACATGGTATATCTCTCCATCTCTTTGTCTCACCTTTAATTTCTTTCATCAGTGTCTTATAGTTCTCTGCATACAGATCTTTGTCTCCTTGGGTAGATTTATTGCTAGGTATTTTATTCTTTTTGTTGCAGTGGTAAATGGGAGTGTTTCCTTAATTTTGCTTTCAGACTTTTCATCATTAGTGTATAGGAATGAAAGAGATTTCTGTGTATTAATTTTGTATCCTGCTACTTTACCAAATTCACTGATTAGCACTAGTAGTTTTCTGGTAGCATCTTTAGGATTCTCTGTATATAGTATCATGTCATCTGCAAACAGTGACAGTTGCACTTCTTCTTTTATGATTTGGATTCCTTTCATTTCTTTTTCTTCTGTGCTGTGGCTAAAACTTACAAAACTATGTTGAATAATAGCAGTGAGAGTGGGCAAATTTGTCTTGTTTCTGATCTTAGAGGAAATGGTTTCAGTTTTTCACCACTGAGAATGATGTTGGCTGTGGGTTTGTCATATATGGCCTTTATTATGTTGAGGTAGGTTCCCTGTATGCCTACTTTCTGGAGAGTTTTTGTCATAACTGGGTATTGAATTTTGTCAAAAGCTTTTTCTGCATCTATTGAGATGATCATATGGTTTTTCTCCTTCAATTTGTTAATATGGTGTATCACATTGATTGATTTGCGTATACTGAAGAATCCTTGCATTCCTGGGATAAACCCCACTTGATCATGGTGTATGATCCTTTTAATGTGCTGTTGGATTCTGTTTGAGGATTTTTTCATCTATGTTCATCAGTGATATTGGCCTGTAGTTTTCTTTCTTTGTAACATCTTTTTCTGGTTTTGGTATCAGGGTGATGGTGGCCTTGTAGAATGAGTTTGGGAGTGTTGCTCCCTCTGCTACATACTGGAAGAGTTAGAGAAGGATCAATGTTTGCTCTTCTCTAAACGCTTGATACAATTCATCTGTGAAGCCATCTGGTCCTCGGTTTTTTTTGTTGGAAGATTTTTAATCACAGTTTCAATTTCAGTGCTTGTGATTGGTCTGTTTCTATTTTCTATTTCTTCCTGGTTCAGTCTTGGAAAGTTGTGCTTTTCTAAGAATTTGTCCATTTCTTCCAGGTTGTCCATTTTATTGGCATAGAGTTGCTTGTAGTAATCTGTCATGATCCTTTGTATTTCTGCAGTGTCAGTTGTTACTTCTTTTTCATTTCTAATTCTGTTGATTTGAGTCTTCTGCCTTTTTTCTTGATGAGTCTGGCTAATGGTTTATCAATTTTGTTTATCTTCTCAAAAACCAACTTTTAGTTTTATTGATCTTTGCTATTGTTTCCTTCATTTTTTTTTCATTTATTTCTGCTCTGATCTTTATGATTTCTTTCCTTCTGCTAACTTTTGGGGGTTTTTGTTCTTCTTTCTCTAATTGTTTTAGGTGTAAGTTTAGGTTGTTTACTTGAGATTTTTCTTGTTTCTTGTGGTAGGATTGTATTGCTCTAAACTTCCCTCTTAGAACTGCTTTTGCTGCATCCCATAGGTTTTTGGTCATCGTGTTTTCATTGTCATTTGTTTCTAGGTATTTCCTCTTTGGTTTCTTCAGTGATCTCTTTGTTATTTAGTAGCATATTGTTTAGCCTCCATGTGTTTGTATTTTTAACCGTTTATTTTCCTGTAATTTATATCTAGTCTCATGGCGTTGTGGTCAGAAAAGATACTTGATACAATTTCAATTTTCTTAAGTTTACCAAGGCTTGATTTGTGACCCAAGATATGATCTATGCATGGCTCTATGTTCCATGAGCACTTGAAAAGAACGTATATCTGTTGTTTTTGGATGGAATGTCCTATAAATATCAATTATGTCTACCTTGTTTAATGTGTCATTTAACACTTGTGTTTCATATTTATTTTCGTTTTGGATGATCTGTCCATTGGTGAAAGTGGGGTGTTAAAGTCCCCTACTATGATTGTGTTACTGTTGATTTCCCCTTTTATGGCTGTTAGCATTTGCCTTATGTATTGAGGTGCTCCTAGGTTGGGTGCATAAATATTTACAGTTGTTATATCTTCTTCTTGGATTGATCCCTTGATCATTATGGAGTGTCCTACTTTGTCTCTTGTAATAGTCTTTATTTTAAAGTCTATTTTGTCTGATATGAGAATTGCTATTCCAGCTTTCTTTTGATTTCCTTTGCATGGAATATCTTTTTCCATCCCCTCACGTTCAGTCTGAATGTGTCCCTAGGTCTGAAGTGGGTCTCTTGTAGACAGCATATATATGGGTCTTGTTTCTGTATGCATTCAGCCAGTCTACATCTTTTGGTTGGAGCATTTAATCCATTTACATTTAAGGTAATTATCGATATGTATGTTTCTATTACCATTTTCTTAATTGTTTGGGGTTTGTTTTTGTGGATCTTTTCCTTCTCTTGCACTTCCTGCCTAAAGAAGTTCCTTTAGCATTCGTTGTAAAACTGGTTTGGTGGTGCTGAGTTCTCTTAACTTTTGCTTATCTGTAAAGGTTTTAATTTCTCCATCAAATCTGAATGAGATCCTTGCTGGGTGGAGTAATCTTGTTGTAAGCTTTTCCCTTTCATCACTTTAAATATGTCCTGCCACTCCCTTCTGGCTTGAAGAGTTTCTGCTGAAAAATCAGCTGTTAACTTTAGGGGATTCCCTTTTTTGTTATTTGTTGCTTTTCCCTTGCTGCTTTTAATATTTTTTGTGTTTAATTTTTGATAGCTTGATTAATATGTGTCTTGGCATGTTTCTCCTTGGATTTATCCTGTATGGGACTCTCTGCCCTTCCTGGACTTGATTGACTATTTTCTTTCCCATGTTAGGGAAGTTTTCAACTATAATTTCTTTGAATATTTTCTCGGACCCTTTCTTTTTCTCTTCTTCTGGGACCCGTATAATTCGAATGTTGGTGCATTTATTGTTGTCCCAGATGTCTCTGAGACTGTCCTCAATCCTTTTCATTCTTTTTTCTCTATTCTGCTCTGTGGTAGTTATTTCCACTATTTTATCTTCCAGGTCACTTATCCCTTATTCTGCCTCAGTTATTCTGCTATTGATTCCTTCTAGAGAATTTTTAATTTCATTTATTGTGTTGTTCATCATTGTTTGTTTGCTCTTTAATTCTTCTAGGTCCTTGTTAAATGTTTCTTGTATTTTCTCCATTCTATTTCCAAGATTTTGGATCATCTTTACTATCATTACTCTGAATTCTTTTTCAGGTATACTCCCTTTTTCCTCCTCATTTGTTTGGTCTCGTGGGTTTTTACCTTGCTCCTTTATCAGCTGCATATTTTTGTCTTCTCATTTTGTTTAACTTACTGTGTTTGGGGTCTCCTCTTTACAGCCTGCAGGTTCATAGTTCCCATTGTTTTTGGTGTCTGCTCCTAGTGGGTGAGGTTGGTTCAGTGGCTTGTGTAGGCTACCTGGTGGAGGGGACTTGTGCCTGTGTTCTGGTGCGTGGGGCTGGAAATTATCTTTCTGATGGGTAGGGGTGCAGCCGGTGGTGTGTTTTGGGGTGTCTGTGGACTTAGTATGATTTTAGGCAGCCTCTCTGCTAATGGGGGTAGTTATGTTCCTGTCTTGCTAGTTGTTTGGCATGGGGCATCCAGCACTGGAATTTGTTGGCTGTTGGGTGGAGCTGGGTCTTAGCACTGAGAGGGAAATCCCTGGGAAAGCTCTCACCGATTGATATTATGTGGGGCCGGGAGGTCTCTGGTGGTCCACTGACCTGAATTCGGCTCTCCCACCTGAGGCTCAGGCCTGACACCAGGTCGGAGCACAATGACCCTGTCAGCCACACAGCTGGATCCACATCAGAAGAGCAAGGAATAGAAAGGGATTCCTCAGAGCTAAAAGCCTCACTGTTGGCCTCCTGGCTGGGTCTCTGCAACACTTAATCCCTTACATCATAAGCTGATGGCAAGTCCAAAGCATTGCTCTACTCTGACTGGCTTCCTGAGTTGCCATAGTCTGCCCTGCAACAGCAGCCACCTCGAACCAGAAGCCTAGCTCTGTTTTTTTGTTTTTTTGTTTTTTGTTTTATTTTCTGGTACACGGGCCTCTCACTGTTGTGGCCTCTCCTGTTGTGGAGCACAGGCTCCGGACCTGCAGGCTCAGCAGCCATGGCTCACGGGCTTAGTCGCTCCGCGGCATGTGGGATCTTCCCGGACCAGGGCACAAACCCGTGTCCCCTGCATCGGCAGGCAGACTCTCAACCACTGTGCCACCAGGGAAGCCCCCTAGCTCTGTTTTAAGCATCACCTGACTCTTCATTTTCTCCATTCCTTTTTAATATCGCTTGATTATTTACAACTGCCTAGGAGGATACTTATGCCCCTTTACATGGATGATTTAAACTAGGAGTTGCCTCAAAGGACATTTCATTCTGCTATGTAACCACTATTAGAACTAATGACCAAATTTCAATTTTTCTTACACAAAAATCATTTGGCAGATGTCTTCCAAGTTTGGATTTAAACTTGGACTTAAACTTAACCATTATATGCATCAGGCCATGTATCCCCTTTACTTAAGTATGCATTCTACAACTATTTTATTTTGACAGGTATACCTAAAGATAGTTATTGGTTAATTTTTTTTTTTTTTTTGCAAAATGGCTGCAATTATTGCCTTTCCTGTATCCACCCTGTTTGCAACTCCTGCCATCAAGAGGTGGAGTCTGTCCCTTCACCACTTGAGTCTGGGTGGTCTTGTAATGCACTTTTCCCAACAAAACGGTGAGGAAGTGGTTGGGGGCAGTGTTGAGCCTCACCCGCTACAGAGCCTTGCATGCCTCTGCTTCCTCTCTTGAAATCCTGACACTCCCTGAGAACAAGCCTGGTCAAGCCTGCTTGAGGATGAGAGAACAAGTGACAGAGCGAAAAGCCATCCCAACTCACATCCCAAGATGTGAGAGCTCAATCAAGACCAGCAAAGCCACTTACACCCCTTACTTGATCCACAGTTGAACACAGGTACATAAGGGAACCCAGGCAAGACTAGAAAAATTACTCACTGAGCCCAGTCTAAATTTCTGACCAGAAATAGCATTAGCTAAATAAATGGTTGTTTCAAACCACTAAGTTTTAGAGTAGTTTATTACACTACAATAGCTTATTGATTCAGGAACTAACACTGTTCATTGGTTCATTCATCCATTCAACAAATACTTCTGGCATACTCTAAGCCTGCCCTGATAAGATGTAATATCTCATTTTAGCTCTTCCACAATCTTCAGAAGTTTGTTCCCATTTGAAAATTATGAAACTAAGGGGAAGAGAGATAAACTGAGTTGCCTAGAATCACACAGCTCATAGGTGTGGAGCCAGGATTGAAGCTAGGTATGCCTAAAAGTCTATTTATTCCCTCTACCCCCAACCAAGTTATCGCTAAGAAGGTATGTTATGAACAAGTTGATTTCTCTGGGAGCAAAGGAACATTTTAGACCCAAATCATTAAACTCATGCTACATTATGATATCAAAGTAATCATGGATCATTTGTTTATGTACTTGTACAGACTTAAAACTGTATTTTGAGAAAAAATCTGACTTCTCCTGAGAGTACCCTATAGTCACCTCCAAGTAACTATGGAAGACCAAGCCACTAAGCGGTGGCTAGATTCCTTATTTTCACAAAAATATGTCACCCTTACCATAAGCTCACTGTCTAAAGTATATTGATTTCTTCTTAATAAATAGAATACTCATACTTTCTGTCCTCAACCAAAAATACAAATTCTGCTCAGTTAGCTATATGATTCTACTTTTAACAGAAGCCTGTTTAGAGATGGAATATTTACATATATAAGGCTGATTGTTTCAAGAAAAGTAGTCCAAGTATTCCATGGTTTAGGATTTATCCTGGGATTGTGTCCAAATTCCTCTCTCTACATGAGGATGGATGGAGGTGAGTCCAACCAACATAGTTTCATAGGGTCACAGACCTGGTGCCCAGGTGTCTTTTACCCAATTACTACAGGCAATGCTGAGAACCAGGGAGCCACAGAACTGGGACCTGAAGTTGCAACTGAAGCCAGGACAATGTGGCTCAATAGCAGATATTGAAATAAGGGAATCAGATAAACACAGAGATAAGAGCAGGGAGAAGTGTGCCAAGAGAGCAAGCAGGAGGTTTAAAAATAAAGCAAAAAAAAAAAAAGCAACCCTAGTATTTATCTGTTGCCCACAGCTAACATTTTGATGTACCACTGAGGTCTCGCTTTCACCTTATCTGCTCTGAGACACTTCCTGACCACTATACCTAAAGCAACTCCTGTTCACTTTTTAAATCAACATCATGGATTTTTGTTTCTTTCCTTGCACTTATTATAATTTTTATTTATCCTTTATTTATTTGTTGATTATCTATCTCCATCTCTACACTGTAGGTCCTCTGGGGTCAGGGACCATGTCTGTTTTGTTCATTTCTAGTGTTCTCACAGATCCCCAAACATGGTTGGTGCTCAACATGTATTTTTTGAATAAATAGATGGGTAAGTGCTGATGGTCTTAAAAAAGCAGTCCTGTGAGACTATAAGCTCCAAAGCAGAAGGAGAATGTCTTATTTGACTTGCTCTCCTTAGCACCTAGACCCTCAGTAGCTGGTACCTTGCAAGTACTTAAATATTTAGGAATCAATTAATAAATGCTGTTGTTTGTAACCTGGAGAAACATCAATGTATCATTCATCTTAAGATACTTACATACATAAATCACTGGCTTCTAATTTTTTTCAATTATGTGGGTGCATATGCATCTATTTTTCCAAATCAAGGTACTTTTTTTTTTTTTTTTTTGCGGTACGCGGGCCTCTCACCACTGCGGCCTCTTCTGTTGCTCCGGACGCGCAGGCCCAGCAGCCATGGCTCATGGGCCCAGCCGCGCCACGGCATGTGGGATCTTCCCGGACCGGGGCACGAACCCGTGTCCCCTGCATCGGCAGGCGGACTCTCAACCACTGCGCCACCAGGGAAGCCCCCAAGGTACTTTTTAATGGATTCTAACATTACTTTCTTTACACTCCCTTTGTTAGTACGGCATAGTAACGTAAGTTATTTCTCTCTTATGGTTTTCCAGGCAGTTTCTGAGCAAATGTTCAATGAGTCCATTCTGTTTCTCAGATGGTATTTGATGGATAAAACTGTGAATACAACTGTGAAGACATTCCCTTTTTAAAGATGAAATCATGGGAAGCTCATATAGTTTCTCGTTGACAGATATATCTCGAATTCACTAGGATTCTTTCCAAAAAAATACTAACACCTATAAATTGGAAGAGACGCTTATGACTCATTTCAAACTAGAAAAATCAAGCTAAATTTTCATGAGTTATTTCTGGTATGTTGATTCATTTATTTCTTCTGACTATGCTGGCACTATGGAGAAATACACACACACACACACACACACACACACACACACACACACACACACACACACACTAGATTTCTTTCTCCAAGGAGCAGATAATGCAACAGGAGAGAAGGAGAGAGAAGATATCAATTCAAACAGCCCTAAGAAATGCCAAAGAAGTCCAGCATGGTCCAAAGTGTAATAAAAGCATAGAACAAGGAAAAGTAGGTCATGTTGATTGATATAATCAGTGAATGCATCATGGAGAAAGCAGCATTTTAGGTGGATCTTAAAATGGGCTTGTTTAAGTAACCTATTATGATACAAGTGACATAGAACATGATATATAGATATAGATATATACACTAATTGGATAAAACCAACAATTTGAAAGGCCATTTTCAATATCCCTATGTGTTGTTACTAATGTCAAGGAAAGCCTCCTTGGATAGCCAGAAGTTTCATCTCTTGAAAGATCTTTAAAAATTAAATTATGTGTGTGTGTATGTGTGAATTTTGTGAAATTAATGAGGTAATAAATATGAGAAAATGACATTTTCAAAATGTTTTGATGAGCAATGTCTTATCATAAGACTAGTTTAAAAATCTTAAAATTTTATCTCTGTTATTTAGTCTACCTCTCTTATTTTTAAATGAAAAACAAAAAAAGACTTGCGAAGTCCAACCTTCCCAAATTACTAACAGGTTAGCAACATAAAGAGGATTTCCCCCCTCCCCCCTGCCACATTTCCCACTTTCATCTAGTTCTCTTTCCACCATGCTATAATACCTTTCAAATAATAAAGTACGAATTATCCTATTACAGTTTACATTTTTCTGCATGCCAAATTTTGGGTTTCATAGAAAAATCAAATTAAGAAAAATAAATCTCCCATCTCCTACTCAAAAAAAAAAAACAGAAGTAGATAAGGCAAAGTTGGCAGTGGATATTCTTTCAAACAGTCTTTGAAAAAAATTTTTTTAATTATAATAATTAATATTTTTAACACTTACCTTATGCCAGGAGGTACATTATTCACTTTTAAAATGCATCATTTCATTTAAACATTGCAACAGCCCTATGAAGTAGACATTAATAAATTAATGTCTATTTTACAGGCAAAGAAGCTGAAGCAGGTATAATTTACAAATTGCCCATGATCACCCAGTTGGTAAATAAAAGAGTTGCGGGTTGGATCCATGCAGAACCCACGCCCTTAACCACTAAGCTACCAAGACAAAACTCTGTAGAAGAGAGATCATATCCATTAACTGACTTTGGACTGCACAGAATGCATTGTATCCACGTTTTCATCTCCATCACCCAGCATAGTGTCTGGTACTTTATAAGCCTACTTTATGTTGCTAGAATAAATATGGATTATTATTTATTCAATAGTGCTGACTCATTAATCAAAACTTAACTGGGCTTCCCTGGTGGCGCAGTGGTTAAGAACCCGCCTGCTAATGCAGGAGACACGGGTTCTAAGCCCTGGTCCGGGAAGATCCCACATACCGCGGAGCAACTAAGCCCGCGAGCCTAGAGCCCGTGCTCCGCAGCAAGAGAAGCCACCGCAATGAGAAGCCCGCGCACCGCAACGAAGGGCAGCCCCCGCCTGCAGCAACTAGAGAAAGCCTGCGCGCAGCAACGAAGACACAACACAGCCAAATATTAAATAAATTTATTAAAAAAAAACTTAACCCAATGTGATTTATTCTTTGCTCGGGAAATAATTATTGATCTGACAGTCACTAAGTGTTGAATCATATTCTAGAAACTACATGAAAATACCTAAGAAGCCCAAGGAGGTAAGGCTGAAGGAGGTAAGGCTGGAGGAGGGGCCCTAGGGCAGAGCACAGGTGGGACCAGGAGAAGGGCGGGCCAATTGTTGGGGGAACCGCTTCCGGGGGAAGGGACGGCAGTCAGGGGCGGAGCAGCACCAGGAGGAAGCTGCGGGGGGAAGCCTGAGGGAACTGTGGGAGACAGCAGGTACGCTCCAGACCTTTCGTGGGTGGGTTCGGAATTCTCTTTTCCGTGAATATTCTTTACTTAACACCTTCTCACATCCTCCTGGGTCAGAACAGAGTTCTGAGGCAGCCATTTCTCCCACGCCTGAGGACAGCAGGATGCGAGTGGAGGAAACTGGAATCCCTGGGCTCAGGACTGAGGGTGAATTCATTCAGGGTGGCAAGGAGGGGGGGTGGGGAGATAACACAAGCCTGTCGCTGGGCTGCCGCGGGCCGGCCTGAGCAGGGTAGGGGTGAGGGCAAGGCAACGACCCAGGAGAAGGGCATGGAAGGAAATGGGGCTGCCACCCACTGTGCGGATGGTTGAATTTGGGGCTGTGGAGGTCACAAGTCAGTCCCTTGCTTCTCACCAAGAATTTGACGACCCCTGAATCACCAGCTTGTCACCTAGTTCACTGGGCAAGAAGACCATACAGACTGAAAAGATCTTGACCTTGTCCTTCGTACATCGGAGGAGGGGCAATGAAGACACTGAGAAACAATCAGATGGCTTGGCCAGTGTGACAAAAGGAATAGCATGTGATAACAGCCAGTGGAATGTTAATGATGATTTTATAAGGATGGTTCTATAATATTAGTGATGGTTTAAAAACACCTCAAGGGTCTCATTAGCGGGGAGGAGTTGGGAGAAAATCAAGCTCAAATTAAAACGAGTTTAGTTCAGGAGCCATGTTCTGAGACAAAACCCTAGTGAAACCTTTTTCATTTAAAATGTTAGGAACTACAGGACTTCCCTGGTGGCGCAGTAGTTAAGAATCCGCCTGCTAATGCAGGGGACACGGGTTCGAGCCCTGATCCGGGAAGATCCCACATGCAGCGGAGCAATTAAGCCTGTGTGTCACAACTACTGAAGCCTGTGCTCCTAGAGCCCCAGCTGCGCAAGGGAAGACCCCGTTCGCCGCAAGTGTGCAGTAACAAAGACCCAACACAGCCAAAAATAAATAATTTAAATAAATTAAAAAATAATAATAATAGTACAATGTTAGGAACTACAAAGAAGACATACACATGGCCAGTAGGCACATGAAAAGATGCTCAACATCACTAATCAAAATGAGGTATCACCTCACACCAGCCAGAATGGCCATCCTTAAAATGTCTACAAGTAGGGCTTCCCTGGTGGCACAGTGGTTGAGTCCACCTGCCGATGCAGGGGACACGGGTTCGTGCCTTGGTCCGGGAGGATCCCACGTGCCGCGGAGCGGCTGGGCCCATGAGCCATGGCCGCTGAGCCTGTGCGTCTGGAGCCTGTGCTCCACAACGGGAGAGGCCACAACAGTGAGAGGTCGGCGTACCGCAAAAAAAAAAAAAAAAAAAAAAATGTCTACAAGTAAATGCTGAAGAGGGTGTGGAGAAAAGGGAACCCTCCTACATTGTTGGAGGGAATGTAAGCTGGTGCAGCCACTATGGAAAACAGTGTGGAGGTTCCTCAGAAAACTAAAAACAGAATTACCATATGATCCAGCAATCCCACTCCTGGGCATATACCCTGAGAAAACCATAAATCAAAAAGAGTCATGGGGGGGCTTCCCTGATGGCTCAGTGGTTGGGAGTCCGCCTGCCGATGCAGGGAACACGGGTTCGTGCCCCAGTCCAGGAAGATCCCACATGCCACAGAGCGGCTGGGCCCGTGAGCCATGGCCGCTGAGCCTGCACGTCCGGAGCCTGTGCTCGGTAAAAAGACACATGCACCTTTATGTTCATTGCAGCACTATTTTCAATAGCCAAAAATATGGAAACAACCTAAATGTCCATCAACAGATGAATGGATAAAGAAGATGTGGAACATATATTGCAATGGAATACTACTACTCAGCCATACAAAAGAACCAAATAATGCCATTTGCAACAACATGGATGCAACTAGAGTTTATCATACTAAGTGAAGGAAGTCAGAAAGAGAAAGATAAATACCATATGATATCACTTGTATGTGGAATCTAAAATATAGCATAAATGAACCTATCTAGAAAACAAAAATAGACTCACAGACATAGAGAACAAACTTGTGGTTGCCAAGGGTGGTCGGGGGTGGGGGGGTGTAAAATAAATTAAATAAAATGTTAAGAACTAAAAAAAAAAGTTGAGAGGGAGGATTTTGCATCATTAACTACTTCAGATTATCCTATAGATCAAAACAGTATACAGTTCAAAAACAGTATATCAAATCATAATGATTTCTAAACTTTACCCCAAAAGGAATTTTACTGCATTTATCATGGGTTGCTATTACAGTTAGTCTCCTGTCTTAAGGATCAAGTTTTAACTATTGAAGAGTTTTGCTAGTATATGTGATACAGAGGATAATAATTCAATAAACTGAAAATACACGGCTAAAATTCAGATTGAAAACCACTAATAGTTGTTAATGCAATATAAAAAGAGGAAGGAAATTGGATATCTTTATGAAGTAACAAATTGTCAAGCAACATCTATGTTTTGGTGTACCTCATTTTAAACAATATATCCCCAAAATTACTTTGAGTCATTACTTTAGGAATTTTACTTACCTTTACTTTGGACTACTTGTTACTGCCACTTTCACACACCAGGCATTGGTACATGGCCCTTCCTCAGTCTAGATTACCTAAATTTCAAATTTGTATTTTCTCCTTCCTCTTTGCTAGAGAAAAGTCTAAAGACAAGTATTTCATACTTTTAGTTTATATTAATCCTGATTCTTCTAGACACTCTCCCACCCTCAAATGTAAATGCTTACTGTTTTGCAGAAGTCAATTTCTCCATCCTAACTAAATGAGTTTACCTCTGGAATTCTGCAGAATTTCTTGTGATTGGTTCCATAGAACTAAAACTGAAACTCATTCTTCACTTCAACAGTTAGTTGGCTATATCCCAAAGTATTCTTATACAAAATAAGAGAATAGAAATAATTAGCAATTGCTTTGAGCATATTAATTTCCTTATGTCCTTTATTTACCAAACAGGTTACCATACAAAATATGAAAAATATTCAATAATTGTATTGTCTACTCAGGCTGCTATAACAAAATACTATAGGCTGAGTGGCTTAAACAAGAGAAATTTATTTTCTCTTAGTTCTGGAAGCTGGGAAGTCCAAAATTAAGGTGCCAGCAGGCTTGATACCTCACGAGGGCTCTCTCCTTGGGTTTCAGACAACCACCATCTCACTGTGTGCTCACAAGGCCTATCCTCAGTGTGAACATGTGGAGAGAAAACAAGAGCACTCTCTCTCTTCCTCTTCTTATAAGGCCACAATCCTATTAGATTAGGGCCCCACCTTTATGACTTCATTCCTTAATTATCCTTAATTAACCTTAATTATCTCCTAAAGATTCTATCTCCAAATACAGTCACACTGGAGTTTACAGCGTCAACATAAGAATTTTGGAGGTGACACAGTTCAATTCCTAGCAACAGGCAGACTACCAAGAAATGCAGCAAAAAATATTTGTGGCATGATAATTAAATATTATAAACATCTTAAATTGAGAACACCTATATTTAAAAGTCATGCATCAGATTTAGTAATGCGTCAGATTTTAAGTACAGCCATACTGATGGCAAAGAGATGAGTGTTGAACAGTGGCATAATTTGTTTTTTGTGTAATAGGGACAAATAATTTCTACAAATGCACATATCATTGCACTAATTTTAGATTGGTTTAGAGAAAACTTGGCTGGTGTGGGTGTGGAGAGGAGTGAAGAAGCCTTAATTCATTTGACCATGGTTAATACTGGGGGTATAATAAAAATTCTCTGAGTGCAATGGAGCTCAAGTAGGTACTCCATGAGTGGAGTACAGAAACTTTAGTATTTGAGCTATTACCACTATTATATGCTTTGTATATTGTTTGTTTGTTTGTTTTAACACTGTCTACTCTTCATTAGTTTAGATATGAATCAAAGCAGTGAAGGATGTATGAAAAAGATTAGCAATGTGAATATTGACAAACTTATAAATGACTTCTCACAGATAGAAAAGGTATGTAATGATATCAAACAGCTGTAGAATATAAGGAAAAGTGGAACAGATTTTGCCAATGGAGGGAGTTGGGAAGAAAAAAATGTACAAAAAAATAAGCAAGGTAAAAATAATGGAAATGCATTTTGCTAAGCCCCTCTCTCTCATTTTTAAAATCTGTATTTAAAACATGTGGTTTTGGCTCGTTTATACTAATACATCAACATGTTTGGGGGGCAAGGGAATGAATAATTGATACACTTTTGCTAAACTTAAAGGGGAAATACATGTGTAAGTACCCAGGATGTCCATAAATTCAAGAATGGTTTAGTAAGAATTGAAGTAGACTCAATCCTCAATCTCTTGCCATTATGACTAACTTTTAATTTTTTAGTCTTTCCTATTTTATTTGTTCCCTTTTGCTTCTCTTTTGCCTAAAAGCAGACTTGTTTAAACTCCCCCTCCCCAACTCTGGACAAATTACATGGTAGACCATACCCACAAGTATATATTAGGCTTTTTCTCTCCTCCTCTGTCTGGGAGAGGAGTAGGAATAGCTGTTGAGAAATGTAGATGGATAAATTAAAGACTTGGGAGGTGGATTTGTGAAACAGGAATAGGAGCGGGAATAATACCTACTTCTATTTTCTCTCCTTTTCTTATCATCCTTCTCTATTCCTTCTTTTCCTCTGTACGATTTAGTATTGCCATAATGAAAGAATTTTCGTGACAATGGGTATTTTGAGACATGAGCTTTTTTTTCAACGATGAACCTGGGTTTTCTTAACCAAGCGGTTCTGACCAAAGTAAGAGAGAAAGAGAAGGAAATAAGCACTTTGGTGGGAGAAGAATTTGTACAAAGTATTTGAAGATTAATTTGGAATTAGCTCTTATATTCTTAGACATTTTAAATAAGAAATATTGTCCATTTTTTGATGTTATAATGATATTGTGATTGTATTTTTGAGTCATCTCTTAGAGATGCATATAAATGATAATATTTATGGATGGAACAATATAATGGCAAGGAGTTGCTTTGAGATAAATTCAAAAGTGTTGAGACTAGGGATTGGGTAAAGGTACAGATGATACAGGACAGGTCATGAATTGATTTTTGAAGGTGCTTGAAGGATACATGGCAGCTGTTTCACTATTCACAAACATATCAAAGAGATATGTTGAAGAATATTTATTCATTGTCTATAATAGCAAAAAGTGGGAACAGCACAAATCTTCCTCAGTAGGGAACTATTTAAATAAATTATATTCATGAATGAAACAATGCAGCTGTTAAAAAGAATGAGGCAGACCTTTATGTGCTTATGTGACATCATCTCCAAGAAAATAGTACTAAGTGGAATGGAACATCCAAGGTACAGAACAGAGTAAATACGACCCTTTCCTGTAGTTTTATAGTCACAAAATATTTTGGAAATATTTATAAGGAATCGTTAATCGAAGGACTGGAGGTTGAATAGTTGGAAAGAAGGAGGTTCAAATTAGATCATATTTTTACTTTTTATAACTTTTCATAAGTATTCATCTGTTTTAACTTTTTATCATCTTACTCTTTAAATTAAAGATAAATTAGAAAGTTGGCTTATTTAAGAATATATACCAGGCTTAATTATTAGACTCTCAGGTATTAAATGGTTTGTATTTTCATTAGTCTTCGTATCTTTAGGTAAAAAATCAAAAGAGCAGCATTGATTTAGTGGTAATATGTATTCTGTTTCTTCTGTAGAGGATGATCGAAAACAGTGGAAAGAACAATATACTGGATATGCAGTTGGAAAAAGCTAACTGTTTATTGAAAGTAATGCAAACAAAGGAGGTCGCAATTAAAGAAGGTTAGTTCTCTGCTGCCTACAGAAATAGTAATTCTAATGAGTGTGCTTTTTGCTGTAACAGTGATTTTACATTTGTAAAATATTTTAAATTCACACAGAACTTTCCAGACTATCATTTCATTTTATCCTTAATATAAACCTGAAAGACAGATAGGACTGGTATTACTATTCCACCTTGGTAATGAAGAAACAAAAGAAGGTAATCTGGGGCTTCCCTGGTGGCGCAGTGGTTGAGAGTCTGCCTGCCGATGCAGGGGATGTAGGTTTGTGCCCCGGTCCGGGAGGATCCCACATGCTGCGGAGCAGCTGGGCCCATGAGCCATGGCTGCTGAGCCTGCGCGTCCAGAGCCTGTGCTCCGCAATGGGAGAGGCCACAACAGTGAGAAGCCCGCGTACCGCAAAAAAAAAAGAAGGTAATCTGTCTGAGTCCAGTCAGCTAAGAAATGGCTAATCCAGGGACTTCCCTGGATTTGGCGGTACAGTGGTTAAGACTTCGCCTTCCAACGCAGGGGGTGCAGGTTCAATCCCTGGTCAGGGAGCTAAGATTCCCACATGCCTCGCAGCCAAAAAACCAAAAACATAAAACAGAAGCAATATTGTAACAAATTCAATAGACTTTTTAAAAAATGGTCTACATCAAAAAATCTTAAAAAGAAATGGCAAATCCAAGGCTCAGTCCAGGTTTTCAAACACATGGAAAAAGTACAGTTGAATTCTTGCCTCACAATTACACCAGAAGAAATGTGAGATGGGTCAAAAATTTTAGTGTTAAAAATGGGCTGTCCTACTCTTGCACTGCTGGTGGGAATGTGAATTGGTTCAGCCACTGTGGAGAACAGTATGGAGGTTCCTTAAAAAACTACAAATAGAATTACCATATGACCCAGCAATCCCACTACTTGGCATATACCCTGAGAAAACCAAAATTCAAAGAGAGTCATGTACCAAAATGTTCATTGCAGCTCTATTTACAATAGCCAGGACATGGAAACAACCTAAGCGCCCATCATCGGATGAATGGATAAAGAAGATGTGGCACATATACACAATGGAATATTACTCAGCCTTAAAAAGAAATGAAATTGAGCTATTTGTAATGAGATGGATAGACCTAGAATCTGTCATACAGAGTGAAGTAAGTCAGAAAGAAAAAGACAAATACCGTATGCTAACACATATATATGGAATTTAAGGGAAAAAAATGTCATGAAGAACCTAGGGGTAAGATAGGAATAAAGACGCAGACCTACTGGAGAACGGACTTAAGGATATGGGGAGGGGGAAGGGTGAGTTTTGACAGGGCGAGAGAGAGTCATGGACATATACACACTAACAAACATAGTAAGGTAGATAGCTGGGGGGAAGCAGCCGCAAGGCACAGGGATATTAGCTCGGTGCTTTGTGACAGCCTGGAAGGGTGGGATGGGGAGAGTGGGAGGGAGGGAGACGCAAGAGGGAAGACATATGGGAACATATGTATATGTATAGCTGATTCACTTTGTTGTAAAGCAGAAACTAACACACCATTGTAAAGCAATTATACCCCAATAAAGATGTTTAAAAAAAAAAAAAAAAAAAAAAATGGGCTGTCCTAGTCTGAAGCTCTCCCCTCACTTCTTGGACGTCCACGCCATGCGCTCAACTGAGCTCCCAGCAGCTGCCATCCGCACTGCCTCTCCTTGCTCTATACGTTCTCTGTGCACCCATCAGCCCTCAGGGAGCCTGGGAGCCTGGGCACCCAGCCTGGCACGGTGCTACTCATTGAGAAAGCGGCATTTCTCTGCGGCACAAAGGTCTGAGACTGCACTCAGATGAACCAGCTGCAGTGGAAACTTTGCCCCAGGCCTGGTAGTGCTGGGCTTACCATGCAACCCGTTCCAGGCATCAGGAGAACACCAACTACCAAGAGAGCCTGAATTCCCTCAAGCTCATCAGAGATGGTCACGCTTTTCCAGAAATGTGTGATGAATGGCACGCAGATGCACCTGCTTTGCATCTTCCTGTGGAAGGCCTTGCCCTAGCCCGCTGACAACCGCTGTTTTCAACAGATTCCAAGCTCATCACCTGGGCTCTGTGTGCTGCAACGCTGTTGCCTGGAAGTTAGAGAAGTTCCCCCAAAGGTGTGTCTGTGCCCAGCATGGAAGCCCTGCTGTCCCAGGAGCCCAGCTGTGCCTAGGGCTCCCCTCCTACCTCTGCTGCTTGCCAGTCACAGTGCTGCCCTCTGTGGGGGTCTCGTCCATAAGGTATTTCCTCTACACCTGCGTGCAGAAGCCACCTGATAACCAGGAAGATCCCCCTAGACGGATGCTAGTCCTGTCCATCCCAGTCTTCCCTTTGCCAGACCGAGGGTCCTTACTAATAAAGAGCTGGGCATCAGAAAAAGAAAAAAGAAGAAGAAGCTGTATACATATAATTCCTCACTACGTCAACTGAGAGGGCATAAAATCAGTAGGAACAAACGAACCTAGCACCAAGATCTTGGTTTCTAATACCGTCTTATAATAAAAGGAACCAGGGCTCCTTGAAGAAATGGTTGATTCTAAGACTGGGGCAAGAAATATATAAGATGAGTCTAAAGCATCTTGTAGTACCAGAAAATAAGAAAGTGCTCAAAAAGAAAAAAAAAAACTCCACAATGATAGGGGTATTTAAAGGGATAAAGGACCCAGGTGAAAAAGTTCTCAATGACCAAAGCTGGAATGATTTGAACAACAAAATAGATAAAGTAGTATTGGATTATAACTCAAAGTATATAATAAATATCCACAAGTACATACTGATAAAAATAAATGATTAAATAAATAAATGGGGATGAAGAGATAAATCTCTGCAGAATTCCAAATAACTTATGTAAGTGACTTGGCCTCAAGGAAGTATATCATAACACCCCACTCATCAGGTGTGGGCTGTGTATAGTGACTTTCTTCACTATAGGGAAACATACAGAATGGAAAAGGAGGTGGTGGAGAATAACTATATAGTGGAAAAATCTGACATACACGACCTAAGGCAAGTAATCAAGGTCAACTTGGTGTAATGTTGATAGTATATACCTTTGCTATGATGTGATGAAGATGGCACTCTACCTCTATGTTCTTCCCCCCCATAACCTCATCTAATCATGAGATAAGCATCAGACAGATTCACATAGAGGGACATGCTACAAAATACCTGGCCAGTACTCTGCAAAACTGTTAAGGTCATCAAAAACAAGAAAACTCTGAGAATCTATCACAGCAAAGAGAACCCAAGGAAGACATGACATCTAAATGTAATGTGGGGCTTCCCTGGTGGCGCAGTGGTTGAGAGTCCGCCTGCCGATGCCGGGGACACAGGTTCGTGCCCCGGTCCGGAGGATCCCACATGCCGCGGAGCGGCTGGGCCTGTGAGCCATGGCCGCTGAGCCTGCGCGTCCGGAGCCTGTGCTCCGCAACGGGAGAGGCCACAACAGTAAGCGGCCCGCGTACGGCAAAATAAATAAATAAATAAATAAATAAATAAATAAATAAATGTAATGTGGTATTGTGGATGGAATCGTAGAACAGAAAAAGGACATTAGGTAAAAAGAAAATCAGAATAAAGCATAGATTTTAGTTAATAATAGTGTATCAACATTGGTTCATTAATTATAGCAAATATACTGTACTAAAGTAAGATGTTAATAATAGGGGAAACCAAGTATAGAATATTTGGCAACTCTCTGTAATATCTTCCCAATTTTTCTGTACATTTAAAACTGTTCTAAAAAATAAAGTTAATTAAAGGTCAAAAAATGAAGCCACACACACACAAAAAAAAAACTAGAAGAGAATATAGGGGGTTTTGTTTTTAAGAACTGAGAAAGCCTTTCCAAGAGTGACATCTACCAGTGGATATCTGGTTAAATAAATTATGGTATGTTTATTTAACGAAATACTATGTAACTGATAAAAAAATGAAGTACCTTTATATGATATAAAAATCTCCCACATATAGTAAATGAAAACAACAATGTACACAACAGTATATTATCATTTTTATAAAAATATATATTAATGCACACACAAACACCCTCTCCCCTGTATATTTGTATATCTCTGGAAAGATAAACAACGTCCCGGTAACTGCTTGCTTTGAGGGGAAGGAAACTGGTTAGTTTGGGGGCAGAGATTGGCGAGATAGTCACTTTTCACTAAACTTGTGTTTCATGTGTATGTATTACTTGAAAAACATAATCAAATACTTCTTTAAAATCCAGTTATACTTATTCTAAATCTAATGGCCTTTTTGCTGAATAATACGCAGTAGAAGTGAAAGAACAAGTGAGAATGATATCTTAGAAAGCAAAATGTGTACGAATTCACTTAGAGAGGAAGAACAAACTACATATAATGATTGGACTTGTTCAACAATAAAGAATGATATTTTATTTTCTTCACTTGATACCAGAAAAACAATGTCTTTGCCAGCTCAGGATGGTATAATATTGATATTGAGGATCATATACTATTAAAAAAAAAAACCTTTTCATACATAATTGTATTTAATATTTACAATTGCTTTATGAAATAGATATTAATGCCCAAATTGCTTGTTAATGATAGAGCCTAAATGTGACCTCAGAATAATCACTGATTTACTAAATTATACAGTATGAGCAGTAGCTTAATATTCAGAGCTCTAGTTTTTAAGAATTGGATAGGATAGTATACTTCAAATTACACTGTAAAGTCCAACAGAAATGATAATGCCGGTAAAGATTTGCAAAGAGAATTAAAAGCTATTATTCTAAAATAATGAATGATAGTCTATTGATACCTTTTGAAGAATTCCTTATTGAGCCAGTTTCCTTTGTTTTTTTTTAAAAAAAAAAAAAAGGTGTGTTGAGAGAGCCACCTTGTGTTCTAAATTTGAAAATACACATTTTGGGAACATTCAGTATACTTTCAGTTTCAGGGCTCTGTTTTCAATTTGCTGATTACTGAGGTACCATATTTCATAAATGCTGGATTCATGCTTTTAAAGGCACAAAGACAAGTGATGGCAGGATCTATGCCTCCATTTTTAATTGTAGCAGCTGATACAGTACCATACATGAAGTAGGTAATGTCAGTTGTCACTTAACCATCATTCTATTACTGAGAAAAAAAATGGATGATGGTGGGAACTTTGTCTGAGCTGGTGGTGGGGAAGGTAGAGGGGGAATGGGGAGGAGTAGAACCTTATACTTGCATAAAGATTTTAACTTCTACAAAATACTTTCATTTCTATTAGTGTAGTTGAAAAAAGTACATGGAGACTGAGTGCAAGACCTCTAACTGAAAGGTGAAGTTTTGAATTCTCCCCTCACAGTACTGGTTCTTTCAGTTAGTTAATAAATACAAAAACTATTGAACACCTATGAAATAGTTACCACTTTAGAAGCAAGGAATATCAAAATAAATATCTTTACCTGAAAGAGTTCACTATCTAGTGGGAGAAACCACAAATAACTAAAATGTAATGTGAACAATGGAGAAAAGCAATATATACAAATTGCTATGGGACACAGAGGAGAGAAATAGTAACAACAACAATAACAATGTTGAATATTTGTGAGTGAATTTAGAAAGTATATTTTTTCATTTGTTTGTCAGAACAGTCTAATGTATGAGAATAGTAGCTTACCCAGAGTGTCATAGCTACAAAGTAAAGAAAACTCTAATCTGGTTCCTCTGATTCCAAATTTCATGGTTTCATCAGCATATCCTACAATTCCTGAGGAAGTACTGAATTAAGAACACAGGATTTGAAATGCGAAAAACCTGTGTTCAAAACTAGACCTCCCATATACTGTGGAATCTTTGTTAAGTAACCAGACCTCTATGGGTGACTTCCTCCCTTTGCAAAATCACAATAATTATACCAACTTCTCAGTATCAGATGGAATACTGATTATGATGTTTGTAATGTACTTAGTGTAATGCCTGGCAGGGTAAACATTCAATAATAGTACTTTATTATACCTAGACAATTTTTATTGTTAGACACAAATGTGGTATTTAATATTTAACCATCAAAACAGGTACCCAACTAAAATGGAAACTAGTCAGTGTGTCACACTAATGCATAGTGCCTGAATATCGGCCGTGGGCCTCTAAAACAAAAAGAAAGAGCATAAGGTTCAATATTTATTAGCTGTTAAGCCAAGCACATAAGAATGAAATTGCCCTAATCTTTCTTTTTAAAAATATTGTTATTCTTTATGAAGTTTTCATCATTATATATTTAGCTAGTATAATTACAAACTTAAACTAGTACAACCTAGGTTTCTCAAATTTATAGTAAAAATGTGATAGCAATAACTATCACAGAGTCTGTCTCTGGCTCTGTTCTTGCCCCCTTTCCAGGGCCTCCCACCTACTCAAATTACTCTGAAGAAGTGGTCTTGCGCTGGTCTTCTTGGTGGTAGTAAAGTAGTTAGAATCATTGACTTTGGTGCTGGACTGCTGGAGTTGATGTTATAGCTCTCCCATCTACTATTTATAACTTTGGATAATTTGCAAAACTTCTGCATATCAATTTCCTCATATGTAAAATGAGGCAAATACTAGGACCAATGTCATAGGGTTAAGAGGGTTAAATGATTTAATATTTGCAAAGCACTTTGAATATCAATACAATATTATTTTCACACCACAGTTTCTCCACTTATTCCTTTCTTACTATGATATTGCCTGTCAATCAATCAATCACTTAACAAATATTTATGGAAAGACTATTATGGACCACAACTGTTCTAAGTACTAAGGAGAAATAGTAAAAAAGAAAATAGTTCCTGCTATCCTGGAACTTACAGCCAAGTGAACTGATTAAAGTTACAGAAGTTTCCACCACTGTTGCTTACCGTCAGCTGTTGCTGGTGATAACCAAGGGTATACTGAAAGCTTATATGCACATGTCAGGGCACTAATGCTTGCAAAGGAGGTTCCATCTCCCATTATGCAAGAAGACATTGGCACCAAAGTTGCTGATGCCTTGTAACTCAGCACATTGAGTTTTTACTTTTATTGCTACTCCCTTGCTCTAGGACTCAGGCAAAGAGGACAGGTTAAAGAACAGTGAGGAAGAAAAGCATTATTTTCTCCCAAATGACACCTTCTCATCAGCTCTATTTTCGAACAGAACTTAATGTTCCTTGACTCTCTTTCCTTAGAATGTTCTTTTATGGAAAATTCACTTGGATACACACCTCATAGTTCTCCAGACATGTCCAAATGTGCCTTACTTCTAGGGCAGATGTTGCTAAGTCACATGGTGGGGAATCCCTACATACTGGGTTTATCGTGCCTTAGAAAACTCATTACTAAATCCTGGAGTGCATTTGACTTAAAGAGTGCTTAAAGAGTGATGAAAAGGTATTTATTTTATAATTTATTTTGAGATATCTGGTTGCTTTATTAGGTCTCATAATTGTCAATTAAATATTATTTTAAGTGTCTCAACTTTGAGATAATAATTCCAAAATGAAAGCAAATAAATTTATCTTTTATGTTTTAGAATGTGCTACTCTTCATAATATGATAAAAGGGCTACAACAGACCATTGAATATCAACATAATTTGAAAGGTAAGTTAGAAAAAAAAAGTAAAATCTAAAAAAATAAGATATATTTAAGCACCTTTAAGAATAGAGAGTTTTCATAAACAAAATGAAAAGGCAACCCTCAGAATGGGAGGAAATATTTGCAAATGAAGCAACTGACAAAGGATTAATCTCCAAAATTTACAAGCAGCTCGTGCAGCTCAATATCAAAAAAATAAACAACCCAATCCAAAAATGGGCAGAAGACCTAAAAAGACATTTCTCCAAAGTAGATATACAGATTGCCAACAAACACATGAAAGAATGCTCAACATCACTAATCATTAGAGAAATGCAAATCAAAACTACGAGGTATCACCTCACACATGATCAGAGTGGCCATCATCAAAAAATCTACAAACAATAAATGCTGGAGAGGGTGTGGAGAAAAGGGAACACTCTTGCACTGTTGGTGGGAATGTAAATTGATACAGCCACTTTGGAGAACAGTATGGAGGTTCCTTAAAAAACTAAAAACAGAACTACCATACGACCCAGCAATCCCACTACTGGGCATATACCCTGAGAAAACCATAAATCAAAAAGAGTCATGGGGGGGGGGGGGCTTCCCTGATGGCGCAGTGGTTGGGAGTCCGCCTGCCGATGCAGGGGACACGGGTTCGTGCCCCAGTCCAGGAAGATCCCACATGCCGTGGAGCGGCTAGGCCCGTGAGCCATGGCCGCTGAGCCTGAGCATCCGGAACCTGTGCTCCGCAACGGGAGAGGCCACAGTAGTGAGAGGCCCGCGTACCGCAAAAAAATAAAAAATAAAAATAACATTATTATCTACATGGAAAATCTAAAATATTCAACAAAAAAAAACTTCTAGAACTAAGTGATTACAGCAAGGTTGAGCTATACAAGATTAATATACAAAGGTCAATTGTTTTCCTATATACTAGCAATGAACAAGTGGAATTTGAAATTTAAAACACAGTATTTGGGGCTTCCCTGGTGGTGCAGTGGTTAAGAATCCGCCTGCCGGTGCAGAGGACATGGGTTCAAGCCCAGGTCTGGAAAGATCCCACATACCACGGAGCAACTAAGCCTATGCACTGCAACTACTGAGCCTGTGCTCTAGAGGCTCTGAGCCACAACTACTGAAACCTGCGCACCTAGAGTCCATGCTCTGCAACAAGAGAAGCCACCGCAATGAGAAGCCCGCACACCAAAATGAAGAGCAGCCCCCGCTCGCCGCAACTAGAGAAAGCCCATGCACAGCAACGAAGACCCAACACAGCCAAAAATAAATAAATAAATAATTTTTTAAATTAAAAATAAAAAATAAAACACAATACTATTTACATTAGGACCTCCCAAAATGAAATAGTTAGGTATAAATCTAACAAAATATGTATAAGATATATATAAGAAAAACTACAAAACTTTGATACAGTAAGTCAAAGAAGAACTAAATAAATAAAGAGATAGTCCATGTTCATGGAAAGGAAGATTCAATATTGTCGAGATGTCAGTTCTTTCCAACTTGTTCTATAGATTCAAAGTGATCCCAATTAATATCCCAGCAAGTTACTTTGTGAATATGACAGAGTATGGATAATACAGAACTTGGAATTATTGTTATCCAGGTCTAATGTCTCATTCAGTCCTGTCACTGATCCCAGTTGGGCACTGAACTCAAGTCCTGACCTCTATCTCATACTGATTCCCAGTTCCAGTCCTGGCTCCAATCCTACTTCTGGCCTAATTTTAGCTCTGAACACCTTTAATGTCTGGCTCAGGTAGAGATCCTGACTCTATTTTGAACTCTCACCATGCACTATACCAGGATTGGCTCTTTCCTGATCTAAGTATATCTGATTTTCCTAAAAACACCTAGAGGTTAACAAGAGTGAATACAGAAAACTGTGAAGCACCACTCCTTCTCCATCATCCTTCATCAAGAGAAACATTTTGGTTATATACAAAAAATGTCAATTATGATAGGTGTGAAGCAGTAGGACAAGTTAAAGATGCAAAACTACATTTTAATTAATTTCATTTCTTCTTATTTAAGTTTTACA
The DNA here is from genome assembly GCF_008692025.1 of Phocoena sinus. Taxonomy (NCBI): domain Eukaryota; kingdom Metazoa; phylum Chordata; class Mammalia; order Artiodactyla; family Phocoenidae; genus Phocoena; species Phocoena sinus. Next base: position 138,121,607 of record NC_045765.1, on the reverse strand, counting down.
TGGAAAGGCATTATATAAATACAACTGTGGTTCTTAATAATGTTGCTGAAAGCTAAAACCTCCCTTTCTTTCTAGCTTAGGATATCACTCATCTTCTCTTTTGACAGTAGTTTTGTTTCCCTCACCCATTCTGCAATACAAACTATACTAATCCTCACATACAGATCAATCCAACCATACACTGTTTTACTTACATTGCTACAGCTACTGAAGGCTATTGGTGAAAAATCATACACTGCAGACTTCTTTTAATTTTTGAGACCCAGTATCACTTATACCCTTAATTTATCTTGGCTTTTTAAATTTTCATCCTTTAAACACCCAACTTTAAATGTTTCTTTCTCTTTCAACCTACTTTACTTTCTATATCACAGAAAAAAATGAAAGCTGTCAGGTATAAACTACCTCATTGCCTGTCATCTACCACCCCTTCTTCCCACTGCACTTTCTCCAATGTATTCACACACAGGCATATCCTTCCTTCCTTCCTCATTAGCTTAGAAAAAAGAAAATCCTTCTTTTCCAAAGTTTATTTCTCTGCATGGGTTTAACTTTCATCTCTCTTCACCTCTCTCTTCTGGGATGTTGCATCTTCAGTTGTCTCTTCTTTTCTCTCTTTCATTTCCCTCTTTCTATTGGCCATTCTTCTCAGCACTTAAACAACTCAGATCTCTCCCACCTTTTCAACAAACAAGACAAAGTTTTCTTGACTTTGGGTTTATTCCCTCCAATTACCCTCACTCTTTCCTTTTATAATCGAATCTCAAGGGAATAGTCTGCACTCACTCTCTCCATTTCCTTACCTTCACCTAGTCTTCAACTTAGAACAATTGAACATCTCCCAGAGTTTTCAGATTCAAAGTTCTTTCATTTTATCTTTTTACTGCATTTATTGCCATTGATTATAACCCCCTTAAACTCTCTTTTCTTAGTAACACGCTCACCTGCGTCTCTGGACACTTCTTCTTAGTCTTCTCTATAGGATAGTCTTCCTTTGGCCACCTCTAAATGTTTCTCAGCCTACAAGAAATATTCTCCTGGATACCTCACGCATTTCAAATTTGGCGTGGTAAAGATCTAGATTCATCACTTCACTCCTAAAAATCTTCCCCTTTTAATTTTTCCCAAACCAATGAACAGTTTTCAACCACTCAAATCAGAAAACTAGAAGGCAAACGTTCCCTTTTCTCTTTTGCCTCTGCTATCCAATCGGTCACTAAGTCTCCTGTTAATTCTATCATCTAAAAGTTATCTTTATTTTCCTTTTGTCTCCTACTGCCAGTGACCTAATTTAGGCTCCTGTTATTTCTTACTTGATCACTTGTTACTGATATCCATTCCTCTGGGGTTAATCCCCACCCCCATTCATCCTCTGCACTGCCGGATAATCTTTTTAACATGTAACTAATCATTTCACTTCACTGTTCAAAATTCTTTGATGATTCTGTAACCTATAAAATAAAATTCAAAGCTATTCATATAGAATATGTCTACCTCCTATTAGGCTACATCTCCAACATTTTCCTTAAAATTTACACTCCAACAATACTGTATTTGAATTGTAATTTTCCCAAATTTGCTATATTCACTCAAGCCCAAAGTCTTCTGTGCAGTTTTCTGTATCTGGAACACATTCCTCCAACTTATCATTTAAGTCTCAGCTCAAGTGTTTCCTCTTCTACAAATCCTTTCCTGACTTCAAGCTGACCTAAGCTTTTCTTCCACAGCTCCCCGCCATATTTCAGACACACTGCCATTACAGAGCAATTATCATAGCATATCATAACTATTTACACATCTGTCTCACCACTAGGCTGTAAGTTCTTTGAGGAGAAATAATTTTTTTGTTTCAACATTCCCAGTGTCATGCACAGAGTCTGGTGTGTAGTTGATGCTGTATGAATGTGTTGAATACATACATGAATGGAAACTTGAAATGTTAAACATATTCCCATATTAATTTAAAAGTTCTATATATTAGGATATTCACTGATGTTTTTTACACAGGTGAAAACGAACAACTAAAAAGAAATGCTGATCTTATGAAAGAAAAGTTAAAAACTCATGAACAGGTGAGTTTGTGTGTCTTCATATTCAATCAGATCCCTGTGGAGCATTGTCTTCCCAAATTAGAAAAAATAAAGTAGTTTTTTTCATTAATAAAGACAGCCAAGGGCTTCCCTGGTGGTGCAGTGGTTGAGAGTCCGCCTGCCAATGCAGGGGACTCGGGTTCTTGCCCCGGTCCGGGAAGATCCCACATGCTGCGGAGCAGCTGGGCCCGTGGGCTATGGCCGCTGATCCTGTGCGTCTGGAGCCTGTGCTTCGCAACGGGAGAGGCCACAACAGTGAAAGGCCCACGTACCGCCAAAAAAAAAAAAAAAAAAAGACAGCCAAAATTTTTAGAGCAAATATATATGGGAGTGCCAGACTTTTTACTGTAGAATATACTCAATTAGCACTTTAAAACTTTTTTATAATAAAGTGAATGTCTTCAATATTTAGAATTTGAGTAATTTATTGCAATTTTATTGTACCATCTAAATGAAGACAGCATTTTATGTGGATCACCAATTAATTTTCTCCCAAGGGCCAACATACCCTCTGCTGTTTTCTTCTCTCCTATAAGAGCAGTGCCATGATGGCAATTACAGAACGTAAAACACAGTACTTAGAACATAAAAGGTCCTCAGTAAATGTAAGTTCCCACCCCTCTGCCCTGTGGGAAGTTTATTATGCTAGTTTTTTCTCATCTCCAGAGAGCCAATATGTCAAACTCTGGCAGACCTAAAATTTCCAAAACTCAACTTGGATCTGTATCCAGCTTAGAATTTCAACTTGAAGGATCATCTCTATTTCAATCTGGTTCTTCACTTGAGGAGCCTTTGAAGAAATACAGGCTAATTCTGTAACCCTTCCAGGGCTTCTGGGTAATACTCAGGAGTAATGAATGGCAACCGACTGTGCTCTTGGAAAATTTAGCTTCTCATCACCAATTCTGAAATAATTTAAATATCTCTGGATTATATCCCATCCTTTATTTTTCCTTTCCTCTGTTTCCTTTATTTTTCCACCATTTTCATATCTTGCCTCTAGAGTTCAACAATAAATGTGAAGTCAGGGTGTAACTGGGACAGAGCGAAAGGAGGAAAATTTTTGCCTCTTTTCTCTTCTAAAATGTCAAGTCATAGAATACTGCTTTATCTAGAATACTATGAATTTTCAGAGGGATGGGAATTACAGAGAAAATGCCATGATCCAAGATTCTGAACTTATTAATCGCTGTCCAAAGCAAACTAAAGATCACCTCAATCCAATGAAAATTCTCTAGTACAAAACCTCCAGGCACATCCAAAACATATGGAGAACCACTCCCTAGAAACAAACTTAGGAGTTACTTAACGGCCATATTTATGGAATATGTTAAGAATTATTAAGTTTTATAAGAACAAAAATATAACCAGAAGCTGTCCGTTGGAATTTAAAGTTCCCAGAAAGCAAATGAAAAGAAGGCAACCAAGAATAACTTGTTGGAACTTTGTCCTCTTAAAAAGAAGAAAGGATTGGACTCCTTGGGGCTGGCACAGGCTAAACTAGGGGAGAAGAACCTAATTAGATACAGCCTGGCCCCAGCCCAGACATTTAGGATAGCCTTATGCCTCAAGGCTGCAGTGAAAATCCTGGGTCTTACCAAATTAATGGAAACATTTCAGGTGGCAAAGTCAATGGGGAAAAGATACATAGATTTGTCTCTTGTGGTTTCCCAGGGCAGCAACTGCTTAATGCAACCATCTGAGTCAGGAGAAGTTTATGAAAGGCACTCTATAGTTCCCCATCTAGAAATCTAGATACAAACATAGGAAAAATAGCAGTTTATGAGATTCACCCCTTTAGTCACCTGCCCAGCTTTAATCAAAGGCAATGGTTGGATATGTTCAGCCATTCCTGCAAGTTGCCTGGCAAAAAAACATAGCCCAAGTAGGACTCCTGACTATATCCCCTTGAATTTTTGATAATCTAGAGGAGCTATTCACTGGGTCGAGGCTAAGAACCTCTGACTTAATTCTTATTTGCACTCTCATTCATTCAAAATATATATATCAAGGGATATACGCTAGGAGTTAGGAATACAACAGTGAGTAAAAACAAAGTCCCTGCTTTTATGGTGTTTAGAGATTTTTCTGGGCCTCTTGCCTTGATCGTTGTCTCTTTCTTACTATCCCACCTCACTTTTATTCTTCCTGCTTTCCTTTTCTCCTGCCTGTGAGTGGTTTCTCTATGTAGAAACATACCTCTGGAAAAATTGTAAATTTTATCTTTGGAGGATTTCTCTCTCAACACCTCTCTCAATGCCACTCTCCGTATTAGCATAATAAATCACTTCTATGCTTCAACAACCTAAGAAACTAACCTCAGGAGGCTGTTGAGCACTTCTCAAACCCCAAATTCATCCTTCTTTAGCCTCCCCATAAAACTAACCCTTACCATAGGTAATGCTTAACCTCCTTCTGGGAATTAGGAATGTTTATATAATTTTCAGAAACAGAAATTCAGCCCACATTCAAAGGGATTCATCCTTCATTAGGGTAAGCTCACAGACCATCAAACAGTTCCTAAAGTTGGCTTTAAAATATAGCTTTGGTGCTTTTTTGACATATTTTAATGCTGTCATGGCATTTATTCATACAATTAAACAAAATATTTTGAGCATCTATGATATGCTCTGAATATAGTGATGAGAATTCAGAGGCAAAGATAAAAAATCATTGTCTCTAGGGCTTCCCTGGTGGCGCAGTGGTTGAGAGTCCGCCTGCCGATGCAGGGGACACGGGTTCGAGCCCTGGTCTGGGAAGATCCCACATGCCGCGGAGCAACTAAGTCCATGTGCCACAACTACTGAGCCTGCGTGTCTGGAGCCTGTGCTCCACAAGAGAGGCCGCGATAGTGAGAGGCCCACGCACCACGATGAAGAGTGGCCCCCGCTTGCCACACTAGAGAAAGCCCTCGCACAGAAATGAAGACCCAACACAGCCATAAATAAATTTAAAAAAAAAAAAATCAGGGGCTTCCCTGGTGGCGCAGTGGTTGAGAGTCTGCCTGCCGGTGCGGGGGACACGGGTTCGTGCCCCGGTCCGGGAGGATCCCACGTGCCGCGTAGCGGCTGGGCCCGTGAGCCATGGCCGTTGAGCCTGCGCGTCCGGAGTCTGTGCTCCGCAATGGGAGAGGCCACGGCAGTGAGAGCCCCGCGTACCGCAAAAAAAAAAAAAAAAAAAAAAAAAAAAATCATTGTCTCTAGATGGTCTCTATCTACTTGGACCAGAAATTGGTCCTTCTCAAAGCTGAGCATTCAAACAATGAACAATATCTTCCCCCTCTAGATATTATTATATACCAAAAATTAATATAAACTGAAAATTTCATCTTTCTAATTAATCAAAAGTTGTCTACACATACTCAAGTTGAAGGATGAATGTATATTTTAATCTTTAGGAATATAAGAATAGTATTGCCAAACTCATGAGTGAAATGAAAATCAAAGAGGAGGGACATAAGACAGAAATAACAAAACTTTATCAAGATATGCAGAAAAAAGGTAAGTTTTAAAATTTACTGAATTCTAAGATACCATAAAACAATTTACACAGATATATAAACTTTTTTCAGTAATTGCCAGTATTCTGAATAAACATTGCCTTGAGACATTTGAATTTAGTTTTTGTTCCTTTATATATATTTATGTGATATAAATTATAACACTTAGAAATTGGACTCATGGAGTTTGCACTTAACATTATTTAATGTGAAATAGTTAATATCATTGTAAAATTAATATAAAATGTATAGTTAACTTTGATATTTATATACTCAGCATATTGAATATAATTTCACTAATGAAATATTCTTCCTTCAGCAAAGTCTCATGAAATTATGTTGAGAGTTAACTGGTTTCATAAAGGTATTAAAAACTTTCTTAATGAGCCTAGATGCACACCATATGCAAAAATTAACTTGGAATGTATGATAAGTCTGAATGTAAACCTACATCTATAAGACAAGTAGAAGAAAGCATAGAAGATAATCTTTGTGACCCTGAGTTAGCCACAATTTCTTAGAAAGAAACAAAAAGTACAAAAAATAAAGGAAAAAAGTTCTAAATTGAACTTCTTCAAAACTATTAACTTCTGTCCTTCAACACTGTTAAGAAAATGAAAAGACAGGCCACATACAGGGAGATAATACTTACAAATGCATAGCTGATAAAGGACTTATGTCCAAAATCTATGAAGAACTCTTATAAGTCAATAAGAAGTCAAACAACCCAGTAAGGAAATGGGCAAAATATTTGGACACTTCCCCAGAGAAATACGGATGAAAAGTAAGCACATGAAAACACACTCAACATAATTGGTTAGTAGGGAAATGCAAATTAAAACCACAATGAGATACCACATCGCACCTTTTAGAACTGCTAAAATCTTCTATAAAACGATCAATACCAAGTGTTGGTGAGGATGTGGAGCTACTGGAGCCCTCATACATTACTAGTGGGACTACAAAATTATAGTCATTTTAGAAAAGAGCTTTGCAGTTTCTTTGGGTTCTCTGAGAAGCAGATGCCTAGACAGAATTAGACATTCAAGAGGTTTGTTAAGGCAAACATTTGTGAGGGTAGATAGGGAGGGAACTGGGGGAGACGGGGTTAGCCGTGGGTTTATGATACAGGTCTAACCTCTGTGAAGAAGAGAAGAAAGGAAGGTGTGTTGGGCAGAAGTCTTAGACTGTGACACACTTATAAGAAAGTTTCAGCAAAGTTGGGCCAAATTTGCCCATCAACCAAGTTCAGCAACTCTCAGGAACAAGTCTGCCTTAGTGTCCCTGCCAAGTTCAGTCACTGGCTAGGAGCAGCTCTTGGGAGTCATGAGCTCAGCATAAACATGGTCATGAAGACAATGAGCCAATTATGTTCCCTGAAGCTGAAGATCTGAAAGATGCATTTTCATGGCCACAACTGTCCCCTCCTTATACTACACATACCTACTTCTCCATAGGAGTTCAGGTAGCAGGTTCTCCATGGTTCTTGTGGATGTTTCTTCCTCAGGAGAAACCTACAAGAGGGATTGTTGAAATGTTCTTCCTCCTAGGGACCTAACCATGTCTTTTCAGCCAGCGGGTTCTAGACCAAAAACGTGGTTCAGACTGGGGGACCGAGCAAAGGATAATAATTTTTAACTGGGGCATGTACCCTCAGCCTCCTGTTCCTCCATTTGGATTCTTTTGTACTAGGTGTTAAGCAGCTTGGCTGCTCATCTATTAACTAACTCTACACCTGTCGAAAATCACGCCCCTTTGGCCGCTCTCTGACCTTCCTGCTCATTATGATAATTGTGGCCTCCTGGGTTTTGGCAGTTAAGCACCATCATCTGGCTTCTACAGCTTGGTGGGGGAGGGGGGACACCATCCGCATAGATATTAATGAGCCCAACTTTATACCCACCTCTTCTGTCAGCCCAAGCTTGCAGATGAGAGCAACCATTGAACTTCTTGGTGGTGCTGGTTTTTCTCTCACCAGCACATTCCTTGTGGTCTTGGTTAATAGTGTGTCTTCTGGGCCCTCCTAAGGAACATGATCTTTTGCTGAGTTATCTTGCCTCACATAACATATCCACTCAAGCATGCCAACTTTCGAGAGCCTTCTTATGCCTTTCTCTACTATCTGCCAGGGCATCTCAGGTATTCCCACTTCACTCAGCTTTGGCCAGGGCTTTCTCTAGAGGTCTAAGGCTACTCTAACAGAGTTTGTCCCATATCCTAGGTCCTTGCTAGGGTATTATGTCCCCTGTCCCTAAAGAGTATGTATCTTCAAGTCAATGATTTCTTGCTTACCTAGTCTTACTTTCAGTCTTCTTCTATCCAGCACCCTCAAAGTCCGTTCTCAAGGGTATTCACATGGCTCTTTCCAATACAACCTAGCTAATTCTTGCGGCTCTCTGGGGTATAATCACTTTCCCCCCTTATCAGCCCCAGCACTCCCCCAACCAGGTTATACTGCGCTTTAACCCTAGTTATTGGCCTAGCAGCCAAAAGAGGAGGGAAGGGCATCTTCTGAGAGGAGCCTCTGCAGCATCTTTCATCAGCTAGCTTAGCGCTAGTTCTTAACAGGAAAAAGTAGGTCTGCAATTTCCGAGCATTTAGGGGAGTTGTCACAGCCAGCATCCTCACAGGTGTTTATCCAGATGTTCCTGTCCTATTTTTCAGGATCTTAGGTGTTCCCAACTAGGACCCTGATTTAGCATAGCAGACCTGTTTTGGCTGAACATTTCAACATCTCTGGAGTTCTGCAACTTTAATGATTAGATTTTCTGTTGCTCAGCTCTACCTGCTCTTCCAACTAGAGTTGGTGAGAGTCTGTTTGTAAGCTATCAAAGAGTCCCTCTGGCTCTCACACCTATTCTTTATGTTTTGTTTTGTTTTCCTTTTCTCTTTTTTTTTTGTTTTATTTTTTTTTATACAGCAGGTTCTTATTAGTTACCTATTTTATACATATTAGTGTATATATGTCAATCCCAATCTCCCAATTCATCCCACCACCACCATCCCCCCACCTTGGTGTCCATACGTTTGTTCTTTACATGTGTCTCTATTTCTGCCTTGCAAACCCATTCATCTGTACCATTTTTCTAGATTCTACATATATGCATTAATATACGATATTTGTTTTTCTCTTTTTTTTTTCTTTTTTTTTTTTGCGGTACATGGACCTCTCACTGTTGTGGCCTCTCCCGTTGCGGAGCACAGGCTCTGGACGTGCAGGCTCAGCGGCCATGGCTCACGGGCCCAGCCGCTCTGCGGCATGTGGGATCTTCCTGGACCGGGGCACGAACCCATGTCCCCTGCATCGGCAGGCGGACTCTCAACCACTGTGCCACCAGGGAAGCCCTGTTTTTCTCTTTCTCTTTCTGACTTACTTTACTCTTTACTCTAGACAGTCTCTAGGTCCATCCACATCTCTGCAAATGCCCCAATTTCGTTCCTTTTTATGGCTGAGTAATATACCATTGTATATATGTACCACATCTTCTCTATCCATTTGTCTGTCAGTGGGCATTTAGGTTGCTTCCATGACCTGGCTATTGTAAATAGTGCTGCAATGAACACTGGGGTGCATGTGTCTTTTTGAATGATGGTTTTCTCAGGTTATATGCCCAGTAGTGGGATTGCTGGGTCATATGGTAGTTCTATTTTAGTGTTTTAGGACCCTCTATACTGTTCTCCATAGTGGCTGTATCAATTTACATTCCCACCAACAGTGCAAGAGGGTTCACTTTTCTCCACACCCTCTCCAGCATTTATTGTTTGTAGATTTTCTGATGATGCTCATTCTAACCGGTGTGAGGTGATACCTCATTGTAGTTATGATTTGCATTTCTCTAATAATTAGCCACACCTATTCTTTAAATCGTTAAATTCTTGTTAACAGCTGTTTCTCATTATCCCTCAGTAGGATGTCAATTTAATTTAGCAGTAACTCTCCAACTCTACTGTCTTTGTGGGCATCCTTTCCCTCTATCTTTCAAATGCCTGAACTATTACACCTGCAAGGCATTCACCTCCACCAGGACATTTCCCCCAGATTACTTCTGGTAAAATCTTCAGCAATCAGAACCCCGTTGTGTACTAGGAACTACCAGTACTCCATATACCACTAATGATGGCTTCCTCGTTTCTTACAAAGCAGTAAGTGCCCCATCATACCTGTTTTCTTGTGCTAGCTCAGGTCCTCCAAGGAGCCGACAAGATGGGAGTAGACAGTCAAAGAAATTTATTGGACAAAATGCTTATGAAGGGAAACGGTGAGGGAGCCAGAAAAAGCTGATGTAGTTCTAGAGTCATCCTGTAATTTGAGGCCTTCTATAACTAGGAACCCAGGATGTGTCCCTCTTTAACCATTATATCTCCTATTTATTCTCTAGGCATTTCGAGAATATTATTCTCTAGATATTTAAGAGTACAAATTATTCATTCAAAAGCATTCAATGGGCAACCTTTGCGTCGCAAGCATTTTTCAGGGGCTTGTTAAAAATATATAAAAGCTACCCTGCATGTAAACAGTTTCTAAAATACATGTTTTTATTAATAAATTCCACTTTCTTGTAGATTGTTTAAAATTCAAAAAAAACTTTTAAGATTTTTGAAATGTTAAGATGAATTTATGTTTTTATGCAGTTGAATTAAGTGAAGAAAAGAATAAAGAACTGATAGAGAAAAAGGAGGTGGAAATCTCAGAGTTAAATGCAAAGTTAAGAACTCAAGAAAAGGAAAAACAAAGTGAAATAATCAAACTACAGCTAGAGGTAAGTGTTTAAGGCTCTGCTAGATTTGAGGATGCATCCCTTAGTCTAGGCCATACTTTGGTTATCTGTCATCAGAGTGAGATAAATTTCAGGATTAGAAACAACCCTGTGAGAGGGCTTCACACACGCTCATTCTTCATCCACCACCTGCAATGCTTAAACCTGGTACAGTACAACTGTTAGCTACACTGCCTTTCAGCACTTGGCCTCAAGGTGGGACTCTTCAGTCATTCAAAAGGTCCTGGTTTCCAGAGAGGGTATTTTCCTCTGACAGCAGAGACAGATAACTCATATTACCTGCATTTTACAACTGAGTCTACGCAGCCTTTTTAGGACTACCATTCCAGCTGTGGGGAGAGTGTTTCCAACCCTTAACATTACTCTCCTCAGCAGAAATTGTGGGACCCTGGTGAACTAACTGGAAATATCTTTTTCTTTATTTAAAATAAAAAGAGACTAATTTGTTCCCAATAAATATGTAGAAATATAGAGGCAGACAAACCAGATTTTTTAAAAGGGACTTTAAATAGGGCATCTCAAAGGCTGAGGTTCCGGTTCTTGGGTCAAAAGCCTTCTCAGTTGGTTGTTTAATCAGATGTCAGAATCTCAAAGACATTGATATTTTGACAATATATTTGCCCTTTACATTTTTGTCTAGATCCTTCTAATCTCCCTTTCCATCATTCTTCCCTCAGCTTGACTCCCACCTTACCTTACGTTGTTAGAACTCACCTACTTAGTTAAGATAACCTAGTTTTCAAGTTCTTTAAAGTTTGGTATCCTGAGGTGCTTGGTGAGATACAGTGTTGAAGATTCTATAATTATTGAGCAAAAGGGGACTGATGTTGACTTTCGAGGCTCTTTGATGCTGTTCCTGCCTTCTGGTCAAGTGTACCCACAAACCACAGTGAGGGATGGATGGCCATCTGATATAAAATAGACTGTGTTTCAAGATTGGCCATCAACTTCTAATCCACTGATTGGGAATGTGCATTTTGTTTGCCATCCTGGCCCTGTCACTGGTCTAGCCCAAGTTTGTTGTTTGATATACAGAACTCTTTGCTATTTATCTTCATTATAACTATAATCCATTTCTCTCCCCAAACCAGAACACAATCTCACAGAGTTTATTCTTAGTTCACAGTAAGGCTACATTAAATTCAACCTGAAGGAAAAATTATAATGGAAGATTTTGCAAAAAATATGACTGTAACAATGGCCCATGAGAATTTTTTTAACCCAATTCACTTTAACGCCAAACCAGCAAGAGTTCAAACTAAATCAATAAAATCATATCCAAATTCTACTATTTAGCCTCAAAGTTTCTGCAGAAGGGTATATATGTTTTTCTCCCATGACTGTTGATTATACTACATATTCTTTACGAAGTACACTCATAGTAACATGAAAATATTTTTATCTATCTTTAAGTTAACTAGATTCTCAACCCTAACTAACTAGATTCTTAATCCTCCATGATAGAATCAACTGATGTCTTGAGAAAAAAATGATGCTGACCCCACCCCAGAATTTCTAAGGTAGTGTCCAGGTATTTGGTTCTTTAAAAAATCTCCCCAGGTAATTTTAAAATGCAGCCAGGGTTAATCTTGTTTGGGTAATCCTTGTTCTTTCTTAAAGACTTTTCTATCTTCTGTTATACAGTGAATACACTTGAATTACAGATTATATGTCTAAGGATACAATGGATTATACTTATATTTATAGAAACATTTGTTTCTAATTGTTTAACTAGAATGTTCTCAACTTTCTTTTTAAACTTGATTCAGTTTGATGCCAAACTAGCAAGAGTTCAAACTAAATCAAAATCATATCCAGATTCTACTGTTTTGCCACACAGTATCTACAGAAGGGTATGTGAGTTTTTCTTGCACAGCTGTTGCTTAAAAAAATTAATTCTCTTAGTGTGTTTTCATAAAGGTTATATTTACTAACAACATACTTAACAGTTTTCCTTAAAATATATCACACAATAAAGATATTAGATTTTTAATAATCTTTATAAGTCTCTTTCAATTTAAACTAGTAAATCTTAGTAGTAAATTAAAACATTAGAGAAGTCCTCTGACTCTTTGGACCATCTAAGGAATTCCATAATGTACTTTGAACTAAGGCTGATTTACTATTCTGAAGTTATTTAGATACTCAGCAGATTACTTCTTGTTCAACTCCTTTATTTATGGTTTATAATTTCAAGCTATATAGGGAGAATGGAACAAACTAAAACAAATGGTGCTAATATGTGTTTTTGTATCCTTGTACCAGTTTTACCCCATTAAATCCCACAAAAGCAAAATTATAGACCTTTCAAAATATGGTATCTTTTTTAATACCTACTTCTACATAAACCAGAAGCATAGTTTTTGCTGTTGTTTTGTTGTTCCTTGTACTTAATCTTATTATTCATGAACTGCAATAACAAAAATTTTCTGCTCTCTTTAGAAGCTTCAGCATCTTCAAGAAGAAAAAAACAAGGAGATTGCAGTTCTTCGTAATACCATTCACGATTTAGAGCAACGCCTCTCTGTTAGCAAAGATTCTCAATTTAAACTTGCTGGCAAAGATTCTAACTTTAAGCGTAGACGGTTTTGAGTATGGAAGTAAATTCATTAGTTGCTATCTAATTTCTTTAAAAGCAATTGAAAATTCACTTCTATTGTCAATATAACATAGTAATTACAATGAAAACAAAAAGACAGCTTTAGACTTCATTGAGTTTATTTAAACAAATGCACACTTTTGCCAATCGTGTTCTGCATTCTTGCTTAATAGTATTAGCCATAAAAAAGTTCAGGTTTATAGGACTTAGTTTACCTATTGAACCATCATTGAGTATGGAAATACTTTCTAAGCAATCAAGAGATAGACAACACTCTTTTATCATTTCCCATCTATCTTTCAAGACTGGCAATCTTAAATTTTAAAGAGTACGATACAATGCTAGACAAAGAAAGCAAGATATAAAGACTTCATTCATATGTGATAGTAAAAATCAAGATATGAGTCTTGGATGTAAAAAAAGTATAAATGGATATCTAAAATGTAATCATAGCAAAATATTCATGTATGAGTATTTCTGGATCTGAAAAGACAGAAATCACTTCTTTCTTTAAAGGTTTAATTTGTTAAAAACGTAAGATAAAAAGACAAAGATAATATTGTTTGAGAAATAAGTAAAGAAAAAAGTGGAAAACATGTCTTTGTTGTTCTTCCTCCATTCTAAGTTGCCGACTATCCAACAGAAACCCCTAGGTCATAGTTTATGTTTCTGTTCTCATGAATGCAAGTAGAATGCTGGAGAAAGAAAAAGAAAAACATATGAACCAAATGCTGCAACCACCTTTCAGCTGCCCTGTAATAAAAATATGGTTGGGGGTAAAGATTTTTTGACTTAAATTTTAAAATGTGGAAGCCAATTTCTCCATGTGTACACAAATCCAATTCCTATTTTTGGATCACTATTAATTAGGTAGCTTATAAAAATGCTGGAGATGTACTTGTCTAGACTGACTTAGGCAGTACATCCGATTGTAAATGTTTAATTTGAAGGTCATTTTCACATTTCTGCCTTCTTTTCTCAGCTTCATTTGGTGCTGGCTTCTGTAGGCTTGAGCTGCTGACTTGCGTGGCAGGCAGCTGGAGGCAAACGTCACTGTCAAGATTCAGTGACGTGCTCCTCCGCCAGAAGGCCCTGTCAGCTACACAAAGAGGGGAGGTTTTCTTTACACTGTCAGGTGACTGCAGACCCTGTTTTTTCAAATATCAAATGTCGGCAGTGTCAGCATCAGCTACTCAGAGCTGATTCTGAATCTTTGGGAAATTTTCAGAGTAACTGATTTATGCATCCACTTCGTCAGAGCTTCTTTTGTGGAAGAGAAAGTTGTAATGCATCTCAGTTCTCTGAGTGACCCTGTCTTTGGTGACCCCTGTGCCTATGGTGGCGATGAAGACCTGAAGGAGGGGCATGCTCAGGGTTATCTGGTGCTTCTGGTTTTGGATACTCTGAAAGATGACTGTTCTCAAGATGGTGATGATGGTGATGGTGATGGTGATGGTGATGGGGCTGTGGAGCCTCGGTTGTTTTTTCTGCAGTAGCCAAAGATACATTTTTACAGAAGTCTTCATCTTCCAGTGTCTGGAATAAATTTATAAATCACTTACCAGCAAATTTATAGATTTAGCAGGAATGCGTGAAAAAATGATTTGTAAAGGTAACATATATGAAATTCAAACACTCACTAAGTGATATGATTTGGTATTTTGAAGGTTTTGAAAAGTTATAAATTCCACTGGATTTTAGCATACAACTAATAAATGGTACATTTTTTGGTTGTTTCTGAATTACTTTTGAGAACTTAATAGTGTTTTATTAAAAACAAACAATTTGATATACGTATTGGTTCCAAAAAACCAATTACTATATTTCATTGATTCTACAATGTATTTTTTTCACATTTTAATATCTTTAAAATTGGAATGCATCCTACTATTGATAGTTTTATAGTATTGTATCCTACTCTAACTGACAGCAGTTTTTAATAACACATAAATAATGTGTCATATAATTGGTGGCATCTAGGATACAATGAAATAGAAAAACTCCAATTTGATTGAAAAATCAGATAATACGATATATTATTTCTATTTACAGATGTCTGTAAACTTTACACATGTTATGAGAATTGTTTCTACCTTTGTTTCAATATACCTAGGTATGTTTACAACTATTAGGCATTTGTGAAAATGCAGAATACTGAAAAAAAAGTCCCCCAAAATGAGGAACCAATATTGCTAACATTCATTAAGCACTTAGTATAAGTTAGACATTGAGTTAATACTTTATTTGCATTACTTCAGTCTCCTCATCTGTAAAAGCAGTAACATAACCCTCACGTTATTATTATGAAGACTAAAATGTGAAAAATGACATAACTAGAGTAATTAAACTGTTGAGCTTCTTAACAACTTAAGTGATTCATTAAAATCTGAATGGCTTTCTTTAGAGTTGGGAAAAATATAAAGGAAGCAGAGCTTCCTTTATTTTAGAAGTAAAAGTTCAAAATTATTTTTAAACCTGAGTTCGAATTTTGCCCACTTGCTCTGTCAAGGAAACACTGTTTGGAATTATTTTCCTTCTCAATTTGAGAGGAAAAGAAGTTTAGTTAATATAAGTTAAAATCAATTCCTTGAGTATCTTTTTTATAAACCACTTGTAAATATAGTGTCTCTCATGACAAGGAATAAATATTCTCATGGTTGTTAAGAGAGAAATATCAGTAATGAGTAAAAAAGTTATTCCATTGTGAAATAAATGCAGTAATTCCAAGTGCACTGTGTAAGGGCTTCACAGTGTAAGTTTGAAGTTTCACAGTGTAACTTCACTGTGTAAGTTTGAAGATAACTACTTCAAATTACGTAGTTATCTGGGCCCCAATTCCACTTCAGGTAATGCCATGGATAATCTTTGCTCTCACTATGCTCTTATATGAGCACATTCAGAATATTGCAATAATGTATTTTATGTTGGCTGAATTCTTTAAGCACTTATATGCATGCAATATCATTCGGTGGTAACTGAAATACGTAATCTACGTTGATTTTTTTGTTTTCTAAACTTCTTCTAGATAAAAGCAGCAATATGGATCTTGAAAAGACGTTTTAAAGTATATGTTACATAAAAGGAAGCATATGTAATTATATTAATAAAAATTACTGTTGTAGTTTATTTTTAGTACACCAACAGAAACATTGACTAGCTAATTAGTCATGAAACACTAACTTAATTAAATAGTTCTTAAAAGATTTCCTCTTTTCTCCAAGTAAAAATAATTGAGAAAAATACCTTGAGAGAGCAGTTTCCACATTTACTTTCACAGTAAACGGTCTTAATGGAGTCTTCTACATATGAGAAAGTTAGGAAGGAATAAGGCAAACCAAGATGATATACAAGGCGGCCACATCTGAAAAAAATAACAAAGTCATTACAATATTTTCTGTATCATGATCCTACTCATGCACCATCTGGGATAGGTACTGTAGGTTCAATGGTCTTATAACTAAGACCCTTTCATAACTTCAGTATATTTCCTTGAATGGGGTCTCAAACAACCTCCCTGGCACTGTATACCAGGTCAGGTCATGACAAGACTATAGTGAGTCTGATTTTGAAATGTGAAATAGATATGTCACAACAAATAATGTCAAAACTATGCAGTCTAGTTATTGTGACTTGGTCAAATACAATTTTGTAATTGACTTGTAAATTCTATCAATGCTCAAACCACTGACATCATAAACTGGGCTCTGCAAATCACACGATCCTTTCATAACTGCTAAAGCAGCACAAATTCCACACAATAAGAAATCACAGCATAACAAAAAGATCCTCAAGTCTTGGCCAGTAGGCCACTGATTTAAAAAAATATCTGATGCAACAAAAGTTTCAGTACAGTGAAAGAAACGGAAATACAACGCCTGGAATTTTCAGAAATAGTGGAGTTGAAATGTCCTTCTTACCCCTATTTTACCCTGTATATACAATTTTATATGACTATCAAAGGGTTACACTTTGCAACAGAATAAGAAGTTTGCAATCCTAAAAGAATGACATGTAATATTAAAAATATTTAGAGTAAAACCAAGTAGGTCTTAGGCCTTGGCAGAGTCTGGCTTACCATTCCTGAAGAGCCAAAAAAAAAAAAAAACCAGCACCAACTAGAAATGTTGGTGATGTCAAATTTATTTACTTATTTATGTATTTTTTGGCTGCATTGGGTCTTTGTTGCTGAGTGTGGGCTTTCTCTAGTTGCGACCAGTGGGGGCTACTCTTCCTTGTGGTGCTCAGGCTTCTCATTGCAGTGGCTTCTCTTGTTGCAGAGCACAGGCTCTAGGCACGCAGGCTCAGTAGCTGTGGCTCGCGGGCTCTAGAGCGCAGGCTCAGTAGTTGTGGCACACGGGCTTAGTTGCTCCGCGGCATGTGGGATCTTCCCGGACCAGGGCTCGAACCCATGTCCCCTGCACTGGCAGGCGGATTCTTAACCACTGCACCACCAGGGAAGTCCCAGTGATAATCAAATAATGTATGCGTTGAGGTTCCTTCAAAATACAAACGTTTTACTCATTCATGGAATCAAAAGCAGATTCATGCCGATTATACCTAAATAATTAACATATTTTATAGTTCAGAAATGCAGGCATGTAAACTTAAAATTTAGTAATTAGATTAGAGATAAGCAAGTGGCCTGCAAAGTATGGTTATTCATCTGCAAAATTGTTAAGTTAGAATTGTATGTGAGGTACAAATTGATCCTTTTTTTAATTTAGTCAGAATGCTAACTTACAGGGGAAAAAAGTATAGTCAATTTTCTTTATTTCCCTACTGGAGTGGTGAATTCCCTTGTGTGAAAAGAAGTCATTTCAAAAATACTAAAACCAAACATTTGAACGGGCTCACTTTGAAACTGAGTATTTGGTAATAAAAGCAGATGTGTTATTTTAAATTACTTATTAAATTAAATACAAAGCAGGTATCTTTTAATTTGGGGGGTGGGTGTGTATGCATATATGTATACATGTGTGTACACACCTGTCATATATGAGGAAGTCATCTTTCTTTCCATTTAAGAGAGTCCAGACATCTGTTTGGTTTTCTTCTTGTTGGTAAACAGGAATATGTTCTGAAACCTTATTTTTAAGATGCACATAGTTTAATCGAGAAGAGATTCCTTGATGATTAACAACAACATAAGAGATGTTCGAATATCCTTCTTTCTCCAGTTTTACTCGCAGGTCTTCCAATCTAAAATATTTGGAAAAAATACAAAAAAAGGAATAATTTCATTTAATTTTATTTTAGTGACTTCTCCCTTTTTCCTCACTCTATTTTCCTAAATGAAACTCTTTTGTTATTTTTTACTTAACTCATACCTCTTTTTTGCATTGTTTTAAAAGACTAAAACTTTTGTTTTTCTAATTATTTATTGAGCACTTATGCTCAGTTAAAACAATATGCTAAGCGCTTGCACAAACATCAGCTCATTTAGTCCGCAAATTAATCCTGTGAAGTGTATATTTTTAAGCCATCTCGCAGTTACAGAGAATTGTACCCAATAAATATTTGGCAAATAACCCAACAAATATATATTTATAAATTTGTTAAATGACTCAAGACCTTTGGTGGCAAGTGTAGTGTTCATTCCACTCTAGCAAAGCTCTCGTCTCTGCTTCCTATATTGAAACAACTAATCCATTTCCAACAGTACAATTTAGAACATTCTCATTACACAAGTAGTACACATTTAGTAGGGTACTATAAAATACAGGTACACAAAAAGAAGAAGAGCTTCCATAGCCCCAGGAAAACAACTGTAAACACTCTCCTAGTCGTCTTTCCTCTAACATGTTCTAGGCAAACTTGCATAGTTTTTCAAAAATGCAATTTAATAAAAATATCTTTTCTATTTTTATTTTATCTTATGTATGTATGTATTTAATAGCTATCCCCTTAAGAAATGCTAGACCACAGAAAGACTACCTTACCTAGATGCCTGCAGTATGCACAGGTATCAGCTGGCTTGAAGAAGAGCAACCACCGTCACTGAACCATAGGAGTTCAGCATGGGGTCTTGATCCTTTATGCTCCAGGCTGGAGGTTGCTTACAAAAGGAGCTCTGCCCCTGGCTCTCTGTTCCTCCCGTGGGGAGGAGACAAAGAGCCAGGGCCAGCCCCAGGCCTCTCCACATTGCTAGGGCTGTCCTGTAAAAGAGAAAACCTTTCTGTCATCTTCACAGTCATAACAAGGAATTTCTATAAACCCAGCAGGTACAATTCTACTTTGTACAAATATCTAGCCAGTGGATTCTGTCTCCATGTTGTTGGACTCACTACGTTGGGCCTCTTAGCCCCAAATCTCCCTGTAAAGGGGAAAAGATCAGCCAGAGTCAGGAAAGCTGTCAAAGTACCTCTTAACTATCTGGCTTAGCAAGATACTTTGGTAAGCATGCAATGGAGATCTGCCTGAACAGGCAGCCAAGTACTTCCCTAGTAGAAGATATGTGTCTAGGAGAAAATACATGTCTACGGAAATTTTGAGAATGTGGCCTCTACAACCAAGTAACATTCTGCAAACATGATTTGATTTTTATTTGAGACACACCAAGTTCTGCCTGCTTCTCTCTATCCTCTACCAATCTAAGAAAGGAAAGGGTAAGTAGGGGATTCTCCACAGAAATGAAAAGACAGCACGGAAAGAGAACCCAGGAAGAAAGAAGGTGGCAGTGAGGGCAGTCTACCAACGTGAAGAGATTCAGATGTTACTGCCTACCAAAATGTTGCTATCACATCCAAGACAAACACCAACCAATGAAAAAACACCAGACCAGGAAGAAGTACCGCAAATCACTGGCCCCTGTACCATTTAAGATTCACTGGAATCTACACTCGATTAGTCTACTTCTTGGCTACCACGACATTCGGGAAGTTCCTGTGACTAGATGGCACATTCTTGGGTAAAAAAGATGACCCCTCTGAGTAGGAAATACTCAGACAAGAAATGTACAAGTATTAAATACATGACAAGAAATATTCCCAAAACAAGGGCTAGCGCTCTCTGCAAAGAGGTACAAATAAAACACGTGATTTGTAGACAAGTGGTGGAAAAAAGAGCATATTCAGCAGAGATAAGCAGAGAAAGAAAAATCCATACATTTATGCAAACACGATTTAATTTTTATTTAAGACACACTAAGTGAATCAGATAAAGTAATCAGGCTCATTTTGATATAAAAGTCTGAGGGGCTTCCCTGGTGGCGCAGTGGTTGAGAGTCCGCCTGCCGAAGCATGGGACGCGGGTTCGTGCCCCGGTCCGGGAAGATGCCACATGCCACGGAGCGGCTGGGCCTGTGAGCCGTGGCCGCTGAGCCTGCGCGTCCGGAGCCTGTGCCCCGCAACGGGAGAGGCCACAACAGTGAGAGGCCCGCGTACCGCAAAAAAAAAAGTCTGAGGGAGAGAGATCAGGACAAAATTCCAGAACTAGGAAGTTGGCACATTTTCAGGCACTGATCTGGAATTAAAAAAGTAAAAGTACTTGGGCAGGGGGGAGGGTGGGCAGCTAACGATAAGTTACCTAGAGTGAGCCCAGGGTTAAGAGGGGAGTAGAAAGGCTAAAATCAGATTGATTGGGGCTCTAATGCACTGGTAGCTATAGAGAGAACTTTTAAAAACCTGCTTATCTTTCACATTATTTGACACCACAAAATTCCTAGCTATATAGAATATCTTGATAAGAGCCTAACTAAAGGAAGAGAAATACGGGGGGGGTGGGGGTTGAGAGGATAAATTAAATAACTTATTAAGGCCATCACAACTATTCTAATATCTTTAAAATTCCAATACTTAAAAAAAGGAGAGGATATATCTGGACTAAATCTAGGGAATTTCTTTAGGATAGTACTTATACTGATGATACAATTATCCTTCTTATAGCTACCATTTATCGAGCATTTATACACCTATTTGCAGGTAGCACAAAGCACTTTTTTAATATCATGTCAGTTAATCCTTACAACTATGTGACCATTATCTCCTTTTGCAGTAGAGAAAACTATGGCTAAGTGACAGTTTAGGCATCTTGCCCAAGTCCACACAGGTACTAAGTCACAGGGAAACTGGGTTCAAACTGGTTCTACTAATTCCAACACATGACCTCTTAGATACTGCAATATATTGACCGTTTTTAGCTGGGTCACCTTTAGTAACTATAGTAGCCAGGATCTGGGTTTTTTTAATGCCCTAAGATGACAAAGAAAACATCAAAATTATTCAAGCTATTTTGTTTCTTACTAGAATGGCTAGATCTTCCCTACTTTCTAGAATATAAATTCAGTAGTTATAGACCCCAGCATAAACTCAGCGCTTGGCGCCCTTACTTTGCATACCATTCCAATTGGCTGGAGAGTGAATACAAATGAAAAGGTTATCTCACCCATTGCTCTCATTTAGTTTTTTGATGAAAAAATAACAAGCCATTGGCAGAGTGCGATTACAGAGTTCACATTTTCAGATTTTCCTCTGTTACTATAATCAATAAGCTGTTCAACTTTGTTTCCTTAAAATCACTTTTTACATAATAAACTTTTGATTGATTACAGCTGTCAGACCACTATATAAAATAATGTAGATAAATAACAAAAAATAGATTTACTGGAAGCTGATGCAATAACCGTTAAAATGTAGTTATGAATTTCACTAATTTCATCACTTTCAATCACAAAACCTAGATTCACTGGCCACATACAGAGCTACATTTGTTTAAAATTTCCCATCAAAAGGCAAAACACGCAGAAACTTCTTCCACCCTCTTCCCCTAACCTTCAGACCCGCATCTGAGGGTCCCCCCACATTCTCCTGAAAGCACCCATCACCACGTAAACTGCAAAGCGTTGCGTTTAATTGCAGACCACCCGATTCTGGCATGGGTTTTAACTCTTTCAAGGATGATCATTTCCGCACAGTGGACCAAACCTGCTCTCCCTTCTTTTTTTTTTTTTTTTAACCTTGAAACTGCTCACAATATCCCTGGCCATTTCTACAGCACTGTAGAAAGGCCATATCTCAGTCTCTGCTCTTCAAACCCACAGGCTGTTTTGCCCCTAGAGCTCTCACTCTGCATTTCGGTAGGAAATATTTAAGCTTGAACATATAATATTGCCTATGTAACATCACAACTTTTTGCAGAGGAAAAGAATTCAATTTCTCCAGCCTCCTCTGCCCCCATCTTCATCCTCAGCTGTGCAGAAAGCAGGGCAAAAATCAGCAAGAATTGTTAGTGTCCCCACTGCACTCGGCGTTTAGACTCTTTTGTTCTTTCTTTTGTATCACTTTTCTTTACCCATCTCTTTTCTTCAGATCTATTCTAGGGACAGAAACATTTTATCAAGACTCAAAAATCAAATCATTTACCAAACTGGCAAGGAATCAAGTTTGGAAAAACACGAAGTTTCTACTTACACAACCCCTTCCGACTAGCTTGCTGCTTCCTTTCTCTTGCTCAGCTGGGACAGCTCCACAAAGCCACAGCCAGAAACTCGGATATTTATAGTCCCTGTTGTCTACCTCGCCCCTCAGCTATAGTCCAAAGTTCAATGCCCACTCAGGCTGTGACCTGGCTAGCAGAGACAACCTCTGACTGATTATTACAACCAACTTTAAAAAAGTAGCAAGTGCTGGCATGCACAAAATGGGGGCGGGGGGGAGTTTTTGCAATTACTGATTTATTCCCTATCCTTTTTAGTCACCCCAGTAGCTAGGATTTAATGGTACAGTCGGGGGCGGGAGGAAGGGCTAAGGGTAAAGAAGGCCTCCAAGTTATGCTCTTTTCCAAACTATAATAGGGAAAAACATTTGCTGAGCCAGTGAGGTAAGCTGTCTTTTTAAAATAAGAAAAAAAATTTTTTTTTCTTTTACTTTGTAGTGGTCAGGTGCTAGCCTAACCCAAACTGTGTGAACTTTGTTAGAAAAGTCACCTGGTGTTTCAAATCTTTCCTGCTGTTACAGCCTACTTAGATTATTTTGCAGTGGTTAAAACTTGAATCTCTGTGGGATCTCACAGGACTTCTGCTCTTTTCTTTTTCATTTAAGGAAAGGAATAAGGAAAGAGACCTCTTATCTGAGAGATGCCAGGCCTCATTTTTCTCATCACAGAAGTCCCACTCCCAGGAAGACCTAGGTATCCCACAGAAGCTTTTAAGAATCTATTGTAAATTCTTTACAAATTTAAGTACCATACAAATAAGTTAGCTGTGATAGTAGCTGGACATGGAAAAGGATATGGAAATTTCAAAACGTACAAATAAAATGGAAAATTCCTACCCTTTCAGAAAGGGATACATTCTCTCCACTAACTGCTACAAATAAGCACACGCATGATGGGTAAGGCAAGCAGCAATTTCAAATGACAGCAGCCCTGGATAGTGATGGTTTTCAAGGAAGCCTCGCTTTCACTACCGATGCATTTTGTCCAAACAAACCCCTATTGATTGCTGGGGGCTGAGTACTGCTGTACAAGGTGCAGAAAGTACAAAGAGGCTCTGATGTTATCTTTCCTGTAAAGAAATTATCCAAGTAGAAACTTGGACTTCCCTGGTGGTCCAGTGGTTAAGATTCCACGCTCCCAATGCAGGGGACATGGGTTCATCCCTGGTTGGGGAACTAAGATTCTACATGCCGTGTGGCGCTGACAAAAAAAAAAAGAATCCTTCCACACTTGGCTCCATAAAGTGGGTTGGTTCTAAATTCCTCTGCCACTTAAAGCACTATTGAATAAAGCAGCAACTTTCTTTAAAAAAAAAAAGGAAAAGCTTGACATTTGAAAGCCAAATTCTATTTACTCACACCAAGCAGTAGGTATTAACCTTTTGGGGTCCCAGATCTCTTTGAGAATCTAGTGAAATGCTTAGTTTTTCTGCAGGAAAAGAAAAATGCATATATACATACTTGTTTTTTAAAAGAACCGTGTGAAAAAATTTTGTATGAAGCAGATAATCCCCCTATAGTTCATTTTCTTCACAAATGTAAATAGTCATGTTGGGTCTGTCTGCAGCAGGAAACTGAGTATTTCACCATCACCACCTTCCTTTACACGTGGCTTAGCAGCTGCCTCCTGTGCCAGAGAATTCACTGCAAGTGTGCAGCTAGCTCCAAAGCAAAGTGCCTGGGAGTGTTTGTGTCTAGGCCAGTGTATATCTAAAACCCCCAGACGGCAAAAAGAGATGATGGGGAGCTTGCACTGTTTGAAGGGAATCCATGGGTTTCCTTTAATTGAAGTATAGTGGATTTTACAACATTGTGTTAGTTTCAGATATACAGCAAAATGATTCAGATATATATTTTTTAGATTATTTTCCATTATAGGTTATTACAAGGTATTGAATACAGTTCCCAACTTTTTAAAAATTTTATCTATTTTTTGTCTGCATTGGGTCTTCGTTGCTGCACGCGAGCTTTCTCTAGCTGCGGCGAGCGGGGGCTGCTCTTCGTTGCGGTACACGGGCTCTAGACGCTCGGCCTTTGGTAGTTGCAGCATGCGGGCTCAATTGTTGCAGCGAGTGGGCTCAGTAGTTGTGGCACATTGGCTTAGCTGCTCCCCGGCATGTGGGATCTTCCCAGACAAGGGATCAAACTAGTGTCTCCGGCACTCCCAGGCAGATTCTTTTTTTTTTTTTTTAACATCTTTATTGGAGTATAATCGCTTTACAATGGTGTGTTAGTTTCTGCTTTATAACAAAGTGAATCAGTTATACATATACATATGTTTCCATATCTCTTCCCTCTTGCGTCTCCCTCCCTGCGCCACCAGGGAGTCCTACAGTTCCCAGTGTTACACAGTAAATCCTTGTTGCTTATCTACTTATGTACAGTTGTTTGTACCTGTTAATCCCATACTCCTAATTTATCCCTCCCCTTCTTTACCCTTTGGTAAATGTGTTTTTTTTCTATGTCTGTGAGTCTGTTTCTGTTTTTTATGTAGATTCATTTGTATTATTTTTTATATTCCACATATAAGTGATATCTTATAATATTTGTCTTTCTCTGACTTACTTTACTTAGTATGACAAATGGCAGTATTTCATTCTTTTTTATGGCCAAGTAATATTCCATTGTAAATATATACCACATCTTCTTAAACCAATCATCTGTTGATGGACACTTAGGTTGCTTCCATGTCTTGGCTATTATAAATAGTGCTGCTATGAACATTGGGGTACGTGTATATTTTCAAATTAGTTATATTTTCAAATTTGCCTTTTCTGGATATATGCCCAGGAGTGGGATTGCTGGATCATATGGTAACTCTATTTTTAGTTTTTTAAGAAACCTCCATACTGTTTTCCATAGTGGCTGCACCAATCTACATTCCCACCAACAGTGGAGGAGGGTTTGAAGGGAATCCATTCTTAACAGCCTCTTCTGTGCTGGGCAATCTGGGTCTAGTCAGCATACTTAAGAAAGCAGAGTTTTCAAACAAACCTTTATTGACTAGTAAATCAAATTACATTCAATTGAACAAGATCAAACATTTATTAGGTGCTTATGCTAGGCACAATGCTGAGTTCCCTGTTCTTAAGGACTTCAAAATCTAATAGAAGAGAGAGACACGTAAGCAGTGAAAACACATTGCAAAGTGAGACAATGTCTAGGATGGCTGTAAGCACAAGGTTCTGTAGGAACCCTGGATATGAAAAGAGGAGCGTTTTAACCCAGCCTGGAGATAGGGCCAGCAGGATAGGTTAGCACAAGTTCAACAGGCACTTTATCTTAGGTTTCACACTCTTACCTCCAAAGCCCCCAGCGAATCTGATCATAGTGCTATCTAGAAAAATATTTTGTTTCAATTTTTATGAATGATTAAAATCTCCTGATAGGTTGTTCCAGGCACCACCATACAATGAACCTTAAGATTACTGACTGTAGGAGGTTTCCCTGGTGGCACAGTGGTTGGGAGTCTGCCTGCCGATGCAGGGGACACGGGTTCGTGCCCCGGTCCGGGAAGATCCCACATGCCGCGGAGCGGCTGGGCCCGTGAGCCATGGCCGCTGAGCCTGCATGTCTGGAGCCTGTGCGCCGCAACAGTGAGAGACCCACGTACCGCAAAAAAAAAAAAAAAAAAAAAGATTACTGACTGTATCCTAATGATCTCATCTCCCACAACTTCCAGCCCTGGAGTAAAGAATCTTTCTTCCGTACTGTCTCATTCTTCCACATCCTTATCATTTTTCCCTAGAAGGTTTATGCATCTATTTAATCCCTGTTTTTAATGAGCATTCTCAGGTTCTTAGGGGTCTTGGTGACTTCCATGGAGAATAGGGCCCTAAGAACCTGTGAGTTCATTATATACTTAAAAGAGAAAAAGACTATGAACTGTGATTTTAGAAATCAGTTTATTAGCTACAGCAGGTGATGATATGACATTGATCCATTAACATTTGTAAAACACTGACGTCTCAAATTATCAAAAAGCGTCATTACCATATGAAGGGCCTATATAAAATATTAACCCCCTTAACTTGGTTGTTAGGTGGTGTTTTACATACAAAGGGAAATGAAGACTTTTCCAATATTTTGGGAAATGGACCCTTTGATCTAAATTATTCTTCCTCCCCTTTCATTTACAAGAAGGTGCCCTAGACCTCACCTTATACATTGTACCCAGTATAAGATTGTTTGAGCATCCATGTTTAAAGGTAAGCCGTTGAGTATGCAAGGGGTACCCAGGAAAAAAATAAGATGCTTTCAAAGTAAGCAGGCAAACTAAGAACAATGGCCAGAGGAAGGCACGGACCAGCATTTGGATTAGGTAAGGAGTAATGTGAGCCTTTGAGATTCATATGAAATATGCTTTGAGGGGAGCTCTTCTTCAAGCTCTCAAGTTGACAGATCTGAGAACTGTTTGATATATCAAACATGAATGCAATTAAGGGGTAACTACATAGAGTGCCAAATTTCATGCGGGACTGAGCACATTCAGAGAGTTAACAGACATCAGAAGAATTTTTCTTTGAATTAGGATGTTATTAATTTTTTTTTAATTAAAAAAAAAACTTGTCTAAACCAGAGCCAGCACCTGCAGCTCCTCACAGGACAGAGAATTGGCACCAACATACAAGAAGCAAGGGGGCATCACATAGCCTCCAGACGACATGTAAGGGAGGAAAAATAATTTCTCTCTGCCCTTCTAGGTTCTTGGCTGAGACACCCCCTGTAGTACAAGATAGAGCAACAAGAGAAAAACAGGTTTAATAACATGTGTACCTCCTGTATACACGGGAGATACTCAGAAAAACTAACTCCCAGAAACGACTCAAGTCACCACCTTAAATACCACCTCCAGCTAAAGGCAAAAGAAGGTGTTGAGAGCTAGTTATGGGAGGCTACTGGGGAAAGCACAGTAAAGGAGGGTAAGGTTATTACACAGATTTAGGTCATTGTCTTCTCCATTGATAAGTTTCTAGAGATTCGGTTATCCTCCCCCTCCTGTTACAGACAGGGAGATACCCTTACAGAAGTTTTCCCTTATAAATGTAAATATCCCTTACAAAAGAATAACTCCTACTCCGTTTTCAGAGCTTCTCCTGTGTCTGCAGTTTCTCCAAAATACAGTGCAAAGTAATTCTTATTGCCAATGCAGCTCAAGTGATTATTCATTTCCTCACATATCCTAGACATGGAAAACATAGGTCAGTCTGATGAATTCCTTCTCAACACTAATAATGCCTTAGACTAGCTACTAAAAACTTTTTACGCCCCTTTTCCTTAAAACTTAGAGAGCTTTCTGTTGTGCGTGTACCATGCTATCCATTTTGCAAAGAGGCCAGTTTTGTATAGTTGAAACATTTCAACTATACAAAAAGATAATAAATAAAACATTTCAACTTTACAAAAACTGAAATATCTCAGTTAGATGGATATTTCAAGACAACCTACGTTAATTTTCTGGTGGTCTTAATTTGCCATTTCACTTTACATATGACCAAAAAAGTCTTCCAGGACTTGTGTTGATGATTTCTCAAATATTAAGAGTTTTATCATAGAATCTTAAAGCAAATATTTTGAATTTTCTGAAAGAATAGTCAAGTAAGTGTAATAATTTCAGACCAGGTAGTTTTGTATAATGCTCATTAACAATAATTCAACTGGGGCTTCCCTGGTGGCGCAGTGGTTGAGAGTCCGCCTGCCGATGCAGGGGACACGGGTTCGTGCCCCGGTCCGGGAAGATCCCACATGCCGCGGAGCAGCTAGGCCCGTGAGCCATGGCCGCTGAGCCTGCGCATCCGGAGCCTATGCTCCGCAACGGGAGAGGCCACAACAGTGAGAGGCCCGCGTACCGTAAAAAAAAGAAAAAAAATTTAATTGACCATATTTTTATATGTATCTTTGTGAATGACATATAATTTCTGCTTGAAGTAAAATTGCTGGTGAAAGGGAATGCATATTTCAAATTTTGAATGCTAGTACCAAATTGCCCTTCCAAGTATACCAAATTATACTCCCACCCAAAAGTACATGGCAGTACTTATTTCCACTGTCAAATTATTGTTTAATTTGAGTTTATTTCATTATTTGTAAGTTTATTGATTGTGTTACTTCGCTAGGGCTGCCATCACAAAGTACCATACACTGGGCAGCTTAAATAACAGAAATTTATTTCCTCACAGTTCTGGAGGCTAGATGTCCAAGATCAAGGTGTCAGCAGGGCTGGTTTCATTTGAAGCCTCTCTCCGTGGCTTGTAGATGGCCATTTTCTCTCTGTGTCTTCATATGGTCTTCCTCTATGTGTGCCTCTTTCCTAATCTCCACTTTTTATGAGGACACCAGTCATATCGCACTAGAACCATCCATATGACCTCATTTGACCTTAACTACCTCTTTCAAGGCCCCATCTCCAAATACAGTCACATTCTGAGGTACTGGGGTTAGGATGTCAACATACAAATTTGGGAGAACACAATTCAGCCCCTAGCATTGACCATTTGTACTCTCTTATCTGTGAAATGCCAGTTCATGCCATTTGTCTATTTTACTATTAATCTTTTTAAATTTATTACAAACATTATTTGTATATTAAGGAACGTATTCCTTCTCTATGTTTTTCTTTGCTGTTTTATGTATCAACATACATGAATGCATCTTTTAAATTCTGGTTTATTAGTAATATAAGGCTAAATGCAGAAGGGATTTTACTTTTCTCACATCCTTAAATCACCACCTAGAAGCATGACACCTCAGTTTCCCTTGGCATTTTCAGACTAGGTTTTGCTACAACTTATTTTCAATGTAATGCTGATAGCACGGGACCATCCTAGCTGTTAAAGGCCAACACTCATATTTAGCGCTAAATTCTCCTTTATTGCCCCATTATTAACCCTCTAGTGCTGGTACAAGCAGTCATGTCATTCTAAAAAAATTTTTTTATAAAGCAGTTATTTTCGGAACCAGCTGCCTCTGTAGACAGGTAAATAATCATCTATATGGTTTAGTTTGAAGGGCACAAAAATCACTTCCTCTGTGCCTTAAGTCCTCCCAATAAAATCTTCCTTGTCTCCAGAAAGGCCTGGGATAAAGCAAATGGTTATCAGAGGGGGAAGGGGGAAGGGGGCCATTCCCAGTTACTCAGTGCTGCAGCAAGGTCGGCGCCGAAGGAAATGAGGCCTGGAGGGTCAGATGATGAAACTTAGGACTGAGAACTGTGGAGAATATAAATAGCCACGCTGTCATCATCACACATCATTTACCATGTAGACGTTGTTCACTGATGAGACATAGGGTCCCTGGGCCTGTGGGAATCATCATGTGATGAAGTGAAGAAATTGGGTAGAGAATGCTCCTTCTGGAGGACAGAGAGCAAACAGGAGACATACCCACTCCTAGTTCTCCCTGGAAACTGGGGCTTTATCACCCTCTGTTCCAGCTTCCTGATCTGTATAACAGTATCTATGGTTCTTTACCACATTCTAGGAGCCTAGAATCAAACTGTCAGAGAAGGGAGAGATCACCCCTCTCAAAGATAAACAAGTAATCAGAGGCCCACCTGACTTCTCTACATGGAGAAGGAAAATGAGGAAGGCAGAAGCAGAACAAGGTGGGAAAAGGGACATGTTAGCTCCTTGAAACACTATTGGCAATTCACTGGGAATTCACAGCTACAGCTGGTGATACACTCATTTTCCCTTTTGAAATGAAACACGGGTTGTACAAATGAGGCATGTTTCAGTTCTAACATCTTTCATGTTTATGTAACTCAAATATATACTCAACAAAGCAGCCAACAGTAGGACATACGCTTTCCTCGATTTGAGGATTAATGGAAAAATGGCAAAGTATTTGTTCTTCTTGAAACATGACTCCATAATAACTTTTAAAGTAAGTTTTGACCTTTTAGTGCATAGGTTAATCCTGAAGGCATACTTGTGCAGGGTTATTTAACCATGAAAGCACATAGTCTAATCTCTGCAAGAAGCATAAAAAGGTGTGAGCGTGCGTATATGCCTGTGTGTGCACGCGTCTGTGTGTGCAGGCCCACATGCCCTGGAACCCTGGACACTGGAGTGTGACTCCAGAGTGACAGTAAACAGAAGGCGAGCACGTGAAAGAAGACTGGGAACATAGCATTAACAGTGGTTCTCCTTTAGTATAAGGGTGTTTTAGTTCTTCTTTGTGCTTATCTGCTTTTTTCTAAGAAGTCTACAGTAATGATGGCTAAGAAGTCTATAGTAGTGGTGGCTAAAAAGTCTACTGTAATGATGGCTAAGAAGTCTACAATAATAGAATGGCTATCATTTATTGTGTGCCTGTCACTGTCCTAAGTCTTTTCAGGGTAATAGCTCATGTAATCCTCTCAACAGCCTATTACCCTTGCTTTATAGTTGAGAAAACTGAAGCAAATGGAGGTTAAGTAACTCTCCCCAGATTCAGATCTGGAAAAGCAGAGGAGCTGGGATTCAAACTCAACAGTTCCAGTGTTCAAGAGCTTAGCTGCTACAATAAACATGAATTTACTTTTCTTCATAAATGTGTATGGATGTATATATGTGTATACATATACGTGTTTTTACTAGGCACATACACGCTGAGGCTTGGTACATTTAAACAAACGCATAGCACCTGTAGCTGAATTCCATGCTCTTGTTTGCTGGAGAATAGTCATCGTAACTATTTTCCAAAATACTTTAATTGCTAGGTTTTTCCATTGGAGGAAGAAGAATCTGGTACCAGGCAGAAGGCGGCTCTGCAATCCCTCCTACCGTTTGGTTGCCACCTGACTCAGGACAGAAGCGCTCTCAGATTACTACGTGGAGCCTAAAAAGTTTCAGAGGAGCATATGCTGTACAGTGATAGAAATGCAGATTTGAAACCCTCAAACTCCATCCTCACACTCCATACAAGGAACAATTCTGAAACTTCTCTCCTCAGCAGTCTTCTAGCCTCTTCTCAAACATTTCTAGAATGAAGAGCTCACCCCTCCGAGCGCTCGCCCCTCCATGTTCTCTCATGGAGCCTCCCACATTGTAAGTGAAGTCTCCCCACATGAACCTGAACTCTCGCGGTACAAGCTCTGCACTCAGGAACTGCACAGAAAAGTACATAGTCTAAAGCTGATGAGGTTACCATTTTGCCCAGCTCCCTCCTTCTGAATTCTACCTTTCTCTTTGGGTTCCCACTCCAGTTACCCTGGGAGATAACACAGGTGAAGCTAATATCTGAAAGTAATAAGTTTCAATGGAAAACACTTCCCTCTACCGTGCTCTGGTGCTGTAATAGTCTGGGGTCATCACAGCCTCTTGAATGTTGTGTTTAACTAGAGGGGCTGAAAGCTAGTGCTGAGTAACGTGCCAACAATGTTGCAAAGGTGCAGGAATGGACAGATACTGCCATAAAATGAATCAGGCCTTAGGTATGTAATATACCAGGGTTCCAGTTCTTCAACCCTCTGACCCCAAACCGTCAGACCCAGACCCTGGCCTCCAGCTCCTATATCTTTAAGACCACTGAGGCATCTGAGCCTTCAGAACATGGCTGGACCTAACCTTGGCTGCAGCTTCTCAGCGTGTTCCAGCTTCAACCTTGGATTTGCCACAAACCGTGGGTTCTGGCTCTGCTCACATTTGGCATCTCCCAATGTACTGACCCTGGTCACATTCACTGACCTGGATTTTGCCTTCTGGACAAGGTTTTTCACTTCTTGCCAACACTTGCCTATTTATGTCATCATTATTTCAATCTCAGGACTGACGAGGCTCATGACCCTGAAGGCTTAACCACGCAGACGGAATGAAGCCAAACCACTTCTCTCACCTTATTTGCCACCACTCCTGGGTGCGGCTCCCCTATGCAGCTCTACAGCTTCACCTGGTCCTCCCCACTTTGTCAACACCGTCCCCCTGCCCCACAGGCCCTTTCGCTCTACTCCCCAGTTCAAATCCTAGCACAGGGTTAAAAATTCATGCTCTGGGGCTTCCCTGGTGGCGCAAGTGGTTAAGAGTCCGCCTGCTGACGCAGGGGACGCGGGTTCATGCCCCGGTCCGGGAAGATCCCACATGCCGCGGAGCGGCTGGGCCCATGAGCCATGGCCGCTGAGCCTGCGCGTCCGGAGCCTGTGCTCCGCAACGGGAGAGGCCACAACAGTGAGAGGCCCGCGTACCGCAAAAAAAAAAAAAAAATTCAGGCTCTGGAATCAGACTGCCTGGGTTTGGGTCCAGTTTCTCTACTTATTAACTAGGTGGCCTTGGGCAACTGTGACTTAACTCTCAATACTTAGGGTTTTTCCATGTGTAAAATAAGAATTGTAGCAGCACCAGCTATGGGGGCACCACTAGCTGCCGATCCGACATCTAGGTCCTTCCTCCTCCTTCAGGTCTGTCCTTAGGCTGCTCTGTGCTCAGACTGACAGACAGAAACCAAAGAAAGCCTCCATTTCTCAGCCAATCCTGCCACTGGGGTGTCTCTATGACACAGTTCTAACCAATGAGATGAAGGGGAAGTCTGAAGTCGGCTGGGGATCCCTAGGGAAGTTTTTCTTTCCATTTATTAGCATTCACTGTTCTCTTTATCTTTCTGCTGGGCTGCCAATGAACAGCCTGCAGTGGATCGGCCTTTTTGTACCATGGGGATAACGACACCCAGAGCCTGGAGCAAGAAGCTAGAAGGAGCTGGAAACCTGATGATTTCTCAAGCACCCATATCAGCCCAAACTGCCGACTCCTGGACTTCTTATATGTGAGGAAGAATAAGTCTCCACTTGATTATGCCACTATGGCCAGTTTTCTGTTGCCTAAGAACTTTATAAAAAGAACTAATGACACATAGCCTTCTGTCTTATCAAATGACACAATATTTTAACAAGCTACCCTCACCTCAGGAATTGGACTATGGATGCCCTAAGGCTGGGAGAGAAAATGCACTGTCCACAGTGACCTTCATGTCTTGCCTCTTCTTCACGTGCCTAGGCTGGCCCGCGTGACCCCCTCCCATCCTGGGATTGATGCAGGAATTGGCAGACCAGGAAATCCTTCCCTCCTTAGATCCTTCACAGCACTATTTTGACACCTTCCGCTCTTGGTGTTAAAACCATATTCTGCCTCTACTCCAGTTATTTGTTTATTTTTTTGTCACCCTTCCAGATTATGAACTCCTAAGGACCAAAAGTGTGTCTTACTCAGTTTGTATCCTCTGCAGCCACCATCCCAATACCTGGCACATAAAAGTTCCTCAGTAAGTATCTACTACGTTTCATTAAGCTAAATTGCTTTGAAACTGACCAGTAAAAAGGACCAGAAATAATTAGTCAGACACCTGGTTTCCTGTCACTTGATGGTTGGGTGCAATTTGCTTTCTTTATAGCTCTGCTCACAAAACAAATAAGATTTGTTTCCCTCTGCTATCCAGAAATGGCATTTTTTTTTTGTAAAGTATGTCAAAAATTCCAGGAAATCCCAAGAAGGGAAGACACCATGTTTGTAGTATCTTGGTCACTGTCCTTACAATGTGTTTTTTCTTCATTCAACAAACAGTTATTGAGCATCCAAGTGCTGACATTGTTCCTATGCACTGGATATACAAGCAAGCAAAAAAGATAAAAGCAGAAGAAAACCCCTTCCTACCCTTATAGAGCTTATAGTCGGATGGCAGAACAAATGTCAAGTGCTCAGTAGCAGACAGTAGAAAACAGGGAAAGGAGCTGGTCCGTAGGGTTGGCGAAGGCTTCCCTGAGGAGGTAGCAACTGAGCTGCAGTCCAAATGAGGCACAGGAGTGGGGCAGAGACAGCTGGAGGAAGACAGAAGAGCAGTGCAAAGACCGTCAATGGGACGGAAGGAACTGAGTCTGGATAGCCGGAGCGGAGGGTAAGTGATGAAACAGGCGACGTGCACGGGGGCTGGGCCATGCCAGGCTGTGTAGACCTGTGGGAGTTTGTGTGTAACATGATCAGATTTGGATTTTCAAAAATCACTTTAGTGCACAGTGATTGGAAGGCAGCAAGAGGGGCAGTGTGCAGCCTAGACAGTGCAGAAAAGCTTCTCCAAAGGCCAATCTCTGCCTTTTCAACCATCAGCCCTCTTCTTGCAGGAGCCCAAGGGCTCAACAAGGACCTGAGACAGGCCACTGATCCACTTGGCCAGAAAAGTTTGGAAGTGGAAGATGGGTCAAACTCAACTGAAAATGTTGTAAGGTTGTTGCCAGACTCACAGCTACCCTCCTAGCTTTCAAGGGAGACTTAAAACTCACGCCTTGCCGTCTTGGTGACCATAATTACTTACTATGTGTGGTTTGTTGTCTTGAGAAAAGGGAGAGTTGTTTTTCCTAAAGTAATGCAATTTAGGGTCACTATGAAAAGTAAAGAAGTGACTGATAAAAGGAGTCAAGAGTCTTAGCAAGATTCTGTGTTTGTGTCAGGGAAAGATATTTAAATTAAGGAATTTGTGAGTTGGCGTGACAGCCTGGGGGAAAACAGATATGTAACTGACTTTCTGGCAGGTTCTCAGCAGGCTCCTATCTTTCTGGGTTTCCACTGGCACAGCCCAGACACAGCCCCTCAGGCCCGAGGCCAGGTAATCATGTGTTTTGATAAAAGTCAACAGAGTATTCCTTGGAGCTGAAGAGTTCAGTCAAAATCTTACTTGCATTTACTCCAAGAAAAGCCTGGAGTTTTCTTTTTTTTCATCTTAGTCCAAGGGCGAGGTTTTCCAGAAAGTCTGAGAAGAAATTTATGCCTAGCAGTTAGAGACCTATAGGGAAAGAAAACAATACGTTCCTTGTTTTCTGAAGAAAAGTCCAGCAAACAGCCTTGCAATCAATTTCTCTGGCATTCCTAAGCCCTTGGAGGATGCACATTGGCCATTTTGTACCTACACACAAAATATCATTTAGTCCAATACTGATACCACAAGAGCTGAGTCTATATACAATGGTAGACGTTGCTTAGCAAAATAACTGGCTGTATTCCTTCATTCACTTATATGTTTCTAAATAACTGAGCATCAATTAAGTAGCCACACGCTGCTACATATTGGGGTTTGCAGTGGTATGTCCAGCATCTCTGATTTCACTAGGGTGCCACCAGGGCAAATGTCTCATGAGTTCTGAGATCTGAGTCCCCACGAGTGAAGGCCTTATTGTGAGCAATCAGGTTAGAATTCCCATCCTGCAAACTCCTGCAAAATATGTGTTGTGGGTCACAACAATGTGAATATACTTAACAATACTGAACTGTACATTTAAACGTGGTTAAAATGGTCAATTTTATATTATATCCAGATAAAACTATAACTCAAAAAGATACATGCGCCCCTATATTCACAGCAGCATTATTTACAATAGCCAAGACACGGGAACAACCTAAATGCCCACTGACAGATGAATGGATAAAGAAGTGGTGCATATATACAATGGAATACTACTCAGCCACAAAAAAGAACAAAATAATGCCATTTGAAGCAACATGGATGGACCTAAAGATTATCATACTAAGTGAAGGAACTCAGACAGAGAAGGACAAATACCCTATGATATCACTTAAATGTGGAACCTAAAATATGACACAAATGAACTTATCTATGAAACAGAAACACACTCAGACATAGAGAACAGACTTGTGGTTGCCAAAGGCAGTGGGGTTGGAGTGGGAGTTTAGGGTTAGCAGATGTAAGATTTTATATACAGAATGGATAAACAACAAGGTCCTACTGTATAGCACATAGGGAACTATATTCAATATTCTGTGATAAACCATAATGGAAAAAATATAAAAAGGATATATATATATATATATATATATATATATATATATATATCCACACACATATATTCACGTATATATGTGTGTGGATATATATATACACGTATATATATCTGAATATATGTGTGTGTATATATATATATGTGAATCACTTTGCTGTACAGCAGAAAATTAACACAACATTGTAAATCAACTATACTTCAATAAAATAAATTTTAAAAATAAACTTAAATATATACAAAAAATAAATAAATAACTGTCCAGTTACCCATCACCCCATCTTATTTTAATCCATGGGACAGCTCATACTCTGGATTTTTCTAGGTATTTATTTATGTGTTTGTTTATTATCTGTCTCCCCACTAAAATCAGGGATCATGGCCGTCTTATTTACTTCTGCAGCCTCAGTACCTAGGAAAGTGGCTGGCACATAGCAAACACTCAATAACAATTTGTTCATTAATATTACTAAATTGCATCATTATACAAGGCAACATAGCAAATACATTAAAAACACATATTCTGAGTCCAAACCAATGTTTGGGTTCCATCCCTTCCACATTGCTATTGGCAAAATGACAATTTAACCTCTTTGTCTGTTTCTACACCCTGAAAATGGGAATAGTAACTGCTTCACAAGATTGACATGAGAATTAGATAATGTCTTACCTTTACATGTGTATAATATGTGTTAGCTATTAATATTACAGAAAATTAAAAAGCACAAATGACATATAGCCTAACCATAGCCCCTCCAAATTTACTTCTATTGTTTGCCTAAAGGCTTGCACTCACATATTGTTGTAATTCATATGCACATAAGAAAACTAATTTTTATTGAGAACTTACTATGTACCAGTTACCATTTTAAGCACTTTATATCTGACTTATTTAACCTCTATTGATCATATGAGAAAGTTACTATTACTATCCCATTTTACAGGTGAGAAAAATTGACGCCTAGAGGGGTTGAGTAATTTGCCCAAAGTTATACAACTAGAAAGTTGGCTCAAACTTGAAAGTTGTGCTCTGTAGACTCTGTTCTTAACCATTAGTAGCATGGGCCTCTCCATATTTTGATTAACTTTTTCAAAAACTTAACATTATAAACAGCAAGGTCCTACTCTATAGCACAGGGAACTATATATGTGTGTGTGTGTGTGTGTGTGTGTGTGTGTGTATAACTGAATCACTTTGCTGTACAGAAGAAATTAACACGTAAATCAACTATAGTTTAATAAAATAAAATTTAAAAATAAAAAACATTAGTTCATGCCACTAGTTTCATATATCAAAAAAGTCAACATGATTGTCATCTTTTAAAAATAGATTATCCAATTGTGATGACGGAAAGCAGGTTTTTAAACTGTTGGTGGATATAAATTATTTCAGTTGATCTTAAAAAAAATACTGTAAGCTCACTATTATTAGCTTCACTTTATATAGGGACTCCAAGGCAGAAGTTTCAATGATTCTCCTAACATCACACAGCAAGTTTAAGAGCCAAGTCTTCAGCATCCAGTTCTAGTACTTTTGGTCCTTTTGTAAGAGCTGCTAACTGTCTACATTAATGGAATATTACATGTTTAATATGGCATACCCTGTTCAGTTTTGAATTAACAACTGGTGGTCGGAATTTGATATTTGGAGCATAAGTATTTCTTACCCCGACTCTAAAAATCCTCTCAACCTAAATCAAGATCATGCAATGGCATTCTACAAAATCAAAGTTTTCTCCTTTTGGTTTCTGGATGGACTTTAAAAGTTTGGTCAATTTGAAACCATAATAGCCTTCATAGTGACATGGTGGGAGAAATCCTACAAGGGTAATGGATCAACAAGAAACCCAGAATTATAGTTCGGCCTATAATTCTGTAAAGAGTAAAGAAAGCGAAAAATCCAGGCCAATCACTCAAGATAAAGCCCAGTCAATGCCACGAAAATGAAAGAGGAGCAGGGGCAAATGTCTGGGTCTTTCTGAGGCCTTTTTAAATTAAAGGAACAGTCATTCATTTAGACTTTGCATTTATAAACCTAGCCCGGAGCTGGGTCCCCCAGAAGCCTGTTTTATGGGGTTAAAACTCACTGCCTAGAGGGAAAAGTACCAAGTGCAGCAAGTAAAAATGCCTGTTGAGAGTGGAACTGGGACAGGCAGCTGCTAAGCAGGCCCCAATGATCCCTTCCTCCTGGATCTCATGGCCTTGTGTAATTACCTTCCCTTGAGTGCTGGTGGGACAGGGATAAAATATGGCAAAACTGATGGGATGTTACTTCCAATGTTAGGTTACAAAAAGACTCTGGTTTCCATCTTTCTTCCCTCTCTCACTGGCTCGCTGGCTCTGAGGGAAGCCAGCTGATATGCTGCAAGCTTTCCTATGGAAAAGTCCATGTAGCAAGAAACTGGGGGAGATCCTCAGTGCAATGGCCAGCAAAGAAATGAATCCTGCCAACAACTGCATGAGCCAGCTTGGGACCAGATCCTCCCCCTGTTGAACTTTCAGATGAGGCTGCAGCCCCAGCTGTCACTTTGACTGCAACCTTGAGAGAGACCTTGAGGGAGAGGTATTCACATAAGCTGTTCCCAGATTCCTAACTCCAGAAACTGAGAAAAAATAAATGTTTGGTACGTTAAGTGACCAAGTTTTGGGGTCATTTGTTATATAGCAATATATTTCTAATACAGAAACTTTGCCAAAAGCAAAGGCCCCATTATCTGAGGCTCACTCGTTTATTCATTCTCTTAGTACCTATTTATTGAGCATTACTAAGATAAAGTCATATTAGGGACAAGAAGAGATCCTTGTCTTCAAGGAGCTATGTTCTAGACAAGTCTACAAATATCTAAGAAAGGCAGCAATATTGAAGGTCCAGTCCAGGAAGGCATTCCCAAAGAAGTGAATTCCCAAAGAGGTTCTTGACCAGACCTTGCTGGATAGACAGTACTCAACTGGCAGGCAGAGATGGCGATAGGAAAAGCCAGAGAGTGAAGTGGATGGTGGCAGGTAGGAAGCAGGTCTAGACCTCTGAGAGTCTACAAGCTAGTGGAAAAGGCATGAGGAAAAGCCACAGGGAGAAAGAACAAGGTTCATTCAGAGTTTCCTTTCTGGCCGGTCACCACCAGCATCAGGGACTCTGGAGAAAGAGCCCATCCTCTGCCTGGTCCTAATACTGTATACACAATTTGTTGATCTTGTCAAAGATGGGGGCAGGGAGTGGAATTTCTTCCCTTCAGTTTGTACCATCTCTGAGGTCATTGCTATAATGTTCCATTGTTCCTAAGCTTGAGTGAACCATTCATCACTGCAAACGACTAGGGGAAAAACAAAATGCACAAAAGGCATTTTCAGATACAGCAGCCTGAGAATTTATGTCTCATCACTTGGAGGTTAGAAATGTAGCTAAAATGAGGCATATGTCTCATGAAATGTGGAAGAGAGAAATTTCAGAGTCACAAGTTCAGACCACTAATAAAGATGATTTAATGATGATTGTTGTAGGAGTTTGAATTCCTATTGTATGACAATTGCACATCTGTATTATCATCATTAGACCTTTCTTTGGCTCTTTTTGGAGTCTTTGGAAAAGTTACTTATAAGGTTTACTCTAAAAATATTATTTCACAAATGAAGTATTTGAGTAGAAGACATAGGATACCCTCAAACTTTGGCTAATGTTGTTTTCATCACTGGTGTTAATTTAATTTCTTGAGTTATTTAGGTCAAATATTTCTATCATGGAAGTTGTTACAAGCGGAACTGTGTAACCCCAAAATTCATATGTTGAAGTCCTAACCTCCAGTACCACAGAATGTGGCTGTGTTGGAAGACAGGGCCTTTAAAGGGATAGTTAAAGTAAAATGAGGTGATGTGGGTGATGGGTACTAATTCAATATGACTGGTGTCATTATAAGAAGAGGAGATTATGACACATGCACACAGGGGAAAGACCATGTGAAGACACAGGAAGAAAACTGCCATCTGTTAGCCAAAGACAATGACCCTCAGAAGAAATCAACCCTGCCAATACCCTGATCTCAGACTTCTAGTTTCCAGAACTGTGGGAAAATTAATTTCTATTAAGGCACCCAGCCTGTGTGATACATTGTTATGGAAGCCCTAGCAAACTAATAACTAGAAGTCTTTATAGTTTCATGAAAGGAATAAAGAGAATTCTCCCAAAACTTTTTAATCATCCTTTCACAGTAAATATATTTAACTCATCTATAAACTATTCGGTATTTGGTATAAGTTATTCATTAAAAAAAAACCTTTCTGTTAAGAAAAGATGTTCATTGGAGATAAATTAGAAAATATACATAAGCAAAATGAAGAAAATAAAAATCATTCATCCTTTATCAACAAATATTATGATTTATCACCAATGATTTATCCTTGCAGATATATATAGTAATGGTTCAAAATATTCTGATGGAGCATGGACTTTTCCCACAGGACTTTGGTCAAGTTTGGGCAAGCTGCAAACTTCATGAGCTTCCATTTTCTCATCTATAAAATGGGGATAATAAGAACTGCCTTCCTGGGTGTTTTTGTCAGTTGTACAATATATAATAATGTACAGTATATAAGCACTTAACAAAGTGCCTGGCACATAGTAAACAAACAATAAATGGTCTGTATATTTTATATAGCCTGTATTTTACTATAACAAGTCATTCTGCACATGCTATTTTTACAGTCTGCTTTTTTTTTTTTTTCATGCTTGGTATAGTTTCATTACTAGCTGTTTATGAAGTTCTGTTTCTGGGTATTTAAGCACCCCACATATAAGAATATTGTTTTCGGGCTTCCCTGGTGGCGCAGTGGTTGCGAGTCCGCCTGCCGATGCAGGGGACACGGGTTCGTGCCCCGGTCCGGGAAGATCCCACATGCCGCAGAGCAGCTGGGCCTGTGAGCCATGGCCGCTGAGCCTGCACGTCCGGAGCCTGTGCTCCACAATGGGAGAGGCCACAGCAGTGCGAGGCCCACGTACCGCAAAAAAAAAAAAAAAGAATATTGTTTTCTGGTTTCATGATGTTTTCATTTGAATAGCCTTTCTTCAGCCCTCTTGGTGTAGAATTTCATGCTGCTTTAAGACTCTTGGTCTTTTAGCAGCCTCTTTGCGTTTAGGAAGACTTCCAAAAGCACAGTTGGGGATTGAGAACTCGTTCAAATCTGAGACGGTGCC
Organism: Phocoena sinus; assembly: GCF_008692025.1. NCBI lineage: Eukaryota > Metazoa > Chordata > Mammalia > Artiodactyla > Phocoenidae > Phocoena > Phocoena sinus. Next base: position 138,080,272 of record NC_045765.1, on the reverse strand, counting down.
AGTGGCAAAGAGAAAACAGAACTGTTCCTGCTGACTCTGCACTGCAGCTGCCAGATGCCTTGGTTAGCTTGCAGAAAGGGAAACAAAATGGAATGGTGAAACGAAATGCTTTGGAGACGACATGGTGGTGGCAGAACAGGGGTTTCCTCCGCTGGTGCTCTTAGCAGTGGTTCTAAGGGTCAGGATGCCCCAGGCCCACATGTCTTGAGTCAGAGCCAGGCCACCCCATGATGCGGTCAGCCTATAGCCTACAGGAGGGGACTCCAGCCGGACTGCCAAGGGTACTGGAAGTCACTGCCTCAGTGCCCCTGTACCACCACTACCCTCAAAAGCGACCTCCTCCACCTGAAGCTTTGCTCACTGAGGTTCTTAAAGTGCAAAAACTCAGGACGGTATTTAAACCCAAAGTTCTTAGAATGAATGAGTTTCAAGCCCCTTCCTAAAGCAGGGGAAAGGTAAACAGCTTGAGAGAATACACAGCATGTGTGGGTAAGAAAGATATCAATTCCAAAGCGGAGGCTGGAGGCTGAAGTTAAGTCCTGTTTATCTCCAATTGTGCAAGGGTTTATCTCCAATTGTGCAAGGGAAGCTGTGCAGGGGGATGGGATGGCGCCATAGGTACTCAAGGTCTCTTACAAATACTCTACAGCTATCACGAAGAAAAGACTACATCCTAACCTGGCATCAGGATATTTCCTAAGGACACGCAGTCCAAGGCTGCTTCCATATAGAAAAGAACTGCTTTTATCCATAAAGTGGCACTTTATGGAACAGCCTTGGGCTCTACGGAAAACAGGGAGGGAGGGCGGTGAGCTCCCACCTGTTAGCAGCAGTTCTTTCTTCCAGTAGTTCCATTATCACCTCAGGTCAACTCAACAAATATTTACCAGGCGTCCAGCGTGAGCAGGACATTGCATTAAGGAGGATGTACCGAATGAAGGCCGCTCCAGGGAGCTGGAGCTTGTTCGTGCAGCAGCTTTGGCGCTGGAGGCTGTGAGGAACCCACCCGGCCGTCCTCCAAGGTCAGCTGCTGGGCTTCCTGCACTGGAACGGAAGGGTCACTATAATACCACCCACTGGGGCTTTCCTGACAACCAGCTTTTCTAAAGACAAAGTGAGAATCTCTCTAATCAAGAAAAACAATTTAACACGGATCTTGGAATCACCCTGAGAAACACATGTGACTGTTTATTTCATAAGAGAGCGATTTTGTAGAAGTCCATATTCAGGACTGTGTGCCAATGGCAATACATTGCTGCAGCTGGCTATATATATTTTAATGTCTTTTTTTCTGCTGGTTTTTCTACCAGAGTTTGGAAGCACAGAAGGTCACCAATATAAACTTTCTGCTATAAAGATGCCTCAGGGGCTTCCCTGGTGGCGCAGTGGCTGAGAGTCCGCCTGCCAATGCAGGGGACACGGGTTCGTGCCCCAGTCCGGGAAGATCCCACGTGCCGCAGAGTGGCTGGGCCCGTGAGCCATGGCTGCTGAGCCTGTGCGTCCGGAACCTGTGCTCTGCAACGGGAGAGGCCACAACAGTGAGAGGCCCGGGTACCGCAAAAAAAAAAAAAAAAAAAAAAAAAAAGATGCCTCAGTAGAACCCCTAAAATGACACAATTCTCAATTACAGCTAAGCAATTCCACCCATTTTCGGGGGATGCCTGAAGACACGGGGTCTTCATTTTTTCATGTGAAAAATGAGCACTGTGCTGGCCAGATGAATCACAATGCCTCCCAAGCCTATGGTCACCTTTCAAAGGAAACTGCCACTTGGAGCCCTGTGGAGGAAAACTGCTCCAGGCCGTCAGTCCCAGCTCTGGCTGCACGTTAGAATCACTGGAGAACTTTTTTTTTTTTTGCGGTACGCGGGCCTCTCACTGTTGTGGCCTCTCCCGTTGCGGAGCACAGGCTCCGGACGCGCAGGCTCAGCGGCCATGGCTCACGGGCCCAGCCGCTCTGCGGCATGTGGGATCTTCCCAGACCGGGGCACGAACCCGCGTCCCCTGCATCGGCAGGCAGACTCTCAACCACTGCGCCACCAGAGAAGCCCTGGAGAGCTTTTGAAACATGCTACTATCCAGGCTCACCCCACAGATTCTAATTTCAGGGTTCCGATTAATCCTGGATGGGGTCTAATTTCTAAGTCATCACAGAAGATTCTGTTTTGCAGCCTGGGTTGAGAACCACTGCTTCAGACCATTCCATAAGCTGGAGAGACCAAGCACGACTCCACCCCCCCTCCCCCATATGCAATTAATGGGACCAATGTCGAACTCTTAACCTAAGGACAGCCAAGACCATAAGTTGGCCTGGGTCCTCTGAGGTGGCCTGTGTTGGGATCCCCAAGGCAATCCCCATATTCAGAGATTTGCTACAGGGACTCATCACATAGTTGGACTCACGGTTAAGATTTATTACAGTGATGGACTAAGGATACATAGATCCTAATGGAAAAAGACAGGCAGAATCTAGAGAAATCCATGCACAGGCTTCCTATGCTCTCTTTCTATGAAGGGACACACTTGAACACATTACTTTCTCCAGCAATGAAGAATGTAGTAATATGTGTGCAATGCTTCTTCCAGGAAAGCCCAGTAGAAACAGAGCATTCAACATGTTTACTGGGGACTGGTCACATCTGCACTCTCTGTCTAGCATGCATCAAAATTCCAGACTCCCAGAAAGAAAGCAGGTGCTCAGCATAAATATCCTCGTTTGCACAAACAGTCTAAGCACAGAGAACCACCCTTATCAGTTTTGAGAATGGCGGAAACACCCACATACCAGCCAAAGGCCAAACTTGCAAGCAGGCCTTTCCAAAGAGAGCAGTCTCAGGCCTGCTGTGTTAACTCCTTTCTGCACACGACCCAAAACAAAGATGCTGATTATCAGTTAGATGGGTAAATTCTGTCTCAGGAATTTGCCTTGGGAAATAAGAACAGCCTCAGGAAGTTGTTTTGAGAGGAGAAGCGACCACACACAAAGAGAAGCAAAGATAAGAACGTGACCCAGTCACACGATGGCGATGCTCCAGTGAAGGGCACAAACTCCAGTACTGAGGATTCAGCAAGGTAGCTCTCAGCTATTAGATCTCTGTCGGCTCTTCTGCCTCCCAAATCCTGTTGTTCTTCTTTCCCTGAAACCTGTCACCCCAGCTGTTCCTGGGTTTCCATGAATATTCTGTGGAGCCACTTTATAAGTCTGTCCTCCCTATATGTAGCTTATCCTCGTTCCAAACCTCCATCGCTGAGCCAGAGTACGTCTTAATATCTTTTAACTAAAAGAGCTCGCTGATCACACGATACTGACCCAGGACCACCTCAGAGGTAGGCAGAGAAAGAGCAACTAACCACAACCTCAAAAAAAGGAAAAAAGGCGTGTGAGTCGTCATCCAGACTAGGCTTCACAAAGCCACAGTTATTCTTAGCCACACGCTGCCCTCCACATCAAGTGGACTTTTGGCTGAATTGGGTGATACCTTTGCAGAAATGATTACAAAGTTTTGGTGATGGAGACCATGAAGATGTGGTCTTTGTGGTCCCGGAATACAAAACAACTAATGGAGAATTGTGGAAAAGTTCCCAGCTCTATGAAACTCATCCAGTTATAACTTGGTCTCACTCATTTAATGTTTAGCTGGACGTATCTATGGACTTCAAAATCATTTTAAACAGTGAAATAAGCACATAAATATTCAGTTCAGATGCTGTGAAACTCAAACTTTTAGGTTGAAGGATTAAGACCTTCCTCTATCAAAAGAGCACGAGTTTATTCCTCTCCATTCTACAACCCATCTTTCCAGTGCTAACACTATCACCATTACATGTTCTTCCTATCACAATGGTTGTTGATTCAAAAAAATCAGAGAATGTTAGAACTGGAAGAGACATTACCAATCACCTGAAATTCAAGCCTCTGGTTTCAGAGATGAGAAGCTATAGGCCCAGCAAGATTTACAGGCTTATCCAAGGTCTCACAGCTGGCTTGAACCAGAGCAGAACTAGAACTCTTTATCTCCTGACTCCCAGGCTAATTTATTGCCACTCTGGGCTCTTCGTGTTGGTCTTTTCCTGTGCGAGAGAATTCAGGCTCCAAAACTGTGGATAACTTCTGACTATTTTTGCAGCTGCTATCTTTCCAAAGTCTATTATCATTCCCAGAAAATATTAACATTCACAAGGCTGTGGATTTGTGATTGTGCAATAAGTAAATAATACATCGTTCTCAAATGTGCTAATCTTTGCAAACCAAGATCACGTGTTTGTAAATACCAGGAAGCTACACTCAAAATATGTACTTTTGAGTCTCTAAGAACGAGTCAGCAAGATGTGTTTTTTGCTACAGTTACACTTAAAAGAGAATTTAACCTTCACTCACTCATTTACTTTTAAAACTACGTCACATGACAGTATTCAATTCAAAAAAGGTAAATGTTACCTGTATAACAACTTTACTCAGACGTTAGGCATCAGTTAATCTATCAGTGATCAATGAAAAATAACTTAGTTAACCATTATTAGAATCCCAGCTGTTCCAGGATTGGGTGTGGTGAAGGGAGACAAAGCAACACAAAGTAAGATACTCTCAGAGCATTTAATGTGCAGAAGATAAAATGCAGGAAGATATTTAAAATGTGCAGAAAAATATTAAAAACAATAAGCACTAGATCATACAGTATATCTTACAATAATACCCCAAGAACTCAAGGACGAGAGAGAATAGCAGAGACAGGATGGGTCCAATTAATAGTTTTCTGACTGGGCATTTGTGATTGGATGTGGTTAAAATAGAGCATTTTTGCTCCGAGGCAGAGTAGAAAAGCAGGACAACTTTGATGTCAATCTGATTTTTATTTCTAATTTTTTCATCCACATAATGAGTATCTATTGAGCACATTTTTATGTGCCTAACACTTTGCTGGCCATTGCAAAGGATCCAACTATGGGAGCATTGCTTAAATTCTCAAGGCCTCAGATTCCTTACCACTGAAATATGAAAAGTGTATCAGATAATATTAGGTCCCTTCCAGTTCTTACTTTCTATGAGTCTAACCTCTCCAAGATGAAGAAGGAATTCCTGATAAGCTCTTACAATCTGTTTGAAACAACAAAATTTGTGTGCATGGAAACAGGAATACACAATACCTGATTTTCAGGGGTTCTAAAGTTTTTTGCCCTCCTAACACACAGGAGATTTATAACACATTTCTTTCAGTGGCTCAGTCAGTACACTTGGAGAACATGCCCCATAGAGGGGAGAATCAAAATGGCAGTGGAAAACTAAATAGGTTTGAAAAGTTCTCCCAGGTGATCCAGACATGAGCCCCTCTTCTCAGAGGGGCTCTGCCACCTCTTTGCTCAAGTAAGAATCATTGGATTAAATGTTCAAATGAATGGAATAGTTCTGATGAAATGTGCTGAAATGGTAAAGAATAAAAACTTTCTTCTTTCATTCAAGATAAATTCAAATACCTACTGTGTTCCAGTCATTGTGCTAACTACTACGAATTAAAAATAAAGAAGCAAACCAGAGACCCAGCCCTTCAGGGACTTAGAGCATGGTAGCCTAGGTCAACTACAGGACACTACAGGCTACAAATATCAGAAAATCTGACAGGCTTAAACACTAGGGACTGTGATCGGATGATGTAGCTGGAACCCTAAAAGTAGGGCAGGCATCACGGTTGGCTTCATCTAGTGATTCCAATTAGTTGGTTTCAAGCAACCTTGGCTTCAAGTCCCAGCTCCTCACTTACTAGCAACATGACTCCGGCGAGTTGTTCAGTTTCTCTAAATCTCAAGTTCAACATCTGTAGAACAGGAATAATAATTGTTCCTGCCTCAAAGCGTTGTTATGAGGATTAAATGGGACAATGGTAATGAAGCACTTAGCCTGATGCCTAGAAAAAAGCAAAGGCTCAAAACAGTTATTATCTCTATCATCATAATTAAACTGGCTGACTATGTGCAAAAGTGAGACTTAAAAAAAAAAATACAGAATTTTACAACCCACAGCTAAGCTTGTGAAAAAAGACAAAAAGTTGGTTGAAAAGTGATTCGGGAGCTTCCCTGGTGGTGCAGTGGTTGAGAGTCTGCCTGCCAATACAGGGGAAGCAGGTTCGTGCCCCAGTCCGGGAAGATCCCACATGCCGCAGAGTGGCTGGGCCCGTGAGCCATGGTCGCTAAGCCTGCACGTCCAGAGCCTGTGCTCCGCAACGGGAGAGGCCACAACAGTGAGAGGCCCGCGTACCGCAAAAAAAAAAAAAAAAAAAAAAAAAAGTGATTTGGAAAGGATAATTTGCAAAATGTAGCAGAAGCCCTTTCGGAGAAAGGAAGATAAAAGGGTGGTAACTGGAGGGAGATCTCAGGATGGAGATAGAACTCGTTATTTTGGAAGTAAAGAAACCTGGGTATTTTTATAGTCTGCGAGGTGGGATCTAGTAGAGGTGAAGAAGCTGAAAATACTAGAGAAAAAGAGAATATTGCAAATTGCAGAGGAGATGGACACCAAACACAGGTGTAAGGATTTACCCTGAGCAGGTGATATGATGACAATTTTTTGATTATTCCATTTTATTAAACACTTACCTATGCCAGGCACCAGCCTAAGTACTACGCATGTTATCTTACGTTAGCCTCACAACAACGTTAAGAAGTGCATACTTTTTATCTCCACTGAGCACCTCTGTTCAAATCTAAAACTGAGGTTTGGAAATTGTTAAATAACACCTAGGGCTTCCCTGGTGGCGCAGTGGTTGAGAGTCTGCCTGCCGATGCAGGGGACGCAGGTTCCTGCCCCGGTCCGGGAAGATCCCACATGCCGCGGAGCGGCTAGGCCAGTGAGCCATGGCCGTTGAGCCTGCGCGTCCGGAGCCTGTGCTCTGCAGCAGGAGAGGCCACAACAGTGAGAGGCCCGCGTACAGCAAAAAAAAAAATAATAATGAACAAATTTTTAAAAATTAAAAAGAAATAACACCTAGTAAAAATGGAACACAGATATGAACTTGACTTTCACACCAAAACCTGTGTCTTGATACCTAAGTTAAACTGAGGTAACGAAATGAGAAGAGGTACATATATTACATATACGAAAACATCTGAAGCTTGGGGATAGCAATTAGTGGGAGTCTGTACTGGATAGAATCCGTATTCTCCAGGAAGCATACAAAATTAACTACTGAGATACAGGAGTTCAGACAATGTCTAGAAGTCACAAAAGAAGGAAAAGAATTACTGGGGGAGAGGCAATAGTCAATAAGAATTTTCCAGAATCAATGAAAGACTTAAATGTTCAGATTTAAGAATCACAATGAATATTAAGCTAAACAAGTAAAAATTAAGCCACACTTAGATTCACCCGGGTAAGACTGCAGAACACCATTGATAATAAGAAAATTTTAGTATTCAGAACAAAAAAAAACCAGATTACCTACAAAGTTACAATTAGACTAAAGCAGACTTCTCAACAGGAAAAAACAAAGACCACAAAATAACAGAAAGTGCTGAGGAAAAATATCTGCTAATGTCATTCAAGAGGAGAGAAAAAGTTTGAGCGTGTGTGTTTTCAAACAGTCCCTGAAAGAACTACTAAAGAATGTACTTTAGAAAGAGGAAACGTAACAGAAAAGGAATGAGTGGAGAGCAAAAACCAGTATGGATCAAAGAACTTGGTAAATATTGATACTTTGGTAAATATTCATTCACTATTTGAAATAACAACAATAATAATGACTACTGAAGAGAGGAATTTAAATGAAGTAAAACTAAGATACTTGAAAAATAGAAGAAGGTAAAGGTGATTTAAATTAAAGAATTCTAAAGTCATTATTTTGTTCAGAAATAGTGTAGACATATCAATTTTTGACTTTTTAGAGTATGTTTCTTTTTAATGTAAGAGTAACCGTTATCAAATTACAATCTCTACTTTTAAAAGGAGAGAACTTCAAAATCACGGTTTTAGAGTGAACATAGGAATGGGTGTGACTAACTGTAGGTGTAATTAATTAATAGAGAAATTAATTAAATCTGAATTAATAGAGAAAAGGATCTAAAGGAAATAGGACCAAATGTTAGTATTTGTTAGTATCTATTATTTTCTGTATTTTTGAAATATTTTGCAATTAATTTTTTTTAAAAAAGAAGAAGTTTCAAAAAAAAATAAATAAATAAAAAAGAAGAAGTTTCTGGTGCTTTTAATTGACAGGTTTTGCTTGATCACATATCAACCCACAATCGCTGAACCAGCGAAGCTCATATTTGTCTAGCTAGGGCCTCACCACCTGCAGAAGCAGAAGTACATGATATGTTCCTTTCTGTTTCTGTAAGCAAAGTGTCCCTGTGAGGCATCTGGACTTTGAGCACGTGAGTCAGGCTCATAGTTACAGCCTGTCTCACCAGGTCACAGTGACCTTTGTGATTATCACTTAGATGCTTCTGGAAGGATAATCTTAGTAGTCTTTCAAAGTCCTTTCTCTGTCTCTGTCAGTCTATGTTTATCATTTTCATGGTCTAATTGGGCAGTTTTCATAAATTGATACAAAGTGTCTTCTGCATGAGCACAGTCAAGCTTTACAGCTGTTGTAAAGAGAGTATCGCTCTAACTCTGCCTGGCTGGAGTTGGTTGGTTGGTTTGTTTTAATGGGATATGAGTCCTTTAATAGCAGTCTAATCCCTTCAATTTACAAAAAAGTGAGGGCTAGAGACATCAGTCTTCTTGCCCAATATCTTACAACTAATAAATGAGAAAGCTGAAAATCAAATTTTGGACCCATCACTATCATCATTCTCTAAGATAATGCCTACATTCCTAAGCTGTTACAGGAAGAAGTATATTATCTGTGAAGATCCTGAAAGTATCGATCACAAAGACATCATGATTTATAGCCACCTGATTTAACCCCAGTGGAACAGCAAAGTGCAGTGCCTCTGGCATTCGAGGCCACACCCCCGGGCTATTCATGTCTAGCCTGTGCCTATCCAATGCAGCCAGGCTCCTGGGATCTTCAGAGGTAAGTCCTCCTGCATGACTCCAAGTTGTGAATCCAAGTTGTGAAGGGTTTGAGGAAGACACGTTTGCTGACAACACAACCTTAACAACAGCCATAATGTTGCTAACATGGTTAGACACACCTCACTGGAATGATCAAAACTGCCCAGGTCACCTGCTGTTGGGTTAAAGAACAACTACCCTGGAGAGGACTCTGAGAAGTCACAAAGGACGCCGAGATCTAACCACAGCACTTTTCAAACTTTCATGTGCACATGAATCATGCAGGTATCTTATGAAAGTACAGATTCTGATTGAGTGGGCTGGGGTAGGGCCTGACATTCTGCATTTCTAGCAGACTTCCAGGTGGTACCCATACTGCTGGTCCCACGGGTACCCTTCAAGTAGCCAGGCTTTTCCCCGTGCACAAAATTCTCACAGGGTCTGTGATGAGACTGTGCTTCTCTAGGGCAGGACTTTGGCGGCCAGGGAGGGTTGGAAGCAGCTAGACTGTGTGAGCAGTATGCACAGAACTAGTCACGTGCCACAAGAGTTACGGGGGTGAACACATGACCATGAATGATTAATGAACCTGAAGGAGAAAGCTTCTGGGAGAGGAAGGTTTCTGGGAGAGGAAGGTTTCTGAAGGCTTCTGGGAGAGAAAGGTTTCCTTTTTTTGAGAGAGGTTTTGAAAGTGGCTCTTGATGGTTCATGCACCTTCCAGCCAAGATGGAGTAGCCAGCACCAGTACCCTCCTGCCGGAAACTACTAAAACACAGGGTAAAAATATATAAAACAATGATTTTCAGACATCGGACACCAGGTTGTGCAGGACAGTAATCCCTGGGAAAGGGGGAAAACTGAAAAAAATAAAACAGAGTGTCAGTGAGCTGTGCAACAACTTCAAGCAACCTAATTTCATGTTATTGGATTAACTGGGGTGGAGGGGTGATAGAAGAAAATATTGGAATAGATAACAGTTGAAATTTTTCCAAATTGGATTTAAAAAAACAGAAACTCAAGATTTAACAATCTCAATGAGACCCAAGCACAAGATAAAAGAAGAAAAGAAAGGAAAGAAAGGGAGAAAGACCAGATCATTATAGTAAAGATAATTTGTCAGTGGTGGAAATCTGTAAAATATTTTCCTTAAAAGAAGTCTGGGGCTTCCCTGGTGGCGCTCGTGGTTGAGAACCTGCCTGCCAATGCAGGGAACACGGGTTCGAGCCCTGGTCTGGGAAGATCCCACATGCCGCGGAGCAACTGGGCCCGTGAGCCACAACTACTGAGCCTGCGCGTCTGGAGCCTGTGCTCCGCAACGGGAGAGGCCGAGACAGTGAAAGGCCCGTGCACCGCGCACCGCGATGAAGAGTGGACCCCGCTCGCCGCAACTAGAGAAAGCCCTCGCACAGAAACGACGACCCAACACTGCCAAAAATAAATAAATAAATTAAAAAAAAATAATAAAAAATAAAAAAATAAAAAAATAAAAGAAGTCTGTATGTTAACCAGTTTTGAAGAACCTGTTTTAAATGAATTGCTGTTCTCCTTTAAGTCAGTACTGCAATGATGATAGTTTGATTTCTGTTTCTGCAGAACTCAAAACTAGCTTGGATATGTGAACAGATCTCATTGTTCTGCTAATGTATTATTCATCTTGGTCACATGTTCAGGCCAGATGAGGCTCAAAAGGCAGCCACAAATTCTGTGCCCATGAAATTATCTGTTTCACCACAGCTACGAATCCTATATTCCTTTCATGTGTGTATTTAGGGGCTCGACTTCCATCCCATTCTTCATTTAGATATACTGAAGGCTGACATGGTCTATATGACCTCCTGCAAACTATTGTGAGTGAAAATATGACGATGATTTTTTCTTACTTAATTGTTCCAAGTTTCACATACCCTTCATGTCTGCAACGTCTTCTCAAGCAATGCTTGCTCCCCCTCTCACAGTTTCACAATACACACCACTTACTGTCCAAGAGCACAAGGAGTGTCTAAGAATCCAATGATGAAAGAGGGAGAGAGGGAACTGGACGCTGTCATCAGCCGCCTAGTACCACTGTCACTCTTGGCCCTGCTCTAGCTAATGATTGCTTGTCCCTGCTCTGGGTTATAGTTCCAAGGTTTCAGCTCTTCCACCCTTGGATGCTTAGCCACTTTTTCTGCAAAGGCTTGAAATCATGCCAGAGTGAATGTGTCATCTAGGAGGGGTTCCTGCCTTCAACACACTCTGCCCTGAAACCAGCCTTTACCCAAAATCCTTAGACCCCTGCACTGAGTCTTGGATCCCTTGTCCTCCTGGTAAGGTCTGCTTTAGGGTCCATGCTGTCCTTCCCTGTCAGCAGACTCCAGTTCAGCCTAAAGGTTTCTCTAATCTACCTTTAGCAGGTCCAGGGCATTCCCATTTCTTCCTCATAGGAAGGCCTGATCTCTTTATGTAATTGGTCTCCCCTTCTCCGGGAACTCTGCATACCAAGCAAAGGGCTTGGATAAGGGCTTGTATCATCAGATACAAAACGTTCTGTCCCCTTTCTCAGGATATCAGCTCATTCGAGTCTCATCTCTGATAACTAAGAGAAGGCTACTCATCCTTCTCTTAAGGAGGACTTCATGCGTAAAAGTGAAACAAATGTCAATGCTTAGGTGATTTTTTTATCTCTTTCTATAAATATGGAATTTGCTCACATGATATTTTAGAATTCTGCTTCAGCCCCTCACCCCATTATTCAGAATCTCCACCATACTAAGAAAGCAGAAAGAATTCCAGAGGACATATATCTATAGGTGGAAAAGAATCGCACTGCTTTTGTTTGCTTATTTTAATACCAATGATCATTTTTAGACATCAAGACCTTCTAACAGATTCTAATTCCAAGGAATCCCAAGCTCCCTATAAGTCCTCCCGGCTCCTATCTTGCCTATCTTAACATAAATGAGTCCTCTCCTACCGACTTGGGTGCACAAGAATTTCCTGTCCTCCCTGCTCCCAGGCCAGGGCCTCTCTACCAGGGAGTTGTCTCCACTTGTGCCACAAAGGGTAAGCTCAGATGCTCATAGTTTGGAACTCTTCCCTTGCCCTTCCTGGGTGTGACTGAGGAACAAAAACTAGGAAGGAGACATCCCAGAGAGTGGATGTTTCTCACTTAGATCTAAAAAATCTCTATCCCAATAAACAAGCCCTTCACAAACGACCAATCAGAAAAACTGTTAGTACCTCTAGCATCTAGCCATTGCCTAGCACATAGTAGGCACCTGTTCAACACTGAATAAATAAATGAACAAATCTGTGCCTTTCCATGTGTCTCTGACTGCAGCAAATATCGTGAATTTCAATCACTTAATATATTATACTTCTATATTCGCACTTTAACAGGAACCTCCCAAAATCTTAAGGCAAAAGAAATTATTATTGCTCCAAAACACCATGGTTACTCTAATAATAGGATTCCAATATTGGTTATTTTGGCTGTCTGAGGATCATTAACACTAGCTTCTACAACAACCAACCCTAAAACTTCATCAAGCCACAGCTGTTTTATTTCTAGTCCACTCACATTCTGATGTTCACTGGGTGGCTCTCCCAGGTGGATTTCTTCTAAGCTTTAACTCAGGGATCCAGGCTCCTTCCATCTGTGGCTCTGCCTCCTGGAAAGGAAAAAGAAGAGCAGAAGATCTAGGAAACGTGAGTGGCTGTATCACTTCTACTAATATTCTATTGTCCAGAACTAGTCTTGGGGTCCCAGCTAGATGCAAGAGCACCTGGTGGGAAATGTGATTTTCTTGTTTGCTCAGGAATTGAATGTATACAGTTTGGTGAACACACTGCACTATCTTTGCCATAGGGGCTAAAGGAGAATTTCATGTTGGGGGGCCAGGACCTCACTAACATTGTAACCTTTACCCTATTTCTCCTACGCCTTTCTCTTCGGTGCAGATTCATCATGCATATCCCCTCAGTCAGTCACTTAGAATATAAAAGCTTTCACTATGATCTGAAAAATTAAACACATTATACAAGTAGGGTTGTTCCATGTAAACAGTTTGGTTTCAAAGTCCATGAGTGTGTTGCTTATGAGACAAAAATTGTCTAGAGAGTCAGCAAATATTTGCTATTGATGGTGAAAGTGACAGCAATGATTTCCTCTGCCTGGTCTCTGGCCTTAACCCTTTCCATCTCAAAACTCTCCCTACAAAGTCCTGCAACTCTTCCCAGTTTCACTCTGTTCAGTTCCCAGTTCTCCTGGGGGAAGTAAAGTCATTTCTACAGCCTCAGGTCAAGCCAAAATGAAGTCTTCTCAAGTCACGATTTTGGGTGCTAATCCTAACCTTCTATAGCTATTCCCTCACTGTCCACTGCTATTCATTAAATGTACTTCTCTCTGCATCTAGGTAACTTCTTGCTTACCTATCATCCTCTACAGATCTGTGGGCCTAAGTACCACCTCTGTGTGGCACGATCAACAGCATACATTGAAACAAGGGTCCCTTATCACTACATCCTCAATGCTTACTATGGTCTCCTAATCAGCTGTTGTCACTGACCTTCTCACCAGCTTCCAGAAAGGAGAGGATTCTGTTGACAAATTCTTCTTCTCCACTTCCCAGTTAGCTGTTTGTACCCAGGATCGCCTCACCCTCAAGCCAGTGATCAAAGGGCCTCGGGGAAATCAAAAGGGCTTAGCAGCAGAAGGAGCCCTGATTTCTATCGGCATTTGCTGAGAACCTACTGTTTTCTACACAGTTCTAAGAGCTTTCAATGCATTGTCTCAAGGAATCCTCAGAATGCCTAAAGACTATTATGACTTCCCTTTTACAGGAAGTTCTGTAACTTGCCCAAGGCACACACTAATGGTGGAGCAGCGTCCAGGCATCATGGATCATGAAGCAGCATCAATGGTGTGGATGTGTGTGGAGAGAAACAGGAAGGCGGGGAGGGTATTCCCTCCTCTGTGCTAACGGTGGGACTACCATGTGAAGAAAATCTGGGCAGGAAGATGCTAGTGCCCTGCTTCTCCCCCTCCCCCTCCCCCAGCTGCTGCACCCAGAGCCAGGGGCTCCCAGCCACCTCCCTCTCTGGCAGGCCCAGCTGCAGTTTCAAATGGCTCATTTTTCAACTCTCAGTACCTAAATGGGTCAACTCCATTCAATGGGGAAAAGAGAAGGAAGCTGTGTTTTGGCATTTAACCCCAAAAGCATTCTTCCAGCCAGTTTTTCCATTAATAAAACCGGCCCTTTAAACCTCCAGTTTTCAGAAAACTTGTACCATTTACACAGTCACAGAAAGACAATCAGCAAGCCTCATACTCTCAGCATGCCGCCTCTGACTACTTGATAAGGAACCTCAGAAGACAAACTGCAGATGGGTTCACTGAACTCTTTCCTCGGAAACACAAAGCACCTCGTTCCTGTCACGTCCCTAGTGACAAGGAGGAACCACAGCTCTCCTCACACGGAGCAGCCGGGACGGAAGCTGAGCAGAGGCTTCATCTGCCCCGAGAACCCACGCCGCCACCCTTCATGCTCCTGGCCGTGCTGGCTCAGCTGCTGAACTGCGTGTACACTGTTGCCACCTCCTGGGGCTCCTTTCCCCTCCCCACTCCCAGCTGGATCACTTTTCTCTTGTGCACGTTTAAAAAGCACAGTCAGGTGAACAGAAACACAGCAGCTTCTGAGAACAAAGTCAGACTAGAACAGTCTGTGTTCCAAACTGAACTTTCTGATCTTTTTGTCTTACTTGCTGTTCAGAAAGGAACTTGCAAACGCCATCCCTGTCCAGTTTTGCTTTGCAAAGGGAGCCAACAAAGTTCATTGAAACCTCCCCACCTTCCCAGGGTCTCAGGCACGGAGGGATGTTGCCAAAATAGGTGTGAGCTCCCTTTTCCTTAAAGAGCTGACTCTTAGAGAGGGGCAGTTAACCACCTTCCTATCGCAACGAAATGACTTAGTTTCAAATTCTTACAAAAATCACGTCAGAATCATGGACTCTCGGAGTCTTTTTTGGATGCTTTGGCCACAAGTTTGCTGGCATTTAAAAAAATCAACAAATCTTTTCTGACGAAAAACAATTCTTTTCATCCCTCTGTTTGAGAATTTATTTCAATTTTTCCTAACAATCCCAGTGGAGTTTTTTTTTTTTAACTTTTTATCTTCTATTGGAGTATATCCGATTAACAATGCTGTGATAGTTTCAGGTGCACAGCAAAGGGACTCAGCCATGCATATCCATGTATCCACTCTCCCCCAGACTCCCCTCCCATCCAGGCTGCCACATAACATTGAGCAGAGTTCCTTGTGCTCTACAGTAGGTCCTTGTTGGTTATCCTTTTTAAATATAGCAATTGAAACCAGTGGAGTTTCAATTTGAGAATGGGCAACAATATTTAGGATGAAACTTCTTGTCCACTCTTGCCGGGCAGGTGCTCCCACAGGGGGTCAGGGAACTGGCAGATCCCCTGGGCTTCTTGGCATCTGCCTTCTGACAGTCACTGCAGGACAGGGGCAACCAGTGCTTGGGTGGGGTGACAGGAGCCCTACCTCACCCACCTCCACATCTACTCCCATCATGATGGAGATGCACTGAGATGAGAAGGGAATCATCTAATGCAGGAGGGAATCCATACAACCACATAGTTTATCTTCGTTTTCAGTGTTCAAAATCTCATACCACACCACACCACACACACACACACGGCCACCCCATGTGTGCCAAACCCACTGAGCTGCGGCTTAGGTTCCACAATTTAAGTAGCAGATGCCATGTACTACCTTGCTTCATGGTTTATCACGTGTTGCACAGCTGCAGCTGCTCTGAGCCGACAGGACGTCATGAGCTGCTGTGGCACATGGGTGGGGTGCAGTGGGGGGATGCCCCTCCTCCTTACGACTACGTTATTGAAGACACCTTTTAATGCTATTAGTACAGCAGTTTTTACTGACCAGGAGACCAGGTTGCTGAGTATCTAAGGCTCACTGTCTGCATCTCCCTGAGAGGACCCTGTCAGAAAAAAAAAAAAGACAAGAACAGTATCGCATATCAATATCAGGTTTTTGGTTCAGAGGCCACTGTTGCGTAGAAGCCATATTATGTGTAAGGATTCCCACTTCTAGACTCTTTTTGAGCTGTCATTTGATCTTCATCTAGGCCGTGATTCTAAGCCAGCACTAGTCTTCATCACGCTCCCCTGGAGTGACTGACTTGCATTCTAGAACGGGGCCACGGCTCGCCTGTTTCGTATCTGCAGCACCTTGCACACGCAGGGCACACCACAGGGCACTGTCACAGGCGTTCTCCGTTCGCCCCACCCTGCTCTGTGCCTGCATGAGGAGGGGTTCCTTGCCTCCAGCTTCTGGATGGATTCCACCCGTGAAGCGCATTGGCAGGAGACTGACGGAGGGAGGATGCAGCGATAGAGCCCCTTCCGACCAGGCTTCAGTCTGGCAGCAGCAACATCCCTCTGCCGAAGCCACAATAGCCACGGGCAGCCTTTCCTTTGGCTGCGGCTCTCACTAGCTCTCACCGATGATTACTCCCTCCCTTTGCCCTGCGGGCCCTGCTGCTCGTCTTAGCCAGCATAGGGGGTCTGGGTGGACCTACACACACAGTATTTGCCAAATCGGGAGTCACTGCGTTCTCACACGCTAAGTGCATGTGAAGAAATTTCTAGAAGTAGTTCTCAAACAGTACTCCCAAAGTTCACCGGAAACCGGCGCTGGAAGAAGTCCCTGCTCTTAATTCCTTTTTATTTATTTTACATAGTGGACTGCCAGGTATGGTTATAATTGCACCTAACTTTTAAATTTTTTTAAAAAAATATTGAAAACCACAGATGCATTATGGAATGTAAGTGGTTTGACATCAGAGTCCTCGTCTATCTTGTTCACTGAGAACCCCCAAACTCTGGAGGAGGGTAGACACAGAGTAGGCTTTTGGTAAATATCTGTTGAAAAAAACATAAATGAACAATCTGTTAACCCACTGAATCCTCACAACAGCTGTATGTGAAAGATGAGGCGGGTATTTTCTCCCACACTTTCCTAGGAGGAAACTCAGCTTCAGAGACTTGACCAAAGGCAAAGTTGCCTGTGCCCACCATGAGTTTGGTCTTGGTGGTTTATTAAGATTAAATATGCCTGGGCATGGGGGCTATGATATGTTCACACCCTTTCTTCCAACCATGTTAAAAGGTGCCCAGAAATGAGCAAACAGCAAAGATGACAGAAAATTCGAGTATTTTGTGCAGTGGAAGATTAACAAATCTATAGTTAGTAACTTGGTATAAAATAAAAAGTCTTTCATCTGACGTGAGGGCAGCCTCATGGTCACCCTCCTCACCCCCTTCACTAGGTCTGGGACACTGGTCCCCTAATTGCAGTGCTGGGACCTCTTTTACCAGATCCTATGGGTCTGATGGATTTCTTCTTTTCTCCCGCACCCTTTCTTCTACCCTCAGATTCCCAAATATTTAAGATCCAGGATCTACCCTCAGAATGTCCACTCCCTACCTCAGTGAGAACTGCTGAGCCAGTCATCTAAGCCCCTAGACTCTGCAGAGCTTCTGTTTCCTCCAGGGCATCACCCTTCCTTTTCCCATGCTTCCTCTTCCTCAGGCCGCAGAGCAGAAGCAGGAGCCCAGGGGTCAGAGCTGAACACGGGAAGTGGAGGGGCACAGGTCTCAGCCTGCAGCGGTAAGAGACCAGGAGTCAGTCCAGGGACGGCGGTCTTGGTGAGCAGACCATCAAGCTATTACTTTAAGACACCTCAGGGCCTGGGCCACCTGCCTCGGGTATAAACCAAAAGATAACTAAGTGGGGGTGGAGAGGTCCCAGCATCCCTGGGTCTATCATCTCCTCCCCAGCTGGGAAGCTCACCAGCTCTCCTTAAGCCCAGGACTCACTTTACTCACTCCTAGAGCAAGTGGATGCCCACCTGGTGTGTGATTTCAGAGGAATCAGAAAACCCTCTCAGCCAGAAACCGCACCAACTGGAGGTTTCTTTCGGGTTAGTCACCTTCAAAGTCTATTATTAAAGAGAAGAAGTGAACAGGCAACCACATGGTGCTGTACTAGGAAGAGTGCAGACAGAGGTAGGCTTTGAATCTGCTGGAAAATTGGGCCTTTGGGTCCTTGCTCAGGAAGAAAGAGGAAAAGAAAGAGTGTCTGTCAAATTAGCATTCACATATGCTGACATTCCACCTAAAAACAGTAACAGGAAAACCAAAAAAATTCTCGAGCTACTCCATGATTTGAGGCCCTCCCCTGTTCACCCCACAGAGGAAAACAAAACACAACCAACACAGCAGCCTGACTGGGATGACTTATTTCATCATGTTGTTTCCTTCCTAATGACTGGTTGGTACCCACCCACCGAACTGGGGCGTGTGGGAGATGGGACAAGAGGTCAGTGTGAATTACGAGTATGAACACGTCTCCCAGTTCATCTGGGACAATAATGACCTCAGATATTCTATGAGAGGGTCCCGGTGTACACTGTATCTGATCAGAATGTGTGTTTTAACTTTTAGCTAAGAAAGCAAGGTCATGATAAATAGCCTTGGGAAGGCAATGTTTTTCTTTCAATCAGGAAAACCGTTTGCCTTTTACTAGCTGGGTAGCTGAGCAACAGTTTTCTCAGAAGCAAATGGGGTAACGATAGTTGACTCACAGGGTGGTGAGGAATAAGTCAAGTTAGATAACGTACCTAAGGCTGCTATTAAAATGCCTGGGACTTAGACCTTCAACAAATGGTAGCTTTGAAATGGAGGGTAATTATCAGTTAGAATCCATTAAACCTGTAACCTGCCTTCACTGACCAAGCTCGCTTTAGCTGTCGCTACAAAAAACTTGCAAAACACTCCAAGTGTTACATAGCCAAAACAATAAGACGTTTGTTTGCCCAAGTTGTTCTTCAGGAACTTGGAATCAACTGTGTCCAATTTGAGCTCGAGCCAGTTAGGACTGGTTAAGACCACCAACCCTCCAACTGGGCATTCACGAGCCTCCGTTCCATGACCTTTTGACATCAGAGGGCCCAAAACTCACCCTCAGAAGGTGCTAACACCACCGTTTTCTGAACATGTAGCCCATGAGAAAAGCCTGTAGCTTAGTTGCACCTGCACAGGACAATGATTACCTCAACCTTTTCTTATTTCCAATCACCTTCCCTCACACTCCCCACACCTCAGCTTTATCCCATGAATATCCCAAGCTCCTCGCCTTCAGGGAGGCCGATTTGAGATTTGTTTTCCCGTTTTCCCACTTGGCTGTCTCATGAATAAACCCTTTCTCTGCTGCAAACCTCAGCATCTCAATGTCTGGCTTGTTGCACATCGGGCAAATGAACCTAGTTTGGTAACAGTTTTATTGTTACTTGGGTGTTCAGAGAGCAACCTGTAGGCATGGGATACAGGCTTTGGGAAAGAGTTCTTCTTGGTGAGTTATATGGATGGATGCAGAAAGCTTAGGTACAGGACTTCCCTGGTGGCGCAGTGGTTAAGAATCTCCCTGCCAATGCAGGGGACATGGGTTCGAGCCCTGGGCCGGGAAGATCCCACATGCCGCGGAGCAACTAAGCCTGTGAGCCACAACTACTGAGCGTGCGCTCTAGATCCCATGAGCCACAGCTACTGAGCCCGTGGGCCACAACTACTGAAGCCCATGCACCTAGAGCCCATGCTCCGCAACAAGAGAAGCCACCGCAATGAGAAGCCCATGCACTGCAACAAAGAGTAGCCCCCGCTCGTTGCAACTAGAGAAAGCCCACGCCTAGCAACAAAGACCCAGAGCAGCCAAAAATAAAAATAAATTAATTTAAAAAAAAGAAAGCTTAGGTACAGGTAAGTCCCTTGCACTGCCAGGAGCGCTGGGAAGAGTGGGAAGAGGACCTTATTAGCACAGGAACATGAGGTTCCAGGTAGCAGAAGGCTCTGGCTCCCAATGGCAAGTAGGGGAATCCATTTGGGTGGAGCCCAGATCCCAATCAGTTCCTTCCTTCCCCACCTACACCCTGCCCCTGGCATTGTCGACTCCCACATGAGGGGTACAGAGGCCTCTGGGGACCTCAGGTCAAGGCCAGGTGCACTAAAGGGGAGGAGAAGGACATGGGCTCAGAACAGGGCCTCCAGCTCTCACTCCACTGACTAGAGCCCAAAGGACAACGATCCCTGGAGATTCGCTCAGACTTGTCCCCAGCCTGCGTCAGGCACACATCATTCATCTACATGAGCAGGTTATCCGAGTCCAGCCTGCATCTAAGCCTTCAAGAATGCAGGAAAACCTGGTCAGCCTTCCCTCCACTACTTAATCCTCGCCTTGGCCAGGAGCTTACTGATGCAATGCCTCCTTCCTTCCTGTGTCTAGACTTGGGGGACACCAGAGCCTTGGCACAGCAGGGGCCTGAGATGTGGCTGAACCCCTCACCTTGTAGAGGAGGACGCTGGTGTTCTAAGAGTTAGGAGACTTGCCCAGTCACACACCTAAGTGATGGCACAGCCTGGATCAAAGGCGGTATCTCAGTCAACTCTTAATTATGCTGCATGCGGGTACTTGTCCTGCAGCCCCCGAGAAATGTGATCATTCTCACAGTGTCCTGCAGGGAACACACTTCAAAGTCTGGAGTCAAATCCAGGCTCTAATGGCTGAATGATCTTAGACAAGCCATTGAACCTCACAGAACCTCAGCCTCATCATCCATAAATTAACATAATAATCTGCACTGTTTCCTTGAGGATTAAATGAGACAGTATCTAACATAGCGAGTGCGTGCGCTCAACACCAGAGATACTCAGTGCTGCTTACTACTATCATTAATTAAGCTGTGATCGGTCACTGAACTTCAGATTCCTGGAGAAAGCTAGAGGGTCAGGAACCTGGGGAAAGAAGACTCTTCTGAGAAGGAGAAAGCAAAGGCCGGTTAGCTTCACGTCTTCGGCAATTCTGAGGCCCGCTAAACTCAAGATCCTACAGGGGAACTGGGTCCAAGGCCAGAGAACAGAGAGCTCAAAACTTTAAGTTTCTCTAGGTTGTTTTATCACGTTCTTTCTCAAGCATTTAACCTTGGAACATAGGGGACTCAGGGTCAGTAGGAAGAGCACTGAAAGTGACAGGCACAGTGCAGCAGAGCTGTCCTTGGGATGGAAGCAGAATCCCTGGGACGGCGGCGTCCTCACTGGGACGATGTATCTAATAATCCTCCTACAATGACTTCAAACTTAAAAAAAAAAAAAAAGTGAGAGACAAGAGGAAGAAAATTAACCCTGAAAATTATTCAATATCAAATTACAGCAACTGATTCTTTGTCAACAGCCATAGAGCTAACAAAACAAAACAAAAGCTGCTGAAACAAGATGGCATCTGCCCCCCTGAGGAGTTTTATGCTGGAATTCCAGCTGCTGCCCTATTGACCAAGATACAGTCACACGTTTTTTGAATTATTATTGTCCTAAATTTACCCAAAATGCAAAAAACATCTTTCTTATGGATACTTTTTAAAGGGAGGATTGGAAGGAAAGAAAACTCAAATTTTAAGGACCAAGGCCAACTACTTAAAAATCTGAGTGTTTGTTCTAGAGAAAGATAACCTTGGCTTCACGCTAAAAATTGTGTTTCCCACTTAGAGAAGTTTCTTTAGTGTTTGTTGTAAAGCTGGTTTGGTGGTGCTGAATTCTCTTAGCTTTTGCTTGTCTGAAAAGCTTTTGACTTCTCCATCGAATCTGAGTGAGATCCTTGCTGGGTAGAGTAACCTTGGTTGTAGGTTTTTCTCTTTCATCACTTTAAGTATATCCTGCCACTTCCTTCTGGCCTGCAGAGTTTGTGCTTTGTGATGACCTAGAGGGGTGGGATAGGGAGGGTGGACGGGAGGATCAAGGGGGAAGGGATATGGGGACATGTGTATGCATATGGCTGAATCCCTTTGCTGTGCAACAGAAACTAACGAGTATTGTGACGCAATTATACTCCAATAAAGATATATTTTTAAAAAATAAAAATTGTGAATTCAACATTTAGCCCTTTCAATGAGAAAGAAAAGATCAGAAAAGGAAGGGAGCACATTTGTTCTAATATTTAGCTCTTTCCAAGGTATAACCCACATCTGGAATCATTAGATGTCAAAAATGAGAAAGCGCTTTGTAGACATGGGCTTAGCAAACGATGTCCTCGGTCCATTCCTGATCCTAAGGACAAACAGTGTGAGTGTGTGTGTGTTGAGAGAGAAAGAAGCTGAGGACTGCATTCAGGGCTCTTCTGATGTCTTACTTCCCTCTACTGGAGAGAGGCCCAAATATGTGTGTGGTGTGTACATGGTGGGGCTGGAGGTGCGGGTGGGAGCATGGGAAGATGGGGGCAGGGAGAGTGTAAAAGCGGAAAGACTAAAATTTATCTGTCTCAGCCTTGAAGTAAAGCTTCCTTATGACCTACTGCCGGCTTATGATCAGGCCCCAGCATAGGCAGGAGCAGCAGACAGGCCAACTCTGACCTCAAAGGGGAACTTCAGTCTAAAAACGCTAATCAAACATTTTCTCTGCAGAATCCGCTGGTAAAGAGTTACCTCCAGCATGGACTCAACTATGAACTCATCTCCCAATGGTCAGGGCCCTCTCTCTGAGACTATTTTATGATCTTAGGTTATAAGATAGGCATTGGAAGGGTGATAATTTTGAATTACCAGGGCCCTAGCCTTGATTGGCACCAAATGACCCAGAGAGACTTCCAAGAAATAGAAAAGTGATCTAAACCAGTGAGCCTTAATCTGGGGTCTTCAGATACTCCTTGAAAGTAGTAAAGAAAAGTCTGAGAAATTTCTTTAAGACTGTACTTCAAAAAAAAAAAATGTATCTTTGGATTCCATATATATGTGTTAGCATACAGTATGACAGACTCTAGGGGCAGGACAGGAATAAAGATGCAGACATAGAGAATGGACTTGAGGATATGGGGAGGGGGAAGGGGAAGCTGGGACAAAGTGAGAGAGTGGCGTGGACATATATACACTACCAAATGTAAAACCTATAGCTAGTGGGAAGCAGCCGCATAGCACAGGGAGATCAGCTCAGTGCTTTGTGACCACCTAGAGGGGTGGGAGGGAGACGCAAGAGGGAGGGGATATTGGGATATGTGTATATGTATAGCTGATTCACTCTGTTATACAGCAGGAACTGACACAACATTATAAAGCAATTATACTCCAATAAAGATGTAAACACACACACACACAAATAAATTTTGATCAGCCATGCAAAAAAAAAAAAAAAAAAAACCGTATCTTTGGGACTTCCCTGGTGGTCCAGCGGTACAACTCCACACTCCCAATGCAGGGGGCCCAGGTTCGACCCCTAGTCAAGGATCTAGATCCCGCATGCTGCCAACTAAAAGATCCTGCACACCACAACAAAGATCCCACATGTGGCAACGAAGATCCCTCGTGCAGCAACTAAGACCCAGCACAGTCAAATAAATAAATAAATATATACATTTTAAAAACTGTATCTTCCCTTGCCTACTCTAATGCTAGACTCCCAAGGTTTTTTTGCTTTTAGCTAAAATTATGTGAATTCATTTCAGTAATAGAGGTACTAACAGTGACTCACCATGTAATCCAATATTTTAAAAATCCAAGCAGAAGTTAGAGGGGTTCCTTACATGATAGATTTCTCACTTCACCAAAATGTTCAGCGCTTAAAAATTAGCGTTTGTATATGCATTTCA
Organism: Phocoena sinus; assembly: GCF_008692025.1. Taxonomy (NCBI): domain Eukaryota; kingdom Metazoa; phylum Chordata; class Mammalia; order Artiodactyla; family Phocoenidae; genus Phocoena; species Phocoena sinus. The sequence continues at coordinate 138,056,579 of NC_045765.1, read as the reverse complement.
CCTTAACCTTTCAATATACGTTGAGTCACAGTAAATTTATAACTACAGTTCTACCAAGTCCCTTGGCAATTGTATTTTCAGTTTAGTTCTGACACAAATATTTTAACTGACAGCTGTTCTGGGTGACTGGCTAGCATCCTTTCTGAATGTTGAGAATTTTAATGAGGATAAAATCTAAATCTGAAACTATCCCGTCTCTGCACGAGTAAATGGACATCCTCTTCCTTCTCCTCCATTTTTATAGTGATTTTTAAAAAATTTTTACATACAAAAATCTGTGCATAATTAATGTGTACAATTTGCGTTTAGAGATAAGCATAATGACTTTAAACAGTGGTAACATGTTGATGAACTCACAATTTTTTCACGTAGATTTCTATTGCATAAAGTGAGGTACAGCCATAATTTGTAAAGACATGTACAAAGAGGATGAAAGGCATTGATGGAACAGATGTCTTCCCTCCCCTTCTCCCATATGCCCAGGGTAACTGAGATTTGTTCTAAAGTCACTCCTCAAGCAATTGGATTCTACGTAAACTTGTAAGGGTTGATACATGGTCAGCCCAGGAGACGTCAGATTGTTCTTTGTACTTTGTTGACACATCGGCAAGCTGGAAATTGTCCTGAGTAGTAGCTTTGGCATGTTCTAGGTCTGGGCCAATGAGGACCGCAGCCAGGGTAAACCCTTCTTGTTTAAATGGCGGTATCTCATTCCCTAATGACCTTGCCTGCCAAAGGACCTAGAGGCCTTGATTTCTCAAGAGAGAAGATGCTACATATGGCGGATCTAAGCTACTTTCTTTTTCTTGGAGGAAAACCCTTGTGAATTTTGAAACACATAGCTTAGAAAACTCCTATCTGGGAAGTAATGTTTTCTATTAGCATCTATTACGTAGCCTGTTGTAGTGTGTTAAGTAAAGGAAATGAGGAAATGATGGTTCTTAATCCAAAAGCATAGTAAGACAAAGAATGTATACAATGTCCCACATATTTCATAGAATAGCAAAGAATCCTTGGTCTTTTCTGGGACTTCACAGTTAATTCAACAAGATGATTGCTACATAATTATAAAACCCTGCTGATTTATTTAGTATTCTCTTGAAATCAGACCTTGAGTTAAACACTTGGTGCAAGGAGTTTATCTGAGAGGTGATGCCAGAAAGCAGGAACCAGTGATCTGGGAGAGTGAGACAGAGAAAGAGGGAGAGTTCAGGTAAGGGTGCATTATCTGTCTCCCTGTCTCTGTCTCTCTGTCTCTCTCCCCTCCCCTCTTTTCTCTCTCCTCTTTTAGATCACTCTACAACCGATGGCCATGTGAGTGAGCTTGGAAGAGGAGTCTCCAATCCCAGTCAAGTTTTCAAGAGCTGCAGCTCCAGCTGACAGCTTGACTGCAACCTCATGACAGACCCTGGGCCAGAACTACCCAGCTAAGCCACTCAAAGGTTCCTGAGATTCAGACACTGTGTGAGATAATAAATTTGTTGTTTTAAGCTGCTAAATTCTGAGGTAATTTGTATTGCAGCAATAGATAACTAATACAGTGTTAGTATTAAGTAGAATATTAAGTGGTAATCAGATATCCAATTTTCAAAGAATACTTGATGACATGAAAAAGTGATGAGTACATATTAGGTGGAAGCAGCAGGAAGCAGAACCTGTGTAGTGTAGTGTGCAGTGTGCTGCATAAAGGTGGTTTTTGTCTGATTAGCCCATGTCCATCCCCTCCTTCTTCCACTAACAGAATTTCCCTTTCTCATAGGAAAACAACTCCACGTGTTTCAAGCGGTGCTGACTCCAAACCACGTAGGCCAAACAAGTGAATCAGACCAAATTTAAGTTCCTCATTCCCTTGACACCTGAACTTTTTCTTCCTGGAGTCGTTAAGGGAGAGAAGGGCCTTAACTTCCAAAAAAAATTAAAGATGGCAAAGGTGGCAGATGTCCTGGATTGAGTAGTTCTCCAAGTCAGAACCAACCTTAGAAGTTTCAGGAGCCAGTAAACTCTTTTTGCTTAACTGGGATTGGGGTTCTGTTGTAATATACAATATTAGCCCAAATTTTTATAAAAATAAATAAAATTACTTGCAAACAGAGAAAGTGGTAGAATCTACAAAATCAATGAACTTGCTGCACCAGAATTTCTAAAACACAGATTCTCAGGCTTCACACTTGGGAACTTCGACTCAGTAGTTCTGGATTAGAGACCAGAAGTGTGGATTCTTAACAAGCTCTCTGTATAATAATGATCAGCAAACAACAGTGGAAACAACTGAGCCTACAAGACTAGATTATAGTGAATATTTCTTTTCCTCTACACATATTTTCCAATTTTATAACGAACAAGTATTATTTGTGTAACGAGTACATTTCTTAAAAGGACAACTGTAACTTAATGATGTTTAATTTTTGACCTGAAACTTTTATTGTGAGGAATCACATACCCCATTGGTTAATAGATCAGCAGACATAAAATACTCAGACATGTATTCATTGTGATAGCAAACATTTTCTTGTCTCTGATAAAGAGTACGGTCCAGCTATTGGGGCAAAGTATACAGCAGAAGGGAGAGAGAACCCAGCTCCCCAGGGCCTTTCTTATCTCTCAAAACACGGATGAGGGTCACACCAGATCAGGGGAGTCTTGAATCTCCTCCCACTCAGGCTTCTATTTCCTGCTAATGCCAGAAGCACATCATTAATATCCTAACTCCAGCCCCTTCCCTACAAGACAAAGAAACTTCCCCATGACTGTCACACAGACTTACTATCCGTCCTGGTCAGATTTCTTCTTTTTAAGAACCCACAAGAGTTCTGCTGCTGCCCAAGGGACTTCTTGCTAAGGGCTGACCAAGGCAGCAGACCTAACCAACGCCCATCTCCACGATGTTTAAATCTGTGTTTTGTATACATGTTGATTTTAAAAATTGAAAACAAATAAGGAACACTTATATTGTTATGTCTATGTAATATTGATCACTACAGGGCCAAGCAATGTCCTGGGATTGCAATTCCTTCTCTCACGTCCAAATGATCCTGAAGTTTAGATCTAATGGCTTCTTCCTTCTCACAGGCTATTCATTCCTCAAAAATCATCAGCATTTTTGTTTGTTTGTTTGCTTCAAATTTGGACCTTGGCTTTAGGATGTAGATTATTTTTTTCCCCACAGAGTTTCTAAACACTCTTGGTTAATCCAGAGTTTCAGTCTCCCTTATATCCCGCATATTCTGCCTGCATGCTTCTCATATCCATTTCCTTCTAGGACATCCACAAATAACTTCTCCAGAAATAGTGCGTAAGAAAAATGTCTGAGCCACTGAATGTCTGAAAAGTCTTCGTTTTTGTTGACAATGATTCATATTTTGTCTGGCTATAAAAGTATAACTTCGAAATAATTTTACCACTAGTTTTCTCTTGAATGGGAGGACTGAGTAAAATCTCTGTGTATATATAGCAGAGTTTATCCATTAACAAGATTTTAGAAGGAAGGATGAAAAACATAACTGATTACTCAGCCATAGAAAGGAACGAAATTGGGTCATTTGTAGAGATGTGGATGGACCTAGAGACTGTCATGCAATGTGAAGTTAAGTCAGAGAAAGACAAATATCGTATATTAACGCATATATGTGGAATCTAGAAAAATGGTACAGATGAACCGGTTTGCAAGGCAGAAATAAAGACACAGAGGTAGAGAACAAATGTATGGACACCAAGGGGGGAAAGCAGGGCAGGGAGATGAATTGGGAGATGGGATAGACATATATACTCTACTGATACTATGTATAAAATAGATAACTCATGAGAACCTAACAGTATAGCACAAGGAACTCTACTCAATGCTCTGTGGTGACCTAAATGAGAATGAAATCCAAAAATGAGGGGATATATGTATACATATAGCTGATTCACTTTGCTGTACAGTAGAAACTAACACAATATTGTAAAGCAATTATATTCCAATTAAAATTTTAAAAAAAGAAAAAGAAGAAAAACATAACTGAAAAGCATTGACACACATGTTAGTAGCCCCCCGTTTTCCTTGCATGCTCAAATTCTTTAGGGAAAAAAACCTCTCAGTTTTTATTCAGGACGTAAATTACAGCTACCTGCTCTCAAATGGAGACATAAGAGAGGGAATGGGAAGCCAGTGGGCACAGGCTTTTATAGGCAGACTTTTAAGTAAACACTGTGCTTCAGCACCCCCTTCTCTACCTGCTAACAAGGTCACAACTTTTGGGAGTTTGCCATGGCAGAACACTCCCTCTTTCACTGCATTTTCCCAACTTGCAATAGTAAGTTTGGGTAAGTTTGGGTTGCAAATTCCTCCTCTCTTATCTTTCCCAACTTGCAATAGTAATTAAAATATCTCATCTATTGATACCTCCATTCCATTATCTTTACTTTTTTTTTTTTTACATATGCTTGTTGCTTATCTATTTTTTTTAATTAATTAATTTATTTATTTATTTACGGCTGCATTGGGTCTTCATTGCTGGGCACGGGCTTTCTCTAGTTGCGGCGAGCGGGGGCTACTCTTCGTTGTGGTGCACGGGTTTCTCATTGCGGCGGCTTCTCTTGTTGTGGAGCACGGGCTCTAGACATGTGGGCTTCACTAGTTGTGGCACGTAGGCTCAGTAGTTGTGACTCACGGGCTCTAGAGTGCAGACTCAGTAGTTGTGATGCACGGGCTTAGTTGCTCCACAGCATGTGGGATCTTCCAGGACCAGGGCTTGAACCCGTGTCCCCTGCACTGGCAGGTGGATTCTTAACCACTGCACCACCAGGGAAGTCTCTTTACTTTTATTTATTTGATTTTTTAAATTATTTGTTGGCTATTAGTTTAATGAAGCAATGAAAAGAGAAACATATATCCTCAGTTTGCCATCTTGAATAAGAATCTGCCTTCTTTAGGAAGAGCTTTTAAGGTTGGCAAGAAATGGAGCAACTACTGTATAGACTCTAGTGACACATCTTTTAATCAAGGGCAAAACTCACATGATTTGGAGCAAAGATGAGACATCCTTTTTAAGATGAAGATGGAGATGAAGACTAGCAGTTAGCTAATATCTAGGCTTATACATATCTACTCAAGAGGTATTAGACAGTTCCAGCTATCCTGGTCTATCTGAGAGCCTGGGGCCTCCCAATTCCAGCTTGGATGACCAACCAGCCATCACACAGACCTCTTTGACGCCTTTAATAAGGAAGAGGGGGAGTTTAAAATATTTGAGGATTTTCTCTACAGTTTATAAATTATTTCTATTAAAAAATAAACGTTATCAGCTTTAAAAAGACAGTTATAACTATAAGATGTTTTAGATAAGCTTCATGGAAATCACAAAGGGAAAATCTGTAGTATTTGAACAAAAGATAGAGAAAGGAATAAAAGCATACCACCAGAAAAACAAATCAAATCACAAAGGAAGACAGCAAGAGAGGAAGAAACAAAAGAACTATCAAATAGTCAGAAAATAATTAATAAAATGACAATAGTAAGTCTTAACCTATCAACAATTACTTTAAATGCAAATGGATTAAATTCTCCAGCCAAAAGAATAGAATGGCTGAATGGATTTTAAAAACAAGGCCCAACTATATGTGCCTATAAGGGACTGACTTTAGCTTTACGGACACACATAGGCTGAAAGCAAAGAAATGGATAAAGATATTCTACACAAACGGTAACCAGAAGAGAGGAGGGGTGGCTATACTTATAGCAGACAAAATAGACTTTAAGTCAAAAACTGTCACAGGAGACAAAGAAGGTCATTATATAATGATAAACGGGTCAATTCATCAAGAGGGCATAACAATCGTAACTGTGTATGTACCCAACATAGGAGCACCTAAACGTATGAAGCAAATATTAACAGAAATGAAGAGAGAAATACACAGCAATACAATAATAGTAAGGAACTTCAATACCCCACTTTCAACAATGGATAGATCATCCGGACAGAGAATCAATAAGGCAACAGTGGACTTGAACAACACTACAGACCGAATGGACCTGACAGACACATAAAGAACATTTTACCCAACAGCAGCAGAATACACATTCTTCTCAAGTGCAACACAGTACATTCTCTAAGCTAGATCATATGTGTTAGGCCACAAAACAAGTCTTAACAAATTTAAGATTGAAATCATATCAAGTATCTTCTCTCACCACCATGCTGAGAAACTAGAAATCAATCACAGGAGGAAAATTGGAAAATTCACAAATTTGTGAAAATTAAACAACATACTCCTGCACAACATATGGATCAAAGAAGACATCAAAAGAAAAGCAAAAAAATATCTTGAGACAAACAAAAATGGAAGCACAACACATGAAAACTCATGGAATGCAGCAAAAGCAGTTTTCTAAAAGACAAGTTTATAGCAATGGAAAACAGAATGAATGTTCCTCAAAAAATTAAAAATAGAACTATTATATGATCCAGCAATCCCACTTCTAGGTCTTTATGTAAAGAAATTCAGATTAGTATATTGAAGAGACACATACACTCCAATGTTCATTGCAGCATTATTCCAAATAACCAAGATATGGATATAACCTAAATGTCCACCAACAGATGAATAAAGAAAATGTGGTATATATTCTATATATGTGGAACATTATTCAGCCTTAAAAAAAAAAAGAAAAAAGAAATCCTGCCATCTGTGACAACATGGATGGACGTGGAGGACATTATGTTAAGTGAAACAAGCCAGACACAGAAAGACAAATGCTCTATGATCTCACTTACTTGTGGAGTCCAAAATAGTCAAATTCATAGAACCAGAGAGTAAAATGGTGGTTGCGGGGGGGTGGGGGGGGAATGAGGAGGTGATGGTCAAAGGGTACAGAGTTCCAGTTATATGAGATAAATAAGTTCTTGAGACCTACTAAACAGCATAGTACCTACAGCTAACAATACTATATGGTATGCTTAAAATTTGCTAAGAAGGTAAATCTTAAATTATTCTCACCCCACAAAATAATGATGATGATAATAATAATAAGGAGGGCGAGAGAAAACTTTGGGAAGTGATACATATGTTTATAGACTTGATGGTGATGGTTCCACAAATGTACACTTATCCCCAAACACATCAAGTTGTATATATTAAATATGTTTGGAGTTTTACATGTTAATCATACCTTAATAAAAAATGTTAATACATAAATAGGTAATAAACAAGTTTTTTGGGGATTCATCTGTTATGGTTACTGGATCGTCTAAAACAAAGGGGATGACTCTAGCCCTGAGGAAGGAGGGTGCAGGGGGTTACATTCCTAAATGAAGTTTTAAAGAGACCTCTGTCTTCAAAAGTCCACCCACTGCTCCCTGCTTCTATGAGCATGTCCAGATTTTAATAATTCTTAACTCGGCATTCTATTCAGTTAAATCATTCTGGATAAAACCAAATGAAGTCCTACTGACTTTGTTTTAGAAAGAAAACTATAACCCCACAAACTGATCTGGGAATAATTCTGGAACTCTAGATAGGAAGCATTTAAGTGTAATTTGTCCTGATGAGATTATCACATCTTAGAGTTGAATTTCCCTCTCATTTTGATGCCTAAGTTTAAACTTCTTTGGCTGTAATACTGAGTGGTGAACATTAAACACTGTATACTCATTCAGTATTTTTAGATCACATATACCGAGTGATAACTGCTGATTTTATGCATATGTATCTTATATTCACAAATCAGAGGAAGCTAATTCATGGCTCCATTGTTAGGCAAATTAGTGAAGTATTAGAAGAACATTCCCTTTTTCTAAAATTTTCTTTAATATTTTAATTTGAAAGTAAAGTTTAAAGTTATACATGGAAAATAAAACAAAAAATTCTAAAATACGACATCTGAACTATAAATGGATGCTGCAGATTTTATAGAAAATGCGGATTATAACATTTACATTGTAGGGTTGTTGTAACCTTTAGAATAATTATAGACGTAAACATGCTTCTTCAGTCGTAAAGTGTGACACAAATGGAGAACATTATTGTTAACTGCACAGTGATTGGGCTTCTATGGAAGGAAAATTTTTGTAAATGACTGCAGTGTACCAAGCATCACTGGGTTCAGATGGAGGTAAGAAAGCTAGGGAGAGGCTGAGCAGATAGGCAGCACCCCTAGTTTTAGAGATAAAACCCATTTACCACTCACGTTTCCCTGGTCTACTCACCTTTGCAAGTAAAACTCATGAAACTCAAAGCCAATGGGATGGGAAACCACAATCAAGTATCAGAAGGGCTTCCACTGGTTTAATCCATTTCTTGGAGGGGTCAGTCAGGTGGAGGCGTGAAGTACAGCCTACCTATCAATATACAGTAAGAGCCTTCAACAGACTGTCCTCACAAAGGTCAGTTAAGGCTGTGGGCAATGTAAAGACAAAAGCAAATTAAAAATAAGAGGCTTACAATGAGGTATCTCCTCACACCAGTCAGAATGGCCATCATCAAAAAATCTACAAACTGTAAATGCTGGAGAGGGTGTGGAGAAAAGGGAACCCTCCTGCACTCTTAGTGGGAATGTAAATTGATACAGCCACTATGGAGAACAGTATGGAGGTTCCTTAAAAAACTAAAAGTAGAACTACCATATGACCCAGCAATCCCACTACTGGGCATATACCCTGAGAAAACCATAATTCAAAAAGAGTCATGTACCACAATGTTCACTGCAGCTCTATTTACAATAGCCAGGTCATGGAAGCAACCTAAGTGTCCATCAACAGATGAATGGATAAAGAAGATGTGGCACATATATATACAATGCAGTATTACTCAGCCATAAAAAAGAATGAAAACGCCATTTGCAGCAATATGGATGGACCTAAGTGAAGTAAGTCAGACAAAGAAAGACAAATATATGATATCACTTACAGGTGAAATCTTAAAAAGTGATACAAATTGACTTATTTACAAAACAGAAATAGACTCACAGATATAGAAAACAAACCTACAGTTACCAAAGGGGGTGGAGAGGAGATAAATTAGGAGATTGGGATTAACATATACACACTACTATATATAAAAATAGGTAAGTGACAAGGACCTACTGTATAGCACAGGGAACTACACTCAATATATTATAATAACCTATAATGGAAAAGAATATAAAAAAGAATATATATGTGTGTGTATATATATATATACACATATATGTACATATATATACATATACATATATAAACTGAATCACTTTGCTGTACACTTGAAACCAACACGACATTGTAAATTAACTATACTTCAATAAAAAAAATAACAAGAAGCTTAATTCTCCCAGTTGAAAAGAAGGGAAGAGACATCTTCTCCTTCCCTTCTCTTAGAACATGTACTTTAGAAAACTTATCATTGTAAGTTCTTCCTCTGTCTCTTTGTAATGTGTACAAATTTTTAAAAGCTAAATAAGCCTCTTGTCAGTTTTCCGACCCAGGAATGTCTTTCTCAAGGACCTCTTGGAAATGGAAACATCAAGAAAGATAGGGCCCCCGTCCCTGTGAGAGGCTAGGAGCCCAACTTGAGTGGGTGCCTTGCTTTAAATTGTAAAACTTCATGTCATAAAGTTTGTTTCTCCTTTAGGTAAAGCCAGTTAGCTAACACAGAAGGTCATCCCAATTACCAGGTAAATTTAGGATGAACTGTGTGTGGCAAATGGTGTTAATTCCTCTTTCTGAGGACTAGTGTTATTTTTTTTTAATTTAACATCTTTATTGGAGTATAACTGCTTTACAATGTTGGGTTAGTTTCTGCTGTATAACAAAGTGAATCAGGACTAGTTACTGTTTACCTAGAAAACATTTATGTAACAGGTTGTATCCACTTGACTATATAAGAGGGTAAGATTTCCTTCTGTCTTGGCAATCTCTTAGTGGATTGCCTGGGATGCTCACTGAATTCTGGTTTAATGCTTATTCAATAATAAAACTGTTTTCTTTCTCTTCTACCTTTGTGGAGAGGTTTTCTAGCTTGAGAGAAGATTTTGTTTTTAATTACATTTCCTCAACAGCAATTATGTCTGTACACATGAGCAGTAATTACTTAGCCTGCCTCAGAAAATCATATAACACAAGATAGCCAGAGGCAGAAATTGATCTGGAGAGAATTCAAATGGTGGCATGAGTCTCACAGAGCCACATTAACAAGCTGTAACTGTTATCATGTAGCCATCATGTTATATGATTGTGTTTTCCTCTATCAGATTTCTGTGAAATTTAGGGATAAGGGGCAGGAGATTAAAATGTTTCAGGTAAGTGGGCTGTGGACAATTCATGAAGACCAGAGGGCAGGAGGTTTTTTTTTTTAAGTTACAAATTCTGGGTTGTTCAAGGGGATGGGTTAAATTATAAAAGAACATTTATTTTAGAAACATTTTGAAAATAGAAAAGTGTCTACTGCTCATGGAAAACTGTTGTTAACATTTAGATGCATATCTTTTCAGTCTTTTGTCCTTGCATAGTTTTGAGCTTGTTTTTGTTTTGTTTTTGTTGTATAGTTGTCATCAGACTGTGTATACAAGTATATACCTTGCTCTTCATTTTTCTTAACTAAACATTGACATGGGTCTTGTTTCATGTTTCCAAAACTTCATTGTACCTGCTTGAAAATCAACTGAGTGAATGTAGTAATAATTTATTTAACCATTCCCCCATTGGGAACACTCGAGTTATTTTTAATTCTGGTATTTTTCAATACCAGAAATTAAACTGGAAAGAAAATCTGCATGCAGAAAGCTAAATCTTAGAATATATTTACAGAAGTCAGGTGCTTTCACCAGCAATTTTCATTCTTTTCTAGTAAAAGGAATGAGTTTAGTATGTTTCTTGTAGTCACGATCTACTCATAAGGGAATGATCATGCATTTCTTGGGTATTGTTCTCCGGGTTCACAAAGCTGGTTCTTCACAAATTTGACTTACTAGTGTGACATCTGGCGTTTTGATTTGATTTAACAATTCATTCCAGGGAAATCTTAAAATTTGCTGTCTCCAGTGGATGCCAGCAAAGCGCTAAAGCAGCCTCTCCAACCCTCCAGTGCATGCAAATCACGTGGGAATCCTGATAAAATGCAAATTCTAATTCAGTAGGTCCAAGTGTCTAACCAGCTGCCAAGTGATGCCTGTGTTGGTGATCATGGCCCTAAAGTGGTCCTGCTACCTTGCCTGCTGCATACTGGGATCACCGGGGAGGCTTAGGAATCTTTAAAGCTCCCCTGGATGATTCTAATTGTGCAGCCAAGGTTGAGAACCACAGCTCTACTCACACCGCAACCGCAAAATGTACACATCACAGAGCTCCAGCCTGATAAGCAAGCGAGACCTTAGATACTGTCTTGTCCTCCCCAAAATTTCATTTGGTAGGTGAAGAAACTTAGCCCAAAGATAATAACACACTTGATCAAGGTCGTACCATGGTTTTAGTTTAGTACAATGTCCACTAAAACATAAGATAACTGGGATATTCTATTCTCATCTGTATGCTTTAATCACACTCTCTAACGGGATTCTTATGGCTAGTACCTCAGCTGAGGTCAGTCCATGTTAATTTACTTTTCTTGTGGAATGGAGGTGTAGAGGGTGTGCTTGAGACTCTCCTCCTTCACAAACAGGGCAGAGAAGGTAAAGAGAGAGAGAGAGAATAACTCCAGTAGATCCTCCCTTGTTAACCCCATCTTGAGAAGGAAGCACGTGGATGTGTCCTTTGCCCTTGAACTCTCACCCAGAACACGGCCCCACTACCTGTAATAGTCCATAGATCTCAAAAATGACTCATCAGCTGCTTAGATTGTTACACCAATAACTGGGGCGGGGGTGGGGGGGGGGGGGACACATGTGGAGCTCCTGAAGGCTGCATGACCAGGCCAACCAATTAGAAGTTCACAGTGAAACTTCAGGACAAAATGGGGATCTGAAGACCAGCCCAATCTGCCCAGCAGAGTTGTTATGCTGGACCCAGTCAATGGGCTCCATTGCTTCTATCCGAGCTAAGTTCTCAGGCAAAAGTCAGTCCCTTCTGACTGCCCCTGCTGGGAGCAGGGAGCAAGCTCTGTCCTCCAAGCCCTGTATCTTTGCTCTTAAAAATGAATTCTGAAAGCAGAACCATTCTGCAGTATCTCTCAACGTTAGCAAGCGAAGATGCCTCTTTAGGCCCTTCATCCCCCTCCAAGTGCTACTTCATTTCTCAGCTCAATAGAGCTGTCTATACTTGTATCTTCATTTCTTTACTTCTCATTGTGGTTTCAACCCACACTGATTAAGTGTTCACCCCTACCACTTCCCTGAACTTGATCTCGTCCACAAACCAGTGGTCTCGGTCTTAATTGACCTATTGAAGCTGCTGAAGCAGATAATCACCCCCCTTCTCTTGAAAACTCTTCAGATATGACCCCTCCTCCTTCTTCCAACATCTCAGGGCTCAGCCTTAAGCTCTCTTGTATATGTTTTTCTCCCCTTGGATGGTCTCACTCACATCCAGGTCTTTAAATGCATCTAGACACTCAAGAATCTCAAATCCACACCTTTATCCCAGGTCTCTCTCCTAAATTCCCAGGCCATATCTCTAGCTGTCTATGTTTGGTGAGCGCCTCACCCTCATCAGCCCTCCCTCCGGCCTTCCTCATTTCAATAAACATTCCCCCGCTTTGTCAGACTCAAAATATAGGAGACTCTTTCTCCCTTTCCGCCCACATCCAATTCATCAAATTGGATTCAAACTTCCAAACCCACCACCTTTCTTTCACCACTTCCATTGCCACCATCTAGACCAAAGCAACCACCACTGTCCACCTACATCACTGCAATAGTCCTACACCTGGACTCCCTGATTCCTTTTTCACTCCTCAATGGTCAGGTCTCCAGAGAGCAGCCAGAATGCTCTTCCTAAAACATAAATCAGATCTGTCTCACCCCTGCTTCGATGGCCTCTCATAATACTTTAAATAAACCCCAAACACCTTATCACATCCCATAAGGTCTAAAACATCTGGCTCTTGCCTATTTCTCCAGCTGCAACTCCTTTCATTCTCTGCCTCATTCCCTTCAGTTTGGCCAAACTATCCTGCTTGCTTTTCCTAGAACGAGCCAAGGGACTTCCCTGGTGGTGCAGTGGTTAAGAATCCACCTGCCAATGCAGGGGACACAGGTTCGAGCCCTGGTCCAGGAAGATCCCACATGCCACGAAGCAACTAAGCCCATGCACCACAACTACTGAGCCTGCGCTCTAGAGCCTGCGAGCCACAACTACTGAAGCCCGCGTGCCTACAGCCCATGCTCAGCAACAAGAGAAGCCATTGCAATGAGAAGCCTGTGCACCACAACAAAAAGTAGCCCCCGTTCACTGCAACTAGAAAAAGCCCGTGCGCAGCAATGAAGACCCAAAGCACACAAAAATAAATAAGTAAATTAAAAAAAAAATGGCCAAAAAAAAAAGAACGGGCCAAGCTGATTCTTGTGTTGGTTGGCCTTTCTGTCTGGAACATCCTTCTCCCTAGACATTCACAGGTTTCATAGTCTCCCACGGTCCCAATCTGCTCAAATGTCACCTTCCCAAAGAGACTGTCCCTAACTCCTCTCTTAAATCACCACCCACTCTGTCTCCTTACTCTCCATCACACTTACATGTTTTTATATTCCTTCTTACATATATAATATGTCAGGAGAAGTATTTATTTATTGCTCTTTCTCCATTACTAGAATGCAAGCTCCATGAGGGCACAGAGATATTGAATTATGAAATTCTATATGCCCAGCACCTAGAACTGGGCCTAGCACCTAGTATGTGCTCAGTAAGTGTGAGGTGAATGAATGTATGGAAGCCAGGTGACTGACTGGAAGACAGTCAGCAGGTGAAGGTGGGGACTTGGAAGGTAGGTCCCAAGAGAAATGAACTCCCAGGCAACAAGTCTCCATCTCAGGAACTGACCTCCCCCTCTGATTTTCAGACATATTAAGTCCTTTTACTGAAATTTCACTTGGGGATTTCCAGTGACATGTGCATTAAACCAGTCTCTGTATAACGGCGGAAAGCCAAGATTTCACATACCGTTTTCAGAGAAAAACAGGAAGTAGAAGCAGCAGTCAGGCGACCAGCTCAGTAGCAAAGGGCATGCAGGAAAGGGGACCTGGTATGTTTCAATTTGAGTTCATCCACGACTTAACAAAGCAAAGCAATCTGCACCGGAAACTAGCAACAGATCACAAAGGGAAAACAAAAGCCCACTCAACACGGAGGGAGGGACGGTCCCAGAGAGTAATAAATAAAAACAAACCCGAGTCTAATTTTTTAAATTTTGGTTTCAATTTTTAAACTTACATTAATATTTTAAGTAGTAAGGCTGACGACTTTGGGCATCCACATTATATGCTGTTGTATGTCATCCACGTGGGGGGTGAGTCAGATTGTTACTGAGAGAAATATGAGGGCACAGAATGGTGTCTCCGCTGCTGAACAGTCACAGGTGACATGCTGGCTGCTGTCAATGAGGATGCAAGAGACAGGCCTGCCATCAGAGTGTCTCTGCACAGCCAAGGTGTGAACTAACCCGAATGGAGACCAGACCGTTAGGAGGCACTGACGTGACTCCCGATGCTGGACTGGACGCCCCACCTCCAGCTCCAGTGACCCCTCACCACGTCCCCTGCCTCTCCCTGCCAGGAACCTCTGCCTTCTGATGTAATATCTAGCCCGTACCTTCCTTCCAATTACCCTGACTTCTTCAATGCCATGATTCCCCACACAAAGGCACAAAAGTCTCTACTGATTTTTCTAATAAGATGTCTCTTCCATAAAGTAATGAATACCTCCCGGTCTAGATCTGGGCTGCCCAATATAGTAACCACTAGCCACACGTGGCTATTTAAATCTGACTTAAATAGAATTTAAAGCGTAGTTCCTGTCGGGGAGTTCCCTGGCAGTCCAGTGGTTAGGACTCAGCGCTTTCACTGAGGTGGCCCAGGTTCAATCCCTTGTCGGGGAACTAAGATCTCGCTAGCTGCGCGGCACGGCCAAAAAATAATATTAAAAAAAGTTTTAAATATATAGTTCCTCTGTCACACTACCCACATTTCAAGTCCTCACTCTCCATGTATGGCTGGTGGCTACTGTCCTGCACAGACACAGAATATCTCCACCATCTCAGAAAATTCCATTAGACAGCCCTGGTCTGGATTAAATGGCAGTAAATGTATGGAGTAAAAAGGACAAAAAAAAATGTTATTTAAAAAATGTTATTCTGCTACAGTGAGGGATTAAAAAGAACTGAAGGCATTATCCTGAAGAATGCCAGAATTTAAGGAGGAGACCAGAAACCCGACATTAGTGAATGACAAAAGATAGCTAGTGGGGCAGAAAGAAAAGCATGACAATGTGATATCACAGACACTAGGGAAAGAAGACATTTCCAGAAAGAGAGAGCGTGCTCAATAGTTCCCATGCTGTTGAGAAGTCAAGCAAGATAATGATTGAAAAGTAGATGCTGGACACAGTGACTAGGAAAGGATTTTGGTGGCATTGGAAATAGAACTTTCTGAGAAGTTTGGGGAGGCGGGTGTAAGCCAGACTGCAATGGGCAGAAATGTGACTAGGAAAGGGAGAAAAAAGATGAGGGCAAATATAGACAACTATTTTTAAAAACTGGTTATGAATTACAGGAGAAATGGGAAAGTCAGAGGGTGATATGCAGTCCAGGGCAATTTTTTAAGCAAAGAATGTAAGTATGTTACAAGTTAATGGGAGAACTCTGCTTCTAAGCAGAGCATGGTAAATCTTGCAGGCCAATGTTTCCACCATAAGAATCGGAAAAAGCTGGAAATATAAAAATATTTGCAGGGGATTCACAGAACTGTAGAATCGAAAAAAACTACATGAGCTAAAATTCCAGGGAAAAAAGAAGTGTTCTGAGATGCGCTTACAAGTGTCAGCCACAACCCTCAAAACACACACACACTCACACCCCACAGGGAAATTTATCAATTCCAGGTGGAGCAAACAGACTCAATCTTGGCTCAGGCCAAGGGCCTCTGCAGGGAAAATAGAAGGACTAAAATGACAAATGGAAAATTTGATGTGCCTAAAATACATAGGCTTTTCTTTCGAGGTGACAGTTGCCAAGTTCTGGGGCTGAACGAGAGGTTGGGGAGTTGGCCAGAAAGCTTCTAAAGGGCAGAATGACTTATGCCATTTAGGCAACGAGACTCATGAGCAGGGAAGCCCATTCTCAAGCCCATGGCTACTCTCCCCCTCAGGACATCTGACAGGAGCTGCACAGAGCAGGGGGCGCTGTGCCAGGGGTGGGAACTTCTGAAGAACAGACCTGGGTCTCCCTCAGTCTTTAGGGCTGCAAATGGAGACGAGCATGGCTCTTAATGTAAAGGACAGAATGGCCTCTTCTGAGAAAATGGGGCACAGACAGACTGCAACCCAGCTTCAATTTTCCTTAAACCCTGATAAGCTCTCATTCCCTCTGCCTAAGAGAGGAGAAGGGGAACCCTCTCTGGTGGAGGCTCTACTTACCTTTTTTTTTTCCGTGCTATTTGGTACACAATCAACTGATACGTAATAAGGCAAGAAAAGATCTATAATTAAGTGGGAAAAAAACAGATAATAGAACTAAACCCACAGATGACCTAGATATTGATGTTAATAGAAAAAAGGAAAACAGTAAAATCAATATATATCATATTAAATAAATAAGTCCAGTTTGTTTTCATCCCTAGTGTAATCACTAAAAATATATAAATAGGGCTTCCCTGGTGGCGCAGTGGTTGAGAGCCTGCCTGCCGATGCAGGGACCACGGGTTCGTGCCCCGGTCCGGGAAGATCCCACATGCCGCGGAGCGGCTGGGCCCGTGAGCCATGGCCGCTGAGCCTGTGCGTCCGGAGCCAGTGCTCCGCAACGGGAGAGGCCACAACAGTGAGAGGCCCGCGTACAGCCAAAAAAAAACAACAAAAAAAAAAAAAAAACAAAAAAACAAAACAAAAAAAATATATATATATATAAATAACGTATGTAATAACCAATATACAATACAATATATAACCAATAATCTGTAATAACCAAAATATAATATAATATATAGCCAATAAGTCAATAAAGAAAATAATGGAAAATTTTAAATATTTGGATATTCCAAAGGAAGATAAGAAATGAAGAGAAATGGAACATAAAACCTATGGGCCAAATAGAAAACAAACAGTAAGCTGGTAGATATAAACCCAATTATATCAAATTATGTCAGTTCATCACCAAGGCCTGAATATTTTATGTGCTATATACGCCTGTGGCTTCTTCTCTACTCCCACCACTAATGCCCAAATTCAAATCTGCATAACCAGTCACCTAGACCATTTCGATAAGCCCCTAACAACTGTCCATGTTCTCCTATGGCCTCTTCCAATACACCCTCCTTAGAAACACCACCATAACTTTTCTGATGTGAATGTGACCATGTCCCCCTTCTGCTTAAAATGTTTCCGTGGTTCCCATCAACGAAAGGAAGACATCACAAATTGAAGATTCCCTGAATATTCTGCCTTTCTGGAAAAAATAAAAGGGTCCAAGAATACTTGTGTTGAATTATTCTGTGACAACCATTTCCCAAAGAATTGTGCCTTTAGAGCAGGGGCTTTCCAGTTTGCTCTTCCCCATTAGTCCCCATTTCCTGCCTAGCTCCAGAGCCAAGTATCAGTTGTTTTTTAGCATCACCCTCATACAGTTTTTTAGGGCCTATGAATGAGGGGAGAAATATTGCTCTGGATTTCTGTTCCTAATAAAAGTGATAAAAAGAGAGGGCAGTGTGTTTTGAGAACAAAGGGAAGTGAACCTATTCCTTCAAAGACCCCTTCCTGCAGGTGTAATGTGTAAACTGTCAGCCTGTTTTCCTCCTTGGAAACATTGTCTGCCTGCCCCTATGGGCACGGCTCCTTAACAGAGCACACAAGGCTCTTAGCAACTGGACTTCCACCTCAGTCCCCATCTTTGTCCTCTGCCACTCCCAGCCTGGGTCCTTATGCTCCCTAAAATGATGAACTTATCATAGAAGGTCACCTACCCATCCACGTTGCTCTGTTGTTACTTTGTGCCTTTCCCACGCTGTTCTCCTTAATTAAATGATAATCAGTTCAGATGTCATCCGCTCCGAGAATCTTCCTTGAGTGTTCTCCCTGAAGCTGGGTCCTTCTCCATCTTCTCCAACATCTATTTAACATCTTTGTCTTTATATTTAGCAGAATATACTGTAATCGCCTTTGTGTTTTCTTCCCTGCTGGTTTATGAGTGCCTTGATATCTGTCTTGTCTTTGTAGCTCCAAGGCCCAGAACAGGGAAGGACACTTAATCTTCTAATAAGTGTTGTTGAAATGACATGAAAAGAAATCATTGGTACTCAAAATGTTTTGTCCCTGTTTCACCCCACCACAAAACCTAAAGATGTGAAAGTAGATACTGTCTTAATAACACTTTACTAATTAGTATACTTTGTCCCCTGCATCGGCAGGCGGACTCTCAACCACTGCGCCACCAGGGAAGCCCTAATTAGTGTACTTTTAATTGGAAACATTTCCCAAAGTTTTCTTATACCAGTTATCTCGTAACGTACACTTGCTATGCATCCACCATCCTTACTCAGGGCATTAGGAATCCGGCCTGGTCCAATGGCTCCACCTGGTGGCAACATCGAGGAACTGTCCGACTGCCTTGAAAGCAGCCACAGATCTGGGGAATGTTATTTGATTTAACTCTTGCCTTCCTCTTCTAGGAAACCATGATCAGCTGCCTTGAAGAAGAATCTGTGGCAAGTTGGACCTGAACCTCTCCTTACAGGCAAAAAGTGAGGACATTTTTGTTCCCAAGGAAGAAAAGGGAATCCCCATATTGTGGTTTGGGAGCTGGATATATTAGGAAGGTGTGAGTGGATCTTAAGTGGGAAAAATTTTAAGACACAAACTTAAGCATTTTCTTAGATGCCCTCAACTACCCTCCTTTCTCCTCCTTGATTGGCGTGCCACTTTGGGTCTTGGGTGAAACACAAGCCCACCAAGTATGGAATCTAACATCCTGAAAAGCCTGGAAGACTGGGACGAAACAACCCCAGTGCAAGAGAGTTAGCTTCCTGAAAGGGAAAATTTGACCAATGAGAAAGGGAGACATCATTCTTTCTTCGGCAGACCATCCAAGGTGTTGTTTCTCCCCACAGTCCAGCCGGAGAAGTCCTAAGCCAAGTCCCCCAACCTGCTGGGTCATCTGCTGTGTGTCTTCCCCACTCCTGGTGAAGGCAGAGGCAGCAATGATAACATCCCATCACCTTGCTTACTGTCTTCCCTTTCCTCTCTTTCTTTCTTCCCTCATAATCACCAGAGCTTGCACAACCCAAATGAACTGTTGGCATCTTAATTCTTGCTTCAGCCTCTACTTTCTAGGGAACCCAGGTTACAACAGTCAGTGTGTTTCTTAACTCTCTGTATCCCTCTCTTTAAATCTGTAACAGCTTTTTTCTTTTACGTTGATATTTACTAAAGAAATTCCATTATAATTTCCTGTGAAATACTCCACATTCTTCATTTGGCTAATTGCATTCCCAGTGTGCCACTTTCTAAATCAGTAGTTAGATCTGAAGTTGGATTCGACTCAGGTGTGAGTTTGAGTTTTTTGGCAAGACTGCCTAATAAATCGTGGGGCATACACCTATTGTATTACTTCAAGAGGTACATGTTGTCCCGTTGTCCCCTCTGGGTAAAGTTAAAATTGATTAGCGGTTTCAGGCCAACCCATTTATTCCAAAGTTCCCCATTAGACTTTCACCTAATGGCTTTAGGAGCTGTTGATTGATATTATCTAGATCCGTTATTGAAAATTACAAAATGGCAATATTGTAATTTTAACATTCCACCTTTACTAGTTGGACTTCTTATAAAAGAAGGAACACTTCCTTATCACTATATGTTTACCCTGAAATTTGGCTTGTGAAGAAAAATCAGGACAAACATTTATTTACCAGTTTCCTAATAATTATTTGGTGTGTTTAAAAACTTCCAATTTTGTGCAATGAGTTATTTTGTAATATCATTATGAATTTTCACATATTCGGTATGTTTCAACCCATTGGCAGATAGATAAAGAGGAATCAGCGGGGGATACTGAATTGAAGAGCCATCAGAAAGGTCAGGGAAAGCTGGTATACAAATGTTCAGCCAACTGAAAATATTTCAAGGAGGAAAAAGTAAACAGCTGGGTCAAATGCTACAGAGAAGCCAAGTTAAGATGAGAACTTGAAGTTGGTAATCATGAATTTAAAGTTAGGTCAGTGAGCGTGCTGGTGTGTTTTTCTTCAGGCATTTTTGGCTGTGAAGATACAGGCATGATTAGAGAGATGAACTTAACCAGGGTCGTGGTTTCACCAAGTACAAGATGGTAAAGGGGCAAAGATGTTGACGGTTTATGCAAGAGTGCAGATATAATAAACATGGAATTTAAGTTGGGTAAAGAGAAGACATGAGGGGAGAAATTTAAAAGGTGCAGAATTAAGAAATTAAAGGCCCTGTTGGGGTCGAAACTGTAGGAGTTCAGGTACTTGAGAAAAACGAGCTGGAAAAACAGAAGGAGATGGCCAGAGGGTGAGATGTTTAAAAGTAAGAGTATGGAAGTGTTGAAGTTATCGAGAGTCTTAGAAACAGCCAAAGGTATGACTGATACACAATTATGAGAGAAGAGGATGTCAAGGAACAGACCAGGTAGATTAGTTTCCAGTTGCTGCTGTGACAAAAAAATACCACAAACTTTGTGGCTTAAAACAACACGAATTTATCACCTTACGGTTCTAGAGATCAGAAGTCTTAAATCCAGGTGTCAATAGGGCTGCATTTCTCCTGGAGGCTCTAGGGGAGAATCCAGTTTATTTGTTTTTTCCAGTTTCTAGAGGTCACCTGCATTCCTTAGCTCATGACCACTTCCCCCATTGTCAAGGCCAACAGCAAGCATCTTCAGATCTCTCTGATCCTTTCAACGTCCTCTTATAAGGACTCTTGTGATTACGTTGAGCCTATCAGATAATCCAGGATGTTCTATTCTCAAGATCCTTAATATAATCATATGTACAAAGTCCCTTTTTGCCATGTAAGGTAATATTCACAGGCCCTGAGGATCAGTACGTGGACATCTTTGGAGGCCATTATTCTGTCTACCACACAGGGTGTCACAGCTCATGACACATTAATACAGGTAAGACTGCTACACCAGTACTTGTGGAGATAATTCTCTCTCCTGCCCTCTTCCCAAAAGATACTGCCTGGATCTAGAATTCTAAATGAAGTAAGTTTTATTAATATGGTCTCTGAAATTTCATTTCTGTCAGTACAATCATATATATTTTAAACTACTGATATGGAAAGCTTTTAGACAAGTGAATGTAACTTTTTAAAAAACCATTTAATTGAGGTATGATTGACATACAAAAACCAACACATATTTAATATATGCAACTTGATCAGTTTGGAGGTAAGTGTACATTGGTAAAACCACAATCTATGCCACAAATATATCACCTCCAAAAGTTTCCTCTCACTCCCTTATTTTTTGCATGTGACAAGGACACAAAGTAAGATCTTGCTTAGCAAAATTTTAAGTATAAACCAGTATTGTTAACTACAAGCACGAGGGAGGACCGGAAGCAGGGATGAGAAAGGAAAGCGGAAGACACGGGGGCTTCTCAGGGTCACCCTGAGCTTTGCGTTTTACTCTAAAACCACTCCCTTCCCCATCAGGGCATTCTAGTTCCTTCTCTCTTTCTCTCTCCCCAGCACCTCTTTTACAGACGCATCTTTTGAAATCCTCCTTCATGTACAATCTTAGCTCCAAAGACTCCAGCCAAAGGCGCATCAAGATTTTGTGGAGCAGAAAGCTTATATAACGGTGGGGGGGGGTCCTTTAAGAAAGACAGGGGGAAATAATCTCAATTTTGCAAATTTTACACTCCCTGAAAGCTAAAGTCTCATTAGCTTCAAGGTGAACCTTCCTCACACTCCAACCTATGAATGTTAAAGGATCTGAATGTTCCTTTTCCGCGGCATCCTTTTCGGGGGAGGATGGAAAACGCCAAGGAGGGCAACCCGAGAAAGGAACATGCACTGGAAGAGAATAAAGGAGACGGTGGAGAGGGAAGAAGGTGAATATTCTAACCTCTCGCAGAGCTTAATTTCTTCCGAAAGCCGCTCCCCCGAGGAGCTGCCCCTTTCTAGATAAGCTTCTGCCCTCCGGCTTCACCCGCT
The DNA here is from genome assembly GCF_008692025.1 of Phocoena sinus. Taxonomy (NCBI): domain Eukaryota; kingdom Metazoa; phylum Chordata; class Mammalia; order Artiodactyla; family Phocoenidae; genus Phocoena; species Phocoena sinus. The sequence continues at coordinate 138,034,323 of NC_045765.1, read as the reverse complement.
CACCCTAGCTCAGGCCCGCCGGTGCTCCGACGCTCGCTGTCCACTAGGTGGCCCCTCGTGGCCGCCAATCCTCGGCGACTTTCGGGAATAGCGCGGAGCCCACCCCGTCCCCACCCTCGCCTCCCCGCACCCTGAGCCAGCGCAGCCCCCGGGCGGCCCCCAAGCGACAGGAATCCTCACTCTCTTCCTGCGGCGCTGCTAATGCTTCCGTGGGCCCCTGGAGGAGAGAGGCCAGCGGCTCCAGCCATCTGGGTGGGTGGTAAACGGAAGCCGAGGGACCAGGGACGGACGAAGAGCGGGAGAAACCAGGAGACGCGCTGCGCTGGGGCGTCAAGTGCGCAGGGGCCGGAGCCGCTGAGACCCAGCCCACTCCGCGACCCGCGCGCCCTGGGCGTGCCCAATCCTGAGCGCGGCCCGGCCACCTGCCGGTTCCAGCTGCTCGTGGCTAAAGCCCTCTGAGAGGAGGAACTTTTCCGGCCCTTACAGGCCTCTTAGCGTCGGGCCCCCCCCGCACCAACCCCGAGGCTTCCTGCTCCAGTTTCGGGCAGCCACCCCGCGCCCCAGCCCCCGCCCTGCATGCCTTCCCCGCCACCCCGGGAGCATGGAGGGCGCCATCCGCCTCCCAGTTACCCGCTACGGATCCCGGTCTCCCCCCTGTACCCACCGAGAACTCGTGGAGGCTGGGGAAGAGACTGCACCTCATCCTTCCGAGGCCGGTGGAGAGAAAGCATCACCCCAACAACCAAGGTGCAGAAGCGAAAGGAGGCAGCGGCACAGGCCGGCGCAGTAGCAGCCGCCCGAGCCCCACGCCCGCCCCCTCTCCAGCGCGGAAGGCGCGGTTACAGCAACACAGCCTTAGATTAAGGGTTGGACTCCTAGGTCGGTTCGCTAACGAAAGAATCATTATTGAATGTGCCTGAGTCCCTACAGGTGGTATCATTTAAATCCTCACTAGGAAGAAATTTATGATCCATGTGTATCAAGTGAGAAAACCTGCTAGGAGAGGTTAGATTATTTTAATTTACCCAAAGTCCTACAGCTGGTGAGAGGCAGAGTTGGAATTTGCAGGACTATTTACAGAAGTTATTTGTTATATTTAATGCATATTAATCCCTGTGGTAACCCTTTTTAGTATTACAAAAGTAATATGTACTCATTGTGAAAAACATGGAAAATGAAAACAGACTAACGAAAAAAGTAAATGACCTATAATTTCAACAGGTACTAACACCACTGTTGGTTGACATTTTCATATATTTGTCTCATATATATGAATATTTGTGGAAATGCATGTAATACATACATATTTTAAAATTAAGCTCATTCTCTATATTTTGTACCATTAGCACTTAACATTAAAGGGTCAGTTTTGATATTTTTCTAGGAATCTTTTATTTCAAATCTACTGACAGTAAATTTATTTCAAAGTTAAAAACAGTTGAGGGCTTCCCTGGTGGCGCAGTGGTTGGGAGGCCGCCTGCTGATGCGGGGGGCGCGGGTTCGTGCCCCGGTCCGGGAGGATCACACATGCCATGGGGCGGCTGGGCCCGTGAGCCATGGCTGCTGAGCCTGTGCGTCCGGAGCCTGTGCTCCGCAGAGGGAGAGGCCACAACAGTGAGAGACCCGCGTACCGCAAAAAAAAAAAACACAAAAAAACAAACAAAAAAAAAAAACAGTTGAGACAGACACAAATTCAGTATTCTTTAAAATGTTGATAAGAATAGTCAATGAAAACTGCTCAGTAAGCTAAAGGATTAAAAGAAGCAAGTAAATATGGTAAATTGGCTTCCAGCAAGCTATTTAGCAGATTCATTATTTAATGATTTGCCTTTCATTATGCAAATTGAGCTAGAAGAAAAGAATAAGTGGAAGATGGATACTTTTAAATGAGTGTTTTTCAGCTATATAAAGGAGTACTGGAGACAAATCTTGGACAGTGTAACCCACATTTTGATTTTTAATTTTCTACTTTTGGTTTTCCCTATGAAAGCAACTCCAGGAATTGCAACTAGTAAGAATGATTCCATAATGGAATGGCCCAATTACCCCCTCAATTCCATCAATTCTGCCATTTTTAAATCAATGTCACCAGAGAGCAATGTCAACACCCACCATGACAGCCCACAAAAACAGTGGAGTAATTCCAAGAAGAATTCAGGGCTGTGGCTGAAGGGGATCACCCAGCTTGGGGTAATAATGCAGTGCCCACTGGCCCAGAAGATTCCTGGGATAGGGCTAATGACGCCTGAGGCTCTGCCTCCTCAACTGCGGAATTCCAAGCCTGGTTTCTACAGGAAAAGCACAGCTGTACCATAGCTTTGGCTCCAGGCCTAAAGAAGCAGTGTGTCTGGGCTAAGAGATAAAATGAAGTTTGTTCCAGGCCTCTTAAAGTGTCAGAAATCAAAAAAGGGCAGAATGGTGGGAAATTGGACCATCCTAGATGATATTTTCCAAAGTTGAATTGACTGTAGTATGGGCTGGAACAGAAGCAGAGCTGGAAAAACCTTCAGTAGAGGGCCTGGTAAAAAGAAAGGTCATTTGGGCGCAGTTATTCACAGCTTCTAATCATGCTATAAAGTCTGCTCCAGACTATTCATGGTGTCTACTTCTCATGGCATCTCTTCCAGGTAGCACTTGTCTGATTTTTTGCACGAAGTTCAGTTCACAGTACTAGTTAATGCTGGGGCAAGAGTGGAATTCAAGTCTCCAAGCAGCCTTATTCTAGGAAGAGGGAGCAACCTGGTACTTAGGTTGGGCAGTGGGGAGAGGTAAGAGAAAGGCAGGTGGAAAAACACTAACCCCTCTCTCTCTAAGATGGACTTACATCTACCTATTTTCATTTTCTACTTTTGAACATCCCAATAAAAGGGCACAGTTTGTTTTTTTTTTTAAGTGCAAGTGAGCAAAATTACAAGATCCTGAGCCCTGGGATTCAAACTATCTGAGTGCAAGTATGGATCCCAGATCTTCCTCAACTTATGATGGGATTCCATTCTGAGAAACCCATTGCAAGTTGAAAATACTGTGAGTCAAAAATACACTTAATACATCTCACCTACCAAACATCGTAGCCTAGCCCAGCCTACTTTAAATGTGCTCAAAACACTTACATTGACCTACAGTTGAGCAAAATCATATAACACAAAGACTATTTTATAATAAAGTGTTGAACAGCTGGTGCAATCTATTGCATGCTGTACTGAAAGTGAAAAACAGAATGGTTGTAAGGGTACAGGATGGTTGCAAGTGCACTGGTGGTTCACCCGCGTGATCGCATGACTGGGAGCTGTGCTGCCACTGCCCAGCATCACGAGGGTATCGTGTGGCATATTGCTGTCCCAGGAAAAGGTCAAAATTGGAAATCTGAATTGTGGTTTCTAAAGCATGTGTATCGCTTTTGCACCTTTATAAAGTCAAAAAATTGTGTCATACCATCGTAAGTCTGAACCTGCCTCAGAGAGTTAACAGGTAAATTGCTTTCCAAAATGCCAGCTACAAAGGAAGTGCTCAATAAGTATCTCTTGTTATTTCTTAAGGTAGAAACTTAGCATCAATGAAGAATAAATGCCCCCCCAAAAAGAGTAGCTGTTAAAGAGTTTTAGTGTGTTCCTGCTGTGAAAGGATAATTTTGACTTTTTAAATCAAATATACCGTGAAATTACTTTATAATTCTTATGTTGATAATTTCTAATCCTCTGCTTTCAGAAACAGTGATGGAAAAAAATATAGTTTTCCTCCATTTTGCGTATAGATTGATCATGCCTTTTTCTAATGGACTAATTCTGTCCATTAAACATAGTCAAATTCAAGTAACAGACATAGAGATGAACAGACATACAGTATCTACTTTATCCTGGGCACCCAAAAAATGAGTGCAGCCTGGTTCCCATCCTCCTTACACTCCCAGTCTAGTTGGAGAGCCAGACAAGAAACACCAGGACCCCATAGGGTTGACTTAAAGACCAAAAAGACCATACTGAATGCTCATGAAATCTTCTATAATGGCTCATATTTTATGATGTGTATTGAGGATGAAATAATAAAAGATGTTTTTTAACCTAAGAATTTAGAAGGAATCCAAGAAGGCAGTTTAGACCCCCACAAAGTGGCAGCAATGAGAAGCTTAGGCAACAGGAGAGGGAGGTGGCCCAAGATGGTGCAGTAGGAAGACCCTGAACTCACCTCCTCCCATGGACACACTGACATATCTACTTACAGAGCTGCTATCTATGAGAACAACCTGAAGGCTAATAGAAAAAACTTTTCCAACTAAAGATATAAAGAAGGAACCACAATGAGATGGATAGGAGGCACAGAGACAAGGTATAGCCAGGACCCACACCCCTGGGTCAGCAACCCACAAATGGGAGGATAATTACAATCATAAAGTTCTTCCCCAAGGAGTGAGGGGACCAAGCCCCACATCAGGCTCCCCAGCCCAGGGGTTCTGCACTAACAAGTCCCCCAGAAGGTCTAGCTTTGAAAACCAGTGGGGCTTACATTCAGGAGAACCGGATGGCTAAGGAAGCAGACTCTGCTCTTAAAGGGCGCACACAAAATCTCACATGTTCCATGCAAGAGGCAGTAATTTGAAAGGTGCCTGGGTGAGACCCGTTTGCTGATCTTGAAGAGCCTCCCGGAGAGCCAGGAGGCAACAGGGACTACCCCTGTGGATGGAGATGCTGGTGGCAACCATTTTGGGGAGCTCCACCAGTGCTAGCAAGCACCATCTGGAATCCTCCCTCTAGCCTATTAGCAATATATTCTTTGACATCAGTCTTAGCAATATGTTTTTGGATCTACTCAGGCAAGGGAAATAAAAGCAAGATTAAACAAATGGAACTATATTAAACCAAAAAGCTTCTGCAAAGTGAAGGAAACTATCAACAGAATGAAAAGGCCACCTATGAATGGGAGAAGTTATTTGCAAATGATATATCTGACAAGGGGATAATATCCAAAAATATACAAAGAACTCATACCACTCAACATCCAAACAACAATCCAATTTAAAAATGGGCAGAGGGCCTGAATAGACTTTTTCCCAAAGATATATAAATGGCCAACAGACACAGGAAAAAATGCTCAACATCACTAATCACCAAGGAAATGCAAATCAAAACCACAGTGAGATTCCACTCACACCTGTCAGAATGGCAATCATCAAAAAGACAAGAAATAAGTGTTGACAAGGATGTGAAAAAAGGGAACCCTTGTGTACCTGTTGGTGAGATTGTATATTAGTGCAACCACTGTAGAGAACAGTATGGAGGTTCCTCAAAAAAATTAAAAATAGTTACCATCTGATCCAGCAATTTCACTTCTGGGCATTTACCTGAAGAAAACAAAAGATATAACAAAAGATATAAGCAAAAAAACCCAAAAGATGTAAGCAAACCAATGTTCATTGCAGTATTATTTAAAATAGCCAAGACATGGAACCAACCTAAGTGTTCACTGATAAACAGATAAACATGATGTGATCTATATATACATATGGAATATTACTCAGTGATTACAATATGAAATCTTGCCATTTTCAACAACACGTATGGATCCAGAGGGTGTTATGCTAAGTCAGAGAGAGAGAGAGAGACAAATACTGCATGATCTCACCTATATGTGGAATTTAAAAAAACAAAACATATAAACAAAACAAAACCAGACTCAGCCACATAGATACAGAGAACAAACAGGTGTTTGCCAGAGGGGAGATGGGGGAGCAAAATTGGTGAAGGAGATTAAGAGGTACAAACCTCCAGTTATAAAATAAATAAACCATGGGTATGTGATATAAGCATAAGGAATATGGTAAGTAATGTTGCAATAACTTTGTATGGGGTCAGATGCTTACTAGACTTATTGTGATGATCATTTCAAAATATATGCAAATGTCAAATCACTATGTAGTACACCTGAAACTAACATAATATTATACATCAACTATATAGCAATAAAAATAAAATACAAGTATCTTTAAACATGTAAGAAATCAGAGAAACCATTTGTTGCCAATTAAATTAGAAAAAAATTGTAAATACTACTATGCAGTGCTGCCCAAACCTGAGCTGAGGTAAACATTATTGCATACTATTGAGGTTATAAATTAATAGAACCTCTCTGGAGAACAATTTGGAAATAGGCATCAAGAGCTCTAAAAAATGTTCACACCCAGTAATTTCAATCAATTGTAAGAAATAATTTGAAATGTGGAAAAATCATTGTACAAACATTTCTCAAAGTTTGCTGTGATTAAGAAACAATGACCTGGAGATCATCATACTAAGTGAGGTAAGTCAGACAGAGAAAGACAAATATCGTGATATTGCTTATATGCAGAATCTAAAAAAAAAAAGATACAAATGAACTTATTTACAAAACAGAAACAGACTCACAGACTTAGAGAACAAATTTGTAGTTACCAGGGGGAAGGGGTGGCGGGGAGGGATAGATTGGGAGTTTGGGATTGACATGTACACACTGCTATACTTAAAATAGATAACCAGGGGGCTTCCCTGGTGGCACAGTGGTTGAGAGTCCGCCTGCCGATGCAGGGGACACGGGTTCGTGCCCCGGTCCGGGAGGATCCCATATGCCGCGGAGCGGCTGGGCCCGTGGGCCATGGCCGCTGAGCCTGCGCGTCCGGAGCCTGTGCCCCGCAACGGGAGAGGCCACGACAGTGAGAGGCCCGCGTACCGCAAAAAAAAAAAAAAAAAAAAAAAATAGATAACCAGGACTTCCCTGGTGGTCCAGTGGTTAAGACTCCTCGCTTCAACTACAGAGGATGCGGGTTCATTCCCCGGGAGGGGAAGTTCCACAGGCCGCGCGGTGTGGCCAATAAAAAAAAAAAGATTAGATAACCAACAAGGACCTACTGTATAGCACAAGGAACTCTGCTCAATATTCTGTAATAACCTAAATAGGAAAAGAATTTGAAAAAGAATAGATACATGTATATGTATAACTGAATCACTTTTCTGTACACCTGAAACTAACACAACACTGTTAATCAACTATACTTCAATATAAAAATTATTTTAAATTAGAAAAAGAAACAACCTATAAGTCCAGCATTAGGGAAAATGATTAAATAATTTTATAATCCATAAAATAATATATTATGCAGCCATTAAAATATTTGAAACAACCAAATACAATGTGTAACCCTGAATTGGATCCTGAATTAAATATATATATAATACATATTATATATAGAGAGAGAAAATATATATATACATATATATATTGAGAGAGAGAGAGAATGAATTGGGGATTAAAAAAAGAAGCTTAGGCAATAGCAGCAGATGGTAGATACAAAGGAAATGGGAACAACAGGCTATTCACACAGCTGAGCTGAGGCTGGGGATGAGATATTTGTGATAAAACAGTTCTGCTGGGGCAGGAGGGGATCATAGAGACCCATGTACAGCAAAATGTAGTCTTGATGACCCAGCCATAGAGATCCTCTCTGCTGAGTAGGTGTGGATACCAAAGGACTGGGTGTAACCCAATGCTGGTATATCACTCATCTGAATTCAAGGCCAGGAAGAACCGGCGGGGGGAGGGGGGGGGTCAGAAAGGGATGGCTATAAACAGAACAAGGTGGCACATCTATCAAATGGTTCAAGGAATACAGAAGAGGAGCATTAAGAGAAGGAGAAGATGATGAAGAAAGAAGCTAAAAGGGATCATTTATGAAAAAGGGAAGACAGGCTAGGCCTGGAAGGGAAACCATGCCTAGCCCCATCTCTAGGCAGTTTCCATTTGCCTAAAGACCATTTTCCTTTGGGGCAATGATTTTCAAACTTAGTGGCCATACAAATCACTTTAGGATCTTGTTTAAATGCAGACTGTGATCCAGTAGATCTGGGACCAACGATTCTGCATTTCTAATGAGCTCCAGGTGATGGTAATGCTGTTTGTCCTCAACGTTGGCTGCACATTAGAACCACCTGTGCAGTTTTAAAGACAACACCAGTGCTCAGTCCTCACACTAACAATGACTGAATCTTGGAGCATGGTGCCCGGGCATCAATGTTTTAAAAGCTCCCCAGATGATTCTAGCCCCAGCTAGAGCTGAGAAACACCACTCTTAGGAAATAGAGTGATTCCTGAGTCTCAGTACTTCCAGTAGAAATGCTCACCAACCTCCTTTCTCTTTCTTTACCATTTGTATCTATGCTAGTTCTCCCAGAAGCCCCCCCATCTCCCCCCAAGATTAATCTCTCTCCCTCTGTCCTCAAGCCATCAAGGTTGGAAACGGGCTGGGAGCCAAGACAGCTGCAGTGCCTTACTGCCTCCTCCACCCCAGGCCTCCCCAACTTCAATGGTGTTTGTTTGTTTTTTTTTTGTAGGTACTCGGGCCTCTCGCTGTTGTGGCCTCTCCCGCTGCGGAGCACAGGCTCCGGACGCGCAGGCTCAACGGCCATGGCTCACGGGCCCAGCCACTCCACGGCATGTGGGATCTTCCTGGACCGGGGCACGAACCTGTGTCCCCTGAATCGGCAGGCGGACTCTCAACCACTGCACACCAGGGAAGCCCCCCAACTCATTTTGTAAGGCCAGAATAACTTTGATACAAAAACTGAAAAGGATATTGCAAAAAAGGAAAACCACTAGCCAATTTCATTTATGAAAAATAATGCAAATATTTTAAACAAAATATCAGGAAATTAAAAACAGCCATATATACGTGTGTGTATATATATACACACAGACATATATATACATACATATATATGTGTAATATCAAGACCAAATTGGGTGTATCTTAGGGACAGATTGACCAATATAACTCAAGTTGACCATATAACATGTATTAAAAGAATAAAAGAAAAAATCTCAACAGATATGGAAAACTCATTTGACAAAAATTCAATATCCATTCATGCTCATTTTTTTTTATCCACTCATAAGGATCTTTCCATCTGCCTCTGGATTCAACCTCTAAGTCAATCTGTCCAACAAGAATCAAACGATTTTAATTTGTATGTAAAATACCGCAGACTAGCAGTCCCACAATAATTCTCAAAAACACAAAGGTAACTGTCCTCACGTTTAGAGCCAGGGGAAGAGGAGGGGAAAGAGGAGAGAGATACCGTGGTACTTGCCTGAGGTGTCCCCTTCTCTAAGAGCCGACTCTGGCTTCAGCTGGCTCGGAATCACGCAGGCAGTTCGGCCGCTGCTCAGCAGGAGGCAAACGACAGCTCTCAGGAGCCATGGTTCTGGGCTGAGCAGCGAGGCGCCATCCGCGTTCCAGCCGGCGCCCGAGGATCGGACGACCGCATCCTCCTCTGCGTCCCCGGGGCCTCTTACTAGGAGCTGGGTCCCAAACTCTCAGCACCCAGTCTTGTAGAGTGCTTCTCAGCTGTAACGTGAACACGAATCACCTGCCAGGGATTTTAAAACGAGCTGCGGATTCAGTACATCTCCCAGGAGATGCCCGCGCTCCTTCTGCGGACCGCACTTTGAGCAGCAAGGCCGACTACAAATCCCAGCTTACATCCGGCCCAATAGGAGGACAAGGCGGGAAGCGGGGGCGGGGGTGGGGGGGTGGGGAAGCCTCTTCTGTTTTCCATTAACCAATCAGGCCCTCCTGCTTGCTGTTGCAGCAGCACTGACTTACCTGTGCAAAGGAGAGAAGGAAAGCTCCGCCTCGGGAGGTATGAATGGACGTGTTTTGAGTGTGGCAGTTGGGCATGAGGAGGTGGATAATATCTAGGTATAAACAAAGTTCTGCACTGTGTCTGCTATGAATCGGTCACAAACACTCATCTCCCAGACTGTGGTCCAGAGACAGCAGTAAGACTGCAGTTTCAAATTTCTGAATGACTGAGGTTTTGATGATGTTGGAAAACAAAGAGTTTTATTTTAGGCAGTGAAAACCGTTTTTAGATCTCATGCCTTTACATTTTAGGTTCAATGATCTCTAGAGTGATTAATAATAGATTTTATGAATTACCACTATCTCCTACCCCAGCCATGTTTTAAGTATTTTCTCTATTTTCTAAAACATTTTTCACAAACCTCAAAATAACTGTAAACAATGGGAGATCAGAAGAGTCTTTATCTTTTCACATCTATTGGTAGGAAACCAGAAGAGTAGAATCCATTTATTCAAATGCTGTCAATTATGAATCAAAATTAAGTAGCTTTATTCCTGAGAGGGAATGCCTTTTCTCCTGTTCCACCCTCTACCTTTATTTTCCCCCCTCTAGTTTTCTCACTCTAAATCAATAAGAAATGTGGGAAGGAAGAGGAGGAAATTTCAGTTTTCCATCACAAATTATGTCCTTTACCAATAAGATGTAGTGAGAGCTCCCTTATGGAATCCCGAAAGATGGGGTAAGGATTGTAGCCAAAGGAGAAGAAGCCAGGCTCTCTCTCTCCTTATATATATCATGTAGATAGAAGCTAAACACCTCTGACTATAATTTGTAGATTTTGGTTTGGGAAAAGTTTGAATACTTTAAAAATTGTTTATAATTATGTAAAATAATTTTTAAAATTGAAACCAAAATGGATAAAAATGATCCTAAATGTGTAACAAGTTGGCATCACAACCACACAAAGCAGAACTGTTTCAAGTGACTTTAAAAGGCAGTGATGTCACAATTTCTCTCTAGTGGGATAGACCTAAGATTTGAAAAACTGCCCCCAAATTATAATGATCTGGGTTATCACATTATTGGTGTTGGAATTGTTAGAATAATTGACAAGGCTGTGTGTGCATTGTGTTTGTGTGGTCAGAAGTGATTGGGTGATAGGAGGGGAGAGAACAGGGAGGAAATTGGTTTCATCTGGAGGAAGTGTCTCTCTGGTTCAAACTTCTTTCTGTGCTCCCATTCTTTTTTTTTAATTTTTTTTTTTTTTTTTTTTTTTATTTATTTTTGGCTGTGTTGGGTCTTCGCTTCTGTGCGAGGGCTTTCTCCAGTTGTGGCGAATGGGGGCCACTCTTCATCGTGGTGCACAGGCCTCTCACTGTCACGGCCTCTCCCGTTGTGGAGCACAGGCTCCAGACGCGCAGGCTCAGTAGTTGTGGCTCACGGGTTTAGTTGCTCCGCGGCATGTGGGATCTTCCCAGACCAGGGCTCGAACCCGTGTCCCCTGCATTGGCAGGCAGACTCCTAACCACTGCGCCACCAGGGAAGCCCTTTAATTTATTTTTTAAGATGTACAACACAATGACTTAACATACTGTATACGTTGTGAAATGATTACCATAATCAAGTTAACACATCCTTCACCTCACAAAGTCATGTGTGTGTGTGTGTGTGTTGAAAATAGTTAAGATCTACTCTCTTTATGTTCCCCATTCTTCTGCTAGGTTTAAGCTTTTTTCCTTTAATAGCTACTAGTCACTTGCTCATTTTTAATGTGTATGTCTTTTGTTTCTTATCATTACCTAATAATGTTGCACAGTTGGGTCACTAGTCTTATTTTAAGCAAACTTAAATTTGAAATGCAAGCTAATAGTTGCAAATACATGTCAGGGCTTAACATGAAAGGCAAACGATGAGCACTAAGGATTTGCACTTTCCCATCTAACTGAGTTTTTTGTTCTCCTCCTTAACATCTAAACGAATAAATCAACGAGATTACTTGCTTTAGGGCTGGGGGGTAAATTTTCATTGAAAAACATTCTCTCACAGTCTATAAAACCTGTACGGACAAATCTTGTTCGTTATTATTGACCAAATGCGGGTGATTTAAATTCGGAAAACTTTGAAAATACGTAGAAAATGAAGGACCCCGAAAGGAAATGGCCCCGGCCCTTAAGCCCTCGGATCGCTGTGTATCCCAGGCTCACGACCTCGCTCAGCTCTGCACCCGCCTTCCAGCCTGCTCTGAGCGTTCCCCCGAGGAGAAATCCCGCAGCGCCTGATGCGGTTCAGGCTGCAGCCCTGAGGCTGCAGAATTCTGCACCTGCTTCAGGCAGGAGAGGGGAAACGGGCCTTAGTTGTCTTTGTATGTGTAGCTCTCTTCATAAAACCTGGCAAAAGGCAGGCTCTCAACTAAGGCTTGTTAAATTAATGATTATGCTAAGTTTATACTGGAGAGTAAACTTTGGTCATGGAAGGTGCTAAGTGGAAGGTGGCTATACTTGTTACAATTTTACTGTGGGTCCATATAAGAATGTAAAAATCTATCTAGGGATATTTTTTAAAGCCATTTGTTCTTCATTGGGATTATCCTTCTATCATAATAGTATTGATCAAATAATAATGATTATACCTTTACTAAGTTTATTAATTATATTGTGTCAGAAGCTATCACCTTACCTATATAATTTTATGAAATCATCAAAGCTATTTTTTATGTGTTTTTTAAAATTGTTTGGCCAAACCGTGCAGCATGTGGGATCTTAGTTCCCCAAACCCACGCCCTCTGCGTGGGAAGCGTGGAGTCTTAACCACTGCACTACCAGGGAAGCCCTAAATAACTTATTTAATTCTTAATGGAAGGGCTTATAAGAAAGGAAAGCTAAATTTTTAAGATGAAATATTGAGAAGAATTTCGGGGTTTTGTTTTACATTTCCCTTTTTCTCATCTAAAAATCATGAACAGGGGCTTCCCTGATGGCAGAGTGGTTAAGAATCCACCTGCCAATGCAGGGGACACGGGTTCGAGCCCTGGACCAGGAAATCCCACATGCAGCACAGCAACTAAGCGCGTGCGCCACAACTACTGAGCCTGCGCTCTAGAGCCTGCAAGCCACAACTACTGAGCCTGCGCACCACAACTACTGCAGAGCGCGTGCCTAGAGCAGTGCTCCACAACAAGAGAAGTCACCACAATGAGAAGCTTGCGCACTGCTACCAGGGGTAGCCCCCCCCCCCCCCCCCCGCTCACGGCAACTAGAGAAAAGCACACGAACAGCAACGAAGACCCAGCACAGCCAAAAATAAAATTAATTAATTAAAATAAAATTTTAAAAAAAACTAACCACTCCATATGTTGGGGCCACTCGCCTTCAAAAATAAATAAATAAATAAATAAAAATGAACAATGTCAAACCAATATTCTCAAAATATCCTGAAAACAGGGGGAAAAAAACTTGAATACTTAAATATTTTCTGAGGAAAATCTAGATTCATTCTATCAAGGTCGTTAAAAGGTAAAGAGACTGCAACAAGCTTTAAAAAGTATAAAGTTGAATGTTTTGTCGTTGTTTCTTTTTCTGGTGTTTAGCAACAACAAAAAAGAATGCACTTAATAGTTTAAGCAGAAAAGGATTTATTAGGAGATAAAGATAACTTAAAATCCGGAAGAAAGGTGAACAGAGATTTTAGACTGAAAATCGGAGAATAACTCTCAGAAGCACACTGCAGGCTGATGCACAAAGAGAGATTCTGCCAAAAATCAGAAAATACTGCATCTGTGGCCACCAACCCACAGCTGCTCTCTCAGGAACTATGCAGCCCCTGGCAACTGTTAGAATTTGGGGTCATTCCAAGTGTTTGTGTGGAATGTGCGCATCAAGTAATCCTCATGCACTATTGTTAGAGGGTAAATGCTACATTCATTCTAAAGAACAACCTGGCAAACGTCAGTAAAATTAGGTTTATGCATTTTCCATGGCACAATTCTGCTCATGGGTACATATCCTAGAGAAATTTTCTCACAGGTCCTATAAGGGACTATTACACATGGTGATGGTGACTAAGTGGCTATCTGAGCACCCACTGGGGATGGCAGATAGGGAAAGTGGCAGAGACACATCAGAGGCTAACGTGCCAGACCTGGAAGCAGCAGATCAAATGTCCATGTAAAGATCTTGGGAAATTGCAACTGAGTGGGAAATAATAAGTAAAATCACATGTATAACCTAATACTGTTTACATGAATTGAAAATATAAGCACACAAAAGAATAAACAACATATTACAAGAATGACACAAGAAGAGACTTTTTAAATAAAATATTCATGGCAAGAATTTCAGTGGAAGAAGGGAAAGCATGTAAGGGGAATAAATAAGAATAGAATACACACAATTACGTAAAAGAGGATAGGGATCAGCAAAAAACATTCTTGAAAATGTGACATCCCAACCCAGTGGCCCTTTAGATTTGAAATTCATAACAATTTTTTCTTTTTTTTTTGCGGTACGCGGGCCTCCCACCTCTGTGGCCTCTCCCGTTGCGGAGCACAGGCTCCGGACGCGCAGGCTCAGTGGCCATGGCTCACGGGCCTAGCCGCTCCGTGGCATGTGGGATCTTCCCGGACCGGGGCACGAACCCGTGTCCCCTGCATCGGCAGGCGGGACTCTCAACCACTGCGCCACCAGGGAAGCCCCTCAAATTCATAACAATTTTGAATATTCCTTTGATTGAGGTAATCTAGTGTAGAGAAAAATAGAAAAATTACACTTCTAAGTAGTCATGAGACTTTCCTTTTCCCAACCTAACATAATGATTCCTTTGCTAATTCCCCTGCCTGATACATATGCTTGAAGACCTAGGTTCTCAGTCCAGTACAGCACGAACTAGCAGCTTTGTGATCTTGAATTATGATCTAACTTCATGGAATCTATTCTCTACAATCAGGCAATGCCTTTCTGATATGGGAAGAAAATTAGTGAGAGGAATTTGTCTAGGCTTGTCTGAAACATGTAGCGGCTTTCTATAGTCTATGGAAATTGTCAATAACTGGACACTTCTCACCTCACTGCTCTACCTCTGCCTGCCAAAACCCACAGAATTTCAGTAGTGACTTCCAGAAGTAAGCCGATCCCTTCTGCTTTATTTTCCTCACTAAGAAAATGGAGGATAATTATGGAACCCACCATATCAATGTTTAATGGCCACACCCCCTTAGGCATACACCTAACACAATGTAAACTCAAAAATGTTAACTAGAATTTTATTCTAACTGCTCCCTTCTAGAAATTTTGGGGAATAAGATTTTCACAGCACTAGTTCTGTGGCTCTTCAAAGTTTACACTTTCTCCCCTGTGAGTTATTTCCTAAACCCTTTGCCCCTCACCTCTTCACTTTCTAAGATACCACACCACCCTTTCCATCATTTCCTGTTGAGAGATTTTCTGGGCCACCTTCACTGGAGCCTTTCCATGGAAAGGCTCAGGCCTTTCCATGGAACATTGAAAAAGCATTGTCTGTGTCCATTTGTTGGACCACAGGCTGATATTCTTATTATTTCAATCAATTCCGAGTCCTTCAGTTGGGGTTAGCCTGTGAAACATAAATTATACCACCTGAGAAACTGGGGTATGTTGCAGACACTGCTGTGCCTTTACTTAAATACTTCGTTTTTTTTTTTGTTTGTTTGATCTTTATTTCTAAGAAGTGCACATAAAAAAGAGAAATTGTTGAAGATAAAAGATTGCCAGAAAATCTATCTTTACTTTTAACTCTAGCACTTGTTTCTTTTTTCCAAGCTAATAACTAATCACTGGGGGAGAGGAGATGAAAAGTGAATACATAGTCCCTCAATGTACTTAGAGAGGACAGTATTCTACAATCCTCCTGGCCAATAACACAGAGATTGCAGTACAATTTCTTAGCAATAGGTCTAAAGTCCAGTATAATCTACAATATAATCTTATAATCTACTCTCTGTAGATCACAGTTTGGCCCCCAAACTATGTGATATCAAAACAGATCTGATCTTAGGTGAATGTATATTATGCTCTTTCTTTACTCCAGTTAGCATGAATACTCATTCTTTCCACACCATGAGTATCAATGACATGCTACAGGATGCTACCCCACACCAGGATGGTCACAGTTATATTCTCTCAAGATATGCACCTTCTAATCTGTTTAAAATCCTCTGCATTCTGAATCCTAAAGTACATCTACCCTAGTATTTCATAAAAGATATTGAGGACTTGTATTTTTTTTTCCTAGTTACATATTAATATGAAATCATGATATACACATTATTATGTAACTAACTCTCTCCTCTTAATATCCTGGCCAATTTTTTAAATGACTATGTAATGAAATTCTCTCTTTCAACAACTACACATACCCTTTTTGGTGGATGTAAAAATATTCTATTTCAAATTTCCTATATTAGACATTCCTTGTTTTTACTTTTTGGCTCAAATAATCTCCATCCTATGGAGTTTTTTTGGTGGAATACATTGCTAGAAGTGAAATTTTTATGTTGTATAATGTTCTGCGCATAATAAACTTATATAATTTAATGTTCTTCAAGATATAGCAGCCGGGCTTCCCTGGTGGCGCAGTGGTTGAGAGTCCGCCTGCCGATGCAGGGGACACGGGTTCGTGCCCCGGTCTGGGAAGATCCCACATGCCGCGGAGCGGCTGGGCCCGTGAGCCATGGCCGCTGAGCCTGCGCGTCCGGAGCCTGTCCTCCGCAACGGGAGAGGCCACAACAGTGAGAGGCCCACGTAACGCATAAAAAAAAAAAAAAAAAAAAAAAAAAAAAAGATATAGCAGCCATAATTTTCTACTTGAATTATATGTCTACTTCCCTACTCTCAATAGCAGTGGTTATAACCAACTTAAAATATCTATGGTAGGCAAACTATGTATATCCCAGTTTTTTCCACTTCTTTGATTTTGGGGAATGTGAGCATAGTTTTAAAATTTCTTCATAGGTGCTTTTGCAGCATTAATGGTATTATCTATCACCCTTGAGAATTATGTTGCAACTACATTTTCTTCCTTTGGACTAAACTTTAAAGTGACTTTGTAGCCAGCCTCTAAGATGACCAACAATGATCCCTGCCTCCTAGTATTCACAGCCTTGTGCAGTCCCCTCCCACATTGTTCCAGGGTTGGTCTGTGTGATCCATAGAATATGGTAGAAATGATAATGTCTCTCCTGAGATTGGGTTACAAAAGATGCTACTGGTTCCATTTTGATCACTCTACCACGCTATCTCCTCCCTCTTAGATAATCCCCTTTGGAGGCATCCAGCTGCCACGTCGTGAATAGCTCTGTGGGGAGGCCCTTGTTGTTAAGCAATTGAGACCTCTTGTCAAGAAGGAGCTTAGAAGGTGATCCTACAGCCCAAGGCAAAGCTTCAGACTGCACCTTCATGAGGAACTCTGAGCAAGACCACCCAGCTAAGCTATTCCAGATTCCTGATTCTCAGAAACCGTGAGATAATAAATATTTTTGGTAAGCTGCTAAATTTTGGAGTCGTTTGTTACAGAGCAAGAGATAACTAATTGAATTAGTGGATTTTAAATGTAATTATGTGTCTCCATATATAATTTATATTGAGTGTATGAATGCATTTTAATGTATTTAATGGTACGCTGACACATGTCTCTTTGTGTTTAATTTTTCACTAATGATAATAATTTTAAGATTAATCAATGTAGCTATATATATAAAACTTGTTTATTTCATCTAACTGCTGCAGAATATTTTATAGAATGAATACACAGCATTTTACATACATAGCATTTTACATACACATCATGGATGCCTCCAACTCCCCTTTATCACAAACAAAAATGAGATAAACACCATTATGTGTGTACTTTAGGGACCTGTATGAGATGTTTTCTGGGATATAGATGCTGGAGGGGGTTTAGAGGGACAATGAACAGAAGCCTACATAACTTCCACAAATACTGCCATATTGCTTTTCAGAATTAATAGTAACACCAGGCCTCTTGAGAGGTCAGTTCACAGCAAATCCTCACCAGCTCTTTGCATAATCTACATTTCTAATTTTTTCCCTTTCGATGCTTTCACAGTTTTAATTAATATTTAACTTACATATAATGATTTTCAGATTCCATTTAAGTTTTAGACATTCTGTGTTGATCAAATATGGATTGACTGTTGCTACCTTCTTTCACATTTTTCCTCTGCGTTGCCTGCTTTATCATTTTGATTTGCAGAGCTGACATTGCTTGTACATAGATATTCAGTACTTCTGAATTTTAGACTTTGATATTACGGTCTCCCAGTCTGTAATCTAATGAATAGAAATTTTTCTTGTTTCCGTGTACTATCCTTCCTAACAACCATTTTTGGTAGCGTACTATGTGAATATTTTCAGGACATATAACAGTCACATATTAGAGTGCCCAGATACCTCTTCATTCCTGCCCTGCTATTATTGTCGCATACTTTGCACCTTGTTGGTTGTTGATACTGAGCATCTGCAGACGAACTCCATTGCTGGATCTCAACTGCAGTGACTTCTTCTGGGTGTACCCACACCACAAACTAGCTGTGCCTCCCCTCTGCCTTGGATTTCAGCTTTGACTAGGTTCAAACATTTCTGAGTTGGCCTCATCCTCCATCCACCAAGGCAGAGCTCTTCTATTCTGAGTATCTTTGTCTGAATCTTCACCTTAGCTGCGAGTGTCCTAAACTGCCCTCATAAAACTTTCAACTAGTTGAGCTTTCAGTCATCTGCCATCTTTACTGTCTGTTCTGTTGTTTGATTTTTCTGTTTTGTTACTTAGCATTTATTATTTCTACTATGGTCTTCTTCCTCCTGAAGTTAACAATAAAAATCTGGCTTTCAGAAACAGAAATATAGACCAATGGAACAAGATAGAAATCCCAGAGATAAACCCACGCACCTATGGTCAATCAATCTATGACAAAGGAGGCAAAAATATACAATGGAGAAAAAACAGTCTCTTCAATAAATTGTGCTGGGAAAACTGGACAGCGACATGTAAAAGAATGAAATTAGAACATTCTCTAACACCATACACAAAAATAAACTCAAAATGGACTAAAGACCTAAGTGTAAGACCAGATACTATAAAGCTCTTAAAGGAAAACATAGGCAGAACGCTCTTTGACATAAATCGCAGCAATATCTTTTTGGATCCACCTCTTAGAGTAAAAAATAAAAACAAAAGTAAACAAATGGGACCTAATTAAACTTAAAACCTTTTGCACAGCAAAGGGAACCATAAACAAAATGAAAAGACAACCCACAGAATGGGAGAATATATTTGCAAACAAAGCGGCAGACAAGGGATTAATATCCAAAACATACAAACAGCTCATGCAGTTCAATATCAAAAACAAAACAAAACAAACAAGCAACCCAATCAAAAACTGGACAGATCTAAATAGACATTTCTCCAAAGAAGACATACAGATGGCCAAAAAACACATGAAAAGATGCTCAATATCGCTAATTATTAGAGAAATGCAAATCCGAACTGCATTGAGGTATCACCTCACATTGGTCAGAATGGCCATCATCAAAAAGTCTACAAACAATAAATGCTGGAGAGGGTATGGAGAAAAGGGAACCTTCCTACACTGTTGGTGGGAATGTAAATTGGTACAGCCACTATGGAGAACAGTATGGAGGTTCCTTAAAAAACTAAAAATAGAACTACCATATGACCCAGCAATCCCACTCCTGGGCATAGGTACAGAGAAAACAATACTTTGAAAATATACATGCACCCCTATGTTCACTGCAACACTGTTTACACTAGCCAAGACATGGAAGCAACCTAAATGTCCATCAACAGACGAATGGATAAAGAAGATGTATATATATATATATATATACATATATATATATATATATATATATACATACAATGGAATACTACTCAACCATAAAGATGAATGAAATAATGCTATTTGAAACAACATGGATGGACCTAGAGATTATCATACTAAGTTAAGTCAGAGAAAGACAAATATCATATGATATCACTTATATGTGAAATCTAAAAAAATGATACCAATGAACTTCTTTACAAAACAGAAACAGACTCACAGACTTCAAAAACAAACTTATGGTTACTAAAGGGGAAAGCCTGGAGGGGAGGGATAAATTAGGAGTTTGGGATTACCGTATGCACACTACTATACATAAAATTGATATTCAACAAGGACCTACTGTATAGGACAGGGAACAAAAAAAATCTGGCTTTGAAGGGAGGCATCACATTTAGAATGTTTCTCTCTGGCCATCAAATCAGCTATGGCAATGCTCATGGACTTGGCTGTATTCTTTTTTTTTAATTTTATTTATTTATTTATTTTTGGCTGCATTGGGTATTCGTTGCTGAGCGCGGGCTTTCTCTAGTTGCAACGAGCGGGGGCTACTCTTCCATGTAGTGCTTGGACTTCTCATTGCGGTGGCTTCTCTTATTGCAGAGCACAGGCTCTAGGTGTGCAGTCTTCAGTAGTTGTGGCACACGGGATCAGTAGTTGTGGCTCGCGGGCTCTAGAGTGCAGGCTCAGTAGTCGTGTTGCAGGGTTTAGTTGCTCCACAGCATGTAGGATCTTCCAGGACCAGGGCTCAAACCTGTGTCCCCTGCATCGGCAGGTGGATTCTTAACCACTTCGCCACCAGGGAAGTCCCTTTGCTGTATTCTTGAATGGTCTCTTGACTGCCATTTTGCTCTCTCATTAAGATGTAAGGACTGAAAAGTGTAGCCAGATTTTCATCATTTTTTTTTAATTTATTTATTTATTTTTGGCTGCATTGGTTCCTCATTGCTGCGTGGGCTTTCCCTGGTTGCTGCGAGCAGGGGCTACTCTTCGGTGCAGTGCATGGGCTTCTCATTGCAGTGGCTTCTCTTGTTGCGGAGCATGGGCTCTAGGTATGCGGGCTTCAGTAGTTGTGGCACGTGGGCTCAGTAGTTGTGCCTCACGGACTCTAGAGCACAGGCTCAGTAGTTGTGGCACAAGGGCTTAGTTGCTCCATGGCATGTGGGATCTTCCCGGACCAGGGCTCGAACCCGTGTCTCCTGCATTGGCAGGCGGATTCTTGCCCACTGTGCCACCAGGGAAGCCCCCAGATTTTCATCTTTTTGTGTGTGGCTCCAATCACAGCACCGGGTACAGGGAAGAACATCAAAATGTGCTTCCTAAGTCTTAGGAACGACTATAATTTATCACAGTAAAATAAACTCCTAGTCAAGGAAATCTACAATGTATCCACTTATACTTCTCTCAACAGGTTGAAAAGGATGCATTACAGTGCAATACACCATAGATATGATATGCCTAGGAAAAAATCCATTTACAAGGGAAACACTCCCCTCAAAAGGCAGTGTTTAACATTTATTCTCATTAACATTGGAATTGTATCCATGATGATATCATTAATATGATAATGGTAATAATTGGGCAAATAAATTTCTGCCAGGTAATCCTATTTACTTTTATAATTGGATACATTCATGAAAGCTGCTTTGTAATGCCTTCCATTTCAGAGATGACAAAAGGAGGCCTAGAGAGAGGAGATAATCTGCTGAGAGTCACTCATTCAGAGAGGGGTGGAACTGCCCCTCCACCCAAGCAGTCCATTTCTGGGGCTTCTTGTCATGACACTGGTCTGAACACAGTCTTAATTCCTTTGAATTGAGCAATTTACCAGGAGAAGACAACATTAGGAGAGTGAAAGTTCAAGTTTAGAACTGGGTCACCACCCTTGCCCTTCTTTCACTTGGAAAATCCGCCTTTGGCATTCTGCCCCCTTCTCCGCCACACGCCTCCCTCTCCCCAAAAGCATTCTTCTGCTTGGAGATCTGGGTTTCGGTTTCTGTTCCAAGAAAGCAATTTGGAGCTTTCTACACCCCAGTGTCCACCCAAACACTTTTCCCCTCCAGTGTGCTAATACTTTTCCTTTTCAACCTGAATCTGTATCTTGAAGAGATTTGACCATGAATAATTTTATCCAAGATGATTGGTTTTTGTATTAATATTATCAGGTCTTCTGATGCAATTATCTTGTAGGATTAATGTCACCACCCAAACTCCCCCCATCTGGCCAGGAGGCCAAAAGAGCATAAAAACTCGCGGGCTGGGGGCTCCCGAATCCCAGACACTCGGTATCGCCCGGTGTGAGACCCACGCGATGGCGCAGCCCTTTCCCGGCTGTGGGCGCCGGGGCCCCAGACGTCGCCAGCCCCGAGCTCAGCCGACTCTGAGCCCTGGACGCTCCCTTTCTACCCCGCCCCGTGCGAGCTCTCCTGGGAAGGCCCAGACTTCGACTGAGAAATGCTTTCCAGTCCCTGCGGCGGGCTTCTGCGCTGGGACCGTTCGCGAAACAGACACTTTGCTGGAGGCCGAAGCCCTCGCGACGGGACGCAGAGCCACCGGCCCCGGACCAGACGCCCACGACGCACCCGGACCCAGAGGCGCCCCAGGAGAGGCGGCCGCCGCCCCCGCACCCTCCCTCGGCGGGTGGCACCGCTTCCCGGACGGACGAGCGGAGCCCGAGAACGCTGACGGCGGGGACCCTATGGAGCGTCGCCCGGCTCCTGCCCCCGGGACCCGCCGCACGTCCCAAGGCTGGTGGCAGCGGATCCGACGCTCAGTGGCCCGGAAGACCCAGGGCTGCCAGGAGCCCCGAGATTTGCGCTGAGTCCCTCATCTCCGCGGACAAATTATGTTACAGCGTCGTCTCTGCCTTTGCTCCAAAGGATGGAAGCTCTTTGTCTTCAGAGCCCTTTCCTTTAATTTTCCTTTCGCTAGTCAGTAAAGATGACGAAAAACGATGTCACAGTCTGTTATTTGTCCCGTGAGTCCCTGGTTTGTCTATGTGGGAAGACAAGGCTCACGGGCATCGGTGGCCGCTGCCGGTTCCCGGGCGGGATACTGGGTCACCGGCTTTGCTGGGCGCCGGCGGATGCTGGGGTCGCCTGTGCACACGGAGCCGGGGATGGTGGAGCGTGGTCTCTCGTGTGACTCCCGAATACAGGCTGGGCCTCCAAGAACAGCAGAGGGGCCGCCCGCAGCCCCGAGGACTTCACTCGCCTGGGAAGCGTCCCTCCTCCGTGGCCCTGGCCCTTTTTGGCCCCGAGTCCATCTCAGGGCCCTCCAGGCATCTGCAGGCGGCTCTGGCGCCGCCTCCACCGCATTCCCCCCACCCCCTCCCCGAACTTGCCCAGAAGTTCAGGCTTCCTCAGGCGCTAACCAAATCCCAGCAAGTGTCCTTTACCCCTCCGACCCTCTGCAATCCCCTTGCCCAGTGCCTGCCAGCGACTGGCCGAGCTGACCTGCTGTGAGATTGCTGGCGTGGAAGCCAAGGGGATAACGACCCTGGACTAGCGGCCGGGGAGACCAGCCATCCTGCCCTGATAGGATGAACTGAGCTCTCTCGGATTCGGGAGGGGCGTGATCGCTGCACTCCCCACTCCAACCCAGTGACTTTGCTTAGGTGTGCCTCCCAAGCAGAGAGTGAATGGAAACCACCAGGAATGGGCCTCTCTCCACAGGGACCTTCCTCTCCTCCCATCCCTCTCCTTTAACTCAATCAGCAAAACCACTCGGAATTTCCAAACCCCTCCCAGCAAGATGCAGTTTTCTCCTTAATCTGCGAGGCTCCGAGGCAATTTGCAAGGCAAATGAGTGTCTATCCCCACTTATCTGGACTTGGGTTTCCGATCTTCTGTACTAGACAGACCCTATAAAAGGCACACTCAGCATGGGGCTGAATCATTCGCCCCTTTGCTTAGACCCGCTACGAGCCTGGTGAGGAGGCTGAAGCCATGGAACCGCACGCATACTACACCTGGGAAGAGCTGTCCTGGAGGAGGGCGCACCCAGAGCCCCACATGCCACCGGGCCTCAACCGAGAACAGGCCTGGGCTTGGGCTCTGGATAACTTCCCTGCGCTGGGCCGCCCCTCCTGCCAAAGCCTCCAGTTCTGCGAGGACGCGCACTACTGTGCATGTGGGCTGCCGCGGCGCGCTTGCCCCGGACACGCAGACGGTCCCCAGGCGGAGAGCGGCCACAAACGCTGGCGAGACCCACAAGCCCAGGAGCCAACGGCTAACCCGAGGTGGAGCGACGGTCCCGTCAAGAAGAGGCCGAAGCCACACACCGCAGGGCACAATCGGGCCTGAACAGCCAGGAGATGCCCGCAGCAGCGGAGGCCGACAGACACGCGGCCAGATGGCCTCCAGGAGCCCAGGACGATCCCATCCCCTACCCCGAAGCTGCGGAAGCCCTGTGGAGGCTTGAAACCCTTTGGAGCTCGGCAAGGAAAGGAGTCGCAGCCTTCTGTCCGGCCCACGGCGCCCCTTCAACCCATGCCCTGGCCTGGACTTCTCCCCTAGGCCCCGCCTTGCTCTGGGATGAGCCTGGAGGACGCTGTGGGGCAGACCAGTCCTTATTTGTCCCTCCTTTCCTGGATTACTGACAGCTCTCTCAATTAGAAATCTCTCCTCAGGGGATCCATACTGTCTTAAGGAGCTTTCTCGTACTCAGAGTCTTGTACTCATGCTTCTTATGTATTCCAATTGTGCACAATGATTAAAGCCTGTTTCCTTATTTTCTGCCTGTGGAATTGATTTGGGTGTGTGGAGTCAGGACTGGAAGTGGTGCAGGTGGGCCTGTGCCTGAAAGGAGAGCCGGGACCCAGGTCAGGGCTCATTAACATCAACGAAATGCAAAGTGAAACCATGACATAACTCTGACTACCTTAGTGACCTATATTAAACTTTTTCATTTGATCCAATGTTGGTAAAGTAGTAACTCCACAACACAGCTTTTGGGAATGAATCTGAAAGGATCTTTGGAAAGGCAATACTGTATGCAGATACACATCAAGCATCTCAATATGTATTCTTTGGCCCAGAATTCCACTTCTTACAAGCAAGGAATTATACTTTAAAAAACAAATGTGCTTTTCGGTAAAGGATTGGAAAAAAATAAATTATGATATATCTGCAGGAAACCCTCTCCCATTTTAACAACTGCTCCCCACTTCCCCATCCGTATGTCAGCAGGAGTAGGCAAGTTAAGGCTTAACCTTTCTGCTAACTGGCTATTGGTTGATGGTCTAGGTCTTGGCATCTTACCCAAGCCAAGTCAGAAGTCCCTACCATGGAATGTGCAACTGGGACTTAGAATTTGATCTGAACATGTACTCCAGGTGCCAATTTCCCTCCCAATTTCTTGTTATCTTTCTCAAGTCTACGTGTAAAGGGATTTATTTTCTCGTGTCTCTTCCTGGATCATTCACACAGCCATTACATCACAGTCCTCACTGTGGTCCACTCCATTATTCCCAGCTCCTGTATAAGAAAACTTTGCATCACTGCTTCTCTCCCCCTGGATGCCAGGACACCGTCACCCTAATAGCACACTGCTTGCTGTCTGTGCACTGGTACCAAAAAAGGGTTACTCTGTTTCAGAATGTATTTCCTCTACTGCCCATTCTTTAATCCCACCAAGTATCATCACATGAGGTTGAACAGCTGTATCGATTTTTACAGAAGGATGGAGGTAACTGAGAGAAATTACACATCAAGAGAGAGAAAATTAAACTACATATTGATTTTCTTTTTAAAGTTATCATTACTGAAAGTACCCTATGACTCACTATAGAAAATGAACCTCTTTAGAATTCCACTTACAGGGCACAATTACGGTTCGAAATAGAATCAGAATATTTACTGACCTCGCATACCAAAAAGTGCCAACCAGGTTTCCCAGACTCTCCAGATCATACTGCTCCCTTACATCACGTGGGCCCACAGCTATCACCTACTTGTGTTACTAGGGCTGAAAGACATAACTGGTTCCTCCTTCAGGAGCCTACATTTTGTTTCACTTCTTTCTCAAAAGCATAAAGATTATCAATATACAGGCAGTCAATAGGCAAGGCATCCTCATCCCCAAGCTGGAACCCTAACCCCCAAGAAAAGGAACCCACTTTTTGAACCATATACTTAGGATCCCTGGGAATATTTTCCCCACACTAAGACTGTCCCTGACTGTCTCACCAGAAGGCAATCCCTGCCTATACATGTCCTTGTTAACTCTTCGCACAGATCTATCTATATTCTTTCATGACACCCTTTTCCCTAACAATAGACCAAAACTTATTTTTGGTATAGGTGGGAAAAGAAATGGACCTATTTTATTCTAAAATCCATCTACTTTATTTCACATCCACTTCAATGATTATTTGTGGAATCTATAAAATACTCTTTCTGCCTTCCCTTCTTGAAATCACCTCGTTCCTGTCTTGAGAAAATAGCTACCTGGTAGGTATCTTGCTATTTCACGTGCCCAGTGTTGAAGGGTTAGTTTGCTTCATGCTGGCTTACAGGGTCAGTGGAACTTTCCCATTCTTGATGCTCAGAAAAGTCATCTATGAATGAAACTTTAAAAAACAGGTAGGACATAGTACTTGACATACTGTTTTCTGCAAAAATTGAAAGGGAAAAAATAAAAGAGAATGGGAACTCTTACAGATTAAAAGAGATATTAAGACACCCCAACTACATGTAATAATGGGTAGACACTGTCTGAAATCAGGTGAACCCCACTTCATTGGTGACTGATATAGACCATCCACAGTCTGACCACACTGCTGGTTCTCACTGTAGTGGCTTCTTGCTATGCATCTATGACACAGGCTAGCTGTCCCTAACCTCTCTGGGGGAAATTACACGGGGGTTCAAACAACTCTCTGGGAAGGTTCTACACCACCAGAGCTAAATAGCTCCATGTCTTCAAAGGAATAGTGTTGTTGTCCCTTCCTTAAACCTGGCCAGCAGAGCTTTCTGTCTTTATTAGATTCTCCCAAGTCAGCGGCAAAAATTCCATGTTGCTCCAATAAACCCCTTCAATTTACCACTGCCTGACTAGAGCTTCCAACCCTCTACTTCTTCTGTTGTCCATACTTTCATCCACTTTATTTCCTTACTTCTCATTTTTATTTCACTTTGATTGTCTTCCTGCTTTTCTCTGTTTCCTTTCCTCATATTTATCCCACCATTGTCTTTTTTCCTCAGCTCATGCAAAAGGACTGGCTTTGGTGGGAGTCATCTCAAACATTAGCGTTTTCTTCCCAGGCAGAGAATCAGCTACCATAGGGAACAAGATTTGGCTGTGTCTTCATGGTCTCTTGACTGTGACTTTGCTCTCCCCTTAAAATTCAGCTCTGCCAAAGCAGGAGCCAGGTCTACAGCTCTGTATGTGCAGAAACCATCACAGCACCTTGCTCATGGCAGGTTGTCAAAACATGCTTGTTAAAAACTTTGAATTAAACTAACTTTGTTTCATTGAAGATAAATGACTGATAGAGGAAATCTGTGCTTGGATGCACTGACATGTTTGCCAACAGAAAGTCTGAAACGTCTGAGGAAGGATGTAAAGGGGTGAAATTTCACTATAGATCTGCCACAGAAGGAAAAAGCAATCCACTCAGATTAAACACACACAAAAGGACAACATTTTTAGTTTGCTATTCATTGATGTTATGTTTAATATTCATGATCATATCACTAAGAATGAAAATAATAATAATTGTAAATGAATAACATGTTTTCTGCCAGAGATATCTAATTACTTGACTTTGTTATTCAATTTAATCATAAAAGATACTTCGTAAAATGTTAAAGTTTAGCTATCATCCAGGTAAAAATATGAGGACAAGAGAGGTTAGGTAACTAGCTGAGTCATATAGAAATAATAGAACTTGCACCCAAACAGTCTGCATCTAGGTCCCTAGACCTGACCCCTCCCCTCCTACATGTTGGCTGAAATTCTGAAACTATTTTAACTTATAAATTGACAAACAGAAGACCAGGATGGGAGTCTGACTTCTGTCACTGACCAGCAGCATGATTTCATGCAAAGATGACCAACTTTTCATTCTGATCATCTGGATAAAATCTGATGATACTTTTCAAGCAGAGGGGCCCTGAGAATCAATGAACTTACAGTTACCTAAAAGTGTCAGCCACACAAGATACTTTACATAAAGGAGTAACCTTCTAAAATAGCTTGTCTTGACAGAGCCCTGTACCTGTTGTTCCTTTAAAAACAAACAACACAAAAACTTTAATTCTCTCAATCTACAAAATCAACTTAAATAACTTTATCAAAGATGATTGGATTTTCCCTTAATCTCCTCAGGTCCTGCCTTCGGAACCAATTTGAAACCTGAGAAAAACGGCACCACCCATCCTAATATCCTCTGGTTGGACAGCTAAAAAGTTGGACGGGAAGGTATAAATTCGCAGGGAAGGGATCCCTGAAAACTTCTCCTCCTCTCAGGGGCTGAAGCGATGGAGCCGAACTTCCCCCGCTGCATGCGCGAGGCCTGGGATTCCGCAGAGGAGTCCCAGGAACCAGAGATGCTGCAAATCTTGAGCTTAGCGGACCCTGAGGAATGGCAGCTCCCTTTCTATCCTACGCTGGGCCAGCTCTCCGGGGACGACGAGGACTTCAATGGGGAACAACTTTCTACCGCCTGCGGGCGTCTGCACCCACACTGCCCGAAACACCGACCCCGAGCGCAGAGCACCTGCAGGCTGGGCGCTGGGCAGCCCGCCCCGGACAAGACGCCCACGACCCGCCAGGAGCCACAATCGCCCTCAGGAGGTGGGGCCGCCGCCCACCCGCAAAGCTTCCCTGGGCGGGTCTTGGGGCATCGGGAACCCAACATCTGGAACCCGCGACCTCTGACCGCGGGGACCCTTCCGGAGCATCGCCCTCCTCCTGGCCTGGAGAGACACCACCGGACGTCCCAAGGCTGGTGGCCGCGGACCTACACGCAGTGGCCGGGAAGACCCTGGGCTGCCTCTCCCGCCGCCTTTGGACCCAGGAGCCCTCATCTCCGCTGAGACCCTTCATTGGATGATCCCTTGCGACAGATGTCATTACAATAACACCTCTCCGTTTAGCAATCATGGAAGAATTCGTCTTCAGAGACATTTGTGAAGTTTTCTTTCGTTTACTTAATAAATTATACCAAATTCCAACGCCTTTCTCTCTCTTACTTTGGCTTTTGGGGAAGGACCCGACGCAGGGACGGGGTGGCCGGTGCCAGCTCTCACCAGGGACCCTCAGTCCCCTGATTTGCTGGGCGGGGGGAGGCCGGTGGGGTCTCTTGGGCACACCGGGCGGCCAGGGGTCCAGCATAGGCGTTGCCAAACTGGGTCACACGTGCTGGGCTCCGAGACATCCAGCAAAGAGCGGCCAGCAGCCCTGAGAACTCCACTTCGCCCGACCAACGCTCCTGCGCCCTCGCCCTGGCCCTGGCCCTGGCCCTTCCAGTCCATCTGTGGGGCCGTCCAGTCACCTTCACGTTGCTCCACGGCCCCCAGCGCGCCGCTCCAAACGCATCTAGAAGCATTGGCCTCGGGTAGCGCAGAGCCTCCGTCTCCCTCAGGCACTCTCCTGGGCGTGTCCCTTCTTCCTGCTCGCCCCAAAGCCGACTTCCAGCCCCCACCTCAGAGTTGACCTGCAGCCAGAGCGCTGGGGCCCCGGACAGGAGAAAACTAGGGATTGTCTTTTGCGGCGGGGCGTTTCTGCGGCCAGATTCTCGAGCGCTTAGGCTCGCGTCACTTCCCAACTCCAACCTGGCGACTTCCCAAGGCGCCTGACTTCTCATTACCATTCGGAGTTGAACTAGAGTGTCCACCACCCAATCCGGGGTTTGAAACGGGGCCTGAGAGAGCAATGGCAGGCAAAGTGTAAGTGCTTAATAAATGTTAATACAATTATACTGAGAATTTCTCAACTGCTGTGATTTCTCTGGGGGTAAAATCCTTCACAGGGATTAATCTCACAGGAGTCTGAATGTGGGGACTCCCTGCCTCGGGAGCAGTTTCCTGGAAACCCTTCACCTCATCGCTCTGGTTTCTGGCATCCCACCCAACCTCACCCTTTCTCTCCTTTCCCTGCCAGGATTCCATGGGCCACCTGTGCAGCCTGGATGCTGTGGCTCAACCAGTATGTAACCCTGGCCGGTCCCCAGGGAATGCAAAAATTATCCTTTTCACCCATCTGTTAGACCACAGGGTGATAGTTTACTTTTTTAGACTCAAACAGAACTTTTCCATTGAGGCCTGAGCATGGGAAACATACAGCTCATAACAAGAGGATGCGATGACATGGGTGTGTGTTATAGACACTGCTATGTCTTTATTAATGTACTTTAATTTCCTACTTTGTCCTTTAATTCTTTTTTTTTTGTCCTTTAATTCTTAAAGAGTGTATGTAAGAAATGAAATCAGTGACAACTGGAAATAAAGAAATAAATTATTTTAAAATTTCATCCTCACTTTTTCAGTAGTCATTTCAAATCTTCAACTCTTAGACAAATAAATGAAATAGGCCTTGACTTCCTGGAAAGACAGAGTTCTCTATAAATTCACTTGTCAGGAGTCACTAGCAGTGTGTGGAGTACAGTTCTACAGTTCCTTTAGTGATTCTAAAATCCAAAATTCTATGGAATCTACCCTTTTGTGTGTAAATTTCTGTGCAAAACTCATTTGACAGCAAACTGGCATAGATTGATGTGAGGCCATAGTGTTCTCTCTCCAAAGTAACACAAGTATTCATAGGAATGACTGATTGCTGGGACTGTCCTAGACTACGCGGACAGGTACACTCTACCAGGCAAGCTCTTATTATCACTTTATAACTTCTTGCATTTTAAATTATAGCATACATCTAGACCCTAGTATTTTATTAAATATATTAGAATATCTTTAATATTAAATAGTGTATTTGCAATATGTAAAATTATAAATTTAGGTTGTTTTTGGTTATGAAAATGACAATCAATGCTGAATGCTATAGAAGTGCCCTTTGCTGGTGGAAAGCTGGAGTTATTGCAGTATATGATCATCTATTTCATTGTTAGAGAAAATTCTTTTCCGGCATAGATGGCTGCTGCCTTTACCTGTAAATATTTCTAGTAATGAGGTTTATGTGTTCCTCTTTTTTTTCATTTTATTTTTCTTTTCTTTTTCCTTTTCTTTTATTTTTAACTGTCTTAAACCTGAATGGCACCAGCCACCCCTGCCTGGGCTCCTTGTCCTTCCACAACAGCCAAAGCAGGAACCCATGGGATAAAGAAGGATGTTGGAATTTTTGTAGAATTTATTAAGCAAGCAAAAGGAATTTTCACAAACGTCTATGATGGCAATATTTCTTGCATGATTGCTAATTCATGTAATTCAATATTGGGAATGTGAAACAGCAAGGTATCTACCAGGTAGCTATTTTTTCAAGTCTAGAAATGGAATGATTTCAAGAGGGGAAGGTAGGCAGGGAAAACAAAAGCAAAAATAAACTAGTGGGACTACATCAAACTAAAAACTTCTGCACTGCCATAGAAACTATCATCAAAAGGAGAAGGCAACTGGGATTTTCCTGGTGGTCCAGTGGTTAAGAATCTGCCTTTGGGCTTCCCTGGTGGTGCAGTGGTTGAGAGTCCGCCTGCCAATGCAGGGGACACGGGTTCGTGCCCCAGTCCAGGAAGATCCCACATGCCGCGGAGCAGCTGGGCCCGTGAGCCATGGCCGCTGAGCCTGCGCATCCGGAGCCTGTGCTACGCAACGGGAGAGGCCACAACAGTGAGAGGCCCGGAAAAAAAAAAGAATCTGCCTTCCAATGCAGGGGACCAGTTTGATCCCTGGTCGGGGAACTAAGATCCCACACGCTGCAGCGCAACTAAGCCCTCTGCCCTGCAACTACAGAGCCCACGTGCTCTGGAGCCCACCTGCCACAACTAAAGAGAAGGCCACACACCACAATGAAGAGCCCATGTGCCACAACTACGACCCAATGCAGCCAAATAAATAAATAATTTTTTAAAAACATGAGAAGGCAACCTACTGAATGAGAGAAGATATTTGCAAATCACATATCCATCAAGGGGTTAATATTCAAAATATATAAAGAACGCATACAACTTGACAACAACAAAACCCCCAAACAACCTGATTTTTCAAATATGCAGAGGACCCAATAGACACATGAAAGATGATCAACATCACTAATTATCAGGGAAATGCAAAGCAAAACCACAATGAGATATCACTTCATACCTATCAGAATGGCTATTCTCAAAAACACAAGAAATAACAGGTGTTGGTGAAGATGTGAAGAAAATTGTACCCTCATACACTGTTGGTGGGAATGTAAATTGGTGCAGCCACTTTGGAAAACAGTACGGAGATTCCTCAAGAAGTTAATAGAACTACCACACAGTTCAGCTATTCCACTTCTAGGTATTCATCTGAAGAATACAAGAACACTAATTTGAAAGGATAGATGCACCTCAGTGTTCTCAGCAGTGTTATTTACAACAGTTGAGATATGGAAATGAACTCATAGACACAAAGAACAGATTGGTGGTTACCAGAGGGGAAGGGAGCTGTGGGTGGTTGAAATGGATGAAGAGGGTCAAGTGTATGGTGATGGATAGTAACTAAACTTTTGGGGATGATCACTTTGTAATGTACATAAATGTTGAATGATAATGTTGTACACCTGAAACTTATATACCAATTTTACCTCCATAAAAAAAGAAGGAAAGGCAGAAAGGATATTTTGTAGATTTCCCAAATGATCATTGAAATTGATGTGAAATAAATGTAGATAGATTTTCAAATAAAATAAGCTCCATTTCTTTATCCATTCTTCCCACCTAGAGAGACATATCCAAATTTATATAGCTAATGAGTGCCCACATAATCTATTCAATTTGTTTTTTTCAGTAAAGAAAGATAAAAATGATGTACATTTCCTGTAAGATATGGAGAAAATAATGTGACTTCAAAAGAGTCCCCATCTAGTGACAAATCCAGAAAAATAAGCCTCCACACTGCACTGCAGTATCTAATCTAGAAAACTGATGAGGAAAAAAATAAATTTCTCTATGGCAGGACAAACTAAGTCAGAATTGAAACCCACATAACATGTCCCCATTTGGGATGGGGTTTTCCCAGTTTGCAATGTGCCTCTGCATAAAACATTAACCAGACCTCCTCAAGGCAGGAGGATGCAATCAACCTTTGAGAAAAATGGTCCCTTTTTCTGATACCAGCATTGTAATTTTTTTGTTTTTGTTTTTGTGGTACGCAAAACACACATTGACCTAACAACTCACTGTATACGTGCACAACTGACCAAAACATCCCTGATGAACTTTATGTATAATGTTAACCTCTCAATATGAGACATAATTATTTGTCTCAAAAATGTATAAAACTGAACATCTAGTTCCTGACAGGTGGAACAGTCCTCAGAACTTTTGACAGTCTGTCTCCTGGGTTGTAATCCTCAGTTTGACTCAAATGAAATTCTCTTTTTTCTTCTTGCCTTGATTATTAATTGAATTTTTCATCAACAGAAGCAAGAGGTAAATAAATTTACATTAGAAACCAGAATGGGAACACTCTTGAGACCAGAAATGTAAAGCACCTCCATAAGTGGACTCTAGGTGTCTAGATGATGCATGCTGAGAGCAGGAACAGGTAACTGACAAGTGATTATTGGGTAACATCAGCAGCGATCCCCACAAGCTGACTGCAGCATTGCTTTGCCAAGTAGTAGAGATACGTCTGCGTATCTCTTTCTGACTTACTTCACTCGGTATGACAGCCTCTAGGTCCATCCACATCACTGCAAATAACTCAGTTTCGTTTCTTTTTATGGCTGAGTAATATTCCATTGTATATATGTGCCACATCTTCTTTATCCATTCATCAGTCGATGGACACTTAGGTTGCTTCCATGTCCTGGCTATTGTAAACAGAGCTTAAATGGCGCTTTTTCTAATGCTACTAAGAATGCCAACACATTTGCCCCAAGTCTAGTAGGAAGCTCAAAGGCATGATGTTACACGATGGTTTTAAAGTGAAAATGAGGACTTTTCTTAACCCTAGCAAAGGTTGGTAGCTACGGTGGGGGTGTCCAGACTGCAGGGTTTGATTAAAAGGGATTACCTTGTACCATTTTTGTAGGATGACATTTGTTTTATGGATTTCAGAGGCATTTACAAGAAATGCGCTAAATTAAGTCTCGCTTATGTTCCTGAAATAGGATAGATTTAGTTTTGCTTAGGGGGCTTAAATACTTTCGCTTGGGGGATTTTCAAGCATGGTCTATTTTATTTTATCATATTTTATTTAAAATTTTAATATTTTATGTGCAACTTTAGGAATTTTAATTTTTACTATTTTATTTCATTTATATTTATTTTTTATTTTATACTGTTATTTTATTTTTTAAATATTTAAAATCTTTACATTTTTTCTTGGTTTATTTGAAGAAAACAAAAACACTGAATAGAAAAGATATATGCACTCCTATGTTCACTGCAGCATTATTCACAACAGCCAAGATATGGAAGCAACCTGAGTGCCTATCAATAGTTGAATGGATAAAGAAGATTTGGTATAACTATACAATGGAATATTACTCAGAAACAAAAAATGAAATCTTGCCCTTTGGGACAACATGGATGGACCTAGAGGATATTGTGCTAAGTGAAATAAGTGAGACAGAGAAAGACAAATATTGTATGATTTTACTTATATGTGGAATCTAAAAACACAAAGGAACAAACATAACAAAACAGACCATCTGTATGTCTTCTTTGGAGAAATGTCTATTTAGATCTTCTGCCCATTTTTTGATTGGGTTATTTGTTTTTTTCTTATTGAACTGTATAAGCTATTTGTATGTTTTGGAGATTAATCCCCTGTCGGTTGCTTCATCTGCAAATATTTTCTCCCATTCTGTGAGTTGTCTTTTCGTTTTGTTTATGGTTTCCTTTGCTGTGCAAAAGCTTTTAAGTTTAATTAGGTCCCATTAGTTTATTATTGCCTTTATTTTCATTACTCTAGGACAAGGGTCTTCAACCCCTGGGCCACAGATAACCGGTCTGTGGCCTATTAGGAACTAGGCCGCACAGCAGGAGGTGAGCAGCAGGCGAGCAAGTGAAGCTTCATCTGTATTTATAGCCGCTCCCCATCACTCGTATTACTGCCTGAGCTCCTCCTCCTGTCAGATCAGCGGAGGCATTAGATTCTCATAGAAGCGGAAACCCTACTCTGAACTGCACATGCAAGGGATCTAGGCTGTGCACCCCTTATGAGAATCTAATGCCTGATAATCTGAGGTGGAGCTGAGGCAGTGATGCTAGTGCTGGGGAGCGGCTGCAAATACAGATTATCATTAGCAGAGAGACCATAATAAATCAATTGCTTGCAGATTCATCAAAACCCTATCAGTGAGAGGCAAGTGACAATTAAGGTGCATCTGGTGGCAGGCTTTATAGTGGCAAGTGAGTTGATGTACTTCAATTGTACAGCTGCATCTGGTGGCAGTCAGAATCTGACACTTATTTTAGTCCGTGCATAGCCCACCTATTATTTTATTTACCACTTCCATCCATGTCTCTTTCCCACACTGCACACTTTTCTCAGTCACAGTTTTGGTAAGCCAACAAGCTAGCCTTAGCCAAGATGAGTAAAAAACAAACGTTGCTGGAGAGCTTCTTTGAAAGGGGGATAAGACCCAATGATGAGACAACAGAAGGCTCTAAGACTGCCAACAGAAAGAAAGCTTTAACAGGAGGGCTGCTGATGTGTGTTGTGGACACTGATATGCCTTTATTCCAAAATACTTTCATTTTCTACTTTGGTCTTCGTTTCTTTTGGAAGAAAACCATATTTAAGGATTGTACGCTTGCACAAGCTCAAGGATACCTTGAGAATCTCCTTTATATTGATTCTGTTTTGCTGGAAACCATGACAATTGCAGCCAGTAACCACTGAAGGACCAGATGAAGAAACCGTCTACAGAACTAGCCAAAGCCTTAAATCATGTAAGACATAATGATGAACCATGCTGGGTGCATTTGACTTAACTTCTGTAAGAATCAAGGTGCTGGAATCTTCTTAAACATTTAAGGATAAGGACTTAGGTAAATTTCTTTCTGGTGAACCTATTCGTTGTTTGATATATAATTGGGATTCTAGTAAATATTTTAGAGTGTCTTTAATATTTAGATAGTGTGTTAGAGCATACATAATCACCATCATAGGCTCTTTCGATTATGAAGCTGTAATGCTGGATACTGTAGAAGTGCACTTTGCTCATTGTAATCCTGGAGTCATTGCAATATTTGATCATCCACTTGACTGTTACAGGAGATTCTTTTCTGGAATAGATCAAGGTTGCCATTACCTACAATTCAACCTCTAGCGGTGAGCCCTTTGTGCTAGACTTTTATATGCTTGAGCTTCTGCAAGTGCACAAGTCTGTTAACCAAAAATTCCAAGAACACAGGGGATATATGTATACATAGAGCTGATTCACTTAGTTATAGAGCAGAAACTAACAAAACATTGTAAAGCAATTATACTCCAATAAAGATGTTAAAAAAAACCCTTGTATTTGGGGTTTGTTAGGACTGCACCAGGGGATGCATAGATTCAAGAAAGCACTTGAATTGTGTTCTGATGAACTACAAAATGGGGGAAGCTTAAAAATAGAGCACGGTTACATGAATTATTTTTCGATAATTAGGATTGGCCTTGGCAAGAAGTAAGAATGCTTGCTAAGCAGGGTTTGGTTGGTGTTGGAAATCATTACATAGTTGTGAAGGGGAGGAACTTTGAAACTACAAGGTTGGGCTAGCAGCTGCTAGCAGGTATTGTTTTGAAAAGGACTGGTGGTGTCCTTGAATTTGATACAGTTTAGAAAGTTCAGGTTCTCAGTGAGGTAGAAAGGTGCCTGAAACCATATCCACAATGGCCACTTGGCTCCATTTTGGAGGCCTGAACCATAGTTACTTCATTTTTATTTTCTAAACGATCATAAATATGTCATCAAGTCCATAAATATAGTATTCTTCCAAAGGAATTAAATTACATGCTTCTATCCAGAGGAACAAAGGTATCCTCACTTATTCCAATCATCTTCTACGACATAAAGTATTAGGATTTAAATATTTACTCCATAGATGTCACGTATTAATACTGCAGTTTTCATTTGAAACTCAAGATCACATAGCTAGCAAGTACGAAGGGCTTTGAATAAAACCCAGATACATAAGAAAAGACATAGTAGTGGGTGAGAATGTAAGAATATTTGAGAGAAGGGTTCATAAAACAGTAATTGCATAATGTAACTAGTGGATTTTGTCCCATCATTTATATCAATTAGAAGTTGAATGTAGTTAAAAATTTTGTTTGCTTTATTTATAACTAAATTGGCCATCCTCACTTTCACCTACGGTTTTTTGGTAATAGGGTAAAATGAAGTCTATTTAAACATAATCCAAAAAAATTAGCTATAAAATATCTGTTGAAAG
This sequence comes from Phocoena sinus, assembly GCF_008692025.1. NCBI lineage: Eukaryota > Metazoa > Chordata > Mammalia > Artiodactyla > Phocoenidae > Phocoena > Phocoena sinus. The sequence goes on along the minus strand of NC_045765.1, from coordinate 137,997,293 downwards.
CATAATGCAATAAAATAGCATGAGCTTCTTTAAAAATAGAGTAAAGGGCTTCCCTGGTGGCGCAGTGGTTGAGAGTCCGCCTGCTGATGCAGGGGACGCGGGTTCGTGCCCCGGTCCGGGAAGATCCCACATGCCGCGAAGCAGCTGGGCCTGTGAGCCATGGCCGCTGAGCCTGCGCGTCCAGAGCCTGTGCTCCGCAACGGGAGAGGCCACAACAGTGAGAGGCCCGCGTACAGCAAAAAAAAAAAAAAAAAAAAAAAAAAATAGAGTAAAATGATGTTCAAACTCACCAAAATATAAAAACAAAATATTAAACAATCATATAAATTCAAAACATACCTTATTACTCCAATGATCATGACATTGTAGGGCAATATACACCTTCTGTAATGCAGTGACAGTACATTTGGTACAGTAATCTAAAGGGGAATATAAAGATACGAATTAAATTCACAATGAACATATTCTTGACACATAATGTTAACTTTTGGTCACTGTAGTACACACACAAACAAAATTCCCACAAGTTGAGGATGATCAAAGCCAAAACATGGATGTTAGGAAATCTGTAACAATAAGATATTACAAATTTAAAAACTTGAATCCAAAATGGAACATATGCACTTGAAAAATGCAGTGTTATTATGTAGATATAAGATATTAAGTAAAAAAGAGCTAGTTACATAATGGTATGTGTATCATGATTCCATTTCTGTTTTTCATTTCTATATAACTAGAAAAATTACAGGTCCACAAAATCATCTCAGAAATTATTTTGGTTGGAATTCAGAATGTGTAAATCATAAAGTGACGATGATATGTGCTTGCCCTGCAAGACAGTAACCCTGCCTGTGGGGTCAGGACATTACCCAGTAATCACCCATTCCTATTAATATTCATGATAACTGGATATAGAGTACACTTTAACCTCTTAGATTAAACTCAAAGGGGTATGTCTGCAGAAAATTTTGGATTTTAGAATTGCTCAAAATAACTGTAGAATTGTACTGCAAATACTACCAGTAATAATGGCAAACAAGTTAATACAGATAAATCACTCTCACCATGATTCAAGGGATAGTTCATTTATTCTCCCCAAATTAAGTATTTTGAAATACTAACTGGAAATGTTGAGGATTAAATGAAAATTTTATTAAATTCAAGAATGTCATTTATTTCCTGTGCTTTCTGATTTCCTTCCTCATGTATACAAAGGACAGGTAGAAACCCAAAGTATTCTAATAAAGGCCTATCAGTGTCTACAACACACGTCAGCAGCTCTCTTGTTAAAGCTGTATGTTCCACAAGCTAGCCCTTACTGGAAAAATTCTTTTAGAGTCTGAAAAAGTAAACTATCACCCCGTGGTCCAACAGATTATAAAAATAATATGTTTGCAATTCCCAGTTAACAGGCCAGGGTTTATCTAACAGCTGAGTCACAGCACCCACGTCTACAAAGGTGGCACATGGAATCCTGGCAGGGAAACGAGGGGGAGGGTGCGGTTGGGTTGCGGTGCCGGAAACTAGAAAAGCGAGGTGAGACGATTATAGGGGATAGTTCCCAGGGAAGATAGTACAAATTTTCAGACACCGCCGAGTTCAATCCTCTTGAACTTTGCTGCCCCTAAGAAATCGCAGTAGGAGAACGATTATAAGCAGAACTGTAGTTAACCTTAACCGAGCGTTTATACGGTGCTGGACATGGTTCTAACTCAGTGCTGTGGCGAGACACATTGTCCCAGAACTTATAGTTTAGATTGTAATGCCTGGAATCAATGGTGGAATGCTTTGGTTTGAAACTGTTTGTACTGCAACTGCTTTTATTGCTAACCACGTGACTTAGCCTCTGGGAAAACTGAGCTTTGCTTGCCAAGCATATTGTGAACAGGAAAGTTCGAGTTCCAGGTGGCCGACCCGAGATGTTAAGATCAGCACGAACATCCTGTTTACCCTGGGGTATAAAACAGCACCTGTGTGAAGGCTCGGGGTCTCACCCTTCTTTTGGGAGAGGCCCCGATCGATCGGTTTGTGTTTCTGAGCTTAATAAACGCCTATTACTAATATACTTTTGATCTACACTGGCTCTTGGTGTTCTTCCTTGGTGCTGGTTCCTCTCCGGGGGAGTTCGCAGGTGTATGCGTGACCGCAACATTTGGGAGCTCGTCCGGGATCGGACAGTGGAGGTTAAAGATCTGAAACAGGGTCCCTCCCTTCGACGACCACGCCTGCGTCTCCAACGGGTGAGTTATCAGACTTGGGTTGCCGGCAACATTTCTAAGACTCATTGGGACTTGCCGGACGCGGCTATAAGTCCGGAGTCAGGGGAGATCACGGGACGCCGTGATCCCCCGCTGGGGTTTCAACGTCGGGTTCGTTATTCTAACTTCCCGACCTCGAACTGGGACCTTCTTTTGTCAGGTCACTGGTCTTTCTATTTGCTTTCCGCTACCACTGTGTTCGCTTTTATCTTTGTTTGGATTTTGTGGTTCTCTGTTCTAACTTTTCATCCAACAGTAAGCACGGGTCAAGGTAAGTGTAAGACCCCAACACCCTTGGGACTCGTCCTGAGTCACTTCGGAGACTCTCGGCAGGTCGCCAAGGGCTATGGAAGTCAAGTAAGTCCGGGAAAATTACGTACTTTCTGTGAACTCGAATGGCCTACATTTGGTGTTGGATGGCCATCCGAAGGTACGTTTTCCCTTCCTCCTGTTGTAGCCACTGAGGCAATTGTGTTTAAGGTTCATGATGATCAGATTCCATATATCGAAAGTTGGCGAGTTTTGGTGGAGGAGCCACCAACATGGCTAAAACCCTGGCTCCCCCCGCCAAAACTGCACCAAAAACAAAAATAAGATTTGTTCTGCAAAACTTACTAGAGATAAAAAGGGCGATTCAAACGATCCAAAAGGACTTTCAGCCCCACTCATGGAGGCCGAAGAAGAGGAAACCTTTCCTCCTGAAGTTTCCGCACCTCCCCCTCCTCATGTTTCCCCAAATGTAGATTCTAGTTCCGCGGAGTCCACTCCGCGGAACCAAAGAGACATCATACTCGCTCTCGGAGACAAATCAAGGAATCAGCCCAAACCATCCTCCCCTTGCGTCAGCAGCCTCCCCGACCGGGGGAAGCTCGACCCTTTCTTACATACACGCCATTTTCTACTACTGATCTTTATAATTGGAAATTGCAAAATCCTCCCTTTTCAGAGAAACCACAGGCCTTGATTTCTCTTCTGGAGACAGTTTTTGTTACAACCCACTTGGGATGATTGTCAACAGCTGTTACAGGTTTTAGTTACTACCGAGGAGAGGGAAAAGATTCGGAGGGAAGCCCGAAAACAGGTTTTGGGACCAGACGGGCGACCAACTGAGAATCTAAACCTCATTGAGACTGTCCTCCCGACAGCCAGGCCAGACTGGCACCCCAATACAGAGCGGGGGCGGGGGGGGACAGGCCCTTGCCCGTTTTCGCCAGGCTCTGTTGACAGGACTTCGGGTGGCAGCACGGAGGCCAACTAACATGTCTAAGGTCACTGAAGTTACTCAGGGACAAATGGAGTCCCCATCAGCCTTTTTGGAAACCTACCGATTATGGACTCCTATCGATCCCGAGGTCCCTGAGAATAGTCGGGCTGTTAACTTGGCCTTCGTGGCCCAATCCGCCCAGATATTAGGAAGAAATTACAAAAACTAGATGGATTTGAAGGGAAAAATTTGTCAGAATTGGTGGAAATAGCCTTAACAATTTATAACAATCGAGATAACACCAAAATAAGACAATTGAGGCAGGTATCTAAGGTAATGGCAGCAGTCCTAAATGATAGACCTAACGAAAGGAAATGGTCAGGCTTCCAACCCAAAAGAGAGAAAAGGACCTCCGGCCCTCATGTACCTTTAAAGAAAGATCAATGTGCTCATTGCAAGGAAGAAGGCCACTGGAAAAATAAATGCGCAGACTTGGTGACCAAGAAAGAACAGTCACCAGCTGCCCCTAAGATTTTGGAAATAGATTCAGACTGAAGGGGTCAGGGCTCTAACCCCACCCCCACCCCGAGCCCTTGATAAACCTTAAAGTGGGGGGAAAATCCAAGACCTTCCTCATAGACACAGGAGCCACCTTTTCGGTTTTACAAACTGACTCTGGACCAAAATTGCCCGGTACCACCCTTGTACAGGGGGCTACTGGAACCCAGCAACGCTCCTGGACTGCTAACCGCAAGGTGGACTTAGGCAGACAAATAGTCACCCACTCCTTCCTGGTCATGCCTGACTGCCCATATGAAGGCCTCTTGGGACGAGACTTATTGCAGCTGTTAAAAGCCAGTATCAAGTTTGACAAAGGCGGCTTCAAATTTGCTTTCGGACCAGACAGGATACCCACAATTTTAATTACGGTCCCTTTGCAAGAGGAAGGACTGCTTTTGGGGCCGGACTGCCCTGAAACTGACCCCCTTATTGCTGAATTAAAACAGGAATTCCCCACAGTATGGGCTGAAAACCATCCCTTTGGGGGAACGGCACATAGAGTGCCTGTGGTCATCGAACTGAAGGCGGGAACCTGCCCCATTCAGTTACGGCAGTATCCTATGAATGACCGAGCCAGGAGGGGAATTACCCCTCACATCGAACGGCTCTTGAAGGAAGGAATCCTAGACCCCTGCCATTCCCCATGGAATACCCCCCTTCTCCCTGTGAAGAAACCTAATAGTAATGACTATAGACCTGTTCAAGATTTGCGGGCAGTAAATGACAGGGTGGCTGACATACACCCTACGGTTCCAAATCCATATACGCTTTTAAGCCTACTTCTTCCACAACGCAAAGTGTACTCTGTGCTTGATTTGAAAGATGCCTTCTTTTCCATTCCTTTGGCACCTGTAAGCCAACCGCTATTTGCATTTGAATGGACAAATGAAAAGGGACAACCAACCCAATTGACTTGGACTCGACTACCCCAAGGATTTAAAAACTCCCCTACCCTTTTTAGTACGGCTTTACGATGTGATTTACAGCCTTTCCACAACCAATTCCCTGAGGTGACTCTTTTGCAATACGTGGATGATTTACTTATAGCAGGGGAGACATTTAAGAAATGTTTAAAGGGGACAAAAGGACTAGTAAAATTGCTACAGGAACTTGGTTATAAAATCTCTACGAGAAAAGCTCAGATTTGCCGAAATCAGGTGACTTATTTGGGGTATATTTTGAAGGATGGACAGAGATGGCTGGGGAAATCACGAACACAGGCCATATTGGCGCTCCCTGAGCCTAAGACCAGGAGAGAACTCAGGGAATTCCTGGGCACAGCCGGATACTGCCATCTATGGATACCACGCTTTGCCGAATTGGCCAAGCCCTTATATGAAGCATTAAAAGGAACCACTATAGAGATTGGACAGAAAAGCGGGCCGCTGCCTTTAGGAACATCAAGGAGGCTTTGACCTCACCCCCAGCCCTAGCACTCCTAAATCCAAATAAACCATTTGAACTTTTCATCGACGAGCGGTCGGGAGTAGCTAGAGGGGTGCTAACCCAAAGACTAGGTCCCTGGCGCAGACCCATAGCATATCTCTCTAAACAGCTGGATCCTGTGGCCTCTGGCTGGCCACCCTGTGTAAGGCAGATAGCCGCCACTGCCTTGCTGGTAGGAGATACTAATAAACTGACTATGGGACAGAACTTAAATGTCTTTACTCCTCATGCAGTTGAAACTTTGCTGCATATCCCACCTGAGCGCTGGCTCTCTAATACTCGACTAGTACAATATCAGGCATTACTCCTGGACCAACACAGGATAACTCTGGAAATTACATCAACATTGAATCCAGCAACTCTCTTGCCGACCACGGTTCAATCATCAGAAGAAAAAGATTTCCAGCCCCACAAATGCTTATCAGCCCTCCAGACCTACACTACCCTGCGATCTGATTTGACTGACATTCCACTCCAAAATCCTCAATTGACTCTTCACTGACGGTAGCAGCTTAATAGATGCAGGGACGCGCAAAGCTGGAGCAGCTGTCACTACAATTTCAGAAATTCTTTGGCAACAGTCCCTTCCCGTCGGAACTTCGGCCCAACGGGCGGAACTGATTGCACTTACAAAAGCCTTACAACTGGCAAAAGACAAAACCGCTAACATATACACAGACAGCCGATATGTTTTTGCCACACAGCCCATGTACATGGACAGATATACCAGGAGAGGGGCCTCCTGACTGCAGAAGGTAAGACTATTAAAAATAAACAAGAAATATTGAATCTTTTGCCAGCAGTATGGGAACCAAAAAGACTTGCTATAATACATTGTCCCGGACATCAAAGAGATGAAACCCCAATAGCCAAAGGAAATAGACTCGCTGACTAGGCAGCCTGACAGGCAGCCATGGGAACTCCTACTAAGGTCTTAACTCAAAAGCCCAAGCTTACCAATTTACTTCCAGATCCATCGCTGCCTCGGTTTCCTAAATATTCCCCCAAAGATTTGGACTGGATTACAAAAAAAAGGGGGGGTGAATAACGGAGGCAGAAGGGAAGAATTGGATCCAAGATGAATACCAGCGAGTATTCATACCGGAAACTTTGGGAAAAACATTGATTCATCGTCTACATGAAGGGACCCACCTGGGTTCCACCAAATTATATGAATTAATAAAACAACATTTTCGAATAGCAGGACTAAAGGAGAAGATACAACAGATTACAAGAAGATGCGTGACTTGTGCTCAAGTGAACCAAGGAGCCAACATCTCACACCAAGATTTGAAGAGGTAACGGGGAAATGAGGTTGCCCGATTTTGGGAGATGGACTTTACAGAAATTAAACCGGGAAAATATGGATATAAATATTTACTTTACTGCCATAGACACTTTTTCTGGATGGGTGGAAGCCTGGCCGGTAAAACAAGAGACAGCCTCAATAGTAGTAAGGAAATTGTTGCAGGAAATTTTACCAAGGTTTGGACTGCTGCTTCAGGTAGGGACAGATAATGGACCAGCGTTTACAGCACAGGTCACACAGGGAGTTAGTAAGGCCCTGGGGATAAGATGGAAATTACACTGCGCTTATAGGCCCCAGAGCTCAGGACAGATAGCAAGAATGAATAGGACTTTGAAGGAGACATTGACAAAATTAATTACAGAGACTGGCCAAAATTGGGTAGATGTCCTCCCCCTGGCCCTCTTGAGGGTCCGATGCACCCCTTATATGAAGGGATTCTCCCCTTTTGAAATTATGTTTGTTGTTCCTCCTCCTCTTCTGCCTAGGATTAGGGAAGAGCCCCATCTGCTGGCAGAGAGGGAAAATTTAATCACTTCTCTTCTAGCTTTGCAACGGTTTCAAGACTTTATTAAACCTTTGTTAAAAGATGCTTTTACATAACCCCCTGCTGTACCCCATGCCTTACAGCCTGGAGACTTGGTCTGGGTGAAAAAAACATAACCCCCAGACGCTGAAGACCAAGTGGACAGGACCTCACCTCATTGTGCTGACCACCCCGACCGCAGTCAAGGTTGACGGCGTGCGGACTTGGATCCATTACAGCAGGATAAAGAAGGACCACACAGCGGGAGAGCCAGAAGGAGAACCTCCAACATGGAAAGCCCAGGCTCATCCGCAGGATCCACTGAAGCTGCGCATTATTCGCAAGTCTTGTTAATATGGGGACTATTGAAAATTTGCGGGGGGAGGACCAAATGGAGGAGGAATCATATTGTTAGCAGAAGGGTACCCTTATGTCTGGGAATTGAGAGATGGAATTGCGGGCCTCACTATAACTAAAAATGAAACCTCTTCAACTCGGCCCTGTTTGAGGTTCGATCTTTGTGATACTGTCGGGAACAGTCTTAGAGGTTATGGACACAAAGGCTACGGAAGATTTGGAAGTCAACCCCATGGCTGTGACAGTGCTGAGGTAACCAAAGCCCTTAGAAATACCCAATGGTACGCTTGCCCCAGGGAGGGAAGCCCAGAATGTGCCCTGGAGGAAGAATACTATTGTGGAGCATGGGGCTGTGAAACTTTGGCCCCCTGGGTAACTAATAAGGACCCGTTGATCACCTTATGGCGGGTTCAAAGTACCACCTGCAAAAACCCAAGGGAATGTAACCCTTTGGAGTTGTGTGTTAAGGAAGCAAGCTCTGAGGTATGGACAACGGGGCAAACTTGGGGAACAAGATTATATATATATGGTCCAGACCCTGGGGCTTTATTCACACTCCAACGAGTACAAAAGCCCCGAACACTAAATCCCATAGGACCAAACAGAAATCAATACCGACCTCAGGCACCCGTTTTCAATCCGGTCACAGCCCTGAGTTCCCCCAACGAGGAGGCTAAACTGCCTCCTCCTACCCAAAGTACCCTTCTGCAGGAATCACCTCAGGACACCCTCCTTAAACAAGTAGAAGAAGTACATGCCCTCATAAACAAAACTGATCCTTCACTGGCTGAGGACTGCTGGCTTTGTTACAAACCACAGCCTCCCTATTATGTGGGGCTAGCAATTCGGGCTTCAATAGGACAAAATGAAACTCGCATCCGCAACACAACGGATGCAAGAGGGTGCTCTTGGGAAGACCCCCATGTAACTTTGGGAGATGTAAAGGGAAATGGAACATGTGTAATTCGTGAAGGGTTTAACGTGACCCTACCGTGATATTTGTAATCATACTATAAGCATTCCCAGTGCGCCGGGTTTTGAATATATATTGCGCTCCCCCCGGGGAACTTGGTTTGCTTGTATGAAAGACATCACCCCTTGTGTAAGCTCTACTAAATTTAGTAGCATCCGTATTTTAGTTCATATTTTACCCCAGATTTATCTATTCCAAGGGACTGAAGGAAGAGCCCACCTGCTAGGGACCCGAAGATCTCATCGTGCGGTACCTATTCTGATTCCCCTGTTGGCAGGACTAGGTTTTGCCGGATCCACGGCTATAGGAACCGCGGGACTCATCACTAGCCACCAAACTTTGAGGAATTTAGAGGTTTTGATAGATGCTGACTTACGACATCTTACTGCATCTATTACAACCCTACAGGATCAGGTGGACTCCTTAGCCGAGATGGTATTACAAAATAGAAGGGGACTAGATTTACTGTTTTTAAAAGAGCGTGGGTTATGTGCAGCTGCTCTAGGAGAAACATGCTGCTTCTATGCTAATAAGTCGGGAGTAGTGCGAGACTCCCTTGCTCTTGTGAGGAAGAATATCGAAGAAAGAGAAAAGAATCGACAGGCCTCTGAACCTTGGTACCAAAGAATGTATACCTGGTCTCCCTGGATGACTACTCTTCTCTCAGCTTTATCAGGACCAGTAATCCTTTTACTCCTGGGACTTTTAGTTGGGCCCTGTATACTTAATGCTTTAGTTAAGTTTGTTAAGCAAAAAATTAGTGAAATAAAAATCTTAGCTTTAAGAAGGACATATGCTCATTTAGATACCGATGAAACAGAATCCAGGATTTGATTGATTTACAAGAAAAGGGGGGAATGTAGCGAGACACATTGTCCCAGAACTTATAGTTTAGATTTAATGCCTGGAATCAATGGTGGAATGCTTTGGTTTGAAACTGTTTGTACTAAAACTGCTTTTATTGCTAACCGCGTGACTTAGCCTCTGGGAAAACTGAGCTTTGCTTGCCAAGCATATTGTGAACAGGAAAGTTCTGAGTTCCAGGTGGCCGACCCGAGATGTTAAGATCAGCACGAACATCCTGTTTACCCTGGGGTATAAAACAGCACCTGTGTGAAGGCTCGGGGTCTCACCCTTCTTTTGGGAGAGGCCCCGATCGATCGGTTTGTGTTTCTGTGCTTAATAAACGCCTATTACTAATATACTTTTGGGGAGACGCAAGAGGGAAGACATATGGGAACATATGTATATGTATAACTGATTCACCTTGTTATAAAGCAGAAACTAACACACCATTGTAAAGCAATTATACCCCAATAAAGATGTTAAAAATAATAATAAATTTTTTTAAAAAAGATTGTACTAATATACTTTTGATCTACACTGGCTCTTGGTGTTCTTCCTTGGTGCTGGTTCCTCTCCGGGGGAGTTCGCAGGTGTGTGCGGAACCGCAACAGTGCCTCATGTCAGCCCCGCACGCGCCGTATACTCTAGTTGAATTCCCCTTTTCTTCAGCGAGGTAAGGCGCCTGGCGCCTTGGAAAGTCCCCAAGAAACTCTGAGAAACTAGCGGTCAGCGGCCGAGAAACTTCGGGGTTGGAGGAAGGAACGGTGCTGCAGCCTACTGGACACCCACTGGGTGCAAATTCGCGTTGTCAGGAAAACGGCGGCCGGTTTCGCTCCTAGCGAAAACGCCAACGGAGCGCCAGACGGGCGCGAATCACGGTGCCGCGACGCTGAACCGGTTGGCCACGAACGGAGCGGTGCTAGGACCGAGAAGACGACGGCACATAGGACCCAGGGCCCACGCGAGGGAGAAAAGTTCCCTTTGGCGCCTTGAGGGTGGCGGCCAAAGTGAAAGCGCCCGCTCGACGCTGCTGGCGAAAGTGCGGCTGAGAAAACGCGGACTGGGCAGCAGGAGCCGGGCCCCGCGCAGCAGCCGCGGCGCGCGGAACGGGGCGCTAGCGCGGCCGAGACCCAGCGGCGCTCCTCCGCTCCCGGGCGCAGGCGGCCCAGGGAGCTGCCGCTGAGCGCAGACACACTCAGGAACTCGGTAGAAAACTACATGTAAATTAAAATACTACAAATGCATAAGAAATCCTAAAATGAAGATACACGTGAAAACAAAACAACAGAGCAAAACACACCGAAAAAGAATTTTTACAAGCCAACCGTTCAGAGAAACTAGCCCTGCGAGAAACAAACAGCAAAACACCATTGAAAGGGGCAGTCCTAGGATTAGATGATCGCTGTCACTCTCGCTAAATCGGTGTTTGCCACGCTCCAAAGCGCATTCCCGGGCACACTCCGACTAGCATGAGTGAAATGTGCAGCATAGCTAATGCGGAACTCAATATTTGAAAATGGCTCAAAGCAATTGCGTTGCTGCCAGCCACCCGCTGCGAGGGATGGGGAAGGCCGCGGGGCTGCGACCCTGAGAAAGCTCCGGCTGCACTCTAGTGGAAACTACTTCTGAGAAAACGCCGGCCTAGTGCACTTGCCGGGACCGCGACCGACCAAACACTGACACAGAGCGCCTAAGGGTGCCGGGACACAGCAAGGGAGGCACAGCGCAGATAGCGGTGCTGTGGCCAAAGTCAAATGTGCGTTTTGGCGCTTTCGAGGGTGCTGCCACCTAGAAACTGCGGACACTGAGAACTGAGCCGTGCTCACACCGAGAAAGATGGGAGTTGCAGGTGATAAGATGAGGTGAATGAAGTGGGGTGAAATGAAATAAAATAGAAACCAGGTTTGAACCCCCCCCCAGCAAACAAAACCGAATAAGCCACGTAAACAAAACTAAATCGAGTTTATTTCAAAACATAAGGGTAATTTAACTCAAGCTATTTCTTGTAAATACCTTTGAAAATCATTTAAAAACAAAAACAAAAAACCCTTGTCTTCCTGTAACGGAAAAAGATAATCACTTTAACCAATCCCCTGCCCTCTGGAAACCTCCATTGTATTTAATAGCCAATCATTGTAAAGGTCAAACAACTTCCTCTTGTTTATTTTATAAGCTTCCCGGAGATGTCAAGCCTTTGAGCTTCATACGAGTTTTCAGTTTGAAATCTTCATTTTTGCGAAGTTTGTTTCTTCCTCAATATCCAGTAAAACTCTGAGTTTTCTTTTAACAATTATTGTCGTTAAAAGTAGGATGGAAAGACGACCCATTAAGAATCTAAAGGCTGGTGAGTAACTGATGCTGGAACCCATTGCGCTCACTGATTTGTGACTGATCTGGGAACCCAGCTCTACTCCCTTTGTGTTGTGCCCTCCAATTCTGTTGAGGGACCTTTGTGGAAGCTTCTTGGTAAGTCACCCTGCTCTGTTCAAAAGGGGGAAAACTCAGTGATTCCATGTTTTTTGAACCGCTGTTGAAAAACGGGCAGAGTTAAGTTGCCTTAGGGAATCTCGAGGCAAAGATGGGTTCTACTTGGTCCAAAACGGGAAATACAATCTTGAGCCTTTTGGGAAAATGGGTGAACTATCGGATGATTAAATTTAAACATAAAACTCTCTCTCTCTCTCCCTTCCTGCACCCCTTTCGGCCTCCTTCTTCCCTCCCTAATGTGCATCTGTATCACACATCAACCAGACCTCCTCAAAGACAGTAATGCCTGCTCCACAGCAAAGTTTTTTTTTTCTTTTCCTGACGCTAGCAATGCAACTTCTTAAAGATTATCATTCTTTCACAACTCTATAGGGGGTCATAGTGACATACTGCTTGCTTTGTATGTGTTTACCTGGACAATGTATTTTTGGTGAACTTTATGTGAAATGTCAGCATGTCATTTGGTTGTGGGATCCTTTGTCTCAAAAATGTATATGACTGTGCCTTCTACTAACAGGAGGAACAGTTCTCAGAGCTTCTCAGCTTCTGTCTCCTGCGTTATAATCCCCAGTTTGACTTGAATTAAAATTCTCTTTTGTTTCTTATCTTCATTGTTAATTGAATTTCTGTAAACATTTGCTTGGCATAGTTGGCAGGATATCAGAGACACCCACCAGTGGAAACCTGGAGCCTACCCCGAACCGGTGCTTGGTACCAGCCCCGGCCCTTTGAGCCCCACAGGCTTCTAAGTATCCCTCAGGTGCTTTGGTGAGTTCTCCTGATGTCCGGACGTCACTGCTTTAAATGACATCCTAAATTTTACTCAAGCTATTTTTCTTGGGACTTGGAGTCCCAGGGATGTACTGACATTTCCTAGGCAAGGACCTAGGGGGAATTTTAGAGTGAACTGGCTTGGCTGGCTTTTTAAGTTTTGGGCTTAAGTTGGAAATATTGTGTATATGTGGTGTATATGTATATATGGTGTATATGTTGTATATATGTTTGCTAGTGAAATGAGAGACTTAGCCTGCAGCTCAAAAGAAAAGGGACCCTTGCTCCTGCAGCCACAAGGCATTCTCAGGCAACTGGGAACCCAGCAGAAGTGTCTGAGGGTCAATCCTCATGACTAGCAGTGGTCCCACAGAGGATCCCACTACAACCATTAAGTAAATTCTGCTCATGGGGATGCACAATAATTATGGCTGATCACCCAGTGCTCCAAGCACTCACAGCAGTTTTAGACTGTCAGAGGGAGAAACCGAGACACACAGAAGAGTGGAACCGACTCCAGGGTAACTCCTTGGGGAGCTAGGTTCAGAAGCAGCACACATGGCATTCATCACACTGCCCTGAGAAATTTGTTCAGATCATATCTAAATTAGACTACCAAATTAGTAATGGGAAAACATGCTTCAAAGGCTCTACAGCTCCCTGATGGACAGCCAGGCACTGGAACTCCAGCTGGCTTCATGTACAATTGGAACGAAGCCAACACTTGTAAGCATTATCTTAACTCTTAAATGGCCAGGATAGAGCTCTTCTGACATTCCAAAACTGTTTTTTTCATAAGCAGAGAAAGCCAGCTTGATAAAACATGTTTCCAAAATTCTGACTCAGAGAATAAAAGTATTTCTAGGGGAAAGCTTGGATTTATAATACTTACCATGCCCTTGAAATTTAAACACAGCGCTCATCGCCTGAGACTACAGCTCTGGCTAAATTAGAACTTAAAACTGAGAGAATAAAAGGGAAAAGAAACCTTTTTAAACTCAAGCAGGAAAACTATGAGATCTCTGTGTCTTTCTGGATATTCATATGTCTGTGTGTATGTTATATATATAATATGTGTCTACCTTCGGATGGTGTTATCGAAATTAATTTGTTAAAGAGTTGACTTAAAAATAAGCACTTAAAAATCAAATATTTCTAAATATAACATAAACTAGCCCAAAAATTTTAAAGAATCACATGATCTAGGATTTTTAATGAATAAAAATAAGATTAAGTTGATGGTTTAATTGATATAGACATGTACTTAGAGTCATCAACAGTAAGTATAGTACTTTTAATGTACTATACAATATACTATACTAAACCTAGGTTTACTGAAAATCAGTAAGCTCATGTTATCTCTGTTATAAAATTGGTCAACAATAAAATTAACTTGGTATGATATTTTCATAAGTAATGAAATAGAGATAAATAAGATAAAAGTTTTTGGGTGAGCTCTTTAGAAATAATTATGTTTTATATCTGCCTAAAAACAGTTTCTCCAGGTATTTGGTAACTTGAAGCTTTAGAGTTCTGCTAAATTAAGTTAAAAGATGGAAATTCGGGCTTCCCTGGTGGCGCAGTGGTTGAGAGTCTGCCTGCCGACGCAGGGGACACGGGTTCGTGCCCCGGTCCGGGAAGATCCCACATGCTGCGGAGCGGCTGGGCCCGTGAGCCATGGCCGCTGGGCCTGCGCATCCGGAGCCTGTGCTCCGCAATGGGAGAGGCCACAACAGTGAGAGGCCTGCGTATCGCAAAAAAAAAAAAAAAAAAAAAAAAAAAAAAGATGGAAATTCATTGAATGTCTAGATCTTTTTTTTTTTGGCCTCGCTTCCCTGTTTGTGGGATCATGGTTTCCCCACCAGGGATCCAGCCTGGGTCCATGGCAGTGAAAGCCGGAGTCTTAACCACTGGACCGCCAGGGAATTCCCTTTAGATCATTTTTTAATAAGATAAAATACTGAACATTAATTGCTAAAGGAATTTGTTTACCAACTTTTGACCTCTTATTACCGAGACACAGAATATGTTCCAGACTATTAATAAATATCTGTTCTGCTGTATTGTAAGATTGTGTTATGAAGTGGTGCGTTTGTAGAAATTAATTTAAATCTAAAAACAGGAACCCTGGATAACCCGAAAGTGGAGACGGCGGGCGTGGGGGGGGGGGGTTGGGGACGGCGCGCTGGAGCCGGCGTGTCAGCAGCAGCCGTGGCCCGCGGCTTTGTGTGCTGCGCGCGGGCCCCGGCCGCCTGCGCCTCGTCCGGCCACCCGGGCCGCAGCTGACCCGCCGCGGCTCGAAGCGCCACGCCGGCCAGGCCAGCCCCGCCTCGCCCTTCCTGCGCTTCTCCTTCCGCTCCTCCTCCTCCTCCTCCTGCCGCAGGGCCGACGGACTGCAGCCGCCTTGCTTGGCCGCTCGAGGCCGCCCCGATGCCCGAACCAGGCGTCAGGATGAACGGCTTCTCGCCGGGAGAGCTGTGCTGGCTCTTCTGCTGCCCGCCCTGCCCGAGCCGCATCGCCGCCAAGCTGGCCTTCCTGCGGCCCGAGCCCACCTACACGGTGCTGGCGCCCGAGCAGCGCGGCCCCAGCCGGCGCAGCAGCCTAGCCCGCGCAGCAGCGGCCCGAGGAGGGCACGGGGCCCGGCGCTTGCAGCCTGCACCTGAGCTAGCGCGCCGACTGTCAGTACTCACGGCGCAAGCTGGACGCCGTCGAGGTCTTCTCACGCACGGCCCGGGACAACCGGCTCGGCTGCATGTTCATGCGCTGCGCGCCCTCCAGCGGCTACACGCAGCTCTTCTCCCACGGCAGTGCCGTAGACCTGGGCCAGACGTGTAGCTCCATGTGATACATCGGCCTCCGCTCGCGCATCAACTGCAACATCTTCTCCTACGACTACTCCAGCTACGGCGCGTCAGCTTGGGCAAGCCCTCTGGAAAGAACCTCTACGCTGATATCGACGCCACGTGGCAGGCGCTGCGCACCTGGTATGGCGTAAGTGCTGAGAACATCATCCTGTATGGTCAGAGCATTGGGACCGTCCCCACTGTACACCTGGCCTCCGGGTATGAGTGTGCAGCCGTAATTCTCCGTTCGCCTCTGATGCCTGGATTGCGTGTGGCTTTTCCCAATACCAGGAAAACATAGTGCTTTGATGCTTTCCCCAGCATTGACAAGATATCTAAAGTCACCTCTCCCGTGTTGGTCATTCACGGTACAAAGGACGAGGTCATCGATTTCTCCCATGGCCTGGCCATGTATGAACGCTGTTCCCGGGCCGTGGAGCCCCTCTGGGTCAAAGACATAATGACATAGAGCTTTATGCACAATACCTAGAAAGACTAAAACAGTTCATATCTCACGAACTTCCTAATTCCTCAAGATGACTTGATTTTATCTTATCTACAAGAGTCCTCTGTTTTGCACATCCTTTAACTGGATAGCTGTCATGGCGTGGTAATCACGAGGAAGTGCCCAGCTTTTCTGGCGTCCTAATCAGTCAAAGACCTGAGGACATCTTGGTCTTTTGTATCTAGAGGTTCTACCAACTCACACACGTTAAACTCAACAGTTGTGATTTCCAGCTTCATTGCTTTGCAGAATGGGAATGAGAGCTGAGTGGGGGGACCGTTTTCTCATGCTGTAAAAAGGATGCTCACATCCCTTTCTCTACCTAACCCATCACAGTAGGATTCACTTATGCAGGACTCAACCTCTCTCCATCCTCATTCTCAGTATTTGACCTGCAGCTCTCTTTCAGCCACTGGATGAGGGGCCCAATCCACTTGTGAAACTGTGATAGTGTAACTGGAAACCATTGTGATGAAAATTCCTTCGTTAATTTTTGTTAACATGCCGATCTTTCCCCCAAACAAATCAATTAAAGGGTAATTTACTGGAACTGTTGTGAACAGCTTCATCAACTGGAACCATATAAACATAATATTTATAATTATTATAAATTATATTCTTAAGAATATTCTGGAATATTCTTAAACAAAAGGAAACTGGTTGTTTTTTTTTAAATATATTTATTTATTCTTGGCTGCGTTGGGTCTTTGTTGCTGCACGCAGGCTTTCTCTAGTTGTGGCGAGTGGGGGTAGTCTTTTCCGGACACCCAGGCTCAGAGGCCATGGCTCACGGGCCCAGCCGCTCCACGGCACGTGGGATCCTCCCAGACCAGGGCACGAAGCTGTGTCCCCTGCATCGGCAGGCGGACTCCCAACCACTGCGCCACCAGGGAAGCCCCTCGGGGGTGCTCTTTGTTGCGGTGCATGGGCTCCTCATTGTGGTGGCTTCTCTTGTTGCGGAGCACAGGCTCTAGGCGTGCAGGCTTCAGTAGTTGCGGCACACAGGCTCAGTAGTTGTGGCTCATGGGCTCTAAAGCGCAAGCTCAGTAGTTGGAGCACACAGGCTTAGTTAGAACGCAAGCTCAATAGTTGTGGCACACAGGCTTAGTTGCTCCGCAGCATGTAGGATCTTCCCAGACCAGGGCTCGAACCCGTGTCCCCTGCATTGGCAGGAAGATTCTTAACCACTGTGCTTCCAGGGAAGCCCTGGGTTTTTTTTTAAGAGTAAACTTATTACTAGTCCAGCGTTTTAATATTTCGTTCGTCTGGTTGGTCTAACAAAGAACCTAGCCGACTGTCCTTCTGTAAAGTCCTCCTTGTAGGCTTTTTTGAAGTACTGTACATATTTGCAATTACATTGTGCATAGATTCTTAATGGGTAGTTTTCTTTTGTCAGTCTACAACAAACTGCAAATTCCTTGTTTGTAATGTAAATGATTGCCTACATTTTGTTAATATGTTTTCATTTTTTTATTTTTATTTTTTTATCTTTTGGCTGCATTGGGTCTTTGTTGCTTCGTGTGGGCTTTCTCTAGTTGCAGACAGCGGGGGCTATTTTTTGTTGGGGTGCATGGGCTTCTCATAGTGATGGCTTCTCGTTGCAGAGCATGGGCTCTAAGTGCACAGGCTTCAGTAGTTGTGGCATGTGGGCTCAGTAGTTGTGGCTCACAGGCTCTAGAGCACAGGCGCAGAAGTTGTGGCACACGGGCTTAGCTGCTCCACGGCATATGGGGTCTTCCTGGACCAGGGCTCGAACCTGCGTCTGCTGCACTGGCAGGCAGATTCTTAACCACTGCGCCACCAGGGAAGTCCCTGTTAATATGTTTTTATTCCTATGTTTTCTATTAAAAATTTAATAACACTTCCAAGACAAAAAATTACAAGTTTATGCTTTGAAAAATTTATGTAATTAAAATTTCACTAAACTAATCTTTCTAGTTTAGGAGTTATTTGGGTTTTCACACTGGAGTTGCTCCAGTAAGCATCAGAAGTGTAAGATGCTTAAAATTGCTACACTACTTGATTGGTTGGGGGTTTGGGTTTGAGGGTTCTTTGGTTTTATTAAAAAAATTTGTTTCCAAATTTAAAAGCATTAAATGTACTGTAAGCCTCCGATCGTTGTACAGGTGAATTGCGGTTGGTTGCCAGTTTGTGTACTGTTGCTTGGATGCAGCACAGCCGTTGGTGATGGAATGAAGGATGCATGGATCAGAAAAAAAATTTTAATAAAAGAAATTTTTAAAAAGGAACCCTGAAAAAAGAGTTTTATGCATGGTCAGGAAAGACTAAGAATAGACTGAATTTAATCAAGTGAATGAATTTTGATAGTAAAGTTGTACAAAACTAGAAATTGTTTTCTTACTCTGTTAAGAGAAAAAAGTTTTCTTGAAATATCGATCTCTTTTGATAAATAGCTTGTAAAGTTTCTTTACTAACTCTTAAGCAATCTGTTGTAACTTTCTGCATTTGTCTTTGAAATTTTTTATTGTCACTTTGGTTAAATGACTATTGTTTCACAGCGACTATGATCCTACTTAGCCAAACGTTTAAAACCTTTTGGTTTTTTTGTTTGTTTGTTTTTTACCTTTTGGTTTTTTAAGGAACCTCCATACTGTTCTCCATAGTGGCTGTACCAATTCACATTCCCACCAGCAGTGCAAGAGTGTTCCCTTTTCTCCACACCCTCTCCAGCATTTATTGTTTCTAGATTTTTTGATGATGGCCATTCTGACTGGTGTGAGATGATATCTCATTGTAGTTTTGATTTGCATTTCTCTAATGATTAATGATGTTGAGCATTCTTTCATGTGTTTGTTGGCAGTCTGTATATTTTCTTTGGAGAAATGTCTATTTAGGTCTTCTGCCCATTTTTGGATTCGGTTGTTTGTATTTTTGATACTGAGCCCCATGAGCTGCTTGTATATTTTGGAGATTAATCCTTTGTCAGTTGCTTCATTTGCAAATATTTTCTCCCATTCTGAGGGTTGTCTTTTGGTCTTCTTTATGGTTTCCTTTGCTGTGCAAAAGCTTTGAAGTTTTATTAGGTCCCATTTGTTTATTTTTGTTTTTATTTCCATTTCTCTAGGAGGTGGGTCAAAAAGGATCTTGCTGTGAAAACTACAAATAGAACTACCATATGACCCAGCAATCCCACTACTGGGCGTATACCCTGAGAAAACCATAATTCAAAAAGAGTCATGTACCACAATGTCCATTGCAGCTCTATTTACAATAGCCAGGAGATGGAAACAACCTAAGTGTCCATCATCAGATGAATGGATAAAGAAGATGTGGCACATATATACAATGGAATATTACTCACCCATAAAAAGAAACGAAATTGAGCTAATTGTAATGAGGTAGATGGACCTAGAGTCTGTCATACAGAGTGAAGTAAGTCAGAAAGAGAAAGACAAATACCATATGCTAAACCATATATATGGAATTTAAGAAAAAAAAATGTCACGAAGAACCTAGGGGTAAGACAGGAATAGACACAGACCTACTAGAGAATGGACTTGAGGATATGAGGAGGGGGAAGGGTAAGCTGTGACAAAGTGAGAGAGTGGCATGGACATATATACACTACCAAACGTAAAATAGATAGCTAGTGGGAAGCAGCCGCATAGCACAGGGAGATCAGCTCCATGCTTTGTGACCACCCAGAGGGGTGGGATAGGGAGGGTGGGAGGGAGGGAGACGCAAGAGGGAAGATATATAGGAACATATGTATATGTATAACTGATTCACTTTGCTATACAGCAGAAACTAACACACCATTGTAAAGTAATTATACTCCAATAAAGATGTTAAAAAAAAAAAAAAACCTTTTGGTATCTTTGACAAACTTCCTCAAATCAAATTCTAAATGTTCTTTTGACCTCTAGTTAACTTCGGAATGTTTCAGAGGGTCCCTGAACACCTCAAAGAGAGATATTAAACTAATTAGCCTTTTTTGGTATGTTAAATTACATGGGAAATATTGTCAAATAAGTAATGATAAACCTTCTTAGAAGGTTCTAATGTTCTAGAAATTATATGAACTCCCTAAAATTTGAAATGTTGTGTTATGTTCTCAGTCATATTTCTAGTTATTAAAGTGTTATATGTCACAGAAATAGCCCAATTTCCTTAACAACTGCATTGTAATCAGGTCTTTAACCATGTTTTTTAAGTGTTTTGTCACTTATAGAGTTGTCTTACTCTGATGCTTTTACAAAAATGTTTGTAGATGACTTGCTTTTATGCTCTAAAACTAAATTTGATTCTGTAGCAAAAGGACTTCCACCTTGTATGGGGGCTATTTCACTCTTACATAAGACTATTGAAGAAATAGCAATGGGGGTATTGTTTATTTATGCTCCACCCTCAGTTGAGTCCTTCTAAACTCTCACCACACTCAGCACTTCTGTAAACCGACTAGTTTCTTATGAAGTATTGTTGCTTTCTGTAATAACCTTAAGCCTGCAACTTTGCTTCCAGAACTACAGGAAGAAGACAATCACGACTGCATTTTATTAACAGATTATCTTCTTGTTCCCAGGAATGACAAGAAGCTCCTATTGATAAGGCTAATCTAATTTGATTTACAGATGGGTTCTACTTAAAGGATAAGCAGGGGCATTATAGAGTTGGATATGCAATAACATTCACAGTGAACATAAGTGAAAGCTCTTATTTACCAGAAAAAGTCAGCACAACAAGCTGAATTAATTGCCCTAACCTTAGCTTTTCAACTTGCTAAAGACCAGCTAGCAAATATTTATACTGACAGTTGCAATGCCTTCTGGAGTGGCACACAACTTTGGAATGCTATGGGAACAATGAGGTTTTTAACCTCTTCAGGACAACCTAAAAAATGAAAAACAGATTGCAATTATTAACTGCTATACAACTGCCAAAAAACCAGTTAGCAATTATTGACACCAGGACATTCCAAACCGACACTATGGAAGCTAAAGGAAATCAGCTTGCTGATGCTGCGGCCAAACACGCAGCTTTAAATACTCACACCATAAAGCCTTGAAATTTTCTGTCCACTGCTCTCTGTTAACTGTGCTAATCCAGTAAAAGATGTCATCTATAAGCTCAAGAAATTGCTACTAAAGAAGACAAACAGATACGGTAACAAAAACGGGGAATTTTGACCCCACCACACAAATATGGTTTGGACCTTATTTTTTTAAAAAAAGCTGTAAGCGTCTGATGGAGCACAATTGTCTATCAGCCTTTGCCAGGCATTCTACTAGCATAACTCCTAAAAAGGAAAGAAAGAACTGGGGTAATAAGACTGAGGGACATGATGGATCCAGAGCAAATAAGCAAAGACCCTGTTATTGGGGGAACAAATATTTGATCACCTAATGCTATCTAAAGATTAATGATCAAAAGGGGAAAGTGAAAAAGGAAATTATATTTTAAGACAGGTAAAGAAAAGTTAAGCATAAAATTCTCTCTTCTCTCTTCACTTGAGCCTCCTCCCTCCCTAATGCATCTGCATCAAATATTAACCAGACCTCCTCAAAGATGGGAGTGCCTGCTGCTCCACAGCAAAGATCAATTTGTTCCTTTCTTCCGATGCTAGCAATGTGACTTCTTAAAGATTAGCATTCTTTCCAACTCTGTAGGTGGTCATTGAGACTGCTCAATTCGTTTGTTTACCTAGACTGTGTATCTTTGGTAGACTTTATGTAAAACGTCAGTATGTCATTTTGATGAAGGATTCTTGGTTTCAAAAATGTAAATGATTGTGTCTTTGCTAACAGTAGGACCAGTTATCAGAGCTTCAGACATCCTGTCTCCCACGTTATGATCCTCAGTTTGACTCAAAAAAAATTGCCTTTTTTCTTCTTAACTTAATTGTTAACTGAATTTTCATCAACAATTGTAATTACTGTGGCCACTTCGGGGAACTTTTACATGAGACCACTTTCAGGGTTCCCAGAAAAACAGAATCCCAGAAACTCTGGAGGCAATAGAATTCATTCTTTCATTTGTATGCAGAAGCTACTAAAAGACAAAATGATTCCATAAATAGCTTCACTAAAAGAATCTTTATAATGGAAAAAAAAAACAGTAGAAAGCTTTAGCCATCTAAACGGGTAACATTAACTTAATCCATCTCCCAGCATCACAGTTTTGAATCAGCTAATCTTTTGAGTTTTGTATTATTGCACCTGACACATAGTTAAAATTTTAAAATAAAATCTACAATATCTACAAATCTACAATCTGTGTATGTCTATTTGTGTAAATCTGTTACTGTGTATCTACAGGTTTATGTATATGTAAGTATGTATGTTATGTATGTGTGATATGTTTAAAGATCTCTAATTGGCAAAAGAAAAATAAGTAATTATATAAATTATGTCATGAACTCTCAGAATTATAGAAACTAACCCAAAAGGTTTTTCAAATTCATATGTCCTGGAATAATCTTTGGTTAATATAGGCTACTTTAAGTTTTTAGGTTTCAATAAAATGCCCATGTCTTCAGAATTGTAAAGATTCCTATAAAGCAAACATAAAACTTTATCTGCATGAGCTTACTGGTCAAATAAGCTCATGCTATCTCTATCTAACAAAATTTGTCAGCAAGAAAAATAACCTAAGATGACAGTTAAATGTCTAATATCAAATCCAAACATACACATAATACACAGCAATGTAAGTAGCTATAAGTAACATAAATGTTTATACAAAGTTAAATGATGGATGTTCCTTGAATATCTAAATCATTTACAAATAAGCTAATATACTGAAAATTAATTACTTAAAGGTGTACATAAAACAATATAAAAATTTTAAACTTCAGTACCTTTAATGAAGAATGATAAATGAATGTACAATCCACCATGCTTCAAAATAACTAGAGCCAACCAAACCGTTCAGGCCGCCTAAGCAAAATTAAATCTACGTTATCTCATAAACATAAGCAACACTTGAATTTATGTTATTTCTTGAAAATGCCTCTGATAGGAATTAATGTCATTCTTTGGAAATGGAACAAGGTAATCACTTATAATCAAACTGTGCAGTCTGGACAGCCCCAAAGTAATTACCAAAATTTCAAAGGTTAAAAAAAGGTTCTTATTTTCACCGTAATCACATCTAGGCAAACGCGTTCTGTGAGAGAAAACCCTCGGGCTCAGAACAACCGCGGAAAGTGCCAACGAGAACAGGGGCTCCGTGCCACCCCCAAGGGATACGATATGAGATAGGCGTGGGAGGGCGGAGCTGCGGCGATGCTAGGACCCAGTTAGCTCCAGGCCGAATTTAGGGATTCTGCAGCGGAGAGCTTCGCCACGCCCCGCACTCCGATGGAACTAGAGGGTGAGAAACCGGCGGTTTCAGTGCAGCTTACCGCTTTTGCCAAGGAAAACACCCGGGGCTGCTCAAGAAGCTGTGCTGCCGGCGAGAAGGAGTCAACCCACCTGCGGCCCAGAAACACGACCGGGTTTGGCGCGCTCCTTCGGAAACACTTCCGGATGGACGGGGAAACCGCCCTCCCGGTGCACCAATCAGAGGCTCGACCCAGAAAACAGTCCCCGGACGCTTAAAAGTACCGGGAAGGAGCGAGCGCCCGCAGGAGGCGACTACCGCTGTTGCCAGCCGGCGAGCAATCGCCGGCTCCGCAACACGGGCGGTACTGCCACGGGCAAACGACCAGCTGGGCGAAATAGCGGATATATCAGTATTTTTTTTCCCTACGCTCGCTGTCCAACAAGCAAGTTGCAAGTGCTAAGCGACCAGAACTGCAACGAGAAACTCAAGGGGAAAGAGAAGCAAATATTGATAACGAACTCGGAAGTTAGGTCTTACTGCATTTTTATTCCATGCAAGAGGGCAGGTTTTGTAACCCAGAATCTTTTCACGGGGCAAGTGCCCAAAACTCCGGCTGCAATCTCAGGGTTCCTAGGCGCCGAAGATGGACCTGCAGCAGCCGCAGCTCAAGGTGCGCAGGGTGCGACCAAACCGCTCCAAGCAGCCCGAGAGGAGACGCTCGTGGCTCCACCAAGCGGGGACCGGAGGAGGGCGGCTCTCAGAAGGGGGCCCGCTGTCAGAAGTCTCGATGTCCTGCTGTCTGTCGCCGCCGCGTCTGGCAGGCCTGGCCAAGGGAAGCTGCTGGAGCACGGGGCCGTCGAGTTCCTCAGCCGGGTCCCTCTCTCCTGCGGGGGTCAGCTGGACTGGGATTGGTTCCAAGGTGCTCGGGGCTCTGGGACCGAGTCTTGGCGCTCCCGTCTGAGCCTAATTCAGCTCCAGCACAGGAGAGTGCTGCATACAAAGTAGCTGCATGTGATGGAGAAATGCCAGAATTTCCCATTTGGACTCAGAACCGAGAGACAGTGCTCACGGAGGCAGGGGTCCTGGAATTCTGTTCTTCTCTATTCGTAGCTGGGCATGGGAACCCCAGTGCTTTTCCCTCCCACTCAGACTATGCCTTCCAAACCCTGGTGCTACGGCCACCAGCCTGTCCAGAGCTGAGGACCCCACACTATAATGATAACCTCTGGGATGTATTTTCAAAATAATGCATCCATTCTATTTCTAAGGACTGCATACGTTTAGACTGTGCGGATGCATCATGATTTATTTTTCTCAGTCCTTTACTGAAAAACACGTTTGTTTTTAAATATAATTTCTTGCTTATACAAGAAACGAAATTTCCAGTCAAAAGAGTATTGATGTTGAAATGTTTAATGCATGTTGCCATATTACGATTCTAAAGATCCTATCAAATTCATTCCTACCAGTAGTGTTTGGGAGTTACTAGTTCACCAACGTTGGTTATAATGAAAAGTTTCACATATTAGCATATATTAGTCTAAATTATATCTCATTGTTTTAATTTGCATTTTTTAAAAATTTAATGAGCCCAGTCTCATCTCTCTTATTTGTTTGAAAGAGCTTTTTCTATTTATGGAATTTAACCTTTTGTAAAAAATTTAAATTATTCCCCCACTTCTTCTTGATCTTTTAACTTTTATTAGGGTTTTATTTTTTTAAGGGGAGAGAGAGCAAAGATTAACATTTGTGTTCATCTTTTTCTTTTTACGCTCTGAATTTACATTCAGTTTTGTTTGGACAACTGGGAACAGAAGCCCAGGGCAAGGACAACAAGTGGTAAAATGCTAAAGAATATGAAAACCATATCATTAACTTTGAACTCCTGAGGAAGGAGCTGTGCAAAGTACTTCACATCCTTAGTGTGTAACTATGGCTCAGAGAGTTGCCTCATCTATCTTTACAAAGTTGCAAGAAAGTAAGATGTGAGGAAATAGAATAAAACATCCTTAAATGACTAGTCGTCTGCCAAACACACAGTTGCCAAATTCCCCCTCCATTCACATTTTTTTTCCTTGACCCATAATGTTTTCAGAGTAAAAATGTTACAAAAGGGACTTCCCTGGTGGTGCAGTGGTTACGAATATGCCTGCCAATGCAGGGGGCACGGGTTCGATCCCTGGTCTGGGAAGATCCCACATGCCACGAAGCAACTAAGCCCATGTGCCACAACTACTGAAGCCCATGGGCCTAGAGCCCGTGTTCCGCAACAAAAGAAGCCACCACAATGAGAAGCCCGAGCACCGCAACAAAGAGTAGCCCCCGCTTGCCGCAACTAGAGAAAGCCCGCGCACAGCAATGAAGACCCAAAGCAGCCAAAAATAAATAAAATAAATAAATTTTTTTAAATGTTACAGAATACTTAGAGGTTTTCCTTTTTTTCCCCCATTAGAAACATGATATTGAGCAACAGAGTAATCCTATTCTTTTGTTAAAGACACATTTTCCCAAATGGTGCATACATTTACATTTATTACTTGCTTACAATAATGCATTAAACTGACAAATCTACCACTCAAAAAAAATTATGAATTGACACAGTCTAATTTTCAACAGTTACCACATCAGAGACACATGATATTCGGTTCCTATTGTTCAATTTCTTTCATCACAGCTTGTGGATGAAAAATGTTGCCTACCCTAACAGCAAACAAAGGATGCTGGGGCCGTCAAGCCATCAGGCACTACAGCCACCCCAGACGGTGAGTCCTGAGGGAACTCAAGATGGGAAAGAACAGGTTACTGGCCTTAGATAGCTAAGGTGCACATCAAAGAAATGTTTTCAATGAGCCCAGACTCTTGCATCTTCCATACATAGAAAAGCGCTAAATTCACTAACTTGAAAAATAGGTTTTCTAAAAATTAACAGTAATCTTGTGATGTTCCGACTACCTGGTTTTCGTTGCAAAACTCATATATCCCGGCTCTTTCCTTACTTGTCTGGAGCGGTCCCTCAGAGCTATTTGAGAGGCTGCCTCTCCAGCTTGAAGTCCTCAGAAAGTCCACTGAATAAAACATAATTCTCAACTTTTATGTTGTGCATTTTTTCAGTCTACAAGCTCCATTTACATGCTATTTATTTTCTTACCTTCTCCCTGTTCTACACTATTTACTGTCAACCCTTCTCTTTCATATTCTCAAACCTTCCTATACTCTGATCTTAAATTTTTTTCCTGGAATTTTCTTTTCTTTGTGCTAACTTGTTCTTGTTCCTAGGATTCCTAAGTTTAGCAGCCTTCTGGTTTCTCTTTGTCCGCTGTTTCTATCTATTCCACAAGCCTATTCTGTTGAGCCCTCCCATCCCGTGTGAGTGAAACCAGAGGCATTGTCCAATGAATGGTCTCAGCGGAAGTCTCAGGGCTCCTAGGAGCTCAGACGGCGGAGGCACAGGCTCGGCTTCCAGCAGCACTGGGCCGGGTGATGGTGGCTTCTTGCGGGCAGGAGCTGAGCTATGAGGCTTGGAAGGGTCCACACCAGGAGAGATCTCAGGCTCCAGTGCTCAGCCCCCGGAGCCGGGCGACCCCGCCTGGAGAGGTTCTGAGATCCGTCATCAACGGGTCTCTGCAGCGTCCGCCTCTCCTGGGGTCGCCTCTTATGACTCTTTACGGGTCGTAGGGGTCGGCCCCAGGCCGTCTCTGCGCCCCGCCACTGGATGCGCTGCGATCTGGGTCTGTGTCGCCGACAGTTGCAATGCACAAGTCCAGAGACCGGAAAGCAATTCTCACTGGAGGTCCCAAGAGAGCTGGCTCACCGTGGGATAGGATCAGAAGCCGAAACCCCAATCCTCCTGGTTCCCACATCCCAGACCATCCTTTAGGCGTCCCCTCCACGGCCATTCCCCTGGGCAGAGGGACCTGCGCTTCAGTCTCTACTCCAGCACTGCTAGCATGGTGCTCTGTGTCAGCTGGTCTGAGAGCTACGTGCTGGAATAGAACTTCCCGGTGGTGAGCAGCGGGCCTGGGGTTGCGCAAAAGAGTCGCCAGCGCCAAAGACGCCCCCAGCCTAAAGATCGACAGATTCTGGACCCCGCCCGAGCCACCTCTCTTGGGATCACCTGGATTTAAACTGCAAACTGCTTTCCAGTCTCTGCGAGCCTCTGCGTTAGGGTTCAGAAACCAGACCATCTCCAGGCGGGGCGCAGAGCCGCCAGTCCAGGACGGGATGCCCGCGACCCACCAGGAGCCAGAGGAGCCCCCGGGAGAGGTGGCCGCCGATGACGAGGAGCTCCGCAGCCACAGCCAGGCAGCCTCCCTCAGCAGGTGACGCTGCTTCCTAGGATGAACGAGTGGAGCCCTAGCACCCTGACGGCGGGCACCCCTCGGAGCATCGCCTGGCTCCTGCCCCGGGAGCCACCACCGCACGTCCCAGGGCTGGTGGCAGCGGATCCGACGAGCTGAGACCTGTAAGAATACGGGCTGCCTCCATCTTCGGCGCTTAGGAGCGTGAGATTTCCGCTGAAACCCTTCATTGGGTGGTCCTCGGCTATGGATATTGCAACAACATCCCTCCGTTTGCTCACACGATGAGCGACATTGTGTCTTCAAACAATGTGTACCCATTTTTTCTGCTCTTTTAATAAAATTGTCCATAAATGCGAAATTCTTCTTTCTCAGGTCTATTCCTACTTTGACTGTTGGCGATGGAAGAGGTGCAGGGGTGGAGATGGCTGGTGCTCTCACTTTCCTGGACGTGAGGAGGGTGGTGGAGTCCCCTGTGCACACGGAGGTGGCCAGGTGGCTGCTTGTCACATTTGCAGATGTGCACTGGTCGTCTAGGAGATCCGGCAGACAGGATCTCTGAGAACGGCACTGGGTCTGGGATCTACCCCAACTAAGTCTTCCTGTACCTCCTAGGGTCCTAGCCCTCCTCAGGGGCCTTTCTGAGATCTTCCAGGTGCTCTGGCATCTCTACCTCATTCCTCTGGCTTCTTAATGATTTGCATCCAATTAATAGTCTGCAAATGAAAAGGGGTAGGGGACAGATCTCTGATCCTGACTTTTGCGAGCGTCATGCTAGCATGGACTTCCAGAAGCTCTTTCCTCCTCTTGGTATGTGGGCAGGTGCCCTTCCTAGCCCTAGGCTTGGAGTGTGTATGAGGTGGGTGTTCAGAGTAGCCAGTGGCAAAGGAGTTCCAATTGTTGGTCTCAAAGTCAGCCTTCAAATCTGGGACCAAGACGAATGTGGCTCTGGATTCTGGTTCAGCTAGAAACCTTCCTATTGGATAATTTTCCTTCTGGGTCTAGCTAAGGAGCTGCTCTTCCATCTTCAGTTTCAATTCCTCTCCATTCCCTGCGCCCCTCATCTACCACCACTCCTGGCCCCTCCCCATATTCAGACTCCTGATGCCCCAATCCCTGGTCTAGTTTAGTGACCAGCAAAGATCAGAAGAGCTCCTGGCTTTGTCCTGGGATCCTACATTAATTAAAGTAACACATAGAAAAGAAACAAAACGTCATTATTTAAATATTTTATTTATTTCTTGATGGAAATACACGTACAAAGGGAAAACTGTAAAAGTTCAAGATGAAATATTGTGAGGAATTTTTCTTCTTTTTCCTTTTTTCTCATTGAAAAATCATGATCATAACAAAACAAACATCCTCAAAATACCCTGAACGCAGAAAGTAAACTTCAAAAATATATATTTCATTCAGGGCACCTAGATTTTTTTTTTTTTTTTTTTTTTGCGGTACGCGGGCCTCTCACTGCTGTGGCCTCTCCCGCTGCGGAGCACAGGCTCCGGACGCGCTGGCTCAGCGGCCATGGCTCACAGGCCCAGCCGCTCCGCGGCATGTGGGATCCTCCCGGACAGGGGCACGAACCAGTGCCCCCTGCATCGGCAGGCGGACCCTCAACCACTGCGCCACCAGGGAAGCCCATAGATTCATTTCTAAGAGGTTAATTAAAGAAAGAAGATTGTAATAAGTTAGTAAGGTTGAAGATGAGTGTGTTGTCACTGTTTTATTTATTTTATGCTTTTTAGGAAACAAACAGAACCCTGGAATTGTTTATGCATGCGATTTATTAGAGGAAGAAGATAACTGAAATTTGATGGAAAAGGAAGACTCAGACATCAGACTGAACATTCCTTGGGAAAAGACTCTGAGAACCAAACTGTAAACTG
This sequence comes from Phocoena sinus, assembly GCF_008692025.1. Taxonomy (NCBI): domain Eukaryota; kingdom Metazoa; phylum Chordata; class Mammalia; order Artiodactyla; family Phocoenidae; genus Phocoena; species Phocoena sinus. Next base: position 137,967,742 of record NC_045765.1, on the reverse strand, counting down.
GCCCCTCAAGAGAGACACTGTCAGAAATCAAAAAAGAAAAATGTTGAATCAGAACACCCACCATAGCTGCTCTCTTTGGAACCATGCAGCTCACGGCATGAGGTAGAATGCTGGGTCATACCAAATATGTGGGGAATGTATGCATAGAGTAATCTGTAATCCTCCTGCACTATTGTCTGTCAAGGCTGCATTTGGTCCCGGTGAATTTAAGGTTCTTGTCTCGTCGCAAAAGAATTCGGAGATGAAGCAGGGAGCTTAAGAAAGTAAAGTGAGATTTTATTTAAGCAAGAATACACTCTCAGAAGGAGAGCAGGCAGACAGGTGAGGAGTTGCTGCCCTGGGCTTCTTTGGCAAGCCAGTTATGAGGGGCATACAAATGAAGGGGCGGAATATTCACTAGGAAAGGAGGAGTTTGGGGGTCATATTCCCTGATTTTCAACCCAGCTCCATCTTCCCGAGGGGAGGAGGCCTTTTTGTTTATTTAGCTTAGATCAGAAGTGTCATGGCGTCGGTGCATGATGGGTACCTTTTTTTTTATATAGTTTAATGTATTTTAATAGCAAACTTACAGGAGCAGCACAGAAGACAGACAACAATAAAAACATGTACTTGCATGTAGGACAACTCAGAAAAGTATAGTGAATGGATGGAATCTACTGTATGATAAAAATGCTACAAACACCGTTTAGTTTCAGTCAGTAAGAAATTTACTTGTTTTAAAAAAATCCAAATGCTGGCATTGTCCAGAAAAATTTAACACGTTTATTTATAATTGTTATAAAGTTGAACTGCTGGAACTTGTTCACTGAAACATTTTGACTTGCATTAATGCTTTATGACCCCGCATTTATGTTACGAATTCACACACAAATGAAAATGGAAAAACTGCCAATATTTTATTTCTGTCCCCTATCTTTCCACTTGCAATCATATACTTAGGTACCTGTTGACCCCGTGGGGGAAAAAATATCTAACGTTCAGAACTACCAATAACAGGAAGAAGAGAATTTGTTTTTTAAGAATGAAACGTTTCCCATCTTAGTGGATTCTTAAGCATGTTCTCCGTATACGCGGCGCGCTAGCTAGATGTCTTTTTGGCATGACTATTACAGGTTTGGCATGGATAGCACACAGGTTGGTGTCTTCAAAAAGGCCAACCAGGACTTCCCTGGTGGCCCAGTGGTTGAGAATCTGCCTGCCAATGCAGGGGACACGGGTTCGAGCCCTGGTCTGGAAAGATCCCACACGCCGCGGAGCACCTGGGCCCGTGAGCCACAACTACTGAGCCTGCACGTCTGGAGCTTGTGCTCCGCCACAAGAGAGGCCGCGACAGTGAGAGGCCCGCGCACCGCGATGAAGAGTGGCCTCCGCTCGACGCAACTAGAGAAAGCCCTCGCACAGAAACGAAGACCGAACACAGCCAAATAAATAAATTTTATTTTTTTTAAAAAAGGCCAACCAGATAGGCCTCATTTGCCTCCTGCAAAGCACCAATAGCTGCACTCCGGAAGCGCAGATCTGGTTTGAAGTCCTGAGCAATTTCCTGCACCAGATGCTGGAAGGGATGTTTGCGAATCAGAAGTTCAGTGGACTTCTGATAACATCTAATTTCAGGGCATGCCCCGTACCAGGCCTGTAAAGATGAGGTTTCTACACCCCTCCAATAGAGGGCGCACTCTTGCGAGCGGCTTTGGTAGCCAGTTGCTTCCTTGGTGCTCTTCCACCGGTCGATTTGTGGCAGTCTGCTTTGTAAGAGCCATGCTATAGAGACCCTCTTACTTACCCTCCTTCACCTTCAGCTCGAGCTTGGGGAGCTAGAGAAGGCGCTAGAGTTGGAGAGCGAACGGCATCGCACAGGTGACTGCGAACATAATTGAAAAGATGATGGGTACTTCTTATCTGCAAGGATAATTTTATTGTAATGAGAGCATAATGAGCAACAGGTTACATTCAGGTGCAGGACATTCCCACCTTTCCTCACCTTTCTTTGCTTCCAGGACACATATCACGCCTAACTTGTGGTTTCCTGTCAGTCTGGAGGTTCCTGCTTTTCTTTGTCTGCCCATGGACCCCTGCTGTTTACAAGCTGCGTAATTTCCTGCCACCCGGCCCCTGCCCCCATTCCTCTGCTCCTCTAGCTACCTGCCTGCTGTAACACAATCATCCCAAAGAATGATCTGGTAGTAGTCTCTTAAATTGGGCTTATACATTTTCTGTGCCACAATTGTGCTTATGGGTACCTATCCTAGAGGAAGTGTCTCACTGATCCATAAGAGATGATTCCATACGGTAATGGTAACTCAGTAGCAATCTGAAGGTCCCCTGGGGTACAGTGGAGGGGTAAAGTGTGACAGAAACTCATCAGAGGGGAATAGGCATGAATTGGGAGCAGCAGATGAAATTTGCATATAAAGATCTTGTAAATTAGCAAACGAATGGAAAGTAATGAATAAAATCAGAACAGAACACATTTCCTTTACATGAATTGAATACGTGGGCACGCAAAACAGTATTATATATAGTACAACACTGAAAAATACGAAATACACATTAAAAATACAATAGCTATTAATAGGAAAAATTACACCTAAGGGGAGCAGAGAAAAGAGAATCACTAATGATAGAATGTCCATAATTACATAAAACAGGATAGGGGCCCTACCAACAAACACGATTAAAAACATGGTGTTCACTCAATTCAATGTGCCCTGTATCTTTGAAAATCAGGGCAAACTTGAGGTGTCCCTTTGATTCGGCTGAGCTAGTGTAGACCAAAATAGAAGTATTAGAATTCTAAGTAGGCATGGGACTCTCCTTTTCCCGCCCCTACCTAATCACTCCGTTCCTCATCTCCCCACCTGATGAGGGAGTAGGAGAACCTGGAATCTCAGTCCAGCTGCAGCATGAACTACCTTTGTGTTCTGGCAAAGATGGAACCTGGCTGTTTCATCTCTTAACACTGGTCCATCCTCTCTGTTGTGCTAAAAGAAGAGAACCTGAGGTGTGATATGCATAGCTGTTCCTTCCAAGTAGTGACGCTTCTTCCAGTGAATGGAAGCTGCCAGGGACCCTCGTCCCCTCCCATCCCCCTCCTTTAACTCCATCACCAAAACCACTCGGAATTTCCAAACCCCTCCCAGCAAGATGCAGTTTTCTCCTTAATCTCGCGAGTCTCCGAGGCAATTTGCAAGGCAAACGAGTGTCTATCCCCACTTATCTGGACTTGGGTTTCCGATCTTCTGTACTAGACAGACCCTATAAAAGGCACACTCAGCATGGGGCTGAATCATTCGCCCCTTTGCTTAGACCCGCTACGCGTCTGGCCTGGGAGGAGGCTGCAGCCATGGAGCCGCACGCGTACTACACCTGGGAAGAGCTGTCCTGGAGGAGGGCGCACCCAGAGCCCCACATGCCACCGGGCCTCAACCGAGAACAGGCCTGGGCTTGGGCTCTGGATAACTTCCCTGCGCTGAGCCGCCCCTCCTGCCAAAGCCTCCAGTTCTGCGAGGACGCGCACTACTGTGCATGTGGGCTGCCGCGGCGCGCTTGCCCCGGACACGCAGACGGTCCCCAGGCGGAGAGCGGCCACAAACCCTGGCGAGACCCACAAGCCCAGGAGCCAACGGCTAACCCGGAGTGGAGCGACGGTCCCGTCAAGAAGAGGCCGAAGCCACACACCGCAGGGCACAATCGGGCCTGAACAGCCAGGAGATGCCCGCAGCAGCGGAGGCCGACAGACACGCGGCCAGATGGCCTCCAGGAGCCCAGGACGATCCCCATCCCCTACCCCGAAGCTGCTGAAGCCCTGTGGAGGCTTGAAACCCTGTGGAGCTCGGCAAGGAAAGGAGTCGCAGGCTTCTGTCCAGCCCACGGCGCCCCTTCAACCCATGCCCTGGCCTGGACCCCGCCTTGCTCTGGGATGAGCCTGGAGGACCCTGTGGGGAAGACCAGTCCTTATTTGTCCCTCCTTTCCTGGATTACTGACAGCTCTCTCAATTAGAAATCTCTCTTCAGGGGATCCATACTGTCTTAAGGAGCTTTCTTGCAGTTGTACGCAGAATTGTCACGTTTCTTATGTTGATTCCAATTATGAGCAATGATTAAAACCTGCTTCCCTATTCTCTGCCTGTGGATTGATTTGGGTGGGTAGAGTCAGGCCTGGAAGCGGTATAGGGGCTTCTGTGGCTGAAAGGGGAGCTGGGACCAGGGCCATGGCTCCTTAAGATCAAAGAAATGTAAAGTGAAACTATGACATGTAACTTTGACTACCACAGTGGTCTGTATTAATCTTTTCCATTTGTTCTAATATTGCTAAAGTAGTAACTCCCCAAAGCAGCTTTTGAGGAATGAATTTGAAAGGATCTTTGGAAAGCCAATGTGACAATATGCATTAAGCATTTCAATATGAATACCCTTGGGGACTTCCCTGGTGGTCCAGCGGTTAAGACTCCGAGCTCCCAATGCAGGGGGCCCCCAGGTTCGATCTCTGGTCAGGGAACTAAGATCCCACTTACCATAACTAAGCCCACTCGCTGCAACTAGAGAAACCTGCACACACCAATCAAGAACCTGCACACCAAACGAAGACCCAGCGCAGCCTAAATAAATAAATAATTCTCCAAAAAAAAGAATACTCTTGACCCAGAATTCCAGTTCTACAAGCCTGAAATTGTGGTTAAAAAACGGACATGTTTTCCAATACAGGATAAAAATATATATAAACAATAGGCATATTTGCACAATCCCAAACTATGCAGCCCTAGAAATAAAATGGAAGGCATGATTTTGAAAAGATATCCCAGAGAACAAATGTACAGTAGGGGAACTAGAACCCTGGGCAGGAGGTGACTGTAGCAATGGGACTTGAATTCAAGGGGATGGTTCTAACCAAGTTAGAGGGGAAAGCGCTGAGATAGCCAACCAGGTAGGCTTAGAGAGGGCAGAATTCCAGGTCCTTGCCCTGTGGGCACCCCGTGACTACCTGCACCGGGATTTTGTAGCTTTTCCAGATCCAGGCAGCCACCTGATCTGCCATATTCGGCTTCTCTGGGGCTGAAGTTGGACCAGGCAGGAACCCAAGTGTCAACTCCCAGGCAGGCCTTTTTGGGAGCTTCCAAACTACTCATGGCACAGAGAAAGTCTCTGAGTCCTCATTATTTCTCTCCTACACTGTAGGTCCTATCCTACCAGAAGTGGAACATTCCCCTGAGCCTCTGCTCAGTCCCTGGAGGTTGTCCAGGCGCAGGCTACTACCCAGAGCAGGGAAGGCAGTAGCCAGGTTCCCGCCTCTTGCTTGTAGACAACCGAACCCTCACAGCAAGACAGATGAAGTTCCAAACCTTCACTCTCTTACACCGTGAAACAGCATGACTGGGCCAAGAGAGAGAAGCAGGAAGCAGATGTCCTCTAGCCTAGGACCTCTAAGACATCAGAATTAAGATGCTGAAACACAGACGTTGGTGTTAACCTTCAGTGCACATTGCTTCAGGATACCAGACCCCCGAGAAGAAGCAAATTAATATACTCTTTTGCGAGTCATGGACATATACACACTAACAAACGTAGTAAAGTAGATAGCTAGGGGGAAGCAGCCGCAAGGCACAGGGATATTAGCTCGGGGCTTTGTGACAGCCTGGAGGGGTGGGATGGGGAGAGTGGGAGGGAGGGAGACGCAAGAGGGAAGACATATGGGAACATATGTATATGTATAGCTGATTCACTTTGTTATAAAGCAGAAACTAACACACCATTGTAAAGCAATTATACCCCAATAAAGATGTTTAAAAAAAAAAGATAAATGCTTTAGAAACTAAAAAAAAAAAAAAAAATTAATATACTCTTCTGAATGACATCCAATAAAACCGAGCTGAATGTGGCTTTGGTCAGATCTGATTGATTGGGTCACCCCAGCATTTGATGCTCACAGCACGTTTACCAGCATTTCTGAGAAGCAGCAAGGAAAAACAAACAAATAAATCCTCCCAAGAGTTATTTTTCTCCTTTTCAGTGATATCTGGTCTTCCTCTGTTCAGCCTGTGCCTGGAGAATTTTTTTTCTATATCCATTCCTTTTTCATTCCCAAAGCCTTACTAAGCACCAATATTATACTACATGTATACATGATCCTGGAGCTAAAGCCATCAACCAGCAGACATGGGACCTGCCATAAAGTGTCTGACTTTCTTTTTTTTTAATTTATTTTTTATTTATTTCTGGCTGCATTGGGTCTTCGTTGCTGCGCGTGGGCTTTCTCTAGTTGCGGTGAGCAGGGTCTACTCTTCATTGCGGTGCGTGGGTTTCTCATTGCGGTGGCTTCTCTTGTTGCGGAGCACGGGCTCTAGGCACGCAGGCTCAGTAGTTGCGGCACACAGGCTTGGTTGCTCCGCGGCATGTGGGATCTTCCCGGGCCAGGGCTCGAACCCGTGTCCCCTGCAATGGCAGGTGGATTCTTAACCACTGCGCCACCAGGGAAGTCCTAAAGTGTCTGAGTTTCATGGGAGGGACAGACAGTAAACATGCCAATAAATAAGCAAACAGAAGTCTTTTAGTATAAGTGCTATAAAGAATGTTTTCTAAGTTAATTGAAAGAAGGTAACTGGGAGGGTACTATACTTACCTTGAAGAGTCAAAATAACATTATTAGAGATATGAGCATGTCCTTTCAACTTAGATCTCAGTAGTGTGATGGAAAATCTAGAGGAAGGAAAATCTCATCATCGAGAGAGAACATCCAATTCACAGGCTCAACCTAGAAAAAGATTAATAAGGTCATTGATGGAGGGAAGGCAGATACTGGCTTTCTGTGGCCCTAGTGAGATATATCTGTACCACAGCAATCTCAGTCTTCTGTCTCTGCTAGCATCCAATCATACTTAATAGGTAATTATGATGAAAGGTTTAAATTTTGTGTTAGATTTGATTGAATAGTTTAATTGCTGACTTTGACTGCTCACATATATGATATTGACCTAATCAGTTATCAGATTGACCATAGATGTAGCCAAGGAATTGATAGGGGAGACCTAACTGATGGTATTTGAAGGTGTGTTCACAATTTCTTCTTCACTCTGTCAGATTATATGACCCCATATTTAGTTTATCTAGTTTCTGTGTTACGACACTGTATTTTCCAGGGTAGATACAAAATAAATAAAGTGGAAGAGAAAAATATTGTGTTATTCAAGAAGCTTTTCCAAGACACTAGAGAACAGTAAAATTTGATTTAAATAGTATAACAGTGTAATCTGGAGTGTGTAAATTGAAGTTCCCCTAATACATCATCTCCCCTCTTAGTGAGCAGCTTCTGTCTAGGGAAGTTGAAAGGAACTAATGCCATGATCTGCACGGTTTGGAGGGAGAGAGATGTCAGCTGGAGGGCTGCTCAGTAGGTGTTTGTCTAGGGAATCGGGGTCCCCGTTGGGAAACCTCACTCCTCTGTGTGTTACAGCCATCCAGGCACCTTCCTTTCTCTATGATGCAAACATCCATTCACTGTTCACACCTGAACCGACATATCTCTGCTACTTAGCACAGCAAAGCTGCAGTCAGCTTCCCGGGACCACTTCTGAAGTTCCCCCAATAATCACTTGCCATTCGAAGCTGCTCCTGCTCTCAGGATCCACCATCTAGACACCTAGAGTCCACTTACAGAGACGCTTGAAATTTCTGGTTTCAGGAGTTTCCATTCTAGTTTCTAAATAAGGCTCTCTATTTACTAGAATAAATAGTATTTATCTGTCCTTTCTCTAGATTGGATATTGCAGTGCAGGGTGCAGGCTCATTTCTCTGGATTTGTTGCTGGACAGGGACTCTTTTGAAGCCACATTATTTCCCCCAAATCTTCCAGGAAGTGTATATTATTTTTATCTTTCCTTCCTGAAGAAAAGTAAATTGAATAGATTGTGTAGGCATTCATTAGGTATATGACTTCGGATATATCCTGTAGGTAGGAATAGTGGATAAAGAAAGGAAGCTTATTTTATTCTAAAATCCATCTACATTTATTTCACATCAATTTCAGTGATCACTTATGCAATCTATAAAATATTCTTTTTGCCTTTCCTTCTTTTTTATTGAGGTAAAATTGGTATAGAAGTTTCAGGTGTACAGCATTATGATTCAACACATGTGTTCATTACAAAGTGATCATCCTCAAAATCTAGTTACCATCCATTACCATACACTTGACCCCCATCACCCATTCCAACCAGCCCTCAACACCCATCCCTTATGGTAAATATCAATCTGTTCTCTTGTTTTGTTTGTTCAGTTTTTTTGTTTTAGTCTTTTTTTGGGGGGGTTGGTTTGGGGTTTCTTTAGATTCCACATATAAGTGAAATCATATAGTTTTTTCTTTTATCTTCTGATTTATTTCACTTAAGGTAATACCCTCAAGGTCCACATGTTGTTGCAGATGGCAGGATTTCATTCTTTTTATGACTGAGTAGTATTCCATTGTGTATATATACCACATCTTCTTTTAAATTGAAGTACAGTTGATTTACAATATTATGTTAGTTTCAGGTATACAACATAGTGATTCAGTATTTTTGCAGATTATACTCCATTATAGGTTATTATACGATAATGGCTGTAATCCTTGTGCTATACAGTATATCCTTGTTGCTTATCTATTTTATACATAGTAGTTTGTATATGTTAATCCCATACCCCTAATTTGTCCCTCACTCTTCCCTCTCCCCTCTGGTAACCACAAGTTTGTTTTCTGTATCTGTGAGTCTGTTTCTGTTTTGCATACACATTCATTTGTATTATTTTTAGATGCCACATATGTGTGATATCATGCACTATTTGTCTTTCTCTGTCTGGCTTATTTCACTAAGCATAATATTCTCTAGGTCCATCCATGTTGCTGCAATGGCAAAATTTCATTCTTTTTACGGTTGAGCAATATTCCACTGTATATACTTACCACATCTTAATTCAGTCATCCTTTTTTAGGCACTTGGGTTGCTTCCATGTCTTGGATATTATAAATAGGTGCATGTATCTTTTTGAATTCATGCTTTCATTTTTTCTGGACGTATACCCAGGAGTAGAAAGCTGGATCCTATGGTATTTCTATTTTTAGATTTTGGGGAATCTCCATACTGTTTTCCATAGTAGTTGCACCAACTTAGATTCCCACCAACAGTATATGAGTGTTCCCTTTTCTCCACATTCTCTCCAACACTTGTCATTTACTATCTTTTGGAGAATAGCCATTCTGACAGGTGGGAGATGATATCTCATTGTGGTTTTGATGTGCATGTCCCTGATAATTAGTGATGCTGAGCATCTTTCATGGGTCTGTTGGCCATCTGTGTGTCTTCTTTGGAAAAATGTCTGTTGAGGTCCTCTGCCCATTTTTCAGGGAGGTTGTTTGCTTTTTTTGGAGTTTAAATCATATAAATTGAGTTGTATAACTTGAGTTAAAACCTTAAGAGGACGTAAGAGTTCTCTGTATATTTTGGGTATTAACCCTTGTCAAATACGTGATTAGATATATCTTCCCTTCTCATAGGTTGCCTTCTCAATTTGATGATAGTTTCTTTTGCTGTGCAGAAACTTTTTAGTTTGATGTAGTCCCATTAGTTTATTCTTGCTTTCGTGTCCCCTGCCTGCCTTCCCTTCTTGAAATTATCCATTTCTAGACTTGAGGAAATAGCTACGCATAGTTACCTTGCTCTCCACATGCCATATATTCAATTGCATAAATTAGCAATCATGTAAGAAATTTTGACATTGTGTACATTTGTGAAAATTCCTTTCCCTTACTTAAAAATTACACAAAAACATTTCTTTAAAAAAATCTTTTTTGATAATAAAACCTAACAGCTTAAAAAAATTCTCTTTATACTGTGAGTCATTGCTTTAGCTGTTGGGAAGTACAGAGGGCAGGGGTAGAGGTGGCTAATACAAGTCAATTTTTAAAAAATTTTTAAGTAAAAAGAAAAGAAAAAATGGAGCATGCAAACCCCATTACTAGAAATAGTTACAGGTAATGGCAGAAGCAATCTATTCCAGAACAGAATTTTCTTTGACAGTGTTACGGATGATCAAATACTGCAATGACTCCAGCTTTCTACCAGCAAAGGGCACTTCTACAGTATTCGGCACTACTAGTCAATTTTACAACCAAAACAACCTATACTTGTATTTTTAGCTATTGCTGATACATTATTTAATATTAAAGATACTCAAATATATTTATTAAAATACTGGGGTCTAGATGTGTGTTATAATCTAAAATGTAAGGAATTATAAAGTGACAATAAGAGCTTGCCTGTTAGAGTGTACCTGTCTGCATGGTCTAGGACAGTCCCAGCAATCAGTCATTCCTATGAATACTTGTGCTACTTTGGAGAGAGAACACTACGGCCTCACATCAGTCTATGCTATAGTTTGCTGTCAAATGAGTTTTGTACCAAAATTTACACACAAAAGGGTAGATTCCATAAAATTTTGGATTTTAGACTCGCTAAAGGAACTGTAGAACTGTACTCCACACACTGCTAGTGACTCCCGACAAGTGGATTTATAGAGAACTCTGTCTTTCCAGGAATTCAAGGCCTATTTCATTTATTCGCCTAAGAGATTAAGTATTTGAAATGACTACTGAAGAAGTGAGGATGAAACTTAAAAGTGATTTCTTTATTTCCAGTTCTCACTGATTTCATTTCTCATATACACTCTTTAAGAAATAAAAGACAAAGTAGGAAATTAAAGCACATTAATAAAGACATAGCAGTGTCTACAACACACACCCATGTCATCGCATCCTCTTGTTATGAGCTGTATGTTTCCCATGCTCAGGCCTCAATGGAAAAGTTCTGTTTGAGTCTAAAAAAGTAAAGTATCACCCTGTGGTCTAACAGATGGGTGAAAAGGATAATTTTTGCATTCCCTGGGGACCGGCCAGGGTTACATACTGGTTGAGCCACAGCATCCAGGCTGCACAGGTGGCCCATGGAATCCTGGCAGGGAAAGGAGAGAAAGGGTGAGGTTGGGTGGGATGCCAGAAACCAGAGCGATGAGGTGAAGGGTTTCCAGGAAACTGCTCCCGAGGCAGGGAGTCCCCACATTCAGACTCCTGTGAGATTAATCCCTGTGAAGGATTTTGCCCCCAGAGAAATCACAGCAGTTGAGAAATTCTCAGTATAATTGTATTAACATTTATTAAGCACTTACACTTTGCCTGCCATTGCTCTCTCAGGCCCCGTTTCAAACCCCGGATTGGGTGGTGGACACTCTAGTTCAACTCCAAATGGTAATGAGAAGTCAGGCGCCTTGGGAAGTCGCCAGGTTGGAGTTGGGAAGTGACGCGAGCCTAAGCGCTCGAGAATCTGGCCGCAGAAACGCCCCGCCGCAAAAGACAATCCCTAGTTTTCTCCTGTCCGGGACCCCAGCGCTCTGGCTGCAGGTCAACTCTGAGGTGGGGGCTGGAAGTCGGCTTTGGGGCGAGCAGGAAGAAGGGACACGCCCAGGAGAGTGCCTGAGGGAGACGGAGGCTCTGCGCTACCCGAGGCCAATGCTTCTAGATGCGTTTGGAGCGGCGACAGGCGCTGGGGGCCGTGGCTGGACGGCCCCACAGATGGACTGGAAGGGCCAGGGCCAGGGCCAGGGCGAGGGCGCAGGAGCGTTGGTCGGGCGAAGTGGAGTTCTCAGGGCTGCTGGCCGCTCTTTGCTGGATGTCTCGGAGCCCAGCACGTGTGACCCAGTTTGGCAACGCCTATGCTGGACCCCTGGCCGCCCGGTGTGCCCAAGAGACCCTACCGGCCTCCCCCCGCCCAGCAAATCAGGGGACTGAGGGTCCCTGGTGAGAGCTGGCACCGGCCACCCCGTCCCTGCGTCGGGTCCTTCCCCAAAAGCCAAAGTAAGAGAGAGAAAGGCGTTGGAATTTGGTATAATTTATTAAGTAAACGAAAGAAAACTTCACAAATGTCTCTGAAGACGAATTCTTCCATGATTGCTAAACGGAGAGGTGTTATTGTAATGACATCTGTCGCAAGGGGTCATCCAATGAAGGGTCTCAGCGGAGATGAGGGCTCCTGGGTCCAAAGGCGGCGGGAGAGGCAGCCCAGGGTCTTCCCGGCCACTGCGTGTAGGTCCGCGACCACCAGCCTTGGGACGTCCGGTGGTGTCTCTCCAGGCCAGGAGGAGGGCGATGCTCCGGAAGGGTCCCCGCGGTCAGAGGTCGCGGGTTCCAGATGTTGGGTTCCCGATGCCCCAAGACCCGCCCAGGGAAGCTTTGCGGGTGGGCGGCGGCCCCACCTCCTGAGGGCGATTGTGGCTCCTGGCGGGTCGTGGGCGTCTTGTCCGGGGCGGGCTGCCCAGCGCCCAGCCTGCAGGTGCTCTGCGCTCGGGGTCGGTGTTTCGGGCAGTGTGGGTGCAGACGCCCGCAGGCGGTAGAAAGTTGTTCCCCATTGAAATCCTCGTCGTCCCCGGAGAGCTGGCCCAGCGTAGGATAGAAAGGGAGCTGCCATTCCTCAGGGTCCGCTAAGCTCAAGATTTGCAGCATCTCTGGTTCCTGGGACTCCTCTGCGGAATCCCAGGCCTCGCGCATGCAGCGGGGGAAGTTCGGCTCCATCGCTTCAGCCCGTGAGAGGAGGAGAAGTTTTCAGGGGTCCCTTCCCTGCGAATTTATACCTTCCCGTCCAACTTTTTAGCTGTCCAACCAGAGGATATTAGGATGGGTGGTGCCATTTTGTCAGGTTTCAGATTGCTTCAGAAGGCGGGCCCTGAGGAGATTAGGGGAAAATCCAATCATCTTGGATGTAGTTATTCGAAGTTGAATCGATTTTGTTGATTCGATAGAATTAAATTTTTGTTGTTGTTGTTGTTGTTGTTGTTTTAAGAATTACAGGTACAGGGACTCTGTCAAGACGAGCTCTTTGGAAGGTTACTCTTTTTTTTTTTTTTTTTTTTTTTGCGGTACGAGGGCCTCTCACTGTTGTGGCCTCTCCCGTTGCGGAGCAACAGGCTCCGGACGCGCAGGCTCAGCGGCCATGGCTCACGGGCACAGCCTCTCCGTGGCATGTGGGATCTTCCCAGACCGGGGCACGAACCTGTGTCCCCTGCATCGGCAGGCGGACTCTCAACCACTGCGCCACCGGGGAAGCCCGGAAGGTTACTCTTTTATGAAAAGTATCCTATGTGCCTGACACTTTTAGTTAACTGTATGTCCATTGATTCTCAGGGCCCTTCTGCTTGGAAAGTATCATCAGATTTTACCCAGATGATCAGAGTGAGAAGTTGGCCATCTTTGCATGAAATCACAGTGCTGGTCAGACTGACACTCTGATCTTCAATTCTAAGTTAAAATTGCTTCAGACTTCCAGCCAACATGTAGGAGGGGAGGGCTCAAAGTCTAGAGATCTAGATGCAGACTGTTTGGGTACAAGTTCTGTCTATTATTTCTATATGACTCAGCTTGTTACCTAACCTCTCTTATCCTCATGTTTTTGCCTGGATGGTAGCTAAAATTTAACATTTTACAAGGTAACTTTTATGATTAAATTCAATAACAAAGGTCATGTAATTAGATATTCCCAGGTAGAAAATAAGTTGTTCAATTACAATTATTATTATTTTCATTGTCATTCTTAGTGACATGATCATGGATATTAAACATAACATCAATGAATAGCAAACTCAAAATGTTGTCTTTTTGTGTGTGTTTGATCTGAATGGATTGTTTTTTCCTTCTTGTGTCAGATCTATAGTGAAATCATATTCCCTTACATCCTTCCTGAGATGTTTCAGACATTCTGTTTGCAAACATGTCAGTGCCTCTAAGCCTAGACTTCCTTGATCAGTCATTCATCTTCAATGTAACAGTCAGTTAAATTCAGAGTTTTTAACAAGCATGTTTTGACAACCTGCCACGGGCAAGCTGCTGTGGTGGTGCTGCACAGAGTTGTAGAACTGGGTCCTGCTTTGGCAGAGCTGAATTTTAAGGGAAGAGCAAAGTCACAGTTAAGAGACCATGAGGACACAGCTAAAACTTGTTCCTTATGGAAGTTGATTCTCTGCCAGGAAGGAAAACTCTAACGTTTAAGATGACTCCCAGCAAAGCCAGTGTTTTGCATGAGCTGAGGTAAAAAGAAATGGTATCAATAAAAATGAGAAATAAGGGGACTTCCATGGTGATACAGTGGTTAAGAATCCATCTGCCAATGCAGGGGACATGTGTTCAAACCCTGGTCCAGGAAGATCCCTTATGCCGTGGAGCAACTAAGCCGGTGCACCACAACTACAGAGCCCACGCTCTAGAGCCCACGAGCCACAGCTACTGAGCCTATGTGCCACAACTACTGAAACCCGTGCGCCTAGAGCCCGTGCTCCGCAACAAGAGAAGCCATTACAATGAGAGGCCCACGCATCACAACGAAGAGTAGCCCCTGCTTGCCGCAACTAGAGAAAGCCCGTACACAGTAACGAAGACCAAATGCAGCCAAAATTAATCAATTAATTAATTAATTATTTAAAGAAGTAACTGTAAAAAAAAAAGAGATATAAGGAAACAGAGAAAAGAGGGAAGAGAATCAAAACCAAAAATGAAAAATAAGGAAATAAAGAAGATGAAAGTATAGACAATGCAAGAGGCAGAGAGTTGGAAGTTCTGGGCAAGGCAGCCAATTGTGGTGAGTTGAAGGGGTTCATTAGACCAGCATGCAATGACTGTAACTGACTTGGGGGAATCTAATAAAGATATTCAAGACACAAAACTCTGCTTGGCCGGATTTAAGGCAAGGACAACAACACTGTTTCCTTTGAAGGCTCAACATGGCGCCAATAGGCCCTGGTGGTGTAGAACCTTCTCAGAAAGTTGTTTGAACACCAGTGACATTTGGTTTTCCCCACAGAAGTTAGCAGCAGCTAGCCTGTGTTATGCATGCAGCAGAAAGAAGCCACTACAGTGAGAACCAGCAATGCGGTCAGACTGCAGATGACCAATACCAGTCACCAACAAAGGGGGGAACAACTGATTTCGGATAAAGTCTACCCATTACATGCAGTTGGGATGTCTTAATACTTCTTTTAATCTGTAGGATTTCCCCAACTCTTCTATTTTTTTTTCTTTTTCGAAGAAAAGGGTATGTCAAGTACAATGTCTCACCTATTTTTTTAAAGTTTCACTCATAAACAACCTTTCTGAGCATCAAAAATAGGAAAATTCCACTGACCGTATAGACCAGCACGGAGCAAACTCATCCTTCAATACTGGGCATGTGAAATAGCAAGATACCTACCAGGTAGCTATTTTCTCAAGACAGGAACGAGGTGATTTCAAGAAGGGAAGGCAGAAAGAGTATTTTATAGATTCCACAAATAATCATTGAAGTGGATGTGAAATAAAGTAGATGGATTTTAGAATAATATAAGTCCATTTCTTTTCCCACCTATACCAAAAATAAGTTTTGGTCTATTGTTAGGGAAAAGGGTGTCATGAAAGAATATAGATAGATCTGTGCGAAGAGTTAACAAGGACATGTATAGGCAGGGATTGCCTTCTGGTGAGACAGTCAGGGACAGTCTTAGTGTGGGGAAAATATTCCCAGGGATCCTAAGTATATGGTTCAAAAAATGGGTTCCTTTTCCTGCAGGTTGTGATTCCAGTTTTGGGGTGAGGAGGTCTTGCCTATGGATTGTCTTCTTATTTTTTTTTAAATAAATTTATTTTATTTTATGTATTTTTAGCTGTGTTGGGTCTTCATTGCTGCGCGCGGGCTCTCTCTAGTTGTGGCAAGTGGGGGCTGCTCTTTGTTGTGGTGTGCGGGCTTCTCATTGCGGTGGCTTCTCTGGTTGCGGAGCATGGGCTCTAGGCATGTGGGCGTCAATAGTTGCAGCACGCTGGCTCAGTAGTTGTGGCTCTGGGCTCTAGAGCACAGGCTCAGTAGTTGTGGTGCACGGGCTTAGCTGCTCCGCAGCATGTGGGATCTTCCCGGACTAGGGCTCGAACCCATGTCCCCTGCATTGGCAGGAGGATTCTTAACCCCTGCGCCACCAGGGAAGCCCTGGATTGTCTTCTTATTGCTAATCTTTTTGCTTCTGAGAAAGAAGTGAAACAAAACGCAGGCTCCTAAGAGGAAAACCACAGTGCTATCTCTCAGCCCTAGCAGCACAATTAGGTGACAGCCACGGGTCCACATTCTTTAAGGGAGAACTGTGGTCTGGAGAGTCTGGGAAACCTGGTTGGCACGGTTTAGTGCACAGGGTCAGTAAACATTCTGATTCTCCTTGGAACCATTATCGTGCCCTGTAAGGAAACGAATTCTAAAGAGGTTCATTTTCTATAGTAGGTCATAAGGTACTCTCAGTAATGATAACTTTAAAAAAATTCAATATTTAGTTTAAATTTTTCCCTTCTGCTGTGTAATTTCCTTCAGTTATCCCAATCCTTCGATAAAAACTGGTACAGCCGTTCAACCTTGTGTGATGATACTTGGTGGGATTAAAGAATGGGCACTAGAAGAAATGCATCCTGAAACAGAGCAACCATTTTCTGGAACCAGCTCCCAGACAACAGTGTGCTATTGGTGACCATGTCCTGGCATCCAGAGGGAGACCAGCAGTGATGCAAAGTTTTCTTATAGAGGAGCTGGGAATACCCCTGGTGGACTGCAGTGGGGACTGTGTGGGCTGTATGTCAATCCAGGAAGAGACATGAGAAAATCCCTTTACATATAGACTTGAGACAGGTAACAAGAAATTGGGAGGCAACTTGATGCTTGACGTACATATTATGATCAAATTCCAAGTCTCAGTTGCAAATTCCCAAGGTAGGCACTTGTGGAAGGAACTGCAGCCTTGCATAGGCAAGGCTCTGGAAACCCTGCCGTCTCTCAGCCTAATGGGTGGCTGTGCCTTAGTGCTTTCCCTTCCAACTTGCTTAGAACCACCCTTAGTTGCTACAGTCACAACCTGTCCAGGGCTCAGCCTGGTACATTCAGCCTCTGGGTATCTTTGCAAAGTCATGCCTTCCATTCTACCTCTAAGAGCAGCATAGTTTGGAACTGTGCAAATATGACTATCATTTATTTTTTATTTTATATTGGAAAATCGCCTGTTAACCACAATTTCTGGCTTGCAAAACTGGAATTCTGGGTCAAGAGTATTCATATATATATATATATATATTTGAGATTTATTTATTTATTTAGGCTGCGCTGGGTCTTCGTTTGGTGCGCAGGTTCTTGATTGGTGTGTGCAGGTTTCTCTAGTCGCAGCGAGTGGGCTTAGTTATGGCATACGGGACGTAGTTCCCTGACCAGGGATCAAACCTGGGGGCCCCCTGCGTTGGGAGCTCGGAGTCTTAACCGCTGGACCACCAGGGAAGTCCCCAAGGGTATTCATATTGAAATGCTTAATGCATATTGTCACATTGGCTTTCCAAAGACCCTTTCAAATTCATTTCTCAAAAGCTGCTTTGGGGAGTTACTACTTTAGCAATATTAGAACAAATGGAAAAGATTAATACAGACCACTGTGGTAGTCAAAGTTACATGTCATGGTTTCACTTTACATTTCTTTGATCTTAAGGAGCCATGGCCCTGGTCCCAGCTCCCCTTTCAGCCACAGAAGCCCCTATACCGCTTCCAGGCCTGACTCTACCCACCCAAATCAATCCACAGGCAGAGAATAGGGAAGCAGGTTTTAATCATTGCTCATAATTGGAATCAACATAAGAAACGTGACAATTCTGCGTACAACTGCAAGAAAGCTCCTTAAGACAGTATGGATCCCCTGAGGAGAGATTTCTAATTGAGAGAGCTGTCAGTAATCCAGGAAAGGAGGGACAAATAAGGACTGGTCTGCCCCACAGGGTCCTCCAGGCTCATCCCAGAGCAAGGCGGGGTCCAGGGGAGAAGTCCAGGCCAGGGCATGGGTTGAAGGGGCGCCGTGGGCTGGACAGAAGCCTGCGACTCCTTTCCTTGCCGAGCTCCACAGGGTTTCAAGCCTCCACAGGGCTTCCGCAGCTTCGGGGTAGGGGATGGGGATCGTCCTGGGCTCCTGGAGGCCATCTGGCCGCGTGTCTGTCGGCCTCCGCTGCTGCGGGCATCTCCTGGCTGTTCAGGCCCGATTGTGCCCTGCGGTGTGTGGCTTCGGCCTCTTCTTGACGGGACCGTCGCTCCACTCCGGGTTAGCCGTTGGCTCCTGGGCTTGCGGGTCTCGCCAGCGTTTGTGGCCGCTCTCCGCCTGGGGACCGTCTGCGTGTCCGGGGCAAGCGCGCCGCGGCAGCCCACATGCACAGTAGTGCGCGTCCTCGCAGAACTGGGGGCTTTGGCAGGAGGGGCGGCCCAGCGCAGGGAAGTTATCCAGAGCCCAAGCCCAGGCCTGTTCTCGGTTGAGGCCCGGTGGCATGTGGGGCTCTGGGTGCGCCCTCCTCCAGGACAGCTCTTCCCAGGTGTAGTACGCGTGCGGCTCCATGGCTGCAGCCTCCTTACCAGACTCGTAGCGGGTCTAAGCAAAGGGGCGAATGATTCAGCCCCATGCTGAGTGTGCCTTTTATAGGGTCTGTCTAGTACAGAAGATCGGAAACCCAAGCCCAGATAAGTGGGGATAGACACTCATTTGCCTTGCAAATTGCCTCGGAGCCTCGTGAGATTAAGGAGAAAACTGCATCTTGCTGGGAGGGGTTTGGTGATGGTGTTTAAGGAGGGGGATGGGAGGAGAGGCAGGTCCCTGGGGAGAGAGGTCCAGTCCTTGTCTTTTCCATTCACTGGGGAAAGAAACTCTCTGCTCGTCAAGCAAGGCTGACAAATGTCTAGTAATTTAGCATTTAAGAGAGGATTGCCTGGTTTCAGAGTTGAGACTCTGAGATGATAGATTCTTGCCAGGACACAAAGCTAAGGGCAGCTCAAGCATCAATTTTTTAGCAGCAGGAATGTGAATATACACAGCTAAGGAGTAGTCGACTCGGATGATGCAGCACGGCGTCCCGTGCTGAAGATCTTGAGCACCGTTCCAGGTGCCGGTGCTCCCGGAGGCGATGTGGTTCCCGCGCACGTTTGCCACATACGTCTGCGTCTGGAAAATGGCAGCTTTGGGAACAATCAGACGAGAGGAACAATTCCCTATTTCTGCATAGATTGGAGTAGCTTCTCCATTACAGTATCCCTTTCTTTCAGTTTTGGCACTCAGCGAGACTGGACCAGAAGTGAAAAACCAACAGCCAACCATCTTCTGTTGAGTTTTCAATACAGGGGTTAGTAATGCTGGTGGGTTGACATCGATGTGACTGACGACCTGGAGTTGCCGCTTAACCCTCTGATCAGGTCGTTCCCAAACCGTTCTCACACAGTACTGAACACTTCCATATCTCCAGGTGAATGAGGTTACCAAAGGTTCCGATGTACGTTGAAAGCTGAATGGGAATTCATGTTTTCCAGGCTGTAGTAAGAGGATGCCGTCGCCGGCCGGGGGCTCGCGCAGGCTCAGGCGCACTGTCAGGTTCTCCATCCCCGAGGCGGCGGCGGGGTCCGCGGCGCCGGCGCTCCGGCCCCAGGCGGCGGTGGCGCGGCCCTGGGCCTCCAGGCGCTGCGCGCGCAGGGTCACCGGCTCGGCAGCCTCCAGCAGCACGTGCCCAACCACAGCCTCGCTGCTCGAGTCGCAGCCCTTGCGCCTGTCCTCGCACAGCGGCCCTCGGAGCCCACCCCCGCCGCGGACCCCGCCTCGCCGTCCATCCTACCGGGCGACGCCGCCGCGCCAAGGAGGTCGGCACCGGCGCGGGGCCGGGGTCGTGAGCAGAGCGGCGCCGCTGTCACAGGCGCCACCCGCACGCCGAGGGCCACCGCGGCCGCTGTGCGGGGCCCAGTGGAGGCCCCACAAGTTATTTTTTTATCCCCCAATAAATTATTTTATGCTTAAACTGTTTGAGTTATTTCATTTCTGTTCCTAAAAACCACAAAAAGAAATACAACAGGGACATCACAGTCAATATATTTACTTATTACAATCTTTTTCTTTTAGAAATCTTAGAAGAATGAATCTAGATGTCCTTAATAACATATGTAAATGTTCACATTTTTCTTTTGCTCTTCAGGATGTTTGGAGAATGGTTGTTTTATATTCATCATGGTTTTTGGATGAGACCATAAGGTTAAAAGATGAAAATTCTCCCTCAATATTTTATCTTGAAGTTTTACATCTTCCCTTTCTTACACGTCCTTCCATCACGAATTAAATAAACCATTCTAATAAAGACATTTGAATGTCTTTTGTATGTGTTAACCTTTTTAACACAGGGCTCCTGGGACAGGAGCAAGGAGCTTCTCTAATCCCTGCTGGGCATTGAAGTAGCCCAGAGACTGGGGCATCTGGAGTCTCGTGGTGAGGGGCTGAGCCTAGTGGTAGAGTGAGTGTGGAGGGTTGAAAGAACCCTGAAACTAAAGACCAAAGTGCAGCTCCTTAGCTAGACCAAGAGGGAAAATTATCTGCGAGAAAGACTTCATGCTTAATCTGGCTCCTTCCTCACTCTAATCACATTCCCAAGACTTAAAGGCTGACTTTGCTTGAGACCAAGAAAGAGTTCCTTTGCCATTAGCCTTCTGGAAACACCTCACCCTGCCCATTGCCCGCCATAGGGAGGGAAAGTTTTTCTCTAAGTCCATGCTAGTCTCACCTAAGCGTCAATAAGGATGAGAGTTTCTCCTTACCATTCTCCAGCCCAGTTATTTGAAACAAACCATTAAACAGCAGGGCATATGCGATAGAGCTCACAGAGGAAAAGAAGATGTCACTTAGGATAGCAAATGTCATGGAGTGTCACTTTCAAGAGGAGACTTTAAATGCTATGACTGTGTCCTGCTGGCACTCCCTGTCTGGCTCTTCTCTCCTGCTTGCTTTACTGAAGCAGGATAACTTGTGTCTCCCTGCCCCCTGTAGAGGCCTACTTGGCAAGGAACTATGGGCAGCTCCTAAACTGTGTCAGCAAGGAATTTCATCCCAAACAGGTAAAGTTCAGTTGTACAGTTTTGTTGAAAGCAAAACACCAATCATCTTGCATAAATTTCTTTTCTTTAAAGTTTATTTAACGAGGTTCACATTCCTACAAATGAAAAAATACAGAAATTAAAACAATAGCATGTATCTTTCATCTTGTTATACAAATTCAGAAGACATTGTACATTGATTTTATCAATGATCTTCACATTGCAGGGTAATACGCATTTCATAAACTGCCAGTGGGACTGTACTTAGTGAGGGACTCAGCGCAAATCTCGGGGCTCCTGGCAGCCCTGGGTCTTCCGGGCCACTGAGCGTCGGATCCGCTGCCACCAGCCTTGGGACGTGCGGCGGGTCCCGGGGGCAGGAGCCGGGCGACGCTCCATAGGGTCCCCGCCGTCAGCGTTCTCGGGCTCCGCTCGTCCGTCCGGGAAGCGGTGCCACCCGCCGAGGGAGGGTGCGGGGGCGGCGGCCGCCTCTCCTGGGGCGCCTCTGGGTCCGGGTGCGTCGCGCGCGTCTGGTCCGGGGCAGGTGGTTCTGCGTCCCGTCGCGAGGGCTTCGGCCTCCAGCAAACTGTTCGTTTCGCGAACGGTCCCAGCGCAGAAGCCCGCCGCAGGGACTGGAAAGCATCTCCCAGTCGAAGTCTGGGCCGTCCCAGGAGAGCTCGCACGGGGCGGGGTAGAAAGGGAGCGTCCAGGGCGCAGAGTCGGCTGAGCTCGGGGCTGGCGGCGTCTGGGGCCCCGGCGCTCACAGTCGGGAAAGGGCTGCGCCATCGCGTGGGTCTCACACCGGGCGATACCGAGTGTCTGGGAATTGGAAGCCCCCAGCCCGCGAGTTTTTATGCTCTTTTGGCCTCCTGGCCAGATAGGGGGAGTTTGGGTGGTGACATTAATCCTACAAGATAATTGCATCAGAAGACCTGATAATATTAATACAAAAACCAATCATCTTGGATAAAATGATTCATGGTCAAATCTCTTCATGATAGATGGGATTAGGGTTGAAAAGGAAAAGTACTAGTACACCCGAGGGGGAAAAAACTGTTTGGGGGGACAATGGGTGTAGAAGGCCCCAAATCATACTGCTAGTGTTGGAACAGACTTGGAAACCCAGATCTCCAAGCAAAGGAATGCTTGCAGGGGTGGGGGAATGCCACAGGAAGATTTGTGATGTAAAGGAGGGCCAAGGGTGGTGACCTAATTCTCAGATTGGACTTTCTGACTGTCTCAGTTTTGTCCTCTCCTAGTGAATTGCTCAATTCAAAGAACTTCAAATTGTATTTGGACCAGAGTCATGACAAGAAGCTCCAGAAACTGAACTGCTTGGGTGCAGGGGCAGTTCCACCCGTCTCTGGATGAGTGACCCTCAGCAGATTATCTCCTCCCTCTAGGCCTCCTTTTGTCACCTCTGAAATGGAAAGCAAATAAACAAGGCAGCTTTCATGAATGCATTCAATAATAAAAATGAATATTTAGGATTACCTGGCAGAAATTAACGTGCTCAAGTATTATTATCAATATCATCATGGATAGAATGATAATTTAATGAGAACAAATGTTAAACACTGCGTTTTGAGGGGAGGTTTTTTCCCTCTAAATGGATTTTTTTCCTTAACATAACACATCCATGGTATATTGCATTGTAATATACCCTTCTTCATCTGTGTCAACCTGTTGACAAAAGCATCAGTGGCTACATTATTGATGTCCTTGACTAGACATTTATTTTACTGTGATAAAGTACAGTCATTCCCAACACTTAGGAAGCACATTTTGATGTCCTTCCGTGTTCCAGGTGCTGTGATTGGAGCCACACACAAAAAGATGAAAATCTGGCTACAGCTTTCGTCCTTACATCTTAGTGAGAGAGCGAAGCGGCAGTCAAGAGACCATTCAGAACACAGCCAAGTCCATGAGCATTGCCGTAGCTGATTTGCTGACCAGAAAGAAACGTTCTAAATGTGATGCCTCCCTTCAAAGCCAGATTTTTATAGTTTGCTTAACTGCAGGGAGGAGGGAAGAGCATGGTAAAATAATAAATGATAAATAACAAAACAGAAAGATTAAACAACAGGACAGTAAAGATGGCAGGTGATTGAAAGCTCAACTAGTTGCAAGGTTTACGGGGGCAATTTAGGACACTCACAGCTGAGGTGAAGATTCCCACAAAGATACCCAGAATAGAAGAGCTCTGCGTGAGTGGTTGGAGGTTGAGGCCAGCTCAGAATTGTTTGAACCCAGTCACAGCTGAAATTCAAGGAGGAGGGGAGGCACCGCAAGCAAGTGATGTGGGTGCACAAGGAAGAAGTCGCTTCGGTGACATCCAGCAGTGGGGTCCGTCTGCAGATGCTCAGCATCAATCACCAACAAGCTGCACAATATATGACTATAATAGCAGGGCAGGAACAAAGAGGTATTTTGGCCCCCATAGTTGAGCGTGCAACATCTCCCTTTGGTTTATCTAAAGCTCTGAAGTTCAGACAGAATCCTGATGCATAAGAACACCAGCACATTCATATCAGAATTAGTCTACCCCTCTGCCTGGCAGAAACTGTCTGATCTGCATAGCGGTCTGACAGCTTTCCTTCATTCTTTTTTCCTTTCATAGGTATTACTCTTCAATAAACGTTTGCATGCCTAACTCCGTCCCTGCATCCTCTAGAACCTGACCAGAGAGAGTGTTTAAATAAATTCTACTCATTATTTTATTTGATATTCAAGTGTTGTTATCTTTGGTCAATGACAGCCCCGTAATCTCACTCTTTTTTCTTTGCTGGCATATGATCTCAGAGTCTTTTACAGTTTCCTTGTTTTCTGGTGCAATGAATTGTCCCAGGTGCAGCTTTTATTTTCCTTGCTCCAGACCTGCAATCAGTCTTTTCTCCAAGCAAACTAGATTCCTTTCATTGGTAACTGGTATGTGAAAACCACAATTTTTAAATTGATGTGCTCAATACTATTTTGTTGATAATTGCACCTAGTACTTTCAAGTAGATAAATCTAGAAAGCACAATTTTTTAGGAAAAAAATCAGGGATTTATTCTTACCTTCAAGTTTAAAGTTACAGATTGCTTTGAGCATAGAAGAACTCCAGGGTAAGAAAATATATAAATTATTAGAGAAGCTTCCAGGTAAGAATCATGCTTCAGTATAAGCTTCCTTTTATGAATTATGTAGAAAAATTAAACAATGGGACAACAGTTGCTAAAAGTATGTCATTGTTGTATGCCCCGGAAATAATGACACAGCACACTCTCCAAAATGGGATGACAAACATAGTATATAGAAAGAAGTATTTCTATACCATGAAGGACACATGGGTAAAACTGATTGATGACAACTAGGAAAAGAAATTTTCAAAGTCTAAAATTCACAAGTTATTACATCTATATACATATAACCTCGGTAAATTAAATGATAAGGCAGGAAACCCAAAGGAAAATGTTCAGAAGATATGAATAGGCAATTCACAAAAGAATAGTATAATACAAGGACTTCCCTGGTAGTCCAGTAGGTAAGACTCCGCTCCCAGTGCTGGGGGCCCAGGTTCGATCCCTGGTCAGGGAACTAGATCCCGCATGCACACCCACAACTAAGAGTCCGCATGCTGCAATGAAGATCCTGCGTGCCGCAACTGAGACCTGGCGCAGCCAAAATAAATAAATAAATATTAAAAAAAATAATAATATAATACAAATTGGCTAAAGAGTGTGTGAAGAGAGGCTCAAAATCATTATAGATAAATAAATGTTAGCTTTTTCTGCTGCACAGCACTTGTGGCCTCTTTCAATTTTGAAGAGAGCATAGGACACTCTTGACAATAGTACTCCAACCCATTTAGTCAGTGACTCGGAAGGCTCTGAATGCTGAATGGGGCCCAGAGGAAGAGAGGGATCATGTCCAAAGGAGGACAAGGAAGCAGAAAAAGCCAACTTGCCACTTAGGCCTTATGACTCAATATATCCAATACTGGGCACCAAGTGACTATGCATAGGTTTATTAGATCCACTAAGCCATAAAGTTGAGCAGCATCCATTATATGCTGCATTCAGAATTGAGCTTCCACCACTTTAAATTCTCCCTGGCAGTTTATAGCTTATATTAGTTCCCTGCACCTGCTGTAACAAGTTACCACTAACTGGGTCATTAAAACAACAGAAATTTATTCTGTCTTAGCTCTGGAGGCTAAAAGTCTGAAATCAAGGTGTCAGCAGTTATTACCCCCTCTGAAAGCTCTAGGGGAGAAATCTTTCTTTGTCTCCTGCAGCTTCTGGTGGCTGTCAGCATCCCTTGACTTGTGGCTGCACTACTCCAATTTCTGCCACCATGGTCCATTGCTTCCACCTCTGTGTCAAAACTTCTCACTGCCTCACTCCTAAAAGGGCACTAGTCATCGGGTTTGAGACCCACCTGGAGAGTCCAGGACAATTTCCTCATCTCAAGATCCTTAATTTAATTATATTTGCAAAGACTTTTCCTAAATAAGGTTAATTTCATAGGTTCTGGGGATTAAGACAAGGACGTATCTTTTGGGAGGCGACCATTCAACCCCCTACAAACACTATGTCATATCTTTATGCATACAATTTCTTCTGTGTATTTTCTTTAAAAGGAACATCAAACAAACACATCTGTCTATTCCTATAATATTCAGAATCCAGGCAGGTGACAGAAACCACACCAGTTATTTGAGCAGAAATTAAAATATAGAATTGGAAACTAGGTAGAAAGCTATCAATTATGTAACTGAAAGAGTAAAAAGAGAAATCTAAGATATCACAGAGATAGCAACTGCAAGGGCAGCTGGGGAAACAGAAGCAAGAGACTGGATTATTAAACTTTGAAGTGTAAAGAACAGGTGTTGCTGAGCTGAACCCAGACTGGAGAGGCAGGGGCAGCACTGAGCTGCCGCTATTTCTCTGAGCTCACAGGGGCTGTGTGGCTCGGGCCCAGATCTTTGAGGAGAGGGTGAGATGATGTGGTGTTTCCAGGGGGACAACATGAAGCTATATGTTAGGAAAAACAGCAGATTGGGTTCAGCTGTTGCTTTGAAAAGGCTAACTACACCTCTAGAGAGAAAAATGCTGCTTTGTGGGAACCAACAGGAAATCCTCAGGAAGCAGCCAGGAAGAAGCAAGTGCTTTCTCTTTCCTCCAGCCTAGCCGTCTCCCTCCAGCTTCTTACGAACAGGGAACCTACTCTGGAGCTAGGTGACAAAGCGGAAATGTGACTTGCTGAGTCCCAGCTCAGCATTACAATACAAGAGCACAGAAAAGTGGGTTCGGAGTCCAGAGAAAAATACTTTAAAAACTCACATATTTCCATACATCAATTTCATTAATTCCCTGAAGGCTACTCCATATTATCCTACAAATTGATCTTGGCAGGAAAAGGTAGATGAGGAATTGTGCAAAAAGGAAAGAGACGGCTTCATTTTCCAATCCATAAATTTTTAAAATATACATTTTTTAATTAATTTATTTTTGGCTGCGTTGGGTCTTCATTGCTGCGCGCGGGCTTTCTCTAGTTGCAGGGAGCGGGGGCCACTCTTCGTTGCGGTGCGCGGGCTTCTCATTGCGGTGGTTTGTTGCGGAGCACGGGCTCTAGAGCGCAGGCTCAGTAGTTGTGGCGCACGGGCTTAGTTGCTCCGTGGCATGTGGGATCTTCCCGGACCAGGGCTCGAACCCGTGTTCCCCGCATTGGCAGGTGGATTCTTAACCACTGCACCACCAGATAAGCCCAAATCCATAAGTTTTTAAAAACACCATTTTTTTTTTTAATCTAGAAAATTCAAACTAATCTATATGGACAGAAGCAGGTCAGTGGTAGCCTGGGGGAGGGGGCAGGGGACAGTGTGGAGGGAGTACAAAATGGCACAAGACAACTTGATTGTGGTGATAATTTCACAAATTGTACACCTTAAATTATATACTGTAAATTATACACTTTATATGTATGCATTATGGTGTCAATTACACATCAATAAAGCTTTAAAAAAACTCATCCAACGGGCTTCCCTGGTGGTGCAGTGGTTGAGAGTCCGCCTGCCAATGCGAGGGACACGGGTTCATGCCCTGGTCCGGGAAGATCCCACATGCTGCGGAGCGGCTGGGCCCGTGAGCCATGGCCACTGAGCCTGTGCGTCTGGAGCCTGTGCTCCGCAACGGGAGAGGCCACGACAGTGAGAGGCCCGCGTACCGCGAAAAAAAAAAAAAGAAAAAACTCATCCAGTTTTCTACCTTGTCAGGACTTCAAAAGCAGGGGGCAACACTACTGGGCATATACCCTAAGAAAACCATAATTCAAAAAGAGTCATGTACCACAATGTTCATTGCAGCTCTATTTACAATAGCCAGGACATGGAAGCAACCTAACTGTCCAACAACAGATGAATGGATAAAGAAGATGTGGCACACGTATACAATGGACTATTACTCACCCATAAAAAGAAACGAAATTGACTTATTTGTAGTGAGATGGATGGACCTAGAGAGTGTCATACAGATTGAAGTAAGTCAGAAAGAGAAAAACAAATACTGTATGCTAACACATATATATGGAATCTAAAAAAAAAAAAAAAGGTTCTGAAGAATCTAGGGGCAAGATGGGAATAAAGATGCAGACCTACTAGAGCATGGACTTGAGCATATGGGGAGGCGGAAGGGTAAGCCGGGACAAAGTGAGAGAGTGGCACGGACATATATACACTACCAAATGTAAAATAGATAGCTAGAAAAAAAAAAAAAATAGATAGCTAGTGGGAAGCAGCTGCATAGCACAAGTAGATCAGCTCGGGGCTTTGTGACCACCTAGAGGGGTGGGATAGGGAGGGGGTGAGGGAGGGAGACGCAGGAGGGAAGAGATATGGGGATATATGTACATGTATAACTGATTCACTTTGTTATAAAGCAGAAACTAACACACCATTGTAAAGCAATTATACTCCAATAAAGACGTTAAAAAAAAAAAAAAAACAGGGGGCAAGGGGCAGGGAGGGCAGTGGGGCTCCTAAAAATGGAGAGGCAGAAAGGGGAATAGGAGATAGTACAAGGGGAAGAAAATCAAAAAGTAGTGTTTGGCTCCCAGAAAATTTTAGAGACCTCAGATCATGGAATTTTCCCCCAAAGTCTTAAGTCAACCCTTCCCCCTTCCTACTCCCTCCACAACTCACACATACACCAATACCCTCCCTCCTGCACAGGGGCCTTTGCAGGCACTTCACATAAAAATGACCACTCTGGAGCACCAACCCCTCAGCCTCAGCTCTTGGAAAGAGGAACTCTGACATCCTGCTCAACAGGAACCCAAAGAATCTAGAAAGTCCAGGGAATCACCTTTCTACATTTGGAAGGAAATCACCAGGTCCAGGCCACACTGGAGAGAAGGAGATTATAAGAGGGACACGAAGACCAGGAGGTGGGGATAATGGGGGGCCACTGCAAAGGCTCCCTGCCCACTGGGAGAGAAGAGCACCCATTCCAGGGGAACAATAGGCTTTAGGTCCAGGGGTTTGGGAGGGAGTGGGAGTGCCAGAGAACATTGGACATTGGTTACATGCAGAGGGACTGTAAGACTTTTTAAAATTTTATTTTAACATATGGAGAGTCAGGGCATGTCTCACAGATGGTGGTGTTTATATTCTATGAGATATTGAGGCTTCCATATTGTGCAGAGTTGTTTTAAGTCTCAATGTTGTGTTCCATTGGTCCGTCGGTCTATCCCTTATAAGGCATTTGTTTCACTGACTCTTCTGTGACAGTGGACTCGAGTGTACCTGTGAGAGGCAGAGACAAATGATGAGGATAATAAGGGAGAACTGGGGCTCATTTTAAACACATCTGCATTTATGCCACACCCCTCAAAGGCCACAACGGTCTTGGTTTTAGGCTTGGAAAAGATGACGATGGTGCAGAGGCTCCGAGTTATCAGAGCAGGGGAATCTAGGGAGAAAAATAAGTTGGAAGAAAGAAGAAAAGTGAGAGGGAAGGAAACTTTGGGTCAAAAATCCTGTAGAATTGAGAGGGAAACCAAACTGCGATGCAGACGTAAAGTTTTGCCTGCTAGAGTCGCCCCCTCCGAAACCAACGGTCACCAAAATTCATTTGCAAAAGCTAAGCAAAACAAAACAACAAAAACTAAAACAAAAAAGCCCAGACAGTTTAGCTCTGGGTCCCTGCCAGAAGATCCACTCTGTCCACTTTCTATGTCGTGTTCGTTTTGCACCCCTGCAAGTAGGGCAATAGCGCTGACTGGGTAAGGACTCCTGTCCTGCACCTCAGTTAAGGGACCCCATCTCAGCCCACCCTCCCAGTGCTGGGCCTGACGATTCCTGCTGACTGACTCAATTATTTGGGGAGGTTTGAGGGGAGGAGATGAACTGTGGGTGGTTTCAATAGTCCAGCCAGTTTCAGCCTTTGTTAACCTCCAGGCTGGAAGTTTGGGGCCCCCTCAGGCTGGAAGAAAAGCAGTGGGAACTTTGCCGCCCACTCACCATAGGGGGCAGCAGCACGCCAGGCTCTACCGTGACACTGTGGTTCAGGGGCAAACCTGGAACCTGCAGTGGCCTAAATCTGCACACTTGGTCTGAGAGGATGGATCAACATTACCGTTTTAAATTTAGCCACCAGGGGGCGGTGCTGCTTTCTTCAAAAAACATTTTGGTTTTTTTTTTTTTTTCTCCCCCCCCCCCCCGTTTTTTTGAGATGTAATTGACATATCGTATTGTGTAAGTTTAAGGTGTACAATGTGTTGATTTAATACACTTATATATTGTGAAAGAATGACTACTGTAGCATTAGTTAACACCTTCATCACCTCACATAATTATCATTTCTTTTTCTGATGAGAGTATTTATCTACTCTCTTCGTAACTTTAAAGTATACATGCAGTATTGTTGACCATAGTCTCCATGCTGTACATTAGATCCCCCAGAACTTATTCATCTTCTAACTGGAGTTTGTGCCCTTTGAGATCTCTCCATTTCCCCTGCATCCCAGCCCTGGCAACTATCATTCTACTCTCTGTTTCTACGAGTTCAGCTTTCTTAGCCCCCACCTGTAAGTCAGACTGTACGGTATTTGCCTTTCTCTGTCTGACTTATTTCAGTTAGCATAATGCCCTCAAGGTCCATCCATGTTGTTGCAAATGGCAACATTTCTTTATCATGGCTGAGTAGTATTCCATTTAGTATATATACCACATCTTCTTTATCCATTCGTCTGTTGACTGACACTTAGGTTGTTTCCATGTCTTGGCTATTGTGAATAATACTGCAGTGAACATAGGAATGCAGATATCTCATCAAGATCTTGATTTCATTTTCTTTGGATATATACCCAGAAATGGGATGGATGGATCATATGATCATTCCATTTTTAATTTTTTGAGCAACCTCCATACTATTTTCCATAACGGCTGCACCAATTTACATTCCCATCAACAGTGTACATCCACATTCTCACCAACACTTGTTACTTCTTGTCTTTTTGGTGATAGCCATTCTAACAAGCGTGAAGTTTTATCCCATTTTGGTTTTGGTTTACATTTCCCTCACGATTAGTGATGTTGGTATCTTTTTTTGTACCTGTTGGCCATTTGTATGTCTTCTTTAGAAGAGAATGTCTATTCAGTTCCTCTGACCATTTCTTAGGGTTTTTTTTGGGTTTTCTTTTGCTATTGTGTTATGAATTCTTTATGTATTTGGATATTAGCCATTTATAAGCTGTATGATTTACAAATATTTTCTCACATTCTATAGGTTACCTTTCCATTTTGTTGTTTCCTTTGCTATACAGAAGCGTTTTATTTAATATAACCCCACATATTAATTTTTGCTTTTGTTGCTTGGGCTTTTGTGTCGTATCCAAAAAATCTTTGGCAAGACCAACGTTAAGGAGATTTCCCCTATGTTTCCTCTAGAAATTTTAAGGTTTCAGGTTTTATGTTTAAGTCTTTAATCCATATCAAGTTAATTTTTGAGAGTGGTGTAAGATAAGGATCCAATTTCACTTTTCTTAGAGTGGTTATCTAGTTTTCCCAACACCATTTATTGAAGAGACTATCCTTTCCCCATTGAGTATTTTTGGCTCCCTTGTCACATATTTGTTGACTGTACATGCCTGAGTTTATTTCTGTGCTCTCAATTCTGTTCAACTGGTCTACTTTTATGCCAGTACCATGCTGTTCTGATTGCTATATCTTTTGTAGTATAGTTTGAAATCTGGAGGTGTGATACCTCCAGCTTTGTTTTTCTTTCTCAGGATTGCTTTGATATTTGGGTCTTTTATGATTCCATACAAATTTTAGGATTATTTTTCTATTTCTGTGAAAAATGTCAATGAATTTTGTTAGGGGTTGCACTGAATCTATAGAAGGCTTTAGATAGTGTGGACATTTTAACTATATTAATTCTTCTGATGCATGAACATGGGCTATTTTACATTTATTTGTGTCTTTTTCAATTTATATCATCAGTATCTTATAATTTCCAGTGTACAAATCTTTCACAGCCTTAGTTAAATTTATTCCTAAATAGTTTATTGTTTTTGATGTTACAGTTAATGGGTTTGTTTCCTTTATTTCTTTTTTTTCCTTCTTTCTTTTTCTTTTTCAGATAACCTGTTGTTAATATATAGAAACACAATTGATTTCTGTATGTTGATTTTTAATCCTGTGACTTTGCTGAATTTGTAGGTTAGTTCCAACAATTTTTTGGTGGAGTCTTTGGGATTATATAAAATCATACCATCTGCAAAGACAATATTACTTCTAGCGTTCCTGGTGGATGTTTTTTGCTGTTGTTGTTTTGGTTTGTTTTGCCTGATTGTTGTGGCTAGGACTTCCAGCACTATGTTTATAGGAGTGGTGAAAGTTGGCACCTTGTCTTGCTCCTAATCTTACAGGAAAATCTTCTACCGTTCACCATTAAGTATGGTATTAGCATAGCTTGTCTATATGACCTTTATTATGTTGATGTATGCTCCTTCTATACCAAACTTGTTGAAAGTTTTTATCATAAAAATATTTTGTATTTTGTCAAATTACTTTTATGAATCTATTAAATTATCTAATAATTTGTACCATTTCTTCTTTTAATGTGGTGTGTCATTTTTTTATTTGTGTATGTTGAACCATCCTTGTGGTTCACATAGTGTAGGATCCTTTTAATGTGCTGTTGAATTCAGTTTGCTAGAATTTTGTTGAGAATTTTTGCATTTATCAGAAATGTTGGCCTATAGTTTTCTTTTCTTACAGTGTCCATATCTGGCTTGGGTATCAGGGTAAAACTGACCTCATAAAATGAGTTCTAGAGTGTTTCCTTCTCTTCAATTTTTTTGGAAGAGTTATGAAGGATTTGTGTTAATTATTCTTTAAGTATTTGTTAGAACTCACCAGTAAAACCATCTGGTCCTATGCTTTTCTTTTGGGGCAGGTTTTTGATTACTGGTTTAATCTTCTTACTAATTATTGATCTGTTCAGATTTTCTATTTTTTCATGATTCATTCTTGGTAGGTTGTATGTTTCTAGGAATTTTCTATTTCTTCTAGGATATCCGGTTTTTTGGTGTTCATAGTAATTTCTTATGATCATTTGTATTTCTGTGGTATCAGTTGTAATGTCTCCTCTTCCATTTCCGATGTTTCTTATTTTATTCTTCTGTCACTTTTTTCTTAGTCTGATTAAAAGTCTGTCAATTTTGTTTATCTCTTCAAAGACACAGCTCCTATTTCCATTGATCTTTTCTATTGTTTTTGTGGTCTCTCTTTCATTCTTTCTGCTCTGTTCTTTATTTCCTTTCTTTGCTAACTTTGGGCTTAGTTTCTTCTTTTTTTTCTAGTTCCTTAAGCTTTAAAGTTAGATTGCTCATTTGAGAATTTTTTTCTTAATATAGGCATTTATCACTATAAACTTTCCTCTTAGAACTGCTTTTGCTGTATCCCATATATTTTGGTATATTGTGTTTCCATTTTGGTTTGTTTCAAGATATTTTTTATTTCTCCTTTTATTTCTTCTTTGACACTTTTTTTTTTCGCGTTACGCGGGCCTCTCACCACTGTGGCCTCTCCTGTTGTGGAGTACAGTCTCCGGATGTGCAGGCCCAGTGGCCATGGCTCAAGGGCCCAGCGGCTCCACGGCATGTGGGATCCTCCTGGACCGGGGCACGAACCCGCTTCCCCTGCATCGGCAGGCAGACTCCCAACCACTGCGCCACCAGGGAAGCCAACACATGTTTTGTTCAGGAGTGTGTTGCTTAGTTTCCGCATATTTTTGATTGGTCATTTGTCACCCTGTTATTGATATCTAGTTTTATACCACTGTGGTCAGGAGATACTTGGTATGATATCAGTCTTCTTCAATTTGTTAACACTTGTGCTGTGTCCTATGATGTGGTCTGTCCTGGAGAATGTCCCAGATAGAAGGATGTGTTGGATGGAGTGTTCTGTATATGTCTGTTAGCTTCATTCAGTATAAAGTATAGTTCAAGTCTACTGTTTCTTTGCTGATTTTCTCTCTAGAGGATGTCTCCATTGTTGAAAGTGAAGTATTGAAGACTTCTACTGTTACTGAATTGTTGTCCATTTCTTCTTTCAGATCTGTTAGTATTTGAATAACACGTTTAGGTGGGTATATGTTGATTATTATATCTTCTTCATTAATTGACTTCTTTATGATTACATAACGACCCTCTTTGTCTCTTGTTTTCATTTATGGCTTAACATCTATTTTGTTTGATACAAGTATAGCTAGCCTTGCTCTCTTTTGGTTTCCACTTGTTTCAAATATCTTTTTCCATCCTTCACTTTGAGCTTATGTGTGTTATTTTATCTGAAGTGAGTCTCTTGTAGGCAGCATATAGTTGTTCTTGTTTTTTTAATCTATCCAGCCACTCTATGCCTTTTTTTTTTTTTTTTTTTTTTTTTGGTGGTACGCGGGCCTCTCACTGTTGTGGTCTCTCCCGTTGCGGAGCACAGGCTCCGGACGCGCAGGCTCAGCAGCCATGGCTCACGGGCCCAGCCGCTCTGCAGCATGTGGGATCTTCCCAGACTGGGGCACGAACCCGTGTCCCCTGCATCGGCAGACGGACTCTCAACCACTGCACTAGCAGGGAAGCCCCCACTCTATGCCTTTTGATTGGAGAATTTAATCTGTTTCCAAATAGAGAATTATTAATAGGTAAGAACTTGCTAATGCAATCTTATTAATTATTTTATGGCTGTTTTATAGTTCCCGTGTTCCTTTCTTCCTCTCTTGCTGCCTTGCTTTGTGAATTGGTGATTTTCTGTAGTGGTATGCATTGATTCACTTCTCTTGATCTTTTGAGAATCTACAGTAGGTTTTTGCTTTGTGATTAATAGACGGCTTACATAAAACATTTTATAGATAGAACAGTATTTTATGCTGATAATCACATAACTGATTGCATACAAAAACTACCCTTTTACTACATCTTTTTGATGTCACAATTTACCTCTTTTTATACTATGTATTCATACAAATTATTGTAGCTATAGTTATTTTTAACACTCTTATCCTTTAACATTTATACTAGAGTTAAGCGGTTAACACACCACCATATTACAGTGTTAGAGTATTTGACTATATACTTACCTTTCCCAGTGTGTTGTATGCTTTCATGTTTTCATGTTACTCCTTGACTTTCCATGTTCCTTGAAGTTTTGCATCATTGTCTTCTCATTTGAAATAGCACTCACCTCCTTCAGGCTTTACTAACTGCCTTTGGGAGAGAAATGTCTTCTGTCAGTCCTCCTAGGGATTCTGAGGCTATCTCAGACCGGCTATAGGTACACCTCCTCCACTCTTCTTGCTCTGTCTTGTGGCAGAATTCTTAGCTTGTATGCCTTCTCTGGATTCTGCAATGAACCTGGCCTAGGGATGACTGCCTCTCTTTTGTTTTCCCAAAGGTGGCGCTCGGTCTCAAGTTTGGGCACACTCTGGCTTGCAGAGTTGGGCAGGCTTTATGCACATGCTCACTAGCCATCTACCAAAGGTCACTCCTGCTACCACAGCAGGAGAGGGCCTCTTTGTCAGCGTCTTGCAGAGCTGGGGAAGCAGTGTATCTTATTTTAATATAAGGAATATCATAGACCAAGAAAACCTCTCTTGGCCTTACTGTGCTGCTTTGGGGGAGGGGTGATGCAAGTAAAGTCAAGCTGTTTTCTTACACCCTTTGATGCATCTAAACTCGTGTGTGTGTGTGTGTGTGTGTGTGTGTGTGTGTGTGTGTGTGTGTAATTTCCCCTCCAGTGATATGCTAGAACTTCTCTGGAAACCTGGACTTCCACAAAAGGGTCTTGTCATCCATTGGTGATTTTCTAAAATGGTGCTTTCCAGGGGCTCCTGGGCCACAACCAAGGGAAGCTGGAGATAGATCACGGACCACCGTAGTGTCCATAGGCAGGATCTAAATGCATATTACCTGGTGCACAGGTGGGCAAGACTTCTCATGGGTCCCTTGGCATATGGTACGAGATCCCACAGCTCCCACAAAGGCACCTCTGTCCGTGAACAGATGGCAAATTAATGTTGTTGACAGGGAAGACAAAAACAAGGGACAACGTATTCCACCACGATGCTGATGCCACTTTTCTGAAAACTCCTTTTGTACCACTCTTCCTAAAAATATCTGCTGGGAGAGGTGAAAGGAAAGAATAGAAGGCAAACCTTTGTAAAGTTGAGTGGAAGAAAAATCAAGAGCTAGGGATGACTTGTGCAGGTATGGCCACTGCTGACCCTTTTAGCCAAAGGTGCTCTAAAGGAAGGGATGAAGATTATATTAAAGTAAGACACAATCCAGGAAGAGCAGGAAATGGAATTCTAATACATTTATCCCTTTTCATTTTATTTTTTACATTATAAAGATTCATTTTAAATTATTTATTAAGCATCTACTATATGTAAGACACTGTTCTGGACACTTCAGATACATAAGGAAACAAAAAAAATGTATCTGTCTTCATGGAGCTTACATTTAATAATAGCACATGCTTGGTGTAAAACATTTAGAAAATACTGAACCTTGTAATGAAGAAAAGAAAAACAGACTATTACTCCACCAACAAAAGATAGTGAGTTTTTAGAGAATGTACTTGAGGACACGGGGAGGGGGAAGGGTAAGCTGGGACAAAGTGAGAGAGTGGCATGGACATATACACACTACCAAATGTAAAATAGATAGCTAGTGGGAAGCAGCCGCATAGCACAGGGAGATCAGCTCGCTGCTTTGTGACCACCTAGAGGGGTGGGATAAGGAGGGTGGGAGGCAGGGAGATGCAAGAGAGAAGAGATATGGGGATATATGTATATGTAGAGCTGATTCACTTTGTTGTAAAGCAGAAACGAATACACCATTGTAAAGCAATTATACTCCAATAAAGATGTTAAAAAAAAATTCCAGATAGTTAGGAGACTAGAAAATGGAATTATCTAGCACAATTATCCTCCACAGAAGATGAGTTGATAAGTTTCTGGAAAAACACATTATTTAGTGACATGGACATAATCAGCAAAATAATTAAAATTTTAAATTTAAATGTTTCAGTCTGGGAATGGGATAAGAGTGTGGAAAAATTAAAACTGAAAGCACATTTTTAAAAATTCATATTTTTATTTTTAAAAAAGTGAGTTTTAACTTTTTTTTTTTGCAATACGTGGGCCTCTCACTGTTGCGGCCTCTCCCATTGCGGAGCACAGGCTCCGGATGCGCAGGCTCAGCGGCCACGGCTCACGGGCCTAGCTGCTCCGCGGCATGTGGGATCCTCCCGGACCGGGGCACGAACCCGTGTCCCCTGCACCGGCAGGTGGACTCTCAACCACTGCGCCACCAGGGAAGCCCCTATTTTTTTTTTTTTTAATGAACCTCCATACTGTTCTCCATAGGGGCTCTGCCAATTTACATTCCCACCAACAGTGTAGGAGGGTTCCCTTTTCTCCACACCCTCTCCAGCATTTATTGTTTGTAGATTTTTTGATGATAGCCATTCTGACCAGTGTGAGGTGAGTGATGTTGAGCATCTTTTCACGTGTTTGTTGGCAATCTGTATGTCTTCTTTGGAGAAATGTTTATTTAGATCTTCTGCCCATATATTTTTTTAGAAATTTATTTTATTTATTTACTTTTGGCTGCATTGGGTCTTCGTTGCTGCACACAGGCTTTCTCTAGTTGTGGTGAGTGGGGGCTACTCTTTGTTGCGGTGTGCGTGCTTCTCATTGTGGTGGCTTCTCCTGTGGACCACGGGCTCTAGGCGCATGGGCTTCAGTAGTTGTGGCACGAGGGCTCAGTAGTTGTGGCTTGCGGGCTCTAGAGTGCAAGCTCAGTAGTTGTAGCATACAGGCTTAGTTGTTCCTCGGCATGTGGGATCTTCCCAGACCAGGGATCGAACCCATGTCCCCTGCAGTGGCAGGCGGATTCTTAACAACTGTGCCACCAGGGAGGTCCCAAGGTCTTCTGCCCTTTTTTTTTTTTTTTTTTGCGGTACGCGGGCCTCTCACTGTTGTGGCCTCTCCTGTTGCAGAGCACAGGCTCCGGACACGCAGGCTCAGCGGCCATGGCTCACGGGCCTAGCCGCTCCATGGCATCTTCCCGGACCGGGGCACGAACCCATGTCCCCTGCATCGGCAGGCGGACTCTCAACCACTGTGCCACCAGGGAAGCCCTTTTCTGCCCATTTTTTGATTGGGCTGTTCGTTTTTTTGATATTGAGCTGCATGAACTGTTTGTATATTTGGGGGATTAATCCCTTGTTGGTTGCTTCATTTGCAAATATTTTCTCCCATTCTGAGGGTTGTCTTTTCGTCTTATGGTTTCCTTTGCTGTGCAAAAGCTTTTAAGTTTAATTAGGTCCCATTTGTTTATTTTTGTTTTTATTTGCTGTAGGAGGTGGATCAAAAAAGATCTTGATGTGATTTATGTCAAAGACTGTTCTCCCTATGTTTTCCTCTAAGAGTTTCATAGTATCCAGCCTTACATTTAGGTCTTTAATCCATTTTGAGTTTATTTTTGTATATGGTGTTAGGGAGTATTCTAATTTCATTTGTTTACATGTAGCTGCCCAGTTTTCCCAGCACCACTTATTGAAGAGACTGTATTTTCTCCATTGTATATTCTTGCCTCCTTTGTCACCCAAAGGTGTGTGGGTTTATATCTGGACTTTTTATCCTGTTCCATTGATCTATATTTCTGTTTTTGTGCCAGTACCATATTATTTTGATTACTATAGCTTTGTAGTATTGTCTGAAGTCAGGGAGCCTGATGCCTCCAGCTCCGTTTTTCTTTCTCAAGATTGCTTTGGTTATTCGTGGTCTTTTGTGTTTCCATACAAATTACTCAGCCATAAAAAAGAATAAAATAATGCCATTTGCAGCAACATGGATGGGCCTAAAGATTGTCATACTGAGTGAAGTAAGTCAGACAGAGAAAGACAAATATCATATGATATTGCTTATATGTGGAATCTAAAAAAAGGGTACAAATGAACTTATCTATAAAACAGAAATAGAGTTACAGACGTAGAAAACAAACTTATGGCTACCAGGGGTTGGGAGGGAGGGACAAATTGGGAGATTGGGATTGACATATACACACTACTACATATAAAATAGATAACTAATAAGGACCTACTGTATAGCACAGAGAACTCTACTCAATACGCTGTAATGGCCTATATGGGAAAAGAATCTAAAGAAGAGTGGATATATGTATATGTATAATTGATTCACTTTGCTATACACCTGAAACTAACACAACATTGTAAATCAAGTATACTCCAGTAAAAATTTAAATAAAAATCATTATAAGACCCAGAAAAAATAAAATAAATTAAGAATAAATAAAAACAAATTTCAACAAACATTTGTTGAATGTCTGCTATGAACCAGCCACTGTGCTAGGCTCCTGGTACAAAGATGAATAAGACCAGGGCCAATGCGAGAGTTGGAGCCGGAGGAGGCAGGAGGCCCATTTGAATTAAGACGTCATATACTTGAAAGGCCTCAGAAACAGAGCTACAGTGACAGGAATGCAAGGTGGTAATTTTACAACTTTAACTTTTTGTCCCTGTTTGGCACTATTAAGTATCTTCTTTTTAAAAATCCTGTCATTGTTTTTGGAAAAGCATAACTATATTATATTATACTTTAATTTGTGAAAAAGCAGAAATTTATTAAATCAGAATTTTTAAACAGGCTACAATTTTTGGAAAATTGTTTCAGGATTTCTCGGTGTTTTAATATGTGAGGAACTTCCAAAAATGAGAGAGACCCCTGAGAGACCACAAATAAGACTTAGTCTCAACCCTCAAGAAACTTGCAATCTAAGGGGAGAGAGACACACATTAACAGGCCATTTCAGTTTTGTGTGAACCTGAAGCTTTCTTAAGCCCTATGCGAGAATCTTTCAAGACAAACCAGTATCAACAACAATAACAACGGTTTGGCCAGAAACAGATACTAAATTGAAGTACTTAGTGGTGAGGGGGGGAAATGCTAAATTATTTCACTCCATTTATTCTTCAATTTTCAACTAATTCCATGTCCCATTCTGCTATTCCTATCATTTCATTTCAATAAAGGTTCAAAATGTATTGAACAAGTTACTTTGCCTCTTTTCATCTAGTTAATGTCATCTTATGAAGTGAGATTATGAGCTATATCTATTTCAAGGGAAGACAAATTATTTGGTTGGAAGTCTATCCAAATTAAGAGTCTGCACTAAGACCATCCTAGGTCTCCTCCCCACTACAGGTTATAAACAGACTGTTCATACAGCACAATCCTCAATGTCTTCCTTTATATCCACTATAATGTTATTTTTCTTTTTTGACTGACATCAACTGCAGGACTCTGTTTGCCTGATCCTCAGAGGAAAAAACAAAACAAAACAGGAGTTTAAAAGATTCAGAAGAAACCAGTGAACATATAAGAAGGTGCTACCTTCGTCAATAAAAATAATGTTCT
This sequence comes from Phocoena sinus, assembly GCF_008692025.1. Taxonomy (NCBI): domain Eukaryota; kingdom Metazoa; phylum Chordata; class Mammalia; order Artiodactyla; family Phocoenidae; genus Phocoena; species Phocoena sinus. The sequence continues at coordinate 137,927,820 of NC_045765.1, read as the reverse complement.
GGGCTCTAAAGCTTACATAAAAGGGAGTACCTCCTGGTGGTGAGAGAGGGATCCTCACACTAAACCCATGTGCCCTCACTCTATCTCAGTGGTTTTCCTTAGACTCGAAAAACTCTTATTTATCACTATCACCTCAGGCTAGCCAGGGCATGGCACTACTTCCCCTTCAACTCTGTCTGGCCCAAGTAAGTACAAAATATTGATTACCAGCATAGACAATTATGGAATATTATAACATTCCAGAAACAGACAATGAGAAAAAATCCAAACAATATTGACAAAGAAGAGGCTTTGATGTGGGTTAAGAACCTATACCCTAGGATTAAAGGAGAACAAGAAGTAGATTGTTCCTCAAAGGGCAAGAAGTTAATCTTTGAATCACCTCTATTTCTGACATTGGATAAGGTTATCCCAGTTACCAATGCCCCTAGCTGCCTGCCAAAAGCAAAAATAAATATTCTGTGGAGGCACGCCATGAATCACAACTAGACAGCCTGTGCAGCGCAACTACTGAGGCCGCGCACTCTGGAGCTCGCATGCCACAATTAGAGAGCCCGCACGCCGCCCAAGAGCCCACGCGTCGCAACAAAAGATCCCTTGTGCTGTAACTAAGACCTGACAGCCAAATAAATAAATAGATTTTTTAAAAAATCCTTTATGAAAAAAAAAAAAATCCTTTATGGAGGAAGATAAAGTCATCCTAGGCCTCAAATTATTTATAAAAATTTTCACACATAATGTCCAGAATTCAATAAAAAAATTAAGAAATGAGACAAAACAACATGATAAAAAAATCGAGAAGCAACAAAGAAACAGAGTCTCCAGATGAGACATAGAGTGTAAAATAACCACTGTTAATGTGTACAAGAAAATTAAAGACAAGATTGAGAAACTTAGAGAATTAGAAATGATAACAAAAAGGTAAAAATAACTAAAATATATAGCAGTCAAATTAAGAACTCAATAAATTAACAGATTAGACACACCTGAGGAGAGAATCAGTGAGCTTCAAGATCAGAAGAAAATGTCCATGTGAAAGCAAGGAGAAAAGGCAAGAGATGGCAAAGACATAGAGAATGCAAGTAGAAAGTCTAATACACAGGTATTTGGAATCTCAAAAGCAGATAGCAAATGGAACAGAAGGAATATGAAAAATATTATGCCACATCCCTCTGACATTCTTGTTTCTGATGAGAAACCTACAGTCATTTGAATTGTATTTCCCCTATAGGTAAGTTTTAATTTTATTTATTTATTTATTTTTCTGGCTGCTTTCAAGAATTTGTCTTGGGCTTCCCTGGTGGCGCAGTGGTTGGGAGTCCGCCTGCCGATGCAGGGGACACTGGTTCGTGTCCCGGTCTGGGAAGATCCCACATGCCGCGGAGCGGCTAGGCCCGTGAGCCACGGCCACTGAGCCTGCAAGTCCGGAGCCTGTGCTCCGCAATGGGAGAGGCCACAACAGTGAGAGGCCCGTGTACCGCAAAAAAAAAAAAAAAAAAAAAAAATTTGTCTTTAGGCTTCATAAGTTTAATTATGATGTGTCTTGATTTTGATTTCTCGTGACTTATCCTGTTTGGAGTTTGCTCATCATCTTGAATCCATAGGTTTAATCTCTTATCAAATTTGGGAAGCTTTCAGCCATTATTACTTCAAATACTTTTTCAGCCTCACTCTTTCTCCTTTCCTTTTGGGTCTCTGATGACATGAATGTTAAATCTTTTGTTACAGTCTCATAGATTCCTGAGGCTCTGTTCTCTTTCTCTCTCTCTCTTTTTTTTAAGTCTATTTTTCTCTCTGTTCTTCAAATTGAGTTATTTTTTTTTTCAGAATACTTTATTTAACCATCTGAAAATATGTTCTTTTGGTTTTAAGTCTTGCAAAATGAGTGGTAACTCAAAGATCTGTTCACTATTCTCTGAGTATGTGTGGTTATATGCCTGTGGGTGGACAAATGTTTATGTCTACAGATGCTTTTGCTTTTTATAGTCATTTTAGCCCCACTTCATTAGTATATAAAGTCTTATTATTCTAACAATGCTAAAATCTGAGTTAAATATTCCAAGTCTAACAGTCTCTTCTCCCAATACTTCCTCCCTCCCTCCCCTAAGTCTGCTCCTCAGCTTCCATTAATGCTAGGTCTTTTGATTCTTCCATCTTCCAGTTCTCTGATTCTTCCCTCTGTACCCTTCATTCTTCTGCTGAATCCATCCACAGATCTTTTTATTTCAGTTACTGAATTTTTAGTTCTCAAATTTCCATTCAGTCCTTCTTTATATCTTCTATCACTTTGCTGAGGCTTTGTATTCTTTTTCATTTGTTTCAAGCATGTTCATAATTGCTCCTTGAAGCATTTTTATCATGGATAATAACTGTCTACTCATTCTCATGTCTCTGTCATCTTTTTGGCATCTATTGATTGAAAATAGTTTGAGATCTTTTGGTTCTTGCTTGGTAGGATAAGTGATTTTTTTCCCCCTTAAGGTGAATGACTTTTTAAGTTGAAACTTGGATATTTCACATGTTATGAGACTCTGGATTTTATTTAAACCCTCTGTTTTGACTGGTTTTTATGACACCTCTCCTGCAGAGGAAAGAAGCATCTTATTACTGCCTGATGGAGGAAGAACTCCAGGTTCCCCACTTGGCCTCCACTGACACCCAAGGAAGAGGCTGATCCTTGTCATTACTGGGCAGGAGCGGATGTTCTGGCTTCCCACATGGTCTTCACTGACACTGCAGTGGAATTGGCCTCTTACTGCTGAATAATGGTGAGAGTCCTGATGCTCCACTAGGCCTCCTGTAACATCACCTCAGGAGGAGAGAGAGGGGAACCTTGTTACTGCTGGGTCTGGATTAAGATCTGGGTTCCTACTTGGCCTTCTGTGACACCATCCCAGGAGAGGAGGGGAATTGGGATGCGTCACTACAACCTGGAGAAGGCAAACGTTTAGGCTCCTCACTCAGTTTTGCTGCCATGGGTAGCGGTGGGACCACATTCTTCTCTGTGGTGTTTGGCCTCAGTAGAGCAGTTTCTGTCTAAAAGTTTTATGTCTTGTGAGGCTGCCCCTTTCTTGGTCCTTTGACTAGAGAGAGCAGGCTATTGTAGGGTTGTTGGTTTTTTTTTCGTGTGTTCATTGGCACCTCTGACTTGCTGGCTTCTTTGCCTATGAATCTGGGATACATAAGCCAAAAGAAAACTCAAGGAAGTTACCACTGTGTTGTTCCTCGGGTTCTGAGGTCCCTAGTCAGTCTTCTTTCTTCTATCTTTCAGAGTCTTCTTATGTTTGTTTTTTACATAAAGTGTCAGGTTTTTAGTTGCGCTTAGTGAGTGAAATAGTGAAAAGTACATCTACTCTATCTTCCTGGCAGTAGAGGTCTTGCATTCATTTTGTTTCTAAAAACATCATATGAGAATATTATTTATCTTGATTTCTGAGTTTTGACCCCCTCTCAAATTTGGTAACTCAGGCAAGTGCCTCCCTCACCTTACCCTAGTTCCAGTCCTATTTAGAAGTCATCTTAGAAGCCAAAAAAAAAAAAAAAAAAAATCCAAAATAAGGCAAGAAATGAGAGAGAAATAACACAGAAGAGTAAGACAAACAGAAAACAAATGTTAACAAAATAGATTTAATCTCAAATATATTAGAATTACAATAAAATTAATGGGGGGGGGACACATGAACATTGAGAAGTTAAGGAAGACAGGAATATCCAGAGAGGCCAAGGAGAGTTCAGTGAGTTTCATGCTTGCAATAAAAATTTAACAATAAAAGCACAGTGCATGGATCCTAAAGGACCCTTTGACAATATCAGCATTCATGAGTTTCTCCAACTTCCAGGAGAATAGTAACCACTTCCACACCTGGGTGTTATTACATTTCATATTGTTGTTATGCCAAGATGGGACCAGAGCTGAACTTGAACACTCAAGATTTAGCAGCCACTTCGGGCAACAATGCTGAAAAGAAACTTCTAGGTCTGGTGTGTCATCCCCTGCTTAACTTGCTGTCTTCTGTGATTTTTGCTATCCGGCTGCTGTCCTGCCTTCCTCAGCTCCACAGGAATGATTGAGTACTCTCCTAATTTGGAGTTGCCAAGCCAACATTAAAGTTTGACTAGTATAAGAATAAAGGTCACCATCTACAAGTTGGGAAGCAACTAAGTAACTGTCCTCAAGCACATACTGACATCCTGGTTCCAGCATGTTGCCTGAAGGAAGAAAAGGAGGAAATAACCCTAATAATTTGATCAGTTTCTTATTTGTGGCATATGTAAAATATTATGTGCCGCTCTGAAAAATCTGGACTTGTTATGATCCTTTTATCAGCTTGCTGTATCTGTGGGCTCACTGGGGACATCCTGGATTTTTAGTTCCTTTGGGCAACCACAAGAAGATTTTTTTCTTTTTCTTTCCATTGTTTTTTTTTTTTTGCCATGCCATACAGCTTGTGGGATCTTAGTTCCCCGATCAGGGATTGAACACAGGCCCCAGCAGTGAAAGCACTGAGTCCTAACAACTGGACCGCCAGGGAATTCCCAAAGATTTCGTTTTTTTTTTTTTACATAGGAAATTTTTTATTTGATAAATATAAAGATTTCGTTTTTTGACCCATAAATAACTTTTTAAAAATTTTAGCAGATAGCAAACAGAATATAAACCTTATACTGGGGCATAACAATGAAGACCATGTAATGAAAGCTTACTACGTACCAGGTACTAATGTAGGTGCTTCCTATGTATTATCTCATTTGCTTCCCCTAACAACACTATTTTAAAGATGATGAAATGGAAGGTAAATGAAATTAAACGATTTGCCCAAAGTCACCCCACTATTAAGTTGAACTAAGACTTCAGCCCAGGCTATCTTTCAAACCAAACTCTTAATCACAAGGCTATCTCCTTCCCAATGTTGCTTTAAAACATATACAGGATGGGGCTTCCCTGGTGGCGCAGTTGAGAGTCTACCTGCCGATGCAGGGGACACGGGTTCCTGCCCCGGGTCCGGGAGGATCCCACGTGCCGTGGAGCGGCTGGGCCCGTGAGCGATGGCCGCTGAGCCTGCGCATCCGGAGCCTGTGCTCCACAACGGGAGAGGCCACAACAGTGAGAGGCCCGCGTACCGCAAAAACAAAAACAAAAACAAAAAAACAAAAGCAACAACAACAACAAAAACATATACAGGAATATGGTAGCCAGAACTACCCTTTGTTTGTCAACTCTCAAGTTTGAAGAATCCATTTTAACTCCAGAGAACATCTATAAACCTGGTTATTATTAACTGACACAAAATCTGCACCACAGAGAACTGTGTTTTAACACTAACTTCATTCTTATGTTCTCATCCTTATTATTCTTCTAGGTACCTGATTACTAAATGCTTCTGGAGGAAATCACGATGTCTGACAGACTGCTATCACAGAAATTCGAGGTCACCAACCTCTACCAGATCCTGTTGATGCTACTGTGATATTATTATGTTCAAGATCCATTTGAACTCTTTCCATTCTGTGGTAGGCAGCTTCTAAGATTTCTCCCAAAGATCATGCTAGGACAAGCATACTGCACTTTTTTAATATTTATTTATTTATTTTTGGCTGCGTTGGGTCTTTGTTGCAGTGCGCGGGCTTCTCACTGTGGTGACTTCTCTTGTTGCGGAGCACAGGCTCTAGGCGTGCGGGCTTCAGTAGCTGTGGCATGCAGGCTCAGTAGTTGTGGCTCATGGGCTCTAGAGCGCAGGCTCAGTAGTTGTGACTCATGGGCCTAGTTGCTCCGTGGCATGTGGGATCTTCCCAGACCAGGGCTCGAACCCATGTCCCCTGCATTGGCAGGCGGATTCTTAACCACTGTGCCACCAGGGAAGCCCTGCACTTTGTTTTATTGCACTTCGCAGACACTGTGTTTTAAATAACTTGAGGATTTGTGGCAACCCTGTGCTGTCAGATGATGGTTAGTATTTTTAAAGCAATAAAGTTATTTTTTTTTTTTTTAATAAAGTTATTTTTAAATTAAGGTATGTACATTGTTTTCTTAGACATAATGCTATTGCACACTTAGTAGACTACAGTATAGTGTAAACATAACTTTTGTTTGCATTGGGAAAGCAAAAAAATTCACGTGACTCACTTTACTGTGATATTCACTTGATTGCGGTAGTCTAGAACTGAATCTGCAATATCTCCGAGGTGTGCCTGTAGTTCCACCACTGTATGATTACTTTCCTTTGACTGTGGGCTGCATCTGGTGACTTGCTTCTAACAAATAGGATACAGAAAAGTGATGGAATGTCACTTCTGAGATTAGGTTACAAAAAGACTTTGGCTTCAGGCTTCCCTGGTGGCACAGTGGTTAAGAATCCACCTGCCAATGCAGGGGACGTGGGTTCAAGCCTTGGTCCGGGAAGATCCCACATGCCACAGAGCAACTAAGCCTGTGCACCACAACTACTGAGCCTGCACTCTAGAGCCTGCAAGCCACAACTACTGAGCCCACGTGCCACAACTATTGAAGCCTGCGTGCCTAGAGCCCGTGCTCTGCAACAAGAAAAGCCACTGCAATGAGAAGCCCTCATGCCACCATGAAGAGTAGCCCCTGCTCGGCGCTACTAGAGAAAGCCCGCCTGCAGCAATGAAGACCTAATGCAGCCAAAAATAAATAAATAAATATTTTTTTTAATCTATTAAAAAAAAAAGACTTTGGCTTCTGTCTTGCTTGTTCTCTCTTGCTCTGATGGAATCTAGCTGTCAGTCCCTATTGTGAGACCCAAATGGAGGGAGGTGGTATAAAGAAAATTGAAGTCCTCTGTCTAAGAGCCCAGGGGAAACTGACCTCTATCAACAACCACTTAAGAGAACTTGGAAGCAGATTCTGCCCTAGCCAAGCGTTGAGATGAGAGCAGCCCCAGCAAACATCTTGATTAGAAACTTGTGAGAGACCCTGAAAATCCAGCTAAGTGATATCCTCAGACCCACAGAAATTGTGAAATAACAATATTATTTTAAGCCACTACATTTTGGGGCAATTTGTTACACAGCCTTAAATAACTAATACATCTCCCAATCTCAAACTTTTCCTCCCCAACACACACACACACACACACACACACACACACACACACACACACACACCTTTCTTCTCCTAATCTTGGCTTTTAGCAGATGACCTGGCCACCTATTTCATAGAGAAAATAGAGGTTTTCAGTTAGACGGGAATTTCCTCAACCTCCTGGAAGCAAATCTACACTCCTAAGAACACCAAATCTATTAATCCTTCCAGTGTTAACAGATGTTCTTCTTCTTATCTAAAGCTGATTCATTCACCTATCCTCTCAACTTCATCTTCTTCAGTCTCTTCCTTTCTTGCACAATTATCCCCTTTTCCTCCTGTATTTTTATCATCTTCCACTGCTGGATTCTTCTCTATCAGCATTTAAGTTGTTTAAGTCTCTCCCATACCAAAACACAAAAACTAAAACTGGCTTGACCTATCACCCTCTACAGGTACTCCTTTCTTTCCTCCCTTATTTTTTTTTTTTTTTTTTTTTTTTTTTTTTTTTTTTTATGCGTTACGCGGGCCTCTCACTGTTGTGGCCTCTCCCGTTGCGGAGGACAGGCTCCGGACGCGCAGGCTCAGCGGCCATGGCTCACGGGCCCAGCCGCTCCGCGGCATGTGGGATCCTCCCAGACCGGGGCACGAACCCGCGTCCCCTGCATCGGCAGGCGGACTCTCAACCACTGCGCCACCAGGGAAGCCCCCTCCCTTATTTTTTAATGAGAGTTCTGTCATTGTCAACTCAACTTATTTTCCTAATTATTCCTTAACCTACTTATTTATTCCTAGACTCCCCCACCCCCCATGGAACATTCCTAATCCTTATTTAACTTGAGCACTTTGGAGCATTTCGCACTGCTGATCATATCCTGTCTTTTAAAACATTGACCTCCTTGAAGTCATACTCCTCTGGTTTTCCTCCTTTCTCCAGCTGCCATACTGTCCTTTCGGGTTCTTTTTTTCCTACTAAACCCATAAACGTTGATACTTCTCAGGGATAAAGTTCTACACCTTCTTCCATTCTGACCCTGTAAGGCCAAGAGAGTCCAAATTCAAATGCTTTCAGAAAAAGGCAAGTAAAAATGAATGATATGTACTGGGTCTAAGACACTAAAAAGTGATGGGGGCTATGGTGAACTAGATAGTTCAAATCCCATTTAGAGATGGCAATCTCTATTTGGCTTAATCCAATTGTTATTTTATAGGCAAGCAGCCATATAGACTGGAATTTCCAAAATGCCTATTTCTAGGTGCAATTTCTTAGTCTTAAAAACACTCTGTGAGGGCTTCCCTGGTGGCACAGTGGTTGAGAATCCGCCTTTCGATGCAGGGGACACGGGTTCGTGCCCCAGTCCGGGAAGATCCCACATGCCGCGGACCGGCTGGGCCTGTGAGCCAAAGCCGCTGAGCCTGCACGTCCAAAGCCTGTGCTTCGCAACGGGAGAGGCCACAACAGTGAGAGGCCCGTGTACCGCAAAAAAAAAAAAACAACAAAAAACACTCTGTGAACAATAATGATAATATTAAACCACCAGCAGTCCAATTTAACCTACAATCTGCTAGTCTCTCATCCCTGCAGATTCTCCTAAAACAATCTCATCTATTTCCATGGCTTCAATATCCACTTTATGCTAAATTTTCCCAAATCTCTAAGGTTAGCTCTCTCCTCCATGCTCTATACGGATCCATATATAGTTGCCTTTTTTTTTTGACTGCACCACACGGCTTGTAGGATCTTAGTTCCCTGGACCAGGGACTGAAACCCTGCAGCGGAAGCGCAGAGTCCTAACCACTGGACCACCAGGCAATTCCCTCTATCAGTTTTCTAATCCCATTCGCCACCATGGTTTCATCTAGATTACTAATAGCCTCCCAACTGGTCTCTACTTCTATTTTGTCCCATTTAATCTATTATCCGTAGAATTCTCTTTAAAAAGTAAAATTTACTATGTCACTATCCTGTTCAACCTCCAAGACTTTCCTTTGTGATAAGAAAATCTAACATCTTTAACACTGTTTCCAAGGCCCCTGTGGGTCTGCCCAGCAACATTCCTTCAGTTCTCGGAATGCTATAATCTTGGTGTCTCTGCAGGTTCTTGACTAAGAACACTCAGACTTCATATTGCTTCTTATAGGTCACTAGTTTTCCTTGACCTCCAGATTGTCCTGTTCTTCACATCTCATAACACTCAGCAGTCAGCACCGAGTCAATTCACTGTTCAGAATGTCTATTTACTCCATCATACTAAGATTGGGAAGGCAGAAAGCACATATGCCTTGTTCACCATCGGAATTCCCAGTCCCTTAAACAGTGCCTAGCACAACGTTGGCGCTCAATAAATGTCAGTTGAAATAATGATTACATTTACTCTTACAGACAGCTATTTAAATCCTTCCCTAATCCCTAATCCTGGGATTCCGGGAAGATGGCGGAAGAGTAAGATGCTGAGATCACCGTCCTCCCCACAGATACACCAGAAATACATCTACACGTGGAACAACTCCTACAGAACACCTACTGAACCCTGGCAGAAAACCTCAGACCTCCCAAAAGGTAAGAAACTACCCCCCCCACGTACCTGGGTAGGGCAAAAGAAAAAAGAATAAACAGAGACAAAAGGATAGGGATGGGACCTGCACCAGTGGGAGGGAGCTGTGAAGGAGGAAAGGTTTCCACACACTAGAAAGCCCCTTCGCGGGCGGAGACTGCGGGCGGCGTACGGGGGAGATTCGAAGCCGCGGAGGAGAGCACCGCAACAGGGTGCGAAGGGCAAAGCGGAGAGATTCCCTCACAGAGGATCAGGGCCGACTGGTACTCACCGGCCCGAGAGGCTTGTCTGCTCACCCGCCGGGGCGGGCGGGGCTGGGAGCTGAGGCTCGGGCTTCGGTCGGATCGCAGGGAGAGGACTGGGGTTGGTGGAGTGAACACAGCCTGCAGGGGGTTAGTGCGCCACGGCTAGCCAGGAGGGAGTCCGGGGAAAAGTCTGGACCTGCCGAAGAGGCAGGAGACTTCTTCCCTCTTTGTTTCCTGGTGCGCGAGGAGAGGGGATTAAGAGCGCCGCTTAAAGGAGCTCCAGAGACGGGCGCGAGCCGCGTCTAACAGCGCAGACCACAGAGATGGGCATGAGATGCTAAGGCTGCTGCTGCCACCACCAAGAAGCCTGTGTGCGAGCACAGGTCACTATCCACACCCCGCTTCTGGGGAGCCTGTGCAGCCCGCCACTGCCAGGGTCCGGGGATCCAGGGACAACTTCCCAGGGAGAATTCACGGCGCGCCTCAGGCTGGTGTAACGTCATGCTGGCCTCTGCTGCCGCAGGCTCGTCCTGCGTGAGCCAGAGTCCCCGAATCCGCGGCTCCTTTAACCCCTTCCTGTCTGAGGGAAGAACAGACGCCCTCAGGTGACCTACACGCAGAGGCGGGGCCAAATCCAAAGCTGAGCCCCTGGGAGCTGTGAGAACAAAGAAGAGAAAGGGAAATCTCTCCCAGCAGCCTCAGAAGCAGTGGATTAAAGCTCCACAGTCAACTTGATGTACCCTGCATCTGTGGAATACCTGAATAGACAACGAATTATCCCAAATTAAGGAGGTAGACTTTGAGAGCAAAATTTGTGATTTTTTTCCCCCTTTTCCTCTTTTTGTGAGTGTGTATGTGTATGCTTCTGTGTGAGATTTTGTCTGTATAGCTTTGCTTCCACCATTGGTCCTAGGGTTCTATCCGTCCGTTTTTGTTTTTAATTTTTTTCTTAATAATTATTTTTTATTTTAATAATTTTATTCTACTTATTTTATTTTACTTTATTTTCTTTTTTCCTTCCTTCCTTCCTCCCTTCCTCCCTCCCTACTTTCTTTCTTCCTTTCTTTCTTTCTTTCTTCTTCTACTGATTCTTTCTTTCTACTTTTTCTCCCTTTTATTCTGAGCCATGTGGATGAAAGGCTCTTGGTGCTGCAGCCAGGAGTCACTGCTGTGCCTCTGAGGTGGGAGAGCCAACTTCAGGACACTGGTCCACAAGAGACCTCCCAGCTCCACATAATATCAAACGGCGAAAATCTCTCAGAGATCTCCATCTCAACACCAACATCCAGCTTCACTCAACGACCAGCGAGCTACAGTGCTGGACATCCTATGCCAAACAACTAGCAAGACAGGAAAACTACCCACCCATTAGCAGAGAGGCTGCCTAAAATCATAATAAGTCCACAGACACCCCAAAATACACCACCAGACGTGGACCTGCCCACCAGAAAGACAAGATCCAGCCTCATCCACCAGAACACAGGCACTAGTCCCCTCCACCAGGAAGCCTACACAACCCACTGAACCAAACTTAGCCACTGCGGACAGACACCAAAAACAACGGGAAGTACGAACCTGCAGCCTGCAAAAAGAAGACCCCAAACACAGTAAGATAGGCAAAATGAGAAGACAGAAAAACACACAGCAGATGAAGGAGCAAGATAAAAAAAAAAAACCCACCAGACCTAACAAATGAAGAGGAAATAGGCAGTCTACCTGAAAGAGAATTCAGAATAATGATAGTAAAGATGATCCAAGATCTTGGAAATAGAATAGAGAAAATGCAAGAAACATTTAACAAGGACCTAGAAGAACTAAAGATGAAACAAACAATGATGAACAACACAATAAATGAAATTAAAAATACTCTAGATGGGATCACTAGCAGAATAACTGAGGCAGAAGAACGGATAAGTGACCTGGGAGATAAAATAGTGGAAATAACTACTGCAGAGCAGAATAAAGACAAAAGAATGAAAAGAACTGAGGACAGTTTCAGGGACCTCTGGGACAACATCAAACGCACCAACATTCAAATAATAGAGGTTCCAGAAGAAGAAGAGAAAAAGAAAGGGACTACTGAGAAAATATTTGAAGAGATTATAGTTGAAAACTTCCCTAATATGGAAAAGGAACTAGTTAATCAAGTCCAGGAAGCACAGAGAGTCCCATACAGGATAAATACAAGGAGAAATACGCCAAGACACATATTAATCAAACTGTCAAAAATTAAATACAAAGAAAACATATTAAAAGCAGCAAGGGAAAAACAACAAATAACACACAAGGGAATCCCCATAAGGTTAACCGCTGATCTTTCAGCAGAAACTTTGCAAGCCAGAAGGGACTGGCAGGACATATTTAAAGTGATGAAGGAGAAAAACCTGCAACCAAGATTACTCCACCCAGCAAGGATCTCATTCAGATTAGATGGAGAAATTAAAACCTTTACAGACAAGTAAAAGCTGAGAGAGTTCAGCACCACCAAACCAGCTTTACAACAACTGCTAAAGGAACTTCTCTAGGCAAGAAACACAAGAGAAGGAAAAGACCTACAATAACAAACCCAAAACAATTACGAAAATGGGAATAGGAATACACATATTGATAATTACCTTAAATGTAAATGGACTAAATGCTCCCACCAAAAGATACAGATTGGCTGAATGGATACAAAAACAAGACCCATATATTTGCTGTCTACAAGAGACCCACTTCAGACCTAGAGACACATACAGACTGAAAGTAAGGGTAGGGAAAAAGATATTTCACGCAAATGGAAACCAAAAGAAAGCTGGAGTAGCAATTCTCATATCAGACAAAATAGACTTTAAAATAAAGACTATTAGAAGAGACAAAGAAGGACACTACATAATGATCAAGGTACTGATCCAAGAAAAAGGTATAACAATTGTAAATATTTATGCACCCAACACAGGAGCACCTCAATACAGAAGGCAAATACTAACAGCCATAAAAGGGAAAATCGACAGTAACACATTCATAGTAGGGGACTTTAACACCCCACTTTCACCAATGGACAGATCATCCAAAATGAAACTAAATAAGGAAACACAAGCTTTAAATGTTACATTAAACAAGATGGACTTAATTGATATTTATAGGACATTCCATCCAAAAACAGCAGAATACACATTTTTCTCAAGTGCTCATGGAACATTCTCCAGGATAGATCATATCTTGGGTCACAAATCAAGCCTTGGTAAATTTAAGAAAATTGAAATTGTATCAAGTATATTTTCTGACCACAACGCTATGAGACTAGATATCAATTACAGGAAAAGATCTGTAAAAAATACAAACACATGGAGGCTAAACAATACACTACTTAATAATGAAGTGATCACTGAAGAAATCAAAGAGGAAATCAAAACATACCTAGAAACAAATGACAATGGAGACATGACGACCCAAAATCTATGGGATGCAGCAAAAGCAGTTCTAAGAGGGAAGTTTATAGCAATACAATCCTACCTTAAGAAACAGGGAACATGTCGAATAAACAACCTAACCTTGCACCTAAAGCAATTAGAGAAAGAAGAACAAAAAAACCCCAAAGTTAGCAGAAGGAAAGAAATCATCAAAATCAGATCAGAAATAAATGAAAAAGAAATGAAGCAAATGATAGCAAAGATCAATAAAACTAAAAGCTGGTTCTTTGAGAAGAGAAACAAAATTGATAAACCATTAGCCAGACTCATCAAGAAAAAAAGGGAGAAGACTCACATCAATAGAATTAGAAATGAAAAAGGAGAAGTAACAACTGACACTGCAGAAATACAAAGGATCATGAGAGATTACTACAAGCAACTCTATGCCAATAAAATGGACAACCTGGAAGAAATGGACAAATTCTTAGAAATGCACAACCTGCCAAGACTGAATCAGGAAGAAATAGAAAATATGAACAGACCAATCACAAGCACTGAAATTGAAACTGTGATTAAAAATCTTCCAACAAACAAAAGCCCAGGACCAGATGGCTTCACAGGCGAATTCTATCAAACATTTAGAGAAGAGCTAACACCTATCCTTCTCAAACTCTTCCAAAATATAGCAGAGGGAGGAACACTCCCAAACTCATTCTACGAGGCCACCATCACCCTGATACCAAAACCAGACAAGGATGTCACAAAGAAAGAAAACTACAGGCCAATATCACTGATGAACATAAATGCAAAAATACTCAACAAAATACTAGGAAACAGAATCCAACAGCACATTAAACAGATCATATACCATGATCAACTGGGGTTTATTCCAGGAACGCAAGGATTCTTCAATATACGCAAATCAATCAACGTGATACACCATATTAACAAATTGAAGGAGAAAAACCATATGATCATCTCAATAGATGCAGAGGAAGCTTTCGAGAAAATCCAACACCCATTTATGATAAAAACCCTGCAGAAAGTAGGCATAGAGGGAGCTTTCCTCAACATAATAAAGGCCATATATGACAAACCCACAGCCAATATCATCCTAAATGGTGAAAAACTGAAAGCATTTCCACTAAGATCAGGAACAAGACAAGGTTGCCCACTCTCACCACTCTTATTCAACATAGTTTTGGAAGTTTTAGCCACAGCAATCAGAGAAGAAAAGGAAATGAAAGGAATCCAAATCAGAAAAGAAGAAGTAAAGCTGTCACTGTTTTCAGATTACATGATACTACACACAGAGAATCCTAAAGATGCTACCAGAAAACTACTAGAGCTAATCAGTGAATTTGGTAAAGTAGCAGGATACAAAATTAATGCACAGAAATCTCTGGCATTCCTATACACTAATGATGAAAAATCTGAAAGTGAAATCAAGAAAACACTCCCATTTACCATTGCAACAAAAAGAATAAAATATCTAGGAATAAACCTACCTAAGGAGACAAAAGACCTGTATGCAGAAAATTATAAGACACTGATGAAAGAAATTAAAGATGATACAAATAGATGGAGAGATATACCATGTTCTTGGATTGGAAGAATCAACATTGTGAAAATGACTCTACTACCCAAAGCAATCTACAGATTCAATGCAATCCCTATCAAACTACCACTGGCATTTTTCACAGAATTAGAACAAAAAATTTCACAATTTGTATGGAAACACAAAAGACCCCGAATAGCCAAAGCAATCTTGAGAAAGAAAAACGGAGCTGGAAGAATCAGGCCTCCAACTTCAGACTATACTACAAAGCTACAGTAATCAAGACAGTACGGGACTGGCACAAAAACAGAAATATAGATCAATGGAACAGGATAGAAAGCCCAGAGATAAACCCACGCACATATGGTCACCTTATCTTTGATAAAGGAGGCAGGAATGTACAGTGGGAGAGGGCAGCCTCTTCAATAAGTGGTGCTGGGAAAACTGGACAGGTACATGTAAAAGTATGAGATTAGATCACTCGCTAACACCATACACAAAAAAAAGCTCAAAATGGATTAAAGACCTAAATGTAAGGCCAGAAACTATCCAACTCTTAGAGGAAAACATAGGCAGAACACTCTATGACATAAATCACAGCAAGATCCTTTTTGACCCACCTCCTAGAGAAATGGAAATAAAAACAAAAATAAACAAATGGGACCTAATGAAACTTCAAAGCTTTTGCACAGCAAAGGAAACCATAAATGAGACCAAAAGACAACCCTCAGAATGGGAGAAAATATTTGCAAATGAAGCAACTGACAAAGGATTAATCTCCAAAATTTATAAGCAGCTCATGCAGCTCAATAACAAACAAACAACCCAATCCAAAAATGGGCAGAAGGCCTAAATAGACATTTCTCCAAAGGTATGCAGACTGCCAACAAACACATGAAAGAATGCTCAACATCATTAATCATTAGAGAAATGCAAATCAAAACTACAATGAGATATCATCTCACACCAGTCAGAATGGCCATCATCAAAAAATCTAGAAACAATAAATGCTGGAGAGGGTGTGGGGAAAAGGGAACACTCTTGCACTGCTGGTGGGAATGTGAATTGGTTCAGCCACTATGGAGAACTGTATGGAGGTTCCTTAAAAAACTACAAATAGAACTACCATTTGATCCAGCAATCCCACTATTGGGCATATACCCTGAGAAAACCAAAATTCAAAAAGAGTCATGTACCGAAATGTTCATTGCAGCTCTATTTACAATAGCCCGGAGATGGAAACAACCTAAGTGCCCATCATCGGATGAGTGGATAAAGATGTGGCACATATATACAATGGAATATTACTCAGCCATAAAAAGAAACGAAATTGAGCTATTTGTAATGAGGTGGATAGACCTAGAGTCTGTCATACAGAGTGAAGTAAGTCAGAAAGAAAAAGACAAATACCGTATGCTAACACATATATATGGAATTTAAGGGAAAAAAATGTCATGAAGAACCTAGGGGTAAGACAGGAATAAAGACGCAGTCCTACTGGAGAACGGACTTGAGGATATGGGGAGGGGGAAGTGTGAGCTGTGACAGGGCGAGAGAGAGTCATGGACATATACACACTAACAAACGTAAGGTAGATAGCTAGTGGGAAGCAGCCGCATGGCACAGGGATATTGACTCGGTGCTTTGTGACTGCCTGGAGGGGTGGGATCGGGAGGGTGGGAAGGAGGGAGACGCAAGAGGGAAGAGATATGGGAACATACGTATATATATAACTGATTCACTTTGTTATAAAGCAGAAACTAACACACCATTGTAAAGCAATTATACTCCAATAAAGATGTAAAAAAAAAATTCCCTAATCCTAATATTTCTTTTGAGAGAATAGAATAAGTAAGTCTTGACTATCTCATTCTCACAAAGCCAATTTCAGAGGAATGAATGAATGACCCGGTCACGTGAGGCTGATTATGGGTCACTGGCCATTTTAAGCGCGGGGTTTGGGGAATGGAGAGCTGCAGTAATAGCACCATGCGTAAATAATCTTGCAGCTACAGGTCCTAAGCCCAGCAAACACGTGCTGCCCGCCGAGCACGGAGAGGGCGGGCACCCGGGAGGAAGATCCTAGGCGGCCGGAACGTGCTCGCGCCCGTGGCCGCCGCCGCCGCCGCCCGCGCCGCGGCCGTCCGGGTCTCGGAGGGAGCCCACGTGCGCCGGCCGGACCCAAGCAGAGGGAGCGCCCGGGCACTCGCGAGGAAATGGCGGGCGAGGCGCTGTTCAGGGTTAGGGAAAAGTGTGGGGCGAGTTACGCCCCGACAGGGGAGAGTAGAGAAGGTAAGGCTTTCGGGACGGAAAGGAGAGAGGGAGGATCGTGAGCTAGGTAAGGCGTCCCGACCTAGGCCTTGGGAGGAAAGGGGGCGGGGGGGGGCAGCGGTATAAAGGTACACCTGAAACTGGCTGGGAGTTTATTCTAAGGTCCGGGTCGGAAGTGCTCACACCTGGAGTCTGGCGCGGGTGGGTGGAGGGTGGAGCCCCACCCAGACAAAGGCAGGCCCGCCACCGGCCCAACCCCACCACAGCTCGACTTCCTCCTCCCAGCGCGGGCGGCCTGCCCTTCTCGAGCGCCAAATCCCCTCAGCTAGCTCCGCCCCGCCAGTAGAGGAGGGCGGGTGGGGGCGTGGCCCATCCACTCCCTCGTCTGCGCTCAGTCGGCGTCCGCGTCAGCCGGAGCCCGACGCGTTGACGCGGCACGTCGACGTATGTGACGCGCAGGCCCGGGCCGCTCCTCCTTCCTTGAGTGAGTGCCGGCCCGGTCTGGGCGGGGGAGAAGAGGGCGGGCGGGGGAGGGAGAGGCGACCCGGGAGTCGTAGTGGGCCGCGGGCCGGACCGGGTCCCGGGGCGGCGGGAGCCAGGGCCGGGCCGAAGGGCTTGGCGGGCCGTTAGAGGGCCACGGCGGCTGTCGGGTCTCCTCCCTTGCCGGACTTGAGCGCCCCGGAGCCCGGAGCCTCCGGCGCTGTGCCCACCCCGCTCCAGCTCGCGTCTCCCGACTCCAATTAGGTCAGGCTCGGAGTTCCGCGGCCGCGGCTCCGGCCCCCAACGCGCGGCGGCCGCCCGGTTCGCCTTTCTTTCTTCCCTCGCCTTCCTCTCCTCTTGTCTCACCCTCCCCCCTTCTTTTCGCGTTGCTGGGGTTTTGTTTTTTGTTGTTTTATGCTTTAGGGGTTTTGTTCCTCAGCCCGAGCTCATGGGTGTACATTATCATGCTCCTCTTTTGTAGAACAACCCGATGGCCATGGAGGCCGAAGAGACGATGGAATGCCTTCAGGAGTTCCCTGAACATCATAAAATGATCCTGGACCGATTGAATGAACAGCGAGAGCAGGACCGGTTTACTGACATCACCCTGATTGTCGACGGTGGGTAGCGTGGTGGGCCGAGGAGCGAATTTGTGGCTTCAGATCTTCTCTCCCCTTCCCCCATCCGCCTTTTTTATCCATCTTCTGTGGACTCCCTATCGAAAGTCTGCGGACGGTGTGCTCTGGAACCCGAGGACACTTATCAGTGTCCCTTCACGTAGACCATGCTGCAGAAGGATAGTCACGCTTTCAACATAATCATGGCATTTTAAGTTCTTGCAGCCTTTTCAAGTGTTCGCATTGTACACTTGAATGCAAGGTGGCGGGGATAGGGAGGATGTCTCTAAATGTTTGGTTAGTAGACTTCTGCTGCTAAGCTGCTTTGAGCAGTCTTTCACAGGAGTCATTTGGGAAGTGTTCTTTCTAGTTTCCCAAATGGTCTTGGAGGGAAAATGTGAGAGATTCCTTTGCAGCACTGGTACCCCCTTTGGTAACCCCCAAAATATAATGCGGTCTTTACCAGTCTTAGGAGTAGTCATTATAATGGATGCAAACCCAGCTTGGGTATCTTTTGTTTAGTGAAAATAGACTTCTTGAGGCAAGCTATACTTTATTATAGCCTACAGCTGGTCTGCTGTAGGTTGAGTTTCCAAATATTAGGCATACTAAAATGTTTTCCATAGCAAACACATCCAGCTTGGTGCTTATTCTGTGGCTTTTTCTTCTCTTTTCAAATGACGTATAACCTTTTGGGTTGTGTTTATATTTAGCAGTTTCAACTGAATAGGATATGCCTTTGACTTAAGTGGTACCTCCTGAAATGTTGTAAGGTGGCCTTTATAGAGCTGACTTAATAAGGCCCTTGAGGTAAAGATCCTGCTTCATGTCAAATTGAGATTTAAATTTGTCAAGATAGCTGTCCAGAATATAGTTTTATAATTATATTACGAAAGACCTATTTTACTTTAATTTCTTAACTTGTTTTATAGTTTTATATTTGATTTTTGTGAATATGATGATTTTATTTTGTTTTTTCTCTAGGACACCATTTTAAGGCCCACAAGGCTGTTTTGGCTGCTTGCAGCAAGTTCTTTTACAAATTCTTTCAGGAGTTTACTCAGGAACCTTTGGTGGAGATAGAAGGTAAATGCTTGTTTTAAATACAATATTTAGCAAGCATTGTAATTTGATGAAGAAGCTTTAGGCAGTTAATTTAGCAAGGTACCATGGGAAACAGGCATCAATGGTTTCTATTCGGTGACTGGATAAATTGTTCTTTTGACACCTGAGAATTCTTACTTTTAGTAACGTGCTTCGTAAAATGATCTTCCAGGAAAAACTCTTACGTTAAATGGTTCGTCTCTTAAAGGAGTCTTTTTCATTGCTAATACCAGTGATCACTGTCTTTTGAAAACATGTATTAAAAGTGAATTTCCATCTTATTTAGTGGGCTTATGTTTCAGACTGGTCCAGATGCTGCAGGCCTCTGTATAGCAGCATGACACGCACAGTGTGAAATGGGCTGTCATAATATGGAAAAAGCTAGGAAAGATTAACTGAAGTAGCATTCAGAAGAAGTTCTAGTGGCTGTAGAAAGTCTAGGATGGAGGGGGGTCATCTACTAGATACTGTCTTAAAATAGAAATTTTTATACTTGTTTGACTTTTTGTAATAATAGCCCACCAAGTGCCAGGTATTATGCTGTGTAGTTTGTGTGCATTTTCTGAGGTTCACAGCAGTGCTTTGAAGTAAGTGGTTTTACTTCCAATTTACGTATCAGGGAGCAGGCTCTAAAAGGTTACTTGTCTGAGGTTGCCCAGCTAGCAAGGGATTCAGTTTATTCTATTAATTCTGCTGCTACGATACCTAGCCCTCTACCCCTCAATCCAAAACTGTGGGAAATAAATCAGCTTACCTACATAAATACAGGGTTCTTGAGTTTGGGTTTTGTATCTCTCAGTGTGTATATATTCTCTGTTATGAATGGGTTGCCTAGAAACAGTATTCCCTTGGAAAAATTTGGTGTCTAGGGGAGTAAAGAAAACATAGAGTTAAGAGTATTCTCTTATTTTGATAGTTCCAGCTTACCTAGCATTCTGGCTGATATCCATAGATAGATTATCTTTGATTATCTGTGATGGACAGAGCACAGGCATGATGGAAATCCTCAAAGCTTACTAAAGTGAGAATCCATCAGCCTAGATGGTATTTCTGTTACAAGCCAGTTTTGTGCATTTATTCACCTGAGGTACTGAGACCCCAGGCAGGTTACTTTATCTCAATTGCATATTTGCCTCTTCATCTGAAAAGTGGGTTAATAGGCTTGTACTGTTGTGCTAATGATTAATTGAAATGGCATCTGCAGAGTGCCTGGCGTAGTGTTTGGTGCACTGTCAAAGCTTAATAGATTGGGGTTGTTTATCAGATTTAATACCTATTATAATATACCATGCCAGACCCAGGAAATGAGAAATTGATTAATAAGACAGCCCTTAGAGAATTTGCAAATTTAATCATGGATAAGCAACAGTTAAGGAGTGCAAAAAATGTTGCAGAGAATTTTGTTGCAGAATGGTGTCACTAAGGAGGGAGGATGAGTGGTTTAGTTTACTTTAGAGAGAAGGAGGATTTCAAAGATGAGTCAACTTCTGGGCAGAATCTTAAGTTAAAAAATAAGTGGCCCAGGCTAGAATATGCATTGCTGGTGGAGTGTGGAGTACTGACCTACCTGGAGAAGTAGGGTCTTTTCTTCTGAAGGCTAATCACCTTGGGATTATCTCTTGTACTTCTGATGTGCTCTGTCCATTATAGTACAGGACACACAACTTTCGGTATTTAAACTGTAGAAGGTAAGAAAGAAAAATGTAAAAACATTCTTTCTGTTTTTGTTATTTGCCAGATTAAGGTTTAAAGAATCAATTTGGCTCAAATTGATTGTCTTCTTAAGCCCTTAACTTTGGAATTGCTGTACTATCTGGCTAGGTCACCTGGTTGTAGAGAAAGCCCTGGGCATGCATTTAGAAAACCTGACTTGTATTCCCAGCTTTACTGTTTGTCAATTGTGTAACATTGGACATCTTAGCTTCCTTTTTTCTCTTTTAATCTGCAGAAAATGTCAAGTAATTTTGGATTATGTCATGGGCATTATTTTTTTCCTTTTTTTTTTTGGTCTGTGTCAGGTTGTTGAGGCATGTGGGATCTTTCGTTACGGTGCAAGGTTTCTTTGTTGCGTGTTTGGGCTTCTCTAGTTGTGGCGTGTGGGTTTTTCTCTCTCTAGTTGTGGCACATGGGCTCTGTAGCTTGCGGCACGTGGGCTTAGTTGCCCCGCAGCATGTGGGATCTTAGTTCCCCAACCAGGGATCGAACCTGCATCCCCTGCATTGGAAGGTGGATTCTTTACCACTGGACCACCAGGGAAGTCCCTGTCACGGGCATTTTGAATATTATGTTTTGACCCTCTGTGTGCTGTTAGAATCATCTGGAGAATGCTTTTGGTTTTTGTTGTTGTTTTGATTTTGTTTTGTTTTAGCAGACAATCAACCTGATTAGGTTCAGACTGCCTTGTGTGGACTGTGGATCCAATTCCAATTTAGTTTTCAAAACTTTTGTTGTTTTGTTCAGGTCCCAGGTGTGCCGACCTGGGTGGTAGTCCACACCACAGTGTAATTCTCAAAGCCTTTGCTGTGCTGCCTCACGTCATTTTTGCACACGTGCAGCTGGGTGGTGAGCTCAAGACTACATACACAGATTTAAAGGACCTCTCTCCAGCTCCCTTCTGATGGCCTCTGTACTTAGCTCCCCTGAGCTCCCTTTCCTGGTCCTTTGGCTGGAAGACTAGGAGGTTAACCTTCCTGTGCTGTTGTACATTTTCTGCAGTGGAATCCATTTCCTGGATAATAACATGGTGAGAGAAGAAAATAACAAGAATTCTCTCCATGCTCTTCAGATGATAATCTCTTTCCTAGTTCTCAGCCAGAGAGAACTTTCTCTTAGGGCTGAGTTGCCTGCTTGGTGGCAACTAGCCATAGATGTGCAGCGTCAGACTGGGGCTTGTCTTGAGGGAGGGCTGAGAGAGAAATAAAAACCAGCTATTTTTCCCCACCCCCACACACTCTCCATCCCCTTTGCTGGTTCTCTAGCCGGAAAGAGTTTCTCCTGGAGCTTTTTCTGTCTGCACCTGCTACCCAGTTACCGGAGTTGGGCTGTCCTCAAGCTGGGTTATGTGGCAGGAAAAATATAAAACGAGGAAACTTACTGCTGTTCTTTGAGTTTTGATTTCTCTCCCCAGTCTCTTTGCTTCTGTTTTTTCTTCGGAGTCCTTGTATATTAGCTTTATGTATTCTTTTCAGAATTTTTAGTTATAATCAATGGACAAGATAGGGTGGCGTATACATTCTTCATCTTAGCTAGAACTAGAACTCCCATCTGTAAAATAGGGATGGTTCTTGTCTTTAGCCGCTCACTAGAAACACCAGGGGAGCTTTTGCAAGTACTAATACCCAGGCTTTTTCTCCAGATCAATTAAATCGGTCTTTGAGGGGTGAGATCCAAGCATCTGTATTTAAAAGTTCTCTAGGTCCTTGTTATCCAAGGTGTGGTCTGAGGATCAGTAATGCGTGGGCATCACCTGTGAGCTTGTTAGAACTGTAGACTCTCAGGCTCCACCCTAGACCTACTGAATCAGAACAGAATCCTCAGATGATTCCTTTGTACAGCAAAGTTAGGGCAGCACTGCCCTAAGACAAGTCCAGTATGCAGCCAGTGTTGAGAACCACTGCCTTATAGGGTTTTGTAAAAGCAAATGTATGTAAAGAGAATTTAAATTGAAATATGCTCTATGAGTATAAACTGTCATTAGATGCAAGCTGAGCCAGCTCTCTCCCTGTTTTCTGGGTCCCTGGTGAAGTAAGTTATCTTTGATTAGGACTGCAGGTTCACCTTTGATTTAAGTCAAAATTGTTGTCCTTGAAGCCAGTTGCATCCCACCTCAGCTTTGTGACTTGGATTCACACCATATAAAATCTTCAGCAGACATTCACTCCCTTGTTCAGAACACAACAGCCTTCTCCTAACCCGAGCCTCCAATTTTCCAAATCCATTCTTTACTTCTCCTGAAATCACAGATCCATAAGCACCTAGTTTCTCTCAAACAGCAACTCTACCATCACTTCCAAAATCTTAGCCCCTAATATCAAGGACAAAACATCCAAGCACATATTCATACACCCTATTTGAGTAGGAGTTTTCCACCAGTTGAGGAATTCTATAAGACTAGAGAAATTCCAGAATGCCCACCCCCCACTTTTGCCTCTTCCTAAGGGGAAAAATGACTCAGGTCAAGGTGTTTATATTAACATTTTTCTTAGATACTTCCTGAGAAAAATTGTATATTATGAAAGGAGTAAGGAATTGAGAAAATGGGCTGAAATTTGAAAGTTACTAAACTAGTCCTAATAGAGTATAAAATATTTTTGCAGCTGTACATCATCTACCAACCCTTCACTTACCTGGGCAGGTGTTATAAGTTTGGTTCCCGTTAGCTAATTAAGTCAGTGGCTTATTCCTAGGACCAGTGTTGGACTGGCCACATAAGAAGCACTTAGGGTGGGCTTCCCTGGTGGCTCAGCGGTTAAGAATCCGCCTGCCAATGCAGGGGACAAGGGATTGATCCCTGATCTGGGAAGATCCCCAATGCCGCGGAGCAACTAAGCCTGTGCGCTACAACTACTGAGCCTGCGCTCTAGAGCCTGCGAGCCACAACTACTGAGCCCGTGCGCCTAGAGCTTGTGCTC
The DNA here is from genome assembly GCF_008692025.1 of Phocoena sinus. NCBI lineage: Eukaryota > Metazoa > Chordata > Mammalia > Artiodactyla > Phocoenidae > Phocoena > Phocoena sinus. Next base: position 137,903,925 of record NC_045765.1, on the reverse strand, counting down.
TGCAACAAGAGAAGCCACTGCAGTGAGAAGCCCGTGCACTGCCACGGAGAGTAGCCCCCGCCCGCCGCAATTAGAGAAAGCCTGTGCACAGCAATGAAGACCCAGCGCAGCCAAAAATAAAACAAACAAATAAATAAATTTATTTTAAAAAAGAAGCACCCAGGGTGCTTATAAAAAGGAGTTCCCTATCCCAGTTTTGATTCTGGAGATCAGGGACCCATGCTTAAGTCTACAGGTGATTCTGATTAACCAAGATTGGGAACTAAGTCCACAAATTCTTGGAGGCCAGTTGCTTCTTGAAATTAGTAATTTTTAGAATTTTCTATGGTAATCCACTGTGTGTATTACATAATACTCCCATTGGGGTCTGGGGCAATATCCTATAAGCAAATAATAATCCAGTGTATTATTAATAAGCAGCATAGCTTATTAATATTTACTCTAAGTGGGATAAAAATTATAAATAGCCTCATGTCAGTTCAGATCAAATTTTGCTGCCAAATTTATGGGAAAACTTCTGGTTTTAAGAGATTTGGCGGACTTTGGAAATATGAGTGAAAGATTGCAGTCTTGTAGTGAATGAGACATGGGTATTCAGACGCTTCCAAGCAGGAATGTTTCCTACCATCATCCTATTTAAAAATCTTTATCATGGACTTTGGAGTCAGGCCATCTGGGTTTGCTTCTAGTATTATCACTTAATAACTATGTGACTTTCGCAAGTTACTTCTCTGTGCCTCAATTTCCTCATCTGTAAAATGGGGATTATAATAGTACTTCATAGGGTTGTCAGGAGGATTAAGTCAGTTGATGATTTGTAAAGTGTTTAGAGTCCTGCCTGATATGTATAGTAGGCATACATATGTGTGTTTGATTAAAAATCAAAATCTCATTCTGCTTCAGGAAAAATTTACACATTGTTCTTAGGAAAGATTTCTGTTGCCCTCTTAAATATTTGGTCAAAACACCTTAAAAAAAAAAAACAGCAAAATCTAGTTGTCTGTTTCTCAGGCTACTCTCATATAATAAACAACATGGTTAAAAGACAACCAGGAGGGGCTTCCCTGGTGGCGCAGTGGTTGTGAGTCCGCCTGCCGATTCAGGGGACATGGGTTCGTGCCCTGGTCTGGGAAGATCCCACATGCCGCGGAGCGGCTGGGCCCGTGAGCCATGGCCGCTGAACCTGAGCATCCGGAGCCTGTGCTCCGCAACGGGAGAGGCCACAGCAGTGAGAGGCCCGCGTACTGCAAAAAACTAAATAAATAAGACAACCAGGAGAAAAAAGATTAGGGGACCCAATAAATTAGCCATTAATGAATCCAGTCATTTTTAGTTTGCTTATTTGGTAGCATGTAACTTGGTCATATTACATTATATTTTATGGTGCTTCTCAATATTCAGATTGTTTTCAGGCATTTTGAAGATGAGTTTTCTGAGGCTCAGAGGTTCTGACTTGCCCCAGATTGCACAAGTCATGGAGAGACTGAACTGAAACTTGAAAGTTGGCTTCCTGAACGATATTTTTTCCTAACACATATAGAAGATGGTGGATATTCCACCAGTATTCTTACTGTTGTCCTGAAGGCCACATTCAGGTGTATAAAGTACATGGGAAGAACATAAAAATATTTTTTCTTTTCCTATTTTTTTTTCTTTTTTGGCCACCCAGGGCGGCTTGTGGAATCTTAGTTCCCCAACCAGGGATTGAACCAGCGCCCTTGGCAGTGAAAGCGTGGGGTCCTAACCACTGGACTGCCAGGAAATTCCTGTTTTGTATTTGTAATTGTGCATATTGTGTGCAGCTTGATCTTGGCCATTTTTTTAGCATAAAAAAATCTATAAAAACAAGTTTTCTCTTTGTTCCTGTCAATAGCTTTTCATAGCCTTGCATTAGCACACTGAAACAATATTATATAGCATTGAAGAGCACAAAGAAGTAGAGTATCATTTTGGGCCAAAATTTAAACAAACTTGCAAAGAAAGCTTGGAATTGTGGAAGCTTAATTCTGAAAGTGACTTTGGCCTTTATCCATTTATACCTACTTTGTGTGCCTGCATTTTAGGAAGCATTGTGTTAGATACTGTGAGGTGGGTGTAGAGGCAAATTTCCGTAAAGTAGCTTACAGTCAAGAGTTGTCCATGAATTTTAACTATAAGACCAGGTACAGAGTTCAGCCTGAGGGAACTATTAAAGAGGTTCATTAAAGATGTGACATTAAGGGCTTCCCTGGTGGCGCAGTGGTTGAGAGTCCGCCTGCCGATGCAGGGGACGCGGGTTCGTGCGCTGGTCCGGGAGGATCCCACATGCCGCGGAGCGGCTGGGCCCGTGAGCCATGGCCGCTGAGCCTGCGCGTCCGGAGCCTGTGCTCCGCAACGGGAGAGGCCACAGCAGTGAGAGGCCCGCGTACCACAAAAAAAAAAAAAAAAAAAGATGTGACATTAAAATTGGTCCTTCAAGGGTGGTAGGATTTGTCGAGGTAAGGTGATAAAGCATTCAGGATGGAGGGTGTTAAGGAAGGCAAGGAAATTCTTAGAAAGTGAAGGGTTTGTTTGAGGATCAGTATATAGTGTAGGTTTGACATAGTTTAAAATTTGGAAGGAAAAATAGTGGTAAGTAGAAAAATAATGTGAAGGACCTTGAAATAAAGGCAGAATGGTACTGAACTTTATTTGCTAAGCTTTTGAAAGCTATTGATGATTTTGGAGCTGAGTTGACACAGAGCTCCCTGGCAGGCAACATAGCATGTCTGATGTAATAGCCCATTCGTGTATTTGAGTGATAGATTTTACTGTTCTGTAAGAGCCTTAGGAAGTCTTTGGGAAAGATCTTAAAGTAGTTTGCTAGTTAGTGCTGAACTTGGCTACAAAATTATTATACTGTAAATGAGAATTCTGCCAGGAAATTATCTTCCAAAGTGACAAATACTAATCATTTTCCAAACACTGGGCTTCTATTTTTTTCTTTACTAAATGTTACAAGATTTGAATCAATGTGAGTACATGTTAATGCATGTCTTTTTTTTTTTTATAGGTGTTAGTAAAATGGCCTTTCGTCATTTGATTGAGTTCACATATACAGCAAAATTAATGATACAAGGAGAAGAAGAAGCCAACGATGTATGGAAAGCAGCAGAGTTTCTACAAATGCTAGAAGCTATCAAAGCCCTTGAAGTCAGGTAATTACTTATTTCCTTAATGGGGAACAAATAGTTATATTCAGTCATGTCCACCCTGACTGTTAGTCAAGAATTTATTATGTCATGTCATAAGGGACTGATTTCCTTAGTGAGGCAGAGATAGTTATATTCAGTCATGTTCACCCTGTTAGTCAAGAATGTATTGTATGTATCATGCTGTAAAGAACTGATGTTTTGGGCTTCCCTGGTGGCGCAGTGGTTGAGAGTCTGCCTGCCGATGCAGGGGACTCGGGTTCGTGCCCTGCTTCGGGAAGATCCCACATGCCATGGAGCGGCTGGGCCCGTGAGCCATGGCCGCTGAGCCTGGCGTGCGGAGCCTGTGCTCCGCAGCAGGAGAGGCCACAACAGTGAGAGGCCCGCATAACGCAAAAAAAAAAAAAAAAAAAAAAAAAAAAGAACTGATGTTTTGAAATTAAGAATATGTATTTAAGGATCTATAAAGTTCTACTGGTTATGATCTTCACGCTTGATTTCTTGTCCTTATGTAAAAACTGTGCTAATATTAACTCAAGTAGCATCTTTTGTTTCTAATAAAATAAGGAGGACTAGGCATCTTTTTAGGAGTTCTCTGGGTTCCTATAAACTATTCTGTGGATTCAGGTTGTTAATTGTACCAAGACTTACTCTAAAAGCGGTTTGGCTTACAAAGATTAATATGGTACTGTTTAAAAATAAGTGAGGAGGGGCTTCCCTGGTGGCACAGTGGTTGGGGGTCCGCTTGCCGATGCAGGGGACACGGGTTCGTGCCCCGGTCCGGGAAGATCCCACATGCCACGGAGTGGCTGGGCCCGTGAGCCATGGCCGCTGAGCCTGCGCGTCCGGAGCCTGTGCTCCACAATGGGAGAGGCCACAGCAGTGAGAGGCCTGTGTACTGCCAAAAAAAAAAAGTGAGGAAATCGGTGAAGATATAAGAAATAGGCCAGGTGGAAGTGATAATCAGTGAAGTTAGAAATGTGATGGCAAAAATGCATGCTGTTTAAGTCTGTACACTTGCTAGATGAGCTGAGTCTAGCTCTGAGTTCTGAAGTACCTAGCGAAAAGAAAAAGGGGAAAAAAACACCTCAGTTACATTATTTATAATAAGATGAGAACAAATCAATTGCTTAGGAGCCATTCTTGGTATTAAAACACACAGTTTCTCATAGGAAGTTATTAGGAAAACATTAAGTGATATAATGAATAAAGACCTCAGCATCTTACATAATGAATAGTGGCATGGTAGTGTCTAAGAACAAGAGCTCTGGAGTCAGACTGCCTCGGTCTGCTATCAGCTACTCAGTTTCCTTATCTGTCAAATGGGGATAAAAATGGTACTTTCTACATAGGATTATTTGTGAGGGTTGAATGAATGAATGTGAAGTGGTTAGCATGGAGTCTGGCATGGGGGTTGTTATTATCTCCTGGCTTTGTTTCTTGTGACCCTCAATATAGGTCATTGGTATACACTAATGTGCAGTTTGGTAAAATCAGTTTCACATGGGACAGAATGATCTAGTCTGACTCACTGATGTGGTTCAGTCAAAAGATATAACTTAGAATAACTAAGAAATAATTGAACTGTAGTCATCCAAAAATACTATTTCTCCTAATGAGCTTTTAATTAGTTTGGTGACAGAGTTCAAGATTAGACTCTTCTGACAAGAGCATGGTGTGTATATTTTCTCTGATGACTAGTGCTTGGCACATAGTAGGTGTCCAGTAAACATTTATGAATGGATGAACGGGTGCATGCCCATTAAAACCAAGCCAGTATTCTCCTGCAAAGAGAGCTAAGACACGGATAGCAAAATAGAGGTGTGTTGAGGATATATACCTGATTAGGTCATACCTTCTCAATGTGGAGGTAGACTAGGGGAATATATATGCATGGGGCAACATCAGATTTGTGGTTAAATCCTGTATGAGAACTTTTTGGAAACATGTTCTGTGTGGTCCCTTTGCTGCTCATGGTAGCGAGTAGCATCTTACTACAGGGAAAGTCCTGAGTAACAGAACATAGGAATATATTCTGTGACAATGGCCCAGGTTGGATTTGGTAGGCATTTAATTGAGTTCATGTGTCTAGTCATTGGGTAAGAACAGCTGGATACAGCTGTTTTACTATGCCTATTTAGAACCTTTTAGAAAGTTTATTATTATAAGACTGGGATCCTTATAATAATTATAACCGTCAGCGCTTTACAATATAAATATAGTAGTATGTTGAATTGTTTCATGAACCAGTTAGGCATGCAGTATACTCTGAAGAATTCTTCAGAAAGATAGCAGTATTACATATTGGCTGTTTATAATTGGCTGTGTATAATGTTATACAATTTAGGAATAAAAATTACATAATGTAGTTGTGTTTAAATCAACTGGTGAAGGCAACTCTATATTGAGTAGACTATTGTATAACTGTTTTGCAGGTATGGAAGGTGAATAAGGCTCTTCTCACATTTGCAATATGCAAATATTTTTGGAATATAGTGTACACTTTTTGAATGGCACTGAAAAAAAATACTAGGACCTTATTTTGCTGAAATTGCATCATTGTTTATTTAAAACTATAGGAGAAGGTTCCTGTTATTTGTTAGGAAGAAGCATTTGCCTTACAGATTTTTTCCTCCCCAGCCTTTTAAGATGTAATTTACATATAATACAATTCACCCATCTTAATGTAGAGTTTGAATTTTGTTAATTGTACACAGTAGTGTAACCACCACCACAATCAGGACATAAAAACATTCCCATCACCCTAAGTTTTCTTATGACCCTGCAGTCGACCCTGATCCCCAGCCCCAGGCAACCAGTGATCTGATTTTTATCACTGTGGCTTTATCTTATTTAGAATGTCATATAAATGGATTCCTAAGGCGTGTAGTCTTTTGTCTTTGACTTCTTCACTTAGCGTCATGTTTTAGAGGTTTGTCCATGTTGTTGTGGGTTCCTTTTTATTGCCGATTATTATTCCATTGTATGGATATACCATCTGTTACGGACATTTAGGTTGTTTCCAGTTTTTGACTATTACAAATAAAGTGGCTATGAATGTTTGTGTGTAGGTCTTTGGACATATGGTTTTATTTCTCTCAGTAAATACCTAGTATTGGAATAGCTGGGTTGTATGGTAGATGTATTTAATTTTTTTTTTAAGAAACTGCCAAACTGTTTTCCAAAGTGATACATTCCAACTTGCAGTGTATGAGAGTTGCAACTGCTCCACAGCCTTGCTAATACTTGGTATGATCATACTTTTTCATTTTAGCCAAGTTGGTAGGTATATAGTGGTTTTAATTTGCATTTCCCTAATGATTAATGATGTTGAGCATTTTTTCATGTGTTTTTTTGCCATCTGTTTATCTTTTTTGGTGAAGTATCTTTTGCCCATTTTTAAAATTGGGATATTGTCAAGAACTGACAGGTGGAAGACTTTATCCTATTTGCAAGCTAATAAGTTGGCCTGCCACATTTTTATGGATGCTGGCAGAAAACATGAAACTCATGAGTCAGAAAGGACTTTATTTCTCTCACAGCATATGGAGCAGCATGAGTTTCATGTTCATATCAACATGAAGCTCAAGCTGCTCCCCCGCCCCGCCCTGAGTCCAGTGGGGAATGATGCAGTGGCCTTGGTGTGTACCGTGCTCACAGGGTTTACATCACAGTTGAGGAACTCTGGGCTTTAGGAAACCCAAATCTTTTATAATGAGCTGTAAGCAAACCTGCCCAGCTTTTGCCCCAGAGGGGCTGTTATCTTTATTATTCTGTATAATAAATGAACCTGCCCTCTACTCTGGTGGAAGACAGGCTCTATTTTCTAAGGCAATTTGCTGTACAGACAACCTTGAAAAGATAGAACAAAAGACTGCCAGTGTGTTTGTGTATAAGATATGCAGAAACATGAGGGATCCATGGAGCGTTTTCTTCTACACTGTTTTAGCTTCTGGTGAATTTTCCCATGAGCACACTACTCCGTGACCACTCTGATTAATGTGACAAATAGGGGACTGGGACCTAATCCATTCAGTTTTTCTTACACTGGATTTAATTAAGACAACTATCAGCAGCACTCCAAGTAGCAGGATGTGGCCACCCTGCAGTGCTAAGCTTAAGCGTGCACCTACCCCTGCTAAGGTTCTGCACGCAACCAACTGAACAAATCCCTAGACAGCCAGGTGGCTTTCTCCTTTAGTTTGTGTATTGACTTTTCCACTTAGCCCTAAACATTAATCTAAGTATAGCAAGATGTTTTAGCAATTGCACAGTCTGAGCATTGGTCCACAGGGGGGACATCTAGGGCAAGTCTAGCCTCCGTAATAACACTGGCCAGTGATTTGAGGCTGACATGAATACCTTCCAGAGCCCAAGTAGTGTCATTGATCACATTGTCTTGAGTCAGGCACAAATTTTGTACCACCTTTTTTTTTGCACGATATGCGGGCCTCTCACTGTTGTGGCCTCTCCCGTTGCGGAGCACAGGCTCCGGACGCGCAGGCTCAGCGGCCATGGCTCACGGGCCTAGCCACTCCGCAGCATGTGGGATCTTCCTGGACCGGGACACGAACCCGTGTCCCCTGCATTGGCAGGCGGACTCTCAAGTCCCCACCTTTTTATTTGGATGACTCCCATTGTAGAGAAAACTGCCCGTAGGGCTTGCATAAATAAGTCAGTTATTCCTCCAGGACACTCCCCCAAGTAACCAAGGGTAGCCTCACTTTTGGCCACCCAGGCGGCATGTGGGATCTTAGCTCCCCGACCAGGGATTGAACCCACGCCCCCTGCATTGGAAGTGCAGAGTCTTAACCACTGGACTGCCAGGGAAGTCCCAAGGGTAGCCTCATTTTGGAGAGACCTCCATGGTCATCTGAGAACTAAAGTGATCTACCAGTGGTGTTTCCCTAAACACTGGATGGTCCCTTCTTCCCACCTCAGAGTTGCAAGGCATACTTTTGGGAGGGAAGGAAGTTAGTACCTGGCTTCCATACAGGAAGTATAGTTGTTTGTGCCCCCAAAGGGGGACCTTCATCAGTCAGGGGCACAGGTTGACATTGTCACCAACGTTGTCTCCCTCTTTCTCAGCTCAGAATGATTGGGTCTAGGCCTTGTTTTTGGACTGAATGTCTGAGGGCAGCCAGTTTGGTCTGTTCTGTTTATCCTGAGCACCTGGATGCCAGCTGAATGGCAGTCAGCCACCTCGCGAACTGAGCCTCAGCTTTGGGAATGGTAGTGGGCCAACATCTCTTGTTTTGCATGGAGCATGCAGGATGCTTGGCCATCCCCCTGCTGTTTGCAAAATAGTTCTCGGTAAAGTTAAGGGAGATTGGTGATCCAGTTGTCAGAGCCCTCTGGCGTGGGATGGCAGATCCAGCACGTTGCAACAGTTGGGGAGAGCTGCATGAGAGCCTCTTCCTACCTGAGGAAGGCTCTAAGAGTGGTTCTGAAGAACAAAGATTTTTAATGTCCCTTCTTCCCCCATACCTCCTGGAGTCTAAGAGGTTTCTCTCCAGGTTCCAGGGTGGTGGTTCTCCCTCCACCTCCACAAAATCAGTGTATCCCATTCTAGTAGCTGTAACTCAATCCCTTTTCCAGTCATCTCCTCCCCTTACCCGGACCTTTCATCTGGAATGGTCAGGGACAAGAATATTTTATAAAACTTAAGAGACCCATTATGTCTCCCACTTTGGCTCACAAGGGCCAATCTGATTGTACTTGGCAAGCAGTATATTCAACCAAGTGGTCTTTATTCTTAGGATCTAAGATGATGTCCATTCAGTAAGAGAATCCAGATGGCTGAACTTGAACTAGGTTTGAATCTGCTAGGCCCACTTTTGACCAGGCTGTCCCAGGGTTGCCATTAGGCAGAAGGAAAAAGATCGTGTCTGAGAATGGTCGGGACAGATCCTGAACTTCCATTTAGGTTTATGTAACTTCACACCCCATTAGGCTTGATCATTACCCAGGAGGCAGCTAAAAACAGATGATCCTTTTCCGGGTAGAGCTCAGTTTGATGACCAAACTGCCTTACTAGGACTTTTGGACAAGGAGGAAGTGAGGGAAGTAGAGTCTGAAATCTTTTTGAGTCAGTAATTGATGAAACTATTGTAATTCTCTACAATATCAATATCTGTGGATGGCAGGGAGCTTGGAAGTTTTAACAATACCTTGACTAACAGCCAATTGAATAGCTTTTGGTGCATCATTATCAGACTGCAGATGGTCCGGAAAGCTAAACATATGACACAGCTTAGTTTCAAGAGCCATCTGGTGTGGCCAGAACCAACTGCTCAGACTGGAACAGCAACAGTGTAACCTGAAAAAGTGTCAGTAGTTGTGAGGCATCAGGGATAGCCCTGAGATGGGGTGAAAGGTCTAGTGTAGTTAGTCTGCCAGGTACAGTTGGACACAATGCCCTGTATGATTTGGCCTCATTCACCATGAAACAAACAGGCCAACTTTGGCAGGTGTCACAAGTCTGACATGCGGTAGCAACTTCTCCATCAGAAGCATAGGGTCTTTGACTTTCTGCTCAGTCTCTGATGCTGGATGTGTCACCATGTTCAGAATAATGTTGGGCCTAGGTGGCAGTGATGGAAGTCTGGGCAGTGTAGGTTGATAAGCAACTTGATTCCAGTTGGTATCAGAGAACAGGCTTTTACCATGAGCGTCTAATCAGTTATCCAGAGAGTTGAATCAATAGCTGCTCTTCGTTTCCACGGTTGTGGAAAGATGGGTGTCTAATCTGCCAAGACTTGCAGGTCTCCCAGACAGCTTGGCCATTGCAACAGCCCAAGAGTCAGTAAAAATACAGCAAGGCTCATAGTGGAGAGTGTCATCCAGAGCGACAAAGACAGCCTTGAGTTCTGCCTTCTGAGCAGAGCAGCCATGTCCACTCTTGGTTTTGCAAAGTTGGTGCTAAGGCGGAGCATCCGCAGCAGCCCAGTGAGTACCATCAGCCTTCAGCTTAGCCAAACCATCAGTGAATCAAAGACCCCATCGATCTGGTGGCTTTCTTTGGGCAGCAGCGTGGGGGAGCTACCACTTTCTCATGTAAAGCCGAGAGACCAGCTGCTTTCTTGACTGTCACTGTTTCTTTATGACCAGTGAGACTTGTTGGGCACATCTTACCTTGCTAGTCATGAAATCTTAGTTAACACACTCCCAAACGGCAGTATCAGGCTAGAGAGCCTCAAAGTTTCCATGGATCAGGCTTCACTTTTAACAAGAGTCCAATAGCAAGCTAATCCTTTCTTGTCAAAGGGAGTGTACCTTGTAGCCATGTCAGGGAATTGGCAAGTCCAAAATCCAGGGAATACCTTGGGGTGGAGACCACCTCCCTTTGCCAGAAGCTCTAATCTGCAAAAAGCGTCAGTCTCAGAGACTTAACAGCTCAAAGAGGTTGTTAGGGTTTTGGGGCCCGAAGGTAGAGACTGTGCCACAGCTTGATGGAAACTTCCAATTCAGCCTGTTGTTTGGAGCCCCACTTAAAAGATGCTGTTTTGCATATTGACTGATATAATGAAGAAAGTAGAATGCACAGGTGAGGCACATATTGTCTCTAGTACCTAAAAAGTCCAGTAAGATGCTGGGTTTCATTTTTGGTGGGAAGAGGGAGGAGGTGAAAAAACAGGTTTTCTTTTACTGCTGCAGGGGATTGAGTGTTGTGAATCTGCCTGTCTAGTCCCAAGAAACTTTACCTGGTGAGCAGTCCTCTGAATTTTGTTGGGATTTATCAGCAACCTCTGCTGCTAGAGGTGTCAAAACACTATGTCAGGGCCTTTGAGACTGAGACTTCTGGCTTGCCAGTCAGTAGGATATCAACAGTATAGTACAAATTTTAGATATCAAAAGATAAGACACTTGTGCTAAATCCTGACCCAGCTACTGGTGGCTAACATTAGGGGAGTTTGTTCCAGTAGCTCTTCTCTACATCTGGCTCTTCTCAATTGGGATGTTCCATCTCTGGTATTTACGGGATGAGAAGTGGTAAATGCACATGCCATACCAATCCCTGCTGTGCATTCAGATGTCAAAGCAACAACAGTATGTAGAATCAGGCCCACCCACAGGGTCAGGACAGCCTCCCTTTCCTGCTGTGAACCTTGCCCAGGCCCCATCAGTTGAATGTAAGCGCCTCCTCTCTGTGGAACCAGGTGGGATGGTGAGTTGGACACCTGCTGGATAAAACAGAGCCACGGAAGTTTGAGCCTCTCCCATTCTTGAGTTTTCCTCAGCATACTTGGATGCATACATCGTGTCTTCACTGTTCACCCTTGGGAACAAGGAGACCTTGGCTCCAACCCTAATTATCTTTTCCAAGCTGGTGAGGTCAAGTTAGAGGCAACGGGAAGGTAGAAGGGGGGGAAGTGGTATGGAGGGAGAAAGTGATTCTCTGCCAGTGAGCAAGGTTCATTTTGGTTTCAAGCAGCACTGGAGCTGCATGTGGCTCAGCCAAACAAACCTCCAGTGTTTTCAGCCCACTCAAAGCCCTCTGTCAGGCAGCAGAGTCATCACTACTGACACTATCAGTGTCAGTTTGGGGGACCCCTTGATTCAGTAGCCCCATCCACATGGATTTCTAGTTGGGGCCATGTCATTTATGCCTTTTAGCTGACTCAGACTTCCGCAGTGGTGGCTTTTTTTCAAGAGTGTAGCTTAATCTTGGACATTTGCTGCCCCACTGTCATGATAACATCTCTTACACTTTTTCCTGGTCTAACATAAAAGGGGGCTTTTCAGCAGGCCTGACCAAAGAATTTTATATTACTTTGGATCCTTTTTTCATTCCCCAGTGACTCATCTTCATCAGCATTATAAACCCAGTTGGGCAGGAAGACTCTTGCTAGTCAATGCCTCATCGTAGGAATTTGCTTCAGAGAAGTCTCTCCAAGAGCATCCACATCACCCTTATGGCAGCCAGGACCCACTGCAAAAAAAACTCAAGCCTTTTACAGTCATCTCCAAATAGATCTCAGGTGGACATGACAAACTGCAGGAGGAGCTGAGCCCTGAGATGGCCCAGGTGTTGCAATTCTTCCTTGCTCTACAAGCATTATGTTGCCCCCTCATCTCCCGTGTGGACCAGCCAAAGTTCTAATGACTCAACTGGTTTCTGCTCATAGCAGTTGTGAATTTCCCTCCTGGCACACTTGGTTTAGGTACATGTGGCAGTAACTTGTCTATAAAGAGGCAGAACCTTCTGTCTCCACCCTCCTACTCCCTTTGAATCTTAGTGTTAATTGTTACTGTGGGCAGACTTCAGGCTGACCACCCAATTGGCAGGGAAGTCCTCCGCTACCTCCCCCACCCCTAGCAAGTTTGCAGCAACTGGGACACCATTCCAGCAGCTGTCCTTAAACTTACTGACCAGTACTCATCCTGTAACCACCTTCTCAGTTTTTCCTCATTAATAGGTGTCTTCGTTTCCTGGGGCTACCATAACAAAGTACCATGAACTGCATGTCTTAAAACAACACGAATGTATTCTCTCACAGTTTTCGAGACTAGAAGTCCTAAATCAAAGTGTTGGTAGGGCCATGTTCCCTCAAAAGCCTCTAGGGGAGAATCCTTCCTTGCCCTTTCTAGTTTCTGGTAGCCCCATGTGTTCCTTGGCTTGTGGCAGCATATCTCCAATCTCTACCTGTATTTTCACATTGCCGTCTTCCTTCAGTGTTTTCATATGGCCTTCTCTTCTTTGGGTCCACATGTCCCTCTTCTTATAAAGACTTAGTTAGAGTAGGGCCTGCTCTAATGACCTCATCTTAACTTGATTGCATCTGCGAAGACAATTCTAAATAAGGTCGCATTCACAGGTATCAGGGGTCAGGACTTCATCATATCTTTTGGGGGCACACAGTTGAACTCAGAGCAATAGGCAAATAAGGAGAGGACCATTTATTGCCCAGTTGACCATACAATTTGGTAAACAGGTTTACTGCCAGCTCTAGTAGGCTTCCTCAAATTCCGTTTGCTCTGTGAGGTCTCATCCTTCCTGTTCCAGAAAGCCTTGTCTTTTTCAGCATCCTGTTCTTGGTTGCCAAACTTCGGCAAGATCCGTGAGAGATCTGAGTGTTTATCCTACTTGCAAGCCAAGAAATTATCCTGCTATGGTTTCATGGATGCTGATAGAAGATGACGGGTCTCGTAGGTCAGAAAGAAGGACTTTATTATTCTCTGCACAGCAGGCAGCATGAGTTTTCTATTTGTGCCACTTTTCCCTTCCTTAAGTCCCACAGGGGTAACGTAGAGTGGCCCAGGTGAATGCTCTGCATGTGGTCGTTTTCATCACAGCTGAAGGATATCCAGCTTAGGAAACCAAAATCTTTTAGAATGGGCTGCAAACAAACCTGCCTGACCTTTATCCCACAGTGGGGAACATTATTATATTGGACAGTAAGTAAAGGTGTCCTCTTCTCCAGTGGCAGCCACTCTGTCTTCCCAGGCTGTTGGCTCTTCAGCAAACATCCTTGAAAACTAGTCCAGAACCAAAGCTGTCAATTCACAAGATACGCAGAAACGCAAGGGACTCACGGGGAATTGTCTCCCGACAGTTGTCTTAAGCCGTTGAGTTTATTGAATTGTACGAATTCTTTTTGTATTCTCTATATAAGACCTTTGACAGATACATGTTTACAAATATTTTCTCCTGGTCTATGGTGTGCCTTTCTGTTAACTGTGTATTTCAAAGGACCAAGTTTTTAATTTTGATGAAATCCATTTTATCAATGTTTGCTGTAAGTCTCTGCTTTCTGTGTGCTATTTAAGAAATCTTTCAATGTTGCAAAGATTTTTATCCCGTTTTCTTCTAGAAGTGTAATAGTTTTAGTTCTTACATTTAAGTCTATGATTCATTTTTAATTTTTTTGTGTATAATATGAGAGTAAGGGTCAAGGTTTATTTTTCCCATATAGATACCAGTTGTTCCAACACCACTGTTTTATATTTTCCCCATTAAATTACTTTGGAACCTTTTTACAGAAGTCAGCTGACTATATATATGTAGATCTATTTCTGGACTTTATTCTCTTCCATTAATCTCCATGTGTATTCTTTCACCAATATCACATTGTCTTAATTTTGTAGCTTTATAGTAAGTCTTGAAATTGGGTAGTATAAGTCTTACAGTCTTGTTTTCTGCCTTTCCATACAAATTTTATTATCAGCTTATCAGTTCTTCCAAAAAGCCTGGTAGGATTTTGATTGATCTTATAGATTTTTTTAATCCATACATTGTGTATTTCAGGAACAAAGAAAACTCAGCTCCACTAGAGGAAACTACCACAGGAAAAAGTGAAGCAAAAAAAAGAAAGATTGCAGAAACTTCAAATGTTATCACTGAGTCATTGCCGTCTGCAGAATCTGAACCTGTTGAAATCGAGGTGGAGATTGCTGAAGGCACAATCGAAGTGGAAGATGAAGGCATTGAAACGTTAGAGGATGTGGCTACTGCCAGGCAGTCCATAAAGTATATTCAGAGCACAGGTTCCTCTGATGATTCCGCTCTGGCATTATTGGCAGATATCACCAGCAAGTACCGTCAAGGTGATAGAAAAGGGCAGATTAAAGATGAAGATGGCTGTGCCTCTGACCCCACAAGCAAACAGGTAGAAGGTATTGAAATTGTGGAACTTCAGCTGTCACATGTGAAGGACTTGTTCCATTGTGAGAAATGTAACCGTTCATTTAAATTGTTTTACCATTTTAAGGAACACATGAAATCACACTCCACTGAGAGTTTCAAGTGTGAAATATGCAATAAAAGGTATCTTCGGGAGAGCGCATGGAAACAACACCTCAATTGTTACCACCTTGAAGAAGGTGGAGTCAGTAAGAAGCAAAGAACTGGGAAAAAAATTCACATATGTCAGTACTGTGAGAAACAGTTTGACCACTTTGGACATTTTAAAGAGCATCTTCGAAAGCATACAGGTAATTAGCAAATACTTTATGTTAAAAGTATAGATTTTCCACATTCACTTGAAGCTAAGTGTCTAAATCCTTTTTTCTTATTTTAATTATCACCACAGGAACCACTTCCTGTGTTCCCTAATGTGCCGGCTGAGCACACAGTGTTTTTATAATATTCGTTGAAATATTTATTCTTTCAAAGCAAAATCAGTACTAATTTTGAAAGTAATTTTCATTCTTACATCTTGGCAATTTTTATAATTTAAAAAAAATACATAAAACAGTTGTGATTCTTTATTAACGGTTATACATTATGAGATTTTAATTACAGTGAAACTTCACTGTTAACTGTTTTTATTTTCCCTGCCTTATGTTAACAGATTACATAGATGGGTACATTTGCAAACAATCCCAAATATGTTTATACCTTTGCATACATTTGGTTATCTGTTTTGACCTGGCAGATAGTAAGGCAGTATTTGTCCATCTCCTTCATCTCTCCAAGGGCAAACATGTCAGGACTGGTGCACAGCCAGGGAGATGAAAAGGGTAAGGTCTCTGTACTCTCCTAAGAGCCATCCCAGACGTGAGGGAGATGTCCAGGGAGTCTGCCTTAGAACCTCTGGCCCTTCTAGTTCTGCATCCATCCCTGAGCCTATTTTTCTCCCTGTCAGAGTCCCTGTCCTTGGTCCCACACCCCAAGCTTTCTCTGCTAGGTCTCCTGTGCCATACACAGGAGTTACCACCACGAATGACTTGGAATCCTGGGGAGTCCCTAAACCCACTGTGACAAAGGTGTGGGGAAAGCAGTTGCTGCAGAGTGCTAAGTGTCAGACTTCTGGACATTTGTTCCCAAGTTCTTACTCTGTGAGATGGTTAAGGCTGTTGAGACTATTAATACAGTGAATACAATATAGTTATCCCACACTATTCAGAATCTTTCTCTTTGATGCTAGAGTTTGGAGAACTTTGGATGAAATTTTTTCGTAGATCCCTTGCTGTCCAGAGTTGCTTGCTACATACTGCTTGAAACTGAGAAAACATAGATTCAAATAGTGTGGGATCCCTCACTATTCAAACCCTTGTTAGTAATACTCAGGAACTGGATAAATAAGTGAACAGCAAGGGAATCTCGTAATTTACTTAAAGGCTCACTATGAATTTAGAAGGCTTTAAGGTAACTAATTTGGGGTAACTAATAGGCATTCATGAAATCTTTGGGGGAAATGCCTTCTGGTTTTACAAACATTATATGTAAAGACCTGTTGTATATTTGGAAACTGCCTAAAGGTATAGTTTTTAGTCCTTAAAAAACAAATAAGCACCTATGTTAACGGTCTTCTGATGAACATGTTTGTGGTAACTGTGGATTAGTTTTGCAAAAGCATTGGTGTACCTGCAGCACAACTTGGTAAATAAATGTTACTTGGTGACTAGCACACTTTGATAGGAGTTTCCAGTACCCCAACAGATAATCACTTCTATATTATTTCCTATCAGTGTGAAAGTAGAAACAATTGTCACTACCTAGTGACTTACCTGTTTGAAAATAGGACAACGCAAACCATTTTGGAAGTTTTTAAATATGCTTTCCAAGCCCTGCACATTGTATTTTGGATTAAGCAGAAAAGTATAGAGCTGAATCACATTATGGTTGTTTTTTTTTTAATTATTTTATCCATTTTTGGCTGCGTTGGGTCTTCGTTGCTGCACACGGGCTTTCTCTAGTTGTGGCGAGCGGGGGCTACTCTTCGTTGCGGTGCGCAGGCTTCTCATTGCGGTGGCTTCTCTTGTTGCAGAGCAGGGACTCTAGGCGCACGGGCTTCAGTAGTTGCCGCACACGGGCTCAGTAGTTGTGGCTTACAGGCTCTAGAGCGCAGGCTCAGTAGTTGTGGTGCACGGGCTTAGTTGCTCCACGGCATGTGGCATCTTCCTGGACCAGGACTTGAACCCGTGTCCCCTGCATTGGCAGGCGGATTTTTAACCACTGCGCCACCAGGGAAGCCCCACGTTATGTTTTATGTCTGTGTTTCCCTTCAAAATGATGTGAGATAACTTAAGTAACTTAGTTAAGTAGTTGTTACAAATTACAGAACCAGATGCCCTTTGACGGAACAGTTTAGTATGTAAAGCAAACTGAACTTTTATTGTCTTTTTTAACCTCGATCAATTATTGTACTAGTAATTAGTCACAAGACAGTAGCATATGTGATCAGTGATTTAGTAAATTCAAGAGGAACATAAGTAAAGTTTTTTTTTTTAATTTATTTATTTTTGGCTGTGTTGGGTCTTCGTTTCTGTGCGAGGGCTTTCTCTAGTTGGCGAGCGGGGGCCACTCTTCATCACGGTTCGCGGGCCTCTCACTATCGCGGCCTCTCTTGTGGAGCACAGGCTCCAGACACACAGGCTCAGTAGTTATGGCTCACGGGCCCAGTTGCTCTGCGGCATGTGGGATCTTCCCAGACCAGGGCTCGAACCCGTGTCCCCTGCATTGGCAGGCAGATTCTCAACCACTGCGCCACCAGGGAAGCCCCCAGGAAACAGTTTTTAATTGTGTTTGTGTTAATAGAGGGTGGATCATTTTTCACTTATAACAAACTAAGTGTAAAGATAAATGGTCCCGTTCCTGTTTCCTACTCTCAACATATACACCCCCCTCAATATCATATTTCGTATACTTTCATTAGTGCTTTGGTTTCTTGTATGTTCTTAAAGCATGCACAGTAATCCACGCTTGATTTGCAAAATTTTGGCTGTTACTTGTCCTGAATTACTTGTTTCCATTTGGAAAATAGTGATGATAATGCCAGCCTGCTAGGTCATGGAGATAAATTTTAGAGTCCCTGCCTTCAAGGAGTTCAAAGTTACGTTAGGGGAGACAAGCAGGCACAATCAGCTAAGTGCTGATAGAGGTAAGCACAGAGTCTTATGGGAATGCCTGCTTGTGCTGTTTATGATGAAAGAGACAAGGATGGCTTCCTAGAGGGTTTACCCTATGACTCCCAAAGGAAAAGGAGTTAGCCAGGAGATAAACGTTCCAGACAAAAGAAATTAAGTGTACACAGACATAGAGGAGAGATAAGTCACACATTTGGAGTACTTGCTAGCAGGTTGTTATGACTGGAGGATTGGGTCCGAATGCCAGGAGATGCAGCTAAAGAGTTTGGAGGGCTGACCATGTGGCGTGCACTTAGGCATCATGGACGATCTCCCAGTGGTTCAAGGACGAGAGAGAAAGTGATGGGAGATGAGGCTAAGATCATGTAGTTATTTTCATTTAAGTGCTGTAAATGAGTTTGGATTTTTATCTTGAAAGACTCTGGGTTACTTTAAATAAATTTAAGCCAGGGAGTTTTCTGATTAAATTTATGCTTTAGAGAGAGAGAACTGGCAGGATAGATTGGAGTGGGTGAAGCCTACTGGGTCTAATTCGAAGGCTGTTGGAGTAATCTAAACAAGGATGGGGGATTGAATAAAGGCAGTAATAGTGAAAAAGGGTTGGAGATACAACATTAAGTAGGCAGAATCAACAGGGTTTGGTGATTGGTGAGGTATAGGGGTAAAAGAGAAGGTGACTCCCAGCTTTCTGATTTGGGTGGCTACATGATTGGAAGTTTATTAATTTAGAAAGAAAAATATAGAAGGGTAAGATTTGTGGGTGGGGGGAGAGAGCCAGATATATTGACAGATATGCCTGTGGAACACCGCATGTGAAAGAATCCAAAGATGACCTGTAACCATGTTTTCAAGTAATTGTTCCCTAGTTGCCCAGAGAGGTAGTGTGGAATTGTAGGAAAAAATCTGGGTCCGGAAACCATAATTAGATTCAGGCTCCAGTTTTTTGTTTTTTTTTGTTTTTTTTGTTTTTTTGTGGCCACACTGCGCAGCTCGTGGGATCTTAGTTCCCTGACCAGGGATTGAACCCTGGCCCCGGCAGTGAAATTGCCAAGTCCTAACCACTGGACCGCCAGGGAATTCCCAGGCTCCAGTTCTGACATTTGTCGGTTTGATGAACTTTATCTTTGGGCCTCTTTCCTTGTCTGTGTAAATAAGAATAATGACACCTACTTTACAGGGTTGTGACAAATAAGAGAAAATGATAAAAGCACTTGGAAGACTGTACTTTCTACACATCTAAAGTATAATCAATCTCTTACAATTCCTAGATTTTATTGGGCTTATTAAACTAACTTTTTAAATAGCAGAAGCTCAAAAGATGTGCACTGAAAAGTGAATCTCTTTCCTACTTAAATAGATATCCCCAGAAGCAGTTACTGACATCGTTTTCTTATTTGTCCTTCCAGATATATTCTTTGCATTTTCAAGTAACCATAAACAGGCACACACAGACGTTTTGAAACAAACAAACAGGAGCATGCAATACAATGTTACGCCATTTAATTTATCTTGAACTCTTTTTAATGTGTGAAACATTCATGAATCTACTTAATTTTTTTCACTGTGGCTGCGTGGTATTTCAGTGTTTGGGTATACCATAATTTACTTAACCACTCCTGTGGATACACTTTTAGGTTGTTGCTAGTCTTTTACTATTACACACTGCGCTGCAGTAAACACACCTGTACATAATCTTTGTGTACATGTTCAAATAACTTAATTTTTGACAGCAGAATTGCCAAGTCACAGAATATGTGCATTGTAAATCTTGGCAAATATTATCAAGTTGCCCTTTAAAGAGGTTATGACAATTTTCATCTGTAGGCTTCATTTATAGTGAAAAATTATACACTATTAAAACTATTCTAGTTAGCAGTATCTCCCAACATTTGGGGAGTTGTAAAGGAGTTTCTATACCAACAATAATTCTAGGTGATTAGGTCTTCTCTCTCAAATTAATTTTTTCATCTCATGAAAATTATATAAAAAATAAGCTATAATTGTTTTGTCAGGGATAAAACACAGCTCAGAGTTACTTGACTGTGTCTGTTCCACATGAGTATGAGGGTCATGTCTAGGACCAGATCATCACTGAGGTTCCACCTCTGAAATCTTAGTCCTGTTCTCTACAAGCATCATCCTGTCTCTTGAATTCTCACTGCTTTCCTTACTTTGACTGTGGGAGTCTACCTCATTTAGCCTTCCTGTCTTTCCATACCCCTTTCCACATTCAGTATTTTTATTTAATTTTTTAGCGGACAATTTACATACCTCCCCCACCCCTTCCTTTAAGTTAGTGTGAAAATTTTCCATAATAAACTACTTAAAGAGAAGCTTTGGTCAAGAATGGAATGAAATAGCAGAACAAAACCCAAATCACTGCTGCTCTTTAAAAAGCCAACACTTTCACCAATTGTCCTCAAACAAAACACACAACAAGGTTTGCGCCATATGTGTCTTCAGTGTTTCCTGGCGGCCGGCTCTCCTGCCCATGATGCAAATGGCGCAGCTGCCCGGTGCAGCCTGTCTGTCCTCATGCTGGATCTGGGAGGCTCGCTCAGCTTCACATTATCCGAAGGCCCTGGATAGAAGACTCTAAGGTCTTGAAATCCCAAATGGTCATGGCTCCATCGATACCAGTAGTGCAAAATTTGCGACAATCTTGCTTGTCCACCTCATAAATAGACACTTGAGTGATGCTGTTCTGGTACAGCATCTCCAGGGCCGTGTTGCGGTCCTCGGTTGTGGCCCGTTTGTCCATGTTGAGGAAGCGCTCCGTGGCCGACATGTTGCGCTGGATGCTCTGTTTTGGGATGTCTAGCTTGGAGGCGAAGGTCAAGCAACCGCGGTCGGCGCAGCTAAAGAGCATGGGGCAGCAGTCACGGCCGGCGGCCACGACGCCGTTCTCCGAGACGAAGTGCACACTCAGGAGGGGCAGGAACTCTGTCTTCAGAGTTGAGACCTGCACACTTTTTGAGGCATCGGCAACAGACACGGTGCTGTCGTGGCTGACCCAGGCCAGGCGGCTCCCGCTGGCGGAGAAGCTGACCCCGTGCACCCAGCCGCCAGTGCCACTGCCACCAAACTCTGACATCAGCTGACCAAAAGGCATCTTGCTGCCCCAGGGTGTACTGGCTGGCTGGCTTCTCATCCACTTCTTGAATGTAGGCAGAAAACACTCTGCCTTTGAAATCACAGGATCCTGCTGCCAGCAAGACGCTGTTGGGATCCAATCCAAGCTGAGGACCGTGGAGCGAATGGGTTTTGGAATGTGCTTGCTTACCCACCAGTCATTTTCGGACTCAGAGTAACAAACAGAAATGAGTTGTGCCCCGCTGCCCACAGCAAATTTGTTCTGTAGCGGGGATCACTTGACAAAAGTGGCTGCACGGTTAATTCTCAGGATCACCAGGGTCGGCTTCCAGACACCGTCTTTCTGACTCCACACGTAGGCATTGCGGTCAGCCCCACAAGTGACGACGTGGTCACTCTTGGGAGCCCAGTCGATATCTGTGATGTGTCCGCTGTGCTCCTTGAGTTCATGAGCTTTCACCCGCTGGCTCCCGTTCTTCTCATAGATGTGGACTTCGTGGTTATTGGGGCTAAGGGCAATCTGGGTACGATCCCTGTTCCAGGCATGACAGGTGATTGGCTCTAGTAAAAACTGACGCAGGGACATTATCCTTAGTGCCTTCGAAGGACAGAAAGCTGGGGGTTGGGGCCGTCCGAACGGGCTCGGAGCGTTGAATTCGCGGACTCTGGTCAGTCAATGCGAACAGGCTCCGGCAGGCGCGGGCGGAGGACCGAGGCCCTGCTCCCTTTGGCTTTTGAACCCTACATCCTGGAATTAATTATTGCAGTCATTTACTTCTGCTCCCTGCTGAGCACTGCTGGAAAAAATTCTTATCAGACCTTAAGTTAGGCCTTTTGGTGTCTGATTTATATCTTTCCTAATTGGCATTCTAGACCTTCAGTGCAGCACTCAAGACCTCTGCCCACACCCCACCCCAGCAGGTGACATGTTTATCTGACTTCCTACCCCCAACCTAGCTGTGTTGTAAACTATGTGGTTCCTCGTTGTCTCCTTCTGTTTTATTACAGAGAAAGATATTTCTCTTTTCTTCAAGGCCAATCCTGAATCCCACACCTTGATGTCTCCTCCAAGACCATGTTTCATCTGTCATTCCTACTACTCTCTCCTTCTCCGTTGGTTCCTTCTCCTTTAGCAAATAAGTAATGACTCTCTTCTGGCTTAGAGAACCTCTTATTGACATGTCCCCCTCTAGCCACGTCTCCTCTTTACTTCCAAGCCTTCTTGAAAGAATTTCTGTACTGACAGTTTCCATTAACTTGCCTCACTCATGCTCCCTTATCCCACTGTAGTGTGGCTTCTGATTCCACCATACCACTCACAGTGTTCTTGCTAGAGTTATTCCAATCCCCTGTTCTTATCCTACCTGATCTTTCTGTTCAGTTAGGCGCTGTTTATTACCTCATCTTCCTGAAATTTCTTTCTTAATTTTCCTCAGTGTTCTTTCCTTCTACTTCTGGCTATTCTTTTTGTTTTCTTTGCTTGCTTCATCTACCTGCTGTTTTAACTGGATGTTTTATTGGATTCTGTATCTGTATGTCAGTCCACCCTCTGTTTAGCTCCAGCTTTGTCTATGTAACTGTCTACCAGATTTTCCACTTTGCTTTGAGTACCTCAGACTCACTGACTCAAAAATGAATTTATAATCTTCCCTAGCACATCCCACTCCAAACCTACTGGGACTTCTCTGTTCTTTATTCTGGTTGGTATTCTAAGCCAGAGATCTGGGAGTCAGTATGACACCTCCCTCCTTACCCCTCACCTGCCATGCTGTTTTACACTTCTGTGCCTCTGCCTAGAATAACCTACTTCTTTCCTGTCCTTCGCTCATTCCATTCCAGGCAGAATTCATCACTCTCCTCCTCTGTACTGCTGCAGTCCCATTTCCCATTGCCCTCTTCTCTGTAACAGGCCTTCTGTGGTGCATTGCATTTGTTTATGTTCATGTATTTCACCTTCCTGAAATACTCTGGCCTATGATATGAAGTTTTTAAAAACAAGGACAGTTTATCTTCATTACCTAGCACGTGGCCTGGCAACACAATAATTGCTCAAAAGATGCTTGTGGAATGGAGAGGGGTGCATGTCCCCAAAAAGGAAATTGACCTTGATTTTTATCTAAGGGAAAATATACAATTTTTTAAGAAATGCAAAAACATGGAACAATATTCAGATCCAAATTTTATTTCTTTGCCAGAGCACAGATATAATTACAAGAATCATTAAAAACTTACTATTTCCACCTCTTAGAATAGTCTTTTGGATGTGGTGGAAACATCTGAGTTATAAATTCTGATCCTTCTTTCAAGAAGGTGCTATTAGAATTAACCAAAAAGAAAAAGCTTTTTGCATTTTCTGTTTTTCTTAATTTGTCAATATGATTTTTTTTCTATTCTAACAGGTGAAAAACCTTTTGAATGTCCAAATTGTCATGAACGATTTGCTAGAAATAGCACCCTCAAATGTCACCTGACTGCATGCCAAACTGGAGTGGGGGCAAAAAAGGGAAGAAAGAAGCTTTATGAATGTCAGGTATGTGTGGGTGTATTCCGTCCTTAGCAAAGGAGTCTGCGTTTGAAATCATTAGAAGTGAAGGGTGACAGACCTAGAGCAAAGGTATAGAGCTGACAACTTTAGAAAGAAATGAGAGTAAAGAACATCATTGTCCTGCTTTCATAAGTGGGAATAGTAATAGTAGTAGTTGTTGTTTTTACCCAACCCTAGATGATACCAATGTCAATAAAACTATGTCCTAAGTAACATAGTCTGAAACTATGGTTATTCTTAACCATAGAACAATCATTAGAATTCAGGAGTGGGGTGGAAGAGGCAGACCAGCTATAATTGGCGGCTCTTCCATGATTAGTGTGTATTTATCCCACATGGTGAAATTGTTCTTAATGTTGATATCACGGAAGAAATTATAACAGTGTTACTTTATAGTCCTTTAATATAGGCAATATTAAAATGTTTCCCCAAAAGGATTTAAGTTGTTAGCTAATCAGGTAAAAGATCAAATAAACAAAAGAATTATGAAATTCCCTTAGACTATGTTACACATGTCATATTTATAACATTTTCAGAAAAATCTTCAACTTTTTTCTTACAGAGAATAAATGCATCCATATTTCCTTCAGTTTGAATATAAGTGTTAACACCAAATGTTTGGTTATTTCAGGTCTGTAATAGTGTGTTTAACAGCTGGGACCAGTTCAAAGATCACTTGGTAATACACACTGGAGATAAACCCAACCATTGCACTTTGTGTGACTTGTGGTTTATGCAAGGAAATGAATTAAGGAGGCATCTCAGTGATGCTCATAATATTTCAGAGCGTCTAGTAACTGAAGAAGTTCTTTCAGTAGAAACACGTGTGCAAACTGAACCTGTGACATCAATGACTATTATAGAACAAGTTGGGAAGGTGCACGTGTTACCATTGCTTCAGGTTCAAGTGGATTCGGCACAAGTGACTGTGGAACAGGTCCACCCAGATCTGCTCCAGGACAGCCAAGTGCACGATTCACATATGAACGAGCTTCCAGAACAGGTCCAGGTAAGTTATCTAGAAGTGGGTCGAATTCAGACTGAAGAAGGTACCGAAGTACATGTAGAGGAGCTGCATGTTGAACGGGTAAATCAGATGCCAATGGAAGTACAAACTGAGCTTCTAGAAGCAGACTTGGATCAAGTGACCCCTGAAATCATGAACCAAGAGGAGAGAGAGCCTACCCAAGCAGATGCTGCTGCGGCGGCCAGAGAAGATCACGAAGATGCTGAGGGTTTAGAGACCAAATCAACAGTGGATTCCCAAGCTGAAAAGTCAGAAAATGAGAACAGAACACCTATGCCAGTTTTAGAATGAAATAACAAATGAATATATTTTTAAATTTATGTGTTGAGTTTTTGAACTGATGATGGGCAGTGTGACTGTCCTTAAGCTAACAGACATGTGGACCAAAGTTAAGCTCGTTCCTGTTGTGTTGAACTGTTTCTGTTGAAACAAACTGATTTTCCCCCACTTGATGCCACAGAGGAGGGATCTTTTCCATAAGTGAATGGGAAGCTTTGAGAAGTATATTTCTGGAAAACTGAAATGGATTATATTCTTATTATATAGTTGGGTACGAATGTATCTATTTTCATTGTGGTAAGGGTTCTCCTTTCTCTCTTTGCCCAGTCATGTCCTTCCTCAAGTTTTTTTTTCCCCCATATTGTAAAATCAAACGTAAAATCATTAGAATACAAGTTTATGTATTCTAAGGCATGTTAGAACATTTGAATATATAGGAAACACAAGGCTGCATGAAGACAAGTGCATTGTTGCTGTGCAGTTACATCTTGGCTTCTGGCTTGCTTTAGCTGGAACAACACTCTCGTCTACCCTGACAGTCACAGATGTCATCTCTGCGACAGAAATGGTGGTGGTGGCGGCAAATTTCTAGAATGTTTAAAAACCAACCACACCCATGTGCCTTTTCAAATTCAACTAAACTTCTGTAAAGCGCCTCTGGGTCTTTCAGAGTTTGTGTTGCGAGGAGCAATGTAGGTCATGCTATAGCACTCGGTATTTTCCTTACAGTGACAGCTACCGGTTCTTTTCCACTTCAGTTAGATTGAGAAATTTCATTCAGTGGCGGCTGAAGGGCCATTTTCAATTGGGAAAATTCACTCATATCTGTGGTAAACTTTATTTTGATGAAAAGTTGCACTAGTATTTTACCACCAGATGAAAAAAAAGATGAGCATCACTTAAAAATTAATGTATTTAAAAGTACAGAGAAAAAACATGTATATAATATATTAGGCTTTGTTTTGAATGAATCTTTTTCCCCAATCCTTAATGTAAAGATCTTGTGCTATAACTTTTAAAGCCATACAAATAAGAGTGCTAAACTGTGGACTTAAAAGTAGGTGTGTAAATATTTTTAATCAGTATTACTTGGAAAATAAAATATAACAACCACATACACCAATATGCTATTTTCTTTACCTGTTAAATATTGGGAGATATTTACATTTTTAAAGTAAACTTTAAAATTATGTGTTCATGACTCTTTTTTCACCTTACCAGTGTGGAAGTTGGTTTGTGGTCAGAGATGTCTTCTCATCTGTATTAACATGACTGATAACACGAATTGAGATATAAAATTCTCAGTACACATCTCCAGTCCCCAAAAATCAGTTCAAAAGAGGAAGGAGGAAGAGGTTGATATTTGCTCTTCTGTATGGTGGAGCACAATAGCCAATGGGATTTTAGTACAGCCTATTTTAAAAATACTTTCTCCACTTACTAGTGTGTTAAATTTAAAAGATCAATTCAACATGACTTTTAGTAATGCTGATGTTAAATGGTATCACATTTTATGAAATTACTGAAGAGGATGGCTTTACGCAACTGGAGAAGTCATGGATTTAAAGATAATAGGAATTAGAAGGTGGTTTTTATTTTAGGATCAAAGTGTATGAACATTTCCAAGTCTGTTCTCTTTGGCAGTTGGGTATCTGCTACAAAGCTTATATTTTTATTTATATATATATATTTTTTTCTTTTTTTGAAGTCAGAAAATACTGATGATAGAATTATATCATATTGAATTTTTCAGTTTGCCTTAAGATGTCCACGTTCCTGAGTTAGTTGTAGTTTAAAGAAATGTTTACATTCCTGACATAACAGTGGTCTCAAGTATATAAATTATTAGTTAGTATCTAGTGAATTTTGAATGCTGAAAATAGCTCATGCTGTGCCCTTAAGCCAAGGTATGAAACAAGGTTTATTTTTAAACATAATCTTTCTAGAGCCCTGACCACAAGGTAGAGATCAGGGACAAAGGCACAGCAAAGCATTAAAATTATCATTTGAGTTTTTAGATTTGGCAAGACCTTTCAGAACAGGTTTGAGGCACAGGTATAGTTCATTTTACTT
Organism: Phocoena sinus; assembly: GCF_008692025.1. Classification (NCBI taxonomy): domain Eukaryota; kingdom Metazoa; phylum Chordata; class Mammalia; order Artiodactyla; family Phocoenidae; genus Phocoena; species Phocoena sinus. Next base: position 137,876,927 of record NC_045765.1, on the reverse strand, counting down.
TTCCCAAAAGTGAAGGCTGTATCAGTGTGCTCCAAATGCCAGTAAATTTGATTGCAGAAGAGAGAAAGCTACCCACTGGTGGTAAACCTTAGGTTGACTGGGACTTGGCAGTTCATAAAGCATTTTACAGTAACAGCTATTAAAAACCATGATGTATATTGAAGTACTGAACTGGGTATTTTGTTCCTCTCACTTTACTCCTACTGGAGTTTTTAGCTAGGTCTACAGTGTGACACCTGGGCAGTAGTGCCAGACATTGGTCATCATAGGAATCCCAAGAGCACTGGAGAATGATAGGAGAGCCTCTTCTATCTCCCCTACTCCACTGTTCCAACAGCAGTTCTTTGATTATCTGACACCAACTGGGTTTCCTTCAATTCTGACAGTACCAAGAGTTAACGTAGATTCCAGAAGTTAGAAGTACCACAAGATTGCCCCCACTTCAGACACCAGCCGACAATAGAGTCCCCAGGGTACCCACACTTCTGCCTGGCCAACTACAAATTAGGTGTTCCCACCCCTTCCCAGGTTCAATAATGTGCTCGAATGACCCAGAATTCAGGAGAGCACTGTACTTAGGAGTGTAGTTTTATTATAAAGGATACAAACCAGGAACAGATGGGAGGAAGGACGTGCATAGGGCAAAGTTGGGGGGAGAAGTGTGCAGCACTTCCCTGTCCTGTCCTGGTGCTGCACCCTCCCAGCACATGGGTGTGTTTACCCAGATGCTCCTTTAACATTGTTAAGTTTCATTACCTAGACATGATTAAGTTATTGGCCATTGATTATTGAACTCTCTCCAGCCCCTCCTACTTCCCTAGAGATCTTGGGGGTGAGGCTGATAGTTCTAGCCCTCTGATTCATATGGTTGATTCCTCTGGTGACCAGAGCCTAAAGTCACCTCATTACATAAGCTCAGGTATGGGCTTGTTAGGAATAACAAAAGACGTAACTCAGGAAATTGCCAGGGTTCTAGGAGCTTAGTGCCAGGAACCAGGGACAAAGACTGAATACATACTTTTTTATTATACCGTATGTATCATCTGAGATTCAAAGGAAAACTAACTGAACCCTCATGTCAATACATTTAAAATCTAGAAATCTTTTGGATATGTACAAAAACAGAAGGATCTTACAGTCTTAACCATTTAAAAAGGCTGCCATCCTCATCCTACTATTGAAAGTAGAAATATTTTCATGGAAAGGTAAGTGCTTCTTCAACTACATTCAGTTTTGAAGTAATATTTCAAGATTAAAGAAGTCCATGAGAGTCTTCTAATTGCCCACTTTATACTTTGAATAAGCAAACAGTATTGACTGAGGCCTAGATGTAGATAAAGTGTCAACCAGTAAATCAAGTGGATTTTAATGCACATCTTCAACATGGGTTGATTGTTCTAAACGAACAAATGAACAATTAAAGACCAAACAAATGGTCTTTAAAGTGTTCACATGGAAACAGTTTTATAACTGTCATGTAAAATTACAAGTAAATGACCTCTTAAAAGTTTAGCCTGATTTTGTTGGAGGTAACATAATAGCTTTGAATTTATTAACACTAACCACTGTGTTTGTTATATCAGGAGAGAGAAACCTAAGCTGAATGTTTTTCATGTGTAATGTGCTGAGCTGTGCCATGGCTCTTAAAGAATTTGTCATAAAGGATTCAAGTGAGAAGCAGAAGGAATTAAAACTATCACCACCAATTACTGAGATCCATTATATTTGGAGGCCTAGAAGTGTATTGCTTTAAAACCATGAATGTAGAGGCTGTCATCATAAATGTATGCTGAATTTACAGAATATCTTAAAACTACTACATGTTCTATAAATGTTACTTCATTAGTTCTGTTGACATGGTACGTAGGAAGGCAGCATGTGAATTCATAATTTTTTTCTCCTCAACTTTCCCACAACCTAATACGACACTAAATATGACACATACAACTGAAGTGATGCCCACCTTGATACTTGTACCAAAATACAGCCTAGGAGAGAAAAATCTTGTAACAATAGCGTCATTTGTGAATCACTTATTATATGCCAAGCACTTTACATTTAATCATCTCAATGACCTCATGAGGTAATTAACATTATTAGCTATCATTTTACAAATAGAGGAAACTAAGAGGAGGAGATGAGAAATAGCTGGTAGAAAGTGGAGCCAATATTTGAAACCAGGGAGTTAGACTCCACAGACTACACCCTTGATCACTAAAATAGTTACCTCTGTATGAGATCTGTTTGTGGCTGACAATATTGGATTGCACAGAGCATAAGTCAAACACCCATTTTCCTTTTGTAATTTACATCAGCCCTTGATGGGGTTGGGGTGGGGGAACAGGAGATCAGAAAAGGTGGCAAAACACATGGAGCAAACTGCCTTTTGGTAGCTCCTTGCCAGTCTCCTTGCCTTGAGACCACACCATCTAGGCAATGGTTCTGCAACAACAGCATGCATCAGCATTTTGTTAAAACGCACAATTCAGTTGGTCTGGGTAAGGACCCAAGAATTTGCATTCCTAACCTTCCCAGGTAATACACTGGGTTTAGTCCTGGAACCACACCTGGAGAATGGCTGACACAGAGTACCTAAAGGAAGCACAAATGACTAGCCAGTGGCACTAACTTGTTTTGAGGGTCTCTTCTTTTTTTGTAGCGTAGTCAGGTGCTACTCAAAATATCTTGTTACTTGTTGTTCATGTTTACTATTCACGTAATGGACTGGACTAAGACAACAGTCTTGGATTTTTTTGTTTCAAGAGCATTCTACGTATTCTCAGTAATGAATTGCCTTTATAATGTTTCTGAAATGAAAATGCCACAAAGACATGAAATGTTAGAGAATAAGAAATTAGAAACTGGAAAATCACAATAATTGAATAATTTTGCTTCCACTGGGTAACTCAAATATACTTTAGAGACAAAACAATAGCGAATTATCTGCTGAGGAGCAAATGTCAATGTATGAATTCACCTAAGAAGAGCTAGATCATTAACTGGTTGGGAGTTTGGTAGACCACCCATATTAGAGCAGTAACTGTGTCCTCTGAAATAATAGTTATCAATTAGATACAGCTATGAAGCACTATGGAGGGAATAATAGGGGTTCAGAACCCTAGTCCAGTTGAAATGGTGCTTATGAAAAACTAAAGACAAAAATCAAACAAAAGTAACTATTTGATTCTGACAACTTTTCATGAGATAATTTCACTACAGGATCAATGGGCCCAAAGCCTTCATCTGTTCACTGTCCAACTGTAAATAATACCCAAGTGCTGATTATAAGAAAATATCACAATTATTGCTATACTTGGCTACATAGTCAAAATTTTGGAGTATAGTTGCTACTATAGGGAATCTCAGCAACTCAAATTTTTTAATGAAAATTACTTTTATAATGAAAACTTTTTATATGAAAATATCTCAAGATCACAATTTTGGGTTTTTTCTCTCCCCCTCTCCCTCCCACATCTCTCTCTTTTCTCTGTTGTACTTTACCTTTAGAAAGAAAGCTCAATATTGAACATTAATGACTAAATGATGAGGCAGGGAAGTCTAAAGTGAATTAAAGTATGCAGTATATCAGTAGAATTTAAGCCTGACCGGCAGAAGGAGTAGTGGCACCTCACTCAGCTGCTGAAATTTACCACCTTTTTTTCTACTTTGTTGTTGTTGTTAAATTATACTTGCTCAAGTAGAAGATTCACCTATATTAGAAAAATAAGAAAGTTAAAAACTACTCCAAGACCCATTAATCAGAAATAACTATTGTTAACATTACATGAATATCTGTCCATATACATATGCACGAGAGAGAGAGAACTTTTACCCTGCTAGCCTTAATTCTTTTGGTTTAATTTTGCTTGAATTTAACAGAAATAAGAAGGGAAGCAGGATACATGGATAAACCTCAGATAAATGTTTCTTTACTACTAGTCCTTTAAAGGTTCCTATAAAATTAAGGAAAAAGGGATTTTAATAAATACTAATTGTCAGTGATTCAATTTGATTTGCTAATTATATTTGCATTGTCAAGGCTTATAAAGTCAGTGTGCAGATTAAACAGCTGATTAATTACAGCACAGAGAGAATTTGTGAAATAGAAGACAGAGCTGAAGAAATTACCCAGAATCTGAAAGAAGGTAAAAATCTGGAAAATATGAAAAAAGGCATGAGCTAGAATGAGGGAGTCTGACACACATAATGTTCAACTGGAAAACCTGAAAGGAAGATAAACATGGGACAGGGATCATATTCAAAGAGATATTGTCTGAGAATGTTTCTGAAGTGTCTGTAAGACATGAAGTCTCAGACTCGGGTAGCACACAGAACCTTAACAGCATAAATAAAACAAATTTTCCTGGAACAGGATATACCTTTTGAGTTACAGGTTCAACTCTACAGCAATATGCAGTCTTAGAAAACTTTTGCTCTGTGTCGGCTCCCAAGATATGTCAAATATCCCTACCAGGAGAGAGGAAGGAGAGTGGAGGTAGGAAAACCCCATGAATAGCCCAGGTTCACATTCAACAGGGATGCTATGTATCAGGTAACTTAATGACCAGAAAATAAGAGTAGAACGTCCCTATATGCCCTAGAACAGCACTAAAGGTGGAAAGATCCCTCAAAACCTGAAATAAAAATAATAGCTACCATTTATTAGGCATTTATTAGAGGAGGTTCTGACATTTGGGCTCCAGCTACTTAGAGACTGTGATGAAAGGAGTAGACAGATACATTGTCAGTGGGGGGTCCTCCTGACTACCACCTGAGCCCATGGACTCCAGATTAAGAAAACCTAGTTTACTGTTTTCCAGAAACGTTGTCTCAATTCTCACAACTCCCAGATTACAGGTGAGGAAACAGACTAGAAGGTGCTTGAAACCAGAGTGTCATATAAGTAGTAAGTAACAGAGCTACCAGTCAAGGTGTAGCTTTATGACTCAAGAATCTAAACTTGGGCTTCCCAGGTGGCGCAGTGGTTGAGAGTCCGCCTGCCGATGCAGGGGACACGGGTTCGTGCCCCGGTCCGGGAAGATCCCACATGCCATGGAGCGGCTGGGCCCGTGAGCCATGGCCGCTGAGCCTGCGCGTCCGGAGCCTGTACTCCGCAATGGGAGAGGCCACAACAGTGAGAGGCCCGCGTACCGCAGAAAAAAAAAAAAAAAAAAAAAAGAATCTAAACTTTTAGCCACTGTCAATGTTACTCAAAGTATAGAACAAGGACCTCCTGCATTAGAGTCAGTTGTTCCTAAGAATGTTTTTGACTTCTTTTCCACTAACACAAGGGAGCAGGGTTTAGCAAACTAAATTTTAATGAGCTCTGCAATAACATGAAACTGTCTATATTGTCTTTATAGGTCTTATAGTTTCATTAATTCTTTTGGAAAATAATATTTTTCTGACATTAAAATTTTTCTCTGACATATACACCCATTGTAGAAAATGCAAACAACACTGGAAAGTATTAAGATCGTTTAAATCACCTGAGATTCTGCCACATAACCAAAAACATTTCCAATGTCTGGTGTAGTTCCTTCTAGTTATATATATCACAGATTTCTGTCATTCTGTTTTGTAACTTTTGCTTTCACTTAACATGTTGAAAATATTTCCCCATACTATTCAAAACAAGAAATTTTAACCTCTATATATTACTGTTACATTGTAATCAACCTATTGTTGAATGGCCCTTTCTAGGAGAAAAACAACACTTTTTTCAAATGCAGAGAATTGAACCATGAGGTCAGCCCAGTATGGCTGGGTATCCCGGGACTCCCAAGGGAAGGGAAGGCATGAAGGAAGGGTTTATGATTTGAAAGGGAGCAGGCCCTAGCAGCATGTCTGCAAGAGAAATTGGGGTATAGGGGTCTCCTGGAATGGAATCTGGCCAATGGACTTTAAGAGAAGTGGTTTCTGAGGCTGAGTTTTAAGTTTTCCTTTTCTATGATAGCCTAAAGTTTTCAGTAACCTCTTAATTCTCTAGAATCGAGCATCGGCTTTGCCCTCTGGTGCTGTACGGGTCCGTACACGGTGGGAGGGCCTATGACAGAGTACATGTCAGGTTGGGAGTTTGAGGCTCTTGGTATCTAGGCAGTTTCTTTATGAAATCCTGCTCTGTGTATTGTCATGTTGTAGGATTCAAGGAGTATTTTATATTTTAAAAATATGCAATGATTTATCCTGTATTTTATTGTTTTAGAGAGACTGACGGCATGTATTAAGATTACTCCTTTTAAAAAAAGTCCTTTTGTCTTTTGAGGAGAAGTCCTCCCTTTAAAGTCACACTTTTCTCACAGAGAACCTTTATCCTACACAGGTAGATGACCACTCTTACAAAACAAGGAAGCAATTATTCTAGGTTCTCTTGGTTTTCCTGCCAATCTCAATGGTCAGTCTGTGGAGCTGTCCAAGGTTTTATTTCTTGTCTTTCCTGTTCTGGCCCCTTTAATCATCATCAAAGAGGCAGCAGAGGGTAGTAAGGAAGAGCTGCAGACTCGTGTGACCTTGAGCCAGTCAAATAACGTTTCTGGGCCTCAGTTTCCTCATCTATCAAAACAGGGATGGTAATAAGAGCACCTAACTAAAAAGGTTATTGTGAGGATTTAATCGGTTACTCTTTGTGAAAGTGTCACAGTTCCTGGCAAGTAGTGAAAAAAGGAATCTTTGGATACCCTAATTTCTACCATAAAAGGGTTTTAAACTTAGGTTATTTTTCTCCTCAGCTCTTTCGATTTTGTAAATACACCCTGGTAATCATGAATTGAGGATGCCGCAACAGGAGGAGGAGGAAAGAGTGTTCACTGAGCTGTGACTTAGGGCTCCTAATCATGGCTCTGCCATTAACTAGCTGTGTGGCCCTTGTTAAGTTAATTGACCTCTCCGACTTCGATTTCCTCCTCTGTAAAATGAAGGACTTGAACTTCAATAAATCATCTCTATGCTTCAGTATTCGGTGAATCGCATTCCCTCCTTGTTTGTAGACTGGAAAAATATTTGGCACCTACCATTAGCCAGAGAGTCATAGCTGCGGAGTACACAGGAAGTTAGGGGTCCACTGCCTAAGTGGCACCAAAGGAACAGGGCCTAATATATGCAAGGACTCCACGCTGAGGGTGGCATTAGCGCTTATTTCTGCAGAGCCTAAACCCTGCCAGACTCACCTGAAGGAGCCGTCACTCTGGTTTGCTAGAAAACCCCGTTCTGTTAGGAAGATTACTGGGTCGCTGTCTCCCAAGGACACGGAAACCTTTTTTATCCAGAGGCTGGAGTGGCTCAGTACGAAGCGTGAGTTGGGAGCTGTGTCAACCCTCTTTCGGCTGTGTGGCCACTTCGCATCCGTGCTCTAGGAGGCGTCCTCTCTGCGGCAGGGCCAAACACCCTCCTCGAGTGTCTGCGACGGGTGTCCCCGCGCCGCGCGCCCCACTCCCTCCAGCCCCTCCCGCCTGGCTGCCATAGAAACCGACCTACGAAGTCCAGGCCCGCGTCCCGGTACCCCGCGGGCCTCCCCTTCTTCCACCTCCGTCGGGCCAGCCCCCCGCTCCGGATTGGTCCTTCGGGAAACGCTGCGGGGCGACTGGGTCCCGTCGGAGTAGCCCGGGCCGGGCCGGTGGGCGGGGTTTGCCGCGGCAGCCGTCCGTCAGGTCAGCCGCCCCTGACAGCTCCGGGAGCCTACAGCGCGGCCGCGGCGCCCCGACACACACGCACCGCCCGCGCCCGCGCCAACCACCGGGAGCGCCTGGCCGGGCGCCGCGCAGCCGACTCCGCGAGAGGAGCTCGCCACCAAGGTAAGCGAGGGCTGCGGGGCTCGCAGCCAGCACCCCACCCGGCAGCCCCTTCCTCCGCCAGGCTGACGACCTGGGTGCTGAGGAGGGACGCCTCTCCTCCCCGTGACCCGAGGGGAAAGAAAGACACAACTCCTGGCGGGGGTGGGCGACTTGGGGTTAGGAGAAGATTAGGTGCTTTTTAGGGGCGCCCCCTCCCAGGCCCAGCGCGCCTGGGAGGAGAGCGCGTTGGAGGCGGAGACCGGGGTGTGCCGGCGCATGGGGCCCGTGCCCGGGGGCGTGCACCTGGGGTGCGTGTGCGCCTGTGTCCCGGAGTCCCGGCTTGGTGCGGGCACCCGTGTCTGGGGGCGCGCCCTGAGCCTCGCCCCGCGCACACCAGCTGCGCGCCACCAGCGCTCCCGGGCGCAAGCCCAGAGCTCGAGAGTTTGTATCGAGGCCCGGGGACCTGCGTGACCCCGGCTGGCAGTGAGCAGTGGAGGGAACTGACAGTGAACGGCTGTGGCCCAGAGGAAGGAACCCTCCACCACCACCCACGCCACGACGCGCCCTAAAGAAAAACGATCCTTTTGAAAGACTGTACAAGTAAGGAAGAACCTGTCTCCTCTTCCCTGAGGTCCCTTCAGGAATATTAGGAGCTCGAGGATTGGGCGATGCGACCCGGAGAGGATCGCAACAGGGTCTTTAAAATGCCGTCTCGGATCAGCTTTGTGTGCCTCACACAATATCGGAGCGGATGGAGAGGTCCAGGCAACAGATAAAGGTGCTCCTAGCCCTAATAAGGGTAGCGGAGGTTCAGCCCTCTGCACTTTTTTTCTTCCTTTCTCTCTCTCCCTCCTCCCGGCGTCCCTCCAGGCCTGTCTCCCCAACCCCTCCCCGTTTTCGTCCTCCCGACTTTATTAGACAAGAGGGCTCTCTGTTAGACCCACCCTCCCCCACCCCATTTCAAACCGAGAGCGAAGGAACCACATTCTAAGCTCTCACCCGTGCAATTTCAGACAAGTTTGGAAGTTAAACAAATCGCCTTTGCACTCGAGGCCGCGGGAATCCAAAAGGGAAACAAACAAAACCAGACCGAAAAATCGATTCCAAGTTAAATCAAGATTGCAAAGGGGAATCTAAAACGAGTATTTGTTCATGGCGATAGGATTTTTTTTTAATGTTTGAAAAATATGTATCACTCAAGTTTGCATCATCAGTATTCAATTTGATTCACAGAAGAGCTTCAAAAGATGGTTTCTGTTAGTGTTGCAAAAGCACTTCTAATTTTGGTTGCCATGGTAACTGAAGAAGTCGCCTGGCACTGTTGAGAGGCTGCCTGGCTGGATCCAGGAACTGTTCTTGAGGAGATCTCCCCACGTCGCCTCATGTTACCATGGTAATAATAATCGAGCCTGTAAGATACTTGTTTCTTTAAAGTACTAAAAGCCCAAGGCATGTCGTTGTTGTTTAATTTTACCTTTTCAGAGTGTTCAATTTGTGAAACAGATCTTCCCTCTCAGACAGCTGAGAGTAAACACTGCCCTCCAGCCAATCAGTCCCACTGGCCCAGCTCCCTTCCCCCAGCTCTCCGCACTAAGGACGGAGGCCGAGGAGAGTGTTTGATGCTAAAGGAATCCTGGCCTGTGACCAGATCTCTCTCCCCATTAAGCGTTAAATTTGGAATCCTAATTAGCTTTCTAATTAGAAGAGGGGGGAATGTGAGTGGGAGGCCCAGAAAGAGGCTAATAGGGAAAAAGCTAAGTCCAGCTCTCCACGGACTGGTGTTTTGTGTGCTGTTGAATTGCCTAGTAAAGTCCTGGTAGGTTTATTTTTGGCTTGACCACTGTTAAGTGGTAAGCCTGTAAAAACCTTCAGAGAGGCCTCATTCTGTGCTAGGAAAAAAATGTGGATTGATATTTAGTTTGAGGTGTGTGCTTTTTTCTAATAACACTGCATTTAAAATAAAGACAGTTTTGTGTGAAATCTCAATTTCCCAGTAATAACTACAGATAGGCCATAGAGCCCTTTATGCTCTTGGTTTGGCCTTAGGTTTTCAGTTAAAAAGGCTTAATTTGGGCGAAGCAATGGTCCCATTCAAATACTTTTATTAGTAAGTGTTGATGTCTTTAAAGGACCATAATATTTTACACATTCACAATTCCTGAGCATTGAATCCTATAAATTAAATTTACATATTGATAGCATATGACTGGAAAATTTGAAAGCCCCTAGACTTACAGTTAAAAAAAAAAAAAAAGAATTTGTCTTAGTAGGTTAATGTTTTCAGCCAAGTATCTAGTTCCATTTTAAGCAACTTAAAAATTAAAATATAATGTAAAATCCAACTGCATTCTTTGAATCTCATTACAGTATTTCTCTAGGGACTAAAGAGCCTTAATTCATTGGCTGATTTTCTTTCAGTTGTTGAAAGGACAAACTGTTTATAAAATTAGTCTCGTTCTATGGTTGTCACTTCCTATGGCATTCTAGAAAAAGTTCTCTAGAATTGAAGTTATATATTCCAAGAAAAGAAGAAAATATTCAGATTTCTTATGAAGACAATAGTCTACAATTTGAATTAATCAGATCACAGTTCTTAAATTACTTTTTTCTCAAGAACTTCAAAGATAGCTCAACCATTATCATACAGTATACTGAGGAATATTAACCAGTTTTATGGATGGGCAAGTTGTGTTCTAAAGACTCAAGTCATCTCAGCTAACTACTTGGAAAATTAAGAGATGAAAACTAAAATCACCTGGCATGTCTATGACATGAGTATCAGGTAGGACTTAGAGAAAATCTAGGTGAGAAGAGAGACAAGGTAGAGTGGCAGGAAGAATTTAAGATAATGAGAAAAATAAAACAGTAGGGAAAAAGTCTTAAGTGAGAAGAAAACTCACAGATTAAAGGAAAGGGAGTAAAAAGAAAAAGTTGAGTGTAAAGAGAGTTGCACAGAAAAACAAAAGAAAAACAAGTTGGAGAACAGGAAGCTAAAAAGAACTCTACTCTTCATCTTCCATGGAGAACAGAGAATCTGATGCTTTTCCAGAAAGCCCCCACTATCCTATTTAGCAAAATCCTCCAACCTCCAACTTAGAGGATCTCTGGGAGGCCTGAGTGGTGGACCAAAAATCTCTCTGGGTCACTGCTTCCTCAGTAGTATGGGCTGAGGCAGCCTTCCCATCTGCTCGCTAGACCTCCTTCTTCCCAATCCTTAAGCCACTAAGAAAGCTTTCTACATTTACACTTGTTGGGATCATTTAGTTTGGATAATTTGTAGACACACTTGATTATGTAATTGCAATTTTTAAACTTTAAATTGCAAGTTTCACTTTTAAAAATCGCTTAAATTGTTATCAAAGTAAGGCATTCATCTAATTTTGTGAATTAGAGCATGTGAAAAGATTCTAACAAAACAACAGTCCCCCTCCTTGGGAGACTCTGCTCTTAGCTGTTTGATCACATACCTCCCCATTTCCAAATAATTCACTTATGTGGCTGGTCCTTGAGTTACCAGTTTTAGACAGAATCTATTTACTTTCTCTTATTATAGGGGAAGATATAGCTCTCTTACTCCACCCGTCCAACTTCCCCTTCCTCCATTTCTGCAACATAGTTGGTGGAAGAAAATCAGCCAGAGCACCATTCGTATAACCCTTTATTTACAAATACCAGGCAGGGGAGAGCTCCATAGAGCATCAGGCTTAGGGAAGGAGGACTAAATGTTTCCTAGGACTTTAGCCAGAGCAGCCAAAGTTCTGCTAACTTCAGAAATAGTTGGTCAAGGATAGAAAAGGGAGAAATGGCTCTTTTGGATTAGTAGCCATTGTTTGAGTAATTTGGATTTTATACAGGGGAACGGGGAGGAAGATTCAGGGGCTAATGTCTTTTGCTAGGACAGTGAGGAGGAAGAGTGCAGGAGACAAGGACTTGCACACCTCTCCGTGGAAAATCCTGCCCTATCGTGCTTCTCACAAGTGACATCGCAACGTTAATTAAATCAACATTGTGTTTGCATTGCTATGACTGTGTGATTATTGTTCACTGCAGGGCCAAATCATGAACAATGGTTGTATTCCTTTTTCTCTACAACTATTTTGAGGAAAATAGTTTTTCATTTGTTTACTTTTTAGAACCTATTGCCAGTTCTTCTAGTGGCTCTTGAAAATGCCTCTCCTGGGTATTTTCCACACAATGAAATGCATCGGCCAATTGTCTTCTTCTGGGACCCACTCCAGCCCTCCAATCAACTGAGACCCCTCAGTTCTCCAGTCTGAACCAGTTTTCTAATGGCCCTGACACCCACTGGCATTCCAAGATTTCTCTTTACCTTCCTTCTGTGCTCATTCCCTGTTCCCACTGTTCTCTTCTTTCTTGGTTTATGCTTTCATTTTATGGAGCATCCATTTTGCTAGCTTCTTAAGAAAGGGTACAGGAAGTAAATTTGGGGGACCTTGCGTGTCTGGAAAAGTCTGTTTCACTCTCACACTTAATTGATGGTTTGCCTAGGTCTAGGATTCTAGACGGGCAATTCATTCCTGCAAATTTCCAAAGATGGGTTTATTGTTTTCCAGCTTCCAATGTTTCTGAAAGTTCATTGCCATTCTGATGCTTGATCCTTGGCATGAAATCTGTTTTTTCTCTTTGGAACCTTGTAGGACTCTTTCATTGTTTTATGAAATTTCAGTAAGTATGGATTCACTTTCTATGGATTATGTTCAGATACTTGGTAGAGCCAGGAAACTCATGTCCTGCAATTATGGGGAATTAATAATGTAGGCATACTTGGGAAATTATTCCATTTTATTGGTTTCTTTTCCTTGTCATGTATTGATTATTGTTAATTGTACCAACTCAGGATTTTTAGCTTTGAATAAATTGGTTGCTGCCCTTTGGAATCATGCATGCTGCCAGACCAGTTTCTCTTTTTTCACCACTTTTGGTCTTTTAAAAACCGATCTCTACTCTCATTCATATAGTATCATATCCTTAGCTCTACTAATAGTTTTGGTACTCTTTGGGCATCTACGTTACGGTACATATTGGTTGGAAGATGTTAATCTAAGCACAAAGACAGCAGATTTGCTACAGACTAATCAATGATGTGAAGGCCAAGCCTAAAATGATGGTGTGGGTTTCATGACCTTTCATGTCAACTATTGGTAACCTGCAGAGTAAAATATCTCTCTAGAATATAGACTTGTTCACCTTCACATTTTACAGTGGAGGAAACCAATCCTGAGATGTTAAGTGAGGAGTCATTTCTCCTGACTCCTTTCTAAACCATTATTCTTTCACCTTGTCTCCTCTCTCTGCTTGACTACCTTGTCTTATATTTCTTTTTCTTTTCATTTCTTAATCTTCTTTTCTTTAGTATAAAGAAATAAAGAAATACTATAGTTCTTTACTGTAAGACATATTATATTCATACATAAAGTATATATTCTAAAATAGTACATATTCCAGAGGCAGCAAGAAGTAAGAGTTGGGCTTCCCTGGTGGCGCAGTGGTTGAGAGTCTGCCTGCCGATGCAGGGGACGCGGGTTCGTGCCCCGGTCTGGGAGGATCCCACATGCCGTGGAGCAGCTGGGCCTGTGAGCCATGGCTGCTGGACCTGCGTGTCCGGAGCCTGTGCTCCGTGTCAGGGGAGGCCACAATGGTGAGAGGCCCGCGTACCACAAAAAAAAAAGAAGTAGGGCTTAAGTCTAATTCTGGAACAGCTTGCTGAGTTTGAATCCTGGCTCTGTGACTCACCTACAGTGTGACCTCGGGCACATTATTTTACCTCTTTGTACCTCAATTTTGGGGGCCTATAATAATGGTACCTACCTTCTAGGATAGTTGCGAGAATTAAATGAGTTGATTCATGAAAAGCTCTTAGAACGGTGCCTGGCATACAATAAATATCAATGTCGCTAGTATTCTTGTCAGAAGTACAGAAACAAATGTTAAAATGAAAGAAATAATTATTATCTTTAATTCTGTCTCTACTACCATCTATAATCCCAACTAGAGAGATGACCATGGTTAACATTTCCGAGGGTTGTTTCTTGGTAGTTAAAAATAAAGCAAAAAAAAAAAAAAAAAAGGCATATTGTACATACAGTTTTAATGTTGCTTTTTCCACTTTATAGTTTAAGCTTGACTGTTCAATATTCTTCTGTGTGGTATATTTGCTTCCTGTATTGGCCCTAACACAGAGCCTTGCAAATTAGGTTCTTCATAAGTACTAACTGACTGGGAAGCCAGCTCTTCCTCCTGGACCCTTTGGGTTTGGAACAGGTGTAAAGAGGTCTTCCTGTCATGAATTCGAGAAGACTCAGTTACCTTTAAGACAGGTCTTATCTTTCGCTAGACATTGAAAGCATTCTGGCATCTGAAGAATCTGGAGATGGCATCAGAAAAGTGTGGATCAGAACAAAATGAAGGGATACTCACATGAAAAGATGACAGAGGAGGAGAGGGAGGGCTGGGTGACAACCAGAATGGAAGTGGTGGGGTGGGACTCAGTGGGACCATTAAGCATGGAGGTGTGGGTCTCCCCACCCGCACGGCAGAGACCACATGGAATGTGGACCTGATATTTTGATTTTTTCCTTGGAACCTCAGCAATTAAGTGAGGCTGGGAAGCCAGTGAAAAGGCTTCTGTGGGCAGACACATCCTGAAAGCTGAGGCTGCTTTGATCTCCTGGGAGATCCGACATGATCTTCCCCAGTGCATGACAGTCACCAGTCTGCTTCACTCACACAGGACCTATGTAGCCAGAAGCAGTCGACTTAGCAATGTTTCCAGAGTTCTGGAATTAAGCCTTGAGCAGCCCCAGTGAAGATTCATGCCTCTTGAGAGCACTCCATGTAACACTGAGACAAATTTATGTTAGCGGGTTTGTGTTCTGTCATGTTGCACGTGCTAGAGAATTACTGTCTTCTCGGGAAGCAGAGAAGTTCTTCAGAGGCTTGTGGTCTGGGTGGTGGGTTTTGGATGGAGATATATAGAAGGTGATGTAGAAGGTGAGGAGGAACGCTTCTGTCTTGCCTAAACTCAGGCTTCCTTAAGAGTCACCCTCTCTGTATAGCACATCACATCCATGTGAGAACTAGTCTGTGTGGTTTGGTGACTACTGTCTGCCGAGAAAAGTAAAAAAGATTTAAAACAATAAAACAGGTGACATAGTTAATAGCTATAGGAAACAGGATGCAACATTTTTTTAAAGGTTAGTATATAGCAGTGCTAAGTTGGTATATAGCAGTGCTAAGTAAGTAGACTCTGGGTTTAAAGCTGTTTGTCTCATTGATGGAATGTTCAGTGATAGTTGAAATTTGGTGACTTAAACCTTTTTTGTTCAATGCTAGATTAATTGGTGAAAGTTGCCCATCAGAACAGAGACTAAGATGCAAATACAGACTGTTACTCCCATTCTTGGCTAATAAAATACACTCTGATCATATTTAATTATGATTAAGTTTTTTTAAAAAACCTTTTAAACTTTTCTGAACTTCTAGTTTAGACAAATACCCTTTGGACATAATCAACAGCACTAGTTCTTGTAGCAGACAGTGAGGTACAGATTTTCCTACCTTTTACATTGCCTCACATTCAATGGCCATTAAAAAAAACAACAACCCACCTTTCACTTTCTGTTTCCGTGACCTACATTTCCTTATCTTAGCACTTGCTTAGTCACAGGGGCAAATTCTTTCAGGTTTCATCTCATTCAGGAAGTTTTTCCTGAACATTGACCATACCCCACGTGTTCTCTGGGTGCCCACCCTACCTGCACATATGTCTGGCCCAATGCTTTGAACGTTATATTTAAATTATCTGTTTTAGGTGTCTACCTTGCCCCACTAGCTGATGATTTAATCGTACCTATGTGCTCTTGGGGAGGACCTCGTACCCACTGGCTTAAAGTAGGCAGGCACTTAAAAATAGTCTGCTGACCTGGATATTTCATCTTGTTACTGGAGGAGTATCCCACAGCCCTAGCTCTGAGGGAGGAAGAGAAACTGGGCTTTCCAGCCCCTACAGCAGAAGAAGGCAAGGAAGGGAGAGTTAATAAAGATGTTGAGTGAGCCAGCCCACAGTGACTGCCACAACATCACTGATTGATAGGGTGACCATGTGTCCCAGTTCATCAGGGAAGGCTCTGGATTACATCTGTTGTCCCAGTGTGATTATTAATAGCACCCCCTTCTACTCTCAGAAGTGTCTTGGTTTGAGTGACAAATTCTGTGTTCACCCTACTTACTGAGCACTTGCTATATATTGTAGGCTCTCATTAAACAGTAGCTATTAATAAGGGAGATAGACCACAACCATAAGATAAATAACAAGCCAAGATTACATGTGGTGGTCTAACAGCACTTCATAGGTCTAACCGTTTTGACACAGTCTGTGGCTGGTTGATCATCAGCTCCACCCCTCCCACTCCCATGTTTCCTACTGAAACAGGAGGGAAGGGGACAGGGCACAACCTTTAAAAGAATGACATAGCCATAAGACATGACAAAAACTGTTTAGAACCAACTAGGTCCAAGATGGTGGAAGAATCGACTTCCAGTGGACCTTGAGCCTCATTATACACTCATTGTAATACATTAGCATTTAATGACACACTCACCAGTGCCATGACAGTTCTGAGGCTAACCATAACAGGCCAAAAAGTGGGTGGCCCAATTCCTGGAAATCCCCGCCCCTTCCCTGAAATAGTTGGAATAATCCTTCCACTTATTAGCCTATGAAATTACCTAGCCCATAAAAAAAATAACCACTCCATATTTCGGCACCTCTCGCCTTCTGAGATGGCCCACACTCCATCTGTGGAGTATGTTTCTCTCTAAACAAATCCACTTCTTACCTATCACTTTGTCTCTCACTGAATTCTTTCTGCAACGTCAAGAACCTGAGCTTCATTAAATCCTGAGACCAGATGTGTAATCTCAATTAAAAGACCATAGGTTCAGGGACTTCCCTGGTGGCACAGTGGTTAAGAATCCGCCTACCAATACAGGGGACACAGGTTTGATCTCTGGTTCGGGAAGATCCCACATGCCATGGAGCAACTAAGCCGTGTGCCACAACTACTGAAGCCCGCACTCCTAGAGCCCGTGCTCTGCAACAAGAGAAGCCACAGTGGTGAGAAGCCTGCGCACCGCAACGAAGAGTAGACCCTGCTCGCTACAACTAGAGAAAGCCCGCGCGCGGCAATGAAGACCCAACGCACCCAAAAAAGAAAAATAAAGACCATGGGTTCAAGTCCCAATCTGAGTTGCATGGTTTCACTATGACCTCCTTTCTAAAGAACATCTCTTAGGTTTTGCAACGTGATTTTCCTATCACTTTTATTTTTGAAATGAAAGACTTAGAATGTAGAAAATTTGCATGTTCAATCATCCCGACTAGTTTTTGTTTAGATTTTCCCTTGGGAAATCATGTTATCAAATAGCTGAATATATTAGTATTCCAATGTCACACTGACACTTTAAGGAGTAACCATGTTATAGATTTTGACATTTCAGTTGCCTATTGAAATGGTGATGCTGGACTAATGTCTTAAACGTACCGAGAGCTCCTATTCCTGACCCATTCCAGGCTTCCACCTCTGACCACCCTTAATGTGGTTTATAATTATTTTGGAATTTTTCTTCCTTGGAAGATCTCACCTCTACCTTCTCTGCTAACCTCTCTTCCCCATTCTTAAAAACGCATTTATTTTTATGAAGTCTTCCTCAGGTAAGATCTTCATTTTCTCAACTTTTCACTTGTCAGAAGATAGAATCATCTGCTGAGCACTTCCTGATTGAGCTAACTGACGGAAATGTTGAAAAAGTTACCTCCCCCGTTTTTTGCCCAGGACAACTCATCGCCTTCTTGGAAAGTTGATTAAAACCCTACACTTCTGGGCTTCCCTGGTGGCGCAGTGGTTAAGAGTCCGCCTGCCGATGCAGGGGACACGGGTTCGTGCCCCGGTCCGGGAAGATCCTGCATGCCGCGGAGCGGCTGGGCCCGTGAGCCATGGCCGCTGAGCCTGTGCGTCTGGAGCCTGTGCTCCACAAGGGGAGAGGCCCCAACAGTGAGAGGCCCGCGTACCGCAAGAAAAAAAAAAAAAACCTACACTTCTGTGGCTGTTCTAAATGACTCATGTTAACAGTTTTGCTCATACCTCTTTCAGAAGGCATGAAGATGTTTGCCGTTCTGAAATTTGGAGTTGAGAGCAGGTGTACCAATCTAAAGCATGAAATTGGAACAAGCCTGTTCCATGTGTTATGGAATACACGACGAAATATGCCGTTTTAAGCATACTCATACACAAAAACAAAAAACAATTGAGATTTCCATTGAAATTCACTAAGTTTGTATATTCATTTAGGGAAGAGTTTACATCTTTATGATATTGAGTATTCTCTGATTAAACATGGTATGTTTTTTCCATGTATTAGTTCTTCTTTTATGTTCTCCAATAAGCTTTCATAATTTTCATGATTTATGTCTCTCATCTCCTTTGTTGCATTTATTCTTAGGTATCTCATGAATTTTTATTGCTACTCATATGAATGGAATATGTTTTATTATTGTTATATTTTTTTATTATTGCCAGATTATTATTGGTGAATACAAATGTTATTGAATTTGCACTGATTTTATCTTCAGCAACATTGTTAAACTTATTTATTAGTTTTAATCGTTTGTGAGTAAAGTCTCTAGGATTTTCAATGTTTAAAATTCTTTGTCGGGCTTCCCTGGTGGCGCAGTGGTTGAGAGTCTGCCTGTCGATGCAGGGGATGTGGGTTCGTGCCCCGATCCGGAAGGATCCCACATGCCACACAGCGGCTGGGTCTGTGAGCCACGGCTGCTGAGCCTGCGCGTCCGGAGCCTGTGCTCCACAACGGGAGTGGCCACAACAGTGAGAGGCTCGAGTACCACAAAAAAAAAAAAAAAAAAAAAAAATTCTTTGTCAGCAAATCAGAACAGTTTTGTTTCTTTTCACTATTTAGTTCTTGTCTTCTTTCATTGGCCAGAGGCTCCAATAAATATTGAATAGAAGCAGTGTTAGCAGACAGCCTTGTCTTCTTCCTGATTTTGTAGAGAATGCTTCTAATATTTCACCATTTAAAAAGATGTCTGCTGTAGGTTTTGGCAGATAGACTTAACTTGGTTGAGCCAGTTCCCCTCTATACCTAGTTTGCTAACATTTTTATTAATAATGAGAGTACAGTATTTTGGTTTTTAAATTTAATTTTATTATTGATTTTTTATACAGCAGTTCTTATTAGTTACCTATTTTATACATATAAATGTATATATGTCAATCCCAATCTCCCAGTTTATCCCACCACCACCACCCTTCTTCCCACATCTCCCTTAGTGTCCATACGTTTGTTCTCTACATCTGTGTCTCTATTTCTGCCTTGCAAACTCATCTGTACCATTTATCTAGATTCCACATATATGTGTGAATATACGATCTTTCTGACTTACTTCACCCTGTATGACAGTCTGTAGGTCCATCCACGTCTCTACAAATGACCCAATTTTGTTCCTTTTTATGGCTGATTAATATTCCATTGTATATATGTAGTACATCTTCTTTATCCATTTCTCTGTTGCTGGGCATTTAGGTGGCTTCCATGAACTGGCTATTGTAAACAGTGCTGCAGTGAACACTGGGGTGCATGTGTCTTTTTTTTTTTTTTTTTTTGGCTGTGTTAGGTCTTTGTTGCTGTGCACAGGCTTTCTCTAGTTGCGGTGAGCAGGGGCCTACTCTTCGTTGCAGTGTGTGGGCTTCTCATTGTGGTGGCTTCTCTTGTTGCAGAGCACGAGCTCTAGGCGTGAGGGTTTCAGTAGTTGTGGCACGTGGGCTCAATAGTTGTGGTTTACAGGCTCTTAGAGCACAGGCTCAGTAGTTGTGGCACATGGGCTTAGTTGCTTCGTGGCATGTGGGATCTTCCCAGACCACGGCTCGAACCCATGTCCCCTGCATTGACAGGCGGATTTTTAACCACTGCACCACCAGGGAAGTCTGCATGTGTCTTTTTGAATTACAGTTTTCGCTGGGTATATGCCCAGTAGTGGGATTGCTGGGTCATATGGTAATTCTATTTTTAGTTTTTTAAGGAACCTCCATACTGTTCTCATAATGGCTGTATCAATTTACATTCCCACCAACAGTGCAAGTGGGTTCCCATTTCTCCACACCCTCTCCAGCATTTGTTGTTTGTAGATTTTCTGATGATGCCCATTCTAACTGGTGTGAGGTGATACCTCACTGTAGTTTTGATTTGCATTTCTCTAATAATTAGTGATGTTGAGCAGCTTTTCATGTGCCTCTTGTCCATCTGTATGTCTTCTTAGGAGAAATGTCTATTTAGGTCTTATGCCCATTTTTGATTGGGTTGTTTGTTTTTTTAATATTGAGCTGCATGAGCTGTTTATATATTTTGGAGATTAATCCTTTGTCCGTTGATTCATTTACAAATATTTTCTCCCATTCTGAGGGTTGTCTTTTCATCTTGTTTACAGTTTCTTTTGTTGTGCAAAAGCTTTTAAGTTTCACTAGGTCCCATTTGTTTATTTTTGTTTTTATTTCCATTACTTTAGGAGGTGCATCAAAAAAGATCTTGCTGTGATTTATGTCAAAGAGTGTTCTCCCTATATTTTCCTCTAAGTGTTTTAGAGTGTCCAGTCTTACATTTAGGTCTTAATTCCACTTTGAATTTATTTTTGTGTATGGTGTTAGAGAATGTTCTAATTTCATTCTATTACATGTAGCTGTCTGGTTTTCCCAGCACCACTTATTGAAGAGACTGTCTTTTCTCCATTGTATATCCTTGCCTCCTTTGTCATAGATTAGTTGACCATAGGTGCATGGGTTTATCTCTGGGCTTCCTATCCTGTTCCACTGATCTATATTTCTGTTTTTGTGCAAGTACCATATTGTCTTGATTACTGTAGCTTTGTAATATGGTCTGAAATCAGGGAGTCTGATTCCTCCAGCTCTGTTTATTTCCCTCAAGATTACTTTGGCTATTCGGGGTCTTTTGTGTCTCCATACAGATTTTAAGATTTTTTATTCTAGTTCTGTAAAAAATGCCATTGGTAATTTGATAGGGATTGCATTGAATCTATAGATTGCTTTGGGTAGTATAGTCATTTTCACAATATTGATTCTTCCAATCCATGAACATGTTATATCTCTCCATCTGTTTGTGTCATCTTTGATTTCTTTCATCAGTGTTTTATAGTTTTCTGAGTACAGGTATTTTACCTCCTTAGGTAGGTTTATTCCTAGGTATTTTATTCTTTTTGTTGAATGGGATTGTTTCCTTAATTTATCTTTCTGATCTTTCATCGTTAGTGTATAGGAATGCCAGAGATTTCTGTGCATTAATTTTGTATCCTGCAACTTTACCAAATTCATTGATTAGCTCTAGTAGTTTTCTGGTGGCATCTTTAGGATTTTCTATGTATAGTATCATGTCATCTGCAAACAGTGACAGTTGTACTTCTTCTTTTCCAATGTGTATTCCTTTTATTTCTTTTTCTTCTCTGATTGCTGTGGCTAGGTCTTCCAAAACTATGTTGAATAAGAGTGGCGAGAGTGGACATCCTTATCTTTTTCTGATCTTAGAGGAAATGGTTTCAGTTTTTCACCATTGAGAATGATGTTTGCTGTGGGTTTGTCGTATATGGCCTTTATTATATTGTGGTAGTTTCCCTCTATGCCCACTCTCTGGAGAGTTTTTATCATAAATGGGTGTTGAATTTTGTCAAAAGCTTTCTCTGCATCTATTGAGATGATCATATGGTTTTTATTCTTCAATTTGTTAATATGGTGTATCACATTGATTGATTTGCGTATATTAAAGAATCCTTGCATCCCTGGGGTAAATCCCACTTGATCATGGTGTATGATCCTTTTAATGTGTTGTTGAATTCTGTTTGCTAGCATTTTGTTGAGGATTTTTGCATCTGTATTCTTCAGTGATATTGGTCTGTAATTTTCTTTTTTTGTAGTGTCTCTGTCTGGTTTTGCTATCAGGGTGATGGTGGCCTCATAGAATGAGGTTGGGAGTGTTCCTTCCTCTGCAATTTTTTGGAAGAATTTGAGAAGGATGGGTGTTAGCTCTTCTCCAAATGTTTGATAGAATTTACCTGTGAAGCCGTCTGGTCCTGGACTTTTGTTTGTTGGAAGATTTTTAATCACAGTTTCAATTTTATTACTTGTGATTGGTCTGTTCATATTTTCTATTTCTTCCTGATTCAGTCTTGGCAGGTTGTGCATTTCTAAGAATTTGTCCATTTCTTCCAGGTTGTCCATTTTATTGGCATAGAATTGCTTGTAGTAGCCGCTTATGATGCTTTGTATTTCTGCAGCGTCTGTTGTAACTTCTCCTTTTTCATTTCTCATTTTATTGATTGAATCTTCTCCCTCTTTTTCTTGATGAGTCTGGCTAAAGGTTTATCAATTTTGTTTATCTTCTCAAAGAACCACCTTTTAGTTTTATTTATCTTTGCTATTGTTTTCTTTGTTTCTATTTCATTTATTTCTGCTCTGATCTTTATGATTTCTTTCCTCCTGTTAACTTTGGGTTTTGTTTGTTCTTCTTTCTCTAGTTCCTTTAGGTGTATGGTTAGATTGTTTATTTGAGATGTTTCTTGTTTCTTGAGGTAAGATTGTATTGCTGTAAACTTCCCTCTTAGAACTGCTTTTGCAGCATCCCATAGGTTTTGGATCGTGTTTTCGCGTCGTGTCATTTGTCTCTAGGTATTTTTTTATTTCTTCAGTGATCTCTTGGTTATTTAGTAATGTATTGTTTAGCCTCCATGTGTTTTTGTTTTTCACGTTGTTTTCCCTGTAATTTATATCTAATCTCATAGCGTTGTGGTCAGAAAAGATGCTTGATATGATTTCAATTTTCTTAAATTTACTGAAGCTTGATTTATGACCTGAGATCTGATCTATCCTGGATAATGTTCCATGTGCACTTGAGAAGAAAGTGTAATCTGCTGTTTTCGGAAGGAATATCCTATAAATATCAATTAAATCTACCTGGTCTATTGTGTCATTTAAAGCTTGTGTTTCCTTATTAATTTTCTGTCTGGATGATCTGTCCACTGGTGTAAGTGAGGTGTTAATCTCCCCCACTATTATTGTGTTACTGAAATTTCCTCTTTTATAGCTGTTAGCATTTGCCTTATGTATTGAGGTGCTCCTATGTTGGCTGCATATATATTTGTTATATCTTCTTCTTGGATTGATCCCTTGATCATTATGTAGTGTCCTTCCTTGTCTCTTGTAATAGTCTTTATTTTAAAGTCTATTTTATCTGTTATAAGTATTGCTACTCCAGCTTTCTTTTGATTTCCATTTGCATGGAATATCTTTTTCCATCCCCTCACTTTCAGTTTGTATGTGTCCCTAGGTCTGAAGTGGGTCTCTTATAGACAGAATATATATGGGCTTTGTTTTTGTTTCCATTCCGCAAGCCTGTATCTTTTGGTTGTAGCATTAAATCCATTCACATTTAAGGTAATTATCAATATTATGCTCCTATTACCATTTTCTTAATTGTTTGGGGTTTGTTTTTGTAGGTCCTTTTCTTCTCTTGTGTTTCCCACTTAGAGAAGTTCCTTTAGCATTTGTTGTAGAGCTGGTTTGGTGGCCCTGAATTCTCTTAGCTTTTGCTTGTCTGTAAAGCTTTTGATTTCTCTGTCAAATCTGAATGATCCTTGCCAGGGAGAGTAATCTTGGTTGTAAGTTCTTCCCTTTCATCACTTTAAATATGTCATGCCACTCACTTCTGGCTTGTGGAGTTTTTGCTGAGAAATCAGCTGTTAACCTTATGGGAGTTCCCATGTACGTTATTTGTCTTTTTTCCCTTGCTGCTTTTAATAATTTTTCTTTGTCTTTAATTTTTGTCAGTTTGATTACTATGTGTCTCGGTGTGTTTCTCCTTGGGTTCATCCTGCCTGGGACTCTCTGTGCTTCCTGGACTTGGGTGGCTGTTTCCTTTTCCATGTTAGGGAAGTTTTTGACTATAATGTCTTCAAATATTTTTGGGGGTCCTTTCTGTCTGTCTTCTCCTTCTGGGATGCCTATAATGTGAATGTTGGTGCATTTAATGTTGTCCCAGAGTTCTCATAAGCTGTCTTCATTTCTTTTCGTTCTTTTTTCTTTATTCTGTTCCACAGCAGTGAATTCCACCATTTTGTCTTCCAGGTCATTTATCCGTTCTTCTGCCTCAGTTATTCTGCTATTGATTCCTTCTAATGTATTTTTCATTTCACTTATTGTATTGTTCATCTCTGTTTGTTCTTTAATTTTTCTAGGTCTTTGTGAAACATTTCTTGCATCTTCTCGATCTTTACCTCCATTCTTTTTCCGAGGTCCTGGATCATCCTCACCATCATTATTCTAAATTCTTTTTCTTGAAGGTTGCCTCTCTCCACTTCATTTAGTTGTTTTTCTGAGGTTTTATCTTCTTCCTTCATCTGGTACATAGTCCTCTGCCTTTTCATTTTGTCTGTCTTTCTGTGAATGTGGTTTTCTTTCCACAGGCTGCAGGATTGTAGTTCTTCTTGCTTCTGCTGTCTGCCCTCCCGTGGATGAGGCTCTCTAAGAGTTTTGTGCAAGCTTCCTGATGGGAGGGACTGGTGGTGGGTAGAGCTGGGTGTTGCTCTGGTGGGCAGAGCTCAGTAAATCTTTAATCTGCTTGTCTGCTGATGGGTGGGGCTGAGTTCCCTGCCTGTTGGTTTTTTGGCCTGAGGCGATCCAGCACTGGAGCCTAGTGGCTCTTTGGTGGGGCTGATGGTGGGCAATGGGAGGGCTTATGCCAAGGAGTACTTCCCAGAACTTCTGCTGCCAGTGTCCTTGTCCCCTCGTTGAGCCACAGCCACCCCCTGCCTCTGCAGGAGACCCTCCAACACTAGCAAATAGGTCTGGTTTAGTCTCCTATGGGGTCACTGCTCCTTCCCCTGGGTCCCGATGCACACAGTACTTTGTGTGTGCCCTGCAAGAGTGGAGTCTCTGTTTCTCCCAATCTTGTTGAAGTCCTGCAATCAAATCCCGCTAGCCTTCAAAGTCTGATTCTCTGCAAATTCCTCCTCCCATTGCCGGACCCCCAGGTTGGAAGCCTGACGGGCTCAGAACCTTCACTCCAGTGGGTGGACTTCTGTGGTATAATTGCTCTCCAGTTTGTGAGTCACCTACCCAGCAGTTATAGGATTTGACTTTATTGTGATTGCGCCCCTCTTAACATCTCATTGCAGCTTCTCCTTTGTCTTTGGATGTGGGGTATCTTTTTTTGTGAGTTCCAGTGTCTGCCTGTCAATGATTGTTTGGCAGTTAGTTGTGATTTTGGTGCTCTTGCAAGAGGGAGTGAGTGCATGTCCTTCTACTCCACCCTCTTGAACCAAATCCTCACAGATTGCTCGAGTGTACAGTTTTATCGAATGCTTTTTCTGCACCTGCTGAGCTGTTCTTTTATTTTTCTCCTTTAATTGATTCACATGTCAAATTAAATATACACATCTTCTATTGTTAAGCCATGCTTACCTTCTTGGGAGAAGTTTTAGCTGGTCATACTTTTATAAATATACTGCCGGATTTCATTTACTACTATGTATTTTACATTTTTTATATTTATGTTAGGGAGCGAAATTGGCATATAATTTCACTTTTTTGTGCAGTCTGCTAAATTTCAACAGGTATTCTATTCCACGATGGCCTGAGCTGTGATCTAGCTTGTTTCTTCTCTGGTGTATACATATACAGCAAGTATTGCTGTGTATTCTTATTTATTTATAACTTCCATTGAGGCATTTGAACTTGTTTAGCAATAATAATAATCATAGTGAACCATTTTGATCTTTCTCTGTGTAGGTTGTCATCCAATAGCATAGGGTTATCTAGAGTTTCATCAAGTCAGGTCGGGTACTTGCAATGGGGAAGGCAAGTCTATTACGCAGTTGTGAATAAAAGATACTTCCATTTGTATATTTACTGTCACTGATATTTATCAGGCCCAGTGGTTTATTAGAAAACAAAGCACTTTAAAGACTCTTCCTTTCTGATTCTCCTGTCTACCCTTGCTGCTATCTGTAACTCATGCCCAAGCTTGGACCTCAGGGCAACGGCTTGTTCCTTTGAGCGTTATGTTCTACTGTAGTGTAGACCACATGGAGGCAGCCAGTGGAGTCAGGAGGGCCTGGCGTCCATGCTGCCCTGACACTCACTTGCTCTCTGAGTTTGGACAGATTCCTCAGCCTCTATAAACTTTAGTTATTTCATCAGTGCAATGAGAATTTTAATATCTGTCTTACGGGGTTTGTCATAATGACTAATCAATAATATAAAAGCACAGTGTCTGGTATATAGTAATTGCTTATAAAAGTAGCTTTTAGTATACCTTCTCTGTCATATTGAATAAAATGCTAGTAAGACTATGCTAACACCAGCTAAAAGCATGACTGCTTGCAGTCGTCCTTCCAAAGGTGCTATTTGTTTGTGGTTTATAGGTTTATGTTACTTCACCTTTCGTATATTGTTTTAATTCTTTATTTTAAAACAAATTTTTTTTGGCACCTACCATATCCTAGGGCTAGATGCTGGGGAATATTAAGGATACAAGGTAAACAAGCAGCTGAGGTCAGTCTAGAAAGGCCAAACACAATTAGAATATGAGCTGATAGGTTATCAGATATGAGATAGCAAGACGGAATATCAGGATAAGATCTGAGAATATCAAGAAATGAATTTCAGTGGGAGTGATTAGGGTGGAACAGCTAACTCTGTCTGGTCTAACACCAAGAAGGTGATACTTCAGCAGGGTCTTGAAGCCTGAGTGAGACAAGGAGCAAGTGTGCTCCAGTCAGGGCAAGTCGGGTATGTCAGGCTACCTGGGCATGAAAGAATATTTTACGATAGGGATGGTAAAATTTTAGGAATAAATTGCATAATAGATTCAGATCTCAGAATTCCTTTCAGGGCTGCCTATTTAACTGTGAGTCTTTGAGCTTGGGACAAGGGATGAGGGATGCCTTGGAATCCTGGGTAAACACTGATCCTCTAGTGTCCTAGTGGTAGGATTTAATTCACCACTAATTAGTGTTGGTTTTGGCTCCCATGGGGAAGTGTAAACACAAAGAAGGCAAGGAGTAGGGAGAAGGGCAAAGGCAAGTGCATGGGTGTGTCTATTTGCAGAACCATTTTGGAGGAACTGAGGAGTGCAGAGAAGGTCTTGAAAATAGAGCAGGGATTATTTCTCATGCTTTAAAACACAGCAAAATCTGCTGGGGGCTACTAACGTGTCACACCCTTAAAATAAAAACAGAGGGAAATGGAGCCTTCTTTACTTGTACTGTGATCATTTTAACCTCAGTAGCCTTCCAAAGGGAGACCGTAATCGGGTTGTTTTTATTATCTGTGGGCTGGAGCAAGCGTTGGTCTGTAAACATTGGATGCCTCCAACTCAAATAACCTACTTAGGAATGTCTACCCACATTGGAGGTGTGCTTCACTGGGAACCTTAGAGTGCTGTTCAAAAGCAGTAGGGCATCTCCTCAAACTCACAAGGTTTCAGAAATTTTCCAGCCAGAGGTGCTCGGGTGAGGGGCACTTGTAACAAACCTGCCCTTGTTTTAGGAGACAGCACTTGAAGAGTTTTGGTTTTTGTTCGGTTGTCTTTTTTAGATTTTTGCCTTATCTTCTTCATCATACAACAGTTGTTTGTGGTGGGTTTTTTGTTTTGTTCAGCCAGAGAAGGATGTCTGTTAGAGAAATATCTGTATCTTCCAAGATCCACACTACCTTTTAAAGTATCTGTCCGATTCAAGTCATTTCAGCCAGCATTTATGTACTCCTCCTGGGTACTGGGTGCCCAGAATCCTGAAATTAATAAGATTGAGGACCTGCCCCATAGAAACCCACGTTCCACTCAGGAGGACAAATACGTACCCACGTAACTCAAACACCAGACAGGATTTGAAGATGTTGAAGGGAAATGTTGGAGTTCATGGGGGAAAACAAGAGGAGGAGCTAAATTCTTGTGAGGAGTATCAGAAGGAGAACAGAAGGGAAGGGAAAGGAAGGGAAGGGAAAAGAAGGAAAGAGAGTGGAATGTAGTCTTAATTTGAATACGTAGAATTTCAACCATTAGGTGACTGAAATTAAGAAAAGGAATGAAATTAATCTCTTGTAAAACAAGAGTTTAAAATGATTTTTCTGCTTACCAACAAAATAAACCTGTTTTAATTCATTGATTAATTCTTCTACTCCGTAAACATGCATTGAGTACCTATGATGTGCCAGGCACTGTTCAGAGATAGAAAAGGAATAGAACATCTTTGCTCTCAGTTCCTTCATTGTCTAAACAGGTAGACAGAGATGTGCACACAAACAGTGACACCACAGAGAGGCGGATGTACCCAGAGGGATGCATGAAATACTCTTGAGAGCCCCGTGGGTGTAAGAGAGTCAAGGAAGACTTCACGGACGGATGGAGTTTCGGAGGTTTGATGGTGAATGGGTCATGGAAACAGTCCATGTAGAGGGCATGTCATGTACAAAGGGAGAGAAGCATGAAGCAGCCTGGGATGTTTATGAGACCTCAGGTGTTTTGATATGTCTCAAATATAGGGTTATAAGGGATGAAAAGTTTGGCTGGGTCTGGAAATTAAACTGACAAGAAGAGGATACAAATTTATTTAATATACATCTTATGTGACATGGGAGCCTTCATAAAGAAATGAAGACCCAAAGAAACAGGCCTGAGTGTTTTACACTAGGTTTGATGAAGACTTGACAGTCATGGAGGAATATGATAGGCTAAGGAGTACGAGTTGAGTGTAGTCAAATGGTAGAAACTTAGCAAAGCTTCTTTGTTAGGATTCTTCCTTGTGACCCTTTGTCTTCAGAGATAAGGCTGCTCCTTTCCTCCAGGTATAGGGAGAGCCCATCTCACCTGAGGGTTGTATAACATGTTTCAGGGAAGAAGGGCAAGGCGAGAAGAAAGAGTGACTCTCCTGCTTAAAATACTATGGGGCCGGGCTTCCCTGGTGGCGCAGTGGTTGAGAGTCCGCCTGCCGATGCAGGGGCCACGGGTTCGTGTCCCGGTCTGGGAAGATCCCACATGCCGCGGAGCGGCTGGGCCCGTGAGCCATGGCCGCTGAGCCTGCGCGTCCGGAGCCTGTGCTCCGCAACGGGAGAGGCCACAACAGTGAGAGGCCCGTGTACCGGAAAAAAAAAAAAAAAGTGGATTCCAGCACAAAGCATGACGTGACTCCCAGCTGAAGCCAAGCCGAGATGCCGGGGTCTGGGCCTCAGGGCAGCGCTAGCCCCCCAGGGTGGCGGCCACAGCAGCACCTACCCCCCTATAAGGCTCCAGGGAGGAGCCACTAGGAGGCCACTTCCTCCCTCTGGCCCCGAAGGGCTCAGCCCCTCCTCCTCACAGCTGTGATCTGCTTTGTGGAGAATTTACAAGACGAGGATGACCTACAGAAACCGTAGGAACTGTGACCGTACATCCTTTCTTATAACTCTCTGTGTTCAGTGTCCCACCATAGAAAAGTTCGTATCCAGAGAGAGCAGGAACGCCACGTGGAAGGGGGTCTGCGCTAGGAAGACAGTCGGGAAGGCGGGGCAGGGAAAATGCCAAGACCGGGACCTTGACCGTGACCGGCGTGGAAACCGTACGTGATGTCAGTGGATCCAAGTGGAGGTTGGAGAGCTCCCCTTGCTGTGCTGCGGCAGCTGCCCCTTCCCTCCCGGTCCTGCCGCCCGCAGGCGTGGGGCTCCCACCATCCATCCGCGGTGGCGCTGGGCTGGCAGGGGCGGCGGGTGGGGGGGTGGGGAGGAAGGGAGGGAGAAGCTCCCTGCCCTCGCCGCTCCGGGGCCGCCCTCCCGGAGCTGAGGTCCTCCGACCTTCAGACCGTGATGGAGTACTGAGATATATAGTTTCTCGGAAAGTTTGAGAAACGGAATCAATAGCGTGCTCGTCGTGGGGCCCGACGGCGCGGGAGGACTCGGGCGGCTCCCCAGCTGCTGCTGCGGGTTGAGCGAGAACTTCCACTACTGGGACAGCGCTGGGCCGCACACCTGCACGCTCAGGCCGCCGTTCTGGGTCCCTGTACGGGCATTCCAGGCAAAGGGTGCTGCCCACGTGCCCTCAAACTGCTCACATTTCTGGTCTCAGGACTTAATGAAGCTCAGGTTCTTGATGTCTCATCGGAGAAAGAATTCAGCGAGACACAAAGTGATAGGTAAGAAGTGGATTTATTTAGAGAGAAACACACTCCACAGAGTGCGGGGCATCTCAGAAGGTGAGAATGGCCTCCTGCAGTCATTTTAATGAAGGATTTTAAGTGGGAAAGCAATATCTACATTTTAGAAAGATCCTGCAGGTGGTCTCCTGGAGAATAAAGTTGACTGGGCAAGACAGGAAGTAGAAAAGCCCGCTAGAAGGCAGTTTCAGCCAACTAGGTACCGGGTGGGATTGAGACCTTTAAAGACCAACACCTTCATCATTCCCCACATGCAATTCAAAATTTAAGCAAAGCTAACCATAAAATAAGGATAATAGAACCCAAGTTCTGATTTTTCTTATGATGATTGTTTAGATGCATTGAAAAAATTATGTCAAATATCAAAATATTTTAAGACTTCTATTGCCTCTTCTCTTTGGTGCCCTGGTCTGCTGGTGCCCTAAAGCATGTGCATCGCTGTGTCTTGTGGGATCCAGCCTGCCCAATACAGGCGGTGGTCAGGATGATGGGTAAAAAGACTGGGGTGGTTTGAAGTAGGAGAATCAACAGGACTGAGTGATGGATGAGGGGAAGAGAGAAGCCAGGGACGGCGCCGAGACTTCTGACTTGGGTAGCAGGGTCGTGCCCTGCCTTTGGATTTCTACTGCTCATCATGGCTGACATTTGGCCGTGGCCCCTCCCAGGCAGGCACCCTTCCAGCATCTGTTCCCTCTGCAGAGTGCCTCCATCCTTTGCACTTAGTCCAGACTCCAATGGGTATTTTAAAATGCCCTCACCCGAGGGCCCCCAATAAATCCCTCACAGACTTTAAAATCCTCAGGACCAGATTCAGCCTCTGACATAACCACTGTTTCAGCACAGCTCTGTCATGAGACTCCTGACACAACCTTGGCTCAGGAGGGCTCAGCAGGGGCCCCCATTCCTTTCACCCATCTCTCATCCCTCCCTTGTAGGTGGCTCCTCTGTGCAAAGGTAACCTGGTCCCCTTACTTGCTCTGGAACTGTGGCTCAGTGACAAAAGGAGAAGATGCAGCCTGTGGAGACACAGCTTTATCCCGATGACATGCATCATGTCATCAGCCACTGCCAGCCCCCAAATCTGTCTGGGAACAAAAGGCCCCAGGCAACAGCTAAATATATCTCTGGGATTGTTTCTGAATATTCTGAAATATCCATAACTCAGTTGGGAAGAGAATTCCCCCCATGATCCTGGGACTAGAGCTCATTATACTGTTTTCTTCGGGATTCCCAAAGCCCTAATTCTGAGAGAAACAAAAACAAGTGCAGGGTGCACACCAGCTAATATTCTCCATGAGGGCTTTAACTCCCTCTTCGTGTTCCTCCAGGCCTGGTGTCAGATACTGGCCCCATAGTGCCATGTATCGTTTTCATCACCAAGATTGGAGCACCCCCTTCTGCCTGGGGGTGTATTCTATAGTCAGTTGGTAATTATGTCACCATTTCAACCACTTGACACAAAGTGCCAGGTTTCATTTCTTTCCAAGTCACCCTACTTCTGAACTCACAACTCCAGAAAATCTCAGCTTTGGAATGCTGGACTAGACCATGCCACGTGGGTAGGCTAGTTTACTGTATCAGAGATGAGTTACTTTTACGTACACAGTCACCAGAGAGAGGCCGTGTTCCCCAGAAATCGGTGGAGGTACACGTATACTTTTAGTCCTTAAGCCAAGAAAATCGCCATCATAATCAAAAATAGTCCAAATAGCGACAACAACAAAAGCACACACTGAAGTATACAGGGTGAAATGTGAAAGAGCTTCTTGAATTCTCCACCTCCTCCCCATTTCATTTCCCTCCTCCTTGGCAACAGTCGAGTACTGCGCATCCAGAACTTTTCCTGCACTTTGTAGATATCTTTCCCTATGTGTGCATAGATCGCCACTTAAATGAAGTGACTGTTATCATGAAGCTCTCAGAGATGTGCCCATTTCATGGATCCGTACATACCCCTTATCTTTACAATGATAAATAATTCATAAAATTCAAACTAAAGTAGTACAGGGCAGGGAGGAGGGGGGAAGTGTGGGCTGAGAATCACAGCAGAAATCTTCTTGATGCATAATTCAGAATCTTTCCGTGTTCAGTCTTATGATCTTTTTGCAGTTTTATACATTCGAATAATAATAATACCTGATCTCTAAAGCTCATGCTCTGTTTGTGGGCTGCCCCCTGAGATGAGATCCTTGTTATCTACTTTCACTCACCTCCTTGGGGAAATATTTTCAGCCTGAAATACCGGGTCAATTAGCAAGCACCATGGAACAGTATGTAATTCTCAGAACTGGCTCCAGAAGCCTCCTGGCTCCCTGGTGGGTGCCCCTTAAACTGCCTCGCCAACACTGTGTAATCACTTCTTCTTCAGCCAGCCCCAGGTTGTTCCTGCTCTGGGGAAGAAAGCGTCTCTAATTACATTTGCCTTTCTCTTCCTCAGTGGCCAAGGTCCTCTGTGCAGACGCCCGTGCTCAGCAGTTCCTGGAGCAGCAAAGGCGCAGCCAGACAGAAGGGCCCTTCCTCTCCTTTTAGAAAGCAGTGAACTTTGCTTTTCCAAGCCAGGTAGGCCTGTGTGATCTTTGACTTCATGGCTCATGTTCTTTAATGGATTTACATTATTATTTACTGTTACTCCCTTCACACGGAAGGCCAGTTTGGTATTAATGTATTTTCTCTTCATGTAAAATCCAGAATGACTGCTTATACCTACATATTTATGAATTTCCTGCCTCCCTAGAGGATGTTCTATTTCTCATCAAGATGAATATTTAGTTGATTTAAAAAAACAACTAATCTTTGATCCTGGTATACCTACTGGTATCGACATGTAAATACCCTTTATTACCATTTTCTTTCCCGAGAGCATTTAAAAATGTGGAGATGCTGTATTTTCTATGGGCTAAATTGCTCTTTACTGAAGACCTTAGGAATGGTTTTCTGTGAAGTAAGTTGAGGGAATGTCCTTTATGGAAACCGGGTGGGGGGTTTTCCCTGTGTTTGCTCCTGGTTGGTTTGAGGCCAGCCTCCTATGAATTTTCTTTTATTTTATTGAAAGTTTATTTTATTTTTTTTATACAGCAGGTTCTTATTAGTTATCTATTTTATACATATTCGTGTATACATGTCAATCCCAATCTCCCAGTTCATCCCCCCTACCCCCACCACCCACCCCACCACCCCACCCCACCACCATCCCCGCTTTCCCCCCTTGGTGTCCATACTCCTATGAATTTTAAATTGTTCATGACAACAGAAGAAGAAAAAGCTACAGCAGCTGAGCTGGCAGATATAGTAGCCATGGAGATAAAAGCGCTGCTTTTTCCCCTCTGGGATGCAAAATTTGTGTTTGAATGTGAATGACATCTTGAGATCAATGCATTTGGTACAGTTCAGTAGTAGAATAAAGAATGGTGTCAGAGATTGGGTAGAAAGATAAGGAAGTGTTCACTTAATGAATGAAGGCTTTTTGGAAGAGGTGGGCCAAAGACGAAGTATTTTGGGAACTAGGGACTAGTCATGTAATCTCTCTGGCCCTTGTCTCCTAAGCCCTAAAGTGAAGGGCTGGGAGGGAAGGACCACTGAAGTGTCCTCCGTTTCTAACATTCTGTAATTCTTTGTTCTAGTCATTTTGGACAGTGTAGGCAAAGAACAGCAGGCAAGATCTAAATAAAAGTCTGAAAGGGGAGATAGCTGTTAAGAATGCAAGCTGGAGCTTCCCTGGTGGCGCAGTGGTTGGGAGTCCGCCTGCCGATGCAGGGGACACGGGTTCGTGACCCGGTCCAGGAAGATCCCACGTGCCACGGAGCGGCTAGGCCCGTGAGCCATGGCCGCTGGGCCTGCGCGTCCGGAGCCTGTGCTCCGCAACGGGAGAGGCCACAACAGTAAGAGGCCCGCGTACCGCAAAAAAAAAAAAAAAAAAAAAAAATGCAAGCTGGAGGGACTTCCCTGGTGGTCCAGTAGTTAAGACTCTGCACTTTTCCACTGCAGGGGGTGCAGGTTCAATCCCAGGTCCTGGAACTAAGGTTTCACATGCCGTGCGGCGCAGCCAAAAAACAGAAAGTGAGCTAGGATGGAAGATATGCGCAGAAATGTGAATGGCAGAAAGGGAACATGAATGGTCTGGAATCAGAAGGTTGAATGTAATCCAAAAATATGGTCAAGGTAGTAGGAAAAAGATTTGAAGGCAGCTGGCTGGGTAGTTTGCATTAAGTGAATATTTTCTAGTGTAACATTTTAATTCTCTTAATTGTTTCAAATGTATTTTAACAACTTTATTAAGATGTAATTCAAATACCATACAATTGACTCATTTAAAGTATACAGTTCAATGACTTTTAGTATATTCACAGAGCTGTGCATATTTACATCACCACAATCAATTTTAGAATATTTTCATTACCCTAAAAAGAAATGTTGCTCTGCTTAGCCAGTGTCCCCAACTCCTCCCTCTAAGCCCTAGCCAACCACTAATCTACTTTCTGTTGCTATAGATTTGCCTATTCTGAACACTTCATGTAAATGGGATCATACAATATACGGTCCTTTATGACTGCTTCTTTCACCTAGCAGAATGTTTTCAAGGTTTGTCCTTGCTGTACGTATGTCAGTACTTCATTTCTTTTTATTGATGAATAAAAATAAATAAAATAAATAAAATAAAAATCATATAAATGAATAATTATAACAATATGTTGTTTTATTTTTAACATATAAAGATACAATAGTTGTAACAATAATAGTACAACAAAGAGGAGGAGGGAATGGAGCTATTTTATTTATCCATTCATCAGTTGATGGATATTTGGGTTGTTTCTACTTTTTAGCTATTATGAATTATGCTGCTATGAACATTTGTATATAAGTTTTTGTGTGGACATGTTTTCATTTCTCTAAGGTATATACCTAGGAGAGGAATTGCTAGTTTATGAGATAACTATATTCAACTGTCTTAAAAACTGACAGATTGTTTTTCAAGGCGCTGCACCATTTCACATTCCCACCAACAGTGTATGAAGTTTTCAGTTCCTCCACATCCTCTCTAACACTTGTTATTACCTGTCTTTTTTATTCTAGCCATCCTATTGGGTGTGAAGGGGTATCTCATTGTGGTTTTGCATTCCCTGATGGCTCATGACGTTGAGCATCTTTATATGTTTTTAGTGGCCATCTGTATATCTTCTTTGGAGAAATATCTATTTAGATCCTTTGCCCATTTTTATTTTTTATTATTTTTATTTATTTTTAAATAAATGTATTTATTTACTTTTGGCTGCGTTGTGACTTTGTTGCTTCACCCAGGCTTTTTCTAGTTGCGGCAAACAGGGGCTACTCGGGCTTCCCTGGTGGCGCAGTGGTTGAGAGTCCGTAGGCACACGGGCTTCAGTAGTTGTGGCACACAGGCTCAGTAGTTGTGGCACACGGGCTTATTGCTCCGTGGCATGTGGGATCTTCCCGGACCAGGGCTCAAACCCGTGTCCCCTGCATTGGCAGGTGGATTCCTACCACTGCACCACCAGGGAAGTCCCCTTTGCCCATTTTTAATTGGGTTATTTGTCTTTTTATTTGAGTTATTTTTTGTGTTATCTTTTTATTTTTAATTGAGTTATTTTATTTATAGATTCTCGACACAAATCTTAACACTAGACCACCAGGGAACTCCCAGAACCTAGTTTATATTTATACTAACTCAATTTTAGTGAAATCAAGAAACTTTACTCCTTTATAGCTCCATTCCCTCCTCCTCTTTGTTGTACTATTATTGTTATAACTATTGTATCTTTATATATTAAAAATAAAACAGCATATTGTTATAATTATTCATTTATATGATTTAATGTCTTTTAAAGAAGCTGAGAGAAGAAAGGATAGCAAGTGTAGATAGACTTGAGGATTATTACAAACCCCTTGAGTGAAGAAACCCTCTCTACTTTGCTTCGTTATCATATCCCCTGCACCTAGAACAGTGTTTGTCACATAGTAGATGCTCATTTAATATATAAATGAATGAATAATGATCTCCATACAGACAATCAATGAAGTCCCAGAGAGAGACAGTCCCAATAAGATGTAGAGATGAGTAATGAAGAGATTAAGATTAAGAGAATAAGGTTGCGTGAGTTGTGTGTATTGGGGGAGAGGTAATAATCATAATGAGAAGAAGTGAGAGTGTCTTTCTTATTCAGTGCCATATGTGTCTGAGGCTTAACACGGTGTTGGCATATAGCAGATGCTCAATAAATGTTGAATGAATGAATGATGCATCCTATGGCTGGTGCAGATCTTGGAGGATGAGGCAAGAGAGTTTCAGTCTTAGAAGTCCCTGTGTTGGGACTTCCCTGGTGGTCCAGTGGTTAAGACTCTGTGCTCCAAATGCAGGGGGCCCAGGTTCGATCCCTGGTCAGGGAACTAGATCCCGTTTGCCGCAACTAAGATCCCGCCTGCGGCACCTAAGACCTGGCGCAGCCAAATAAATAAAATATTTTTTTTTAAAAAAAGAAGTCCCTGTGTTCCCCAAATGAATACAATCTCTGTCTCTTCTCAGTGCCTCTGGCTCTAAACTGGTGCTTCTCCTGGGGTCTCACCTTGTGTCCCACATCCCCACTGGACTGCCTGGACCACCTACTCCCTTTGTGGGTCCTAAGCAGGATGTCCAATTACTGAAGGATGAGAAGTGCAAGCCTACTGGTTAAGACTGAGCAGAGGGAAGACAGAATAAATTTATCATTAACCAAGCTGGTAGGGTGGAGGGTGGGCAGTGAGAAGGGGAAGAAGAAAATTATTAGTGATTGGCAGAGGCAACTGAGAGAAAACCTGTGATCTTCTACATTTGTATACTCACTCATTCACCCACAACATTTATTGAAAGCTTGCATAGAACAAAGTGTTCAGCTTTCCTTATGCCAAATATTAAGTCCTAGACATAAAAAATTACTGTATCGTAAAAACATTCTGGAGATAACTATATAGCCCGCTGTGGTGGTGAAGATGAGCCCTGAGACTGGAGCCTCCCTGCCTGGGCTTGAATCCTGGATGGGTGGAGTCGCCTGACCTCCCTTTCTGTAAAACCGAGAATTCATGTAAGGATTAAATGGTTAATACACATAAAGCCCCTAGAATAGTGCCCACCCCATCTTATGTATTATATTATGTAAGAGCTAACTATTATTATTGATGTAATAATTGTTACCAAAGACTAGAATAGTTGAGATTATCAGTAAATTTCAATAAAATTTTAGACTTCCCATTTTCCATACTACATATCTATCTAGGCTTCTCCTTAGTAGCAGCCAATTATGTATATATGTATTTATTTATTTTACAGCTTGAGCGAATGAGAAGCAACAAGTCTCTTCTTATATATATTTATTTCATTTTGTTTTGTGGTTACTGTGGTAAAGAGCTGTTTTCTACCTCTGAAAAACCGGCTTTACTCCAGAGGTTACCAGAACAGAGAGGAGCCCCCTGGATGGATAATTCAGAGGGCAGGAAAGAGTTGCTTTTCTTTCAAATTAGGTTGATCTGAATGAATTCCTGCCTGAGATTTCAAAGCCATGGCAGATCAATGGACTCAGGAAT
Source organism: Phocoena sinus (assembly GCF_008692025.1). Classification (NCBI taxonomy): domain Eukaryota; kingdom Metazoa; phylum Chordata; class Mammalia; order Artiodactyla; family Phocoenidae; genus Phocoena; species Phocoena sinus. The sequence goes on along the minus strand of NC_045765.1, from coordinate 137,839,307 downwards.
CAAAGACACCAAAGGTGATGTTTCTAATGTAAATATATGAGCCATTCAAAACACTAATTAATGACTGTTCCTAGCTGGTTGTATCATGTAAAAGAGCAGCGTCATGAAAGATTCTTTTTTAAGGTTTAAAAAAAAATCTTTAGATTAGAAACATACAGTAAAAAGGTTGGATGTTTATTTCCATCGCTGAATGCAAGAACCGCCCCTTCCCCCCTACTCCCCTATTCCCCATAAGCGTTCCATAACCCACTTGCATTGCTTGGACCCTTAAAGTTCACTTGTACAATTAAGATTTGTCTTACTGTAGAACTGCAGGGTCCCTTCCAGTCAATTTTCTCAGTTGAAGCATAGAACACACTTTAAACACCGAACATTGGTACCCAATGTGCTTATCTCAGCAGCAGATCGCCTATTTTAAGTCAGGCATGCACAGTGAGTGTCCAGGTCGTTGGAGCCTTAGTAAACTCATCATGTGGAGAGGGGGTTTTTGGCACATAATAGGTGTTTAATAAATGTTTGCTAAATGAATGAATGATGGTGGTGATAGTGAGCTGAAAATACATTTATCATAAATAGGAGTCTTATCTAGATTTTTCACCCTGAATGATCCCAGACAAGTCATTTAACCAGATCATTTCATGCCTTGGTTTCCATGTCTTTAAAAGAAAGTATTGATATAATTAGTGGTTTTAGGAGTAGACTAGAGCTATGTTAATTCAAAATAATTACACTGAAGACTTCTACTGCCGAACTCACCTGGTTACAGCAAGGAGCAGGGAAGCAGTCTAAACATCAGGTTATACATTTGTCAACACAGTCTTACACTGGTCGTCAGGAAAGTGAGCACTCACTCTTATTTGGCCTGAGGTGCCTTCCAGGGAGGGATGCTATCAGGTAAAACAAATAACAGTGGATATGCAGCTACACAATTATTTATCCTCATTAACTATCCAAAGTAAGAGGAAGAAATAACACATTTAAGTAAAATGACCACATTATATATCATCCAAACGATGACGCTTTTTTTTTTTTTTTTGCGGTACGCGGGCCTCTCACTGTTGTGGCCTCTCCCATTGCGGAGCACAGGCTCCGGACGCACAGGTTCAGTGGCCATGGCTCACGGGCCCAGCCACTCCGCGGCATGTGGGATCTTCCCGGACCGGGGCACAAACCCGTGTCCCCTGCATCGGCAGTGGACTCTCAACCACTGTGCCACCAGGGAAGCCCCAATGACACTTTTGAGAATAAAAAAAGGAGGTAATATTAATCACATTGGGAAACGCCTGGACAGTATTAGGCAAACCAGAATGTACAGTCAGCCTGGGTCTATGCCATGTCCAGAAGCAGTCTCAAGTGTGCAGGATCAATTTTGCCCTTTTTTAACTAAAAATTTTCCCTTCCTGACCTCACCGTTTGCCTGTGATAGAACTCTCAATCCTCTTACGATCTCCGGTAGATCACTTGTAGCTTCAGCTTTATTTGCTAGTTACAGCATCTGTGTTTCTCATTATAAAATCATTAGCATTACCCAGGCAACTAAGAATGAGGCATATGCCTTCTGCTCCATTTGGTGAAATTCTTCCTCTGTTTTTAGCTAATTTCCTTATGTGAGTGTTCTACTGTTATTCACACCTTATTTTGTCTGATTTTCTACAGGTCCTGGTGCCCTGTACACATTCTCCTAAATTTGCTGACGACACATTTCAGTTCTACTAGTGAATCTTGATAACTTTTCTTCCTCCTATAAGATAGATTTCCCCTCTAACTAGCACTGCCCACTCAATAGTCGTAGGATATTGACACCTCAGCTGGCTGTACCCGCTAGAATATCCATGTATTCTGGTGGAAAAGAGCCAGGTCTTTTATACATTTGCTCAACAAATATTTAATTGAGCTCTTATTGTGTGCCAAATACTGTTTAGAGTCCTGGATATATAATCTAGTCTGTGATCTGTCTGCTGGTTTTCTTAATGGTATCTTTTGATACCCGTAAATTTTAAATGCTGATGAAGTCAAACTTATCAAATTTTTTTCCCCTCTTACTGTTTGTGGTTTTTGTATCCAGTCCAAAAAACTTGCCCTACTTCAAAGTCCTGGAGATATACTTCTAGAAGCTTTATGGTATTAGGTTTTATGTTTAAGTCAATGACATATCTCAGATTAATTTTTGTGCCTGGTGTGGGATAAAGGTCAAGGTTCAACTTTTATTTACACAGACATCCAGTAGATCCAGCACCATTTGTTAAAAAAGACTTGCCTTTCCCCACTGAATTCGCTTGGCGCCTTGGTAGAAAATCAATTGACCGTATATATGGGTCAATTCCTGGACTCTCTTTTGATTCTTTGGTCTATCCTTAGACACTGTCTCAATTACTGTAGCTCTTATGAATATAGTCCGTATAAGTCAAATATGATCACTACCCTGAAGGAGCTTACAATCTGATTTATGAGAGAGACAGTCAACGTAGAAGTCATAATAGTACAAAGAGGTGGAGAAAATCACAGTGCTAGCCACAGATGTGGGAAGTACAAAAGAGAACTCCACCTGGTTTAGGTGTGTAGGTACACAAGCCACCTGAAAGAGGTAACACCTAAAATGATCCTTAAAGTATCAGTAGGAATTTGCAGAGGAGTAGGCCTGGTGCCCTCCAGTAAGAGTGAGAAGACCAGTGTGGCTGGGTGGAGTGAGTGAGGTGGAGATTGGAAGAGATGACATCAAAGAAGAAGGGGATCACATTGGGCTGAGCCTTGAAGGCCATTTTAAGGGTCTTAGCTTTTACTCTGAGTGAGAAGGGAAGCCATCCAAGGGTTTTGAGTAGAGAAGTGACATGATCTGACGTCTTTTAGAAGGATCTTCCTGGATGCTCTGTTTGAAACAGACGATGTCTGAGCTGGTCTCCAAGCTTCTATCTTACCTGGCTGGTGGGTGCCAGATAAAACAGAAGCTCTGAGACCAGCTGCAGAGACTGTAACTATAATCCAATCAAAAGCTGTTGGTGGCTTGGACTCAATGGTAATACTGGGATGACTGTGGTTTGGGTAGTAATGGGATAAAGGGATTGTGTTCTGGATATATTTTGAAAATAGAGCCAGTGAGATCTGCTGACAGATTGAACATGAGATATAAGATAAAAAGAGGAGTCCAGGTTTTCGGCTTTAGCTAGAAGGATGTGTTGCCAGTCCCCAGTATGTGAGAGCAAGTCTGGAGAAGAAAGTCAGAAGCTTGGTTTTCCTACTTTAGAGTAAATATGAGAGATTGCTACCCAAAGTACGAGCCATTTCCCCTACAGAGAAACCAGGTGGAGATAAAGTCATCATTTGAGTCGTCAAGCCCAGTGTGAGCAGCACTGTCCTAGGTGGTGGGGAACCTAGGGGAATGGACGTGACCCCCGCAAGCGGACCCTGCTTTTGAGGAGAGCTGCGAGGGGGCTTGATTCACACAAATGAAATGGAAGAAATGTGAAGTCAAGGACCAGACTGTGGATACAGATCTCGGGTGCCACAGGAGAGTGGCAGTGTGGTCAGGAGTACTTAAAGTATGCTTCTAGAAGGAAATGGGAAAGGAGCCGTCTTCACAGGTTGGGGAAAACTTAGAGAGGAAAAGGCAAAACTGTGGTGCTAAGCAGGAACCACTAGAGACACAGATATTCTAGGCCTGGCTGGAAGGGTTGTCAGAAGTATTTTTAAAATTTGGTTCCTGGCACATAGTAGGCACTTGGGAAAGGATAGCTAGTAGTACGTGTTATATGGGGGGAATAATGGAGATAAAATTATGAGTCAAACTTCCTGAGTTCAGCCCCACCCCCATGTCAACACCTACTCCTTTGATGCCCTTTGCCCTTTCTCCCTTCCTAGGTTGTCTTCTAATACCTCTATTAGAAACCTTCAAATCTGGCTTTCTGAATTGTTTGTGAGGGGAAAAAGGAATTCGACTATCCTATTTCAGCAGGTTCATTCAGGCTTATGGGGTTTTAATCATCTCACTTGCGTGAAGACTACAAAGGTCCAGAGGGGGGCAATGTGACTTTTGGACTTCAGGAGGGCTTTCTTTTCCTACAAATGCTTTGGAATTCATCCCCTTGTCCCCTGCCACCAGCACCCATCACGTACCTCCACTGCTGGGTAACAATTTAAGAATCCTCAGATGTGTTTCTTGTAGAATGTAAAGGGATCACTTATGATGGATGGGAGGATCTTAGTAAAGGTTTCAAATTTTACTTGAAATTTGAATTTTTTATGATGGTGAAAGTAAGAGCTTTTATTCTGAAATGCTGCCCTCCTCCATGACCGTAGCACTGCAGCCCTCCTGCCATGATAGACTTTCTTGAGTTCTGCTCAAAGAGAAAAAAATGTTTTTTCGAACACCCCCTATGGCCATCACTCAAACGTCGCTCCTGCTTCTTAGTGAACACACTACATTAGAGTTGAAGAAAGTTATAAGGCAGCAGAAGAGCAGTGTCTGCTTTGACTTGCAAATATTTTTAATCCCTTAAAAATAAACCACGAGCTGCAAAGAGGCATGAGTGTTCCTGTACTGTGTTTCCTAAATTAGTTATTCCTGAGGAGATGTAGAATACATTTTGTTTTTCTGCTCAGGGCCACCTGCTTGTGATTCAACCCATGGTTTCATTCTGTACCTTAATGCCATTCCTTATTTGTATGGAGGCAACCATGCTCCCTCAGAAGAGCTGGGAAGATCTGTGTTTTGGAAGTGAATTATAACTGAGATTCATATCTTTATGGGGAAGGGCCTGAGTTTCTGCCATGTTGCTTCTGGAACTTGACCCCATTCTCTTCCTCATGTGTTTGAAATTCCTGGTTTCACATGTTGTAAGGTTAACTTAAATATACAGTCTCCACGCTCTTGGAGCTAACAGTCAAAACATTAAGGGCAACTTTCTTAATTTCAGTTGGCCTTAGTTTTGTTTTTCGTTTTAATCTGTGAAAAGGAAGTGACAGTACCTTACCTCACAGGGTTGTCATGTCATTCATCCATTCATTCACTTATTCATCCATTTCACTGTTGTCTGTTGTAAAATACCTAGCATTATAAAATTACAAACATATTTTTGATCTAGTAGATTTTAACAAATTTTAAAATTGCATTATAGAAAAATTTAATACGGATACAAAAATGGTGCAAAGAACGTTATAAACCTCCACGTGCTCATCACCCAGCTTCAAAAATGATCAGTTCAGGGTTTCCCTGGTGGCGCAGTGGTTGAGAGTCCGCCTGCCGATGCAGGGGACATGGGTTCGTGCCCCGGTCCGGGAAGATCCCACATGCCGCAGAGCGGCTGGACCCGTGAGCCATGGCCGCTGAGCCTGCGCGTCCGGAGCCTGTGCTCCGCAATGGGAGAGGCCACAACAGTGAGAGGCCCGCATACCGCAAAAAAAAAAAAAAAAATCAATTCATGGGTCAGTCTTGTTACATTTAAATTCCTATCATTTTCTCCACTCATTATTTTGAAACAAATTCCAGACATATTATTTAATCTAACAATCATTTTTAAAGATTAATGTTTATCCTATTAAAAACCTAATTAAACCGTTTTTAGCATTTTAAACTGCCTTTATAATTTAATCTATTTCATTTCCTTTTAAAGTACTTTATTTGATTAGAAAAAATAACTTTTAGAATACTAATAATTCTTATAAATATAATGATAAGCATACAAACAGGGTAAACCTTAAGTTCTCTTAAATATGTTCCAATGCTGCTTATAAACAGTAAAATTTCAACATGAAACCACCAAAGTCAATTATTCAATTCTTCATTTTAAATTAGAGTCACAAATCTATTTTGTTACTTTATTATGCCAATTTTCTTCACATTACAAGTATATAAAATACCAGTTTAATACAGGTTCATCAAGACAAAAATATTAATAATATGGGATTTGAGTCTCTTAAACATTTCTGGTTTTGCTGCTAAATCTTCCCAAGGTTAAAAGATACTTAATTGAAGGGAGTTCCCTGGCAGCCTAGTGGTTAGGATTACAGGCTTTCACTGCCCTGGCCTGGTCCGGGTTCAATCCCTGGTTGGGGAACTGAGATCCTGCAAGCCACATGGTGTGGCAAAAGAACAAAAAATAAACAAACAAAAAAAACCTTAATCACTAAGAAACTACTATGTTATCCTAGACCTCACAGAGGTGGGCCCTTCCCACCCAGCTGGCTACATTTGTGGATTAAACTCCACTACTCTGTTTTCTGTTTCATTCTATACTGAATTGTTTTCATAATCTTCCTTTTGGGACCTAAATTCTTACAGCTATTTAACTGACAGTTAATTGAGGATTTTATAGCTTATCTAACTCTGAAGTCAGAGTTGTAAGAAAATGCCAGAAAAAGATTTGTAAGAATGAATTCGATGGTGGGACTTCCCTAGTGGCACAGTGGTTAAGAATCTGCCTGCCAATGCAGGGGACACAGGTTCGAGCCCTGGTCCGGGAAGATCCCACATGCCGTGGAGTGACTAAGCCTGTGCGCCACAACTACTGAGCCTGCGAGCCACAACTACTGAAGCCCGCAAGCCTAGAGTCCGTGCTCCGCAACAAGAGATGCCAATGCAATGAGAAGCCCGTGCACCACAAAGAAGAGTAGCCCCCTGCTCACCACAGCTAGAGAAAGCCCGCGCCCAGCAATGAAAAAAACAACGCAGCCAAAAAGTGAAGAAAGAAAGAAATATATTAGAAAAAAAAGAAGAATGAATTCAATGGTCAAATAAACTTGGAGGACACTGAATTAAACAAACAAACACAAACAAAAAATAGATTTTATTTGTGTGTGTTTTAAACACCAGAAGATCATGAGTTACTAATACAAATATCTAAGAAGGGTGTAATATGTACCATTCCCAGATGTGTTTGACTATGGACCTATGGACTGCCATCCCCTTTTTTTCTGATGATGTTCCTATAAAACCTAGAGCAGAATTGGCAAATTAGCAACCTGACGGCCAAATCTGGCCTGAAGGTTCAGTTTCACTAGGCCACACAGTGTTTTTAAAATATTTAAGCCACCATTTAAAAATTGAGAGAGTTGACCAAAAATTTATTGATTTCCAGTTGCCTTTAAAGAATTAAAAGGCTTGGAAAAAGTAAGCCTGCCTTCCAGCATGGCTACCCAGGCTGTTGCTGAGCCTGGGCTGCCTCGTCATGCTGGGCATGGGGGCTCCACTAAGCCCCATTGAACACCTGTACGGCCCTCCTGGGCATTTGCGTCTGTGACCTTGATGGTCAAGAGAACCTCAAGTGAGGTAGAGCTCAGTGAGGGAAGAGCTGATGTAAGCCCATCAGCCTGGGTGGACTGGCCATGGATGTGAGTGTAAGCGGAATGGGGAGACCCCAGCCTCCTGGCTGGGAAAGTAGCTTGTGAGATCAAGTGGGGCAAGAGGGCGTGTCAGGAGCCGTGCTGCTGTTCATCACTAGGGCAGAACCAGTTCACATTCATTTTCCATTTGCTTCAAAGTTTCCCAGCTGCCACCACCCCCAACTCCCCTCCCATGGGGATCCTGACAAATATGCTGAGGAATAAAAAGCTAGGGCCAAAAGCTAATATGGTGCAAATAATTTTTAAATGTTAAAATAGATTTTCAAATGAAGCATGTTTGCTAATGATCTCCCCCGAGGGTCCACCATGTCTGAGGAGGATTATGTGGGCTTTGGCTGTCCTCGCCTTCTGTTTTCACACATAGAGAAAACCCAGCTATTTTCTAAGCAGCCCAGTGCCTGGCCTTGCCAACCAAGGAAGAGGTTGTCTGAGAGCCTTGCCCAGAAGTTTTGTAATTTAAACTCAGACAAAGAGAACAAAGATGAAATGGTTTTCTTTGATATTATTTTCACAGTGGGTTGCAAGTCAAGAAAATAAATTACCGAGTAAGCTCCGTTTTCTTTAATCTTATTGAATGCGTTGCTATGCATCCACAGTAAGCTAATAATTAAGGACCATTCTGCCTCCTCAGAGGCTTTGATCTATAATGACACAACTCTATATTTTTGGCTGGTTGGGTTTCTAAGCTCTCATTAATGTCCATAAAAATTGGTCAAAATCAAAAGGGCAGAGAGTAAAATGACAGCAAACCATGCTTGCATCTAAGAAAAGGGAGGATTTCGTCTGCAATTAGGTATATCATAATTTCCATTATTGCTTATTTTCAACATGATATAGCTTGATATTTTAGGACACTACTAGAAAGCAGTCCAAATATAAACTATTTATAGCAATGCCACAACGTGTAATCAGGATTTCTGTTTCCAGACATCTAAGAAAAGTCTTTAGGAAAAAAAATCCTGCAAAATAAAAATGAATATCCACAGCCAAACAGGATTTACCTTGCTAGTTGGATTTTTTCTTTTACTTTTTAAAATTCTATTGGAATATGTGAGAATCTGGAGTTTTTCCTCACTCATTACTAATTTTGAAATTTCTGAGATTTGTTGGCAATTCAATTACAGTAGAAACCGTATGTCTTTGTTTATTGGGAGCACAATAGTGTGAGTCTGGGAATTCTAATAATTAGATGTTGGACTTCATGAATTGATTACCCCCTTTTCTTGTCTTTTTTTCTCTATTGTTCATCTCTTCTAGATTTTTTTAAACAACTCTTTGATTGAATTCCTTAATTTAAATTTCTAATAGAGAACTTTCTTATTCTATGAGGGTTTTTATTTTGGTTTGCTTTAGTTTTAGAATTTTGTTCTTGTTTTATGGATGCAGTATTTTGTCTTTTGTCTTCTGCTTCCTGCAATGGTTTCTGTTTCCTTCAAGTTCCTTTCAGTCACTGCTGTTTTGGTTGGCTATGCTTTCTTTCTTTTTTCTTTTTTAACATCTTTATTGGAGTATAATTGCTTTACAATGGTGTGTTAGTTTCTGCTTTATAACAAAGTGAATCAGCTATACATATACATATATCCCCATATCTCCTCCCTCCTGCATCTCCCTCCCACCCTCCCTCTAGGTGGTCACAAAGCACCGAGCTGAGCTCCCTGTGCTATGTGGCTGCTTCCCACTAGCTATCTACTTTACATTTGGTAGTGTATATATGTCCATGCCACTCTTTCACTTTGTCCCAGCTTACCCATGTCCTCAAGTCCATTCTCTACATCTGCGGCTCTATTCCTGTCCTGCCCCTGGGTTCTTCAGAACCATTTTTTTGTTGTTGTTAGGATTCCATATATATGTGTTAGCATACGGTATTTTTTTTTCTCTTTCTGACTTACTTCACTCTGTATGACAGTCTCTAGGTCCCTCCACCTCACTTCAAATAACTCAATTTCGTTTCTTTTTATGGCTGAGTAATATTCCATTGTATATATGTGCCACATCTTCTTTATCCATTCATCTGTCGATGGACACTTAGGTTGCTTCCATGTCTTGGCTATTGTAAATAGAGCTGCAATGAACATCGCAGTACTTGACCCTTTTTGAATTATGGTTTTCTTAGGGTATATGCCCAGTAGTGGGATTGCTGGGTCGTATGGTAGTTCTATTTTTAGTTTTTTGAGGAACCTCCATACTATTCTCCATAGTGCCTGTATCAATTTACATTGCCACCAACAGTGCAGCAGGGTTCCCTTTTCTCCACACCCTCTCCAGCATTTATTGTTTGTAGATTTTTTGATCATGGCCATTCTGACTGGTGTGAGGTGATACCTCATTGTAGTTTTGATTTGCATTTCTCTAATGATTAGTGATGTTGAGCATCCTTTCATGTGTTTGTTGGCAATCTATATATCTTCTTTGGAGAAATGTCTATTTAGGTCTTCTGCCCATTTTTGGATTGGGTTGTTTCATTTTTTGATATTGAGCTGCATGAGCTGCTTGTATATATTGGAGATTAATCCTTTGTCAGTTGCTTCATTTGCAAATATTTTCTCCCATTCTGAGGGTTGTCTTTTTGTTTTGTTTATGGTTTCATTTGCTGTGCAAAAGCTTTTAAGTTTCACTAGGTTCCATTTGTTTATTTTTGTTTTTATTTCCATTTCTCTAGGAGGTGGGTCAAAAAGGATCTTGCTGTGATTTATGTCATGGAATGTTCTGCCTATGTTTTCCTCTAAGAGTTTTATAGTATCTGGGCTTACATTTAGGTCTTTAATCCATTTTGAGTATAGTTTTGTGTATGGTGTTAGGGAGTGTTCTAATTTCATTCTTTTACATGTAGCTGTCCAGTTTTCCCAGCACCACTTATTGACGAGGCTGTCTTTTCTCCACTGTATATTCTTGCCTCCTTTATCAAAGATAAGGTGACTCTATGTGTGTGAGTTTATCTCTGGGCTTTCTATCCTGTTCCATTGATCTATATTTCTGTTTTTGTGCCAGTACCATACTGTCTTGATTACTGTAGCTTTGTAGTATACTCTGAAGTCAGGGAGTATACTGATTCCTCCAGCTCTGTTTTTGTTTCTCAAGATTGCTTTGGCTATTCGGGGTCTTTTGTGTTTCCATACAAAGTGTGAAATTTTTGTTCTAGTTCTGTGAAAAATGCCATTGGTAGTTTGATAGGGATTGCATTGAATCTGTAGATTGCTTTGGGTAGTATAGTCACTTCCACAATGTCGATTCTTCCAATCCAAGAACATGATATATCTCTCCATCTGTTTGTATCATATTTAATTTCTTTCATCAGTGTCTTATAGTTTTCTGAGTACAGGTCTTTTGTCTCCTTAGGTAGGTTTATTCCTGGGTATTTTATTCTTTTTGTTGCAATGGTAAATGGGAGTGTTTTCTTAATTTCACCTTCTGATTTTTCATCAGTAGTGTATAGGAATGCTAGAGAGTTCTATGCATTAATTTTATATCCTGCTACTTTACCAGATTCATTGATTAGCTCTAGTAGTTTTCTGGTAGCATCTTTAGGATTTTCTATGTATAGAATCATGTCATCTGCAAACAGTGACAGCTTTACTTCTTCTTTTCCGATTTGGATTCCTTTTATTTCTTTTTCTTCTCTGATTGCTGTGGCTAAAACTTCCAACACTATGTTGAATAATAGTGGTGAGAGTGGGCAACCTTGTCTTATTCCTGATCTTAGTGGAAATGGTTTCAGTTTTTCACCATTGAGAATGATGTTGGCTGTGGGTTTGTCATATACGGCCTTTATTATGTTGAGGTAAATTCCCTCTGTGCCTACTTTCTGGAGGGTTTTTATCATAAATGGGTGTTGAATTTTGTCAAAAGCTTTTTCTGCATCTATTGAGATGATCATATGGTTTTTCTCTTTCAATTTGTTAATATGGTGTAACACATTGATTGATTTGCATATATTGAAGAATCCTTGCATTCCTGGGGGTAAACCCCACTTGATCACAGTGTATGATCCTTTTAGTGTGCTGTTGGATTCTGTTTGCTAGTATTTTGTTGAGTATTTTTGCATCTATGTTCATCGGTGATATTGGCCTGTAGTTTTCTTTTTTTGTGGCATCTTTGTCTGGTTTTGGTATCAGGGTGATGTGGCCTCATAGAATTAATTTGGGAGTGTTCCTCCCTCTGCTATATTTTGGAAGAGTTTGAGAAGGATAGGTGTTAGCACTTCTCTAAATGTTTGATAGAATTCACCTGTGGAGCCATCTGGTCCTGGACTTCTGTTTGTTGGAAGAATTTTTTTTTTTTTTTTTTGCGGTACGCGGGCCTCTCATTGTTGTGGCCTCTCCAGTTGCGGAGCACAGGCTCCGGATGCGCAGGCTCAGTGGCCATAGCTCATAGGCCCAGCCACTCTGCGGCATGTGGGATCTTCCCGGACCGGGGCACGAACCCATCTCCCCTGCATCAGCAGGCAGACTCTCAACGACTACACCACCAGGGAAGCCCTGTTGGAAGATTTTTAATCAGTGTTTCAATTTCAGTGTTTGTTATTGGTCTGTTTATATTTTCTATTTCTTCCTGGTTCAGTCTCGGAAGGTTGTACTTTTCTAAGAATTTGTCCATTTCTTCCAGGTTGTCCATTTTATTGGCATAGAGTTGCTTGTAGTAATCTTTCATGATCCTTTGTATTTCTGCAGTGTCAGTTGTTACTTCTTCTTTTTCATTTCTAATTCTATTGATTTGAGTCTCCTCCCTTTTTTTCTTGATGAGTCTGGCTAATTTATCAATTTTGTTTATCTTTTTATAGAACCAGCTTTTAGTTTTATTGATCTTTGCTATCATTTCCTTCATTTCATTTTCATTTATTTCTGATCTGATCTTTATGGTTTCTTTCCTTCTGCTAACTTTGGGGGTTTTTTGTTCTTCTTTCTCTGATTGCTTTAGGTATAAGTTTAGTTTGTTTATTTGAGCTGTTTCTTGTTTCTTGAGGTAGGGTTGTATTACTATAAACTTCCCTTTTAGAACTGCTTTTGTTGCATCCCATAGGTTTTGGGTCATCGTGTTTTCATTGTCATTTGTTTCTAGGTATTTTTTGATTTCCTCTTTGATTTCTTCAGTGAACTCTTGGTATTTAGTAGTGTATTCATTACCCTCCATGTGTTTGTATTTTTTACAGATTTTTTCCTGTAATTGATATCTAGTCTCATAGCATAGTGGTCAGCAAAGATACTTGATGTGATTTCAATTTTCTTAAATTTACCAAGGCTTGATTTGTGACCCAAGATATGATCTATCCTGAAGAATGTTCCCTGAGCACTTGAGAAGAAAGTGTAATCTGCTGTTGTTGGATGGTATGTCCTATAAATATCAATTAAGTCCATCTTCTTTAATGTATCATTTAAAGCTTCTGTTTCCTTATTTATTTTCATTTTGGGTCATCTGTCCATTGGTGAAAGTGGGGTGTTAAAGTCCCCTACTATGAATGTGTTACTGTCGATTTCCCTTTTTATGGCTATTAGCATTTGCCTTATTTATTAAAGTGCTCCTATGTTGGGTGCATAAGTATTTACAATTGTTATATCTTCCTCTTGGATCGACCCCTTGATCATTATGTAGTGTCCTTCTTTGTCTCTTCTAATAGTCTTTATTTTAAAGTCTATTTTGTCTGATATGAGAATTGCTACTCCAGCTTTCTTTTGATTTCCATTTGCATGGAATATCTTTTTCCATCCCCTCACTTTCAATCTGTATGTGTCCCTACGTCTGAAGTGGGTCTCTTGCAGACAGCATATATATGGGTCTTGTTTTTGTATCCATTCAGCCAGTCTGTGTCTTTTAGTTGGAGCATTTAATCCATTTACATTTAAGGTAGTTATCGATATGTATGTTCCTATTACCATTTTCTTAATTGTTTTGAGTTTGTCATTGTAAGTCTTTTCCTTCTCATGTGTTTCCTGCCTAGAGAAGTTCCTTTAGCATTTGTTGTAGAGCTGGTTTGGTGGTGCCGAATTCTCTTAGCTGTTGCTTGTCTGTAAAGGTTTTAATTTCTCAGTCGAATCTGAATGAGATCCTTGCTGGGTAGAGTAATCTTGGTTGTAGGTTTTTCTCCTTCATCACTTTAAATATGTCCTGCCTGTCCCTTCTGGCTTGCAGAGTTTCTGCTGAAAGATCAGCTGTTAACCTTATGGGGATTTCCTTGTATGTTAACTGTTGCTTCCCCCTTGCTATTTTTAATATTTTTTCTTTGTAGTTAACTTTTTCTTTTTTTTTTTTTTTTTGTGCAGTACGCGGGCCTCTCACTGTTGTGGCCTCTCCCATTTCGGAGCACAGGCTCAGCGGCCATGGCTCACAGGCCCAGCCGTTCCGCGGCATGTGGGATCTTCCTGGACTGGAGCACAAACCCGTGTCCCCTGCATTGGCAGGCGGACTCTCAACCACTGCACCACCAGGGAAGCCCTGTAGTTAATTTTTGATAGTTTTATTAATATGTGTCTTGGCATGTTTCTCCTTGGATTTATGCTGTATGGGACTCTCTGTGCTTCCTGGACTTGACTGACTATTTCCTTACCCATATTAGGGAAGTTTTCAACTATAATCTCTTCAAATATTTTCTCAGTCCCTTTTTTTTCTCTTCTTTTTGGACCCCTATAATTTGAAATTTGGTGCATTTAATGTTGTCCCAGAGGTCTCTGAGATTGTCCTCAATTCTTTTCATTCTTTTGTCTTTATTCTGCTCTGCGGTGGTTGTTTCCACTACTTTATCTTCCAGGTCACTTATCCATTCTTCTGCCTCAGTTATTCTTCTATTGATTCCTTCTAGAGAATTTTAATTTCATCTATTGTGTTGTTCATCATTGTTTGTTTGCTCTTTAGTTCTTCTAGGTCCTTGTTAAACATTTCTTATACTTTCTCCATTCTATTTCCAAGATTTTGGATCATCTTTACTATCATTACTTTGAATTCTTTTTCAGGTAGACTGCCTATTTCCTCTTCATTTGTTTGGTCTGGTGGGTTTTTACCTTGCTCCTTCATCTGCTGTGTATTTCTCTGTGTTCTCATTTTGCTTAACTTACTGTGTTTGGGTTCTCCTTTTTGCAGGCCACAGATTTGTAGTTCCTGTTGTTTTTGGTGTCTGCTCCCAGTGGGTAAGGTTGGTTCAGTGGCTTGTGTAGGCTTCCTGGTGGAGGGGACTAGTTGCCTGTGTTCTGGTGGATGAGGCCTGATCTTGTCTTTCTGGTAGGCAGGACCGTGTCCGGTGGTGTGTTTGTGGGTGTCTGTGACCTTATTATGATTTTGGGCAGCTTCTCTGCTAATGGGTGGGGTTGTGTTCCTCTCTTGCTAGTTGTTTGGCATCAGGTGTCCAGCACTGTAGCTTGCTGGTCATCGAGTGGAGCTGGGTCTTAGCGTTGAGAAGGAGATCTCTGGGAGAGCTTTCGCCGTTTGATATTACGTGGGGCTGGGAGGTCTCTGGTGGACCAATGTCCTGAACTCGACTCTCCCACCTCAGAGGCTCAGGCCTGACACGTGGCCAGAGCACAAAGACCCTGTCAGCCACATGGAATCCCTGCCTCACCCCATGGGCGAGCGGCCGAGGGGGGTAGGTATGCTTTCTTCCTTTCATTGTGGAGCCTTTCCTCAGGTGTCTGGCACCTCTTGGCTGGACATTCATTCTAAGCAGAAGGCACTTAAATCTGATTGGAAGCTCCTTGCCTGCAAGTGAAACTGGCACCTGGAGGACTGCACAGTAGGTGGTCAGGCGGGTTTTGGGTTGGAGAACCTCCGAAGATGGGTTTCAGGAGGTCTTTTCTCTTTAACCAAAAGAGGAATCCCCTGCCTGGGGCATTATATACATGTTTCCCTTTATTCTGGAAACTCAAGGGTTTAGGGGTGCAGAGAGAAGAGGGAAACAGTGCTCCCATAACTGGATCTGAGCTAATGGACTGTCCTGTGCCTTCTGCTCCTGAGCTGGCCTGGGAGTGGGCAGAGGGAGTAGCAAACTGGCTCTGAGGAGAAAAGGGGCTGGGGCTCTCACTGCTCTACATTCAAACAATCCCCATTTTTGGTCTGCTTCAATCCTCCAAACTTTGAGATAGTTGGTCTCTTATAGTTTGAAGTTTCTTGAGCGTTCGGAAAGGTATATCTCATTGGCGTGTCCAGTTTTGCAGTTTTCTTCACTGTCTTTGCAGAGTCATTAACTACTCCTCAATTTGCTTTCCATCTTCCCCAGATGTGTTGGTATCTTACATCTGCGATTACCTCTCTTACTCTGTTTGTCCTTATGGGTTTATGCCTTTTTCCCCTCCTATTTCTACTGTGGGGGTTTGGAAGGAAATAGAGATAAATGAAAGCATAAAATTCGTATTTAACTAGAAGTCCCTAATTATCTTTTGATTTTAAAAGCAGTCCATTAGTATTAGACAATCAGGTGTGGCAATCTCCCTGTATAACCAAAAGTAAAGCAAACTTTCTGTACACCAATTGTGTAAGATGGCAACATATTACATATTTTTAATTTTCTCTTTAAAGGTAAATACATGCACATGAAAAAAGGTAAATCATATAAAAAGAGTAAATAGTGAAAAATACACACCTTTCTCTCATTCTAGTTCCCAGTCCAACAACTCCCCTCCTCAAATGCAGTAAATATTGCCAGTTTCTCAGGTATACCCTCCTCTTTCTTATACTTCTGATATCACATTATATAAACTCTACTGACCACTTAACAGTGTATCTTGGATAGCATAACTCATTCTTTTTCACAAGTACAATGAATTATTTCACAAATAATCCACTATTTTTGTATATGTATGTATTGTAACTTATTTAACTTGTCCCTACTGACGGGCATTTAATTAATTAATGTCTAGTTTTTTCCTACAGAACAATGCAGCAGTGAATATCTATCTAGCCATCTTTATATTAGAAATATGTATACCTTTGTGAATGTACGTGCAGGATAAATTCAAGTGGAATAGCTGAGGCAAAGGATACGTACACTTGTACTTTAATACCTATAGCCAGTTGTTCTCCAAGCAATTATACCAATTCATACCCTCGAACAATGAATGAGAGCTCCTGTTTCCCTCTCTAACCAGTGCATGATAATTTGCAGACTTTGGATTTCTAAGCAGTACTGTAGCAATTCTCAGTTGGATGGTGGAATTCAGACTAAGCTTTCACCTACACAAGAAGGTGGGGCCAGGAATACTATTGGCCAGTAGAAGGTAACCCAGGCCTTGGAAATGTGGACTGAAATAAGCTTTCTGAGATAATTCAAGTAAATGTTGGGATAGTGGTATGTGTCTATAAATAAAATATTTACTTCTACTCAATAGATCATACCTGAATGTAACGATCAATCAGTTGGTAGGTTGATTCATTCCTTCTTCAACAAATGCTTATCATACAACTTCCAGGCACTGGGCTGAGCCCTGGGAGTTCGAAGAATAAGGTGCAGGTTCCTGCGCTCCAGGTGCTTATCTAGTTGGGGTTGGTAATGACAGCACCATGGCGAGGCACTGGGAGAGAGGCAAGCCTGGAGTCCTGAGCAAGGCCCAGGAAGGACACAGAGCCAGGAAGTCCTGGAACCTGCAGGAACACAAGGCGATCGAGCACTGCATCCTGTCGAAAGGCCTTACTCTCTTTGCGTAGGTGAAGCTAAAGTTTCTTTCAGAATTAAAATGGTTACACCACTTCTTGTCTGTGTGGTCTCTTTCTGCCAGGGATCTGAGGAGATCTTTGTAGAGCTTCTTAATCTGAAGCGCAGGGATGGGTCTCAGAGGGTCTGTGAACCCCTTAAAACTGGATGCAGATTAGGTGTGCATGCTTTTTCCTGGGGATAGGGTCACAGGCTTCATCAGAATCTCAAAGGAGTGTGCAACTCCAGGAGGCTTAAGAACCAGTGGCTTAGATTTTCCTCAAGCGAATTCAGGCTCTTTCACCTTAAAATGTCTTTTAAAACACCCTACTCAGACTCTAGCCTAGAGATGTGTGTGGTTACTAATACCTGGCCCCTTTTAAACCTCTGTCCTTTATCCTTCATCCAGCTTCCCCTCCCCCATGCAGAAATAGGCACAGTGATGGGCAGCCTCCCACCACTCCTCTTTCCTGTCCTTGTTTCTCTTTATTCAGCAACCCCATACTTAATTACAGTGTAAGCAATTCTGTACCTAACTGGAAGAATGTGATATCATCAAACAGAACTGGGAATTCCCATTTCCAAGGCAATCTCTCATGTTTTCGCTCGGGTTTTTTGGTTTGGAATGTTCAAGTCCAAAAATCGAGTTCAGCGCACATTTAGCAAACACTTTATTTAGGACATCATGCTCCGTGCTGAGGGAGAGAGGAGGAAGAGCAGGATATAGAGATGAATTAAACCTGGTTCCCACCTTCAGGGAGAGGAGACCTGTCGGAAATTGTACAGAGTGCTGTGGGGATCCAGGGAGGAAGTGATTATTTCTTACTGGAGGCTGCATGGAAGAAAGTCATGAAGATATTCTAGCTGGGCAAGTATTTCTCATCACTGAGGAGGCCGTAGACTTTTGCCCTGCAGTAACATTACCCTGTTTCTGAACCTTCAAAATGAGCTGCTGGGCCTGGAGGCTGACACCTGATTAGAAATACCTAGAAAATAAGCCTAGGAGAAAAAGTTAGCCGGTGTGTGAGAACATACAGTGTAAAGGAAATATAACACATTGTTATTCGAATCAATGTAAGAACTCTTGAAAACTGATAGGAAATCTTTGTCATTATGATGATCGTATTATCATTTTATTTCAAAATTTGACATCGTGGTCACTTTATTTTAGAAATGATGTGACCAGAAAAACTGACAGATTTTACTAAAGACATTTCCACTGTACCTACCAATTCCTTTTTTTTTTTTTTTTTTGGCCGTGCCACGTGGCTCGTGGGATCAAACCCTGGCCCCCGGCAGTGGAAGTGTGGAGTCCTAACCACTGGACCGGCAGGGAATTCCCTACTGTATTATTATTTTAAAAGTCTGGCTTCAAAGCAAGCCAGAAACAGAAGTAGAAAAATTATTTTGCTAGAAATATTTACAGGCTGTGAGGGCTTTCCTGAAATGTAGATCGAGGGGTGTGTGTGCATACATTTTCTTCTTACTAAATCATATGTGATCAAGCATTTACTACTGATATGAGCCATAACTGAAATTTGCAGCATGCTTTTAGACTGGTACTTACCAAGCAGTTTCACATTCATTATAAATCCCGTACTGTACATTAGCATAGGCTAATACATTTCCTTATTCTCTGTTCTTAGGATGAAGTAGCACCCACCAAATTTTTGAGACAGCTCACGGCTTAGAGGAAGGCTCATCTAAATAAAGGCCGGCTAAAGTGGCATTGCAGGGATTTAATCCTCCTCTGGCTGCCCGTGTGACCAGAAGGCTGATTTGCAAGTTTCTTCTTTCCTGGGGTCCAGATTATCAGGTCTCCGGGGCCCTGCAACTTGACAGCAAAAGTGCAAAATGAAGAAGATCAGAGATACGCGCCAGCAGCGGGGACCTGAGGGCCTCTGCGGGGCTTTTACACACCAGAGCAAAAGATTCTCTGGCCATCAAAGGAAATAGCAAACTGGAGCCTTTGTTTTGGGACACAGCCACCTACCACAGAGCACCGGCACGGCCAGCCAGAAAGTTCTTGGAGCCTGATCAGGGAAGCGGCTCTGGTACCTGGACGTGTGCCTGATGGTCCAGTTAGAGCTGGGAAGTTCAGCGTGAAGGAAGGTCTCGAGTGAGGGCGGCTTCGGGCTTGGCTGGTAGGCGGTTCTGGCATTGGCCTCTGCCCTCCCCCGGCTGAAGCTGAGAAGGGGGGTTGCACATCCAGGAGTCTTTGCCCGGCTCCCAAGGACACAGGGCTCTGGCAGTCAACTCCCATCTCCCACCCGCCGGGCCCCTTCGGCCCCTCCCCAGCCTGCCCCCCATCGGTGCCTCTGCTGAGATGGAAACGTGGGCCTGCGGAGGACGATGACTGCCTTGTATGTGAATGGAGGCGGCCTGGAGAACACCCACTATGCCAGGTGGGACCGGCGAGAGAGCGTGGAGAGTGGCGGTCAGACGGAGTGCACCAAGAAGGACGGAGAGGGACAGCCTCGCCAGCTGACACCCTTTGAGAAGCTGACGCAGGACATGTCCCAAGACCAGAAGGTGGTTAGGGAGATCACTCTGGGGAAACGGATCGGCTTTTACCGCATCCGAGGGGAAATCGGAAGTGGGAACTTTTCCCAGGTCAAGCTCGGGATTCACTCCCTAACCAAAGGTAGGATCCAAACTCCACGGGTGATGCCCAGGGTGTTGGGACCTGGTTGGGGGTCGGGTTAAGAGTCCAGGGCCAAGGAGGCAGGTGAGGTGTCATCACTGAGTCCCTGCTAAGTGCAAGTCCTATGCCGGCCGCCGTCCATTGTTGCCGCAGTTCATTTTCACAGCGATGGTGTGAGCTCAGTATTTTTATTTCACTTTATAGATAAGGAAACTAAGATCCAAAGATGTCAAATGTGGCTTTAGCAGTTTAATCTTAGATGATTTTGACTCCAAAAACTCTCCCACTATAGCATGCAAGTGAACTCACTAAAGCATTGAGGGCAATCTGTCCTCTCCAGTTTCACCTTGGAGAAGCGGAGGGGAGTGTGGCTTGATTCCAAGGCCACTCGTATTCCAGGTCCTTATTTGTAACTTCTGTTTGTGTTTGTTTGTCAATACCAGTGGCACAGGGGACCTCCCGGATGGTCGGTGGATAGCGGGGTCCAGCCTCTCCTCCTTACCAGAGGCTGCTGCTTCTGTTAGGTTTGGGGAAAAGGGACTTGACCTCAAGAACTTCTCTGCTTCAGTCTGCTCTGTACTAGTTCTCATTGTTGTTAGCTCCTTGCTTGCTACCAAATAGCCACGCTTGTTTGGTTGCTGGTCACTCTGGATTCTAGCCCAGCAGTGCCCACCGCTCTGGCCTCAGAGAGGAGCTGTGTGGAGAGACCAGCAGCCGTTTGCTGCCCAACCCATGTGGGCACTTCTCCAAGTTACCTCTAATTTAGCTAACTAAGCCTGGAGATAGTCGTAACGGAGTCACAGGGCAGAGAAAGAATGCCTGCAACTCGGTATAATCTACAGACTTCCTAAAGCCCATGGGCTCTGCCCTCTCCCTGAGAGTCCCGTACTGACATTTATTCTCCTTGCACTCAGGCTGCCACCACGTCTCCAGGGCTGCGCTTTCTTGTGTCAGAGTTTTGTTTTCTTTTCTTCTCCAACCCCCAATCCCATTCCCCGCTCATCCCTGTTTGGCCCCTATGGAGAAAGTACCACAACCTCCTCTACCTACACACACACACACACACACACACACACACACACACACACGCACGCACATGCGTGCACACACGCCCAAGTCACTGGAGCTCCAAGTCCCCTTCTATCTTGCTCTGAGCCCGAGTGTCTGGGTTCATGCCTACTCACCTTACCTACCTGGGGACATTACAGCGCTCCTGTGAGCCCTCAGGTTCCTCGCTGACAAAATGCAGCCAGTAGCATTGATTACGTTACTCATAAAAGCAGCTCTAGGGCTGCGATTCACATCTAATTGGGAAAGATGTTGTTTTTCAATAGTCTAGAGCAAGAGTGAAAGACAACATAAAACACATAAGGAGATGAGGGGCCAGAAATTGAGAGGAAGACATGAACAGGAAGTGGAGAGGAGAAGTTGCATAAAGGCAAACCAGGAGAGGAATTCAGAAAGGGGAGAGTGTCCGTGGTGGCAGAGAGGTCACAGGGGCTAAAGTCTGAGCAAAGCGTGTTGGAACTGCTTCCCGAGTGTAGGTTCAGATATTAGACTCTAGTGGAGAGGATAGGATAGTGGAAAAAACATGTGCTTCAGAATCAGACAAATCTGTTCAAATCCTCGTTCAGTCACTTCCTCGGTATCTGACTTCATGCATATTACTTAGCCTTTTTGGTCCTCGGTTGCATCCGCTGTAAAATAGAGACAATGATTCGTATCTCAGAATTGTTGGGGAAATTAGGAATAATATATATGAAGTACATGGCACAGAGTAGCCACTCAATAAATGGTAGCTATCATTGTGCAAGTCTGTTTTTTACTTAAACCTATTTCAGAAGGAAATTTGATATTAAAGTCGTGAAAACCCATGAATAGAAGGTAGTGGTAAAAATAAATACAATGCACACAAATGTCAAAGTTCTGTTTATTTATTTTTCCAGCTTTATTGAGATGTGATTGACATATAATATCATGTAAGTTTAAGGCGTACAATGTTCTGATTTTATATATGTATATATTATGAAATGATTACCACAATAAGGTCATTTAACACACTCACCACCTCATATAGTTACAATTTCGTATGTGTGTGGTGAGAACTTTTAAAATCTATTCTCTTAGCAACTTGCAAAAAATGTTAAGGGGGGACTTCCCTGGCAGTCCAGTGGTTAGGACTCCACACTTCCACGGCAGGGGGCATGGGTTTGATCCCTGGTGGGGGAATTAAGATCCCGCAAGCCACACAGCATGGCCAAAAAAATAAAATAAAATTTAAAGGAAACTTACAAAGTGACTGAAAGTAATTTAAAACATGCCAAAAACCCATCTGTGAGTTTCTCTTTACCTTACTTAGGAGAGTGAAGGGAGAACCGATACAGAAATAACTTTTTTATGCTGTGTTTCGGTGCTATTTAAGGCTGTTTTCATGCACTAAAATCACTGCATGCCCCATGAGTGTTCAAGGTTCCACTTCGGGAAACACTGACCTCATCTAGCCCTCCTGAATTTTACAAATGGGGAGATGGAGGCTCAGAAGTGGCTGTCCCGAGGTCATGGCAGAGACAGGGTTAGAACCCAGCTTCCTTTTCGCTGCAAGCTACCTCGGGATTTTGGTGCAGGGTGGAGGGGGCAGCTCTTTCACATGCTGCCCTGAACAAGCCGACCACGTGGGCTACCATTGCCTTCTTCAGCCCCAGACCCCCACCAGACCCCACCCTGCTCACCAGCCATTCTCCTTCCTGGCGGCCGGACTGCCGAGGAGGGATCCTGCCCTCCAATGCCTGCAGCAGGGAAGCAGGGGACAATGCGCAAGTCATAGAGTGTATAACCAAGACTCAGAAGCAGCACCTACCTTCTGCCCGCCCTCCCTGTTCAGACAGTGTGTAAGAGAGAGCGGCACCTTGTCTTGAAGGTGGCAGAAGGTAGTGCAATATTGTGGAAAGATATCAGCTTTGGAGTCAGCCAGACCTGCGTGGAATTCCAATTCTTTTTTCCTCTAGCTGTGTGACCCCCGAACAAGTTATTTTACCATTCTGTGCCACAATTTCCTTATGTATACGTGAAGAAAATATATCAGCTGCCTAGGATTGCTAGGAGGAGCGAATTTTAAGAAGATATAATATCCTGAATATTTACCATGTACCTAGACAGAGCATGTAGCAAGTATCCATTAAGTGCCAGTATTAGTCTGCTTTCAAAAAAGTCCAGGTCCTTTAGGCCTGTGTGAGTCACACGTCATTCGTTTCATGGGACAGAAGCCGACTCAGATGAGCTCACGCTGACAGGGTGACTTGTGTGCAGGGGAATTTTGTGGCCGCTCAGCAGGGAGGTAGAGCCACGTTTCAAGGATGGAGGTTACCCTCTCCATCTCCCCTTTCTCTGGGATTGCGCGGCTTCTCATTTCTACTTCATACTTCTTTCTGTGGAGTGGCCTTCTCTGCTTAATTACCCAAAGGCATATGGCCAAGAATGATTGTTTCCAGTCCCATATCTACATAACCTCTCAGCTTTATCCCATCTCCATCCCACTAGTTTCATTCTATTTCAGCTCAGATTTTGAAAAGAGAATATAATCGCTCACTGACCAGCCGTCAATGGGCCACCGCTGAGTCAAGCGCCTGCCTATGTCAAGTCAGCTGCAGCCTTTCGGGTCACACGACCCACTGCACTGTCAGCAGGGCCCGAGGTCCAAAGAAGCGCCTCTGAGATGGGAGAGTGGAGAACACAGTAAATTGACGGACATACCATCACCGCGACAATAACCAGCTAAGCAGGGAAACCACCACAAGCCAGGAGCAGGAAAGCATCTAATTCCTTAGACAGGCTGTTATGTGAGGAGGACAGAAGAAAGAGGAAGGACCACAACTGGTGTTTACATAGTGACTTTCTTCTTGAATGCCAGAGGCTTCTTGCCTGTCGTATTACAGAATTCACTTAATTCTGGTCCCTTGAGTTTCAGAGAATGCGGTGTTTTCCTGCTGTGTGGATGGAGGCCTCAGCGGCCTCACTATCATGCCCTCCTCACTCCTAAACCACCACAGAGTAGCCCTATTGTCAAAGGCTCAATGTCAGCCTCTGCTCATGGGATGGGATGGGTGCACAAAAGGAGAGGAAGGCCAGAAGCACAGGCAGAGGAAAAATCAGTTCAACAAGCACATTTAAACAAGCCAGAAAATGTTAACAGCAGGTCATCGTGCACATTGTACTGATGCAACAGGAAAATGAATCCCAGATCTCACCTCCCAACTTGCAGACTCATCCCAGGATGGCCTCGTCCTGGTACCGTGCTCATCTCTCTTCTGGGTTCTGTCAGAAGTGAGCCCAGGAAAGAGTAGGAAGGTGAGGACAAAAGGAACTGAGAGTGTGAAGGAGGGGAGACCCAGATGTGAATCGATGTGGGGATGAAGAAAGAGACGGGTGGTGTAGGTACTAGGAAGTGAGAACTCTGGGAGGATGACAGAGGCAAGACTGGAAGACTGTGACTTATGAAAAGAGGGAGGACGTTAGGCTCCCGGGAGCAGACTGGGTTGGAAAGACAGGGGGACATTCCTCTAAAATCTTTACCTCTACAATGGAAGGAGATTTATCAGGGAGTGGTTTAGCCTTGCTGGGAATTACAAATACCCTCTCCCATTACCAGGCCATGTCAGATGACATAGTCTGAAGAGCGATTTGTATAAATACGGTTCCCATGCAAAGCCAGCTTGCCGAGAATTGTCATTAGGTTTTCTAGGAAATATGGACAACCTGGATAAGATAAAGGAGGAGGTTCCCAGGGAAGCGGAGGGTTTCTGTGCCAGGGGCAGCTCCCAAGACAGTAGTTTAAAAAAAGACACCAGCTGCTCTGGATCCCTAAAGAGAAGGCTCCAGTATAGGCCCCTGCTGGCTGGAGTTTATTTTTATAGCTAATGGCTCAGATTCTCCTGGGCCTTGCAAGCTGATCGGGCAGGCTGAAGCCATCATGAGTCCCCTTTTAGGCTGATTAGAAATTTCTCAAAAGAAATGACGCACTGGGCTTCTGAATATTTTATGTCCCATCTGTTGCCTCAAACAAAAGTAAAAGAGGCCATGGGTGCCTGTCCCTTTCTCTGTTGCTGTCCTTTCTGACCCCTTCATCCCTGGTCTTCTTCTCTGTTACTCTAGTCTCATGTTTCTAGAAGCCTTTCTTCTTCTCTCTCAATTCATTTATGCATCGGTTCATTCCTTCTTTTTTAAAAAATATAATAAACTCTCTTGTGCCTTACAGAGATGAATAAGATACAGCTCTTGCCTGATAGGAACTCGCAGTAGGTAATGGAGACAGACAGGAAACAACTGATAAGTGCTGTCACAGGGTGAGGTTACGAAGGGTGTGCTGAAATCAGGAAAGGGTCAATTGATCAGGAAGGGCTTGCATTAGGTCTTGAGGTTTTCGGAGAAATAATGCAGGACACAGAGGAAAGGGAATTCCAGTCAGAGAGAGAGGATGTAAAGTGACTGGAGGTGTGAGCCAGGGTGCGGAGTGTTTGGAGACTTAAGAGTAATTCAGTGAGGTTAGTGCATGGGATGCACCCACAGAGTAGTGGGAGATATGGTGGGTGATGTAGGCAGGGACTAGATCATGGAGAATCTTCTTGCATGTTTGGATTTTTGTCATTTATGTATCAGGAAGCCATTGAAGAGCTTTGAGCAAGCAATTAATAAAATGATTAACTATTCATTATTTCAGTGAGGAAAGGGAATTGAAGTTGGGACATGACAAGAGTCAGGCATGTCAGAATAAAATATTACTCTAATGATCCAGATGAATGATGATGTCCACCTCAACTAAGGAAGTGACAGTGAGCATGGAGAGAAGGGGATGCATTTGAAAACTATTTTAGAGTATTGGAAAAGCTGTGGTCAACTGCATGGGGGAAAGCAGGAGAGGACGGGGAGGGGAAGAAGTAAAGATGACTCCCAGGTTTCCAGCCTTAATGACTTAGCAGTGAATAGTGAATACAGGAGAAGAAGTGGATTTGAGAGTGCAGATCTGGAAGCACTGACTTGGAGGTACACGGAGGTCAAGTAAAGGAGCCCAGTGACCATCTTGGAACCCAAGAGACAGTATGCATGAGAAATAAAGATTTGGGGCCTAACAAATCTGGGGTACAGTGAAAGTCTTGTATGTCCTGGTCATAGGCTCCTTGGTGTCAGACATTGTATCCTGTTGATCCTCAGACTTCCCCCACGTTCGTTATAACTAATAAATATTCAACAGATACTTGGTGAATTAAGTTAGTATAATAACTTCCCCGGAAAATCCAGTAGTGGTGGGAAGAGATATGGGAGGGAGCAATGCATGGCAGTACTCTCCGGTGGGTCCTTCATGCTCTAATCTCCTAGAAGGACAGGGCTGGGGGACTCACACAGGCTCCGGTAAAGCTTAACCAAGAAGGCCCAGTGGTTTTGGAAAAGGGGTCCCTCCTCTTGAGTACATTCATTAAAACAGCAGTTTAAAATTATGTTTTCTGGATGCAACTAGAGATTATCATACTAAGCGAAGTAAGGCAGAAGAAGAAAGACAAATACCATGTGATATCACTTATATGTGGAATCTAAAATATGCCACAGATGAACATATCTATGAAATAGAAACAGACTCACAGTTGTAGAGAACAGACTTGCAGTTGCCAAGGGGGAGGGGGTATGGGGGAGGAATGGACTGGGAGTTTGGTGTTAGTAAATGCAAACTATTATATATAGAATGGATAAACAAGGTCCTACTGTATAGCACAGGAGACTATATTCAATATCCTGGGATAAACCATAATGGAAAAGAATATAAAAAAGACTTTGCTATGTAGCAGAAATTAATGCAATATTATAAATCAACTATACTTCAATAAAAAAGTAAATTGAAAATAAATAAAATTATGTTTTCTTACTTTAAGAATGGTTAGTTATTGGCTTTGGTGAATCCATCCTAAAAATAAATTCAGTATTACTATAACAAAAAGAAGTTCCCTATTTATAATGCAAAGGACTCAAAATAATTTATATGCTCCAATGATGCAGGAAAGCTCAAGGATATTAAAGCATATGCACTTGGATGGAAGTCACACAGCCATTAAAAATCACAATTGTGGAGAATCTGTAGTAACGTGGAGGATGCGTGGACACGATAATAAATGAAAAAGCAAGGCGCTAACTTGAGTTACACTGCAGTGGGGATACTTACCCTGGGCTCTTGTGAGCGTTAAGTGAGATCATTTATTCAACAAATATTTGTTGATCACCTCCCGTGTAACAGGCACTGTTCTAGGGACTGGAGATACAGAATTGAACGAAATAGACAGCAGTCTGTCCTGTGGAGCTTATGTTCTAGCAGGGAGAGACAGACAAAAGTAAGCCAGTAAAATATTCATTATGCTACGTAGTGATAAGGGACAAGAAGGAAGATAGAGCAGAGGGGAGGGGAGGGACCACTGGGGGCTGCAGTTTTAGACAAAATGGCCAGGGACAGCCTCCCTGAGGAGGTGATCATTGAACTGAAGGGAATAAGGAAACTGGCCTTGGAGTCCATGGGGGAACGTGGTCAGGCAGAGGGGACAGCAAGCAGAAGAGCGCCAAGGTGGGAGAGTGCCTGTAAAACTCTAGGAACGGCTGAGGCGTGTGACAGCAGAGGGTGGCAGGGACCAGACCACATAGGGTTAATACGCAGTATGGCAAAGTCAGGACTTCGGCTTTTCCTATGAGGGAAACCTGAGCCCTCTGAGGCAGCAGAGAAGTGACAGCACGACCTGGCTTAACGCTTAATAGGATCACCTTGGCTGCTCTGTTGAAAATAGGCTGCAAGGGGTCAAAGGCAGAAAAGGAGAGATCAGCTAGGAGCCTATCGGAATAATCCAAGCAAGAGAGAATGGTGGCTTGGACCAGGAAGGGAGCAGTGAAAGGCTGAGAAGTGGCTGGATTCTGGCTGTATTTAGAAGTAGAGATAACAGGATTTGCTGACGGATTGGAAGTGGAGTGTAAAGGAGAAGAGTCAAATACTCAAGGTTTTTGTCCTGGATGACTGCAAGAATAGAGTTTCCATTTACTGAAACTGGGAAGACTGTAGAAGGAACAGGTTTGGGGCGGGGGAGATCAGTATTGGACGTCTTCTGCTGGGCGTGCCTGTTACACATGCACAGCGGAGGCTGTTGGTGCCTCACCCGTGTCTCCTTGGGCCTTACCATTTCAGTGCACGCAGGCCAGACCTTCAAATGCCAGTCTCTCCATCTCTTTGCCTCTGGGCTTTCTCTAGCTGCTGCAGCTGCTGTTCCTGCATGCGTGGGAAATAGAGGGGAATTAATGTCTGCCAGGAACAGCCAACGACTAGGTACTGGCAGTAGTTGATGTACAAATACCCCAGCTCTCTCACTCTTCTCATGATAAAACTCAAACGATAACTCGCAGCAGGATCGTTGGAAGACGGAGGGAACAAAAGATGCCCATCGAGCTGAGAAGTCATCTTGAGACTGAAAAGTGAGGCAGGCAGCTCCATATACTCAATGGATCAGTTTGTTGTAGGGTACCTTACAAGGTGGGTTCAGGATCGGGCCGACAAAGATCTGGAAGCATTCGCAGCTATCCTCTGCACCGCCCGAAGGGCCACTGGGGCAATTTTATAGCTAACCTAGGGTATGGGAGTACCCTTGAAAACAGGAAGTACATTCCTAAGTCAAGATGATTGATTGGGTAACTAGTCTCGTGGGTACCAGGAAAATGTCAGGGAAGGTCTTCATCACTATTTGGGAACTAACAGCATAGAGGCCACCTGGACCTACCGATCATTAAACAATATCTGTTAACTACAAAGCCCTTGACAGAGAAGTGATTTGCCACATAGTGCAGTCCTGGGTAGGGTCAGTGGAAGGACAGGAGGAATTGTATGAGCCCGAGATGATGTCAGTTATGCTAACAGCCATGCAGGATTAACTGGGAACTCGCTTAGTAACACATCCTTAATTGGCTGCCTTTCCTCATTCTTCTGCCAGTGTTTCCTGGGTACCACCTCCTTCATCAACTACTTGCACCTGAATCACTGCCTCATGATCTGCTTCTGTAAGAAGCCAAACTGAGACAACCAAGTGGAGGGGTCTTGTAGGCAGGTGTATTTATGCATCTGGAATTGTTGAGGAAATTGTAGGGATGTCCAAGGACTAAGCCTTCAGGTGTCGAACATTTAGAGGCTGGGCAGATGAAAAGAACACAGCAAAGGAGCCTTAGAAGAAGTGGCAAGAGGTAGGAGAAAAACCAGGAGCGTGTGTTTTCCTAGAAACCAAGTGACAAAGGTGTTTCTAGGAGGAAGGATGAAATCTGAAAACTGGCCATTGGTTTTAGCAACTTGGAGGTCATCGGTGACCCTGAGAGGAGCTTTTCTGGTAGCAATATCTCTTAGGTTCAAGACATAATGAGGGGAGGACTGGAGACAGTGACGTAGAACCAGCTCTTTAAGAGAGTTCTGCTACAAAGAGAATGAGAAGAAGAGTCTGATGCTAGAGGGGGAAGTGGGGTCGAGAGAGGTTTTTTTGTGGTTTATCAAAAACTTTTTTTAATGTTTAACATACATAAATACAAAAAGAAGTATGAAAATCACAAATATGCAGTTAAATGAATTTTCCAACTAAAAAGACCCATATAACCAGCACCAAGTTCAAAAAAGAGAACATTCCCAGTACTTTAGAGGCTCCCCATCCCCCCTTCTATTTACTACATCCCCAAGTATAACCACTACCCTGACTTCTAACATCACAGATTGTGTTTACCTGTAAAGTTTATATAAATGGCATCATACAATATGTCTTCTTTTGTCTTATTTCATTTGCTCAATATTAAACTTGTGAAAGCTGGGGACTTCCCTAGTGGTCCAGTGGTTAGGACTTAGCTCTCTCACTGCTGGAGCCCCGAGTTCGATCCCTCGTGCAAGCCGCAAAGCACAGCCAAAAAAAAAAAAAAAAAAAAAAAGTGGGAAAACCATCCGTATTATTTTATGTAGTTTAGATGCTTCATTCTTATTGCTACATAGCAGCCCATTGTACAAATATACTACAGTTTATTTATCCATTCTACTGTTGATGAACGTGAGGATAGTTTCCAATTTGGGGCTATTATGAATAACGTTACTATGAACATTCTAGTACAAGTCTTTTGGTAACATGTATGCATTTTTGTGGGGAAGACTTTTTTTTTTTTTTTTTTTTTTTTTTTTTTGCAGTACATGGGCCTCTCACTGTTGTGGCCTCTCCCGTTGCGGAGCACAGGCTCCGGACGTGCAGGCCCAGGGGCAACGGCTCATGGGCCCAGCCGCTCCACAGCATGTGGGATCTTCCCGGACCGGGGCACGAACCCGTGTCCCCTGCATCGGCAGGCGGACTCTCAACCACTGCGCCACCAGGGAAGCCCGACTTTTTTTTTTTTTAGATGGGTAAATAGCACGAATGTATGCAGATGGAAAAGATTCAGTAGAAAGGTTAAAACTTATGACGCAGGAGAGAAGGAAGAAATTTTGGATGCCTGTTCTTGAGTAGAGGAGAGTAGATGGAATCTATTCAACATGTAGAGGGGTCTTAGCTAGGCCTTAGATAGGAGCAGAGACCATTTACCCAGAGAAACAGGAAGACAGAGTTTATGGGCACAGATTCAGGTAGGCTGGAAGAAGTGGCAGAAGGAACTTGAAGAAATTCTCTTCTATGGCTTTCTTTACTCGATAAAATAGAAATCTAAGTCATCAGCTATGAGTAAGGAGAGAGAGAAGGTATTAGAGATTTGATGGGAGAAGAGAAGCCATGAAAGCGTCATCTAAAAGTGTAGGGGCACTATTGGACCAGGGAAATGTAGTGTGTCTGCCAGGAATAAAGACGCACCTGAGGTTATAGATCATGAATTCAAAGTGAGACAAGCCGTCATGGTCACTGCATGGGTGTAGGCAGAGAGTAGGTGGGAGGTTGGATTTAACCAGGGTGTGGTTCAGCTGAGAAAACACGACGAGAGAGACCAGAGATGTTGAGGGAGTACACAGAGCCATGACAACAACAATAAAGATGCTCCTCCAGGACTTCCCTGGTGGTGCAGTGGTTAACAATCCGCCTGCCAATGCAGGGGACACGGGTTCGAGCCCTGGTCCTGGAAGATCCCACATGCCATGGAGCAACTAAGCCCGTGAGCCACAACTACTGAGCCTGCACTCTAGAGCCCACGAGCCACAACTATTGAGCCTGTGTGCCACAACTACTGAAGCCCTCACACCTAGAGCCCATGCTGTGCAACAGGAGAAGCCACCACAGTGAGAAGCCCACACACTGCAATGAAGAGTAGCCCCCTGCTCGCCGCAACTAGAGAAAGCCTGTGCACAACAATGAAGACCAAACACAACCAAAAATAAATAAATAAATAAATTTTAAAGAAAAGGAAAAAAGATGCCCCTCCAGCGCACACCACCAATCCTCCCCATTCCTCAACCCAGAAACCTTTACCTCTTCTTCAACCCTAACCCTTGGCTGAACCCCAAGTGCTATTGATGCTCCCTTCTAAATATCTCACCCTTTCCTAGTTGGATTAAATTGCTGTAATCTGTCTCCCTCATCCATATTTATGTCATCCTCTGCACTGCAGCCAGAAGCGGTCTTTTAGAAAATGCAAGGCTGGTCATATAGCTCGCTGTCTGCTTGAAACTTTCTAGTGGTTTCTCTTGGTTACCAGAGGGGAAGGGTGCAGGCAAGGGATAGTTACCGAGTTTGGGATTGATATATACACACTGCTATATTCAAAATGGATAAGCAACAAGGACCTACTGTATAGCACAGGGAACTCCACTCAATATTATGTAACAACCTAAATGGGAAAAGAATTTGAAAAAGAATGGATATATGTATATGTATAACTGAATCACTTTGCTGTCCACCTGAAACTAACACAACATTGTTAATCAACTATACCCCAATATAAAAGAAAAGAAAAGAAAAACTCTCCAGTGGTTTCTCAATGCCCTTAATCTGAGGTCCAGAATATGACTCACGGACTTTGGCCCTGGCTGACTCTCCAGCCTCATCTTGGCCTATCTTTTCCTTCATTCCCCATGTGCCCGCTCCACTCTCTTCTTTCAATCCCTCAAAGGCAGTGGTCTCCAAAGTAGGGTGCACATACCCATGGGGTTGCCTACTGGGATGAGGGAAGAAAATATTAGAACTTCTTTTCTATATTTATTTGTTATTACATGTTTTTAATTTCCATGATTACATACATTTAAAATGTGTATATTAGTAGTACATGCATATAATTTTATAAATATACATAGAGAGCAGTGCTCAAAAATGTTTATTAGTAAAGGAAGCTAATCAAAAAAGTGTATAGACCATTACCCTAAGGTATTAGGGTCTTTCCTGCCTCAAGATCTTCTCTCCTATACAACCTTACTATTAGAATCTCCCCTTATTGCTTCTCCCCTACTTTCCTCTAGTTAACATTTAGAGTCCAGGGAAAGTGTTAAAAATCTTCCCTGACCCTCTGACTCGGGGTACATCCCCTTGTTTTTGTTCCACTGCATCCCTCTCTCTTACCCTCCTAGCCCACTGTGCTGGACATCTTCCACCTGCTTCCCCAGATCCGTTTTCCACCCTTCATTTTGCTCTCTGTCCCAGACTTCATCACGTCTCTTTAGTCCTATGGGTTCCAGTTGGCTTTGGCTTGTAGGGAGCCCTTGAACTGGATCAAAGGAAGGAGAGGGAGAGCCTGAGATCTGTTCCCCCAGCCTGACTGTGAGGTTGATTCAGGCCAGCTGTACTTCTGGAAGGACGTCTCAGCTCCCCTCAAGGTAGCTTTCTCTACACAATACTCTCTAGGTTCTAATATCTGCTCCCTCCCCCTGTCCCTTTGGTCCCAAACACAGATTTTGCTTGGTCCACTCTAGGTTTGAAAGTTTGAATTAGTTGCTGACACTTAATGATTAGAATGACTGCATTACAATACAGATGTCTCTTGAAAAAAATTAGATTTGATAACACTGAGTCTACATCCCAAACAGTAACAATTGTCTGGAGTTGAGTAGCAGCTGCCCCTTTGCTCTGGGGCATGTACTTCTCAGGACTCCACAGTCCCCACTACTCCCTGTTGCCTTACAATAAGCTTTCCACCCTGGCCTCTAGAGACATTTGAGTTTGCAAGTCCTGGTTTAAGGAAATGTGTCAGTCTCTTCAACAAATTTGGAGAAAGGGGAGGTTTACCTCTCGAATTTCTCTACTTCTCTCTCTCTCCTCTCCGTCACTACCGAGAGAGTCCTCTCCCTGCGGTTGCTATCATCACCTCCAAAACCACCACCCTGCCCTCAGGTGTGCTCTGCTCCTATCCCTTTCCCACACTGCAGCCAGAGTACCCATTCTAAAGTGGATATCTGGTTATGACAATCCCTTAAAACCTTGTAGTGTCTTCCTACTGCCCTAAAAATAAAGGCTACTTAAAAAAAAAAAATTGAAGTATGATTAACTTACAATACTATATCACTTTCAGGTGTACAACATGGTGATCCAATCTTCTTATACATTACAAAATGACCGCCATGGTAAGCCATCTGTCACCATACAGAGTTATTACAATATTACTGACTATATTCCCTGAACTATACATTACATCCCTGTGACTTATCTTATAACTGGAAGTTTGTACCTCAATCTCCATCACCATGTCAACTGAAAAAAAAATACACAACCTAAAAGTTGAGAATTATCTTTTATTCAGCAGACAAAACTGAGGACTTAAGCTGGGGACACAGTCTCTCAGATGGCTCTAAAGAGGTGAGGGGGGAGCCACGGTATATAGGAGCTTTTGCAACAAAGACCAGGTAGTCAGAACTTCAAAAGATTACTGTTAACTAAAGAAAACCGGATATTGCAAGTTAAGGAATTCAGCGCTTTTCTGTGTATGGGAAGATGCAAAAGTCGGGGCTCATTGAAATCATTCCTTTGATGTGCACCTCAGCTATCTGGGGCCAGTATCCTGCGCTTTCTCATTCTGAGTCTCCCCAGGGTGCAGGGGGGGTCGGGTGGCTGCAGGGCTGACTGCTCGATGGCTGGCATCCCATTTCTATCCTGAGTTCCCTCAGGCCTCACCTTCAGCGGCTGTAATGTGAAGGCTTAATGGCTGCAACATCCTTTGTTTACTGATATGTCCGGCAAAGTTTTTTTTTCTCTGAGAGTGTATTTCTTCGTCTTCCCACCCCCAAGACTACATTTCTTGAAATAATTTCCAGGTCTCTGGGTAATGTGACGCCTGCCTACGCTGCAGGCTGGTTTGGGACCCCTTCCCCCCAACCTGCCAATTCTCCATGCCCAGCGGAGTGGTCTCCTCTTAGATCCTCAAATACAAACGTGACATCTCGCCCAGACCTGGCACACTGTCCCCTTCCCACGGCCAAGTATTGGGCCTCCCTCCTCACCTCCTGTTCACAAGGCAAGTGTCATTTCTCGGGGGTCTCTCTGTTCTCCTATGTGCGCCCCTTCCTAACACGTGCCACGCTTGTAACGAGGGTTTTTTCAAAGTCTCACTGGGCTGTAGGAACATGTCTGTCTTTTTCAGTCTGGGGCAGAGTAAGGTGCTGCCTGAACATTGTTGAAAGGGTGGGACTTAGAGACCTAATTCTTCACGAGCCGGCAGCTTCTACCACGTAGTGACAATTCAGAACCCCGGGGCTTTTTCAGACGTTTCAGATGGTTGTACATGTGCGTTAGACGGCATGACTATAATGTGATTTAACACAAAGCGGAGGAAACAGGCTGGGACGAGAGCGAGCCATCGGACGCCTAAGGGCGTAGAATTTCAGAACGCATTTACTCTCGCAAACATTCTCCTGCCTCACTCTGGTCCCGGCCGTGGGAGGGCAGCCTTTCCTAAGAACCGCTCAAATATAAAACTGAACATCTAAAACTAGGATTGTCCTAAAGGGAGGTTAGAGACAGCGGCCTGGACGCACACCCCAACCGGATTCTTGGGCGGTCGCAGGGTGAGCAGCGCGCGTGCAGCTGCGGCAGCCGAGGGGGCGGCAGAGAGGGACCCGCACCTAAGCAGAAGCCTGGCCTGCGCTGGGGAGGACCGGCCGCAGCAGCGGCCCCTTCCGCAGGCCGGCTGCCAGGCTGAAGGACGGAATTCATTATTCTAGCCCTTGGGATAACAGCTCGCCCACCAGGCTACACAAAACCAGAGTTTCTGTTTCAGGTAAAGAGCGGCGGGGAATCTTAATCCTAAAGCCTCAACAGCAGAAAGGACGCGAGCAGCGGGGCGAGAACGCCCCGGGGACCGGCCGTGGCGGTCCATCCGTCTGCCGGGAGGATTGCCTGCGGAGGTCGCGGGAGCCCTGAGGGTCCTGCTCCGTGTAGCTTCCCTCCTTCCCCACCCGAGCAAGCGCGGCCACCTCAGGCACCAGCGAGCCCTGCCTCTTCGTCTTCCAGGAGTCCTAATGGACCTACTTTAACAAACCGATAACACTCCTATTTTAAACTAGCAGCTTCTATTTTCATGCCCATAACCACTGTGCCAAAAGTTCCTCAAACCAGTTGTTTTGCAAGTAGGTCAAACAGGCGCCCTGCCATCCCGTTCTCCCCGTTTATTCGCCTGGAAAATTCTTTCTTATCTAATAGAAAGTCTGGTCCAGTTTGAACCCAAAAATGAATGAAGTGTTACTTCGGAGTAGCGATTCATTCATTTTCAAACATTAACCATTTTTATTACACAATCTATGTTAATTGTATAATTAATTGTAGGAAAATTAGAAAACACAGATAAGTTAAAAAAAAAAGAAAAAGGGAAACCATCCATTAGCGGAGGATAAACTGGGAGATTGGGACTGACATATATACATGACTATAAAATAGATTAATAATAACCTGCTGTACAGCACAGGGAACTCTACTCAATACTCTGTAATGGTCTACATGGGAAAAGAATCTTAAAAAAAAAGAGTGGATATATATACGTATAACTGATTCACTTTGCTGTACACCTGAAACTAACACAACATTGTAGATCAACTATACTACTCCAATAAAAGTTTTAAAAAAAGAAAACCATCCATGATCCCCCCTATTAATAAAATAACTATTCTAAACATTTTGGTGTATATCTTGCCAGATTTTTTCCTATGCGAATGCACATTTGCGTTTTTCACTTGTTCTATACTGAGCAACTTTCCATGTTCATAAATAAAGATCAATGTGATTATTTTGATAGCTGCATGTTGTACCATTAGAGAGATAGATGAACCACACTTTAACCATCTTTCTTGCTGGACACTTAAGCTGTTCCCAGTGTTAGAGAAGTCTTCTTACACAAGCAGTCTTGTACGTGTGTCAGATTATTTCTTTAAGATTAATTGCCACAAGTAAAAAGGGTGGGTCAAAGGGTGTGACCATTTTAAAGACTCTTAAGACGTAATACCAAACTACAGTCCAGAACCATGTTACCAACTAGTCCTCCCACCAGTAGCACCTTGCAGTGCCCGACTCTTCATGGCTTTCCAACAATCCAGACACACCGAGCACTGGTGTTTCCTGTACTGGTACATGGTGTGCCAGGCACTGACAAAGTCAAATCAGATCAAACAGCCCACGCAAGGAAGGGGGTAGGAGGAAGAAACAGATGAGGAGTCAATATTTATAGGTAAATGTGCTGAGATTATAGTACAGAGAATACACAGAAACTGGATGTCATCATCTTCCTGGGACAGGTGTCATAGAAGGCTTCCTGGAAGAGGTTGGTTCTGAGGCTGGCCTTGAAGACTCATCCGGCATTAACTGAGTAAAGAACAGGAAGGAGTGATGAGTCAGAGAGAGGAAATAATCCAGGTAGATCCAGGAAGACGAAAGATCCCAGGCATGAATGTCCTGTACCTTTTCAGTGAACAGCAAAACGTTCTGTAACGTTAGACTACAGGGTGCACGGGGAGGTGGTTAGGAGCGGTGGGCCATGAGGCTGAAGAGGTAGCTTGGGCCTGATCAAGAGGGGCTCTGTCGGCTAAATAAAGGTGCTTTAACTTTATCCAGAAAACTGGATAAAGCTCACCAAACTGAAACCTCCTTGGGAGGCAGGAGTTGGCATTAAAACCTGTACATGGTAGAGTCACACTGATCTAAGGGACCAGCATAGATGTTGAACTCAAAAATTGCTGTTTGTCATTACTGCTGAGGAGCTTTCTGAGCTGGAAATAGCCACTTAACCTCTGTGTCTAGTGAAATAGAGGGACCAGGTTCCTTCCAGCTCTAAATAGCTAGGATCCTTTGACTTTTTCTTTTTTTTTCCAGAAAAGGTGGCCATTAAGATCCTGGACAAGACCAAGTTGGACCAGAAAACCCAAAGGCTCCTATCCCGCGAAATCTCCAGCATGGAAAAACTGCACCATCCCAACATCATCCGCCTGTATGAAGTCGTGGAGACTCTATCCAAGCTCCACTTGGTGATGGAGTATGCAGGGGGTGGGGAGCTCTTTGGGAAAATCAGCACTGAAGGGAAGTTCTCAGAACCAGAGAGCAAGCTCATCTTCTCCCAGATTGTGTCTGCCGTGAAGCACATGGTGAGCGGGGCGAGGAGGGAGAGTCCTGCTCCCATTCTACCCGCAGTGGGAGCATGGGGCTTTAGTTTACCATCATCTAAGCATCCCCGAAGGCTTTAGTCCTACAAGCGCAGACAGCAGTCCCTTCTGTGAGAGTCAGATGTCTGGCTGGGATCGTGCTCCCTGCCTCCGAAGCAATGCCCAGGGATCTCCAGTTCCACGGCAGCCTCCTGGCCTCTGTGGAAGTTGGCAGGACTCACTCTGAGCAGCCGGATGACCATCACCCCCTCCTTGGCCACATGCATTCCTCCAGCCCCGTCTTCCACTACTCGGAGAGCTGGCTTCTCACTGCTTCTTGGCCTTGCCTCCCTAATTCTGTGTCTGGGATGCCCTCTCCCCTCTTTTCACATCTCACATCCTCAATCCCATCCACACTTCGTGACCCAGCTCAGTTCTGTGTCTCTCTGTGAAACTTTCTTCAATCTTGGGTCAGCCCACGCTGATCTTCACGCCTTTGGTGAACCCCACTAGCTCTTTTGTTTGTTTGTTTGTTTGTTTGCGGTACGCGGGCCTCTCACTGTTGTGGCCTTTCCCGTTGCGGGGCACAGGCTCCAGACGCGCAGGCTCAGTGGCCATGGCTCACGGGCCCAGCCGCTCCATGGCATGTGGGATCTTCCCGGACCGGGGCACGAACCCGCGTCCCCTGCATCGGCAGACGGACTCTCAGTCACTGCGCCACCAGGGAAGCCCCCCTCCCCCCACTAGTTCTTGCTGCCTTGTGCTCAACACATTAACACTTGCTTGTGTCATTCTTATTTTAGTTCTCTGATTATGTCTTTAGATAAACCTGGACTCCGTAAGCATACTCCCCAGTTCCTCCATGAACTGGTTCTCCTGTGCCCTCCCTATTGTTGGTTGTCCCGCTGGGCACACAGGAGGAATCTGACTTGCAGACCTGATGACCACTTGTACCACTCTGTTAGTGCAAAGGTTTTCTGCCCTCTTTGCCAAGCTCTCAGTCCAATTGGCAGGAAGAGACACTTGTCTGGTGTCTATATTCGTTGAGAGGCTGTTTCTAGTTTGCTCCTCTGTTCGGATGTCATGAGACAAGAACTGGGATCAGTGAGCTCCTGGCCAAATTATTAGCAGGTTACTAGTGACCTAAGGGGCCCAAGATGGCAGCTGGGAGGGAGAGGGGGAGGAAAAAGAAGTGAGCAGGGAGAACCTGAGTGTGATGGTAGTGGCTGTTTCAGACCTGTGGTTGTCATCTAAGTGGCCCTGTGCTGGGGTGAACTTTCCTTGGGCCAGGGAATAAGCCAGACCCTTACCAAGCAATGGAGCAGATGGGCAGAGTCTGGCACATTCTACTTGGAAAAGAGATCTGGTGGGAGAGCAGAAGAGGATCCAGCAGTAGAGGATGCAGACTGAGTCCTCTGAGGCTCTACACCCTGACCTTTCTCCTAGCTCTCTGGTCTCCAGAAAGAGGAAGGGTGAATGATAGACACAGATTCAAATTTTATCAGGTTTGTTTGCTATGTGCCAGGACCATGCTGAATGCTATAGATACAGCATCACATACAGTTCTCAC
Source organism: Phocoena sinus (assembly GCF_008692025.1). Taxonomy (NCBI): domain Eukaryota; kingdom Metazoa; phylum Chordata; class Mammalia; order Artiodactyla; family Phocoenidae; genus Phocoena; species Phocoena sinus. The sequence goes on along the minus strand of NC_045765.1, from coordinate 137,800,594 downwards.
AACAGCCTTATGGGGCGGTTCTCAGTGTCCCATTTTACAAAGAAGGAAGGCGACACTCACATACACAGCTGGTATAGTTGAATCTAGAATTAACCAAGATGTCAGGCTCCAAAGCCTGGATTCTTGACACAGGAGATCCAGCCGGAAAAGTGACATTAAACCATTTCCCAAGAGCCCTTGGCATTAAACTGGTCAAGGGTCTTCAAGGTTGTCTGGATCCAGAATTCAAGGGTAGGGATTGGATCTGCCGCCAGAACCTTGCCCAACATAGTATCCTCCTTTCTATTGAATTCCATAGCGATAAAGGAGCCCACCCAAAGGAGCAGGGGTGTGGACTTGGGAGAGGACTCCTCACCTTCTTGGGGTTGGCCCTACTCAAGAGATTGCTCAGCCAGAAAAACCCATACAGGGTCTCAGAAACGAAAGATTACTGTTTCACAAGATCTGGGTCTTACTTCTGGCCCTAATTCCTGAGTCCACGTGTGTGGGACAGACTCCAACACTCACCCCACAGAACAGAACCTTTGGTCTGCTTGGAGGGTGTGGGCTTTACCCTGGGCTAATGGTTATGACAGGGCATCTCTCAAGATCTGAGGTCTGACATGACTTAAGTTGATCTCCATTGAATTTCTGTTGTTGTTACACCATTAGCAAATTCTGTTGTTACAGAATTACAAATTCTGTTGTTACACCATTGTTTCAGAGCAACTGATGCATCTTTAATGTTGGTATATTACTTTGAAAATGATGACTTTTTCCCCCTTTGTCTTCTTTCCACAGCATGAAAACCAGATTATTCACAGAGATCTGAAAGCAGAAAATGTGTTCTATACCAATAATACTTGTGTGAAGGTGGGGGACTTTGGGTTCAGCACAGTAAGTAAGAAAGGTGAAATGCTGAACACTTTCTGTGGGTCTCCTCCCTACGCGGCGCCCGAACTTTTTCGAGACGAGCACTACGTTGGCGTTTATGTGGATATCTGGGCCTTGGGGGTGCTTCTGTACTTCATGGTGACGGGCACCATGCCGTTTCGGGCAGAGACCGTGGCCAAACTGAAGAAGAGCATCCTGGAGGGAACGTACAGTGAGCCTCCGCACGTGTCAGAGCCCTGCCTCCGGCTCATCCGGGGAGTCCTCCAGCAGGTACCCGCTGAGAGGTACGGAATCGACTCCATCATGAACAATGAGTGGATGCAAGGAGTGCCGTACCCCACCCCTCTGGAGCCTTTCCAACTGGATCCGAAACATTTGTCAGAAACCAGCACCCTCAAAGAAGAAGAAAATGAGGTTAAAAGCACTTTAGAACACTTGGGCATTACGGAAGAGCATATTCGAAATAACCAAGGGAGAGATGCCCGAAGCTCCATCACAGGCGTCTATCGAATCATTTTGCATAGAGTCCAAAAGAAAAAGGCTTTGGAAAGTGTCCCAATAATGATACTACCAGACCCTAAAGAGAGGGACCTAAAGAAGGGGTCCCGTGTCTACAGAGGCATAAGACACACGTCCAAATTTTGTTCAATTTTATAAATTGCATTAGACTGCTGGTAATTAAGCAAGATCATTGTTGCTGCTTTCAAATTTTTTCACCAACTTGAGTGGAGACTTTTTTGTAATTTTTAAATAAATTTAAATTTAAGATACGCATTTCCCCTCCGCCCACCCCACCCCCCCAAAAAAAAAGTCTGTTAGCTCAGATTCTGGCTTGGTTTGCAACCTCGTCTTGTTTTCAAACTCTAGCATTCACTCAGTTAATCGAGAAATACTTACGCAGTGCCTACCATGTGCCAGGCGCTGTTTAAGGTGCTGCAAAATAAAAAATAGGCCAGGTCCTTCCTCTCCTGTGCAGGAGAGTCTAGTCATTACTGCAGTTTGTCCTGAGGCTGTAACCGGACTCATACCTTCCTTCCTCCATCAACCATTGTAAATTTCCCTCACTTTTGGCCAGCATTCTGGCTGGCCTAGATTGGGTGGTATGACCCAGACCTTTATCATCAGAGGATCTGAACCCTTAGATGCCTTGCTCTTGTTGGCTCATGGTTGCTGCTATTGCCTCTTCACCATTATTATGAGGCTCTAAAGTAACACTCTTGGGTTCAGACATACTCCTCTTTAGCTCCTTATGAAAATCAGGGTCAGTAATTCCCACCACTATAATACCTCCTTTCTTTGCCGGCTTGTCACCTGGCATGGGGATCCCAAAGTGACCGTGTGGTAGCCATAGATCTCAATTCACTGGACCCCTACCGGGTCTCCCAGTAGAAGCATCCCCCTGCCCCCAGGATCAAAAACCTCTACTCTAGCCAAGCCGAGACTGTAGGAAAAAGAAGTACAAATTCTTCAAGTGGGTCCCTGATTGTGATGGTAAGAAAAGTCAATCATGCTTCTACCCAGTGGTTCCCAGACCTGTGTATTTTAACAGCAGGAGACACAGATCTATGAGCCATTGTTAAATCATGTATACTGAATCCTGAGGGATAGCACCCCAGCCCTGCAGGGTGCTGCCCTATAACCGGTGCCTTAGCTGAGCCACTCCATCCATCTATGCTGGCTGCTTCTGGTGTTGAGGTATATAGTAAGAGGGGTACATCCCATGGTCATGTGCCCATTGCCCACACGGCTCTTACCAAAACTGTGGTCCTTGAGGCAACGTTATGTAATATATGTGATAATGGACCAGCTATTCTCTAGGACCTAGCATGATTGTATTGGAGGATTCACTGAAGGCAGGAAAGGTGAACCCATATCCTGAGTAGATATCAATTCCATAAGGATGAATCACTGCTGTGTTCGTCTGAATTTATGACTCTGTGGATCTGATAATGCCCAGCTCAGGAGGAGACAGCTCCATTTGCTTGGTCCCTCAGTGACCCATAATCAGGCGCTCAGTCTCTCCTAGAGCCTAGAAACACACCAAGATCCTGAGTATTTCTCTGCTGCAGAAAGCATGGCCTCACTCCAGGACCCTGCAGGGCTGTGCTGTAACCTTCTACAGCGGTTGCCAAAAAGACTCCACACCATATTCTTAAGCACCACGTAGACAGTCAGAGTAGCAATGCAGTTTGCACCGAAGCCTGAAACTGCTGTCGATTTTTTTTCTGTGGCATCCACTTGAAACCAGCAGTCCCGACAAATGGGTTAGAGGAATATGCCAAGTATATAATACATGTGCTTCCAAAACCCAGATAGGCCTACTAAACCCTGTGCCTCTAAGCGCTAAGGGGTACAAGGTGCAACATATGTGGGCATGCCTCAGGTCATTGGTCCTCTAAACACTTCATCAGTGTGACCAGACCCCTGAATCTTCATGGGTCTGCCCACCAGCTTGCCTCTTTTCTTTCTTTCTTTTGGCTATACAAGTAACACTCTAGCAAACTGTCCCTCAGGACTCTGTGATCTCTTAGCCACTGTCACAAAGCCCTGCAAATCAAGGCACCCTGACTCCCGCTCCAGCATTACCGTCCATTATATTATGTCCACCTCGCCTCTGACAATTAAGTAACGACACATGGCCTCTGCCACTCTGGAACCCCATTATCCCTGCATGCCCAGTTCCATGACTGGCATTTCCTACTGTCACCCCTTGCCTGCAGAGAGCAGGAGTCACTGATCTTGTTGGAGATGCTGGCGCCCCCTCCCCAGTGAAGTCTTTTTTTTTTTTTTAAATATAAATTTATTTATTTATTTTTGGCTGCATTGGGTCTTCATTGCTGCACGCGGGCTTTATCTAGTTGTGGCGAGCGGGGGCTACTCTTTGTTGTGCTGCACAGGCTTCTCATTGCGGTGGCTTCTCTTGTTGCGGAGCATGGGCTCTAGGTGCACGGGCTTCAGTAGTTGTGGCACGTGGGTTCAGTAGTTGTGGTTCACGGGCTATAGAGCACAAGCTCAGTAGCTGTGGCGCACGGGCTTAGTTGCTCCGCGGCATGTGGGATCTTCCCAGACCAGGGCTCGAACCCGTGTCCCATGCATTGACAGGCGGATTCTTAACCACTGCGCCACCAGGGAAGCCCCACCAGTGCAGTCTTTATTACCTGTGTGAAGGCAGTGTCCTCCTGGGAACTTAGGTGGTTCTTTAGACTCACATAATGAATCCATTCTAACATTCACACCTCCTGGAATTTTCTGACCCTTTCCTTAATCCTGGCACAGCAGTTCCCCCATCTCCAACTCATTTGTATGTCAGACTCATGTCCAAACCTCAGTAGCTATCTCAGCAGTAATATTAGGACCAGCTTCAGGTGTCCTTCACTCCAAGTCACGGGTAAATGCTCCCATGATAATAAACTCTCCGTTATCCTGCCTTATAGCCTTTCCTCAACCTCCATCCCTGGCTCACTACCCTCAAGAGCCACTCACACACGTTTCCCCCAGTTCCTGACGGTAGCATATTAGACAGGTTCTGCAATTACTTCAGTGTCTGAGTATTTCCTCCCTGACAGCAGCTGTAGTTCTCTGCTCAGGCTGTGCTGAGGCGTGACTGGTTCCTGGCTTGGAGGATAAGGGTGTTGGAAGCGCATCTTGAGGAGCTCAAGCATCCTCCTCCTCGGGTATCTGCCTCACCGGAGGCCTTGGCAGGCTCTTCAGGAAAGGAAGTACGAGCTGCCCTGCCAGCCCCACACTCGCGGAATCCTGGTGTTCAGCATTTGCAGCCTCCTCCACCCTGCTTACGCTGCCGTGTCCCACTCTCTTGCTGTTGAGGCCCTGACTTTAATAAAGGAGAATTGTCAAGACTGAATATTTTATCTCCTTTGCAGCTCAGCCAGCCTTACAATGAGATCCTGCGCCTGTTTTAGGAAGTTTTCTCTCTGCTGCAGGAGAGAGGCCTCTCCTTAACTGTTACTACAAAGGCCCTTGGGCTTTCGGTGTGCCTTGAGCTGATAGTTGGCTGACTTAAACCTGTCATTTTTCCCCCCTCAGGCTTCCAAAACACTTAACAAAAGCTAGCCAAATCCAGAGGCTTTATCTTTTTTTTTTTTTTGCGGGTACGCAGGCCTCTCACTGTTGTGGCCTCTCCCGTTGCGGAGCACAGGCTCCGGACACGCAGGCTCAGCGGCCATGGCTCACGGGCTTAGTTGCTCCGCAGCATGTGGGATCTTCCCAGACCGGGGCACGAATCCGTGTCCCCTGCATTGGCAGGTGTACTCTCAACCACTGCGCCACCAGGGAAGCAGTGGTGCCGCGTGGTCCAGTATTTCTCCCGTTCAGGTGCCGCAGGTGCCGCATGGTCCAGTATCTCATCTTCCCCGCCCCCCCCCCCGCCCCCATACCTCTAGATGACAGCCTCGGTAGTAACTGTGCTGCTCCTGCAAGCCAGGGGCTGTCCGCACCCTCTTACCAACAGCACATTAGGGTTCTACTGATGTCTTAACAAATTACCACAAATGTAGTGCCTTGAAACAACACAAACTTATAATCTGACAGTTCTGTGAGACAGAAGTGCATCGTGGGTCTCATTGGGCCAAAATCTAGGTGTTATCAGGGCTGGGTTCCTTTCTGGAGACTAGGGGAGAACCCATTTCCTTGCTTGTACCTGCTTCTAGAGGTCGCCCAGATTCCTTGGCTCATGGCCCCCTTCCTCCATCTTCAAAGCCAGCAATGGGCCATCTCTTTGCTCACCCTTGTATAGTGACATCTCCCTCTGACCACAGCTCAGAAAGGCTCTCTGCTTTTAAGGGCTCCTGTGATTAGGTTGGGCCTACCCAATCTCCCCATCTCAAGGTCCTCAAGCTTAATCACATCTGTTTTTGCCATGTCACATAACATATTCACAGGTCCCAGAGTTGGAGATCAGCGGTGGGAATCATTCTGCCTACTACCAACAGCAATGGGGTTTTTGCCGTGACTGGTCAGTAAACCCACTCCAACCACCTATCCTGAGGGTCTGCTTTATAGGGGTGTTCTGGGTACCAATCGTATTAGCCTGGATTCTCCAAAAGAACAGAGCCTGAGACAAGAGCTTGCATGTGAGTCATTTATTTAGGAAATGATCCCACGACGCAGGAGTGAAAAATAAGAGGCAAGCCAATATAAGGATGTGTTGCCCAACTGGCTGTAGGCAACTGGTAGCTGATTCAGCAGGATCTTCTGAGGCACCTTCTGGAATGCTTCTCAGAACTATCTGCCCAGGGGAATGAAAGGAGGAAGCATTTATCAAACCAGCAAGTAAGGGTCCACTATTGTTAAGGGTGGCCCCATGGGAACTTAACTTCTCTGCACTCCTGGGCCATATTATGAGTTCCGAATGACTTCTATGAGCACCCCGCAACACAGAGACCGAAATGGGAGGCGTGTAGCAGGAATCCGGAGGGAGGTACTATCATATTCTCTGAGATCCTGGTCAAAGACTGCATGGAAGCAATTGCCCCAAATGTGGCTAGAGGAGAAGGCAGGGCAAAGAAGGCCTCAGGTGGGCCCAAGGTTTCTGATGCATAGCTCAAAGGCTCTAAGGCTGGAATAAACTTGGCATGTTTGAGGAACGGAGAAGGCAGGGTGGATGAAAACATAGTAGGCCTTGGTGGGTGTGGTACTGAGTTGAAGTAGGCAGGGGCCAGATCCCTCAGGACTTTGCAAGCTTGAATAAGGAATTTTTTTTTTTTTTTTTTTTTTATAAATTTATTTATTTTTAATTTCGGCTGCGTTGGGTCTTCGTTGCTGCGTGCAGGCTTTCTCTAGTTGCAGCGAGTGGGGGCCCCTCTTGTTGCGGAGCACAGGCTCTAGGCGCGCGTGGGCCTTAGTTGTGGCATGTGGGCTCAGTAGCTGTGGCTCACGGGCTGCAGAGCGCAGGCTCCATAGCTGTAGCGCCCGAGCTTAGCTGCTCCGCAGCATGTGGGATCTTCCCGGACCAGGGGTTGAACCTGTGTCCCCTGCATTGGCAGGTGGATTCCCAACCACTGTGCTACCAGGGAAGTCCCTTGAATAAGGAATTTGATACATAGGGTGAGAAGTGCTTACTACGAAGGTAGTCCAGGCAGCCTTCCGGGAGGAAGCAGATCTTGAGCTGAGACCCCCCCCCCCAAAGATCAACAAGGTTTTGCTAAGATGGGTCGGAGGTGCTAGTTTAATAGCATGTAAAAAAACCTGGAGGCAAAGGGAAGCTTTTGCAAAATTAGATCAAAACTTTCATTATTTTTACTGTAGATGCCTGCACAGTGATGATATAAGACAAAAAAAAAGGTGAATTCCTTGTTTTTCACTTCTAAACATTTAAAATGAAAATGCATTTTTTATAATTATAAGCTAGAACCCCGACATATAAACTTCCTGAGGATTGGTATTCATAATCTTCATCTCCACAGTACCACGCTTGTAATAGTTTGAGGAGAAAAAAAAAAAAAAAAAAATCACAGGTCAACTATTTCCCTCCACCACCAATTAGGAAAAAAATAGGAACCTATGATTTAATTAAGAGAAGTTGCTAGAAATTTTAAAGAAAGTGTTCACTTTTATGTCAAGATTACATAGCTGTGAATTGTTTAAAGACCCTGTTACATTCCTTGCTCTCTTCACTTCCACTTTAGTGTGCCAGGACATTTCGAACAGCAGACAAGAGATAAAGTGTTTCAACTAAGCCACAGGAGGGCCAAAAGGAGCTGTTGCATCTGTTTGAGTTGTCAGCCTTAATCTGAAACATACTCATCACTGTTCATGAAGTAAACAAAACCCAGAAGGTGAAAAATAAAAGTGCACAAATTCCAAAAAGGAGGAGGGGAAGGATAGAATTCTTAAGGCCATATTAATCAGGATCCTAGAATTTGTAGAATTAGAGAACATTGGCCAAATCTTCTAAATGACCCAGAGATATTGGAGACTGGCCCAGAAAATAAAAGAAATTATTACTAAATATTGAATCTAGACATGACAGCATTATAAAATAGCTGATCAGTACTAGAAAATAATCTGGTTTAATTCCCAATTCATACAGTCCTAAGAGTTCACAGGGATTGAGATTATCTAGTCCAATATTACTGCCAATGCAGAAATTCTCTCTGTAAAACCTCTGGGAGCACCAGCAACCTGAGACCCTCAGGCTGGAGGCTCTAGATGGCAGCTCTATACTGGCTGTAAAATGTGCTTTTAGTGTTTAATTGCCAACCCTTAATCTTACGTTGCTTTTAGGAAAACACAATAACTCTCTTCATAAATATTTATAGCAAAATTCACACATGCTTAGCACCCAATTTGGGAATTAATTTCTTTGTTTGAAGTATGAGAATGATAAACCATCAGTATAAATTCCTCCATACTAGACAAATAGCTCCTTGAAGGCAAGACCATATATCTTGTAAATCTTTATTTCTGATGGAACCAGAGTACCTTGCTTATATTAGGTCTGCACATTTTTTGAATAATGAATTAATGAGTTAGTGAATTAATGGACTGAAATGAAATGAATGACTGTATTTAAAAATAGCGTATTAGCTGATTTCTTGCCTAAACTGTTAGTTCAGGAGGGAAAAAAGAATACTCAAATATCTGAAATATTTCTCTAAAACTTTATTCAAAGTTACTCACCTCACTGTTAATAAGGTGTACAGTTTATGCTCTGTGCCAGTATTAGTAGACCTGCCCATTGCCGGCAATGGACTCTGAGAAAACCCATTTCCTGACACCCCAAAAGTTAAATTACTCTTTTCAAAACATACCGAACTCCCAATACTTGCAGAAGTATTACATGCACCATTTTCCCACCAATCTTTAAATCTGAACTTAAGTTATTAATCTACATCCGTGGATGTTAAAATGAAGTCATTTTAACAAATTATGACTGTACAAATCAAAACACCGCTAGTTAATATTAGACAAAGAGTATTTTACAAACACTACATTACATATTACCTTGCAATCTGAAACTTACATTTTATATTTGTGTAAGTTTATTTTAGATAACTGAAACGTCACAGAATTCAATGGCAAATTTTAAAAAATTTAGTTCTGTACATTAGTTCCAACTATCTCTATTTTACAATCTATAAGGCTCATGTCATAGTTCAGCACCAAAAAGATCTACAAAACTGTCTAACCAGTCTTCTTATTTATTCCATATGATGGTTTTTGTTGGTTTTTTCTTTTTTTTTTTTTAAGGTGAAAGTCTGAAAAAATGTTTTATATATCCTACTTCCAGACCTTGAGAAGTGGGATACTTTTTGGCTGGTCATACTATGTAAAAACTTCGGGTTGTACCTTTTAATTTTCATTGAACAGATACAAAAACCAAAAAGGATACTTACAACATGAGTTTCGGTTGTCAGTCTTTAAGTTGAATTTATAACACTGAAGCATCAGAAATAACCTAATGATAATGCCCTGCCCCTATCCTTCCTTTTTGTTTTAAATTTTTAAAAGGCAGACATAAAAATGTTTTATTTATTCTTCAAAATAAGGTGCAAAGAAGGATTGCAACCACCAACTTCCTCATACACAACTCCAATAACATCTCAATGTTGTTCCGCAAAATACACCTTGAACTGAGTCAGGAGCAGACCTAGAGTTACATCCATGTTTTCTATGCCAGACGTCTGCTCAATGCCAGCATCTCTCTGTTCACAGAGGTCATTACAGTAACGCATCACTGCTGGCCTGGATTTAAAGCAACGGTTTTTAGAACTAGTGTAACTGTCCCAACTCTTCTCCTTCTTTAGGATTCATAAATTCTAGAAAAAGAGTATGTCTGTCTTGCCATTTTTAAACAGGGTTTGTGCATATCTCATTAAGACCATATTCCCTAAACCAGAAACTTTTTTCAAAAACCACAGGAACTTTCAGTAATCTTGTTTGTCCAAAGTATAAAATTCTTACGTTTAAAAAAATTAAAATTGGAGACTAGTACCGTGGCTTTCTTTGCCAGAAGTGCACAATTCATCACACTACATTTAAAAACTAAGCTTCATGCATACAAATGGCCAGAGGGGTATGAAGTTTTACAGAGCCCTTAACATCATTCGAGTACATTAAGCATTGGCTAAACCACAACAGGAAGCATGTTAGGAAACTGAGCAAAGAGACTTTCCCAAGAACACGATAATTTTCCAGGCTCCATGTCAGTCACATAAAAATTTAAGCAACATGTAATCCTTTAAAATTGTCCCCAGACAACCCATTCCCCCAACCGTTCCCATACATACCCCCCGCCCCGAAGTCCTCCACCTCACAGAAGTATCTTAGTGCTCCCCGTTACTGATGACAGCTGCTTCAGGTTCTGCTGCTGTTGCAGGGAGTCTTGGCACTTTCTTAGCAGGGCTCGGAATATGCTAAAATCAAAAGAAAAAAGTTGTTGCCTCTTAGCGTTTTTTTTAAGGAAGAGTCAAGCTGCTAATTAAAGTTCTAACAGGAAAACTGATAGAGGGCAACTTTGGAGAGGCTTATGCTCAATATATATTCTATATAACTTTTCACGGAGGGAGCTAAATATCTCTTCTTTACTTTATGGTGAATTTATTATACAATTATCCGTGTAGCAAGTGAGAGGAAGGACACGGAGATCCACCATACCCTGTATTTCACTTGTCACATCTTGTGTTTGCAACTCAAACACTTGTGGCTTTACTTGCTACCTCAAGGAGCAAGACTATGCATTTAGCAAATTTGTGATGAGTGGATAAGATTAATAACTTCAGAGTTTTTAAAGTCCTCAGTTTGAAGGCTGGCTCTGATCCTGGTTAAGCCATTTAACTTTTTTCAGCCTCATCTCTAAAATGGGCACAGTATCATTTAAATCAAGGGGGTTCTTTTAAGGATTAAATTTAAAAGTTAAATTAAATTAATTAGAAAATGAAAAAAGTGGCATGTAACAGGAATTCAAATCATAGCTCTTTCTGTTCCTTCTTGACAACTGGAGACAGATTAGACAGTAGGCTGAGAGAAGGGATGTGAGGGGCTCAACACCCTGCCCCTACTTCATCTCTCACCAAGACACACACCACAGGTGAGCCTTCTCTCTAGATCAGTTTTCCTTTAAATTTTGGTATTGTTAACAAAACCTCGTATTTAGTGTGCACTTAAAAATGCTAATAATTTAACTGCAAAGCACTTTATACAACTGGAAAATGGCATAGCTAGAATCCAATACCAGAGCCCTGGCTCTGAATCACGCTGCTTTATTGACATTCCTTTAAGTTGCTAAATCTCAGTTAGATCCCTTAAGCCCTAAGATCTGGGGATAGAAATTTCTTACCCTGTCAAAGCCCAGAACCAAACACAATGAGCTTTCTTTACCTCAGTTGCTGTGCTTGAATGCACAAGCCCTACGCCTTCATCCAAAGTGTCATCATTCGGAGAGGGGCGCCGAGCGTAAGTTCTTCTGTGCTTCTCATCTACTCGAACTAGATACCATGTTCCTTCAAAGAGTGAGTCTATTGAACTCTGGGGAATATAGCTGACTAAAGGAAAGGCGGAGAATGTGAAAAGTTAGTTATGACATACAGCTCATCTGGTAATAAAACTAAAGATAAAATTTGCTATTTCCCCATAATTTTCACCAACATCAGGTATGTACCAAATACCGCCTAGATATCTGAACTAATCTGATACATCACATGTTGAATGCTATTAGAGCCCTCCAATAGGCTTCTGGGTATGTATTAACAATTTAATATTTTTACCCAAGTGATGAGTGTCCTCTCGGAGCTTCATGTTTTCAGCAAAGACATCTGGTGCCACGCAAGTTCTTGAGTCAAGCCTTGATTTAAGATCACACAAGCTTGCTATTATTTTATCAAGAGCAGACCCTAAAATAGCAAATAATTCCAACATTAAAAGACTAAAAATAGCATGCCCCAAAGCCTGAACAAAATGTTGCCAAACGAAAAAAACAACTTTGCATTTTTTCAGAACTACTGGCTATTGTTTTAGTTAAAAGATAAGCTGTTATTTATTTGGCACAGCTTCCGTTGACCTCTCACTAAACGTTTGTTCCGTATCAGCCAGTAGACAAGCTAGGAAATAGGTGGGATTTGAAACTATAAATAACTTGTCTACAGTCAACCTACAGTACAGTTTTAGAGTAATGCCAAGTCTTCCATCAGTTTTTCTCCATATTTTTGCTCCTCCCTGCTCAGGGAAGCCACAAAAGTGTCCTTAAATACAGCTATGACCATACTCTTATAAACATTAGACAACTCAGTAAACCAACCAAGAAGAAATGACCTGGTATTATGCACTCATATGATCAGACTCAATCATTGGTGTGAAGACTCAAAAGCCACCTGCCTTAAATAGGTATGCTTCCCTTTCTCTACCTACGTCCCCTGGCTACATATCCTTTAAAAATGAGATAAAAGAGAAAATAAAGTTACTTGCCAAAGAAGGAGAAGTCACACTATGCCATTAGAAAAAAAAAGTTTCAGCTGATTATACATTTTTTTCTGACTTGGAAGGAAGGAAAGATATTCTGACTCAGACATAATCCTGCCCTTTACCCAGTTAAGGCAGATTTTCGGAGAGTATGTTGAAAGAAGTAATGAAGATTAAAGTGTCATAATGATCTACGGGACAGATTCAAGCACTCACTTGAGAAACCTGCTAAGTCAACCTTACCACAGTAGGTTCTCAAGACATTCTTGTTGAAAGACTCAGCATTTACCTGGTGTGGCATCTTGTGTAACTTTGAGGGAGTACAGAGTGGCAGCTAAACCAGAACCGTAAGAGAACACACCAATCCTCTTTCCTGCCAGCTGCTGAGGTGAGTACCTGTGTAGGAGGGAAAAAAAACATTAAAAAGTTTAATTGATCCAACTACAATGGGTGGAAAACCACGAGTTGGAATAAATTTCATCCTAGGCCTAGGGATCTAACCTAAAGCTTTACTATTACAGTCAGCAGACTGAAAACAAGAATTCTCATCTCTCTGGGAATGATGGGGTTTTTGAAAGTTATCATGTCCTAATGTAAGTTATTTGCCAACTGGGGTTCAACTGTAGGTCAAGAATAATAAAACCAGGACTTCCCTGGTGGTGCAGTGATTAAGAATTCACCTGCCAATGCAGGGGACACGGGTTCAAGCCCTGGTCTGGGAAGATCCCACATGCTGCAGAGCAACTAAGCTCACGCGCCACAACTACTGAGACTGTGCTCTAGAGCCCGCGAGCCACAACTACTGAGCCCATGTGCCACAACTACTAAAGCCCGCGCTCTGCAACAAGAGAAGCCACCGCAATGAGAAGCCTGCGCACTGCAACAAAAAGTAGCCCCCACTCACCGCAACTAGAGAAAGCCTGTATGCAGCAACAAAGACCCAACACAGCCAAAAAATAATAAATAAATAAATTTATTTTTTTAAAAAAAGAATAATAAGGCCATGAGAACAATAGTCAGGAAAGCAAGTATGAAATTAAATACTCTGGAATAATTGTACCCTCATCCCATATCTCCTTCAAGTCAATAGACAATAGGCTAGAGAGCCTGGAAATAAAATACCATTCTGCGACCTGCCACCAACATGCCTGACACCAGATCTGGCCTTAGAAATCTAACATCTCCGAACGAGGGGAGTGAATCAGCGGAAATTTATACTTACTGTGCAAGAACGGAAGCAAGGGAGCCATACACTGAGGATGTGTACATATTTCCATTTTGATTTGACACAAGCAAAGATGCCTTTGTTTTCTGATTGAAGAGTTCTGAACTAGCCTTCATAAATGCCTTTTCCACATCTCTATCGAAGTAGGTATCTTCTAACTTAACATCCCTGAAAGATTTAGAAAAAAGAAAATCTTATTCAAAGACTGTATTTTTATTATATTACTTAGTGGACCTAACTATAAGTGTGTATGATTCTGATTTCCCATTTATTAAAAACCAAGTAGCAGTATGCTAATTGCTAGGTAAGATATAACAATTGTACATATATGGTCCTTTTTCTGAAAGGTTTTTTTTTTTTTTTTTTTCTGAAAGGTTTTTTAATCAAATTAAAACAACATAATTCTAATGGGTTAATAACCCACTAAAGCTGTCATCACCAAACAGAATATACTACTATTTCAAGTCCATAATAATGTCCATTTAGTTAGAAAAGTCACATTATGGGAGCCAAGTCTTAAAAAGTTGAATAGAATTTTATCAGAAGGAGAAGAGAGACAGGAAAGGAGAAACAGAATGAGTTTAACAGGTATAGCATACTAGGAGGCCCTAGAAGTGGGGAAAACGTGGAAGGAGTATGAAAGCAGACGTCAGCAGTGGCTATGTGCAGGATGGATATGGGCACAGGGGCTCGGGAGAGGCAGGGAGAAGAGTTAAGAGGCTGCTGTGTAAATACAGACACTTGTGGGGCTATATTATTATGGTGACAATGGCAACAGATCTAAAAAGAGGAAATCAGAAAATCTGAGTAGAAATGACTAAAGAATTCATGTAGGTAAGCGACCACCTCTCTGGGACTCAGCTTCTTCAGTGATTACATAAATAGGTTAGACAAGATGACTTCTTTTGACTAAAATTTTCACGTCTGTACAAATATTGGTTTCACAGATATAAAAAATACTCTCACATAGAAGGGAAAAAAATCATAATTCCTCTTACCCAAAGGCTTCCAGGCCACTATAGATACTATTTTTATCTCTGTTCTGGTCATTAAGGAAGTCATTCAGCAACATCCGAGCTACAGATTTCTGAACCAGTTTACAATAGGGTGAGTGGAAGATCATGAAACCAAAATCATTCAAGGTGAAATCTCTATCATTTCCCTCTGAAAGAGAAATCCAAAGAAATTATGAAATTCATTTAAGCCACTAACTTTTGAAGTTTGATTTTAGAACAGGGCTGGGATGTTTTTATATCTTTAAGCAGCAACCAAAAGTACACTGTATAATGAAATATCTCTATAGTTTAAAATGTTTATCAAAAAGACATCTAGAAATAGAACAATATACACTACTGTATTACTGGTTTTCAAACTGAACTATCACAACCCATTAGTGGGTTGTGTAATCAATTTAGTGGGTCAGGGCCAGTATATATTTTTTTAACCTTAATAATTAAGAGGTTTTTGTTTGTTTGTTTGTTTGTGTTTTGTTTTTAATGAAACAGACTAGAGTAGAAAATAGCAAACTGTACAACCCGCAGCATGGGCAGGAAATTTCATGACACTTTAGTTTCCATTTAACTGCACACACAATGTAAAGGATACGTTTTACTGTGGGTCCTAGTAAAAAGTTAGAAAATCATCGTATCGTTAAATACTGGCAAACAGTATGATATTTTACATACTTCAAGAATGCTTCTTATGCAAAGCCACCTAATATCTGTTATTGAATATTATTTTTACCCCTCTCTCACAAACCCTATAAAGCAAAGTTGGACTATGGAAAAAGCATACTTTATATGATATGGTGTGTTTTAATAGCATTAATTCAAATACTGTCCTTCTCAGTACCTCAAGAACTTTCTCAGGGTTAAAGATGGAGACTGATGATGACACTAAAAAAGCAAGTATGAATTCACAGGTCAAGTGCAAAAAGACTATGTGGGCAGGGGGATCACTTCGGTATGATTTATTTTCATTAGAGTTTTCTTTGGATCACAGTTGCAAACTAAAACCTTGTGAGAATACCTCTCTCAGAATATGTACAAAATTCAAGTTACTTTCTTTTACCCTACTTTTGATTTTCTTACTGGTGGTAAGTCATCCTAGGTATTTTTATAGAAATACACTACATTTGGAAAATTTACCTGTTCTCTTAAATTACACATTCCCAGAAACTATGGGAAAACTATGCTATTTGGTGGGTGAGAAAGAAATAGTTTAAGGAGACACAAATGAAGGATGCCCAAGAAGCAGTTTCTCACTAAAGACAGTCGGCACATTATACTGCCCTCAACAGATACCAAAACCGAGGAACACAGATAAAGCCCACCTTTCTGCCACTGGGCATAGATCTTCTTGCGGTAGACAGAATAGCAGCGGTCTAATGCACTGAGGTAGCACTGAATGGACAGTTTTCCATCTACTATAGGATATTCAGAAAGCATATCAGGCTTGTAAAAGTCATAGGCATGTTGCATATGTGTCCCACGGAGTCCTATTAGAACAAAAAAGAAAGAGGTCCATGTATCTCTGCTTTCTGATGTATGTTAGTAAGCATATTGCATCATCTGGGAACTTCCCTTTAATCTAGTCAACTCACTACTCACAGAATAGAAGTCACAAGGTGAAACCAATATGTAATTCAAATGAAGCATAACAATATCCATGGACAGGCCTAAGACTCTTTTGATATACAACATTTTATGCAAGTTTCATATACCTAACCAGGAGATCATAACTGCTCTACTGAACTGAAAACAAATTATTGTATGACTATGGCTAAGTTATGTCTCCCAGTTATTACTTAAACCCATTTTACTCCTCTGTAAAGTGGGGATGACATCACTTACCTCATACAATTGCTATGAAGACTAAATATGATAATACACATAAAGCACTTAGCAGGTAGTGCCTGCATTTAACGAACACCAAGTACTAGCTTCTATTTTTATTTTCAAATTTCTCAGCATATTGTACAAATTTAAAAAAATGCTTTCCCAGACACTCACCTCGTTCAAAAATTAAAGGAGCATTAGGCCCAATTAGCATAGCAACGGCTCCAACTCCACCTGTAGGTCGAGCATTTCCTGTGGCGTATACAGCAATATCCCCTGCAACTACCATGGCATACCGTCCTGAAAAATATTTTGTATTATATACAAGAATGTGATCAACACTCTAAATATCATACATATAAACTGAATCTGTTATATTTTCCCAGAATATCCTTTCCCCACCTTTGGTAAAGAAAAAAAAATTCTGACTAAATTTTGGTA
This sequence comes from Phocoena sinus, assembly GCF_008692025.1. Classification (NCBI taxonomy): domain Eukaryota; kingdom Metazoa; phylum Chordata; class Mammalia; order Artiodactyla; family Phocoenidae; genus Phocoena; species Phocoena sinus. The sequence continues at coordinate 137,783,803 of NC_045765.1, read as the reverse complement.
GATAATTTTGTCCTACATGATAAAGATAACCAACTCATAATTCAGATAAGCTGAAAGTCATAGCTATCTTTCTGAACATGTTCAAACAAGCATAACTGGTAAGTGTGCATATGGCATTAATTAAAGGTCATTTGGGCGTTTTCACCTTCAAGGAAAGTTTCTTTGGAATAATATGTAACATACCATCCCAAGAGCTGGACTCAATCCAGTTAACAGCATTGAAGACAGCAGCTGTGCCTCCATAGCACGCATTAGTTGTGTCTATCCCTTCTATATCTGTATTCCCAGACTCTTCAAAGAGCTGCATCAAATTCGTCTTCACTGACTTTGATTTGTCGATGATTGTCTCTGTTCCAACTTCTAGCCGCCCAATGCAATCATAAGAAAGGCTATTTCTCTCCATAAGATTCTGGACCACAGTCATGCAAAGAGAGTTGATATCTTCTCTATCTGTGCAGAAGCCCATCTTGGCCTGGCCCAGGCCAATAGTATACTTTCCAGCATCTACACCATCATATTTTTCCAACTCTGCTTGATCAACATATTGAGAAGGAAAATAGATCTCAAGGGCAACAATCCCCACATCTTTTGGCCAGCAGGCTTCTGTGTTCAAAGGAAGTGACCCAGGCATGGTGAAAGAACTTTAGAAAGAAAAACAGAAAAAACATTGTTGTAGATTATAGGTTGCAGACTGTCAAGTTCAAACTTAAGAAATCAACATTGAGACTTTCATTATCACCTAAAATATTAATTTCTAAGTTTAGTTTACTTAGGGGGTCAATTTTAATATGTGAAAGTAGTAATTATAGTATGACTGGAGTTATTATTAACTCCATTATTATTTTAAATTATCATCTTTTAGGGACTTCCCTGGTGGTCTAGTGGTTAAGACTCCGCGCTTCCACCGCAGGGGGCACAGGTTCAATCCCTGGTCGGGGAACTAAGATCCTGCATGCCCCAGGGCAAGGCCAAACAAAACAAAAAGATTATCATCTTTTAGAAAGGCTTGCACTTTATTCAGAGCTGGATATATTTAGATTTAAAATATGATTATTAGAGGTAAAGAAAACTCAAATAAGATTCTTCTATGTTGTAAAGAACTGTAAGATAAAATACAATGACAATTTAGTAATAAGGCCCACAAATCAGAAGTCAAGTATCTGATCTATTCCTGGCCCCTCAAAAAGTTTTTAAAAAGTCATTCACTCATTTATCATAGGTATATTGATTATTCATAGCTATTGACTTTATGGGACTTTAAAACTGTTAGATCAAACAATATTGCAGTCTTTATTGATCTAAACAATACCAGTAAGTAGAAAAGCCACACTGTCAAGTCTACCATAGCAATCTACTCAAGGCCCCTGCTATTATAATCCCAGCTTTCCAAAGAAGCCTCCACCCAGAACCCAAATGATTAAAATTTAAAGCAAAGACAAGTTTCTGGACCCATAACAGTCAAAAGTCAATATTCTATACTTTCTACAGCTGGTGTATAGGCAATAAATGATCATAAAATCACAAGGTTATCACTTAGCTTCTAAATCAGGCAAAAAAACCCCAAAACAGATTCAAATTTGAAAACTGAAAATCCACACATTATTTGTGTGGCATCTTAGGTAACACCTCTTAAAACAACCCTTTCTGTTTTAAAAAGGGCCTTAAAAAGTTGGACTGTTGCCACACTGTAAACTAGTGTCTAGATTTATTTACCAACAGTAAAAAGAAAATGTGCTAGCCACTCAAGAGTGTTGCTATGGCCTATGGGTAAGTCACATAACCTATCAGAGCCTCAATTTCTTTAGAGGTTGTATCAATCAGAAAAAGAGAAATTATTCTAGATATTTCTAACAGAGGAGGATTTAATACAGGGAAATGGTTACCAACTTGTTGGCTGGGCTAGAGGAGCAAAGGGGAGGAAGGTGGTTACTATTCAGACCCCATGAGCTCACAATCCTACTGAGGCTGCCAGAGCTCCTGGTCCCAGCACCTCTGCTGCTGAGTTAGAGCCAAAGCCCCACACTCTTGCTGCTTCTGCCACTGACAAAAGGCAAATCCTGTATCTATGTCATTTGTCCTCTGCCACTCTGCCAACTCAGGTGTAGCATTAGGGATAATGAAATTACAGACTATTGCCATAGTGCGTTGCTAATTATTGAAATCTTGAGAAAATATCTAAAGCAGAGAAGCTGTCCTTAAATCATGAGATCTACCCTTACTTAGCCCATAGGTTATCAAGGTATGAGTATGTTAAAACCTGAAAAATAAGCACCTGGAAATATAATCACAAGATCTAAGTCAAAGGTCTTAAGAAAATCTTCCTTCTAAATACAAGAATTTTTCATGAAAATTTTGTCTCAATTATTCACACATATCCTGGGTTGCAACTGTGGATTCCTTACTGAGGGTCACAGTCAGAAAAGTTTGAGAGTCACCATTTTACACAGTCACTGGTGCTCTGTGGAGAATGGATCTGAGTTAGGAAGCTGATACAGAAGCCCAATGAGATGTAGGTCATTAACTACATCAATTACTACATGAAGAGTAAAGGAACAGCTTCAAAAAAATATGGAAGCAGAAAATTGGCAGAAATTGTGACTGACTAGATAGTAGGAAAAGGATGAAGTACTGAGGATGACTTCAGATTTCTAGCCTCCACTGTTTTATTTCTTGACAGAATCACTCACTGTCAGATACACAAGTGAACAGAGAAGCACCTCTCCACTTTGTCCTATCTTTCCCCTGTTCCATGCAAACCCATCAATTTTATGATAATCTAAACTCTGCTACACTGAAGTTGAAATGAAGACATAAAGGGACTATCTAATATGTCATAAGGCAGATTCTAAGTTTATAGTAAAATAGGTTAAAGTCCTCTGCATAGTCCACAGAAAAAAACTCAACTAGTGTTAAAAACAAAAACACAGTCCACATACTTATAGAAGAACCCCTCCTATATGCTACCCTTTAAGTCACCAAAGCAGAGGCAGTAGGATTAACTACCTTCCCAGCCTTTCCCACAAGGTTAACCTTTAGATTCTTTTCAACTCTTCAAACTGCTCTAAACATGCTGAGGACAGTATAATTTTCCCTGCCTGGCCCAACAGCTTGCAGTGCTGTTGGAAATAAAATGGACAAATATATATATAATCTTCTGAAGATATAAACCAGTTTATGAAAAGCCAGAAAGAAGGCTTTAATTCCAGAATTACTCCATATTTACCATAATTTAACTAGCTCTGATCAGTCACTGCTATATGGTACTTACTAAATAAGGTGTAACTCTATTTTTAAGCCTCCTAGAGTTAAATAAGTGACTTGTTTCGTTTGAGGGGGAAAAAAGGTAGCTAAACTAAAATCGCCCATACCCATCAAAGCGACTCATGAAGGTGAATCATGCCTCTGATCTTGATGTGGAAAACATTTTTACATTGTCTAACTCAGTCAATATTGCTCGTTCTCTGAGGATTTTTGACAGCCAAGATGTTTTCATTACATTCCTGGTAAAACACCATCTAATTTGAAATATTTACCTTTTGGTTGAAATTGAGGGAGAGTGAGAAAAGTAGAAAAAAAGAGAGAAATTAATACAGGGAGTAACTGCCTTCATGGCATTTTTTTTTTTTTCTTCATGGCATTTTGAACAACAAAAAGACTGATATAGTTTAGGGTCTATAATCTTTACTTTTAACTATCCTGTTGTGTGCTCTTATGTTGTGCTCTCAAATGCTCTCTGAAGTAGGCCAGAAAAATTAGAAAAAGAGAAAAAAAAGAAAAAAAGGCCAGCTAAAGACCTGGTATGTTCACATTATAGCATTAACTTTAGTCAAAGAATGGGATATTCTGGTTAATTCACTATTCTAAATATCACAAAAATTTTCTAAATAGAATACAGTTTAAACATCTGACAGTTTAAAAAATTACCTGCATGTATTCTTAATCTTTTGCTGATAAAAAAGGTACTTCATGATTTTTCAGAGCATTGTGTTCACAATTTAAAAAAAAAATCTAAGCAGGATAATGGGGATCCTGTATTTCCAATAAAAAGATGTAAATATTCTTTTTAAATTTCATCTTTAAAAAGGAGAAGAAAGGTACACTTTTACCACAGAACTCTGTAAACCTTCCAAAGCTATCTTCCAACAAGTACCAACAGAAGACTCCCAAGTCTGTTCTCCTAAAGTGAAGGCTCACCCCCATTGGTGGACAAAAGAAGCTCCAGGTCCTACTTCCAGAGTTGGCAAAGCAAGATAATACAGAAGCCTTGCCTTGTTAACAATTTCTGAATGCTTCCTGCATAGGAGGACACAAAAGGGACCAATATGATCCCCTGAGAATCTTTTGAATTTGTGAATGAAAGACAACTGGAAAAGGAAAAGGATAAAGAGAAAAAAAAAGCAAAAAAGCAGAGAAATCAGCTGAGGATGCCGATGCAAGGGCAGCCCTTACCTAGCTCCGCAGGGCTCGACAGGGAGGGACTTCGGCATCAGTCCCCAGAGCCTCCTAACTGAGCTCTCTGCCTCCATCTCTCCCCTGTCCTACGCTAACCTTTCTAAAATGCACATCCGAGCTTTGATAAGATACTATTTAAAACTATTCCAAGTTTATCCGCTATTATTTAAAGTCAGCCTCCTCGCACTAGAAAGGCGCTTCTAGAAAACAAGAAATGTATCCATTCGTCTTTGTGTCCCTAGTACCCAGCCCAATGCTTGGCATATGATGGAAGCTGGATGTTGAATAAATGAGACCCTACTAGCCTTCTAATCTAAAATTACTAACAACCATAGGAAATCATAAAACTGAAGCATGAAAAAAGCAGACTCATAAGAGGAGCTCCATGGTAATACAAGAAAGCAATAGCTGCAAATAATTAGATTATTGGTTCAAACACATTTGTAACCACTGTCCAATCTTACATAAACATTCAATCTACAGCCCTGATGGATATCTTTCGAGGTTGTAATTCAGAAAAAACTATTGGCACACATGCTTACCTGTGATTGTTTCTGACTAAGCAGTTTATACGGTTACATTTTATTATCTAGATTTTTTTCTCTTATGAGTGAACGCTTATTTTTAAGATTAGTTTCTAGATTTTAAACATTAGTCTCATAAACACAAAATCAGTCTCCTGAAGCATTATGGCATTAACTAATGTTTAAAGACAAGGTGTAATCCTAGCATGGGTTTTAAGAATGTGTGGTGTACACAAATGGTTATTTGTCTTAGGATAAAAATTAAATTTCCCCCTTCCATTAGAAAGGAGCACTTTCCGTTAGCAGCATGACAGGATGCCATACCTGTGTGAGGGATAAAGAACGGCAGTCTCCAGGTCTGTCACTCTGTTTCCTCCTTCAGGCACTAGGAATTTCAAATAAGAACCTCTTTTAAAGTCATAAATCACCACACAAATTCAAATAATGACTCCAATTCAAAGTGAGTTCAAAGAAACATTTCCTTGTCCAATTACATTATGTAGAACAGAGTTTGACTTTGCTTAGAAAAAATGGTACTTAAGGCTTATAAAACATTTTTCTCCTTATCTTATTAGCTCTTACAGTGGTAGGTTCAGTCTTGGTAATGAACTGACGTGAGTAGTTCTATCACTGATTCAGGCTTTAAACCAAATATGATGCTGGGAGAGTTGCAGTCTTCTTTACTAAATTAGGGTTTTCAAGAATTGGGGGAAAGGAATATGAATGAGTTGTACTAGGCTAATAAATTTCTGGAGTAAAGACGCTTACACATCCAAGAGCTTGCTCTGCACTTGGGAGTTTGTGACTTGAACAATTTGTGCCTCTCTGAGCTTCAATTTCCTCATCTGTAAAATGGAGCTAATACCTGCCCTCTCAGTTCATTGCGAAGGATGGTTGAGAAGATAAAATATGTGAATAATATAAAGCATTTACTATTATCCTAGCTCTCAGTATTTTTCAAACAAAATATGTATCTTTCTAGCAAGACCTAATTATCATTTATTTAATCTTACGCTCCTAGTTTTCAACATGGTCACTTTCACCTGCCCCAACCTTTTAGAAAGTGATTTTCCCCTTAGTGCTTGGTTAAAAAGGTAGTTATTTGATATCAAGACCAAGGAGCATTAAGCTTTATCATCATTTAAATTATGTGGAAAGAAAATACTTTGGAGCATTTTCCTCAGTCCACCTGTTTTGAAGGGTTGTTACTTGAGACAACAGTTCCTGTTTAACGCAAACAATTAATTACCTTTGCTCTCTATTTAATTGTTGGTGAATATAGCATCCACCCTTGCCTGATTAACTGGAGACTACCCTCAGCTGCTGTTTAGTAAAGCTTTACTTCTTTTACATGATTAGATCATTTAAGAGCTTAGAGACTTAGTTCCTTTCCCTTCATTAAGTTCACCACCCCCATCCCATAAATCGATCCTGAGGTTTGTGGGAAAAGACTTCTATATTCCAAAAAACCTCTGATTCCAGGATGATATATACATTTTGAGAAAATAACTTTTTGTTCCTTATTCTCTCAAATTATCCCTTTGTAATCTGCAAATTAAGCATTCCACGGGGACTAGTTCTCACTGGTGGAGGGGAGGCGGGGACATGATTCCTTCTTAAGTGTTGAGACTATTTAAATAACTTAATAATATTTCTTCTTGAAACCACATTTGCATATGCATTTGACACTATTTTCATCAAGGACATTTCTCTTGAACTGCCAATATTCCCTCTTTCAATTTTGATTATTTAAACTGGGGAGGGAGGTTAGGTGGGAAGGCAGAGAGAGCAGGAGGGAGAAGGGAGAAAGAGAACTCCAGCGCACAAAAGAAAGCAAAGAAAGACAGAAGAAGAAAGAAGATTCACAGAGGACTGCCATGCTACTTAAGCTCTCAGGAGAAAGAGAGGCCTGGAGTCCAGGAAAGGAAATGGAGCAATCAATGCCACTTTGGGGAAGAGTCAATCAGAAAGGGATTAGGCTTTCCATTCTCTTCTGCAATTGCTAGGAGCGTTCTCTATCCTGACTAAAACAGCAGTGCCAAAGTCTCAAGCAGGTCATCAGCTTATTTCTAACAGAAGGTCTTTTCAGAGCAAGTGATAGAGGGAAGCAGCGTGGCTCAGAGAGCAGTTTATGAATCACAAGCGACTGGGCAGGTTATCACAAAGCATGTTTGGAGGAGACTCCTGAGCTGAAATATAGGCGTTTCGAGTTTGGCAAAGATTAAAACTGAAGAATGATAAGACTGCCTAGGGCCAACCAACTTTCTCCTGGGGTTTATTCAGTGTTCTGAATTCCTCCTTCTGGCTCCCTCGTTAGCCTTGATTCAAACAAATGGTCGGAGAAGTTCACCCAGTACACATTTTGGTACACGATAAACCACAAGCAGTTACCTGCTGATCTTTTTCACTGTTACAGGAGAGAAATCCAGGAATCCTTTTTAACTGAGAATGAGCCTTTCCTCCTTAGGAGCAAGCAAGCAAAACTACTGTTAGGAAAGCCTTGCCCACACCTGTACAACTCTGGTCTAGTTCCCTAAGTAAAAATCACAGACACCCTGCCTCCCCCTAGAGGGACTGGTCTGCTTATCTGAGATTCTACTCATATTTCAAGGTCCTGTTTTAAGCTCCCTCTTCCAGGAAGGTTTCCTAGAGCTTTCTAATCAGGGCCCTGCACTCCTACAGCAGGTATGTCATTCACACCTACATTGAAGACTTCATATTCTACTCTCAATGGAGAACTAGTTATTGGCAGTCTTCTTAAGAATACTGGATACTTAGACTCCTATTGGGAGAAGGGCTATATTTTGATTCTTTTGAAATCCCTTTTAGGCCTTGGAGTAAAGGGCACACAGAATTGCTATTTTTTGAGGGGCTGAATTTGGAGTTATAATTAGAGGAAAAATCCTTTAGATTCAAGTACTCAATAGCAGCAGCCCTCATTAGTGAGTTCTTTTCACTATCACTTTTAAGATGAGCTGCAGCACCAGTGTCCAGGAGTTTAAGAAAACTGACTTTCTACTGCTGCTGTTCAAAGCAAATGGTAGGTTTCAATTATTCCTTGAAAAATGTAAGGAGTTCAAATGGAATCAGAAGAGAACATGTGTCGGTCTTAACAACCATTCCCAAATGCGCACACCCCCAACCACGAACCCTGCAAAGATGAAGCCTGTGAGCTTTGGAAGATTAGCTTCTCCTCTACTGCTCTTACTACACTCAGTTAACAGCAAGTGGACATCACCACAAGCTAAGCTTTTAGGGTTGACTAAATTATTAGGAATTGAGTCCTACCACCCTCCCATTAGATTGGGTAACATGTTTTTAATCTAACATTTTTTTATCTATATGTCTTGAGAAACAAAAATATCACACCCTTCTATGATATTTGGTTTTTTTAATAACCCAGCATAAAATTATGACTCTATATTCCTTTCCAAATGAAACTAAATAGAGATTCTGATATATAGCCCATCAAGCTCCTCCATCCACAACCCCAGTGCATCTCCCTGCATTCAGTTCCACTGACTTACTACTGTTTTAAATAATGCTAGGGTACCCAGGAAACATACATTACACCAATATCAGGGTTTTGCATTTCCTGTGAGAAAAGCTATCTAAAATCTCAATTAAAAAAATCTCAAAATCAATCCCACAGTTAAGAGAAACAAGATGTAAAAGCACCCTGGAGGAGTATTTAAGAAAAAAACAAAATGAAAAAGAAGGCCCAGGATTAGTCTAACAGATGACGTGGCCTTCTATGGCCCTAAACATAATACCATTTAGCTCTCCCCGTTGGAAACACCTTCTGAGAACTAGGGTTACTGACTAAACTAGAATTGAACTGAACTAAACTCGAACTGATTTACGGGCAAACTTACAAACTTAGGAGAGAGACCTACAAAGTTTAGACACACAGAAAAGAAAGTCTTCCTCCTTTCCCATAAGATATGCTATCCCTGCCCTCCGTATCCACAGAAAAATAACTGAAATTTTAAACATAAAGAACACAAAGTGCTTAGATGTCTCAAGCTGCAAAGAACCATCTGGCAAAGATACAGGTTAAGGACTTTCAATTAGCCTTCTAACAAATCTGTGCAATAAAAGTCCAAACTCCACCTCAGAAGGAAATAGCTGCTAACTATACAGGCACTTCCATTTATCTCAATCTTGTCATTTACCTTGCCATTGTTTTTCATGATTCATGCCTGAAACAGAGCAAATGTTACTCAGCAGCAGCCAGAACACATCATCCACTGCAGCAGTTTGGCAAGAGCATCAGCAGGAGGGCAGAGTTGCAGCAGAGGTGAGCAAAGAAGCCTGTGATGCGCTAAACCAAGGCCACAGGGCGAGCATGACCAGCCGGGCCAGCCTCACTTTACCTGTTGTCCAAATCTCTCTCTCCTCCAGGGTGGGTCAGAGTAATTCTTTCTCTACCACTGGTCAGGGCAGGACACACGTTTTTCAATGACTCCATATACCAAGCTTTGAAATGTCCTTGGTTCAACCCAAACCTATTGTGGGTAAAGACCCTGTGCTTGCCTGCCCATTACATCATCATAGCAAGTCTGGTTGGTCCTGAGGCTACTGGCAGGAGGGAGATACGGAATTTCAAAACACCGAGGAAACCTATATATATATCTTAACGGGCATTAAAAATATGGAGGCGGGAAGGTGGGAAGCAGGAATCTGTGATACCTGAAGCAAGCACAGACCGAAGCAGTCAAGAATTCAAAGTACTCAACCAGGTTAAACCACGGTTGTGATGCTGTCTCGCACCTGAGCTAGGGACGAAGAGTAATGCTGCCCACTTCCCTTTCTCCCAGCAACTCTCTATCTGTGGCAGGAGGACACACCCCCTGCCAACCTACAAGCCTCCATCTAAGCGTGATCTTCCCCATCCTTCGGCGTCCACCCCTAAGCCAAGGCTCCGGGAACACCCTGACAGTCCAATTCCTTTCTCGTCCCCCTCATGTGGGCCCCCCCATCCCCTCAAGGCGGTCACAGCCACTCCCCTGGCACCTCCAGCTCCTATGTCATCAGAAGCCTAGCCCTCAATGCCCTCTCTCCTTCTCCCCTCTGCGACTCGCCTGCCCACATCAGTGGCCCCGGCCCCTCCTAGGACCCACCGCGGTCGGCCCCAGGTCCCTGACAGGGGACGCCGTGCACGGCCACCGCTCACGGTGCCCCATCCTCCCGGGCTAGGTCCACGCCTCAGCCCAGACCCTGACGGAGCCGGAGCTCCTTCAGGCCTAGTCAAGGACACGGATACGCTGGGCCCTCACCCTGCTCGCAGGGCCTCAGCAGCCCAGGTTTCTTCCTCCACTCGGGACACTTACCGAAATGTGAGCGGGCAGTGGCCGTGGAAAAGGAACGACCAACGAAGATGCAATCCGCGGCGCCTCCCCTCCACCACCAGCTTTATAGCCGCCGACCCACCAGACTCCGGCACGGCCCGGAGTCGGTGGGAGGCGGGACCATGGACCTAGCAGCCAATCGTGGCCGGCATAGTAGGCCGGTAGCGCCCGCCTCCCTGTCCGGTTTCAACCAATCCGAAGGAAACTAGAGGCGGGCACTCGCTGGGGTGTTCCCTCGTGGCTGGAAGGGCGGGGTCAAAGCCGGAGGGCCGAGGAAATGGGGTGAGAGAATGACGTGTGGTGGCCCGAGAGCCGGCCTACCAATGACAGAGCAGCAAGAGACGGCGAGAGCCAACGGGAGCGGAGTGAGAGGTTCTCCGGCCAATTGGAACCCAGTGAGAGGAGATGTGAGCCAATGAGGCCTCCACGTCCCACCACTGGGGAGAGATGGTCAAGTGTGGAAGGCAAGTTGGTCCCTGCTGAAGAGGCTGTCAGGTTGCCTAGCAACCAGAGCTAGGCTTCACCTGTAAAATTTCTGAAATACTTGATTCGAATTCAATCTTAACGTTTTCTAGTTTCCCAGAGCATCCAAGTGTGCCTGCATGACAAATTGGAGCAGAATACGTCACCAAGAATTTGTAATTTTGTAAATATTCTAAATACCAGATTTGCAGATACTCAATATTGTCACCTCTGTACAAACTAACTAAACCTAAAACAGGATGGTTTGGGATTAGACACCAATGAGGAGGGTAAAGGGCCTTGCCTAAGCAGGGAGTTGGTCCTGATTCTAGGATTTCTGCTAGCCCATATATTCTGAAGGAAGGGGCTCCATTTGGCCCATTCCCCACTGTATTTTCTGAGCTTAATATGCGGTAGTTGTCTAATTAAAGGTTGTTGAAAGAAGGAAGGGGTCCCATAATTCTCAGTATAGCAAATCCACAGTATAAGCACTGCCTAGTTCCCCCAGAAGATAGAGAGGAGCAGTTCAAGCTGGAGGAAATCACTGAAACACTGTTTGGGAGAATCCAAAGGAGGATAATTATGGCCTTAAATTAGACTCTGCGTCATCTTCTCAAATAGAGAAACTGTAGCACTTAGCTTTGGTAGGAGATCATGACAGGTTCAGAGTTGTTTGTATCTCTCTCCCCCTCGGTTTCATTATGACCCAGGAACGCTATTGATAAGGGGTCACTGATGATTCTATGCATCACAGAATTATTTTTATGTGAAATTCATTATCCACTATAGATACTAACCTAGTTAGAGACATTCTCAGCTACGAAGTGGCCAAACATATTGGCAATGGAACCACTGTGAAGTGGTGGCATAAGTTACTTGGGAGAGAGGACTACTCAATAATGGTTATATTCCACAATGTAGCTGATGACATTCATTCTGTTCCAGAATCAATGTCATTTATACCTTCATAAAGTAGGTGACAAAGAGAAAGAGACACTGCTTGATTGTGACCAACAGCAATTTTGAGGGGGTTTTAAACATTCTTGGCATACTAGATTGCATTGAAAGGCAGTAAGGATAAACACAAGAAAGAAGATGTAGCTTTGTCCTTAGAAAAAGATAGCAAATAGTTCCAACTCCAGGAGTACACAATAGGAAATATTTAGCTAGATAGTCTTGAGGAAGTTCATTTTGCACAACAGGAAATTCCCACAAGGTGCAGACTGTCTTTTTGGTCAAATAAATCTCCAATTAAGCAAAGTGAGCATGGTTATTGGGAAGTCAAGCAACAGACAATGAAGTGGGTTAGTAATAAATATAGAACATCTCAACTGAATTTTAAAAAACAAGCCTCTGTGATTCTGTGAAATATAATGGTAGATTATACCAGGCTACACATATATGAGCTCTCCATGCAATTGAGGACAAAATACATATATTTATTTTGGTAGAGGCTGCAAGCATTTTTGAGCTACAATGTGACATAAGCATGTTATACTTGAATGTATATATATTTTTTTCTTTTTTTGCGGTACGCGGGCCTCTCACTGTTGTGGCCTCTCCCGTTGCGGAGCACAGGCTCCGGACGCACAGGCTCAGTGGCCATGGCTCACGGGCCCAGCCACTCCGCGGCATGTGGGATCTTCCCGGACTGGGGCACGAACCCGTGTCCCCTGCATCGGCAGGCGGACTCTCAACCACTGCACCACCAAGGAAGCCCCTAACGTGCATTTTTAAGACATGTTAATATATATGTTTTATTACATTGTTTCTAAATGTAATTCCAATAGTATTAGTAAAGCACTGTAGATGCTGTACATCAAAGGGAAAGTATAATTTATTGTTGTGCCCTACTTGGAAAGGAGCAAAAGTTTCTTAAGAAGCAGGAAGATGTAATGATAACATTTGGTATTATAAATTCATCCATTGAACAACCGTCTTCTTTTTACTCTGTGACAGGGATTGTGCTAGACCTACGCTGTCCAATAAGGCAAGTGCTAGGCAAGGCAATGGCTCTTGAGCACCTGAAGGGTAACTAGTCCAAAGTGAGCTATACTGTAAGTGTAAAATACACACCAAGTTTTAAAGACAGTACAAAAAAGGAACTATCTCGTTAATAATTTTTTATTGATTACTTGTTGTAACAATAATATTTTAGTTATATTGGGTTAAATAAAATATATTATTAAATTAACTTCACCTGTTTCTTTGTAGTTCTTAGTGTGGCTGCTAGAAAATGTAAAGCTACATATGCAGCTCCCATTTGTGGCTCCCATTTGAGCTAGACAGTAGGAAGACACAGTTGAAAGACAGACTCTGTCCTTAAAGAGTTCATAGTCTAAAGAGTGGAGGAGAGAAAAATGAATATAGCAAAGGGCTGGCTTTCCAGCCACTATCTCAATAGAAAAAGGGTAGGAGAGGGTGAGGTAGGAGGAACCTTCAAATTTGTCAGTTAAAGGTATTTCTATCTCTTCAGGTTTAAACAGCTTTATTTTGCTTAAATATTCTGTCCGTTCAAAGTTTAGTTCCATATCAGAGCTATTTCTCCTGAAGCCCTTTTTCATGGCAAGATGGCAATGGGCAGAGCATCCTGGGTTGTGGTTACATCTGAAGAGGGGCCTCAGCCCTAGTTGTGGGGTCTTGTACTGGCCTCCCTTTGCTGACTAGGATTTGGCCTTGGCCTTGGTGCTCTCTTGTGCTGCAGAATCCCAAAGCTTACTTTCATTTGATGTCCTACCCAGTAGTCTGCACTCAGCAGCCCAACAGCAGCCCACTATTAGGCTCACTCAGCCCCTTTTGCAGCAAAACCCTTCCATGCTGCCAGCCAGAGTTTCAGCTGTCTTCCTTCCTCTGCATGACATAAGGAACTCCTGTATGACTTCCCTGGTGGTGCAGTGGTGAAGAATCTGCCTGCCAGGGCAGGTGACACGTGTTCAATCCCTGGTCCGGGAAGATCCCACGTCGACGGAGCAACTAAGCCCGTGCGCCACAGCTACTGAGCCCGTGTGCTGCAACTACTGAAGCCCGTGTGCATAGAGCCTGTGCTTTGCAACAAGAGAAGCCACTGCACTGAGAAGCCCATGCACTGTAGCCCCCGCTTGCCACAACTAGAGAAAGCCCACGCACAGCAACGAAGACCCAACACAGCCAAAAAATAAAAATAAATACATAAATACATAAATTCTCTACATAGAATCTCAAAAAGGAACTTGAGGGAGGCTCAGGGCCCAGTCCCTACCTGACTGCAGACTGATGCTAGTAAAACTGTACTGCTACACCCTAAAGTAGGTCTGTGGTTTCCAGGGAGAGACTCTCCTCTCTCCAGAACCACTTTACCACCGCTAATGAGAACTTGATTGAAAACCCTACTGATTTAGTTCTCCCACCCCAACAAGCCACCATTGTTTCCAACACTACTTCCCTCTAGGGTTTTACCTCTTACCCTTCTCACCCCTGAAAGGGTTACTACCATTCAAGGAAAAGTGAAAGGTATTTTAAAAAATAGCACAATTAACGATTACAATACAGTTCAAGGGCTACATAAAGAAGCACACCCAAAAGACAATGGAAGTTCGAAGGAGGAGTATCTAGTCCATCCTGATGGTTAAGGCAGGCTTTCCAGAGCAGGTGATATTCATTCATTTATCACATTCAGGAGTCTTTACTGAGCACTACTGTGTGCCAGACACTGTTCTAGGCTCAGGGGGGTTCTGTGTGGTAAACAAGACAGACCACAGTAAGTACTCGAGGTGGTTAGGAAAGGTCTCTCTGAAACAGTGACACTTGAAGGATGAGAAGGATCCAGTCTATGAAGCTCTGGGGGCAGAGTGATGCAGGGGGAGGAACAGGCCTCAAAACAGGAAACAAGGGCTTCCCTGGTGGCGCAGTGGTTGAGAGTCCGCCTGCCGATGCAGGGGACACGGGTTCGTGCCCCGGTCCGGGAAGATCTCACATGCCGCGGAGCGGCTAGGCCCGTGAGCCATGGCCACTGAGCCTGCGCGTCGGGAGCCTGTGCTCTGCAACGAGAGAGGCCACAGCGGTGAGAGGCCCGCGTACCGCAAAAAAAAAAAAAAAAAAAAATCAGGAAACAAAAGGCCCATATGTCCAAGCTGAGTTTTGAAGGACTAAGAAGTTATCTGGGTTGTGGACCAGAGGGCAGGAAGAAGAGGAGGGGGACGGGGAGTCATTTCAGGAAAAGGGATCCATCAACTGTATATGTGGGAACTGCAGCCTTAATCAAGAATGATAAAATAAGTTGAGATTACAGTAACAGTGAAATCTCCTTTGTGCTAGGTTTTTCAGGTAAAAGGAATGTTAATGGAGCAGGGTGCAAGATTTTCTCTGTAATATTGAGGGGAAAAGGAATGGGTTCAATGGAATGTCCTTCCCAAAATGTGATCCAGAGAGCAATCTATGGCTCACCTGTCAACATTTGTAAAGAGAGTTTACTGAGCACCTACTATCAGTATTTTCAGGAATTCTAATAAGTGTCTTATACACATTATCCCTCCAGTTAACCCCGCTGGATAAACCCCAATTTACAAATTTGGAAACTGAGGCACTGAGAGGTTAAGTAACTTGTTCCAAGTTAATTACAAAGTAGCAAAGCTGGGATAAAACCTCAGGTCTAGGGCTTCCCTGGTGGCACAGTGGTTGAGAGTTCGCCTGCCGATGCAGGGGACATGGGTTCATGCCCCGGTCTGGGAACATCCCACGTGCCGCGGAGCGGCTGGGCCCATGAGCCATGGCCGCTGAGCCTGCGCGTCCGGAGCCTGTGCTGCGCAATGGGAGAGGCCGCAACTGTGAAAGGCCTGCGTAACACACACACACACAAAAAAAACTCAGGTCTACCGATGTCAAAACTCATATTCCTTCCACTATTCTATATAGGGAAACATAATTGTGCTCAAAGATAGGGTGGACTGGAGTGAGGTGGTAGATGTCAAATAAGGGAAGGTAGGTAGCTTCTCCCAAGCAGCCTCAGAGGATAGCACTTATTACCCTTGGGGAATCTAACCATAGAACAGGTTTGGTGCTTGGCTCATGGGCTCAGCAGACCTCTTTTATCAACTTGCTCATAGCAAGTCCATCTCTGAGGGGTGCAATACATTAATCAAGTTTATGATGCATAAAATCAGAATGCCAGCCTACTATTTATAAAACCAAAGGGACCACAACCCTCAAAGTCTACACGACTCAACCTCTAGATTAACTACACAGGAAATCAAGTCATCCTCAGAATATTGATCGGTAAACATGGACTTGGGAAGACATTGGAAAGACAGCTCTTTCATGCTATTGCGTTAAGATAACATGATGTATCCATTTCTCAATAGGATGGTCTTCCCAATAGGAGTGGAGATATGCCAAGGCCATAAGCCATCGATTGCCTTCACCCAGGCCCCTTTAAGACCGGCTTTGCTAATGAGACTAGAATACTTGAAATTTACTCCTAAGCTCTCTTATTCTGTGGACTGTGCTTAATTGGACACTGTTTGCATTTGTATCTATGAATCCCCTTTTCATGAGTCCATGGCTCACCATCTCCACTTCCAGTTCTCAATTCTCTAAACAAATCAGTATAATCAGTCAGGTTAATGTCTAGTCTTGATTGCCTGAGTGACATTTGGTTTCTTTCCAGTAACTTTTTCTACCTCTGCTCCAGTATGTGTCAATTTCCTAGGGTTTATTCCTCAGCAGACGATCTTGTTTCCGTATCCTTAGAGGGCACCGCACGGTAGACTCCACCTACTGAGAGCCCACACTGCCCTCACTCTCCCTCACAGTGGTGTATGGAAGGAATGTATTAAGACAGTGTCCAGACCACAAACAGCCTGAATTATGCAATGTGGTTACAAGTGAGTCACCCTAGATTGGAGCACACAGGCAAGCATGAACATAGAGGCCCAAAGCCGAGATACAAGATATGAGGTATTAAATACCTTACAGTCTGAAAAGAATGGTGCTGGGGCCAGATACGTTCCTACAAAATAAATTTATTTATTTATTTATTTTTGGCTGCATTGGGTCTTCATTGCTGCTCACGGGCTTTCTCTAGTTGCGGCGAGCGGGGGCTGCTCTTCGTTGCCGTGCGTGGGCTTCTCACTGCGGGGGCTTCTCTTGTGGAGCACAGGCTCCATGCATGTGGGCTTCAGTAGTCCTACAAAGGGCTTTTGAATTGGTGAAATAAAAATCTTTCTAAAATCAACCACCACTTGCTCTACCTTCACAACCTAAAAGAAGGTGCGATGGTGAGGGTAGGAAGAGAGGGAGGTCAAGAGTCATCAGCCCTGGGAGGAGTCCAGTATTTTGGGGAGAGGGTAATTTCTTCCCGCCCTGTGGAAGAAGGGAGGGTAGTTCTTCCTCTATTCCTCTCCCCCAGGTTAAATCCAGGTTTGGGGCTGTTGACAAGAATCAAGCATTATGGGGGAATATAATGATCATAATTAGTTTTAGCCTTCCCTAAAAAATATTTGGATTCTGTTCCTAAGGGGGATGGAGCAAAGGGCTGAAGATAGGCAGGAACTGTATCTGCCATGCTGGGGAGTCTCCAGCTGGAGCAGCCCACTTCCTATGTGTGGGTGTGGATGTCTAAGGGCTGCGTGGAGGCCAAGCAATCACAGGACTCTGCCAGCCAGGCTTGCGGTTTTATGATGGTTCACTCCTTTTAAGTCCTAATTGGATGCTGGTTGATCTAATTTGGAGATTCCATTTGTTGGTGTGTTAGTCACTGTTCTGGTTGCAAAGAACAGAAACTAACACATACTAACCTAATCAATTGGATCACATAACAAAAAATGCAGGCGGTTGGTTTTGTCTCGAGGATAATTGGATCCAAGAAGTCAGTTGATGTCTTTTACTATTGTTGTGGTCTCCATCTTTCAAGAATGATTTCCTTGGTATTGGCATTTTTCTCTGAAAGTCTCCTTCCTTGCCCAAGATCTCCATCCTATAAGGTTAGCAGTTGGAAACAAGACAGGACAAAGTCTAGTTCCTGGAGGGCTTACTTTCTAGTGAAGTAGTCTAAGGAAAGCACACACTGTGCGTCTCCTCCACTCTCAATGCTCTGCTACAACACGGCTTCACTTCTGAAAGCAGACCTGGATTTTGTACACATCAAGCAAGTCTTCGACACCAGCTGGGTGTCCTACAATTTAACTCAATTCTACAGGTTAAGGGCCCAGTCCCATAAGGCTGCTCCCCAACCCAACCCAGTTCAGACACCAATCCCATGTTTAGGGTGTTACCTGCACTTCTGACCCACCAGCTATAAATCAGAAATTCCCATACCCCCCTCCTCGGATTCAGTTAATTTGCTAGAGCGGCTCACAGAGCTCAGGAGAACAGTTTACTTACTAGATTACTAGCTTATTACCAAGGTTAGTAAAGGATACGAACCAATAGCCAGGTGAAGAAATGCATAGGGCGAGGTCCAGAAGGGTCTCAAATACAGAAGCATCTGTTTCCATGGAGTTTGGAGTGTGCCACCCTCCCAGCACGTGGACATGTTCTTGTTCAGCAGTCTAGAAGCCCTCCAAACCCTGTCCTTTTGGGTCTTTGTGGAGACTTCATTTTTTAGGCATGGTTGATTAAATCACTGGCCACTAGTAATTGAATTCAATATCCAGCCCCTCTCCCCTCCCCAGAGGTGTTAAGGGTGAGTGCTGAAAGTTCCAACCTTCTAATCACCTGGTTGGTTCCCTTGGCAACCAGCCCCTATCCTTAGGTGCTTTTTAAAATTCACCTTATTAACATAAACTCAGGTATGGTTGAAACTCAGTTTGTTACTGAATAACGAGATACCTCTATCACTTTTATGACTTAGGACATTCCAAGGGTTTTAGGAACTCTGTACCAGAAGCAGAATGAAGATCAAAAATATATTTCTAATTATAAATCACAATATCGAAGGTGGGGAGGGGCCAGAGAAATATATAAACAAATATATAAATAAATCCATAAATAAGATGAAAATTTCCATATTGGATATTATTAAGAAAATAAATAAGATAGAATATGACTGGCTGGGATGAAGATGGTGATACATGAGGTGGTTAGAAAAAAAATTAATTTCTGTGACAGATGAGTCAAGAAATCAGTGATGAGAAGAAGCCAGCTATATGAGGCTCTGGGTGTTGCAAGAAGAACAGCAGGTACAAAGGTTCTGAGATAGAAATAAACTCTGCCTGTTTGAAGAATGGACAAAAGGCAAGTGTGACTGAGTTGAGTTTTGAAGAACTAAAAGGAGTTAGTCGGACTTGGAGATGGAACCATACCTTCAACCAAAAGAGAAAAATTTATCTTAAAAGTAACAATGGACCATGAGAATAAGGGGAAATATGGAAGTTATAGTCAGTAGCATAAAAATCCTTCTGTGTGCTGGGTTTTTCTTCTGTTCCAGTCTGGGCAAAAAGAGTGAGTTCAGTGGCATACTCCTTCCTCACTGTGATTCTAGGAGTTACCTGCTAATCACTTGAAAATGTTTTAATACTAGATACCATTTATTGAGCAACTACTATTTTCTAGGCATTGTAATAGGCAGCTTAGGTACATTATCCTACCCACCAAGCTATAAGTAGATATTATTCCCAATTTACAAGTGCAGAATTGAGCTGCAGACCATTTAAGTAGTTTGCCCACAGTAAATGAAAAAGTTGGGATTCAAATCCAGGTCTTCTGTGCCAAAACTCATGTTCTTTCCACTATTCTGTGTACCCCTCAAAATCACAGTTGTGTCCAAGGACAGAGGTGGTAGACATTGGAAAGAAGGAAGGTGGGTCGCTTCTCCAGATAGGCCACTCAGGCCAGTTCTCATTTCTTTGAGGAACTGAACATGCTCAAGGATTTGGCACTTGGCCCTGTGGGCTCAGAAGTCAGCTTTTAGTAAAAGGCACAGAAGTAAACTCATATCAACCAAATTTATGGTGTATATTATAATTAGAATGCCAGTTTCAGAGATAGTTGCCTGGAAAAGCACAGACAAAATATGTAATCAAGAATATGAAATGTCAGTTAACAAATGTTTAAAAAAACACTTTTTTGAAAGTATCTTTTTTTTTTTTTTTTTTTTTTGCGGTACACAGGCCTCTCACCGCTGTGGCCTCTCCCGTTACGGAGCACAGGCCCCAGACGTGCAGGCTCAGCGGCCATGGCCCACGGGCCCAGCTGTTCCTCAGCATGCAGGATCCTCCCGGACCGGGGCATGAACCCGTGTCCCCTGCATCGGCAGGCGGACTCTCAACCACTGCGCCACCAGGGAACCCTGAAAGTATCTTTGATGCATGCAGGTGTGTCCTGTCCAGGATGGATGTGTTTCCTTTCTGTGGGAAAAGTTCAGGGAGTTCTAAACTCTCATGGCTTCCAACCTAGCAAATGAAATGTTACTCTGCAAAAGTTATTTTCAAATACTATTTATATTCCCTTATAACCTTACTCTGAAAATGAGAATCCCAAATTGTAGCAACTGTTAGGATAATTGGGATAATTAAGGAACAATATGTCCAGAACAGTTATCAACATAATTACCAAATCTGAATACTTAAGAAAAAGACAGGAAGGGGAAAAAATGAGAGTTTGGTTGCCAGTTTTGAATACTAGCTTGAGGCTCACTTTCTGAAATGAGAAAAGGATGTTAAAGCACTGTCCCCACATACTGAATGCTTGCAGTTTAAAAACTAATAAAAACATATAATAAACATAGAACTATTAATATTTCTTGGTTTACATATTTTCTTGATTCCTAGTTGGAATGAAGATAAACATTTATTGCTGTATTACTTTTTTGTTTTATGGACTTTAATTCTTTAAAAGTCACACTTTGTGGGAGTTCCCTGGCAGTCCAGTGGTTAGGACTCGGTGCGTTCACTGCTGTGGCCCTGAGTTCAGTCCCTGGTTGGGGAACTAAGATCCCGCGAGCCTCAGGCCAAAAATAAATATAAATAAATAAATAAACAAACAAACAAATAAATAAAATAAAATGCACTGTGTATTTTTTTTTTAAGTCACACTTTGTATTTCATCTCTCTGGTGATCATAAAGGTACTACAGAATACAAAATTGTGGGTTTAAGCATGACCTATTTTAATTCATGCAAACATTTGGTTATTTGCACTGATGCCAAAAATGACAATGCTCATTTGTCATTCTTTTCTCTTGACTTCTTAGCATGTGGACCTTTTTCCTATATTTGGGGGAATTCCCCATGAATGTCCCTTTATGTCTTCCTAAAGATGAGAACAGCAGATAATCACTTTCCCAGAACACCTAAGAGCTAGGGAGAAAGCAATCTGTCAGATGCATCCACCTGGGACTTTGAAGCTAGTGTGGCAAAGAAGCAAGGAAGTGGAGAAATCATTTTGATAGTGGCTGCACCATCCATTTTCCAAGGGCAAAATCCAAAAGTGTGTTCACAATCACTTCCTGACTGGCGTGACTCCGGCTGCTGTGCCGACTGGCTGGCCTCCCTTCGTTTTTGCCCATCTTCCAATCCTGGTTTTAAGGAATTTCTCTGAAATTCCCCAAGATGCCCAATACCATTTCAGTAAATCCCTTTTCTGTTTAAATCAGCCAGAATTGGTGTGTGATACAATGGCTAACTTTCTATGTTTGCACCTTGCTGAAGTTATTATACTGAATTTTATGATTTAAAAAAAGAACCCTGAATTTACTTCATTCTCCATATTGGTATTGGGAGATTATGAACATGAGATTTTAACTGATATGTGTTATAATCCAATGGTGCCTGTGTCTTTCTTAAATTGGTCCTTGTGAAACCCAGAAAAATAACATAAAAATGGCATAGACCTTGTTGGGGTGGTGAGGGGGAAGCATGTGGAGGGTATGACTGTATAATCCTACTGGCCTCTCCATACCACTGACTCCCCCCTGCCCTGGGAAGAAGGAGCAATTTACCTAATTAGAGGCTTTGGAAGAAGACACCAGGTGTTGGGAGTGGTTGGTTGACCTGCAGAGAGGGGATGCTCTCAGTTGCTGTCTACCTTGTCATATCAGCCTGGCCCTTCCGAAGGAGACCTGCCCTCATCCACCACTACCTATGCCTGGGAGGGTGAGCCTATGATTCTGGGGCACAGTATTGGGAAGCCCATAGACACCACACACCTAGACCACATCCCTTATCTTGGCTTTCATCAGTAATAAAGGCAATACTTAAATCTCAACCACAGTTGTTTCAGAACTTGACAATTCTGAAAGACAGTCCAGAAGAGGACTGCTTTTATTTAAACCCCCTGAGATTCTAAGAGGTCTATACAAATTGTTCCATGTGTACTTTCAGAGTAAACATTTTTTTTGAGGGGGGGCCTCACCACTCAGCATGGGGGTTCCTAGTTTCCTGACCGGGGATCGAATGCATGTCCCCTGCATTGGAAGTGCAGAGTCTTAACCACTGGACAGACAGGGAAGTCCCTGAGTAAACTTTTAAAAGTTTAATATTTGTCTATTTTTCCCTCTGACATCAGTCTGGATCCAGTCAGGAAAGAGAAAATGCACAATAGTTTAAACAGGAACATTTTAATAGAAAGAATTATTACTAAATGATATGATTGGTCTAAGAGGGATCGGCTAGTCCAGAAGTAAAGGGAACTCTAAAGCATACAGGAATAGCAGAGAGGAGGAGAAGCCAGCAGCCCCAGGGCTGAGAGAGAGCACGGAAGGGAAGCGCTGCGCCACCAGGCTGAGATCCACGCTTTGTTGGCGAGAGCTTAGCTGTGGTTCGTGGAACGGCAGAAAAGTCACTTTATAATTTGCTGGAAATTTGCCCTCTGGGGTGCTGGGGAAGTAGCTGGGGCTCATCAGAGGCACTGGGCTACAAAACTGCTGAGGATCAGGGAGCAAGTATAGGGGAGGGGGACAGCTGCTGGCCTCTGGGTGCCACCCACCCCTACCACCCGAGGCACCGAGTCCTGCAGGAGCCTTTGTCCTCCTACAGTGTCTTTGTAGCAGCCCCTCTACCGCCAAAGCTCAACACCATGCCAGCCGGCAAAGGAAAAATATTTAAAGGTACCAGAACTGTTTTCACAGAGCAGGCAAAAATGGTGAATTTGGAGCTAAGAAGCAGCAAATCCATAACCAGTACACCTAGATATGGATTTGATTGTATTTTGTAGTGACATCAAGTCAATTGTATTTTCTGACACTCTTAACTGCTTTTTAAAACTCGGGGTAACCCAATACTAAAGTAATAAATAATCTGTGTTTATCCGAAGGCATCTGAGAATTTGGAGTTAAGCATTTGCATTCTCTGGTGTTCCTTGTAAAGGAATACTGAGAATTTTTCTTCTCTTCAAATAGCTGGTTATGTGTTCAGATGATACTGATAGCTTTTGCTGTTTTTTGTTTGTTTGTTGTAACCACTGCTTTACTTCCTTCCCAACTAAAGTTTGTTCCTGTTGCTTCTTTTTCTAAGCTTCCTACATTTTTAGATGTATGGCTTTATAGTAAATCCGTGTATGATCGCTTTAGTCAGTTTTCACTGGAAGCTAATGTCAATGTGTGTTTAATTCATGTCTTCACTTGGAAGTCTCCGTCCTGGTTTTAGTAGCTCCTTGGCTGAAGGACTGAGCCCACCAACTCTCATCCTCAGCGTGCTGTCCCACGCTTCAGGGAACACATGTCAAACTCTCAGTGGTCCCCTCGAAGCCCCACCTAACTTGAGGAGATCAAAGGACACCTCCCTCCAAAGAAATTCTCCTCACTGTATTGTCTCTTAAGCTGTCCTCTGTCAACTCTTCAATACCCTTTGTATCAGTCAGCATTCAACCAGAGATACAGAACTAATAGGAGATGTATATTAAGAGATTTATTGCAAGGAATTAACTTATGTGATTGTGGAAGCAAATCCATAGGGCAGGCCTTCCCAGAGGACAGGCTGGAACTCCCCGGCAAGAGTTGAAGCTGCATCTACAGGTGGGCTGTTTTTCTTCAGTGAAGCCTCAGCTGTGCTCTTAAAGCCTTTCAGCTAATTGAATGAGGCCCACCCAGATTATTAAAATAATCTCCCTTAAAGTCAACTGACTTTGGATTTTAATTGCATCTACAAAGTACCCACTCAGTAACACCTAATTAGTGTTTGATTGAATAACTGGGGGCTGTGGCCTAGCTAAGTAGACACATAAAACTGGTCATCACACCCTTATTATGGTCAAATGTCTTTATAATTGTTAAACTAGTGCTTTACTCTTTCCTTTGAAAAGCTGCATCTTATTCTAGCACTCACTTTGGAATTTTCTATTACATCAATTTAATTTCCTTATATACCCCCTTGATGCCCAGCATAAGAGAACAGTCCAGACTGATGAGCCTTTTACTTTTTTTTTTTTTTTTGCTGCACGCAGGCCCCTCACTGCTGTGGCCTCTCCCGTTGTGGAGCACAGGCTCCGGAAGCCCAGGCCCAGTGGCCATGGCGCACGGGCCCAGCCGCTCCGCGGCATGTGGGATTTTCCCAGACGGGGGCACGAACCCGCGTCCCCTGCATCGACAGGCGGACTCCCAACCACTGCGCCACCAGGGAAGCCCCTGATGAGCCTTTTATTTGTAGTTTCCTGAACCTCCTAGCCTCACCTCCATCTTATTCCATAGCTCACTACTCAGGACATCTCTTAGTCTCCCTGGTTCTTAAACTGGCCACAAGTTTTATCTGTCCTTACTCTGATGCATGTCCCATTCCTCCTGGCTCACACATTTTCCTGGCTATGCTTGAGTTGCCCTACTTAAGCCCCATATCCTCACAGGACACTCTGGTTCCCCGGGCTGTTCCTGCCTCATTCAAGCGGCATGCCATCCCCCAGTCCATCTTATGCTCTGCTTTCAGACTGGGGATAAGTGTGCCTCTGACCTTCTTACCACTCTGCGGTGAAAACACCAAGCCAAGCCAGGTAAGATGCCCCATCTTCCCTACCAGCGGCACACATCAGGCGTTCCTCATTACGTACAGAATTAAATACCAAGCCACAATCATTCAAAGCCCTCTGTAATATTATACTGGCCTATTGCCGAATTTTCTCCCCAAACCAGGTAATTTGCTCTTCCTCCAGTGCAGTCTGTACTTTCCCACATTTCTGACTCGGCTTGTGCTCTTCTTCTGCCTAGAATTTCTCTCCCACCACCATGTCTACCCATCAAAATCTCACCCATCCTCCAAAGTCCACCAGGAATGATACCCCCTCCATGAATCCTTTCTTAATATCCTTAACGGGATGTCAGACCTCTTTCCTACCTTACCCCTTACATTTGTCACAACTAATGGACCAATATTGACACATTATCATTAAATAATTTAGATTCTCAGCCTTTACCTAATGTTCTTTGCTTGTTTGTGATCCCATCCAGGTGACCACATTATATTGTTATGTCACCTTGGGCTGTGACAGTTTCTCAGACTTCCCTGCTGTAGTTTTGTTGTTGTTGCTGTTGTTTTGCTTTTTTTTTTAATTTATTTTATTTATTTTTGGCTGCATTGGGTCTTTGTTGCTGCACGCTGACTTTCTCTAGTTGCAGCGAGCAGGGGCTACTCTTCGTCGCAGTATGCTGGCTTCTCATTACGGTGGCTTCTCTTGTTGCAGAGCACAGGCTCTAGAGCGCAGGCTCAGTAGTTGTGGCGCACGGGCTTAGCTGCTCTGCGGCATGTGAGATCTTCCCGGACCAGGGCTCGAACCCATGTCCCCTGCATTGGCAGGCAGATTCTCAACCACTGCACCACCAGGGAAGCCCCTGCTTTTAGTTATTTTTCTTTCAGTTTTATTGAGATATAATTGAGATACAGCACTGTATAAGTTTAAGGTGTACAGCATAATGACTTGATTTACATATATTGTGAAATGATCACCACAGGTTAGTTAACATCCATCATCTCATACAGATGCCAAAAAAAGATAAATGTTTTTTTCCTTGTGATGAGAACTTTTAGGATTTACCCTCCTAGCAACTTTCTAATATATAATAGGGCAGTGTTAACTAGAGTCATCGTGTTGTACATTACATCCTCAGTACCTATTTATCTTAAAACTGGGAGTTTGTACCTTTTGACCACCTTCATTCAGTTCCTCTATTCCTCAGACTTTCCCTGTTTTTGACGGTTTTGAGAAATGTTGGTCAACCATTTTGTAGAATGTTCCTCATTTGGGGTTTGTCTGATGTCTTTTCTCACGGTTATTCTGGGGTTATGTTGTTTCTTGGAAGATGATCAGAGGTCAAAGTGCTATTCTCATCAGATCATATCAAGGTGACTTACTATCAAGGTGACTTATCACTGTTGATGTTGACCTTGATCACCTAGCTCAGGTAGTGTTTGTCAGGTTTCTCCACAGTGAAGCTACTCTTTTCCTCCCCTCCATACTATACATTTTGGAAGAAGTTTCTTTGTGCAGCCCCTTAAGGGGTGATACTGAAACCAAGCCAGACCCTGCAGGGCCCTCCCAGGCACAAAAGCCCCTCTGTGTCCCACGTTTCCTGTTTGTGGGAAAAGGCTTTAGTCTCCTAGGCCTTCCCTGAGTTCCAAAGAGCAGACAGAGGCAGTTACTAACTAGGGAAGTGAGGGGATGCAGAAACAAAGGAAAAGCAGTAAAGAAACAATAGTGCAGCGATAAAACAGTCCTAGTTCCTCCTCAAGGGATGTACAAACAATCTGACACATATCCTTGTGTTGTTCTGCAGGAACTAAGACGCCTACCCAGTTGGAGGATGGTGACTACATGCTGACCACAAGAACAAAGACCCCAGACTGGTTGGATCCAGAAAGTTGGTTATGAAGTTTCCTGAAACACCACCCAAACGTTACCTTTAAAAACTCTTCCCTTTGGGCCTCCCTGGTGGCGCAGTGGTTGAGAGTCCGCCTGCCGGTGCAGGGGACACGGGTTCGTGCCCCGGTCCGAGAGGATCTCACATGCCGCGGAACAGCTGGGCCCGTGAGCCATGGCCGATGAGCCTGCGCGTCCGGAGCCTGTGCTCCGCAACGGGAGAGGCCACAACGGTGAGAGGCCCGCGTACCGCAAAACAAAACAAAAAACAAACAAACAAACAAAAAACTCTTCCCTGAAAGCCATCAGGGAGTTTGGGTCATTTGAGAATGAGCTGCCCTCTCTCACTGCAGGGCACCTGCAATAAATGCTGTCCTTCACCACAACTTGGTGTCAGTAAATTGGCTTTGCTGTTCTGCAGGTGAGCAGATCCAAGTTTGGTTCTATAATAAGACTCTACTGATTTTATTTTCTTTTATCCATCAGATTTATCTTGTTGTTCTCAGAGCCTCATTGTCACTCTGGCCCCATTACCTCTTTTCTTCTCCTCCATTCCTTGATGTAGCAGAATTTCCCCTGTGACAGATCCCTATGAATCCCCATGAAAAGAGTATCCCTTTCCCTCTACCTCCTTTCCACAGAAATATGGTGCATTAGTCAACTAGTACTGATAACAAATCACCCCAAAACTCAGTGATTTAAAACAGCAATCATTTATTTCCTCACATGTCTGAGTGTTAGCCAAGGATCAGCTCATTCAGGCTGGGTTCAGCAGAAACGGCTCTTTTCAAGCTCTGGGTCTGGCCAGCTCATGTCTCTTCTCTGTGTGTTTTTACCCTGGGACCCAGAATGGAGGGAACAACTACCCAAAGTGGAGGATTCTTCTTCAATGCTAGAATGCAAGAGGCCCAGCCCTACCCCAAAAACACTTTTTAAGCTCCTGTTGTATCATACTTGCTAACCTGCCAAGGTAAATCATGGGGTCAAGTCCAAGGTCAAGGGGAGGGGAATACACTCTGCTTTTGTTGGAGGAGCTGCAAAGTCACATGGCAAAGGGTGTGGCCACAGGGAAGGACAAGAAGTGGGGCCAGTAATTCAATATACCATGGATGGTCATAGTAGACACCAGTTTCAGCACAGGAAAGAACCACTTCTTTGACGCCACTCCTGATATGGACACAGGAAAGGGGTTAAGAGTTACTGTCGGGCTTCCCTGGTGGCGCAGTGGTTGAGAGTCCGCCTGCCGATGCAGGGGACATGGGTTCGTGTCCTGGTCAGGGAAGATCCCACATGCTGCGGAGCGGCTGGGCCCGTGAGCCATGGTCGCTGAGCCTGCGCGTCCAGAGCCTGTGCTCCGCAACGGGAGAGGCCACAACAGTGAGAGGCCCGCGTACCGCAAAAAAAAAAAAAAAAAAAAAAAAAAAGAGTTACTGTCATTGATTTTCAGCTATGGCATTGGGGAAGTAGTCTTGGTGGCAAGTAGAAACAGAGAGAAAAAAAAAACAAAAACAAGAACACTATGAAGCTGCCCACACCTTGCCCTTATCTCAAAGAGCTATAGCTATAGTTGGCCCTCTGTATCCACAGTTTCCTCATCTGAGGATTCAACCAGTATTTTGAGGTTCAAAAACATTGGGAAAAAAGAAAATTCCAGAAAGTTTAAGGAGCAAAACTTGAATTCGCCACACACTGGCAACTATTTACATAGCATTTACATTGTATTATAAGTAATCTAGGGATTATTTAAAGTATATGGGAGGATATGTGTAGGTAACATTGCAAATACTGCGCCATTTTATATAAAGGACTTGAGCGTCCATGAATTTTGGTATACACGGGAGTCCTGGACCCAATCCCACCCCCACCGAGGATACCAGGAGACAGCTGTACTTTATCCTTTTCTCTTGTGTTCTCCAACTCCCTCCCATCCAGGTCTCAGAGGTTCCAGATAAAGAAAGGGCCAAGGGAGGGTAGGCTATGATATTTTCTCAGATTTCTCCCCAATCCAATCCAAATCAATGAAACAGAAACTATTTCCATGCTGTGAAACAAATAACACATATGACTAAAAGATCAGGACACGTTCTTTTGATGCCCAATTAGGATATTTTGTAATCCCACCAACGAAATGGTCAGATTTTGCCTTTCTTCCGTGTGACCCCCCAGGGCCCAAAGAGTATTTTCCCACCTGTGCTCAGCGACAGGTGATTTGTGTGCTTTTGCTCCAGCGTTGCTTCTGCTGCCCTGTTGCTGCCTCAGCTACCAATGAACCATGTGAGGTTGCTGCTCTTAGGGGCACAGATGTCATCTGTTCTGTTAGTAACAGCTCCCATGTCACCACTCTGGCCTTGTGAGGACACTGCTTTCCCCTTAGTTATTCTTTCTGAAGCACAAGGCAGATCTTTCTCCATGGCATGACTGAGGCCAGGTTATAATGTCTAACAGGTGCTCAAGTACTAGGAATCAGAAAGTGTAAGTCAGGTTGGAGAGAAAGCTTCACTTTCAAAGGTTTTTCTCACTTAAACAAACCAGAATGCAATCTTCCTCAAAAACGAACAAACAGTTCCTAAGTACCTCTTATGTAGCCAGCACTATACTTTACATTAAATCCCCACACCAATTTTTTTAAATGCCTTAAATCAACAGAAATTTATTGTCTTAAAGTTCTGGAGGTCCAAAGTCTGAAGTCAGTCTCGCTGGGCAAAATTCAAGGTGTCTGCAGGACTGCATTCTTTCTGGAGGCTCTAGGGGAACATTCATTTCCTTCCTTGCCTTTCTAGCTTCTAGAGGCTGCTCACATTCATGGACTGTAGTCTTCTCCCTCCATCTTCTAAGGCAGCCATGGCGGCCTAGAATTTCTCACAACATACAATTCTTCTTAGAGACAGATTATTCTTCTGTTATCACATCACCTTCTCTGACTACACAGCAGTCTTTAGAGGCTGGTTTTATTATCTCCATTTGTAAATAAACAAACCAACATTCTATGTAAGGATTCCAATCAAGGCCTGTCTGACCAAAACAACCCAGTGCTTTTTCTGCCACATAATGCTACACAAACAAACAAAATAAATCAAATGTCAACATTAGCTTTTAAAAAATTATATTCATTTTATCCAAGTATTTTTGAAGAAATTTCTTTAGGTAAAAAACTGTTCTACTTCACTTAAAATACAGTTCAATTTATAAAAATAAATTGAATAATGACATAGTTTTGGAGAATTTTTGATTTATAAAATAACATTCACATATATTTTCTAAGTTTTGTGTGTGTGTGTGTGTGTGTGTGTTTTGTTTTTTGGGGTTTTTTTTGCGATACGCAGGCCTCTCACCGGTGCAGCCTCTCCCGTTGCGGAGCACAGGCTCCAGACGCGCAGGCTCAGCGGCCATGGCTCACGGGCCCAGCCGCTCCGCGGCACGCGGGATCCTCCTGGACCGGGGCACGAACCCGCGTCCCCAGCATCTGCAGGCAGACTCTCAACCACTGCGCCACCAGGGAATCCCTGTGTGTGTGTTTTTAAACTAGCAATTGCTAACACTACAAAACTCAAGTAGGATTATTAAAACTAATATTTTATTTGAGTTATTTACATAGCTATCATTATGAGCATATTAGCTCCAAATAATATAAAATATCTGCTCCATCTTCACTGCCTCTGATTTCTCTGTCTGAAATATGGGGAAATTGGCCTGATTATGAGGTTTGGTTGGGGGAGCTAGAAATGTCAAGTTTCTCCTTTTACCGCTGGAAAGCAACTTGAGCCCATTTTGAATCAAAGAGCTATTTCTAACAAAAAAATTGATGTGTTTATGTTGCAGGAAAGAGAGTGGGGCCGTAGAGGATGGTCACGTCCCAGGTCTCAGGCGTATCTGGGACGGCCGCCAAGTGTGGGTTCTTGGCTTCGCGCAGGAAAGAAGTCAAGAGCGAGCCATAGTAAAGAGAAAGAAGGTTTATTCAGGGAGATACACACTCCATAGACAGAGCGTGGGCCATCTTGGAAGGTGAGAGAGACAAGAGGCCACACGGTATGGGGTTGTCAGTCTTTATAGGGCTGGGTAATTTCATAGGCTAGTGAGTGGGAGGATTATTCCAACTATTTTGGGGAAGGGGTGGGGATTTCCGGGAATTGGGCCCCGCCCACTCTTTGGCCTTTTATGGTCAGCCTTGGAACTGTCATGGCACTTGTGGGTGTGTCATTTAGCATGCTGAGGAATTACAATGAGCTATACTGAGGCTCAAGGTCTAGTGGAAGTTGACTTGTCCACCATCTTGGACCTAGCTGGTTCTAACCAGTTTATGTCGTGTCCTCAACGGCTGTCATTCTTTTAAATGTTGTGCCCTGCCCCTTTCCTGTCTCATTTATATTAAGGGTTACACCCAGTTGAAATAAACCTTGTTCAGGCCTGTCCTTTCAGGGAATCAGAACCTTGCGATTGGCACCTGTGTTCTACAAGATTTAGATATCTGAAATAATATCTTATGCAACCCATAAGACTTGCTCCACTGGCTTGGGACGTATAAATAGAGTCACATTTCTTTTATTCTTCCAATCAACCGATTGCAAATCAACTTACCTTTATTCACAAGAACTAGCGTATTTCCTTCTCAAGGACACTCTATCTCCTCTACCTGAATAGTCTAAGAATTCAGTCCAAAGCAAGGCACGCCTGCTTTCCAAGCACCAGGTAGAGAGATTGGAGTCTACAGTTGGTGTGGTTGCTACCATAGGGTGTTGTTACTGCATTCTGGATCCTGGATCCTTTATTAGGATACTTTATGCTCACATATTCACTGAGCATCTGCTATGTACCAGTCGCTGCACTGGACACCAAGGATGTAGCTGAGAACACACTAGACGTGGCTTCCATCCTCATGAGACTTTCCCAATACCATGGTCCAGAGGATGATGCCCTAACTGGACCAAACACACGGACCAGCTTAGGGATATGCTCCATGCTTAGTGCCACAGTTGCAGCTCTCCTGGGTCACACACAGGCTCAGACAATATACCAAGTGGCCAGGTTCTGAGAGCTTTGACTGTCAACCACACACAGAGGTAGAAAGAATGTACCTTTGTGCCCAAACACTGAGCCCCTGGTGTCAAGCCTGAGTCATCAGCTGAGAAGAATACTTCCGTTCTGGTGAGGTTGCCTTAGTGGCAACTGGTGCCTTGCCTTCCAGCAGACCTTGGGAAACTACCATGACATTAACTCCCATCTCAGCAGTTAAGGTTAGACTGTTGGTCCCTTTTCCCAGATGCTCTGGTCTCCTTGTTCAAATCGTATACTCATTCCCCAGAATTTTAGAAGAAACTGCTCCTAAGCCATAAAGGGGAGAGGGAGCTCTTACTGTGACATTTGCATACGTCCACTGACCTTACATTTATGCAGCAAAAGGAAGCCACTCAGGAAACCCTTCACAGAAAAATTGAGACTAGCAAATCACCATCCCAAGGTGACTTTCTGTCTGCCTAGAAGGAAAGAGGCTAAGACCATTGAAACCATAACAGCACTGCTTTACCTGTCTCCGTCTTTGGGGAGAAGGAGAGGGATGAAAGTTTCTCTGCTTAACTCCAGAGAATTCTTATTTATAGACTTCATTTTCTGATAAACATTGTGGGTTTTTTTTTAACTGAGATATAATCGACATAAAACATTGTATTAGTTTTAGGTGTGCAAAGATGATGATTTGACCTACATATATATTGCAAAACGATCACCACAACACAGTTAACATGCGTCGTCACACACACAGTTTTTTTTCGTGTGACGAGAACTTTCAGGATATACTTTCTCAGCAAATTTCAAATATACGATAAAGTATTGTTCACTGTAGTCACCGTGCTATATATTACTTCCTCAGGACTTATTTATCTTATTATTGGAAGCTTGTACCTTTTGATCACCTTCACCCATTTTGCCCACTGCCCCAACCCCGCCTCTGGCAACCACCAATTTGTTCTCCATTTCTACGAATTTGGGTTTTTCTTTTAGTTTCCACATACGAGAGATCATATTTGATTATTTTTTAACTAGAGCAACACAGAGCAAAGTGATGCCTTGGGGGTGGAGGTGGGGAGGCAAGAAGAAAGGATAGTGTTGCAGCAAAGAAAGTGGGACACGAGAAGATGCTCACGTCCCAGGTCTCCGGCGAGTCCCTGGGACGGCCAAGTGTGGGATCTCGGCTTCGCGCAGGAAAGAATTCAAGAGCGAGCCATAGTAAAGTGAAAGATGGTTTATTCAGGGAGATACACACTCCACAGACAGAGTGTGGGCCATCTCGAAGGCGAGAGATACCAGGGTATGGGGTTGTCAGTTTTTATAGGGCTGGGTAATTTCACAGGCTAATGAGTGGGAGTATTCCAGCTCTTTTGGGGAAGGGGTGGGGATTTCCAGTAATTGGGCCACCGCCCACTTTTTGACCTTTATGGTTGAACTTGGAACTGTCATGGCACCTGTGGATGTGTCATTTAGCACGCTGATGTGTTACAATGAGCGTATACTGAGGCTCAAAATCTAGTGGAAGTTGACTTGTCCGCCATTTTGGACCTAGTTGGTTCAAACCAGTTTATGTCGTGTCTTCAACGGCTGCCATTCTTTTAAAGGTTGTGCCCTAACCCCCTTCCTGTCTCAATAGTAGTTTTCCACAAAAGCAAAATGTGTGTGGGGGGGTGGGGTACATGTGTGTGCACCTATGCGTGCATGTGTATTTTGTAGGGTGTTATATATATATATATAAAATCTTTTATATATTTATGCTATTGTGTGTCTGTATATGAAATTTTGGTTGCCTATCACTTTGCTAACCCATGAAGTCTAGAAATGGGCATTTCTGATGTCTCCCATACAAATCTTCAAGTCATCGACCAGAACGGAGGCTGAAGTGAGCTGAAATGAGCAGTTACCAGTAAGGCAGGCATGCTGAGAGCTGCTGGCCAGTGTTCAGGATGCGGTGGGTGTGGTGAAATTCATCAGGCTTCAGCACCAGACAAAATCTTCAGCTGGATTCCAGGCTCCAGCTTTTAATAGTTTCAGCTTCGGGCAAGTTGCTTAATCTCTCTGAGCCCCGGTCTCTTTTTTTGAAATACGTGGGGAAAAAATATCAACTTTTCAGAGTTAGTGTGAGAACTAAATATAACATTTCTGGTATGGTAGGCAGTACTCAAAGAGTAATTATCAGTGCACTTTGGAGGAGGACGTTAGCTCTCTGCTTCCTAAGATTTTTGCAAACTGTAATATGTCTAAAGCTACTTGTTGCCCTGATATCCATCCTCCCATTCTTCCTTTAATAATAGTTTTAGCTAAGCATGTGACCACCAACAAGAAACTATGTTTCCTTTTTCTTTTGAAGTTGGGTGTGCATGTGGCTCATTCCTGGCTGAAGCATTCGAGGGAGTGTTATGTACAACCTCTGGGTCATGCACTTAAAAGGAAAGAGCATTTCCCCCCTCATTCCCACCTCACTCATCCTCCCTCTTCTGGGATGAATTGTGCTCCCCGCCCCCAAATTCTTACATTGAAGTCCTAGTCCCCCAGTACCCCAGGATGTGACTTGCTTAGAAATAGGGTTGTTTTCGATGTTAATTAGTTAAGATGAGGTCATTAGGGTGGGCCCTAATGCAGTATAACTGGTGTCCTTATATTATATAAGGGGGAAATTGGGGCACAGATATAGGCATGTGTAGAGAAAAGATGTTGGGGAGAGACACAGGGAGAAGACGACCATGGACAAGCCAAGGAGGCTGCCGGGAGCTGCTCCTTCCCTCACAGACCTCAGAAAGACCCACGACTACCAGCACCTTGATTTCAGACTTCTAGCCTCCAGAACATTGAGAAAATAAATTCCTACTGTTTACGTCATCCCGTTTCTAGTACTTTGTTATGACAGCCCTAGCAGACTAAGGCGCTCTTACTGCAGCCTGGGGTGGCCCCAGCACACATGGTGGTGAGCCGTGTTTGATCATGTGGACAAGAGGACAGCAGAGAAACAAGGCAAAAGGCAGCACGGAGGCACCATTTCAGCCCTGGACTGTTTACACTTGGAGTGCTATGTGAGGAGAGAAAAATAAACTTGTGTCTGGTTTGGACTACTTTTTGTTTCAGAATCTGGACCAGAGTCCTAACTAAAACAAACAATGATTAATAAACAGCCTGTTCACCAGAGGAGGCCTTCTGAGGCAACATTCAGTGTAACTCTTAGCTAAGTGGAATGTTCTATTTTGGATGGAAGATATTTATAATTTGGGGTTGGAGGAAGGGAGAAAATGGGCACACTCACTCCTGTGAATGAAATATAACCATTCAAAAGCAAAAAGTCAAAATTCAGTGAACTGTTCTCAGGGCATTATGTGGTTGAAAAAAATGATCTTGTCTAGTTTTCTTCAGATAACTGGTTCTCTTGCTACTCAAATTAGTTCCTATACTAATTAGTATTATTATTGCATCTACTAATTATTATCCTCCTCCCCGTTAGAGCATTTACCTCTTTGTAAGTGTATTTTTTTTTAATATTTTGCCCTCTGGTTTGGGCTTTGAACTTCCTGGGGAACTGCAATGAAAAAGGCTTCTTTGATCAGCAGATTTTAGGCTGAGTCTGACTGAAAACAAAATCAGATAATTATCAGGATTTTTAAAAATTCAGATGTATGGGACTTCCCTGGTGGCACAGTGGTTAAGAATCCACTGCCAATGCAGGGAACATGGGTTCGAGCCCTGGTCCGGGAAGATCCCACATGCCGCAGAGCAACTAAGCCCGTGTGCCACAACTACTGATCCTGCGCTCTAGAGCCTGTGAGCCACATATACGGAAGTCCGCGCGCCTAGAGCCTGTGCTCCGCAACAAGAGAAGCCACCGCAACGAGAAACCCATTCACCACAACGAAGAGTAGCCCCACTCGCCGCAACTAGAGAAAACCCACACACAGCAACGAAGACCCAATGAAGCCAAAAATAAATAAATAAATAAATAAATAAATAAATAAATTTAAAACAATTCAGATGTATGGCACCGTGTCAATGACAATGAAAGATATTTGATTCTAGTATTTGGCTTTTATATAGTCAGAAATGCGATCTTCTCAAATTATTAAATAAGAAACAATTCCTCTTATTCCTCAGTGTCTTTTCTGACATCTCATGATAATATCACTTTCAAACCCAAACATTCCTCTCATTCTCATTCCGTTTGACTTCAGATATTCTGTCACTCAGGTTGCTGCCAGCCTTCGTATATCTGAGTTTGAAGTTAAGCTCTTCCTTTTTCCTCAGCTTCTCTTTGCCTTTTATATCTATAGCTGTCACTGTCAGCCATATTTTCTATTAATATATTTAAAAGAAGCTAACTCAGAACTTCCCTGGTGGTCCAGTGGTTAAGACTCTATGCTCCCAATGCAGGGGGCTCAGGTTCGATCCCTGGTAAGAGAACTAGATCCCATATGCCTGCCGCAACTGAGTCCGCATGCCGCAACTGAGACCCGGCACAGCCAAAATAAATAAGTAAGTAAGTAAATAAATAAATAAATATTGTTAAAAGTACAATAAGAAAAAAGAAGCTACCTCATCTGATTCCCAGTCCTCAGTGTGTGTGTGTGTGTGTGTGTTCTTTAATTGTAGAATTTGTTGCCATTTTTGCTTTTCTTTGATTACACTATCTCTTTATATTCATTATCTATTGCTGCATAACCAATTGCCTCAAACTTTATGGCTTAAAACAACACACTTTTATTATCTTACAATATTTGTGCGTCAGTAATCCAGGTACAGCTTAGCTTGGTGCTTTGCTTCAGACTCTCTCAAAAGGCTCAATCAAGGGCCTCTTGCCTTCTGAGATGACCCATACTCTGAGGAGTTGGTTTCGCCCTTGGCCGCTCTCACTTTCCGAGACAACCCCATGCCCTGGGGCTGCTCTAGCCTTTTGAGACGGACTGCATTCTGTCTATGGAATGCGTATCTCTCTAAATAAATCCACTTCATCACTTTGTCCGTCACTGAATTCTTTCTGCAATGAGACATCAAGAACCTGAGCTTCATTAAGTCCTGAGACCAGAGCAATTTACTTTTGGCCCAGAGCCTCCAAATGTGCATATCCACACCCATACGGATGTGTTTCCTGGACCACCCTAAAATGAGAGGTACTAGAGGCTCGGAAATACAGTATACTGAAAGCCCCACCAGCTGGGAGAAGTTAACGGTACGCTGCCCACCAGCACGTAGACCCCAGACCAGTTGGAACTAGAAGGTGGATGATTCTGACTCCCACTTACCTCACCACCAACCAGTCAGAAGAATGTCGATGAGTTGATCACACCCTCTTAGAACGGCTACTCTAAAACTTCTCACTACTCCCTCCAGGTTGGGACACACAGTTTTGAGGTCATCAGCTTGCTGTGGCCCCCTTTGCCTGGCAAAGCAATAAAGCAATTCTTTTCTATTTCACCCGCCCCCCCCCCAAAAGGCTCAACCAAGATGTCAGCCCAGGGCCTCTCACAAGCTGTCATCAAGGTGTTGGTCAAGGCTGTAGTCATCTCAAGTCTCAACTGGGGAAGGATCCACTTCCAAGCTCACACACATGGTTGTTGGCTGGATTCAGTTCTTCACAGGCCACTGGACTCTGATACTCAATGGCTATTGGCTAGAGGTCACCCTCAGTTCCTTGCCAAGTGGGCCTTTCTCACATGGCAACTTGCTTCATTAAGACAAATGTTAAGGGTTTAATTGTGTGCCACAAATTCTTATGTTGAAGTCCCAACCCCCTGTGTGTCAGAATGTGACCTTATTTCTAAATAGGATCACCACAGATGTAATCAGTTACCATGAAGTCGTTAAGGTAGGCCCTGATCTAATATGGACTGATGTCTCTATAAAAGGGGGAAATCTGAACACAGATATATGCACACAGAAAGAACACCCTGCAAAGATGAGGGCAGGGATCAGGCTCCTGTTTAGACATGTCAAGGAATGCCAATTGCCAGCAAACCACTGGGGGAAAAGCATGGAACAGATGCTTCCTCACAGCCCTCAGAAGGAACCAACCCTTCCTACACCTTGATTTCTAGACTCCAGAGCTGTGAAACAATACATTTCTATTGTTTAAGCCACCCAGTTTGTGGTACTTTGTTAGGGCAGCCCTAGGAAAATAATAGAGCAAGTAAGCCAAGAACACAAGAGAGAGTGCCAGCAAGAGGGGGATCACAAAGCATTCTACCAACACTCAGATAAGCAAGGAACCGAGGACTCCTGCCAACAGCCAAGTGAGCAGGTCACCTTAGAAGAGGGTCCTCCTGTCCCAGTCAAGCCGTCAGATGCCTGCAGCCCCTGCCAACTTTTTGACTGCAACCTCATGAGAGACCCTGAGCCAGAATCATCCAGCTAAGCCACTTTAAGCACTAAGTTTTGGATTAATTTGTTACATATCAATAGATAAATAATACTGGCTCCTTTGCGTCTGATCAGTATACGTGTGAGATACATCCATGCTGATGCATGAGTTATAGATTGTCATTTCTCATTGATGAATGCTATTTCATTTTATGAATGTAACTTTTTTTTTTACTGAAGTATAGTTGATTTACAATGTTGTGTTAGTTTCTGGTGTACAACAAAGTGACTCAGATCTTTTTCAGATCATTTTCCATTATAGTTTATTAAAAGATATTGAATATAGTTCCCTGAGCTATACAGTAGGACCTTGTTGTTTATCTGTTTTATATACAGTAGCTCATATCTGCTAATCCCAAACTCCTAATTTATCCCTCCCCAGCACTTCCCCTTTGGTCACCATAAGTTTGTTTTCTGTGTCTATGAGTCTGTTTCTCTTTTGTAAATAAGTTCATTTGTATCATTTTTTCAGATTCCACATATAAGTGATATCATATGGTATTTGTCTTTCTCTTTCTGACTTACTTCACTTAGTATGATAATTTCTAGGTCCATCCATATTGCTGCAAATGGCATTATTTCATGCTTTTTTATGGCTGAGTAGTATTACATTCCACTCACATCTTCTTTATCCACTCATCTGTCGATGGACATTTAGGTTGCTTCCATGTCTTGGCTATTGTAAATATTGCTGCTATGAACATTGAGGTGCATGTATCTTTTCGAGTTAGAGTTTTGTCTGGATATATGCCCAGGAGTGGGATTGCTAGATCATGTGGTAACTCTATTTTCAGTTTTTTAAAGAAAAGTCCTTTTTAAAGAAAAGTCCATACTGTTTTCCATAGTGGCTGCACCAATTTACATTCTCACAAACAGTGTAGGAGGGTTCCATTTTCTCCATACCCTCTCCAGTAATGACTGTAACATTTAAAATCTATCCATTCTACTGTTTATGGGCACTTAGGTAGTTGTAATTTTGGGGGTGCTATGAACATTTTTTTTTTTTGCGATACGTGGGCCTCTCACTGTTGCGGCCTCTCCCGTTGCGGAGCACAGGCTCCGGACGCGCAGGCTCAGCGACCATGGTTCACAGGCCCAGCCGCTCCGCGGCATGTGGGATCTTCCCGGACCGGGGCACGAACCCGGGTCCCCTGCATCGGCAGGAGGACTCTCAACCACTGCGCCACCAGGGAAGCCCTGAACATTCTTATGCATGTGTTTTGGTGAACATATTTACTTACCCAGATATTGCTTAAGTGTGGAATTTCTGGGTCAGAAGGTAGGTATCTGGCTTTAGTAGATACTACTGAACAGTTTTCCAAAGTGATTTTTATTAGTTTGCATCCCCACCAGCACACATAAGGGTCCCAATTACCCCATATCCTCACCAACATTTGGTATCTTCGCCTTTTTTTTTTTTTTCAGCTGCATTGGGTCTTCGTTGCTGCGTGTGGGCTTTACCTAGTTACGGAGAGCGGGGGCTACTCTTGGTTGCAGTGCTCAGGCTTCTCACTGTGGTGGCTTCTCTTGTTGCAGAGCACAGGCTCTAGGCATGTGGGCCTCAGTAGTTGTGGCACACGGGCTCAGTAGCTGTGGCTTGCAGGCTCTAGTGCTCAGGCTCAGCGGTCGTGGCGCACGGGCTTAGTTGCTCCACGGCACGTGGGATCTTCCCGGACCAGGGCTCGAACCCGTGTCTCCAGCATTGGCAGGCGAATTCTTAACCACTGCACCACCAGGGAAGCCCTCTCTGTCTTTTTAATTTTAACCATTTTGGTGGGTCCAGGGTAACTCTGAAAGTTGAGAATCAAATAGGGAGTCACCTCTTTTCCTCACCCTTTATAATCCCCAAAACCCCTATCATCCCACTTCTTCCTAAACCTAGGTTTTCTCGCAGATTGTACAATTTGCCTTCACTGTGATCTGGGTTTAGCAAAGTCAATCTACCAGAAGCTGTTTCTTCTGCCCTACCTGCTCTGCAAAGAAAGTTCTGTAATTCCCTGATACAGATGACTGTGCCCTGGGAGAAAGATAATCAGAAATGAAGATAAAGCCCATGTTATGAACAGGCTGGAGTCAGAGATGTAGGGAAGAGGTAAAAAAAATAACAATTCTGAGATTAAGAAAAGCTTGGAGACAATGGAGCCCAGTCATCCTGGGTTTAGTTAGTGTACTCTCCCAGGCCAGGACCTTGCAGAATTTAACCCTTAGTATCCCTGTCACTCTTCAATAGAGGCTGATCATTACAGGAATGCAGGACTCTTCTGTGGTGTCTTATTTTCATTGGAATTGGCCAAGCAAGAGGTCAGTTGCCTACAAATGTTCTCTCAGTAAATATTTATCTGAGTACCTACTATGTGCTAAACCCTGAATGAAAGAAGGAGATGTCTACTTTTTCAATAGTTTCTGCAGTGGTAGAATGGCAACAAGATGGAGAGACTACAATATACCAATTGATCAAATTATCTGTCAGTGAGTTATAAGGAAGAGCATAATCACAGCATTGGGGGTAGGATGGGATGAACTTGGAATTCTCTTATATTTACCACAGGGAAAGCATGATTTTATAAAAATAAAATAATAAGAAGAAAATGGCTACAGTTGTCAAAAGAGCATCAAATTGGTTATGTAAATTGTGAAACACATCAGATTTCTATTTGTTCATGGATAATATAAAAACCCAGAGCTCACAGGGAGACCTGGCTACTCCTGAGAAAGAAGTAAAATACCTAAACCACACAAATAATGTAGAAAGTAGTCATGTTTCATTAGGCTCAAGCTGCCTGAATAGTGAATCATACATGTAACAGTTCATTGTTAGAGAAGGGTATTAAACTCTAGCACACTACTTGGCCTGGCAGCGAACAATACTTACATAGTCAGGATGGTAAATAAAAGCGTCATTTACTGGTTGTGTTAATTTCCTATCGCTGCATAACAAAGTACCATGAATTTAACCACTTAAAACCATACCCATTTATTAGCTCACTGTCTGTACACCAGAAGTCCAGACGTGGTGTGACTAGGTTCTCTGCTTAGGGTTTCAGAAGGCTGAAATCTTCTAGATTTCAAATCTTCAAGATATTGGCTGGACTGCATTCCCTCTGGAGGCTCCGCAGGAGAACCTGCTGCAGGGCTCATTCTTGTTCCTGGCTGAATGAGGTTCCTTATAGTTGTGGGACTGAGGTACCTGTTTCTTTGCTATCTGTCAGCCTGGGGCTTCTCTCAGCAACTACAGGCCATCCACATTCCTTGGGACTTGGCCCGCCTGTTTTCAAAGCCAGGTATGGCATGTTGAATTCTTCTCATGTTTTGAAACTCTCTGACTACCCTGTCTTTGACCTCTAGACCCAGACTTACAGGGTTCCTGTGATTAAGTCATTCCCACCCGGATAATCTCCCTAACTTTTCTTAAAAAAAAAATTTATTTATTTGGCTGCGCCGGGTCTTAGTTACAGCACATGGGATCTAGTACCCTGACCAGGGATCAAAACTGGGCTCCCTGCACTGGGAGAGTGGAGTCTTAAACACTGGACCCCCAGGGAAGTCCCTCCCTATCTTAAGGTCAACTGATTTGTGACCTTAAAAATTTTTGCTGCAATACCTAGATTAGTATTTGGGAGAAGGTGTGTGTCAGGGCAGGGAATTTTGGGGATCATTTTAGAAAATTACCAGCAATATAGTTTTCAATTTTAGAACCTACCTTAGATTCTAGACTAGTGATTCCCAACTAGGGTTGGGAGTAATTTTATTCCTCTCTCCTAGGAGATATTTGGCAATATATGGAGACATTTCTGAATGTCATGTAGTAGGTAGGGGGCAGAGATACTGCTAATCCACCTATAAGGTATAGGAGAGTCCTCACAGTAAAGAATTACCCAGCCCAAGATGTCAGTAGTGCTAGAGTTGAGAGACCCTGCCTAAAAGCATGAAAGATGATTATTATTATAGTACAGAATTATAGTTACATAAGTGTAAAAATATAGCTGATATGACACAAGATGCAAGATGGAAGGATAGGAGGAAAAGAAAAGGAGAATGGGGTATTATCTACATCTTACATAAAGAGGAGACTGAAATTCTAGGATTAACAGACTAATGAATGGAAGGTGGGTATTTTGTAAGTTATAAAGATAAGGAAAAACTCAAGATGAGGAGGGAGAAGGGAAGGGAAATAGGAAGTAATGAGGAGACAACAGAGAGTGCCTAAAATTGATAAACAAATAAATAATATTTTAAGCATTTCACTTGAAATTATGGAGGTAACCACTGATGGGGTTCTGTGCACACTACCCCAAAATACGGCACCTTGAATATTGAATATTTTAGGCTGAAGGAGTTTGAGAAAACAGCAGAAGCAGGAAGGTCACTCTGACCTTCCCCCACCCTTCCTCCCTGAAACAGGTCATAAAACCCTCAGGTGACAGGTGTTCTCCCTATACATGGAGGAGAAGAGCAGCCTTATTTCTGAGGACAAAGGGACATAGCAAGACCTGTTTGTTAGGATTCTTTTCTAAGTTTCCCCCAGTTGACTACACTGCCTTCATATTCTTTGACCTATCACATTTCTCTATGACTATCCACTCACCATCAAACTCGGCATAAAAATACTCAGGTCTGTTTCTTTGGGTCTTCATTTCCCTTTGAAGGCTTCCATGTCACAAAAAATGTATATTAAATAAATGTGTATGTTTTCTCTTGTTAATCTGTCTTTGTCAGTTTAGTTTGCAGGCCCAGCCAGGGACAATAAGAAGGAGAAAAACTTTTTCCTCCCCTACACCTCCAGAAGAAGGAAAACTTTTAAAAAGGTTAAGAGGGTGCCTCAAAGAAGCAGTCTGGGAAGAGGGAGGACAGAGTGAGAGGCTGTTGTTTTTCATGATAAATTCTGCTGCACTTTTTCTTTTATATTTTAATACACACTTGCATTATTTTAATAAAAATGTAATCTAAAAAAAAAAACGTAGAGGGTTAGCCTTGGTGATATATTCACAGTGCAGTATTGGTGACACAGTAATGTTTTAATAAGCACATGTGATGGCCTGTAAAATGGAATTTCTTTAAGAAGCTGTTCTCCCAGGCATGTGGTCCTTATACAAAGCTTCATTTATTTGCATTGCAGTAAAATCAAAAATTTTAAATATCGCATAAAACTTACTGTCCTTATAGCTACAAAAAATTGTGTAGAATTCTGGACCTGGACTGGAAGGGAGACAAAATTGAAAATAATTCAAGTTGTTGGTTGAGAAGATTAGAGACCGATGTTTTTATTTTAATTTTTCATTAATGTTGTCTGTTATGATTAATTAATTTTATTTATTTATTGCGGTATGCGGCTCCCCCCTGCTGCGGAGCACAGGCTCTGGATACGCAGGCCCAGCGGCCATGGCTCACGGGCCCAGCAGCTCCGCAGCACGTGAGATCCCCCCGGACCGGGGCACGAACCCGTGTCCCCCCATCAGCAGGCGGACCCCCAACCACTGTGCCACCAGGGAAGCCCTGATTAATTAATTTTAAAACTTGTGATTGACTTTAAGTTACTCCCATATTATTATCTTATTTTATTAATTATTTTTAATTCAATGTCACTTTCTTCAGCTTTTAGAACCTGCAATTTGATGACATTGGATGATAGGACTACAATATCAAAAGGGAATATTTAGCACTATGGTCTGAATGTTTGTGTCCCCCTAAAACTCATATGTTGATATCTTAACCCCGAAAGTTGATGGTATCAGTAGACGGGGTCTCTGGGAGGTGCTTTTTTCATGAGCATAGAACCCTCATGAATGGGGTTACTGCCCTGAGACAGAGGTTCCAGAGAGCTCCCTAGTCCTTTCCACCTTGTGAGGACACAGAGAGAAGTCAGCAGTCTCCAGCCCAGAACAGAATCCTCACCAGACACCGAATCTGCCAGCACTGTGATCCTGGACTTCCCAGCCTCCAGAACAGTGAGAAATAAAGGTTTGTTTATAAGTCTCCCAATCTGCGGTATTAGATTTTGTTATTGCAGCTGGAACGGACTAAGACATTTAGGAATTATTTTCCTCAGGATTACCTGCTTTATCATATTAGCATATTAAAAAGCATGATGGAGTTGAGTGGAAGCATGCCTCATTTTCTGACAAAATCTGTCTTTAAGTTGAAGAGAAGCAGCTGGTGAGGGAGATTTTGCAGAACAAAGGCCATAAATAGTGTGCAGTTTCCTTCACTTCCTAAGAGTGCAAAACTCAATAAAATCATGTTGGGGCCTGTTCTAATCTATGAAGACGTTTTTTGCCGGTATTAGCACCCATGCCAGTAGCAACATGTCTTAATTCTAGACCCAAGCAAAACTGTCAGCAGGCATCCCCGGCCCTTTGTGGAGCACCTGATGCCCAGATCTTTACCTGAATTCCTCCTCTTCTGCCCCACTTCCATGTCCACCCCTTCTAGGCTCGACTGCTGGGGCTGAAGGGAGAACAGGAAGTGTCTGGAGACCTGGGTACAAGGCTGTCTCTGCCACTTACTGTGTGCCTTTGAGCAAGTCATTTTACCCCATGAGCTTCTGGTTTCCTCATCCATAAAGTGGAAACATCAATACAAAACTCGCAGGATTGATGGTAAGAATAAATAAATCACATGCTAAATTAGTGTCAATGAGGAGTATTAGACAATCGGTCATTTGGTGATATTTTTAACCTA
The DNA here is from genome assembly GCF_008692025.1 of Phocoena sinus. Lineage (NCBI taxonomy): Eukaryota > Metazoa > Chordata > Mammalia > Artiodactyla > Phocoenidae > Phocoena > Phocoena sinus. The sequence goes on along the minus strand of NC_045765.1, from coordinate 137,739,208 downwards.
CATTAGGTTCAGCACCTCCGTGTGCTTCATTAACACCTCCAAGTCCTGCTGGCAACACCAGTGCCAGAGAGTGGCTGGCAGCGACTCAGACGCCTGACACTTGGCTCAGTGGACCCTGTGCTCCTGCCATCTGGTGGCTGTTTATGAAAACTACCTCTTACTCTACATCGCGAAGCCTCTGTGAGCAAGGAGGCCAAAAGAGCAGCAGAGCCTTGAAAGGTGCGTTAGGAATGAAAGAATGTAGGCTCCTTGTTTGGGAAACCATAAGATAATCCCACACAGGACCCAACTCTGGACCACTTACAAGTGCCAAGAACTGACTCTAGGAGGCAGAGGGCCCCCAGAGCAAAGCAGGCGTTTTTTTCAGCATCCAAATTTGTCAGTCCAAACGACAGCAGATACTCAAACTAGTCCGTGTTTTAAGGTGATATTCAGCTAAAAGTTTTCTATGTAGAAAATGAACTCCACTGTTCATGAACTCTAAATGGTGCAATAAGAAATATACTAATTCACAAAGGAAGCATTCTTACCAAAAAATGTTAAATCTGAACATGAGCCTGAGGAAACAGACAAACCCAGAATGTAGAACAGGTTCTGGCCTACACTCTTTTTTTTTTTTTAAAGTTCATGCCAAAAAAAAAAAAAAAAAAAAAGTTCATGCCATGGGAAGAAAGAAAGAAAAAAAGCAGAGGGACTTTCTTAGATGAAAAGATACTAAAGAAATATATAGAGATGTGGGTGGATCTAGAGACTGTCATACAGAGTGAAGTAAGTCAGAAAGAGAAAAACAAATATTAACGCATATATGTGGAACCTAGAAAAATGGTACAGATGAACCGGTTTGCAGGGCAGAAATTGAGACACAGATGTAGAAAACAAACGTATGGACACCAAAGGGGGAAAGCGGTGGGGGGTGGTGCTGTGATGAATTGGGAGATTGGGATTGACATATATACACTAATATGTATAAAATGGATAACTAATGAGAACCTGCTGTATAAAAAAATAAATAAAATTCAAAAATTCCAAAAAAAAAAAGAAATACAACAATTGCAATATGTGAACCTTGATTAACTGGCTGGAAAAAAATCTATGCTCTGGAGATAGTTGGAAAAATTTGAATGTGGAATCTGAACATATATATTATATCATATATATGATGAAATTGTTGCTAGGTATAAAGCTGATTATGCGATTATATAGAGAATGTCTTTATTCTTGAGGGATACCAAGTTGTAACACTAAAAAAAGTTTAGGAATGAAATGTCATGATGTTTGTAACATTTTCAAATGGTTAACGGTTCAGCAAAAAAAATTATATCTTTATGTATATAATGTTTTATATATACATGTACAAGGAGAGAAGAGAGAAAACAAAACAAATGTGGCAGAATATTACCAAGGATTCATCTAGGTAAAGGCATACAGATGTTCGCGGTACCATTCTTTCCACTTCTCTGTAGGTTTGGAAAACATCATAATAAAAAGTTTGGAGAAATTCGATTTGTATGCTGCGCTTAAAATATTATGTGAAGGTAAGTATTCTCTCTTCATTTCACTTTTCAGTTGAGTATATTATTGGCTACATTTGCATCTGTATAATTGTTCCTTTAAAAATATATATTTTGCTTTGCCCTGTTCCCTGTTGGAACATTCACATGATATATTTATAGCCAGCCGTGGCCAAGTTCACTCAGGACTCATCTGTGTAGCTTCATCTGTACTCTCTCTAATAAGGAGTTTTATGGCCATGTGTTTGATGCCTCCCCTGATGTGCCCCTTTACTGTTCCTCCTGCTGTGGTGTTTCTTCTTACAGCAAATGTTGCCTTTAGCATCTTTCTTGGCTGCTTGCTCTTTCATCCAGTGCTTAACAGCGTGATTGTGCGGGCTGACACAGATTCTTCTGCGCTTGATGTGAAGGCTGCCAAGAAGGGAAGAAAAAAAAATCACTGATAGAAAGTACAAGTCAGTAAAAACTTAGTGAACTTATAGGCAGTTCCCACTTTGGGACAGTGTATCTTTGGACATAGACTGAATCCTAAAGCTGAGGACCACAAGGATGAGTCTTTACTATGGTGCTGCCTGTGGTTCCTCAGACACCTGCAGAAAATACTAAAAGGAGAAGGAGAAGGAATTGGAGGGGGAGGGGGAGGGGGAGGGGGAGGGGAGGGAGGGGGAGGGGAGGGGGGAGGGGAGGGGAGGGGAGGGAGGGGGAGGGGAGGGGAGGGGAGGGAGGGGGAGGGGAGGGGAGGGGAGGGAGGGGGAGGGGAGGGGAGGGGAGGGAGGGGAGGGGAGGGGAGGGAGAGGGAAGGAGAGAAACCATGTGAAAACAATTCTCTTTCCTGACCCCAAGCACCCAACAAAACCAATTCCTTCCTCACCGCCCATCTTAAACACATCCTCCTCCTTAAGGTTTTTCTAGATCCTCTCAGCTAAATGCCCTCTTTTTTCCTTTGAATCTCCGTGGTGCTTGTTACCTCTCTTCTGACACTTAGTTTACTCCACCTTTTATCTGAGTACTTGTCTCAGACTCTCTCCTTTTTCTGTGGAGCCTCGAAGGAGGAATAGTTTGGAAGTGTCTTGAAAAGGCCTTGTTCAGAGCAGGAATCCAGTAATTAGTTGTAGATATGAAGTGAAAATTGTTCAAAATAAGGACAATCTGGTTTTGTTTCAACAAAACAATCAACTAAAATGTTCTAGACATTTATTAACATTTTAATATAATATAGATCTATACCATGTCTCAGAATTTGTTTTCGTTTTTATTTTTCTGTATGAAATGTTGACATTGGGGTGGGAGACTCCTAGAGCACCATTCACAATTTCTGGTAACTAGAAGAATTTCTTGTTACAAAAGATATTGTGACTTCTAATACCCCATCAGATGCCATCCAGCTTTTTATGAAATGTTGCAGATCCTGCTGGCTCTACATATACAATATTTCTGTATCTGGATAAATTGAAACCCCCTACCCTTTTCTATGGGGGGAAAAACCGTGATAGAGAGCAGGCTGCCATCTCTCCAGCAGTCCAAGAGGACCCATCAGCTAATGTGGGGACTCCTAAAATGGGAGAAAAAGTTGGGAAAGGCTTGAATGCATTTGAGCATAATAAAGCCAGCATGTGGGATTGTTAATTTGAAAGAAGTGAGGCATCTTAATAGGAGGACAACACATTCTCTAAGTATAGTAGATTGAGAGGTCTTCAAAAGAGAAGCTACTTCTCACTATGGCCAGTTGGTTTGCCTTAAGCTATTATAGGAGAAAACGTGGCTACAGCATTAATGTGGAGGAAAAAACAACAAACAAGAAAGAGCTGAAGCTCCTACCCTTTCCAAAGGACTAAATTCTCTCCTCTCCCTGTGGTGTCAGCAAGAACCTGAGCAGACATCCAGTGGAGACATCCAGTGGAGAAAGACTCCACCGACACCCAGATAAGCCCATTGGTTACACAGGAGAGAACTAGGACTCAACGCCACTATTCCTGGGGGAGCCTCAGGGAGGGGCACTGGCTCTGGGGCTGCAGGAGAGCCCTGGATGGGGGAATACAGACAGAGGATCCAGGGAGGAAGACAGCCACAGGAAAACAGGCAACACCTGCCATGTGGGACCCTTTTCAAAGGTGTAATACAAAGGGAAAAATCAGCAGCTAGGGCTTCCCTGGTGGCGCAGTGGTTGAGAGTCCGCCTGCCGATGCAGGGGACACGGGTTCATGCCCCGGTCCGGGAAGATCCCACATGCCGCGGAGCGGCTGGGCCCGTGAGCCATTGCCGCTGAGCCTGCGCGTCTGGAGCCTGTGCTCCGCAACGGGAGAGGCCACAACAGTGAGAGGCCTGTGTACCACAAAAAAAAAAAAAAAAAGTCAACTGCCAGAACACAGCTCCAAAATCCAAGATGCTCTGATGTTTTAAAACCCTAAAATTTAAAGACTGCTTAAACTTCCACTTGTATCCCATGTGTCTCCATCAGGATAAAAAGAGACGAGGTCATGTGGCGCAAGGAGGTAGCCTATTTCACACTCCCTCCCCTTCCCCCAACTCCACAATATTCTGATGGCACTGACCCACCGGGTTGTGAATTTCTAGGTGAAGAGGTTTGACTCTAAGAAACCATTAGGCTGATCCCTTGATTTTTTTTTTTTTTTTACCCATAAGAGAGTAGCTAGCGACAGTCCAGTGGATTTAAAGGGGTGGCCCTGCCATAGATTATACCTATAATTGATCCCTAAACTTTATTTCTTTACCTATTCCTCTAAGCCCAACAGCCCTTCAACACCACTTTTGAAAAGGTACTAAAGATCCCCAAATATCTTTATTCAATAACTATAAATTTTCTTCCCAACGGATAATGTCTATATGATTCAAGAAAACTCAGCGACTTCCCTGGCAGTCCAGTGGTTACGACTCTGCGCTTCCATTGCACGGGTCAAGGGTTCAATCCCTGGTCTGGGAAATAAGATCCCACATGCTGCATGCCATGGCCAAAAGATGAAAACAAAAACAGAAACAAAAAAACGCAGTGCTCTGCTCAAGATATACAACTTTGCCTTGTGTTTATGTTTAGAAAGAGCTAGAAGCTCTTTAATGAAATCACTGTAGAGAAATTTTAAACAAACTGCTGTCTCAGACATCAAATATTCCAGTGATTGTTTAAAGGGTGTGAAACAAAGGACCTATTTCTAGGCGGAAAGGGCAAGGAAATAAATCTAGTGAGTTCAATGTAAGTTAATTTATACTAGTGAATTGTGATTAATAATATTGTGAATTGTGATTAATAATATTGATACATGCTTTTTGGGAATTGTATTTTCAACGCTTGCAATATTTTCTACATCTAAAGCACTTGTCTCAAACCTTAATGTCTTTATACACAGTCAAGGTTAAGGGACTACATTTTGGATAAGTAAAAACATGGTCTGTAGTAAAACAATTTGAAAACAAGAGAACATTTATTTATTTATGTTGAATCAGAAAACACAACAGAGATGACCTGTAATTTATGATTACAAAATACTACATAGTCCAATTTCATCTTATTTGAGGCTAAGTCATAACTACTCTATATTTTTCAGCTGTCTTATCAGCACAGAGGGGCCAATTTAAAAACTTGTACTTGGATGAAGTATTTTTAGATCCAAGTGATTGGCTTCAGAGTTTCCCTTTAATTAAAATTGAGTCCTTTTTAAAATGAAGAATCATGTTTTTGATATTTTCCCTTATCGAAGTGAGGATTTGCAATATTTCTGTACCTATACCTTTTATTTTTTAATATTTATTTATTATTTTATTCATTTATTTTGGCTGCACTGGGTCTTAGTTGCGGCATGCGGGATCTTTAGTTGCGGCACGTGGGATCTTTAGTTGCGGCATGCGTACTTTTTAGTGCGGCATGCAGGCTTCTTAGCTCTGGCGTGGGGAATCTATTTCCCCGACCAGGGATCAAACCTAGGGCCCCTACATTGGGAGCATGGAGTCTTACCCACTGGACCACCAGGGAAGTCCCTGTACCTATACCTTTTAGATCTCTATCTCACACCTGCTTAACCCAAAGAAACTTCTCTGAAAATTCTGAGAACAGTGTCCCCTGAGAGTCCCCAGCATCTATCTCTTACTCATATACACACAGACACCTCCTCTGGTTCTTTCTCTGTGGCTTTCTGGGAGTCCTACGGGAGCCCTTACAAGTTCTGAAGGCTTTTTTAGTTTGAGGTGACATATGCCAGTGAGGTGGAGGGAATTGAAAGCTGACAATCTAGCATTTCTGAGAGCAGCCTCAGGCAAATTTACTTCAGCTAGGTAGGGCTGACACAAATACCCAGGTGTTTCCAATTTTCCAGAGCATTGCCTATCCGTGAACTGCCTATGAATTTTCACTCTGCAACTATTACCAGCACTATTTATTCAGATTAAATAAAAACTGATGGGATCTTGGCCAGGCATATACTATGGGAGCTTTTCAAGCCCGTTGGGAACGTGAAGCATCCCCTCAGAAGGGAGCTCGTCAGTTAGTATTCCCCGGATTGCTATGGGAGTCACTGGTTCCTGCCGACTAACCCTCCTGAGCTGACAGTGCCAGTGAGGGGCGTGACCTGAGGAGACACTGAGAGAATTTCCGGTCCTCTCGCTTCTCCCCCACAGACACCTGTGCTTATTAAAAGTTTGGGTCAGGAATTGTTTTCCTCCGTACATGTAACCCCAAGTGTGATATTTAAACTTTGTTGGATATGAGATCCTTTTGAGGAGCTTGTGAATTCTATGGACCCTCTCCCTAAGAAAATGCTCACACATTCATACCCACAAATTTCAGGGAATTCACAGCCCCCTGACCTGAAGAAAGTCTATCCATGGACAGCTTACAAACTCTTCCTCTGAACTTCTGAGAATCTTTTCTTGGAGAAGTGTTTCTCAAGGATGAGTAATGGATGGATTCCTTTGAAAGGGGGGAAAATGTATCTTAAATCTCAGAGAATGGTCTGCAGGACCCAGTTGGATAGAGTCTCCTGGGGACTCTGCAGGAGGGCAGAGTCTGTTTTGTTACTGCTGTATCTTTGCACGTAGAAGGGTACTTGGTACATAATGGCTAATCAATATATATTTGTTGAATTCATTCAATTAATGAAGAGGTTCCCCAGTGACTCAGGAACTCAGGCATCAGCATTGGGCTTATTTGTGTCACCTGGAGCCACAAGTGGTATTAAAACCAGCACTCCTGGGAGATGCCTAATGTGCCCTTGTTATGATTTAAAGGTGCCAAATGCTTTGGAGTTTGGGAGAACATTTTATGGGTAGTCCCACCGTTGTTTTGAGAGACCTTGGAATATAGTGTTCTGAGTGCTCATCCCATTTCTGCTGTTCACTAGCTATCTGTCACCAGGTGAGCTATGTCATCTGCTCAGTGACAGCGTTCTCCTGTGTGACATGGATATGATTTATGCCTTCCTCACAGCATTATTGTTAGAACCCAGATTTGCTAAGTACCAATGCATTTCTGATTCTAAAGTCTGTGTGGAGACGTTGAGTACATATGTAAGTACAGAGTTTTGAATAGCTGAGCCATGGGTGGAGGTAGGAGGGGTGAGAGCAACAGCCCAGAATCAAAAGCAAAGAAGGGCATTTGAACTTGATTGCATGTAGCACTTGCGACAGGTATGGACACCTCCACGCTTCTGTTTGAATCTTACATACACTTCTGATGAATTCAGAGAGGAAAAATGATAGCAGCCCATTACTTGCAGGGAAAAATTATAGTTAAAGCCATGAAATTGAATAGAGTCACCTTCTGTTTTTATTTTTGCTTTTGCTTTTGTTTTCACTCAGAATGTCCCTTGTTTGGTTGAGGAAAGTCGTGCACGCTGTCTGGTGACTAAAGGCATTTCCCTCTCAACACAGCAGTGCAATGCAGGGAACGGAGGGTTAGCATGTGCCTCTGGACATCCTGGCACAGAGAGAGTGCGCATTCACGCCACCCTCCCCACCCTTGTTCAAATAATTATTTGTATGCTGCGTATCAGGCAAAGTCTCCCCAACCTATTGTTCACTAGACGAGAAACGACCACTCAGCAGGTCTAGACCTCCCTGCCCAAGAACACTCACATGACAGCAGCCAAGTCACAATCTCCGTCAGCTCTCTGAATGCTACATGTAGTCACTCTTTCCAGAAGCCTTCTGGAAATATGATGTGAAACCTCAGTGCAGCAGCTGGAGGCAATGGGAAGTATGGCTAAAAGAGGAGAAGAAAGAAATGTGAACTCTCACAGTTTACCGAACACTGGCCTGGCTCTTATCTTGAAGACTCTAGAGAAACAGAATGTTAACCCACTGAAGCAAGAGGCAAACACTTACTGGGGGCTTCGTACATGCAGACTCCAGGGCAGGACACGTCTCTACCCTACAGAACTTACACTGTATTGGGGGCGGGGAGATAAAACTAAGCACAAGCAAAGACACAAAACAAGGCAAGAGTTGAGAAACAGTTTCAGATGATGTTACAGGGGTTGCAACCGTACTTGCAGCCTCAGAGGTGAGGTTAACAAAGTGTCCCGTGAGCTCCGAAGGGAGCAACCACATGGGTCCCTGGAGCAGGTTTGAAATGGACCCACCAGGGAAGTTCTTAACTGAATCTTTAAGGACTTGGATGGGTGGAGAAAAATGGAGAAAACTTGTCCAGGCCAAAGGAAGTGCATGGTCAAGAGTTCTGAGATAGGAAAGCCCAGGGCACATTTAGAGAATAGAGAAAAATAGACCACTTGGTGTGAACTGAGTGGCTGGGAAGCTAACTAATGGGAGGTATGTTCAAAGCATAGACTGAGGTCACACCCCATTGAATGCCAGTCTAAGGAGGTTTATCTTTTATGAAATGGAGTCCATTAAATACTTGAGAAAGGAGAAGGGTTTTAGGAAAATTTGTCTTGCAGTGATGAGCAAGTGGGGATAATATAAGGGAGGAGTGCCTGGGGCAGGAAGTCAGGTTAGGAGGAGCTTATGTTACCCAGATATAAGGAGAAAAGGGCAACACAAATATGCAAGGAAACCTAATCTCCTACGAAAATGTGTGTCTGCAAATTCCTACATGCCACACGCACCCAGTATTCTATGCTCCCCATTCTTCCAAGTGGGTAATACATTTTTTAAAAAAAAATTAGAAATTATAGTCAACAGTGGCTGCAGGTGGCAGTCTCATAATAACAGACAGAAGTTAGCCCCTGAATTAGAGGTTAAAAGAAATGAGTAAAACCCCTCAGTGGTGTCAGCTCTAAGCCATAGAGGTCCCTGCTCTTGGGACAAGGAGAGATTATAAGTGAAAGAAGCCAGATTCAAAAAGCCACATACTGTATGATCCCATTTATATGAAATGTTCAGAATAGGCAAATCCATAAAGACAGAAAGGAGATTAGTGGTTGCCAGGGGTGGGAGTAGGAGGGAATGGGACATGACTGCTAATAGGTGCAGGGTCTCTTTTTGGGTTGATGAAACAGGCTGAAATTAGACAGTGGTAATGGTTGTACAATTCTGTGAATATACTAAAAATCACTGAATTGTACCCCTTTTTTTGTTTGTCTTTGGTTTTTTTGGGTTTTTTTAGCCACATCCCGCAACTTGAGGGATCTCAGTTCCCTGACCAGGGATTGAACCCGGGGCCACGAGAGTGAAAGCCCGGAATCCTAACCATTAGGCCACCAGGGAACTCCCCAAATTATATGCTGTTTTTGGAGGGTGGGGGCGTGCTGAGCTTCGAACCTAGGCCCACAGCAGCAAAGCGCCAAGTCCTAACCACTGGACCACCAGGGAATTCCTTATTTCAATGTTTTAAAAAGTACGATGGGAGAAGGACACTGATTGTCCTCACATTTATTAATGCATTGATTTCCTTAAACTAATTGTTTCTTTCTTTAGCTACGCTGTGCTTCCTATTCTCCAAGTCAATCTGTTTTACTATCCCAAACAAGGTTTTGGGTTTATTCATGTAACCATTCATTCATTCACCCATCTTACTATATAAGAATTACTATGTGAATTCTTATAAATGAAATACTATCTATATTTATGTCTATGAGCTCTTTTACAGTGAATCACTATGCTGGACCTTGGGGGTAGAAAGATGAAGAGTTACTACTACACATACTTCTGTTATTAGTTGTAACCCAGGCAACTATAAAATATGAAATGGACTTTCAGAAGCATTGTGGGAATTAAGAATCATAGGCAAACCTATGTGCTTAAGAATTTGAGTTTTCGGGATGCTGACATCAATTCAAAGCAGTTTTAAGCCAGAAAAGCACTCAGGACCTATATGTACTTAATAAACTGAATTTTATTTCTCAGATATAAAGGTAGGCTGGGCTCACCTGGAGATCACTTAACCTAAGACAGATTAACTATCGAAAGGCAAGAGGCAGGCCAGCATTTATCATATGTTCACAGATGTGACTGGTGCCCTAGTGAGGCAGCTGGAAATGTAAAAGGCCAAGAAAGATGGAATCCTCTGAAGCGTGCACAAGGAGTTAAGTAATGAAGAATCTTAACAGGGTGGTTTGGATTAGGGCAAAGGTAAGATTCTTTTAGATAACATCGCCCCCTAGAGGTTTTCTAGAGCAGCTTTCTATCAATATTTCCATTTTGAAAGAACCACCAGGAACTTCCTCTGATTTCGATGATAAATATAAATATAAAAACATATTTTTATTTTTGCATTTTTATCTTTTTGCATCTATGTTTATAAAAAAGATTACTCCATACTTTTATCCCCTGATATCATCCTTGAATGTTCTGAGTGTTAACGTTATATCAATCTCAACAATGCATTGGGTAGCTTTCTCTGTTTTTCTATTATTTGAAAAAGTTTGTGTAAGACAAGGATTACCTGTCCCTCCAATGTTTGGTAAAACCTCTAAAACCATTTATGTCTACTGTCTGTCTGAAGAAAAGATGTTCAATTCTGACTTAACTTCCTTAGTAGTTACATGTTTATTTAGATTTTCTGTAACTTCTCCAGTCAATTTTGATATCTTAGCTTTCTAAGAAATTGTACATTTCATCTACAATTTCTAATGTTTTGTCACTGAAAGAGTTCGGAACACGCCACCCCAAAATGTGCCACTCTGGCATGTTGATTATTTTAAGTTAAAGCCACTTAAAAAACCAACAGATGCAGAAATGGTACTCTGACCTTCCTAAAAGCAAGAGAGAAAACTTCCACGTAAAAGGTACCCTCCCAACACCTGGGGAAGAAAGAAATTTTTAGCAGCAGAGGGTGGTACCACCCCACCTTCTGGGTGAAGTGAGATGGTATCTCCACCCCACAGGAAGCTGAAGCCAAGGAAAATCTGCACAAAGGAACCACAAACGAACCTTGTTAAACTAAGCCTTATGTTCCTAGTCACTTTTTCTTGGTTAACTGCTTTAGCCCAAGTTTCTTTGTCTTCTCACGTTTTCACAATTACCACTCTTTGTCCAACTTAATATATAAGTCGTAATGTTACCGAAACCAGGTCCAGCTGCTCGCCGCTCAAAAGCCAATAAAGAGGCGAGGTTGGTGGAAAGGAAAGTTTATTTTGGATGCCGGAAACCTGGGTGGGGGCAGGGTACGGAGGGCAGACTCCTGTCCAAAGGCCGACTCCCCCCCTGACAATCAGGGGGCAAGAGTTTTTATAGACAGAGGGAGGGGGCTACGTGGTGCAGAAGCTCTGACAGTCATCGGTGGTCTGACCAGCGTCATACCGATTGTTTTAGGCACAGTTAATCTTCAGTTCCGGGATTGGTTTGTTCCCATTTCTTTCGAGGCCAATTCTTGGAAATGTGGCAGCTTAGGTACAGCTCACCAGATATGGCTCAGAATATTGTCTATGGACCTTAAGGAGAAATTAAAAGTCCTTGATTTTGCTTAATGACTAAACTATTATAATTTGGTCTCCTTTGACTGTTTTCCTGTTTCTGCATTTTCTCACTTCTCTGATGAAACTTATTCTTTGGTTCAATTTTTTCCACAGATAAATGGCAGGGTGAGGACATGGGGGGTGGGGGGAAGGACCATAGGGTCCTGCTCCGTTTCAGTAACTCAGACTGCTTCTTTGGGTCTACATTTCCTCGTGAAGGTGATTTCGGACGCACGCAGCAGTAAGCAGCAGCTTGTAACAAGCAGCAGTGAGCAGTAGTTGGAAGCAAGATCTTAGTTCCCTGACCGGGAGTCCTAAGTGCTAAACCACAGAAGCCAGCGGGTAGGGCGTAAATCCCCAGGTCTTGCCTGCAGTTTCAGGAAAGAATTTAAGCGAGGAGGTAGAAGGTATAGAGAAATGTAAAGACGCACAGGGAAAGGGGGAGGGGGGAGGGGGGAGGGGGGAGAGGGGAGAGACGCACACTTGGGAAGTTTAAACCCTTTATGAGGGGCCAGTTTTCTGGGTCCTTGTCTCCCTTCTGGCCAATCATCTTGCTTTGTCCCCCTACGCTAATTTGTCTCAGGACCCTCCCCGTAGGTGCGCACGCACTTCTCAGCTAAGATGGATCTCCACACAAAGGATTGGGGAAGCAAGACTCATCATGGCCTGGCGTTGTTCCCCTGACTTTTGACCCCCAAGGAGACTTTCTGTGCATGTTTAGTGTCTCCCTTGCCCCACGGAGGGGGGGAACGGAGATCCCTTGATCCTTTACTCAAACAAGGTTTTGCCCCTCTTTGTTCTTGCCATAACTGTTATCTTAAGGCATCCACAAGAGACAAAGCTTGGCTATTTACCCTGTCCGCCCCTGTTATAGCTTCCATTTTGGAGAGTAAACAGGAGGCTGATTTTAAATGTCTAACCTGGAGCCCATCTAACCCCTGTCTCAGGAAATGCAAACAGGAGGCTAGTTGTAAGGGTCCTGCCTGAAGCCCACTTTTTTCCTACCCCAAGAAATGTAAACGGGAGGCCAGTTGTAAATGCCTAGCTTGGGGCCCATCTATCTCCTGCCTCAAAGGCACCCATTAAATAAATTTGTATGCTCTTCTCTTGTTAATCTGTCTTTTGTTACAGGGGTCCTAGTACAGAACCTAGAAGGGTATAAGGAAAAAAATTTTTTTCCTTCCCTACATCACAGCACTATCTTACCGTATCTACAGTTGAGTTCTTTTTTAGTATACAGTGTTTGAAGAGGCAGTTCCTGTGCAAAGTAACCGTTTAAAAATCTGGGTCTAAATAATAAATAAAATATATTTATAAATTTACAAAAATCATTTTCTTAGAAACTAAAAATATGCATTGAACTCATTCGTTAAAAGTGAAATCACGAAACATTTATTCTGTAAAACAGCGGAGGTGCTATTTATTATAACAGGTAGGATACAGCTAAATTTAGCCTAAGTGCATTTATTTAAAACACAAACACGATAAAATAAAAGGTTCAACTCGCGACCCTAGAAAAGGAAAATCAGAGGAAACTAAAACGAAGATGGGAAAAAGACACCAGCACGACGCTGCGGCGCTTTACGGCTGTCGCGCTACACCTATCTGTAGGCAAGGCGGCCGTGGATCGGGAGACTAGCTGCTGAAGCCGAAGCCCCGGCCCAAAGAAGGGGAGGAGGAGGAGGAGGAATGCGGGGCGACAGCTGTGGGCATGCGGGTGGTGCTTGTCTGGGGCACGTCCCGCCGCTTTTCCGGTCTCTGCGCCTGTGCAACCTGCTGGGCGCCACAGGCAAGGTGGGCCTGCTTTTCGCTCTGCGGGTGTTTGGTGCGTGCGGCGCAGGGAGGGCGCGGGAGCGAAGAAGCGGGCAAGTATAAGGAGTGCGCCTCCGCGAGGGTAACATCACGCGACCGGCGTGGTGGCTGGGCTGCTCACGCGCCCACGGACGTCAGCCAGCGCGAGCCTCCCCGGCCGCGACCCTGAAACAGCAGACACCTGCGCCCGCCGCCCGGACCTCCCCGAGCGGAAGCGCGAGTCCTGCCTCTGCCCGGCGGCTCCTGAGGACGCTCTCTGGCGGCGCGGGAGAGCCTGGCCGGGGCGCGCAGGACCAGCCTGTCCTACCGCGGGCTGTCCTTCCTGGAGCTGTGGGGCAAAGTCAGTTGCGCTGGGCACGTCTTTCCTACCTTCGTTAGTGTTTTGCGTGCTTGATCTATCCGTTTCTGATGCACATAGGTAAGAAATCTTACACTGTTGTTGAGATTATGTCAGATCTTTTTTTTTCCTTGCCAGTCTGTCAGCTTTTACAATGCATCGCTTGGGGTTATATTTTCAAACGCGTACAAGTACCCTTCCGGTATGCCGCCGGGATTGGAGTAGAAGCACTAGCCTCGGTTGCCAAATTTAAAGGGGCGCCAAAAAACTCAGTAACGAAGACAAGTCACATTTTAATGCAGCATTTTTTAAAATAAGAATTAATACAAAGACATATGTGATGAATGAAATACTGCAATTTTAAATAAAAACAAAATTCGACCCTGCGCTTGCACGACTCACCTCGGTCACATCACTTCCCCACCCTATTCTCAGCCTTGGGTGAACCTTCTTGGGGAATTGATTGTACTTATCCTTCCCTAAGATTCCTCTAGTGCTATTACAGACTTTTGCGTAAATTCTGTTTTTCTTATATTAATAGCATGACACTAAACTTTTGGTTAGATTTATTTATCCATCATTTTGTATTTTCAGTCATCTTTTTTCTTTGCTTTTTTCCCCTTCGGTTGGATTGATAAGTTTAATACATTTCCTTCAAAAGTTTTTTTAATGAAAACTTAGGCTTGGTTAGGTCAAGAAAAAACTTCCCTGGGAGAAGAGCAACAATATCTCATACAAACCTTTTTGAGTTTGAATCAAGTATTATTTTACTAATGAAGGTAATTGCCACATCAGTACAATTCAGCAGCGTTTATTGAGCGCCTGCCTTGTGTCAGTCATTGTTCCAGGCACTAGGTATACAAAACTTAGTGAGTCACTGTACCTGAACTCAGAGTCCCTACCCTAGCAATTTCCTAATATCTTAGAAGACCTTCTTGCTGCATGTGACATTTTTACCCTTTCCGTCCTAGAAATTTTCCATATCCCTGATTTTCAAGACACTAAATTCCTCATTCCCCTAATAGTCATTCCTCTGTATCCAACTGAGGACGTTATCTCCTGCCACTTTAAACTTACTCCTTTTCATTTTCTCATCTCATTTAACCATCGTTTACTGTTACTGAAGCCAGAAACCCGTGTGTCATTCCATCCTCCTGCACTCCACAGCCAGTCACAAACACCTGTAAATTTTACTCCCTGGACATTTCTCAGATATTTCTCCCCCTTTTCGTCCCTGTTACCACTGCCCAAATTCCAAACCTCATCAGTTTGCTCCTGGCCAACTGACCCTCCCAGTTGCCTCCGTTTTCCCAGTCTTGCTCTTCCCCCACATGGATCTGAGGTCTCACAACGCCCTGTGCTTTTCTGTCTTTACCATATATAAAATTAAGCGTTTACACGACTGTCTTTTGACTGTGAACTCCCTCAGCATATCTTTATACCCATACCACATAGCACAGTGCCTGGCATTAGTGCTGAATGTCTCTTAAGCTGATCTAAACTCTGTTGTAGTCTTATATCATGTTTCCTTTTATCTTGTTTTAAGGCTTTTAAATATTAAATATTTTTCCTTTTTTTATAAATAAGATTATCATTTTTTTGATCAAGGTCTTATGTCCCAAGTGTCCTAAAATTACACAGTGCTTTTCAGAAACATACCATCCCACCCTCAAGTAATTAGGGGTCAGTTCAGTATGATGAATCATTTGTCCATTATATTTAATTTTATATAATTAAATATTATGTAATTTTATATAATTAAATATTATATTTAATATTTTAAAGATGATGTTATTAGTATCATTAAAAGCATTATCTTGTCTTATTATAGTGTTATTGCCGTTGATTCTGTTGGTTTTGGGTTGTCATCATTGTTTCCAGTATTAAGTGTCAGAGTTGGATGGTTAATGGGAATGTCTGTCCCTGATTTGATTTTATGTCTATGATCCAGTTTTAGTCAGTAACTAGAAGGCTTTAAAGATTTCCCGACTCAAGACCTTTTAAGACCAGCACTAAAACACTGCACATCAAATTTGGATATAAAGATTAGATTCTGGGTTTTAAGGAAAGGATTCTGTTAATGTACAGAGGTGACCCAGTTTCCTCTCTTCCTTAGATGGATGGCTAAGTACGGTTCCCAGAGCTGCAGTATGGTTGTCCCTTGGGGGCTTATTAGAAATGCAGTTTGAAAAGCACCAGTACAAAGAATTGTAAGGTCGGATCTTAACAAACAGCACCACGAAACAGAGGAAAGCTTCAAGTGAGCTTTATTAGGGAGCGCTCCCGGGCGAGGTTCACTGGTCCGAGAGAAAGGGGCCAGAGAAGTTGCACCCGGGCGAGGGTTGGGCAAGATTTTATAGGGGAAGAAGGGAAAGGGGTGTGGTGAATCTGGGAGGGCGCAGGGTATTCCTTATTTGGTGGTCTTTTCGGGTATCCAGGGGGACCGTTAGTCCCGCCCCTTGAAAGGCGGGAAGGCTGGGCCGGGTTCAAAGTCCCCAGGCCAGTTCCTGGAACTGGGTGGTCCGGAAAGTCTCCAGGTCAGTTTCTGGACTGGGTGGTCCAGAGAGTTTCGGTCTGATGCAACCTGTGAATCTGATTGTGTTCCCCTGCCTCGGGCCAGTTGGCCTTACAAGAATACTTTATGGAACACAGCAGAAAGGAAACAGAGCAAAGGCACACGCCATTGTTAGAGAAATATTCCCAGGATAAAGATAAAAATGATAAGAAAGATTCGCTTGGCTGCTGTCAGTATCTCAAGTCCATAAGTGTAACTTAAGAATGGCAATAGGTACAAAAAATTTTTAATTATAAAAAGAATGATAGTAGTTAAATGTTCCAAATATGGTTGGGGACACATTTCCCCTTCCAGTGAACTTCACACCTTAATGGAGCCACATCACACTGTGGATGCCTACAGACAAAGGGGTCCACTGCTGTCACCATATAGGCAAGAAGGAGTCACGAAGATATGATGCATGAAACTGCTGTGCCCATATAAAGTTCTCCCAGAGACTTCTTGGAGCCCTGAGATAATGTTTGTGTAATGGAGAGTGAATGAGGGTTTTTGTTTAGTTAATCTGAACAGATTTGGTCACCAGTACTTCTTACATCATGGACACTGGAGTGCTCAGGGGGTAGTCTTGAAGGGGGTTAGGTAATTTTTTGCCATAGAGACATGCTGACAGGCATTACTGCACAGTTATTAGGTGTGTGGAGACAGACTACCAGGTTCAAGCCCTGGCTCTGCCACTTACTAGCTGATGTTGGGTGAGTTACTTAATACTCTGTGTCGCAGTTTCTTTATCTGCAATATGGAGATGGTAATACACCTACCTCATGGGGTTGTGAGGCTTGTATGAGTTTATACATTTAAGCGCTTAGAACAGAAGTGACAAATAGTAAACAATAAATGGAAACAAAAAAGACGTCATCTGGAGGTCAATATACAGCACAGTGCCAGCTCCACAGTAGGTATCCAGGTGTCTGAGTGTTTGTGGAATGTGTCCATTGTCAATGTATTGCCCCTTAGCTTCAAATTCACCCTTAATTGCCTATTCTGTGAAATTAAGATGGGCCCTTGTAGTGTAAGTGCCTGAAAGCCACCTTTTTTGATTGTAATGTAGGTGCCTGACATTAAGCTTTTTTTTTTTTTTTTTTTTTTTTTTGGTACGCGGGCCTCTCACTGTTGTGGCCTCTCCCGTTGCAGAGCACAGGCTCCGGACGCTCAGGCTCAGCGGCCGTGGCTCACGGGCCCAGCCGCTTCACGTCATGTGGGATCTTCCCGGACCGGGGCACGAACCCATGTCCCCTGCATCGGCAGGTGGACCCTCAACCACTGCGCCACCAGGGAAGCCCTGACATTAAGCTTTTGATTGCCAATGCATCCATTTCAGAGTCATCCACAGAATAAACGTATTGTCAGCTGCAGAACTAAAGAGCCAGACTGCCCCATCCTTGGCCCCCTCTCCCTCCAGTGAGACACCTCCCTGTGAAGAACTTTCCCCTGCAAACTGGAGGGCAGACCTGGTGATTTTTTTTTGCCATTCAGTGAGCATGGCTGTGCCCTCCAACAAGGTCTTGGTCTCAGCTGGGCAGGGAAGGGGTGCAGGATCTCTTCCTTGAGTACTCTATTTTGTCCTGGGAAAATCTGCTATTCCTGTGTGCTTTAGTGTCCTCTTTCTAGCCTATCTCTTGTTATAGTTGATAATTTGTTGTATTAAACTTTTCCTGTTCAAATTATTGTCTGGTTTCTGTCTCTTGATAGGACTCTTAATTGATAATGAATGAATGAAACTTTAATGTTCCAAGAAGTTTGTTGTCTGTTAAGACGGATGATGCAAACTTTTAAGAAATGACTATATGTGTTGTACAGATATGCTGTTACCTATGATTAAGTGGAACAAAATATAAAGCAGTATGTAGATTGTGTTCTGTGATTTATAAGAATATTTATATTTGGACATTCAGACAATCAAAATATAGGTCATTCACATGACCAAAATATATTTCTCAGATATATTTGATCTTCAACTATACGTGAGTTCCTGGCTCACAACTCCCAAAACGCTTGGAATTGCCTTGTAATAAGAGCAACGGGAGCATCTTTTGTTAAAATATTTGGTTTTCTTGTCCTCAGTTCCCGAAAACGCTTCAAACCATAAAGGTGAAATGAGTGTCTGGTCATTATTGGTAACAAGCCCTTTCCACCACAACTGGGTTCATGTTAATGAAGGTAACTTTTGCAAAGCGCCTAAGGATGCGGACTGGTTAGGGTTGGAGCTTTTAGTTCCACCCGGATTTACAGGGAAGAGAGAGGGGCTGGAGGTTGAATCAATCACCAATGGCTGGGAATTCCCTGGCAGTCCAGTGGTTAGGACTCCTCGCTTTCACTGCTGAGGGTTCGGGTTCGATCCCTGGTCAGAGAACTAAGACACCACAAGCTGCACAGCATGGCCAAAAATAAATAGATAAAAATCACCAATGGCCAATGAGTTAATCATGCCTATGTAATAAAGCCTCCATAAAAGCAAAAAAAAAGGAGGGGGTTTGGAGAGCTTCTATGTTGGGGAACCAAAATGCTTCCATGTGCTGCCATGCTGGGCCCAAAGCTCCACAGGACAGAAGCTCCTTTGTTCGGGACCTCACCCTATGTATCTCTTCACCCAGCTGTTGATTCGTATCCTTTGATATCCTTTGTAATAAATCAGTAATCTGGTGAGTAAGCAGGTTTTCCTAAATTCTATGAGCCCTCTAACAAATTAATCAAACCCAAGGAGGGAGATCATTGGAACCACCTATTTATAGCCAGTTGGTCAGAAGCACAGGTAACGATGTGGGCTTGCGATTGGCACCTGAAGTGGAGGGCAGCCTTGTGGGGCTGACCCCTTTGCCTGTGGAATCTATCTCTGGGTAGATAGTGTCAGAATTGAGAGGAGTTCAGTGTTGTTTGTTGGTCTGGGGAAACCTACACACATGTTGGAATTGGGTACAGGAACGTTTTCATGGTCCTATTTAATGTTTTTAAAATCTGTGTGGTTATGCATGGTTAAGCAGTTCCCCAAGTTCATGTAGTTAGAATTCTGACCTGGCGTTTTGGAGTCCAAAGCTCACACTCTTCCCAGTATGCCAGCATTTCTTAAACTGGGTTTCATAGACCTCAGGGGATGTGTTCTCAGGGTCCGTGAGCTCTCCAGACAATGCCTAAATTTAATATTTCATCTCAATGATAATCTTTACATAGACATGTTCCGGACCTTCTGGAAGACCATCTTAAAGGAGCACTTGCAGGACATTTGAATTTTGCTTTAAGTTTATGCTAGTGTTGTTACCAAGTCAGATACTATCTTAATTGTCCCAGGCCAATAAGAAGAGAACAGAGTGGAGTTTCAAAATGGATTCATGCTAAGGGAGGGGCAAATTATACCATCAGGGTTCAAACAGAAAAAGATGGTGGGGAAAAAAACACTTCTTATTCTGAACAGGGTGGTTAATGCACATGAAACTCAAAACCTGCACCTCGAGTATCAGTGCTATATTCATGTTTGGAATAGCGATTTTCGTTTTGGCCAAACATTAACATTAGGTTAAATTAATATTGTTACATTTAAATCTTCTTGGCATTGTAGTTGTGGTTTTATTTAAATTTTAAATTTATTTTGGTTTTACAATTGCAGAAGATACACAAACACATATATATGGGGTTTATACCTAGTTATACGTTTATACATCAAGTGATGTAGTAAAATAATGTAAAAATCATCATTGAGAATAAAGAGAATGTTTTTCTTTAAAGGGGCCCATATATGACTGAAATTTGAGAAGATTGCTATTATAAGAAGCCAGTCTGCTTCTCTAGATATAGAAAAGGACATTAAAAAAAACAAACCTGAACTACATTATAAAGATGATGATTGGGTTTTTTTTAACCAAATCTAGATGCTAAATCCAATAATGTTATTGAACTCAGGGAAATCAGGACCTATTGTTTTAACTAAAGGGCACACTTGGAGAGAAACTGAAGGGCAGATTTACTGGGCACGTCTTGTCTGGCTTCTCAGGAAGCACTCCTGGTGAAACAGAGTCCCAACTGTTCAGAACAACTTTCAAGCACAAATGTATATTCTTCCAACCCTCCTTAGTGAGGCTTCTATGATTAAAACAAACAAAAGAAAAAGTTTTCTTTTAGGATGCAAGCAGCAAGTCCCTAGCAAGTATCTCTAATCAGGAGCCATCCTACACTGAGAAAGTAGGTTGTCACAGGAAATTGGAAGAAAGCCAATTTGGGAGTAAGCAAAATCCCCCAACTTGTATCTGCTGGACAAAGTGGACCCTTAGTCTTTAACGCACAATAAAAACAGCAAGTCCCACAAAGCTCTAGGTTGTGGCTTTAAATAATCTGGCTCTTGGCCACTGGATGATAGACATTTTTATGGAGCCGGAATTGATTTCTGGGAGCCGGCAGCCACGTCAGCAGGTGTGGAGTATGCCCTATCTTGGAGGAGAATCCAGGGCTTCTAATTATGGGTAAGTCAACTGCTCCTTGATTTATGCAGAATATTTTGGGGATGCCAGTTACTGAGCTATCACATCAAGATGGACACTTCAGGCACCATTAAGAGAATGGAACATTTAATGCCTCAAAAAACAAAATGTATTTCCCAAAGTCCCACACTGCCACGGGCCACTTCCCTATCCCCTCCCTCAGCCTGAGACAATTGTCAGGGCCATGTATACCTCCTTCCCTGCGCTGCTCAGTATTCACTTTCCTCCCTCCCTCCCTCCCTCCCTCTCTCCCTCTCTCCCTCTCTCCCTCTCTCCCTCCCAACCTGACCTTTCTCCCAGCCTGAATTCATTACAACCTCCCACAAGGCACCTGAGACACACAGACACTTGAATGGACATTTGGCACGGAAAGCAGTGGGCTTGCCCCTCAGTTCCACAACTGTTCTCAGGCCTACTCTCATGTATTTTAACCCCGACATCACTTATTTTTAAATTGCAGAAAGCTGGAGCTTCCCAGACAATGTGATTTCCCTGTGACCCAAACTGCCTTAGGAAAAAGCCCCAAGACTAACCCAGAAAGTTACTGTTGGGTCTCCTCAGCTCTTTCTTATCATCACCAACTGTTCCTTTTCAAACACCTCTGTGTTTTGTGGTCCCACCCTCTCTGCCAGAGCTCAGTCCCAAGCAGACCTTGGCCTTGGGTCTGGCAGGGCTTCCCTCATTACCCTGCCCCCTCCCCCGGCCCCTCCCTCCCTCCCTCCTCTCCTGGAGGAGGGCCGCTGCTGCTGCTGCGGCTGGATTATAAAATAGGCCCGGAAGCTGGACGGGGAGTTGTATACACTTTTATTTCAAAGCTTTATGTGAGAAAAAAAAAAACAACTGCATTGCCAAGACTAGGAATAAAGCCTTAGCTGGTAGACTTTTGTTTAACAATGGGGGTGAATCCTAAAATTTTAATGGTGAAATTTTCTGAAAAATTTACAGAAACATATAAACTGAAAACCTTTTTGTTTTGCTAAGATAAGTGGCTAGAGATGAAGAACTGTGTTCAGTAATAAAGCTCAGTAGATTGGGGCACTCTATTGGGATGATAGCCAACTCCAGAGTAGGACAGAGGCTGGTCTGCTCTAGCTAGTTCTTGCCGGGGAATGTGGAACCATTGTTGCCAGATCTGATTTTTCAAGAGAAGCTCTAAAATCTAATTCGTATGTGTGTATATATGAGTATGTGTATTTGGAATCTGTCAGTTTAAAAACGTTGGCTCGGGACTTCCCTGGTGGTCCAGGGGTTAAGACTCCACGCTTCCACTGCAGGGGGCACCCGCTCGATCCCTGGTCGGGGAACTAAGATCCCATAGGCCGCCCGGTGCGGCCAAAAATAAATAAAATTTTTTTTAATTAAAAAAAAAATGTTGGCTTAATTTTTCAAAAAGCAGACCAAACAAAACTTACATTTCACCTCTTCTGAATTTAGAGACTCTATTCAGGGTAAAGTTTCAGAAAAGAAGACAGTGGAAAAGAGTCAAATCAGTCAAGTATTAAATACCTATATTTAGAGGTTCCTAAATACAGTAGAAAAGATTGCCTCCAGTCCAGACGCAGTTATAGTCTCCATATATATGCTAGCAAATCACTATAGAAGTTCTCTTTGATATAATTTGTATGGTTCAATCATCTCCTTTATCCTGTGTCCCTTTTTAAAGATCAGACTGAAGTTTTTGGTTTTCAGTAACCACATGGCTGACTTTGATCAGAAAGCTTGCAGCTTACCAAAACATAAACCAGAGGTCCAGTCTGTCTTTCTTCCAGGACTATGCACACTTGTATTCAGACAGTTCAGCAGGTCAGGGTAAGGGGGAAGACAGTTGAATAATAGAGGGTTTCCTCCAGCCTCTACCCAGGGATTCTCTTAAGATACTATCAACAGAAAAGAAAGCACTGCTCAAAGTTGCACTGGTGGCAAATTACTGATATTTAAGTGCAAATGAGGTTCCTTCCTGAAATTGCCTCTTGGAGATGAGGAATTTAAACCAACGCCACTCTCATGTAGATAATTGGAAATCTGACCCCTAACTGCAGGAGTACCTCACTCCTTCCAGCTCCATCTTGGAAGGCAGCCCCCTTCCTTCCCCTGGAGGCTTAGATAGCCAGCCGGCCACTCACCTTCCGAGGGCTGAAGAGCCACCCAGGCAGCCAAGGCCAAGAGAGCGAGTCCTGTCCGCTGCATTCCTGCCTGCCCCAGCAGCTCGACAGCACCACAGGTGAGCCTGTTAAGATCAGGAAATGAGGCTAAAAGTGCCCTTGGGTGCAGAGAAAGAGCGTGGAGGAAAGCAAGCCAGAAAGCTCCACCCTGGTAGGTGCTAGGGTACCTCTTTCTCATGTTTCTTTCCTTGAAACCAGGCTCTTAAGACCAGACCTGTGTTCAACCACCTGAGGGATCAGGTGATGTCTGTGGTGATCTGACCTCTGGTGAGATTGCTGTGAGTTTGGAGGTGTGCATCAATTTGGGGACCATTAAAAATAGCTACCTACATGAATTCCTCCACAGTTATAAATCAAAATTTTGGAGTAGAGAACCAGTAATTTGACGTTTTAAAAAGCTCCGTAGGTGATTCTGATGGATACCTCTATTGAGAACCATTGTGTAAAGGAATCAGTTTTTTAGTAGCTTATTGAAACTGAGTTTCTAGGGACAAAGGTGGCAAGTCATAAAAAACATTATCTGGTGGAAAGATGGGAAAATTCAACCCCATTCTGGTCTTGGTCTGCAGCCAAAGTGTTTCCAGTGAGGCTGTTAGTTTATTTAGGAGAAAGGTAATAAGACAGGTAGAGGGGCTATGCCTGGTAAAAAAGAGCCCTAGAGCAGGTGTGAGCAGGCATGAGGAGGTGTGGGCTCTAGTCCAGCTTTGTCACTAATCAGCTTTGTGAATAAAACTATAGGGTAGGCTGAGGATAGCTGGGTTCTAATCCTGCCTTTTCTACTAACTGGTTACATAACCTTAGCAAATGTTCTTAACTTTAAGTAAGAAGTCAGGCTGGATGACCTCCAAAGTCCTGCCATGCTTCCTCTAACTGCACTGTCTCATGCAGTAGCTTCTTGTCCATATGTGGTCCTTTAGCATTTGAAATGTGCTAGTCCAAATTCACATGTGCTATAAGTGTAAAATACACACCGAATTTCAAAGACTTGGTACAAAGAAATATAAAATATCTTGTTAATAATTTTTGTATTGGTTATATGCTGAAATGATAATATTTGATATATTGAGTTTCATAAGCTATATTATTAAAATTATTCACCTGCTTTTTTACTTTTTTTAATGTGACTACTCAGAAAATTCTAAATTACTTATGTAGCTTACACTGTATTTGCATTGGGCAGCGCTACTTTATAAGGTCAAGAGCTCGAGGTCAGAATTGTCCCCCAGCTGTCAAGTTGTGGTACTTAACCAAGCTCTAATTTCACTATCAAGAACTGGAGTTATAATACAATAGGCAATGGGAGCTTTGTGGGCACAGGGCTAGGCCAAGCATGGGAAGACCTAGTCTTGCAGAGCAGCCGTTCCAGACTCTGCCACTAAACAAAGGTCCTAAGACTCTTGCTGAAGTTCTCGGAAATAGAGCACAGAGATCCTGCAGAGGTGACTGTCAAGGCCCATGAAGCTATATGCGCCCACCACAACTGCGCAGCCTCTGGACCTAACAGAGGACCAGGTGCTCTGAAGGCGAGTCAGGGAAGCTGCACAGAAGTTATGTTCTGAAACAGCCACAGTTAAGAAATTATTTTGATTTACAGAAACAACACAGGTACATAAACATTCAGTCACCAGCCTGCCACTGTGCCTGAAGTTCCTGCCCTAAGAGGCCTTCTTGAGGGTGGCTTCTGTGCAGTAGAAAAAAGCCTCTGTTCAGATGAAATGAAGGATGACTATTGGGTAATAGGAGTGATTTTAATCAAACAGGAAGGCTGGGCTCGGTTTTGATGAACCTGGGATTAGACAGACCCTGTGTGCTTTTTCGAGAACTCTTACTTGTTTCTCTATTTAACAGGAAAGCTTCCCTTTCACTGTGTGTGCCTGTCTCCTCTGCTAGGAAATGTCACCATGGGCCTTCCAGGAAAAAGACCTAGGGACAGAATCTGGACTTGGAGAGCACAGGAGCCCCTCCTTGAGTGTCACAGGTTATTAGTACTTTCCCTCTCCTTCCTGGGGGTCACTGCTGAGATGGTGGCTTGGGTAGTGGTAACCTGAAGACAGTTGGTGTGGCTCGTAGAACCAAAAGCATTAAAGCTTGCACTTGTGAAATTACCACCTTTAGAATGGCAGCCTTGGGGCAAGGCATTAAGTCAGCCTGGTGTTAAAAAGCAAACTTGACATCCACCAGCAGATCAGTTTGGGGTGAGGGCAAAATTGGGATGGGACTTTGTCTGGAGAGAACATGGTGCAAGCTGTAATTATGGGGTGTGTATGTCTGTGTGTGAAAGGGTGTTCACTAGGCAGATGTGGACCAGAATTAACTGGGAAGGAGCTTCAAGAGTGTTATCAGGGCTTCCCTGGTGGCCCAGTGGTTGAGAGTCCGCCTGCCGATGCAGGGGACGCGGGTTCGTGCCCCGGTCCGGGAAGATCCCACATGCCGCGGAGCGGCTGTGCCCGTGAGCCATGGCCGCTGAGCCTGCGCGTCCGGAGCCTGTGCTCCACAACGGGAGAGGTCACAACAGTGAGAGGCCCGCGTACCGCAAAAACAAAACAAAACAAAACCAAGTGGTATCAGAGCAACTTTAATTATTTAAATATTGTTATCTGGGCTCAGGGCTTCTACAAAACCAAATGAGGAGGAGCCTGGGAAACGTATGCCTTTAGGACCTAGGGGAAAGATAGTTGGAGGGTAGAGCAATAGAATGAAACAGTTTGAGTACAATCTAAAACTGTATGGTTTTGTGTTTTCCGTTGTCCTTGGCAAAGAATACCAGGTTGCAAACTTAAAAACAAAAAAAATTTATATATACACTCACACACACACATACACACGCACATACATATATTTTACTTTACCCGGAAAAACCAAATCGTTTTCACTTTAAGGAGAAGTAAAGTGTGAACCTCTGACTGTCATAAAATACTTGATGCCATCCAGGCCCTAGAAATGGCCAGTTTGGGTTAGGGAGATGAAGATTTCTAAACAGTAGCTTTCACAAAATTAATTTCCCTTGAAGATTTGTCTTGAAATAAGTATATAGATTGATATTTTGAAAATCATGTCAACTTTTATTTTTGTTTTATTTTTATTTTTTGGCCACATCACACGGCATGCAGGATCTTAGTTCCCCGACCAGGGATCGAACCCCTGTCCCCTGCAGTAGAAGCGTGGAGTTCTAACCACTGGACTGCCAGAGAAGTCCCCATGTCAACTTTTAAATGTCCTAGAAGAATTTAAAATTTAATGGGCTCCTTCATTAATCTTTTGCTGATGAGAATAATCATCTTTTAACCTCTGTGATATGAAGAGCCAAACAGGGGTCTCTGTTTCAAAACTGAGCTTCAAATACTTTATGGTAGGCTCTGAGTTACCATTTTTGAATATAGTATGTTATTCTCTTCTGATTATAAAATTATATTGGGTCCACTGTAAAAAAATTGGAATATGTAAAAAATATATAAAGAAGGAAAATGTTTAAATATCCAGAAATAAAGTTTCTTAACCTTTGGTGCATATTCCTCCAGTGTCATTTCTGTGCATATTCATTCATTGAATAAACCTTTATTAGGGATCTACTCTTTTTTTTTTTTTTTTTTTTTTTGCGGTACGCGGGCCTCTCACTGTTGTGACCTCTCCCGTTGTGGAGCACAGGCTCCGGACGCGCAGGCTCAGCGGCCATGGCTCACGGGCACAGCCGCTCCGCGGCATGTGGGATCTTCCCGGACCGGGGCGTGAACCCGCGTCCCCTGCATCGGCAGGCGGACTCTCAACCACTGTGCCACCAGGGAAACCCAACATTTGGGTGTTTATCTTTTTTATTTTTTATCCGTAAGTGTAGTTTATTCTTACAAAAGTAGAGTCATATAACACTTTCTGTTTTGTGACTTTTTAAAAAAATTGAAGGGTAGTTGATTTAGAATATTATAGTAGTTTCAGGTATACAGTATAGTGATTCAGCATTTTTATAGATTACTCTCCATTAAAAGTTATTACTAGATAATGGCTATAATTCCGTGCTATGCAATATACCCTTGTTGCTTATCTATTTTATACATAGTAGTTTGTATCTATTAATCCCACGCCCCTATTTTGCCCCTCCCCCCTCTGTTTTGTGACTTTACATTAATCAGGAATAGCTCTCCATAGCCAAACCTATGGATCTGTATTGTTGTTGTTTTTTAAAATAAATTTATTTATGTCTAAGCTGGGTCTTTGTTGCTGCACGCGGGCTTTCTCTCGTTACAGAGAAAGGGGGCTACTCTTCGTTTCGGTGCGCAGGCTTCTCATTGCAGTGGCTTCTCGTTGCAGAGCGTGGGCTCTAGGCGTGCGGACTTTAGTAGTTGTGGCTCGCGGGCTCTAGAGCACAGGCTCAGTAGTTGTGGCACATGGGCTTACTTGCTCCACGGCATGTGGGATCTTCCCAGACCAGGGCTCGAACCCGTGTCCCCTGCATTGGCAGGTGGACTCCCAAACACTGCACCACCAGGGAAGCCCTGTATTGTTTTTTTATCTTGAAAGGGTTTACTAGTATTCAATCACATGGTTTTGCCATAGTTTATTTACTAGATTCTACTCAGTTTTTGGATATTTAGGTAGTTTGGTTTTTCCCTTTTCTGGTATTACTATTACAGAAATGCTATGATAATAAGTTCTATACACTTTCTTCATTCATCTCAAAATTTTCTTAAATAAATTCTTAGAAATGGAACTTCTCAAAGGGTATGCCCATTTAAGTCACTTTTTAATGTATATTGCCAACTTATCTCACACTGTTGTATATACGTGTGTGCCTCTGCCCTCCAATAGAGTGGGGCTCAGTTAGGACAGGGCCTGTATCTTACTTATCATTATACCCCCAGTGCCTCATTCAGTGCTCAGCAAATACTAGAGGCTTAGTGTTGAATGAACAAGAAATTGGATTATTCGAACAAGCCTTCACTATATGGGCAAAATCTTGCCAATGTGGTCACAGATGCCCACGGTTGGTACTTGTGGCCTCTTCTGAATATCTATAGTCTAATTGGTAATAATATTTCAAATATTCATTTCTCAGAAGGAGTTGTTTTCTATACCACACAGAAAACAAAAAAATTATGCATTGAGTTTTCCTTAAAGCATGGAGGACGGTTAGTTGTAAAAATACATATCACCAGGGAATTTGTATGCTTGAAACAAGGGTCAAGGGTGAGTGATTGAGTGAGAGAGTGAGTATGTGATATTTCAGAAACTTGTATTCTTTAGAAATGAGTTAGAACATCTTTCAGCTGAGATGGCTTTTAAGAGAGCCATGCTAGGTCTCTTTCAGTGCCACAGTTTCTGATTTATACTCTTAACTAAATGTTTGATGGGGCTGGGTATCAGGTATGCCAAAGTAAACAGAGCAAAGAATGCAGGACTAAGTAGAAACAGTATAACCTGAGAGCCTCAGTAGGGAATTTCCCTCTCACTGGATTTCTTATTCCTGGTTAACACTGTAGTTTCTGTTCCAGACTTAATTTTATAACTTTTCTTTTTTAGCATTCATGCTTTCCATATATATAAATAATCCAGATTCAGTCCAGTATCATCAGCCTTTTATGATGGTGAGGTACAGAAATATAGTGACTTGCCTAAGATTAGTCAATAATTTGGAATCAAAGCAGAATAGTACCTCAAGCTAATAAAAACAAAAAGAATCTCCTCAGGAAAATCTGAGAAAGAAGAGCTGTGAGTGATGACTAGTCTTTCTGGATGTCAAAATATATTGTAAATCTACTATCATTAAAAGAGTTACAGTAGACACAAGACACCAGTGCATAAATCCAGAAAATATAATGTGTGAATTTACTACGTAGTAAAATTAGCATTTTACATCAGGAAAAACTGGATTATTCAATGAATTGTTTGAAACAACTGGTTAACCATGTGAAAAAAAGTTGAGGCTTTGAATTCCAGATGTATTACATATTTAATGTAAATAAAATATAAAGGTATCCAAAGGAAATATGAACTTAAAAAAATAGAGCAGGAAACAACTTTTTAAGCATAAAACAAGACTCAGAAGTCATAAGGAAAAGAATGAAAAATTTGACTGTACAAAAAAGTGAAATTCTGTCATGGAAAAATAAAACTATAAAAGACAAATGGCATAAAGTTGCATGTGGAGGGGGGTGACATTGGTAAGACAACAAACAGAGGGCTATTACATAAAGAGATCTTGTATATCAACAAGGAAGAGGCCAGTGACTTAATGGAAAATTTGGCTATGGATATGAACATGTAGTTCACAAAAATAAGGCTTATAAACATCATTCAACATTATTCAAAACTATGTAAACAAATGAAAAGAAAACAAAGTGAGATACATTTTTCACCTATGAGAGTAGCAAAGGTCAAAGTGTGTTAGCAAGTATCTATTTATCAGAAGTGGTTAGAAGGAGTGTGATTTGGTGCAAAGTCTTAGAACATTAGTTTGGCAATACCTATCAATTTAAAATGAAGACGTAAGAGTTTGACTATTGAGTTTATACTACAGACACATATATGCAAAGATGTAAGCATAAGAATCTCATTGTAGCATTTTTTAATAGCAAACTATTAAAGACAACCTGCATACCTGTCAGTAGGGTGCTGGAAAAATAAATCATGGCACACAACACGATGGACTTTACTGTAGCAGTAAAGATAAGGTGTTGTAAGTAAAGATCTCTGGTCTGTAAGTGAAAGGAAAAAAAGTGGAAAGCAGTGGAAAAATTGTCTTTCTTCTCTACTCTGGCAGACTAATGCCCAACCCCATCACACATTTAAATACAGAGTGTAAATCATGAAACCACCTAAGCACTTAAGAGGACCTATCCTGTCTCTCCTAAAAGCCATTTCAGCTGGAAGATGTTCTATATTGTTTCTAAAGAATACAGATTTCTGAGATAACACACTCACTCACTGCCCTTGGCCCATGTTTCAAGATATATATCCATATTATATATATATATGTACACTATATATATATCCTTGTGTGTGTGTGTATGAAGGAAATACAGATGCATGTAAATGTTTTCATATGCATAGGAAATTTCTGGAATGATGAGACACAGGTTTTTCCTAGTGGTTGCCTCTGAGGAGGATGAATGTCCAGGGTGGTAGAAAAATCTACTTTTCATTGTCTATACTTTTTTGTGGTTTGAATTTTTACTAATTATATTTGTTTTTATTGCTGAATAAGATTAGCACAAACTTAGTGACTTAAAACAACATCTGTTTATTTATTGGTTCACAGTTTCCACGGGTCAGGAGTCAAGTATGATTTCTTACCTGGATCCTCTGCTCAGCATCTCACAAGCTGCAGTCAAAGTGTCAGCCATGGTTGCAGTTTCTCCTGAGGCTGGGGGTCCTTTCCAAGTTCCTGTGGTAGTTAGCTTTCATTTCCTCACAGTTGTTGAACTCCTGGTGGCTGGCTTCTTCCAGGCCAGCAAGAGAGTCTGATCTCTAAGTCCTCTTTTAAAGAGCTCTTTTTAAAGAGCTTACCTGATGAGGTGAGGTCCACCCAGGATAATCTCCCTTTTGATTCACTTAAAGTTAGTTTTAGGGACTTTAATTACATCTATTGACTAGAAGCAAGTGACAGGATTCCATGAAGCAGGAGTCACTGGGGTTTTAGAATTCTGCCGAACACACCAACATTACCAACTATAAGACCACCATCACCACCACAGCAATATCCAATCCTTATGTAGAGCTTATTTTGTAGTGGACACAGTTCCAAACACTTTGCACATATTAAGTCACCTAATGATTAGCGCCATCCTATGAAGTAGGAACTGTTGTTACCTTCATTTTATAGATAAGGAAACAGGCATGAGGTTAAGTGATTTACCGAAGGTTGAAAGCTAGTAAGTATTGGAGCTAGCATTGGAACCCAGGCATTCTATGTTCAGAGTTCTGTGTTCCTTACTACACTATGTATACATTTTTCAAATACAGTGGTAAAAAAAATTTTTTGACTGAGGCTGCATAACAAATATGCCAACACTTGTGGCTTAAACAACTACAACATTGGGGAATTCCCTGGTGGACCTGTGGTCAGGACTCCATGCTTCCACTGCAGGGGGCACGGGTTCGATCCCTGGTCGGGAAACTAAGATCTCCTGCATGCCACGTGGGGTGGAAAAAAAAAAATCAGCCTTATTTTGCTCATGAATCTGCACTTGAGGCAGTGGATGGCTTACATCTGCTCCACTCAGCATCACCTGGAGTAATTTGAAGGCTGGGAGCCTGAATCGTCTGGAGGGCTTATTCCCATGCCTGGCAGTTCATGCTGGCTGTCAGCTGGGGACCTCGGTTGGTCTCTGCGTGGGCCTCTCTATGGGACTAGTTTGTCTTCCTCACAGTCTGGTGGCTGGCTTCCAAGGAGTATCCCATGAGCAAGAGAGTGAACCAGGTGGAAGTTATATGGCCTTCTATGACTTGTCTTGGAAACTTATGCAGGTTCATTTCTATTGCATTCGATTAGCTGGGGCAGTCACAAAGTTCTACACAGGTTGAAAGGAAGGAGAAATAGACTTTACCTCTCGATGGAAAGTGGCAAGCCTCTGGAAAAGCATGAGAACCTGAAATATTGCTGTGAACTGCCTCTAAATGGGTGATTAATGTATTCCTCTATCTCAGTGCTAGCTTGTACCCAAACCACCCCAATAATTTAGCAATTCTTTAAAAGCATCAAAACAAAGGCCCCACAATCTTAAATAATAAAACATCAAAGTAATGTCCATCTTTCTTTTTCCTGTGTTTCTGCTCCTAGGTCACCTTTCCCCTTATATTTCCCTTAGGGTGGAGAACAAATGAAATTTTAAGCTCCCACCAGGTCTTTGCTGCTGGCTTTGAACCTGGATAATTATATTTTCCTTTTTTTGGCTGATATTTCAGGAAAGAGTCCTGAGTTAGGACTGTCAAGGGCATGTCAGCGCGTATCTTCTAAGAAAATAGGGAAGGGTGAAATAGATATAACCATTCAGTCATTCATTCAACAAAAATGTACAGGCATACCTTGGAGACACTGTGGGTTCTGTTCCAGACTCCACAATAGAGCAAGTACAACAATAAGGTGAGTCAAGCGAATTCTTTGGTTTCCTGGTGCATATAAAAGTTATGTTTAAACTATACTGTAGTCTATTAAGTATGCAATAGCATTATGTCTAAAAAAACAATGTACATACCTTAATTTTAAAATATTTTATTGCTAAATAATGCTAACCATTATCGGAGCATTCAGGGAGTCATAGTAACTACAAAGATCACAGATCGCGGGCCACCATAACATATAATAATGATGAAAAAGTTTGAAATATTGCGAGAATTACCAAAATGTGACATAGAGACACATAGAGTGAGCAAATGCTGGTGGGAAAATGGCACCAATGGACGTGCTCAACGCAGGGTTGCCAAAATCTTCAATCTGTAAAAAATGCAGTACACATCTGCAAAATGCAATAAAGGGAGGTATGCCTGTATTGAGTCCCCACCTTGAGTTGAGCACAGCTCGAGGGAAAGAGTAAGAGGTGCAGACAGCGTGTTTGCCCTCAAGGAATCCTTGCTGGTGGAGGGAGAGTGAAAGAAAATCAAAAATTACAATGTCAATTCCTGTGATAGGTTCTGTCCTATTCTGTTCCTCAGGGTGAGCCCTAGGTTACTCTGAAGTGGGGCAAATCAAAACAAGCACCCTTCCAGGTCTTCGGTGAATCTTCGTCTTGTCTGGGATTGATGCTTCCTAGAACCCAAGTCCTCAAAAAGAAGGCTGCTCTTGCATTGGTAATGTAGTTCCCAAACTGTGTGCTGAGGCCCACCCAGGTGCTGAAACGAACTCTTAGAGGTGCTGTGGGATATTCTAAATTATTGAGAGACGTACAAGGACAACTGTCGGATGCCACACAACTACCACTGTTAAGTCATTTGGATCCAACCAAATAACAGGCACTATTTGGTATTTCTTTTGGCCTAGTGGTATGTTGAAAAAAATTACTGAGACATTAAGGACATCAACTGTAAACCAAGAAAGTTTGGGAACCTCAAGTACCTCATCTATCAATTTTCCTGATACTTCCTGATATTTTTCTCCACAGTGAACACATTGTTTGAGCTATTCCTTCTCAGGGGCAAGGCTTATCACCTGGGCCTCCTTCAGGGCCTTCTCCCTGGGCCTTCAGAGGGCATCCTCATTTCCCACCTCAGTGCCCCGTTTCCCTCCCAGCAGCCCTCTCCCCTCAGCGCTCTGCCATTTCACGGTCCTCCGCACAGGCGCTGGCACCTCCCTATGGAAATAATCAAGTCTCTGTCCTCACAGTGCCTTGAGACTTGCAGATTTTGCATCCCCGTCCTTTCCTCCTCTGCCCAGTTACTGCTGCCCAGCAAAGATGGGTGTGGGGGAGAAGTTGTGCAGGGTTAGGGTTGGTTCAACACCCCAAGATTAATTCCCATGCGAACCCCTGGTGAGATGAGAAAGTCCTAACTCTTTCATTCACATATCTCTGAACTGGTTTCTTGTTAATTAATATCCTGGGGCTGCTATACTAAGATAGCATTCGCCTTGCCAAGCATGCTGCATTGGTAACAAAGGGTGCACATCCAGATCTGCTCTAGTTACAAGACTTCTCCTCTGGACTTTGTAGTGGTGGTGGTGACGGGGAGTAGTAGGACCAGGAAAGCATTTAGCCTGCATCGTAGTACGATAGCCACAAAACAGAGGGAGGCAGAACACTTTACTGAAGTGGAACCCTAGCTCAACCTTGGAGGCTGAATTGAGAGGATTTAAATGATTTACTGATAGGACACACTTGTGGTGAGTCTTGAAAGGAGAGTAAGAGCTACCCTGACGTCTGAGCGGGGAAGGAAATGGCTTCCAGTCCAGCATGTGCACAAAGGTGTTGTGGAGCACGGTTCATTCCAGGCACCGCGGAGAGTCCAGTGCTCCATGTAAAGGGGCCAGACCCGAACCAAACAGCTACAATCAGCGGGAGAGGGACCACATCCCTGGTTTGCTTAAGGTAGGGGTGATTTTGCTTACATAGTATTTCTAGTGTTTTATTCTTAGATTATGAGTAGCCAGATTCAGAGGCAAGTGGCACCGACAACATAGACTTCTTTTTTTTTTAATGTTGAGCCTTCTTTTAATTTATTTTATTTATTTAATTTATTTTTGGCTGTGTTGGCTCTTCGTTTCTGTGCGAGGGCTTTCTCTAGTTGTGGTGAGCGGGGGCCACTCTTCATCGCGGTGCGCGGGCCTCTCACTGTCGCGGCCTCTCTCGTTGCGGAGCACAGGCTCCAGACGCGCAGGCTCAGTAGTTGTGGCTCACGGGCCCAGTTGCTCCGCGGCATGTGGGATCTTCCCGGACCAGGGCTCGAACCCGTGTCCCCTGCATTGGCAGGCAGATTCTCAACCACTGCGCCACCAGGGAAGCCCAAACATAGGCTTCTTATTGCTATTGTGTCTCTAACCTCCAAAGTTCTTCATGGGAAGGCCGCATGATTACGTGACAGCAGTTAAAACGCAGGAGCTCTTGGATTGAGCTCCCAATTAGAGTCTCCAGGAAAAAAGGCAAACCTGATCATGCCACCCTCAGGCTTAAACCTTTCAATGCTTCCACATTGCCCTCAGCATAAATTCCCAACTTCTTAACAGGTAAACAAGGTTTTCCAGGCCCTAGTCATGGTCAGCTGACTGCCATCAACCCTCACCACTCTCCCACTTCAAACACCCTGCTCCAGCAATGCTGAATTACCTACAATCTGGAGTCTCGCCAGGCTTTTGTAAACACTGTTCCCTCTGCCTGTGGGCATCTTCCCACCCACCTCCCATCACCTCACTCTCACCTTCACTGGAGCTCTCCTGCTTTTCTTTTAGTTTCAGGGAACCCCCCTTTCTTCCATAGTGGGACCTCGGAGGCCCTGCACTTGCTTATTGCAGCACTTAACACGCTGTCCTGAGATGTGCTGTCTCTTGTATGTCCCCACTACTAGCCTAGCTGTTCTTTTAATGTAGAGATTGTCATTCTCACCATTAGAACATTAGTTTTTAATTGAAAGCCTGCAACACAGCAGGAATACATTAAACATTTGTTTCAGAGCTGACTGGACTGGTGTCATGTGAGGGTAGGTATTGTGTTCATTTTCACCCAAAGGAATGCTGAGTGTTTTACTGGCTAAGAATTTTAGGAATTTAATTAATTTTTTTTTCCCCATGGAGAATAGAGAAAGGGTATGTATGAAGATTCAGTAGTTCCACATGGAAAAAATAAAGAGAAGTAACAACCAAAGGTGTTAATAGCAGGGGAGAAAAGGACATTATTATCCCAAGGTTAAACTTAACTCTGACAAGTGGGAGGTCATTTCCCCAGAAACTGAGGATGCCCGTTACTAGGACAAGGAGATGAAGATTATAGAAAGAGCAGGAAGGGAGACTTGGAAAGCACCTGGCTTATTCCTGATTGGCTTAAAAGAAGACGAATGACTTGTTCAAAGACACCAGGGCTAGAATCAAAGAGTAAGCAGAATAAATGGCCCCAAAGCTCTCTACATCCTAATCTCCGGAACCTGTGAATGTTACCTTACACAGCAAAAGAGGCTTTGCAAATGTGATTAAGAACCTTGAGATGAGGCGTTTATCCTGTATTATTCAGATGGACCCAATCTAATCACATGGGCCCTTAGAGCGGAGAATCTTCCCCAGCTGTGGTCAGAGGGAGACATGACTATGGATGGAGGATCAGAAGGATGCAATGTGAAAAGGAAGCTGACCTGCCATTGCAGATGGAATAAGGGCACCACGAGCCAAGGAGTGCAGGCGGCAACTAGAAGCTGAAAGAGGCAAGGAAGCTGAGCCTCCCCTAGAGCCTCCAGGTGGAAGGCATCCCTGATGATGTCTTGATTTTAGCCCAGTGAGACCTGTGTGGGATTTCTGACATACACAACAGTAAGATAATACATTTGTTTCAAACCACTGAGTTACAGTAATTTGTTACAGCATCAAGAGAAGAGTAATGTAGGCTACACACATTGTAAGCAGGCCAAACAGGCAGGCTTCCCATCTCTTGTCCATAATTTCTTCTCACTCTTCTGTAGTGTTCTTACCCTTTAGAGATCTTGGGGGAGTTATCTAACCCCATCTCACTTGGGTTGATATGTTGAGGTGGGAGCAGAGGGCTTGCGGAGTGATTTGCTCTGGGTCTCACACCCTAGAAATGGCAGAGCCCTTTACAGAAAGATTGGCCTGGGGCTCGTGCAACATTTTGTGAGTCCAGATTGACCAAAGGCAGCCTTGTGCCAATCAGTTTAGAATCTAGAGAAACGACACAGTCTTTGCTGGCCATGGAACAGGCCTAACACTGAGAGACTATTGTTACTGACTCTGGGCAAACAGCCACAGAGCTCCAGGAAGAGGGAAGTATGGTATTTACACATGGCTTTCCAAGAGCAGGGCCTCTGCCGCATACATTGTGGTCCTGATAGGATCTCTTATGAAACTTCAAAAAGCTCCAATTACTCCCTGCGATTGCGTGAATTACCTCAGGGTAGCTAGGTTATGACCACTCTTATTTAGATATGCCACCCCTGTATGCGGTCTGTTATGTAACCACTATACCACATTTTTACACTTTATTTAACATCACCCAGACATTTATGGAAAATTTTCTCTGACTTCCACTTTATGTGCATGGTCTCAGTATTGCTAATCTGAGAACCTGGACAGTGCTTAAATTAAATCAAATGAATATTGAATGAGTAAGGATGTGTGAATTCAGATGGGTGCTTTCTTTGCGAGCTCACACAGGTATTTGAGGAATATCAGAGTGTTAGAGCTCTAATCTGACATTCCCCTCCTTTTCAGGCCATCATGGGGCAGATGGAATTGGAAGCCTGCCTAAACCTTGAAGCAGCGTTAATTAGTGCTGCTGGGTATATAAGCCAAATAACTCCTTGCAAGATCAGTCAAAAGGGTAATATGCTTCAGAAACCCTTTGATTATTATCATGATCCCTGGGAAGTAAAGAAATGCCAAGGGACGCATGTGGCAATGCTTTGGATTTATGCAAAGTGCAAAGTAACTGTGGAGATTGATTATTAACGAGAGTTTCTCAGATCAGTGAAATGCTGTGAACTTCCTGGCTTGTGGCTGGATCTAACATGGGCAGATATTCTGAGGCTTGGCTTGTCTAGTACAATATTTGGGGAAAAATTGTTTGGCAGCGAGCAAAGTATTATTAAGTACCCAGTCAAAGTTAGATAGTATGAATTGTAGTAGGCCAAGTCAGCGTGGATCCATAACTACTTTAAAGACATGTAATCTAAAGAACTGGGGAAAGCAGGCTATGGATTATTCTGGGTTGGCTAATTGGATAGCACACAAGAAAGTCTGGGGTATTAGGGTATTGACATAGTAACTTACACACTGCATATGTGGAGCCAGGACAGAATTAAATGTACCCAGAAGCGGGCTGGTGGACCTGCTGACAAAGGAAGGTTAAGAAAAATTAAACATATCAGTAAGGCAAAGAGTTGGCTCAATGAAGAGAAGGGAGGGGAGAAAAATGAAGTTAAACAGGACGTGTCTAGAGCAGTGGCTCTTAAAGGATGGTTCCTGAACAGCAGCATCAATATCAATTGGGACCTTGCTGGAAATGCAAATTCTCAGGATGTACCAAGTCAAAATTCTGGGGTGGGCCTCAAGCAATCCCTGTTTTAACAAGCCTCATAGGTGATTCTGATGTATGTCAGTTTGAGAATTACTGGTTTAGAAAAAGGAAACAAAGTTGGAGCTCTCCTAGATGAGCAGTGTCACCTAAAAAGGAGGTACAGAGGCCTACTGTGCTGGTGGATGGCTGATATGATGTGATGAGAGTTAGTGGTACAGAAGAAGAGGGGATACTGAAGTCCCGATTTCAGGTGAGTCATCTGATGACTGAGGATAAAATCAAGGGTTAGAATAAAAGGGAAAAAAGTGATCCAGTTGCTCATATCATCAAAGAAGGTGAAACTGAGTCTTAGAGGGTAGCATGTGAGGGTGAAGAGGATTTGGAACGAATAATGAGCTATCAAAGGAAGAAGACAGAATTGTGTTGGATAAATGGTTTAGCTGTGACAGTGGTGAGCAAGTACCAGAATAGCCCCTATTCCTCTCCCCTTCAGTTGCGAAAAATGGGAAAAACAAAGTAATTGTTCCACCAGCCAAAAGAGAAAGGAGTCAAGAAGTATGTGTCTGATTGGGAGAAAGAGGGTGGCTGCCTGGGAGAAGAGAGGTCTAAGTTAAAGAAAGGAGGTGAGGATAAATGGGAGTTTTAACCCATACACAACTGAGGTTCTTAGCCCACCACTAAAAGAAAGTAGGCTTGGGATGAGTAGAAAATAGTTCAGTGGTGGAAGTTCTCCTGAGTAGCCAGCATAATGAACGTGGCTCAAGAAAACAGTAGATCGGGAGGTCAGATCAGTGAAACAGCCAAGAGAGAACACTAAGTGAAAGGAGGACGTCTGGAGAATGGAAAAAACACACCCGTGCAAAGAAGATACACTCCAACTTTCAACATAAGTTGTATTGAAGCAAACTCTTTCTCTAAGAAAAGGGACAAAATGGCGGCATGGGAAGTTGCTTACTATATCTCTAGAGGTTACAACTACAGCTATCAGAGACCACTTAGAGGACAAGGAACATTTCTGATGAGGTAGGAACAAAGATAAACTCACACTTAAAATTGTCAGTTATTGTTTAAGCAAGGACTCATGGTCAAAGTGAGTTCCCATTCTAATAAAGTTAGGACAACCCCCAAAATGTCAATGTGACATTCTTAAATAAGGCCTTATATTTTTATGATATTCATTTGTTTAATACGGAGAAATTAAAAAAGGGAGAGTTTTGTGATTTAGTCAGAAAGATTTACACAACATATATGCTTTATTTCCAGGGATTTCTAAAATCATATGCTTTTTAAAAATCTCTACCTTAATCAGATTTACCCCCACTATATAATGTTTACTATTATACCAACTAAATTGACAATAATTGCTCTCAAAAGACAATAATACATTGTAAGAGCTAATAAATTATAAAATATAACAGATTGCAACCAACTGCTTAACAATAAAAAGTAAAGAGGCTGACCCTTTATAACAATTTACAGAACTCTGTTTAACTTAATGAGAAAAATCTGCTTTGGATAAGGCACTGTTTCATCACTTCTCAGAGATTAAGGCACACAGTCACCAGCATTACAAACACAAATGTGTAAGAAAATCTGAAGACAGCAGCTGGTACAAATGCTACCAAAAAACAGGTGCCTTTGGGGCACTGATTGTTATGTCAAAGTATATTAAACTGTGCAAATGTAAAACTTACAGCAACTCAATTTTCCTTCTCTAATAAAGGTTAATCATTTTTAACAGACGATATCCTGAAAGAACAAAGGAAAAAGCCAATTTCCTAAAACTACTTTTTTGAAAAAAAATTGTTTTGTCTCTTAGTATCAGGCAAATTTTAAAAAAATGATTTAACTGGTATAATATTTTAGAATAGCATGTAAACAAATTGATAGCAACTAAAACAATTTTAATGGCACATTCAGGAGTTTACATTTGAAATGACATTATTGGTTAGGTCCTTTTTTGTGGATTTTATGGTTATGAGTCAAGTATCAATATTTTGTTAATGTTAATTTTAAACAAATATTTTGTTAAATTTAGTTATGTTTTTCAAAACAGTTAAAACTCCAACACATGAGATTTGAGAGCAAAGATAATGAAAAAATACTAGTTTGGTAGAATGTTACTACAGTCAACATAATAATTATTTCCTAAAGTTATTTCTGAAACAATAACCTAGGTCTAATGTTACTGTCTTTTAAGAATATTATAACATAAGTGCACAAAAGCAGTTTCTGCCAGTAATCACAACTCACTAAAGCACTTGGCAAATTAAACTTCAGTCAGGATCAAAATATATGAAATAAACGTTAGCATTCATTATACATCTTATAATTAATATAAGTACCTAACATGTTTTTAAAATTCACTTTAATGTTGGCTGTCATTATCTCAACCATTGGTTCTTTAAGACGGCCATATGGTTACCTCAGACATCAATATAATTTCCATGTTTTGAAGACATCACTTGGCTCGTCCCTGTGAAATACATAACAAATGAACAGATGTGAGGTAAAGATGATGTGATTATTACATAAAGCCAAAATGGCAAAGGAGAAGTTTCTCCAAATGGGCATATCCACAAGCCATGGCGAATTCCATCTCGAACATGGTGTGAGGTCCAGGATATAAATAACATCCAGGGAAGAAAGCACCATGAATCTTTGAGCTTGAAAAGGTGCATCGTAAACTTCAGGGTCAGAACCACAGCGGGTATCACAGTAGAACAGTGAAGGAAAGGTCTTCGTGGAAGAGTAATAGCAGCCTGCACAGGGAAAGCGTGGTAGCTAGTATCATTTCCTTCTTGGCAAACAAAATTTTATAGCTGCTTCCTAATATTGTAACCATCTGTTTTCCTGCAGGCTATGGAAATGCAAAGGAAACATTTTCTATGCCACCTCCTCCAAAAACACTTTGCACTAAAAATGAAATCACAATCTCAGGAACATGTGATTAATTTTTAAAAGCTTCCTATTATTTACTTAGAAAAGTCACAATACAAATAATTTATATCCTAAATGTATGGTTAGTGTAAATTTGGAGTTTTAAAGAATTGTCTGGGACCTCTAAGAGCATTGAAAAAGTCTTACAACTGAATAAAATATTCTTCAATTAAACTTTTTAAAATTGAAGTATAGTTGATATATAATGTTACATTAGTTTCAGGTGTACAACATATATTTTTATTGATTATACTCCATTTAACGTTATTATAAAATACTGGTTATATTCCCTGTGCTGTACGTTACATCCTTGTATCTTAATTATTTTATACCTAATAGTCTGTACCTCTTAATCTCCTTCCCCTCTCTTGTCCCTCCCCCGCCCCATTCTTCAATTAATAAATGCATAAAAGATGAGTATTTTTGTTGTAACCATTTATATTAGCCTTGAATACTTTCAGAATTTATTTATAACAACATTTAGAGGCAGTATATTATTTTAAACAAGTATTTGAAAGTTGAGTTAAATAAACCAATAGCATTTCTAAACCATTGTAAAAATGTAATCAATATCTAAACAAGTGAAAATTTCAGGCTTAACACCTGAATGATCCATGAGTAAGGTTTCATTCTCACACATTCTAAAGGCTAATTTCCAACTAGATAATTTCTAATAAAAATAAAGCTGAAGATAGAGAAGATTGCCTGATT
Organism: Phocoena sinus; assembly: GCF_008692025.1. Taxonomy (NCBI): domain Eukaryota; kingdom Metazoa; phylum Chordata; class Mammalia; order Artiodactyla; family Phocoenidae; genus Phocoena; species Phocoena sinus. The sequence goes on along the minus strand of NC_045765.1, from coordinate 137,698,180 downwards.
TGGAATCTCCCCATACATCTTCAAAAACACTACAGAACAATGACAAATAAAACTATACCAAGCCCCACTTAGCATAGCCAGAAGTCAGAGAATGCCCAAACTTCAATTACTCTAAAGTATTAAACACCAAGTCAGTGAGCACTCTCTCACACTCTCCCCTCAAGCCAAAAAAACCTGCATTGAAGAAAGATGACGGGAAATCTAAGATTGATCTAAAGTTACCACTAGAAAGAGAAAGTTCAACCCAAGTGTGGGGTTCTGGTACGTAAGAGCACTAACTACACAGAAAGGACTTAAAAGTGGCCATGATTCAAGGCTCTGAAAAGCATTAGTTTTCCAGGAGAAGATGGTACAAAGGAAGGGAGAGGTAGCCTTTGGAGACTTGGGTGGTAAAGGGAAAAAAGAAGTAGTAAAGGCAAAAGTCAGGTTCCTATTTTTTAAAAAATAGAGGACACAACCTTCCCACCACATTTAAAAAAAAAAAATCATCCATTAAAGAGACTGTACCTTGCAACACTGTCAAATCAGACCAACCTTAAACTGGGTATCTTGTAAAGCCACTCCTTAAACCAGTATTCTTTAATCCCCACCTACCCACTGAACATCAAAGAGTTTATTTATTTTACATTCCTAATTCCCTCTCCCTACTCCTCCACATTTTTAGTTGTTTTATTTTTACATTGTCAGAACACATAACACTTCTGTATTATGCCATTTTAGCCTCCACCTTTGTTTTTAAGTTATATACCCACAATATATCATGCTCCTCAATAGCAGCGTGGGATGGGGGGCAGGATGGGCTACAGTAATCAGTACTTGGAGGAGAGCAATAGCCTCATGTTGAGATGATTAGCAGTTGTGCTCTGGATGTGTGGAGGGATACTGACTATTCACAATTTCATTTGTGAAGTCTATTTATATTAATAGTTGCTAAGGAAGAAACAAGAAGTTTCTGTTGCTTGCCTAATTTCTAAAATATTCATGCAAATTTTTCATTCATAGATAATAAAACAAAGACATACCATAAAATTATACAAGTAAAAATAGATATCTTAAAAATAGAAATAGCTACCCATCACCAGTCCCTCCCATCAGGAAGCTTGCACAAGCCTCTTAGATAGCATCATCCATCAGAGGGCAGACAGCAGAAGCAAGGAGAACTACAATTTTGCAGCCTGTGGAAGGAAAGCCACATTCACAGAAAGATAGACAAAATGAAAAGGGAGAGGACTATGTACCAGATGAAGGAACAAGATGAAACTGCAGAAAAACAACTAAATGATGTGGAGATAGGCAACCTCCCAGAAAAAGAATTCAGAATAATGACACTGAAGATAATCCAGGACCTCAGACAAAGAATGGAGGCAAAGATTGAGAGGATGCAAGAAATGTTTAACAAAGACCTAGAAGAATTAAAGAATAAACACCTAGAAGAATTAAAAACAAACAGAGATGAACAATACAATAACTGAAGTGAAAGATATACTAGGAGGAATCAATAGCAGCATAACAGGGAGAAGAACAGATAAGTGACCTGGAAGACAGAATGGTAGAATTCACTGCCGTGGAACAGAATAAAGAAAATAAGAATGAAAAGAAATGAAGACAGCCTAAGAGACCTCTGGGACAACATTAAATTCAATATTCACATTATAGGGGTCCCAGAAGGAGAAGAGAGAGAGAAAGGACCCAAGAAAATATTTGAAGAGATTATTGCCGAAAACTTCCCTAACATGGGAAAGGAAATAGCCACCCAAGTCCAGGAAGCACAGAGAGTGCCAGGGAATATAAACCCAAGGAGAAACATGCTGAGACACATAGTAATCAAATTGACAAAAATTAAAGAAAAATTATTAGAAGCAACGAGGGAAAAATGACAACATACAAGGGAACTCCCATAAGGTTAACAGCTGATTTCTCAGCAGAAACTCTACAAGCCAGAAGGGAGTGGCACAATATATTTAAAGTGATGAAAGGGAAGAACCTACAACCAAGATTACTCTAACTGGCAAGGATCTCATTAAGATTTGACAGAGAAATCAAAATCTTTACAGACAAGCAAGAGCTAAGAGAATTCAGCACCACCAAACCAGCTCTACAACAAATGCTAAAGGAACTTCTCTAAGTGGGAAGCACAAGATAAGAAAATGACCTACAAAAACAAACCCATGACAATTAAGAAAATGGTAAAAGGAACATACATATCGATAATTACCTTAAACGTAAATGGATTAAATGCTCCAGCCAAAAGACACAGGCTTGCTGAATGGATACAAAAACAAGACCCATATATATGCTGTCTAAAAGAGGCCCACTTCAGACCTAGGGACACATACAAACTGAAAGTGAGGGGAGGGAAAAAGATATTCCATGCAAATAGAAATCAAAAGAAAGCTGGAGTAGCAATACTCATATCAGACAAAATAGACTTTAAAATAAAGGATGTTACAAGAGACAAGGAAGGACACTACATATGATCAAGGGATCAATCCAAGAAGAAGATATAACAATTATAAATATGTATGCACCCAACATAGGAGCTCCTCAACACATAAGGCAACTACTAACAGCTATAAAAGAGGAAATCGACAGTAACACAATAATAGTGGGGGACTTCAACATCTAACTTACATCAATGGACAGATCATCCAGACAGAAAATTAATAAGGAAACACAAGCTTTAAATGACACAATAGACCAGATAGATTTAATTGATATTTATAGGACATTCCATCCAAAAACAGCAGATTACACTTTCTTCTCAAGTGCACACAGAACATTCTCCAGGACTGATCATATCTTGGGTCACAAATCAAGCCTCAGTATATTTAAGAAAATTGAAATCATATCAAGCATCTTTCTGACCACAATGCTATGAGATTAGAAATCAATTACAGGGGAAAAAACGTAAAAAACACAAACATATGGAGGCTAAACAATACATAACTAACTAACAAAGAGATCACTGAAGAAATCAAAGAGGAAATAAAAAAATACGTAGAGACAAATGACAATGAAAACACGATGACCCAAAACCTATGGGGTGCAGCAAAAGCAGTTCTAAGAGGTAAGTTTATGCCAATACAAGCCGACCTCAAGAAACAAGAAAAATCTCAGCTAAACAATCTAACCTTACACCTAAAGGAACTAGAGAAAGAAGAACAAACAAAACCCAAAGTTAGTAGAAGGAAAGAAATCATAAAGATCAGAGCAGAAACAAATAGGCCTTACCTGGTGGCGCAGTGGTCAAGAATCCACCTGCCAAGGCAGGGTACACGGGTTCAAGCCCTGGCCCGGGAAGATCCCACATGCCACAGAGCAACTAAGCCCAGGCACCACAACTATGGAGCCTGAGCTCTAGAGCCCACAAGCCACAAGTACTGAGCCCACGTGCCAGAACTACTGAAGCCTGCGTGCCTAGAGCCTGTGCTCTGCAACAAGAGAAGCCACAACAATGAGAAGCCTGCAGACCGCAATGAAGAGTAGCCCCCGCTCACCACAACTAGAGAAAGCCTGCACAGCAACTAAGACCCAACACAGGCATGCATAAGTAAATAAATAAATAAATAAATAAAAGAAATGAACTAGAAACAAAGAAAACAATATCAAAGATAAATAAAACTAAAAGCTGGTTCTTTGAGAAGATAAACAAAATTGATAAACTGTTACCCAGACTCATCAAGAAAAAGAGGGAGAGGACTCAAATCAATAAAATTAGAAATGAAAGAGGAGAAGTTACAAAAGACACTGCAGAAATACAAAGCAGCATAAGAGTCTACTACAAGCAACTCTATGCCAATAAAATGGACAACCTGGAAGAAATGGACAAATCCTTAGAAAGGTAAAACCTTCTAAGACTGAACCAGGGAAAAATAGAAAATATGAACAGATCAATCACAAGTAAGGAAATTGAAACCGTGATTAAAAATCTTCCAACAAACAACAGTTCAGGACCAGATGGCTTCACAGGTGAATTCTATCAAACATTTAGAGAAGAGCTAACACCCATCCTTCTCAAGCCTTCCAAAAAATTGCAGAGAAAGGAACACTCCCAAACTCATTCTATGAGGCCACCATCACCCTGATACCAAAACCAGAAAAAGATACTACAAAAAAAGAAAATTACAGGGCTTTCCTGGTGGTGCAGTGGTTGAGAGTCCGCCTGCCGTTGCAGGGGACATGGGTTCATGCCCCGATCTGGGAAGATCCCACATGCTGCAGAGCGGCTAGGCCCATGAGCCGTGGCCGCTAAGCCTGTGCGTCCGGAACCTGTGTTCCGCAATGGGAGAGGCCACAACAGTGAGAGGCCCGTGTACCACACACACACACACAAAAATTACAGACCAATATCACTGATGAATATAGATGCAAAAATCCTCAACAGAATACTAGCAAACAGAATCCAACAACACATTAAAAGATCATACACCATGGTCAAGTAGGGTTTATCCCAGGAATGCAAGGATTCTTCAATATACGCAAATCAATCAATGTGATACACCATATTAACAAACTGAAGGATAAAAACCATATGATCATCTCAATAGATGCAGAAAAAGCTTTTGACAAAATTCAACACCCATTTATGATAAAAACCCTCCAGAAAGTGGGCATAGAGGGAACCTACCTCAACATAATAAAGGCCATATATGACAAACGCACAGCAAACATCATTCTCAATGGAAAAAAACTGAAAACATTTCCTCTAAGATCAGGAACAAGGCAAGGATGTCCACTCTTGTCACTATTATCCAACATAGTTTTGGAAGTCCTAGCCACGGCAATCAGCGAAGAAAAAGAAATAAAAGGAATACAAATTGGAAGAGAAGAAGTGAAACTGTCACTGTTTGCAGATGACATGATACTATACATAGAGAATCCTAAAGATGTCACCAGAAAACTACTAGAGCTAATCAATGAATCTGGTAAAGTTGCAGGCTACAAAATTAATGCACAGAAATCTCTTGTATTCCTGTACACTAACAATGAAGGATCAGAAAGAGAAATTAAGGAAACAATCCCATTCACCATTGCAACAAAAAGAATAAAATACCTAGGAATAAACCTACCTAAGGAGGTAAAAGACCTGTACTCAGAAAACTATAAGACACTGATGAAAGAAATCAAAGATGACACAAACAGATGGAGAGATATACCATGTTCTTGGATTGGAAAAATCAATATTGTGAAAATGACTATACTATCCAAAGCAATCTACAGATCCAATGCAATCCCTATCAAGTTACCAATGGCATATTTTACAGATCTAGAAAAAAAAATCTTAAAATTTCTTTGGAGACACAAAAAACACCAAATAGCCAAAGCAGTCTTGAGGGAAGAAAAAACAGAGCTGGAGGAATCAGACTCCCTGACTTCAGACTATACTACAAAGCTACAGTAATCAAGACAGTATAGTACTGGCACAAAACCAGAAATATAGATCAATGGAATAGAATAGAAAGCCCAGAGATAAACCCATACACCTATGGTTAACTAATGTATGACAAAGGAGGCAAGGATATACAATGGAGAAAAGACAGTCTCTTCAATAAGTGGTGCTGGGAAAACTGGACAGCTACATGTAAAACAATGAAATTAGGACACTCCCTAACACCACCCACAAAAATAAACTCAAAATGGATTAGAGACCTAAATGTAAGACTGGACACTATGAAACTCTTAGAGGAAAACATAGGGAGAACACTCTGACATAAATCACAGCAGGATATTTTTTTATCATCTCCTAGAGCAATGGAAATAAAAACAAAAATAAACAAATGGGACCTAATGAAACTTAAAAGCTTTTGCAAAGCAAAGGAAACTACAAACAAGGGAAAAAGAGAACCCTCAGATGGGAGAAAATATTTGCAAACGAATCAACGGAAAAAGGATTAATCTCCAAAATATATAAACAGCTCATGCAGCTCAATATTAAAAAAAAACAAAACCAATCAAAAATGGGCAGAACACCTAAATAGACATTTCTCCAAAGAAGACACACAGATGGCCAAGAAGCACATGAAAAGCTGCTCAACAGCACTAATTATTAGAGAAATGCAAATCAAAACTACAATGAGGTATCACTTCACACCAATCAGAATGGCCATCATCAGAAAATCTACAAAAATAAATGCTGGAGAGGGTGTGGAGAAAATGGAACCCTCTTGCACTGTTGGTGGGAATGTAAATTGATACAATCACTATGGAGAATAGTACGGAGGTTCCTTTAAAAACTAAAAATAGAACCACCATATGACCCAGCAATCCCATTACTGGGCCTATACCCTGAGAAAACCATAATTCAAAAAAGACAGTACCACAATGTTCATTGCATCACTATTTACAATCACCAGGACATGGAAGCAACCTAAGTGTCCATCAACAGATGAATGGATAAAGAAGATGTGGCATATATATACAATGGAATATTACTCAACCATAAAAAGAAATGAAATTCAGTTATTTGTAGTGGGGTGGATGGACCTAGAGTTTGTCATACAGAGTGAGGTAAGTCAGAAAAAGAAAAACAAATACCGTATGCTAACACATATATTTTGAATCTAAAAAAAAAAAGTTCTGAAGAACCCTGGGGCAGGACAGGAATAAAGATGCAGACATAGAGAATGGACTTGAGGACATGGGGACAGGGAATAGTAGGCTGGGATGAAGTGAGTGAGTGGCATTGACATATATACACTACGAAATGTAAAATAGATAGCTAGTGGGAAGCAGCTGCATAGCACAGGGAGATCAGCACGGTGCTTTGTGACCACCTAGAGGGGTGGGATAGGGACGGTGGGAGGGAGATGCAAGAGGGAGGGGATATGGGGATATGTGTATACATATAGCTGATTCATTTTGTAATACAACAGAAACTAACACAACATTGTAAAGCAATTATACTCCAATAAAGATGTTAAAATATAAGGATCAATACATGCAGTATGCTATACTTTATGTACAGTATCTCATTTAATCCTAGAAATAGCCCTATGAGTTAGGGATTATTTTATAGAGGAGGAAACTGGGACTTAGAGAGACTAAGTAACTTCCCCACAGTGTGCAGTTATCAAGTGGCAGAGTTGGAATCTAATACTGGATCTGCCTGACTCTATGGCTCATATTCTTAACACTACTGCTTATCAATGAATCAGGGAATAAATACAGTATACAGCCTAAATGTTTTTTAAGAATTACAATAGAAATACTTAAATTCTAGATGAATGCATTTATAAATTACACTTTTCCTTTTTTGTTTTTGTTTCTAATTGAAGTACAGTTGATTTACAATGTTGTGTTAGCTTCAGGTATACAGGAAAGTGATTCAGTTATACACATATATTTATTCATTTTCAGATTATTTTCCATTATAGGTTATTACAAGATATTGAATATAGTTCCCTGTGCTCTACAGTATGTCTTTGTTGTCTATCTATTCAATATTTTCTATATAGTAGTGTGTATCTGTTAATCCCAAACTCCTTATTTATCCCTTCCTCCCCCACCTTTCCCCTTGGATAACCATAAGTTGGTTTTCTATGTCTGTGAGTCAATTTCTGTTTTGTAAATAAGACCATATCGTTTTTTTAAGATTCCACATATAAGTGATGTCATATATTTGCCTTTCTCTGTCTGACTTCACTTAGCATGATAATCTCCAGGTCCATCCATACTGCTGCAAATGACATATTCCATTGTGTGTGTGTATACACACACACACACACACACACACACACACACATATACATACACCACATCTTCTTTACCCATTCTTCTGTCGATGGACATTTAGGTTGCTTCCATGTCTCGGCTATTGTAAATACTGCTACTATGAACACTGAGGTGCATATATCTTTTCAAATTAGAGTTTTCATCTTTTCTGGATATACGCCCAGGAGTGGGATTGCAGGATCATGTGGTAGCTCTATTTTTAGTTTTTAATGGAAACTTCATACTGTTCTCCATAGTGGCTACACAATTTACATTCTTACCAACAGTGTACGAGGGTTCCCTTTTCTCCACATCATCACCAACATTTGTTATTCGTAATCTTTTTCATGATATTCTAACAGGTGTGAGGTGATATCTCACTGTGGTTTTGATTTGCATTTCCCTGATGGTTAGCAATGTTGAGCATCTTTTCATGTGCCTGTTGGCCACCTGCATTTCCTCTTTGGAAAAGTGTCTATTCAGTTCTTCTGCTCATTTTTTGAGTGGGTTGTTTGTTTTTTTGATATTGAGCTATGTGAGCTATTTGTACATTTTGGAAATTAATCCCTTGTCAGTTGCATCGTTTGCAAATATTTTCTCTTATTCCATAGGTTGTTTTTTTATTTTGTTTACAATTTCCTTTGCTGTATGAAAGTTTTTAAGTTTAATTAGGTCCAATTTGTTTATCTTTGCTTTTATTTCCACTACTCTAGGAGACAGAACCAAAAAAATACTGGTGTGATTTAATGTCAAAGAGTGTTCTGCCTATGTTTTCCTCTACAAGTTTTATAGTATTTGGTCTTATATTTAGGTCTTTAATCCATTTTGGGTTTATTTTTGTATATGGTGTTAGAAAATGTTCTAATTTCATTCTTTCACATGTAGCTGTCAAGTTTTCCCAGCACCACTTACTGAAAAGACTGCCTTTTCTCCCTTGTATATTCTTGCCTCCTTTGTGGTAGATTAACTGAGCATAAGTGCATGGGTTTATTTCTGGGCTTGCTATCCTGTTCCATTGATCTATGTGTTTGTTTTTGTGTCAGTACCATACTGTTTTGATTACTGTAGTTTGCAGTATAGGCCAAAGTCATGGAGCCTGATGCCTCCAGCTCTGTTCTTCTTTCTCAAGACTGTCTTGGCTAATCGGGGTCTTTTGTGTTTCCAGACAAATTTTAAAATTTGTTCTAGTTATATGAAAAATGCCATTGGTATTTTATAGGGATTGCATTGAATCTGTAGATTGCCTTGGATAGTATGGTCATTTTAACAAAATTGATTTTGTAATCCAAGAACATGGCATATCTTTCCATCTGTTTGTGTCATCTTCAATTTATTTCATCAGGGTCTCGTAATTTTCTGAGTACAGGTCTTTTGCCTCTTTAGATAGGTTTATTCCTAGGTATTTTATTCTTTTTGATGTGATGGTAAATGGAATTGTTTCTTTTTTTCTCTTTTATATTTCATTGTTAGTGTATAGAAATGCAATATATTTCTGTATATTAATTTTGTATCCTGCAACTTTACTGAATTCATTGACGAGCTTTAGTAGTTTTCTGGTGGCATGTTTAGGAATTTCTATGTATAGTATCATGTCATCTGCAAACACTGACAGCTTTACTTCTTTCCAATTTGGATTCCTTTTATTTCCTTTTCTTCTCTGATTGCTGTGGTTAGGATTTCCAAAACTATGTTGAATAAAAGCAGCAAGAGTGGACATCCTTGTCTTGTTCCTGATCTTAAAGGAAACGCTTTCAGCTTTTCAGCATTGACTATGATGTTAGCTGTGGGTTTGTCATGTACAGCCTTTATTATGTTGAGGTATGTTACCTCTATGCCCAGTTTCTGGAGAATTTTTTAATAATATATATAGAATTTTATCAAAAGCTTATTCTGCATCTATTGAGATGATCATATGGTTTTTATTTTTCAGTTTGTTAATGTGGTGTATCACATTGATTGATTTGTGGATATTGAAAAATCATTGCATCCCTAGGATAAATCCACTTGATCATGGTGTATGGTCCTTTTAATGTATTGTTGGAGTCAGTTTGCTAGTATTTTGTTGATGGTTTTTGCATCTATGTTCATCAGTGATACTGGCCTGTAATTTTCTTTTTTTGTGGTATCTGTGTCTGGTTTTGGTATCAGGGTGATGGTGGCCTCATAGAATGAGTTTGGAAGTATTCTTTCCTCTGCAATTTTTTGGAACAGTTTCAGAAGGATAGGTGTTAACTTTTCTCTATTTGTTTGGTAGAATTAACCTGTGAAGCCAACTAATCCTGGACTTTTGTTTGTTGGGAGTTTTTTTTTTTTTTAATTTATTAATTAATTTATTTAGGCTGCACCGGGTCATAGTTGTGGCACATGGGATCTTTGCTGCAGCATGCAGGATCTTTAGTTGCGGCATGTGGGATCTTTTAGTTGTGGCATGCAGGCTTGGGCTTCTTAGTTGTGGCATGCGGCCTTCTTAGTTGTGGCATGTGGCCTTCTTAGTTGCAGCATGCAGACTCTTAGTTGCGGCATGCAGACTTAGTTGCAGCATGTGAACTTTTAGTTGTGGCATGCATGCGGGATCTAGTTCCCCGGCTAGGGATCGAACCCGGGTCCCCTGCATTGGGAGCGTGGAGACTTACCCACTGGACCACCAGGGAAGTCCCTTGTTGGGAGTTTTAAAATTACTGATTAAATTTCAGTACTGGTAATTGGTCTGTTCATATTATCTATTTCTTCCTGGTTCAGTCTTGGGAGACTGTACCCATCCAAGAATTTGTCCATCTCTTAGAGGTTGTCCATTTTATTTGCATATAGTTCCACATAGTAGTCTCTTATGATCCTTTGTATTTCTGTTGTGTCAGTTGTAACTTCTTATTTTTCATTTCTAATTTTACTGATTTGGGCCCTCTCTCTGTTTTTCTTGATGAGTGTGGCTAAAGGTTTATCAATTTTGTTTACCTTTTCAAAGAACCAGCTTTTAGTTTCATTGATCATTTCTATTGTTTTCTTCATGTCTATTTCATTGATTTCTGCTCTGATCTTTATGATTTCTTTCCTTCTACTAACTTTGGTTTTGTTTTTTCTTCTTTCTCTAGTTCCTTTAGGTGTAAAGTTAGGTTATTTATTTGAGATTTTTCTTGTTTCCGAAGGTAAGCTTATATCGCTATAAACATCCCTCTTAGAACTGCTTTTACTGCATCCCATAAGTTTTGGCTCATCATGTTTTTGTTATCATTTGTTTCTAGGTATTGTTTGATTTCCTCTATTTCTTCAGTGATTCATTTGTTGTTTAGTAGCATACTGTTTAGCCTCCACATGTTTGTGTTTCATGCAGTTTTTTTCCTTGTAGTTGATTTCTAGTCTCACAGTGTTTTGGTTGGAAAAGATGCTTGATATGATTTCAGTTTTCTTAAATTTACCGAGGCTTGTTTTGTGGCCTAGCATGTGATCTGTCCTGGAAAATGTTCCAACTTGAAAAGAATGTGTATTCTGCTGCTTTCAGATGGAATGCTCTCTACATATCAATTAAGTTCATTTGGTCTAACGTGTTATTTAAGGCTTGTGTTTCCTTATTGATTTCTGTCTGGATGATTTGTCCATTGATGTAAGTGGGGTGTTAAGGTCCCCTACTATTATTGTGTTATTGTTGATTTCTCCTTTTGTAGCTGTTATATTTGCCTTATATATTGGGGTGCTTCTAAGTTGGGTGCATATATTTATAATTGTTATATCTTCTTCTTGGATTCATCCCTTGGTCATTGTGTAGTGTCCTTCTTTGTCTCTGGTAACAGTCTTTATTTTAACGACTATTTTGTTTGATATAAGTATTGCTATTCTGGTTTTCTTTTGATTTCTATTTGCATGGAATACCCTTTTCTATACTCTTGCTTTCAGTCTGTATGTGTCTCTGGATCTGAAGTGAGTCACTTGTAGGCAGAATATATACGGGTCTTATTTTCTTAACCATTCAGCCACTCTATGTCTTTTGTTTGGAGCATTTAGTCCATTTACATTTAAGGTAGTTATCTATGTGTATGTTCTTATTCTCATTTTGTTAATTGTTTTGGATTTGTTTTTGTATGTGTTTTGCCCCCTTTCTTCTTTTGTTTTCTTGTGATTTGATGACTATCTTTGGTGTTATGTCTGGATTCCTTTTTCTTTTTGTGTGTATATCTATTAGAGATTTTTGGTTTGCAATTAACATGAGGTTTTTGTAACAGAGTCTCTCTCTCTCTCTCTCTCTCTCTCTATATATATATATATATATATGTATGTATGTATATATATGATTGTTTTAAGTTGTTGATCTCTTAATTTCAAATGCATTTTAGATACCCTGCATTTGTACTCTCCTGCCCTCACAATTACTGCTTTTGATGTCATATTTTACATCTAACTGTTCTGTGTACCTCTTAACCGCTTATTGTGGATACAGATGATTTTTACTACTTTTGTCTTTTAACCTCCCTACTAGCTTTGTGTTTGGATGATTTCCCACCTTTACTGTAGGTTTGCCTTTACCATGAGTTTTTCCTTTCATAATTTTCTTGTTGCTAGTTGCAGACTTTCCTTTTTGGCCTAGAGAATTTCCTTTAACATTTGTTGTAAAGCTGGGTTGGTGGTGCAGAATTCTTTTAGCTTTTGCTTGTCTATAAAGCTTTTGCTTTCTCACTGAAATCTGAACAAGAGCCTTGCTGGGTGGAGTGTTCTTGGTTGTAGGTTTTCCCCTTTCATCACTTTAAATATATCCTGCCACTCCCTTCTGGCCTGCAGAGTTTTCTGCTGAAAAATCAGCTGATAGCCTTACGGGAGTTCCCATGTATGTTATTTGTTGCTTTTCCCTTGCTACTTTTAATATTCTCTCTTTTTCTTTAATTCTTGTCATTTTGATTACAGTGTGTCTTGGTGTCTTCCTCTTTGGGTTAATCCTGCATGGGACTCTGCAATTCCTGGACTTGGGTAACTATTTCTTTTCCCACGTTAGGGAAGTTTTCAGCTGTTATCTCTTCAATATTTTCTCAGGCCCTTTGTCTCTCTCTTCCCCTTCCAGGACCACTACAACGTGAATATTAGTGCATTCGATGTTGTCCCAGAGGTCTCTTAAACTGTCCTTATTTCTTTTCATTCTTTTTTTCTGTTCAGCAGCAGTGATTTCCAGTACTCTGTCTTTCAGCTCACTGATCCATTCTTCTGTATCATTTAGTCTACTATTGATCCCTTCTAGTGCATTTTTCATTTCAGTATTGTATTCTTCATTTCTGTTTGGTTTTTCTTTATATTTTCTAACTCTTTGTTAAAAACTTCTAACTTTTCACTCTGTGCATCCATTCTCCTCCTGAGTTCTTTGATCACCTTTACAATCATTACTCTGAACTTTTTCAGGTAGATAGCCTACTCCACTTCACTTAGTTCTTCTGGGTTTTTATCTTGTTCCTTCGTCTGAAACATATTCCTCTGCTGCTTCATTCTGTCATAGGTTGCTATTTGCATTTTTGTGTATGTGGTAGGTTAGTTACATTTCTCAACTTTGGAGAAGTATCCTTTTGTAGGAGACATCCTATGCATCCCAGCAGTGCACTCCCCTCTCATCACCCAAGCTATATGGTCTAGGGGTCCCCCTAAGAGGGCTGTGTGGGTCCTTCTTTTGTGTTGGGCTATGTGGGTGGCCTGGCAGGCTTGGTTGGCTCTTAGTCCAGTTGGTTGCCAGGCCCCGTCTTGTGTGGATGCTGCTGGCTGCTGTTTAGTGGGGCCTGGTCATGAGGCAGCTGGCTGCAGAACTCCATGGGGCCCTGCAGCTAGTGTTGGCTTACTGCTGAGCAGAGTCAGGGTCCTGAAGACACTGGGGCTATTGCCTACCCACTGGCAGGTGAAGCTAGATCCTGGGGTTAGTGCTGGACTACTGGCAGGCAGAGCTCGTTCCTGGTCTGACTGCAGGGCCCAGGGATCCCAAAGCGTGTTTCGTATCACTGGCTGGTGGGGCGGTGGGGGGCAGCTCCTGACATAGTTGGGTATAGTGTGTGGAGTGTCCCAAAGATTGCGTTGGCATGCTAGTGGGCAGGGGCAGGGCCCAGCTTGTCTCAGGGTCAGGTCTGGCTTGCTGTTGGCAGGCTTGGTCTGCAGGCTGAAGGACTGTATTTTTCTGCTACTGGTGTGGGTGAGGCTAGTCTAGAGACTAGTATGGGCTTCCTGGTGGGAAGGGCTGGTGCCTGCCCACTGGTGGCTAGAGGTGGGTCTTGGCTCTCTGGTGGGAAGGGCCATGTCTAGCAGTGTGTCTGGGTCAGAAATCTTTAGGCAGACTTTCTGCTAACTGGTGGGGCTATTCCCCACCCAGTTAGTTGTTTGGCCTGAGGCATCATTGGTGCCTACAGGCTGTTGGGTGGGGCCAGGTTTTGGCACTAATGAGCTAAGATGGCAGCCCCCAGCAGCAGTATTTACACATTTGAATATTTCCCAATATCTCTGCCACCAATGTCTATGTCTCCAGGTTGAGCCATAGCTGCCCTGTCTCTCCAGGAGACTCTCCAAGACCAGCAAGTAGGTCTGGCCCAGGCTCCTATCAAATTAACGTTTTTGCTCTGGGTCCCAGCGCACATGAGATTTTGTGTGCACCCTTTAAGCGTGAAGTCTCTTTCCCCCAGTCTTATGAGGATCCTGCAATTAAACCCTGCTGGCATCAAAGCCAAATGCTCTGGGGGCTTGTCTTCCTGGTGCCAGACCTCCAGGCTGGGAAGACTGCCATGGGGTTCAGAACTCTTACTCCTGGGGGAGAACCTCTGCAGTATAACTATTCTCCAGTTTGTGGTTCACCCACCCAGCGGGTATGGGATTTGATTGTATCACGAGTCTGCCCCTCCTGCCCACCTCGTTGTGGTTCCTTCTGTATGTCTTTAGCTGTAGAAGATCTTTTCTGGTAAGTTCCAGTCTTTTTCGTTGATGGTTGTTCTGCAGATAGTTGTGATTTTGGTGTGCTCATGAGAGGAGGTGAGCTCAGGGTCTTTCTACTCCACCGTCTTGGCAGCTTTCCTAAATCACACTTTTTACCAACTATTTGCCAGGGTGTGTCACTTAACATACTCATTTAATCCTCACAACAACCCTATGAGACAAGTAACGTCACAATCCACATTTTAGAGATGACAAAATTGAGACTTAAGGAAGAAAAGTGCTCTGCTGAGACCATATACTAGGATTTAAACTCTGGTCTTCTGATTCCAATCTTAAACAGCAATGTTATGCTGCCTCTACTTATAGCAAAAAAAAAAAGTTAAAATTTGTCTTTAATCAGGAATTACTGATTCCTTACTGATTAAATTTCTAAATAAGTGAGACAACCTCTGAGAAGTACCTGGTGCGGGACTTGACACATACTGGGAAGAACAAAAGATCATTTCTTATTCATTCAACACATGTTTACTGAACACCTACTAGGTAAGCCAGACAGTGTTCTAGCCAGTGGTGAACAAAGCTTAAGTCCTTGCTCTACAAGTTTGTATTTCTTTCCTGATGTGTTTATAGATCATAACTACACAAACAGTAGGTAAATCTGTTGACACTTAGAAAATATTATCTGAACTGCCATTTTAGGCTTAAATACTAATAGGTCACTGTATAAGCTATACTAATAGGTCACTGTGTAAGCTATACCCCTAAAGCCTCAATGAAATTCCTCAATTTCTCCACCAGGGACTGTGTCCTGATCAGCCTGCTGAAATGCACACCTTGGCCTCAAGAGGGACTTGAGGAATGAATGAATCCATTACAGTCATGAATCATCTTAAAGCTATTCAGCTGTTATGGAGCACATAGGAGCTTCATATTAACTGTAAAACATGAAGAATAGGGGAAAATTTTAAGTGTGGTCCTAAAGAAAGAACCTTGATACAAAAAGGACTAGGATGGCCTTGAGAATGACCCCCATTACTTTAAAGCAGTTAGCTAATCTTTCCTTCAAGACTTGGGTAATGGATAAACAACAATATCCTATTTATAGCACAGGGAACTCTATTCAATATCCTATGATAAACCATAATGGAAAAAAATATTTGAAAAAAAGAATGTATATATACATGTAACTGAACCACTTTGCTGTACAGCAGAAATTAACACAACATTGTAAATTAACTATACTTCAATTTAAAAAAAAAAAAAAAGGCTTGGCTAAACACATCCTCTGTAAAGCCAGAATGGAACTCCTTCGGTACAATTAGTGAGCCCTTGCTCTGGGTGCATCCACGACACTTTGTGATGTCATATGATGTGGTCAGCAACATGTCTGTGCCCTCAGGGAAGTACTCGGTGCTCAAAAAAGTTGGAAGAATGGGCTTTCCTGTTTTAAAATAAGGCTAATCTTCTCTAGCTCTAAGTAGAATGATGCTGTGAAGATAAATAAAATGATGTTAAAAAAAATGAAAGACCAGAAAAATTAAACATATAGGTTTCTTACCTTTAAAGATAGGGATCCAGCTAGAAAAAAGTGGTCTATATCAATAACAGAGGCTAAAAATCCAGCTAAGACGATTTCTCCAATGTCAGTCTTCTTCTTGATTCCAATGACTATTGCCCATGACCACATGCCAATCACGCAATGTACTGAATTATCTGAGAGTGCACGAAGCCAGTCATTTCGTTGAATTATGGAAAACTGAAGAAGTCTGTCAGCTACTAGGCAGAAAATGCCCAGACCAAGGCTGGAAATAAGAGATTCAGTGCTACAAGACTGGAGTAAAGCATGGGTCTTCTCAGTCTCGGATGCCATCACAAATGGTATGTCAGTATATGCTAAAAGCCATCAGGAAACAAACAGCTTATTCTTGTTTACATTCCCAGTCACCCTAAAATAGAAAGCAGAGAAAATGAAGATTATGGGCGGCCATTATAATATATAAACAAAACGATATCGAGAATAATTTTACAAGTATAAAACCAAGTTGTAAAAACTGGTATTTCTTTTTTTCTTTAACTGTTATCAGTAATTTCATTTTATTTTTTCCAGCTTTATTGAGATATAACTGGTACATAGCACTGTGTAAGTTTATCTTACACAACATGATGATTTGATATACATGTGTATTGTGAAATGATTACCACAATAAGGTTAGTTAACACATTCATGACTTTACATGGTTACCTTTGTGTGAGTGTGATGAGAACATTTACGATATACTCTCTTAGCAACTTTTGTATTAAAAGAAATGGTATTTCTTACATTTATACATAATATGCCATGTGGCCCAAAGAGAACAGATTAGCTTTGTAGGAACAACAGTTTAGATGGTAGCATGTATCAAGGGAAATTTAAGAAAGCCCACTGACTAATCTACTACTTTGAGGTCATCAAATAGTTCTTTCAGCAATGTGTACTACACAGTAGTGGGGATCCATTGCGTCTGGGTACCCAGCAACTGCTTTCCATACTTTTTCTGATAACAGCATCCACTTCCCTTGGGAAAACTGCTCATCAAAATACCCAAACTCTGGAGCTGACCAATTAGAATTCCCTGTATCCCTTATTAATAGTAGTGATTAACAAGCAATTACTAATTAGTAATAATTTTATAGTAGTGATTAGTAGTGATTACTCTGCTTATGAAGGTGACCCCAGCTTGGCCAATCCAGACTCCCTTCCAGAATTTTCCCTAGTGGAGCTGATGGGGAAAGTTCTTTTTCTTCTTACAGACCAGGGACTCCACTACATGGGACAGCCTAGGAAAAAAGAATCATAAGGACATCAAGTCCTCAGGTCCAAGCTCTAAGGTTCTCAGAGCTGCCCTGGTTCCTGCAGCTCACCTTTCACCTTCCATGAGCTACCTCAGGATTTTCCCAATAAGCCCCCTTTTCCTTTCTGTTACCTCTAACCAAAGAACCTTAACTGACATAAAAAGGCAATCATAATTCTGAGTGCTTGCCTGGCATAGAATATTGAAATCACTTATCTAGTTAAAGTTATCAACATTGTGTGATACCTGAAGTGTTTGTATTATTTTGTTTTAGTTCTGAGACTTAAAGAATAACTAAATGATTTATTGAGAATGATTCAACCTCCATTCTGTAATAAAAACTATGCATAGCTCATTGTATATATTCTAAAATTTATAGGGAAATGCAAAAGACCTAGAATAGGAAAACACCTTTAAAAAAGACTAAGTTGAAGGACTTACACCATCTGATTTCAAGTCTATTATAAAGCTACAGTAATGAAGAATGTGGTATCGTTATGAAGATGGACAAATATATCAAGGCAACAGAATAGAGTGGGATCACAAATAGATCCACACATGATGGTCAATTGATTATTTGACAAACGTGCGAAGGAAAGTCAATGGAGAAAAGATATTCCTTTCAACAAACGGTGCTGGAACAGTTGGATAGCCATATGCAAAAATAATGAACCTCAATCCATACCTTCCTCCCTATACAAAAATTAACTCAAAATGGATCACAGACCTAAAAGTAAAACAAAACTGTAAAACTTCTGGAAGAAAACACAGGAGAATATTTTTGTCCTTGGGTTATACAAAGAGTTCTTAGTGTCAGTATCAAAAGCTCCATCTGTTTTAAAAAGTTGATATACTGAATTTCATCAAAGTTAAGAACTTCTGCTCTTTGAAAGACAATGTTAAGAGAATGAAAAGACAAGACACAGACTGGGAGAAAATATTTGCATATCTCATATTTGATAAAGGATTTGTACACAGAGCAAAGAATTCTCAAAACATGATAACAGAAAAACAGACTGATACAAAGTTGGGTGAAAGATCTGAAAAGGTACTTTACAACGATGATACACAGGTGGTCAAGAAGCTCATGAAATATGTTCAACATCATTCATGATTAGGGAAATGGAAACTAAAACCACAATGAGATTCCAAACATAACTATTAGAACTGCTAAAATTTAAGACTGACCATTCCAAATGTTGACAAGATGTGGAGCAACCAGAATTCTCATACACTGCTGGTGGAAATGTAAAATGATACAACTTTCCAGTTTCTGAAAAAGTTGAACATACTCCTACCATATGACTCAGTCATTCTATTCCTAGGTATTTACCTACGAGAAATGAGAGCAAACATCTGCACAAAGACTTGCACATCAAAGATGGGCACATCAATGCTCATAGCAGCTTTCTTTACATTAGCTCCAAGCTGGAAACAACCCAACTGGATAAACAAAATGTGGAAAAAAAGAAATAAAAAGAAACCAAAATGTGAATCATACAAAAACATGAATGAACCTTAAAATAACACTAAACCAGACCAAAAAAAAAAAAAAAAAAGATTACATAGTCAAAACCCATAGAACTGTATAACACAAAGAATGAACCCTAATGTAAACTGTGGACTTTAGTCAATAATAATGTATCAATATTGGTTCATTAATTGTAACAAATGTGCCACACTCATGCAAAAAGTTAATAGGGAGAAATGTGTGCAGAGGTAGAAGGAATATATGGGAACACTCTCTACTCTGCTCCATTTTCCCGTAAACCTAAAACTACTATAAAAAAAAAAAAGTCTATTTTTAAAAAGTAAATAATTGAAGCAAGTATGTGAAAATGTTATAATTGTTAAATTTAGGTAATGGACATACTTTAGTTCATTATACTCCTTTTATGTTTGAAATTTTCATTTAGAAATATTGTTTTAAAAGAGTACATAGTATGATTCCATTTATATACAATTCTAGAAAATACAAACTAATCTAAGTGACAGAAAGCAGATCAGTGGTTGCCTGGAGACCGGAGGGGCAGGAAGGATTCAAAAGGAGCATAAGGGCTTCCCTGGCGGCGCAGTGGTTGAGAGTCCACCTGCCGATGCAGGGGACACGGGTTCGTGCCCCGGTCCGGGAAGATCCCACATGCCGCGGAGCGTCTGGGCCTGTGAGCCATGGCCGCTGAGCCTGCGTGTCCGGAGCCTGCGCTCCGTAACTGGAGAGGCCGCGGCGGTGAGAGGCCCACGTACCGCAAAAAAAAAAAAAAAAAAAAAAGGAGCATAAGGAAACTGGAGGGACAGATACGTTCATCATCTTGATTGTGGTAACAGTTTCACGGTTCATAGTCTCATACCCACATCAAAACATATCAAATCGCACATTTTAAATATGTACAGTTTATTACATGTCAATTATACTCCAATAAAGATGTTAAAAAGTTAGGGGAAACATTTTATTGTCAGTAACAGTAGCAGCCTTTCATGTAAAAGGAGCATCTGAAAACAAGAAAGAGATTATGGGGATGAAAAACCTGATGGCCCAAATAAAAGTCAATAGAAGCAATGCATAGTAAAATGAATGCTTCAAAAAACACAATTAGTGAGTAAAAATACTTTCAAAGAATTTTCCCAAAGCTTGAGGGAGAAAAAAAGGACAAAGAGGTGGGCATTGAAAGAAAAAACAAATTCAAACAATATAGAGAGTTTTGAAATAGGAAAGTTGGCGCGGCTGCGGGATCCGATTCTGGAGACCCGCTGTTGGCTGGTATCGCATTGTCTTACACAATGGTAGAGGACGGACTGGCACTATTCGATAAAAGCATAAATGAATTTTGGAATAAATTCAAAAGCACTGTCAGTGACACCTCCTGTCAGATGGTGGGCCTAAGAGATACCTACAAGGATTCCATTAAAGCGTTTGCAGAAAAGCTGGCTGTGAAATTAAAGGAAGAAGAACGAATGGTTGAGATGTTTCTGGAATATCAAAATCAGATCTGCAGGCAGAATAAGCTCACTCAAGAAAAGAAAGAGAATGTGTTGAAGTTGATTGCTGAAGTAAAAGACAAAAAGCAGGACCTGGACGCACTGACTGCAGATATCCAGGACCTTAAGGAAGAATATGCTAGGAAGAGGGAAACTATTTCCACTGCTAACAAAGCTAAAGAAGAGAGGTTGAAAAGGCTACAGAAATCTGCAGACCTGTATACAGGTCGACTGGGACTAGAAATTCAAAAAATTTATGGTGATAAGTTGCAGTTTCTATTCACTAATATTGACCCTAAGCATCCTGAGAGCCTATTTATGTTTTCCCTGAGCCTAAATGAAGCAAGGGACTATGAGGTGTCAGATAGCGCTCCTCATTTTGAGTGCCTAGCAGAATTTCAAGAAAATGTAAGGAAGACCAACAATTTTTCGGCTTTTCTTGCCAATGTTTGGAAAGCTTTTACTGCTATTGTTTATAATTAATGTATAAATAGTGTATAAAAACCGTTAAAAAAATAAAAATATAGAGAAAATCCTTAAGAGTTTCCACGTCCAAAAAACACATCATCATCAACAACAATGGTTATCTGCAAAAGAAAGAGAATGTGATTAACATCAACACCAAATATTGTGGGACAACAATTACAGAGCTCTGGGAGAACAGGACTATGACAATAGGGTTCTAAACAACTAAATTATGGCCCCTATGTGACAACTGCAAATTTTAAGATTTTTACCTTAGAAATTATAACACTTTTATATATGATTTCTGGGGAAAAAATAAGGAGCAGCACTTCTAAATTTCTAGGGGAAGAAGAGAGGAATACAGAAAACTTGCTCAATATAGCAAAACAGAAAAGGAAAAAAATGAAGAAGAAAATTGTACTCCCACCCCCACCCACCAAAAAAGTAAAAAAGGAAACAAACACATCAAACACAAATACTATAATATATGTGAATGTATTAAATTTCTCTATAAAGAGACAGATTGGAACAGAAGTAAATATCTCCCAAGTTACTGTTCATAAGAAAACATCTCAAACAAAAAGTCTTAGCAATACAGAAAATAAAGAGATGAGAAAATACATACCTAGAAAACACAAACAAAATTAAGCAGCTGTGGTAATACTACCATCAATCACAATTTATGGCAAAAGACTTAGTGGGACTAAAAGGGATAAAATATTCAAGTCATAGTAAAGTTAGATAAGAAGATGCTTACATGTCAAATCGTGCTTACATGAATTAGGTCAAATAGCAAAAAAAAAAAAGATATAGACAGTCTGAATAATTTAATTACAAATTTAATTTCATATACAGGTCTAAAACTGTGTATATTACATAGAATACACATTATTTCCAAATGTCTGTGGCTCATTTATAAAATTTAATTACACATTTACTCATCCACAAGAAAAACTTCAACAAAATCTAAAAAGTGGAAATGTTCAGGCCAAATTCTCTGACCACAATGCAATATATAATTCATCACTTTTAAACTGCTTAAAAGAAAAATAGTGACCTAATTAGCTCGACGAAACTAAGCTTAAATGGTGGTGCAAATAATTCTGTTAGAGCCAAAAGACTTGCTTACTTTTCAAGTGTTTATGCTCTGTAAACATTTCAGGAAAGAAAACAAAAGCTCAGAGAGCAGACTTTGTCTATCTGTTCACCACTATCTTTTAGCACACAGTGGATGCTCAACAAGTATTCATTGAATGAATTAAATAAAAATCATCATACACTGTATCTGTTATCCACCAGGTATTGCCTATTAAATGATTAAATGGCATTTAGTAAAATGTAGCATGTGTTCCTGGAAATCTCCATTTTTAGCAAGTGTGAATACCAGGTAATTCTTATGTTCACTAAACATTAAGAACTGCTAGGTTACAAGAAACCAAAATGAATGAAAACCAAGAAACATTACCTTTAAATTCAAAACAGTACAGCTATTATAATATTGTTCTGGCAGTTTTAATCAATGTAATGAGGCAAGGAAGGGATAGAGGGAGGGAGAGAGAAAATGTGTCATTACCTTATCAGGAAGAAAACAATTATATTAGTTTGTAAGTGAAATGACTGCCTATCCAAGAGAATAAATTGAAAATTGTTAAAATTTAAGTTGCAAAAGGCGGCTAATTCAAGATAAATTATTAATATACCAGCAATAATCATAAGGGGAAAATACAGGAAAATGAACGTTCACAACAGCAATAAAAATTCAAACATCAAGGAATAAACTAAACAGGTAATGCATGTGAAGAAAATGTCAAAGCTGTGCTTTATCAATCAGCTGTTTAGAGCTCTGGTGGCTTTGTGCTATGTTAACGCAGCTAAGTTGGAAGGACATTTCCGAGAATCCCCTTCCTTTTATAGTTCTTTGTAGTGCTGGCTACAGGAGACACTGTACATGGGACTTGGAAGGCAGAAGTGAAGCAGCAGCCACACTTTTTAACTCTAAAGGTTGGTGCTGGACGCACCATGGAGCTCGCACATCTTGCCGCTGATCTGTCAGCTCACCTTGCTGGCATGAGCAAGCAGCTAGGCCTGCAGCTCCTTCAGCCTTCACCATATCTTCCTTCAGCTTCTCCAAATCCTGGGCCTGTATGTGCAGCCCCAAGGTCAAGAGAGCCAGCCTCTCCTGCAGGTCACCCACAGCATCAAAACTGGATTTGGTGAGAGGCCAGTGCAGGTTCCATTCTGTCCTTGTTCTCATCCACATCTACCTTCCCCTCCCGACTTGCTGCAGCTTCAGGTTCAAAAACAGACTCAGAGGCAACGGCCTGCAGCACCTGCCCTCCGAGCCCCACGATTACAGCAGGTCTAAACTTCTTATTCCTTAGCACGCAAAGTAGTTCTGCTCCTTTGATGGAATTTTACTGATACAAGAGCCAGACCATTTTACTGAGGAAGAAGACAACATGGATGGTCTTATCCTCCTCAAATTAATCTATAAATTTAATGTAACTCTCATCAAAATCATAAAAGTGATTTTCTTTTAGCAACTTCACAAAACATTTTCAGATTGGCAGTCGAAAGAGTTAATGCCAATAAACTTGCAAAAGCATTGTAATATGAATACTGAAAGGTAAATGCAAAGTCTGAGACAGGTCAAGTGTGTGTTTGGGGAAGGCGGAAATGTATGTATAATTCCAAATTGGTAAGGAACAACTATTTCACTCAGATCCTGTGTCAGTTAGGGTTCTTAAGTGCACGGAAGAGAAAGGACTCTAAGTAAAAGCAAAAACCATTAAAAGGATATTGGGAAATCACAGACTTGCCAGGTTTCAAGAACCAGGCTTCAAACTCTGCCTCAAGCACCTCAGTGAAAATGACACCAGACACCTGTGGTGAAGACCTCTCTGACCCTGAGCCCAGCCTACACTGCCTGACCCATCACCACATATTATCATTGGCATTGTTGCTAGTACTGCCCTATCTGCTGCTGTCATAAAAGATTCTTGGCATATTTGTTTCTTTGGTCTCAAAACTTGGAGTTGGGGGCTTCCCTGCTGGTGCAGTGGTTGAGAGTCCACCTGCCGATGCAGGGGACACGTGTTCGTGCCCCGGTCCGGGAAGATCCCACATGCCGCGGAGCGGCTAGGCCTGTGAACCATGGCCGCTGGGCCTGCGCGTCCGGAGCCTGTGCTCCGCAATGGAAGAGGCCACAACAGTGAGAGGCCTGCATACCACAGAAAATAAAAATAAAAATAAAAAAAATACCGATAGACATAACTATATAAAAATGTAGACTTCTGCATGTCAAAATTAAAGACTAATAAATGGAGGAAATTTTGAACATTTATGATGGAGAAAGATTAGAAGCCCTACTTTACTAAGGGCTTTTAAAACTAACAAGAAGAAAAAATACGTATCCCAATAATAACATGGCAATGTCTATGAAAAGGCAATTTGGAAGTCAAAGAAAACTATTAAAAGATTTCAACTTTATTGGTAATCAATTGAATTTAAAACAATGAGATTTCAACATAAGATCGACGAAAGATTGCTAATGATTTGTTTGTGGTGGGGAAACGATCACTCAGTATTAGCAGTTGTATAAATTGGTATAACTCTTCTAGCAGACAATTTGACAATATGTATCAAAAATGATTAATAAATGAGCAAACACTTGATTCAGGATTTCCAATTCTAGGAAATTATCCTAAGAAACGAATTAGATAAATACAAAGAGTTACACATGGATGTTCAGCACAGCATTGTTTATAATAAGGAAAAATCAGAAACTATGTGTCCAAAATACAGGGCTAGTGAAATAAATTCCATACAATTATGCAGTCATTAAAAAAATACTTATTCCCATATTTGTTGACATAGGAAATGCTCAATAGATACTAAAATTTAAAAGGTAGCCTAAAAATAATATTTAAAATATTACATTTTTGTTAAAAATATGTACATATGAATAAAAAATCTGGAAGGCTGTTCAACTGGCTTGCCTCTCACTAGTGGGCTTACATGTGATCATTACTTTTTTTCCCTTTTTTTTGATTTCATAAAAATTTTTAATGCTATTACTATCATGAAAACAAAACCAATAAAGCTCCTTTGAAAAGTTAGAAGTAATTAATAACTCAGACCATGATGCTAAGCTCAGTTTCTTAAAGTACAATTTTTAAAAATGTAGAAACATATTTATAACATTATAAATATTAATAAATTAGAATATATAACATTAATAAAATTGTATGCAAATCTCACATCAAATTTATAGTATAATATAAAAATAATGTATTTACATTTATGTATTAGTTGGTACATGAAAAGCCTGTATGAAAGATTTCTGTATCTCCAGATGAAATAAACTTATGCAGGTTCCTTTAAGTTTTTTTATTAGTGTGAAGAATACTTGCTTTGCAGAGAACAACTATTTTGTTAATGACAATGGAATCTAAAACCATCCTCAAATTCTTAGTCATTTGGAAAAATGAAAATTGTTCTCTAAAGCACTAAGATTGAGTTATAGTCTACAGATTCTTCCAGGATTAGGAAATAATGATTTCAAGATACTTTCAACCAAGAGATATGACCAAAATGCAAAAGAAACCTCCAAGGTCATGAATCCTTTCCATATACCTTAGGATTTATAGTTCCACACATCATGAATCAGGTCTCTGCTTTGCAAAGTAAACATCTGACACCTGAATGGATAAAGAAGTCAATGTGTTTAAAGGCTCAGTGCATATAATTTTAAAGTTCATAAAATATTCCTTTGAACCAAAGATAATATCATTATCCCCTTAGCTGGATGGGAACTGGGACACAGAAAGCTTGAATTAATGACCAAGCCAGAGAGGTATAGCCGCAGAGCAATATCCCCCTCCTTCGGTAAGCCGTGGCCTGTAAATTAGCCCTAAGAAGAAAGAAGGCCAGTCAGATGGATGAGTTGTGAGGAGAACGTAGGCTGGGCACAGTACACACAGAGGCCTAACAGAAAAGCTCTTCTGCCGCTCAAACTATGCTTCTCTATGCATTTAATTGCAAATTTATTGTCAAGTCTCATCCTAGAAAGCAGACAAAAGGTCATTATACACCTAATTGCAAATTGCATGATGTCTCTATAAAGCCATTTCATTACATCCATCTTCTTTTACTCACTAAACAATTTTTGTCATCACTAAATATATTTAAATGTACTCACCTAATGTTTTACTCGATGAGTTCAGATACAAAAAAGGATCGAGTAGCTAATTAAGTGTCATGAGCAAAGTGAAACATGAAAAGATCACTTAAAGTATTTAAATGATGATCCAAATTTAAAGCGACGTGAAAAAGAAAAACTTACTGTTTTCCAAATGTCTATATACTGTAGTAGTTTATGAATAGGAACAGATACACATAATGGGGCAGCACAAAATGCATTTTAAATGGAAAGTTTAAACAGCTTGCTTGATGAGAGAGGAACAAAAAGCTCACCTGGGCGAACTCAGAAGCAGATCCTTTCAGCCCTAGTCAAGCCTACAGATGCCTGCAGCACTGCCAACATCTGGACTACAACTTCATGAGACCCTGAGCAGAACCATCCAGCTAAGCCTCTTCCAAAAGTTCTGGCCCAAAGGTACAGTGAGATAATAACTGTTTACTGTTTTAAGCCTCTAAGTTTTGGGGTACAGTAATTTGTTATGCAGCATGGATAGCTCAAACAGTAGTTTCTCTTTTCAAGAAAGGTATAATTATGGTCCCAGAAACACAGTTCCGACATCTATTCCACTCCAACTACTGGTGCAGATATTTAGAGTAGATTCTGAGTATGAGACAGTAATTTAATAGTTGTACTTCATCTTATTTATTGTCTCTGACTAGAACACCTAAGTGTCCCATTTTTCTTCTCTCTGATTCCTTTTTCCACTTCCTGCTCCTCCCGCATTAATAGAATGGACTCCAGAACCTCTTAAACTGTAAAATACCTTTATTTTACATATTCACTTTTGTTGGGTAAGTTCATTAAGAGCAGTAACTATAATTTTGTTAAACTTGTCATGCATGAAGTTATGTGCTCAAGGTGTTTAATATTTCATTATACTAATACAGGGGGTAAGCAGGTTAGCAGTCCTCAGCCTGTGAACTGAAGATATTATTTGGAATGATCTCTGCCGTAACAGCCAGTTACCCAGATCATAAATGTCTCTCTAGGACTTGCGGGAGCCATTTTCGGCAATGGCCAAACTCTGCCACGCACCATTCCCATAAGAGTACTATGCCATCAACTATGGGGTCTTCAAAGTATACCTAGCAGTAATCCTCCCTTTCCTTAACTCGACAAACACATACTTAGCCAGTTACTTTACACACTGTTGTGCATTGTTTGTTAATAATCTCTGACGTTATTCCTACCAAAAAAATAAGAGGTAGCAAATTCCCAACAGAAATGTCCTTTTCTGCTTCACCCCTTCTCCCCCACCCCAAACCCCATCACAAATATTTACAAAAACCTGAGGAAAAAGCACCGTCTAGAATCCAAAAACTGCCTTTATTATGCTTTACAAATAAGTCCTCCTCAATGAACTGTAGTTACTGTGAAACTTAATATATATTTACTTTCTTTAATGCTATAGTACTCAAAGCAGATGCCAAATCTAATTCAGCTAATTTGCAAAGAAAGGAAACACAAATCTTGCTCACTTTCACGGATACTCTTCGTAACCTGCATGTAGAATGTTTCTTTCCTATGACCATTACAAATACAGACGATTCTGAATTTCAACAAGTCTTAGCAAATTCCCAAAGTCATTCTTTCCTAAGGTTGGCATGAGTCAATAATTTTTAAAATGTCTATTAAGAAAATAGGTGGAAAGCCCTGGCGACTGCAGGGAAGGGAACAAGTTACAATCACGCCTCCCGGGAGCCTGGGCGCCTTAAGGGCCCTCGTGGCTGGTAAGGTGGCAATGGGCAACTCTGGCAAGATCGCCGGCAACCCGCCCAGAGCCAGGGAAACGCCAGGGGCGCGAAGCCTAGGCGAGGGCTTGACGCCCATGGGATCTATAAGGCGCGACGAAGCAGGAGGGCCGTGCAGGGATCGCGCAGATCCCGGAGACACCGGCCAGTGTCTGTCGAGCACACCCCGCCTGCTCTCGGGTCCCACGCGACTGCCGCCCCTCCACGCCTTCCCCATCGGGAACCTGGATCTTCTAGACTTCAGGTTCAGGTGGTCCCCGCCTCCGGCCTGCCACCTCAGGACGCAGTTTCGCAGCGTCCATACAGTCACCCCCCCGCCCGGTCCCTCGCTGAGGATCAGCCGCACCCACCGTCTGCTCCCCGCTGAAACAAGCCAGCCGCGCGAACGGCGGCTCCGCCCCTCTACACCCGCTTCCGTCGGTACCAGAGAGACGCCGGCCGCGGGCCTGAGCGGCTCTAGCCCGCGACGCAGGCCGATAGGACGCCGGGATACTGGTTCCACTGTAAGCGGCCAGGAACGCGGCTTGAGGGCTCTTAAGCCGAGGGGTTGGGTACCTTGAGTTCCCCTACCGTCGTGCTCCCCAAAAGGACACATTTGGGACGACGGGTGGGAAGTGAAAAGTGCCTTGTTGGTTTCCCTCTCTCGACCCTGAGGATTCATTCTCGGCTTAGCCGGCGCCGTCCACAGCGCACCCACGCGGCGGGCGGGAAGCCGGGGACGCGAATTAACCTCACCGAATATGGGACGCGCGGGCTTCTGCCCAGAGGTGCTGCCGGCTGTCCCGGAGATGTAGAGATGTTTCCGACTTCCTGCATGGGATCCTTTAGGGTGGGCGTAGGAGAGAGTTTTTCACTCCGCAAGACCGGGCGACTTCGCGGACCTTACGCTCCTCTGTGGCGCTCCACCGCCCCCTTGGGGAGCTCTTGATAATTACTCTTTGGCGCTGTGCGGTATACGTTGGGGGCAGCTTTTTCTTGTGGACAGCAGTGAGAAGGCTAGAACGCTTAATCATGACTACTGAATGCCCAAGAGTCGGAAAAAGAGACAACATAAAGGCTGGCTTGATTCTGATTAACTGGACGGACAAGGTGCAGCTTGTTTAGTGGATCTGTGGCCAGTTCCCATCCCGACTCCCTGCCTCGGAGTGGTGGCTGCTCTGTGAGCACCAAGGAGACATCGAGCTTGACATGTGGCTCTAGTAAGCACTGGGCGAAAAGCGGGGGCTCAAAGAGGAAACTTTCCCCTTCCTACCTGGTTTCTCAAAACAAGTGTTGGATGTAATGCAGGGGCGGCAATGGGATTATATTAAGTACATAGTTGAAGGAGACCATAGAGAATCCGAATCTTCTATCTATCTCAAGCAAACTTCTAGGTCTTTCACGGAACCTTAGTGTGGCTGAGTTTCTGTTACAGAACTTTTCATTGCTTGTCACACTCTTGGTTCTTAGCCAACGGGAAAGACTCAACTGAGGGAGGAAATTATACATATTTTACCTGCACAGCTTAAAAGCTTATTAAAAATATTACTGAACACATTAACCACAATATTGGGTGCTTTTAGTCATGTTAAGAACAAATATTTTCTGTCTGAATCCAGTAACAGTTTGGCATTACCCTTATGGCAGCATGGGTGCATTTCTTATAGTCTAGGCTTTCTAGAGTTATTTAGGGACAACATAGGTGGTTTCCTGCAACCAAAACAACTTAGTTATTTTCTCTGTGGGCAGTCTGCTGCCCAAAGGGACTGTTCATTACACAATACATACTGAGCGCTCTCAATATGCCAGGCACTATGCTTGGTAATAAGACTATAAAATAACTTTATGGAGCTCAAGTTCTAGTGGAGGATATAGACCACAAAGAAGTTGAATGACTGAAATATGTGCTCTAAAGGAAGTAAACATGGTGATGTAATAGTAACTGGCGGAGGCCCCTCTGAGGCAGGGATATTTGTGCTGAGACCTGAAGGTGGCAGGGAGCCCATTGTGAGCTAAAGAGAGCATTGTGCCCATTCAAATTGCTTACATTACCTCTACTAACCTACTACACTCTGCTTGCTTTGCTCTCTATTTTTCTCGTTGTTTCCTCTGTTGCTTCTTCTCTTTTATGTGAAGAGACTGGTCTTTTCAAGAAATCATAAGTTCATTTGAACATTTCTGATTATGTCTGGTATAATCTTGAAGTCTTTTTAGATGTATGGTTTTGTTCTTTCCCAAGAGACAGGTGTAATACATAGCACTTTCGGTGAGCTCATTCCTCTTTTGGTTTCATACACTTTGTAGCATAAATCTTTGGAGATGTTCAAAACAAATGAAAATATCTGGTACATGAGATAGTCCAGATAAAATTTAGTCTTAGCTAAAGTGCTCGATTCTTAGCTTGAAGCAATATTGCCCACATTAAGGTTTTTCGTTTTGTTTTTTTAAGATCTAATTCTCTTTTCATGGTTCTACTGAAAAATACTTGGAGTAGAGAGACTAAATAGCAAATGATCAATGTATACAATTCTGCATAAGTAAAATGAAAAAACTTGATTAATAGTGAATGCTCCACAAGACAAAACAGCAACAACTGCAGTTTTATAAAATTTTTTCTCAAATCTGAGATAAGAAATTGTTCAAATTTTTAAAATAGTTCTTTATTAATAAAATACATATTTTGAAATTTACAATTTAGGTAAAATACCTCCAAAGTTAAATGTCATTTCTCATAAAATCATTGTACAGAAGTCATATATATAATTTCTTGGCTTTCTAGTAATTTTCTACCAGTCACTTGAAATAACATCCTCAAGGTTTAATAATATATTGTAATAATTCCATATTTCACCTTTTAGAGTTTGATAGAAGACAGTCAATATCCTGAAGGATTTCAGAGGTTTTTTTCAATGCCACTGATACACTCTTTTCATTAACTTCTTTTAGCAAGTTTTCTGAAGATTTTGGTTTACAATGATCCGAAGACTGTTCATTTTTCTTGTTAGAAATCTGGTTTAGGACACCACTGTTCTCCAATAATACTAAGTTGCTTAGTTAAGGAGCTTTTTCCCCATATTTTTCATTATAATTGTTTTTAATTCAGAAAGCCTAGCCTTCATATTAAAATATTATTTCTCCATTGTGAAGATCTCTTGGATTCACAATAGAGTTGGGACTTCAGAATTTATCAAGTCTATCCCTTATAGATGAAGAAACTAGTTAAGACTATAAGAGGGGGAAAGGAAAAGAGAGTATGTATGTCTGTATTTGGATGGAAGTTTGGTGACAGGGAGGAAATAAAAGAATTAAAACCTCAGTAACATTTCTTTAAATGAAGAAATGATATGGGAATAAAAGGGAACCAAAGTAGGGGTGAGAGGAATACAAACAATCTGTGTAGGGTATTTTTTTTTTTTTTTTTTTTTTTTTGCGGTACACAGGCCTCTCACTGTTGTGGCCTCTCCCGTTGTGGAGCACAGGCTCCGGACGCGCAGGCTCAGTGGCCACGGCTCACGGGCGCAGCCGCTCCGCGGCACGTGGGATCCTCCCGGACCGGGGCACGAACCCGTGTCCCCTGCATCGGCAGGCGGACTCTCAACCACTGTGCCACCAGGGAAGCCCCTGTGTAGGGTATTTTTAACTTAAAACATCTAGAGTGAAAAGAATCTGTCCTCTGTTGCAGAGCTACTTTATTATTTGAATAGGATTATGGAAAAATAACAGGATAAAAGAAATTTAGATGAGTGGGATAGGAATGTACAGAACAAAAGGTTTAATAAGAAAAAGAAGTAAGAGTCCAGTCCAAGCTGGTGAGGTAGGAGGTTCCTGAACTCACCTCCTCCCACAAATGTGACACTGAATCTACAGCTACACACGGAGAAATTCTCGCTGTCAGAAATCCAGGAACTACCCGAGTGACTCCTATACACTGAGTGAATAAGAATATATTCACAATTAAATGGGTAAGAAAGGTTGAGACACAC
This sequence comes from Phocoena sinus, assembly GCF_008692025.1. NCBI lineage: Eukaryota > Metazoa > Chordata > Mammalia > Artiodactyla > Phocoenidae > Phocoena > Phocoena sinus. Next base: position 137,666,403 of record NC_045765.1, on the reverse strand, counting down.
TTTCACTATAAACCCCACCCTTAGCACAATAGGGGGGAACTCACAATTCCCAGCTTCTCCCTGAGGAGTAAACAGTTTGCCCCAAGATCTAATGCTCCAACTTTTAAGACTCCCAAGTGTGGGACAGGCCCCTAAAACTCCTAGTTCTGAGCAGACAGAAACACCCATCTCCCAGTCTTTCCCTCAAAGAGGGCTATTTGCATACTTTAAAAGCTGCTGCGGGCTTCCCTGGTGGCGCAGTGGTTGAGAGTCCGCCTGCCGATGCAGGGGACACGGGTTCGTGCCCCGGTCTGGGGGGATCCCGCATGCCGCGGAGCGGCTGGGCCCGTGGGCCATGGCCGCTGAGCCTGCGCGTCCGGAGCCTGTCCTCCGCAACGGGAGAGGCCACAACAGTGAGAGGCCCGCGTAACGCATAAAAAAAAAAAAAAAAAAAAAAAAAAAAAAAAAAAAAAAAGCTGCTGCCTGAGGTATGCCTATTTGCATGTTTTAAAAGCTTCTAATTTAGCACGTGCCTAGGGGCTGAATGTGATCCTCTCTGGAGACTCAGGAGGCTGGCAGATGATATCTCCACATTCTTTCTCTGGCCTACTCAAGGTTGCTGCTATCTCCCTGGAGGAGCTTATACATGAAAGAAAATGTCAGTGAAACAAAGAGCTGGGTTTTTTTTGCAAAGATAAAATAGACAAACCTTTAGCTAGACTTATCAAGAAAAAAGAAAACTCAAACAAATAAAATTAGAAATGAAAGAAGAGAAATCACAACCAATACCACACAATACAAAGGATCATAAGAGACTACTATGAACAATTATAGGCCAAGATATTGGACAACCTAAAAGAAATGGATAGATTCCTAGAAACATACTGAATCCAGGCTGATTACTAGTAAGGAAATTGAATCAGTAATCAAATACCTCCCAACACAAATGGTTTCACTGGTGAATTCTACTAAATATTTAAACAAGAATTAATACCAATCCTTCTCCAACTCTTTCCAAAAAATGGAAGAGGAGAGAATATACCTCAAAACTAATTTTACGAGGCCACAGTTACCCTGACAACCAGAACCAGATAAAGACACTAAAAGAAAAGAAAATTACAGGCCAGTATCTCTGATGAACATAGATGCAAAAGTCACAAAACATTAGCAAACCAAATTCAACAATATATTAAAATGGTCATACACCATGATCAAGTGTGATTTATTCTAGGAATACAAGGATGGTTAAACATATGAAAATTAATGTGGTACACCACATTAACAAAATGAAGGATAGAAATCATATGTCAATAGATGCAGAAAAACACTCAACAAACTGGGTATAGAGGGAACATACCTGAACATAATAAAGGCTATATATGATTAGCCTACAACTAATATCATATTCAACAGCTTTTCAACAGAAAAGCTGAAAGCTTTTCTTCTAAAAGAAGAAATAAGACAGTAATGCTCACTCTCAACCCCTTTTATTCAATATAGTACTGGAAGTCCCAGCCAGAGCAATTAGACAAAAAAAAATAAATAAAATAAAGAAGAAATAAAAGGCATACAAATCAGAAGGGAAGAAGTAAAGCTGTCTCTATTTGCAGATGATATGATATTATATATAGATTCTGCTAAAGTCTCCACCAAAAACCTGGTAGAACTAATAAATTTAGTAAAGTTCCAGGATACAAAATCAATATAAAAAAACAAGCTGCATTTCTATACATTAATAATGAATTACCTGGGCTTCCCTGGTGGCGCAGTGGTTAAGAATCTGCCTGCCAATGCAGGGTACGTGGGTTTGAGCCCTGGTTCGGGAAGATCTCACATACCGTGGAGCAACTAAGCCCGTTTACCACAACTACTGAGCCTGAGCTCTAGAGCCCATGAACCACAACTACTGAGTGCACGTGCCACAACTACTGAAGCCTGCGTGCCTAGAGCCCATGCTCTGCAACAAGAGAAGCCACTGCAGTGAGAAGTCCGCACACCACAACAAAGAGCAGCCCCCGCTTGATGCAACTAGAGAAAGCCTGCGCACAGCAACGAAGACCCAATACAGCCAAAAATAAATAAAATAAATTTATAAAAATAAATAATGAATTATCAGAAAAAGAAATTAGGAAAACAATTCCATTTACAATTACATCAAAAAGAATAAAATACCTAGGAATAAATTTAAGCAAAAAGGTGAAAGATCTGTACATTGAAAACTATAAGACATTAGATGAAACAGAATAAGACACAAATAAATGGAAAGATATTCTGTACTCATGAATTGGAAGAATTAATATTGTTAAAATGTCCATACTACGCAAAGCAATCTACAGATTCAATACAATATTCAATGTATTGAACAATACAAAATTCTAATGGCATTTTTCACAGAAATAGAACAAACAGTACTGAAATTTGTATGGAACCAAAAAATACCTCAAATAGCCAAAGCAAACTTGAGAAAGAAGAACAATGCTGGAAGTTTTCTGATTTCAAACTATGGTAATGAAAACAGTATGACATTGGCAAAAACCAGAAATATAGATCAATGGAACAGAATAAAGAGTCCAGAAATAAAGTCACATGTGTCTGTAATGGTCAATTAATTTACAACAAAAAGTAAAAAATATACAATGGAGAAAGGATAGACTCTTCAATAAACGATGTTGGGAAAACTGGACCTCCACCTCACACCATACACAAAAATCAACTCAAAATGGATTAAAGACTTGAATGTAAGACCTGAGACCATAAAACCCCTAGAAGAAAACATAAGGTGTAATAAACTCCTTGACATCAGTCTTGGCAATGACTTTTTGACACCAAAAGCAAAGAAAACAAAAATAAACAAGCGGTACTTGTCAAACTAAAAAGCTTTTGCACAGCAAAGGACACCTTCAACAAAATAAAAAGGTAACCTATGGAATGGAAGATAATATTGCAAATTATATTTCTGATAAGAGGTTAATATCCAAGATATTCAAACAACTCATACAACTCAATAGCAAAAAAAAAAAAAAAAAAAAAAATTAAAAAATGCGCAGAGGAATTGAATAGGTACTTTTCCAAAGACATACAGATGGCCAACAGGTACATGAAAAGGTGCTCAACATCACTAATCATCATGGGAAATACAAATCAAAACCAATGAGATATCACCTCACACCTGTTAGAATGGCTATCATCAAAAAGATAAGACATAACAAGTGTTGGTAAGGATATGGAGAAAAGAGAACCCTTGTGTACCTTGGTAGAAATATAAATTAGTACAGCCACTGTGGAAAACAGTATGGAAGTTTCCTCAAAAATTTACAAATAGAACTACCATATGATCCAGCAGTCTTACTTCTAGGTATATATCCAAAAGAAATGAAAACAGTCGGGGCTTCCCTGGTGGCGCAGTGGTTGAGAGTCCACCTGCCGATGCAGGGGACATGGGTTCGTGCCCCGGTCCGGGAAGATCCCACATGCCGCGGAGCGGCTGGGCCCGTGAGCCATGGCCGCTAAACCTGCGCGTCTGGAGCCTGTGCTCAGCAACAGGAGAGGCCACAACAGTGAGAGGCCCACGTTCCACAAAAACAAAAAAAAAAGAAATGAAAACAGTCTATTGAAGAGATAGCTGTATTCTTTTGTTCACTGCAGCATTTTTCACAATAGCCAAGATATGGAGACAACCTAAGTGTCCACTGTTGGATGAATTGATAAAGAAGATGTGGTACATATACATACACACAATGGAATACTACTCAGCCATGAGAAAGAACGAAATTCTGACATTTGCAACAACACGGATGGACCTTGACGGCATTTTGCTAAGTGAACTAAGCTAGACAGAGAAAGACAAATACATGGTGTCACTCATATGTGGAATATTTTAAAAAGTCAAACTCATGGAAACAGAATGTAGACTGGTAGTTGCCAGGGGCTGGGGGTGGGGAAAGAGGGAGAGGTTGGTAAAAGCATATGAACTTTCAGCTATAAGATGAATAAGGTCTGAGGATCTAATGTATAACATGGTGACTGTAGCTGATAACACTGTGTTGTATGACTGAGGTTTGTTGGGAGGGTGGAAATCAGATGTTCTCACCACCACCTACCCCGGGAGGGTTGGTGAGGTAGAGGAGAGGAGGAAGATAGATATGTGAAGTGATATATGTGTTAATTAACAAGATAGGGTGATCCTTTCACAATGTGTATGTGTGTCAGGTCACTATGATATACTATTTAAGTATCTTATAATTTTTTCAATTATACCTCAATAAAGCTGAAATTTTTTACAAATAATAGTATATAAAAATCCTACAAATTTTAAAAAAGAAAGAAGTCAGAGACAGTTCTCAGTTATAATTTAGAATATAATTATATAAATGTGAAAGTCTCCAGAGGACATCTTAACCCCAGTTCACTGTCCTTTGCTGAGTTAAACCCAATGAAAAGTACAAATGCTAACATGATGTACCTCCTATAGACAAGATACATCTTAAATTACAATCTTAAATATTATTCAATAAAGCTCTGTAATATATAAGTATGGATTAATATAAAGTACAGAGTCATGAATTAAGCCTACAATGGAAAGAGAGAAATTATGCAGGACAATACATTCTGTTTAAAGGATACAGTTAAACTTCTGTATCTTTTCAAGTTCAGAAGCCACAGACCTGTGCAAAAAAAACCTCATGCTAGTTGTCTGATTCTTTTATATCCACAATATTTCAAATGAGCATACTTAATTTTTTTTCATAAAGGTTAGAATTTTTGACATAAGAACCTAGAGGTTAAGAATTCTCTTTATATTGGCTTTATTTAGCAACAAATCACCTTGACTCAACTGATGCTTACTGAGTGCCTTTCATGAGTAAGGCAAGTGAATAAAAGTCCTCCACCTCCAGGACTTTTGAATTAAGTATTGAGGTTTGAAGGTAATGAGCCTTCCTGCTACAACTCAGTACTGACATGGCATATCTTCTACTTTCCTCCTCATGGTTTACTAAAACTTTAAAAACCTACTAAAATCTCATCACTTCTATGAAAGAAATACTCTCTCCTTTGAATTCCTACAGCAGTATGTTAATTAATCATAAACTTCTTTGTAATGCTTTCTCTTGAACTATTTAATTTTCTGATCTTCATACCTAGATAGTTTCTTTGGAGGAGAAGGGATCTTACACATATAGTTAAGACCTCATTTATATGGAACTCTTAGGGAATGGACGGTCTCCAGGGCCAACTTTTTATACGACTGAATTAGGTGTCAAAACATAATAACTACTTTCTATTAAATTTCTTCTGGAATAGGCTACCATTTCATTGTTTTCTTAAGCACAGTATACTAAACATTCTCTTCTTGACTTGAAGGGTTAATATATGAACATTAGCCCTTACCATGTTCCACAGAAACAGATATTGGGGCAACTGGTGTGAGATAGAAGGCTAAATGTACACAAATCCAGCAGAACCTCTTATGTGTGTGTTCTTTGTGTTTTCCCTCATCACTAGATGAAATATGAGCAGTGGCACACAACTAGAAAATAGTGTAACTGGACTAGCTCTGCAAAATTAATGAGGACATTCATGCTGAAACATCTCTTTATTCAAGTCACTAGAAAAGTCTTTTCACAGCTCATAATAGGGTATACGACTTGTCTGCTTTACTGGCACACAATGGACCATACACAATGGACCACATGCACCTCATCAGCCTGCACTCTCTCCTTGTACTCCAGCCTATGAACGGAGAATAAAAGAGATCTTTCATCATTTTAAGCATCTGTAGTAAAAACCTGGATGTGACTTACTCCAAAACCCGCCGACTCTTCATCACTGCAAAACACACTCCCCCTGCCTTTTTTAAACATGAGACACATTTTCTGGGTACACCCAGAACCATACAAACTACCTTTAATGCTGTCACTCATATGATAAACCAACGTCTTATAAAATATCTCCTGTACTATTTTTTGACAAGCATTCCTATTAAAAAGTTGAATGAGTAAGCTAATAATATAAGGTGAGTTGGAAATAAAATATTGAAATAAAATTTAGGTAGCTGTATATTATGTTTACAGCTGAAATACAATTTAGGTAACTGTTTATTATGCGATCTCTTCTCTCCCTTCAACCTCTATCCACTTTGACAAGAAAACAAGAATCATCTGATTCTTGTGGAGATGCCTTAGGCTTTGGGAGGGGAATGGAGCTGTTCAAGTGCTGTATCTCCCCTCCCCACTCCTCAATTCCTGTCTCCCCTCGACTCCGCGTTGCTTCCACCCATACATAGCTGCTTTCACCAATCTGTACTTCTCTTACCCCCTCACTTCTCAGTTTGTCTTGACAGTTATCCTCTTATAAGCTTTCATACAAAAAGGCTAGCATTTTACAAACTTTGCCAGCTGAGCAATGATGAAGTAACCAATTTTATAGCCATGTACAATTTCCCTTTCTTCCCAACTATGTTTTTTGCTAGCTATTAAGGCAACTTTTCTGCTCCCAAACTGTAGCTGAAGAGAGGGACCTGGAAAGCTGAGTCCTTAAGATATCTGGATATTCAAATAACATCTACTGATTTGATTGTACCTCTTTCTCTAAGTAACTTAGGAAAAGGTGATAAGAATCAAGCTTATTGTTTATATATTTTTGCACCATGCACCATGCACTAAGACACCTTACAGCTTACTTTATTCTTTTTATTTATTTATTTGGCTGTGCCAGGTCTTAGTTGCGGCACGCAGGATCTTTAGTTGCAGCATGTGGGCTCTTAGTTACGGCATGTGGGATCTAGTTCCCTGACCAGGGATCCAATCTGGGCCCCCTGCATTGAGAGTTCGGAGTCTTAAAAGCTGGACCACCAGGTAAGTCCTCTTACAACTTACTTTAATTTAAAGCTTCCTAAATTGTTCCTGATATCCTTCTTTTCCAATATAATCAGATTATACTCTTGCAGTGACACTAACCTTCCTAAGGCTCTTTCTTCCTGTCATTTTTCCATATAGGAACTTGTAATTCTTTGAAGTCTGAATTCCTCTATTGATTACAAGGTCTATTCCTATCCATCAGAGTCACACTACACCCAAGCAGGTAAGTGTCTGCTCCATAAAAACTAACTTCTTACTATCTCCACAAGCCAAAATACCCTTTTTTACCTCTGCCCTTGCTTCCTCCCTAAAATGTCTTTAATTTCCCTAAATATTCCTTCGGAGCCCAGTTCTAGTCCCCTACACACTGAAAGGCACACAGGAGGGACTGAAATCTTGCTTTATTTGTTGATTTATCAATTAATTTGGGGGAGGCAATTAATATAATAGAAATTATTTAAAAATCAACTTTTCCTGAAAGCTTGTTATGTTAGTCAACATTTTATTTCCTTTAATATTACTAAGATAAAAAAAAATATCTAAATTTTTCCATAAAGTTTTCAGGATGAATTTATTACACTAAAAGAGTCACCCATTTTGATATGAAGTTTTCAAATCTTCAGATGAAATATACTATGATGAAATGTAAGAAATGAGATATCCAATTAAAGATATTTTCAAGATTTAAGCTATCAAAACATCATAGGAGTTAAATATATTTAACTAAGAGAAAGTTTTTTTGTGAAAAAGAGTCAGTTTACCTTTTAACATTTTAATTTTTGAGAATTACTTGGCTCTTCTACACAGATTAAGTTTAAAATAAATACAAATACCAGTTTTCTTCCGGAACAGAAGATGAAGGATGTGTAGGCATTTCTTTCTGACTAGTCTGGGTCAGTCTTCTGCACCATGATATTACTGTTGTCACATATCTAGATTGAATACATTAAGACCGATGTTTGAAAAACGAACTTGTAGAATATTTATAAAAGCATTTAAAAATTGGAAAAATCATTAAGACGGTTTGGGAAAAAAGAATAAAGAAAAAATTCTAACGTAGGGCAATTTTTAAATCGTTTTCATTGGAAAAAGAAAAAGCAAGTTTTTCTCATTCATCAGGAATAAAATGATTTACTCACATATATGATTAATAAAGATGAGATTTAAGAATCAGAACACAGGTTAACACTTGGATTTCATTCAAAGTTCTAATACCTAAATTCTCCTTTTAGTTTTTCAAAGTAAAATGAATTTCATTAAATTTTATCATGAAAATGTCTTTACACACAAGACTAAGTGAGCATTTGCTTTCTAAAATTTAAACCAGAACACACCTGTTAATGCACACACACACACATCCAGAATTACATATAACTCATCAAACACACAAAACAAGTATCAAGTTCAATAAAATGAATGATTTGGAGTGACTGGCTGAAATAAATAGTTAATGTTTGCTAAACAGACACTATCTTTTGAGGCAAATTATTCAAACTAGCAATGAATGTTGGAGCATTTAAACCAAAATGCAATAACTCCCAACAGAAAAATAAATTCAAGAGGTAAAAAAAGGAATTGTTTTGTGAACATCCTCAAGTAAAATCACTAACATGTCAAGAACATCACAAAGAGAATGATTATTATAACAAATTACATAAGCCAAAAGAGAAAAAGTATATTCATAAAAAGCTGATTTCAAGAATCTTCTCCATTTTAAGAATAATTGTTAGCTAGTTTGTTTTATTTCACTCTACAGAAATAATACATAAGTTTAGTTATTTGTGGCTGTAAGCCTTAGTTTAAATTGGTTAGGGGATTAATTAGTTAACTGGTTAACACAGCTGACCACAGTCCAACCTCCACAGCAAGCCAGTTATATCTATAACACATTTCTTTTGAAAAATCACTAGAATACAAATGGAAATGATTAAAGCTGACCTGATCTATTTAGTTATGCTAGAGACCAATATAACTGTAAACCCTGAAACCTGCTGAGGAATTCCCTGGAGGTCCAGTGGTTAAGACTCCGCGCTTCCACTATAGGGGGCGTGAGTTCGATCCCCAGTCAGGGAACTAAGATCCCACAAGCCACACGGTATGGCCAAAAAATCAAAAGCAAAAACAATGCAGCTACTGAAACTCGCTGAAATGACTTTATGCATTTTCCACATGGAAAAACTAAAAATATATACAACATTTAAATAATGTTTTTATGCTTCCTCTCTGTCTAAAAGGAAGTTGTTTACTAACATGAAATTATTTTTTAAATTGCTTTCCAGTACCTTTCATATGGTCCAGGGTGTTGAATCTGAAATAACTGATTTTGTCCATCAGGAAAAGTTAACTTACACCAACCTAAATTGAGACCTCGATTTACCTTAAGAAGCAAGGAGGAAAGGTAAGTTTTAGTATTCTAGAACTGAAAAACAAAACCTTCTTTTAAATTAATTTTCAGTAAAAAAAAAAAAAGAAGTAGATGAATCATTAAAACTTTATTTTGACTAACTTAAAAGTTTTATTTTACATGGGATATGGGTATTATTTAACCACCACCCTTATATAGATAATTATCAAAAGAACAAAAATACTAGTCCCTCTCTCTATAATGAGTTACCTTTATAAAAATGACGATTTGTCACACCTTTCTGATTTCTGCTAGGAAATCCAATGAGATCAGTAAAGCCTCTTGACAGATTTTATACTTCAAAAAATAGAGATACTGTGGTACTTCATTTTCTTTGTACTATTTCCACAGATTAAAAATAAATAAATAAAAAATAGATTTCAGTCTGAAGTATAATTACCTGTCTCTTTTCAATAAGAGAGCTGAAATTCCAATTCAGGGTTAGAGTAATGCCATCTAAAAAGACAGCATGTACTTTGTCATCAGAGTATGCAAGAAATCTTCCCACGTTGGGTATGAACGATTCTCTCAAAAGCAAAGGCAGTATATTGCTATTATTTATCCCAGGTACCTAAAACCAGAAAATAAAAATAGCAGGAAAGACAGTTATCCACTAATAAAATTGAAATGATTAATGAACACTGAGGCAACTTCACATTCTCATTCAGAAGTTGAATATTGTAGAACCCTTATGGATGTTTTGACTTCTCCAGAAGTGGCTACCCAAAAGAGTCTATTGTAAGCAGATTAAGTACTAATACCTTTGGAAAGTCACCATTCTGCTGAACTTTACATAGAAAATAGACAAAGATTAGGAACTACAGCAACATATAGGTTTATAATCAAAGCAGTATAGATACAGAAATCAAGGTCTGAGAATCACTTCCTCCAAGTCCGCATTAAAAAAAATTTACTTTTACAGTTATGGAAATAGAATGAATACTGTAATGTTTCAAAATAACTATGTTTTCACATACTTCAAATCCAATCAATTCCCGTCCTCCCCCTCTAAGAAAAAAGAAACAACAAACTACATACAGTAAAAGTATAACATAAAAGCCCAGTTTTGCAGTGTTTATCTATTAAATGGATTTTTTAAATAAACCAGTATTAATATTACAAAGACTTTCTCACATGACTTAGATGAAAGTAATTTGAACTTATATGTATGTATACAAATAATAAAGCAATTAAAAATATCTTGCTTTTAAAATAATTTAAGATACCATTTTCCAGCAGCATATATGATAGTTATGGCTTAAAGAAAGCTTCATCTTGGCACAATGCTGAAGAATTCTGTCAACAAGAAAAATACTACTTAAACATTTGCAAATAATGTCATTTTCCAATTCTAGCAACCCATTCTCACTGCTATACAACATTTTAGGCAAGTAACTCGTTGCCACAAAAATACGTTTGGACCTCTTTCTTCCTTAAGCCCCTAGAAGGGAACTACTACTGTTGCTTCCCTTTGTGCTAATCTTACATAATTAAGGTTATTCCTCTATTTTTTAGCAATGAAATGACTCCAAATGGAGAGGATTTTCAGAATTTGCTCCTTTTTAAGAAGTGACAGATTCACAGCACCTGAAAGGTTTAGCATAGTCTAAGAGTGGTGGGGATGTGAATCAACTGTCCCTAGAAAATCAAATGACCAGTTCTGCTCCTTCAAATCTACTTTAGAAGTTGCTTAAACATAAGTTTATAAAACAAATAATTTAATTCAACAATCCACTTTCATTCCTCTCGGTGCCACAGACTGATTAATGAATTAAAAAACATATGAACCAAAGAACCAAACTACAGTTCACCTTCTGTTCATTCTCAGAAATCGTTATTACTCCTAGGATAATAAAGAAGTATGAAAATTCAAATGTATCATCAAATCTTCAACTTGATTCCAAGGAACAATAATGATGCCACACTTACCTACAGAAAAGGCACTTATTTTCTTCCAGCAGCTGCTTGCCATATGTGGATGTTTCTCCATATTTAACTTCAAATTTCAAAGCCAGAAGTACTTTTTTTTTAAAAATAATTGGGATTTTCTTGTTGCTGTTGTTTTAATCTTTATTTATTTATTTGGCTGTGCCGGGTCTTGGTTGTGGCACAAGGGATTTTTGTTGTGGTATGTGGGATCTTTAGCTGCGGCATGCAGGATCTTTTAGTTGTGGCATGCAAACTCTTAGTTGCAACACGTGGGATCCAGTCCCCTGACCAGGGATTGAACCTGGGCACCCCTGCATTGGGAGTGTGGTAGCCACTGGACCACCAGGGAAGTGCCAAGAAGTACTCTTATAATGACATTGTGATCACTTTATTTTATAAATGATGAGACCAGAAAAGTTGACAGATTTTACTAAAGACATTTCCACTGTACCCACCAATTCTTAATCTTATCCGAACCACTAGAAAATGTATCAAGTTTCTCAGACACATAACACTTGATTCAGCTGAACATGAAGCACTTACCTGGTTGCCTGTTTAATTACAGAACAAACAGAAAATGGACTTCCTGGTCTATCTGGAGGAAGGTTATTTACTGAATAAGTTTTCTCTTCTCTCTGAAAATTAGTTTAAAATTTTAAAAAAGATTCAATAATAAATATTGGCCATTATTACTTAGCTATTTTTTTCCCTTAAAATATATATTTATACAGTGAAAAGGCAAGCAATTATTTTAAGTTAATCAACAGCCCATAAAAGGTAACTTTAAAAGGTATTTTATGATGCTTTTCCATTTTCCCTTTTTTTTAAAAGTCTAGAATTCCTCCTATCAAAAGTTATCCTACTCAAAAATTACATTCTAATAGCCTATAACTTACTGCTCAATTTAAATCTTGGCTGTACTCAAATTAACAAACTAATTTCCCTGTGCATTAACAGGAAACCTACCATAAGCCCCTTTTTCCCTTTAGACAGAAAAAAAAAAAAAAAAAGAAGAAGAAGGTGGCTAAATAGGCTTAAAAAACTGTTTTAATTACTATTTTAACTGAATGACTATATCATTTTGTTATATTTTATTAATGGAAGAACAATTGCTAGTTTGTGTAAGACAATATTATTATTTACAAGCTCAACTTCTTGAATTAGGAAAAAATGTTGTTTTGTTATTCCCTCTGAATTTCCTCTTTCTGAGACTCTTTCATGCTAGTGTTTACCAGGACTCTGTCTCCAGCCTTCTCTTCTGATTTCCCGGTTTCTTCTTGGGTAATCCCAGGAGGGTCCAAAACTGTGTTCATAATAAATATCACAACAGCAACAACTAACATTTATTAAACAGATGATACTATGTGCTAGGTGCTATGCTATGTAGTTTACAAAGGATTATCTCATTTACTCCTCAAAATAATCCTGAGAGATATGAACTATTAATGTCTATTTTTTAGATAAGGAAACTGAGGCTTGAGGGCTAAGTATTAGTAGAGGTCTGAATTGAACCACAAGAGAGTGTTGCCCATACTCTACCATCAGTGACAGAAAATAAGCTTCAAAGTCAGAGCTGTATTCAAATCACAGGTGTGCCATTTACTATTATAATGATGGAAAGGTTATACAAACTTGTGTTAAGTCTCAGTGCCTACAACCTATGAAATGGGGATACTACCTACCATCCACATTGTCCTGAGGATTAATGAAATAATACATATATAAAGCAACTGGGACAGAATTTAGTCTATAGTATGGTACTCAAAAAATAGTCTCTCCTCTTTTATCCTGGACTGTAGACTTGAATATCTAAATCTCTACCGGATATCACAAAGACATTTCAACTTCAACATGTCAAAATGAAATTACCTTCCCTTCAAAATCTGCATTTTTTTCCCCTCTCTCCTACTTCATATTTACCTCTGGTATGTCAATCATTACATGTTATTCCCTCTTCCTAGAACTCAGCTCCCTCCCTCCATCACCTCCCCTTGTCTGACTAACTCCTACTTTTCCTTCAGCGTCAGGGAAGCCATTAAGGAGGTCCCATATGCTAGGTGAAATCCCCTAGTTATGTCTACAAGCACAGAAAACCTCTATTCCTGCTTCTTGGTTTCCATTACAATTTCAATTTAATGTTTTATACTTAATGTTGGTCTTCTCTGCTAGAACGAAGCTTCGTGAAGGTAGGGGCTGAATCTGTTTTGCTGACCTCTGTATCCTCAGCATTTATTAGCACAGTGGGCTAAGTCACATGGTAGGCACTCAAAATATCACACCTTAATTATTTATGTCCTTATCTGTCAGATACTGAGTCCCTCGAAGGTTCTTGTCTTTTTCCACTGCCTAATTTCATCAATTCTAAAATGCTTATTTTTCACAATTTAACCTCTCTGAAATAAAGATGCATCTTACAATTAAGAGTTTCTTTCAATTACTATCAGGCAGATGGGACTGAACTATAATAGAATTTAAATCTTCTATGGAAATCTCTTGGTAAGTTCAAAAAATGCCATCATCAATACACTTAAGGTTTAAAAAATTTTTGGTTTAATCCAGTGCCTGGTACCACCACTCACTGATTAATTCAATAACTTGGCATCATTTTCAACTCCTTCCTCATCCCCAATATCCCGTTCAGTCATTTGTTCTGTCTCCTTAATATCTCTTGGGTCCATTCTTATCTTTCCATTCTCATTACCACTGCCTGGCCCTCATACTTCCTTTTCTGCACTACTATACATGTCTTCTAACTGGTTCTACAGCTTGAAGTGCCACTGCTTCCCCATCTCAGTTCATCTTCCTCTGAAAAGACCTAACAAAAATATGATGTCACTTCCCTACTTAAATCCTTCAGTGGCTCTCCAAAAGCAATAGGGTTTCTCATGCTCCATTAATGAACTGGCTCAACTTGGTCTAATCTCTTCTGTGGACATTTCCCCCACCATTCTACCTCTGTTTTAGTCTACTACAGCCTACCACAGCATTTTCATTTCCTTCAACATTCCAAACTGGCCCCAGATTCTTGCCTCCAGTTAGATGACATTTATCTACTGTTCTGTGTACTAGCAAAATAGTGTGCTGAAGAAGACAAGGCTTACCTCTAGGTGGGTTAGTTAGTAAACAAACATTGATCAATATGAAAATGTCACAAAGTACTAAATGCCAAGAAGAAAAAAAGAGGAGGGTACCTTGATAGGGAGTGTCATAGGTAGCTTCTTTAAGCTGGATAGTCAGGAAAAGCTTCCTTGAGGAGGTGTCATTTAAATAGAAATTCTAATGACAAAAGGCCAGCCATGCAAAGAGTTGAGCAAGAACAGTGTTCCCTTAGCTATATGCTCCTCTAACAACCATCCCTCTTTTGCATAACTCCTCCTGCCATGTCTTCCTCCAGAAGGCTTTCCAGGAGCCTCCTAAACAGGGTCAGGTACCCTTCCTTATGTGGACCCAAGGCACCAAGTGTTTATCTCTATGGAAGCACTTACACTGTCAGTCCCTGTCAATCTTTCCTCTTTAAATTTTTAATTATACAAGCAATGATGATACATTACTACATTTTGGGGGGAGGAAGAGTTCAAAAATATAAGATTTCAGCCCCTCCCGACTCTTCCTCCCTCACAAAATCCCAGATTCCTCCCCAAAAGTAACCACTTCAGTTTAGTTTTTATCTGCCCAGATCTTTCCCTGTGCATTTACACGTGTATTATATACAGTAATATAATTGGGTTTGGGGTTTGTTTTTTGTTCTTTACACAGAAGATATCATTGTACATCTTCTCATGCAAACTTTTTTTTCACTCAACAGCATTTTGGAGATCTTTCAGTATCTGTCTTTCTATGCGTCTACATCTTCCTCATTCTTTTAAACTGCTTCCAACATTCCCACGACCTGATCACCACAGCTTATTTCACCATTTTCTACTGATGAACATTTAGATTACTTGCAGTTTTTCGCTACTACAAACAAGACCACAGTCCACATCCTTGGCCATGCTTCTTTGTATATATGTGCTCATAGTTTTCTAGGATAGATACCTTAGAAGCAGAATTTCTAGCCAATTTTACTTGGTATTATCAAGTTGGCCTTCATAAAGGCTGAATCAATTTACACTCCAATCAACAGTATGAAAGCACCCCTTTCCCCCATACCTTTGCTGGCAGTAGATATTGTCAACCTTTTGACAATTTGATGAGTGAAAAATATTATATCATTGTTATTTTAATCTGCATTTCTTTGATGCAAGTAGTAAAGTTGAACATGTTTTCAAATACTATGGGTTACATGGCATAATCATTCTTATCCTTTGCTCATTTTTCTGTTAGGTTTTTTTCTGGTCTTTTTATTAATGATTTATAGTGTACAAGATTTTCTTCCAGGCCTTTGTCTTTTTTACTTTAATTTAACAAAAGTTAAATATTTAAAATTTAACATACATTTAAAAATTTCAAGCTGATCAAACTTTTCTTTATGCCTTCTGGTTTTGTGTATTGTACTTAAGAAGGCCTTCCCTATCACAACACTATAAACACTGTCCTTCTATTTTCTTTTAATAAATATAAAGTTTGGTTTCTTACATTTAGCCCTTTAATCCACCTGGAATTTATTTTGGAATATGGGTTAAAGTAAGGAGCAAACAATTTTACTCCCAAAAGAAAGCAAATTGTTTCTAAATCTTTTCACTCAAGTAGACAGAGAAGAATGAATGTGTTGCTCACTGGGTTCTGAGTGTGTAAAGCCCAAAGCAGTACACCACAAAGGCACAACTAACTTGTCTGGAAGTTTTGTTTTATCTCCAAAGCACATGTGATATGTTTGCTTCAGTATAAAAATTATCATCCCCTCCCCACGACACCTTTGAGTAAAACTGAAGCTCCAGGAAGATGTTCTGTATTTGCCTTGTAGTTTTTTGAACTCTCGATACATAGCAGTCAGTAGTGTGGATGTATATGCATACCCATTCTATTTGCCTGTTTACTGAATCATCTCATGCACTACACACATGCGTGCACACACACACACACACACACACACACACACACACACTACTGGTCATGCTTTCATCTCATTTGCCTGTTTGCCTGACTGACTGACTACTAGACTGTGAACTCTTGACTGCAAGAACGCTTCATCTTTACCCAGTGCTTAACAGAGTGCCTGCCTATGAATGTTCAATTAATATTTATTGAATAAATACTTTCCTACAAATAGACTTCAGCAGGGAATCTGCTCTAATATATGCTAAAATATTTATGAATAAAATGATACTTGGGATTTACTTAAAAATAAATAGGAAGTGGGGGGGCAGTGGGAAGTATAGATGGAACAAGCTGGGTAATGGGTACATGAAGGTCTGTTACGCCAGTCTTTCTGCTTTTGCATATGTTTGAAATTTTCCCTAGTTAAAAAAAATCTGCTCTAGTTTTAAGTCTTCTTCCTAGCAACCGTGATAATCTTATCACTCAAATACTCTGTAATAGAGAAAGAAAACGTATTATGTTCCATCCTGCGAAGCAAAGCTGTGTGATACTATAGTAATCCCTATAAAAGGGTGGATTTCAAATGTCAGACTGGGAACAAGCAAATATAGACTATTAACAAAATTTCCACATGATTACATTTTGGTCTGATATATTAAATAGATCATGTTATGTTTCACTGTTTTCAACAACAGAACGATCCTGTTCAATGTTCTAATTGTATATGAAGATTTAGGAGTTAAGAGGTGTTTTAAATATGCAAGCAATTGTATGTGGAGAGAAAAGAATGTGCTTTTTAATATGCAAATATTAATTCAAAGAAGTATACTGATTCCAAATAATATTGCTGGTTTCAGTGTTTCCTATTGATAAATTCTATGACAGAAGAAATTTAATTTCTGATTTAAAAACAAACTGCTTAGGCAAATGGATGACAGAATACTGGATGAGAATACAGCAAAAATAAGGCGGTTAGTAATTACTGTGCCAATGCTGGCAGTAAGATGATATTAATTCTCTAGACTAAGAAGTAGTAGCAAGAAATTTTATAGAAGATCAAATTTCCCATATATATATATATATATATATATATATATTCAGAATTATTTATAAACAGCCATGTACCAAAAATTTTGAGCTGAGACCTCATTGTCAACCTACCTCTTCTGATCCTTCTTGAATGGAACAATATATAAAATAGTTTCCCAAATAAGCTCCTTCTGATTTGAAAACAGATCCATCTCCAGGATAAACCTCTATTGAGTTCATATTTTTGTGGTTAAGTCTAAGGAAAAGAAATAATCATTAAAAAAGTATTTTTCTCATTGAGATTAACATATAGATGATGGCAATCATATTTAAAAAAAAGGTAGTATGAGGGTTTTTTTTGCCTATCTAAAAAAAATGGATAATTTCATACTCTGCACATCAACCAGCTAAATTAATTTTTTTGAAAAAAATAAACAGAACATCCAGAATTGGTAAATGTATCTATTTCAACTAAGCTCAACTTCTAGAAGTCAGGCATCTTGTCTTATCATCCTGGTATCCCACTGCCACTCACAGTGGCCAGTACATTATAGTCATCAAAGCAATGCCCACTGCATAGGAGTTAAATATGACAACTCCAGAGCCTAAAAATAATATTATTCTGTAAAAATGAAACTAGTAGAATCAATACCTGATGGATGAGGTTAGCCATGTGTAAAAGGAGCCACCCCTAAGAGAAGGTGACTGTACCTGGAGCAGCCAGGTACAGTCAAGGTATTGGGTATATAATTTATAAAAACTTAAGCCAAGTCAATTTTATCGAAACATATATGAAAAACATATTGTCAGAAGGGGGTGGGTTTAGGTCTCATTTGTTTATTTTTGTTTTTATTTCCATTACTCTAGGAGACAGATCCAAAAAGATATCACTGCAACTTATCTTTTGAACACTCTTTGGAGTGTTCTGCCTATATTTTCCTCTAGGAGTTTTATGGTTTCCAGTCTTACATTTAAGTCTTTAATCCATTTTGAGTTTATTTTTGTATATAGTGTTAGAGAATGTTCTAATTTCATTCTTTTACATGTAGCTGTCCAGTTTTCCCAGCACCACTTATTGAAGAGACTGTCTTTTCTCCATTATATAGTCTTGCCTCCTTTGTCATAGATTAATTGACCAGAGGTGCGTGGATTTATTTCTGTGCTTTCTATCCTATTCCATTGATCTATATGTCTGTTTTTGTACCAGTACCATACTACTTTGATTACTGTAGCTTTGTAGTATAGTCTGAAGTCAGGGAGCCTGATTCTTCCAGCTCCATTTTTCTTTCTCAAGATTACTTTGGCTATTTGGGGTCTTTTGTGTCTCCATACAAATTTTAAGATTTTTTTGTTCAAGTTCTGTGAAAAATGCCATTGGTAATTTGATAGGGATTGCAATGAATCTGTAGATTGCCTTGGGTAGTATAGTCATTCTAACAATGTCAATGTTTCCAATCCAAGAACACGGTATATCTTTTCATCTGTTTGTGTCGTCTTCAATTTCTTTCATCAGTCTCTTACAGTTTTCGGAGTACAGGTCTTTTGTCTCCTTAGGTAGGTTTATTCCTAGGTATTTTATTCTTTTTGATCTGATGGTAAATGGAATTGTTTCTTTAATTTCTCTAAGTTTCTCTAAACCTAATTAAACTTAAAAGCTTTTGCACAGCAAAGGAAACCATAAACAAAACGAAAAGTCAACCTATGGACTGGGAGAATATATCTGCAAATGATGCTACTGACCAGGGATTAATTTCCAAAATATATAAACAGCTCACACAGCTCAATATCAAAAAAACAAACAACCCAATTAAAAAATGGGCAGAAGATCTAAATAGACATTTCTCCAAAGAAGACATACAGATGGCCAACAGGCACATGAAAAACTGCTCAACATTGCTAATTATTAGAGAAATACAAATCAAAACTACAATGAGGGTGCTTCCCTGGTGGCGCAGTGGTTAAGAGCCCGCCTGCCGATGCAGGGGACACGGGTTCGTGCCCTGGTCCAGGAAGATCCCACATGCCGCAGAGCGGCTGGGCCCGTGAGCCATGGCTGCTGAGCCTGTGCGTCCGGAGCCTGTGCTCCGCAACGGGAGAGGCCACAACAGTGAGAGGCCCGCGTACCACAAAAAAAACAAACAAAAAAACCCCTACAATGCGGTATCGCCTCACACCAGTCAGAATGGCCATCATCAGAAAGATCACAAATAACAAATGTTGGTGAGGATGTGGAGAAAAGGGAACCCTCCTACACTGTTGGTGGGAATGTAAATTGGTGTAGCCACTATGGAGAATAGTATGGAGGTTCCTTAAAAAACTAAAAATAGAGTTACCATATGATCCAGCAGTCCCACTCCTGGGTACATATCCAGAAAAGACGAAATCTCTAATTCAAAAAGATACATGCACCCCAATGTTCACAGTAGCACTATTTACAATAGCCAAGACATAGTAGCAACCTAAATGTCCGTTGACAGATGAATGGATAAAGAAGATGTGGTATGATATACAATGGAATACCACTTGGCCTTAAAAAAGAATGAAATAATGCCATTTGCAGCAATATGGATGGACCCAGAGATTATCATACTAAGTGAAGTAAGCCAGACAGAGAAAGACAAGTATCATATGATATCACTTACATGTGGAATCTTAAAAAACAAAACAAAACAAAACAAATGAACTTATTTGTAAAACGGAAATAGACCCACAGACATAGAAAAGAAACTTGTGGTTACCAAAGGGGAAAGGGCAGGAGGGATACACTGGGAGTTTGGGATTAACATATACACACTACTATATAAAAAATAGATAACCAACAGGGACCTACTGTATAGCACAGAGAACTATACTCAATATTTTGTAATAATCTCTAAGGGAAAAGAACCTGAAAAAGAATATATGTATATACATACACACACACATACATATATATATACACACACATACATATATATGTATAACTGAATCACTTTGCTGTACACCTGAAACTAACACAACATTGTAAATCAACTATACTTCAATAAAAAATTTTTTAAATAAAAGTAACAAATAAAAACAAACAAAAAAAAAAGAGAAAGGGGCGGTTTTCATGGAGGAAAAGGAGACCCCAAAGAACAAAAATTTCACAGATCTCTTCTAGCATTATTTACAGAAGTGAAACTCTGAATCTAGCCAACACTAGTATTCCAGTCACTAGCGAGGTGTACTTTGTGGTAGAATAGGGATAATTCAATAGAATAGTGCAGACACAGAGGAGACATTCAGTGAATATTTGTGGCATGAATGGTGGCTGAAATCTCTTCTAGGCTAGCTAACTTCTCCTCTAATTCCATGCTCAACAGGCATCCTTCTGACGTGACTAATTCAGATGACTAGATCCCCTATTGCTTGGAAGGGGTATCCTAAATAACTGGCAAAATATTTCATTCACAAGCAAAACTAATTCCTCATTGGCTTTGGAGTTGTTACAAAAATCTTGTGAATATGGTTAATGTGAATTAGTCACAAGACATCTATGTGGACTAATAAAATTATTAAATTTTATTCAGTTTTAATTAAATTTAAATTTAATTTAATTTAAATTTTATTAGTACACATAGAGATCTGTAAAACTCAGGGCCAAACACAGGAGAATGGTGGCCCCAGGCAAAACTGTACTCACGGGGGAGTCTATCCACAAGGGTAGTCCTATACCTTCTGTGACATTGCTAAATAGCTCCAAATGCAACACAAGTGCCTTACCTATAGGTAATACCCTTGTACCAAACCACTTTCACTAGTTCAGGATAGGAATATTCTTCTTCAACAAACTGTCTCTGTGAAAGTGAATCACAAAACTCCCACCTGTGAAGGACAAAATACAAGCTATTAATTCTGGTTGCCTAACGTAATTACCTTTAGAAGTGAACAGAACAGTGCTACTGTAGTAAGATTTATTTCTTGCTTAAGTCATTAGATCAAAGAAAAGTAAAAATTAATATGAAAGTGCATTAATGAAATTTAAAACTACAGTTGACCCTTGAACAACATGGGGGTTGAGGGCACTAACCCCAGTGCAGTAGAAAACCAAGTACTGTTATCTCTGCCTCAAAAACAAAGGAGTTTATAAATGACTCACCCAAGGGCAGGAAGCTGAAACAGTTTGGATAAAATCGGCACTCAAACCCTAGTTCTGTTGATTCCCCAAATTGTGATCTCTAATCGAACACAAACTTTCCCCCCATACTTAGTTCATTTAAAGATCTGAAAAATAAAAATACAGCATGATATTTATTGAAAAAATCTGTGTATAAGTGGACCCACACAGTTCAAATCCGTGTTGTCCAAGAGTCAACTGTAATCTTATTTTTCCATGTATTTTTCTTAGTATTTTTAATAATCTCACTATTGAATCTCAGCATAAATACATAAATTAAGTTTCACTAACCTTTAAAATTTAGGATTCAAACAATAAATATTTACTGAAATATCTATGGTGAGCCAGGCACTGTGCAATACACACTATGGATATGACACCCAAGAAAGCACACATGGTCCCTGCCCTCAATGGAGTTCTATCTAGCAGGGACAGAAAGTAGTAGATACTGAACATAAAGAAAAGGGAATTACTGTATGCTATGGGATTGTATAGAGCCTAATCCAATCTAGGGACTTCAGAATAATGACCCTAAGGAAGAAAGGCTTATTTATGCTAAGACCTGAAAATGAGCATAAGTTAGTGAGCTGAGAGAGATAAAAGGAGTGTTCCTGGCATGGAAAGAGTAGGTGCCATGGTAAAAGAAAGCTTGGGCAAGAATTCTATGGACCGCAAGAAGTCCAGTTTAGCAAGAGTAGAGAAAGCAAGGGCAAGAGTGGTGAGGATTACAGACCCACGAAAAGACCATATATATAACAGAAGGCCTGTTAAGCCATGCCTAAGGATAATGGATTTCAATCAAGGCCAGTGGCAAGTTATTGAAAAACTGTTAATTTAGAAGCATAAATCTCTTTTGATGTGTACTTATAATACTGGAATTCCCAATTCTAACTACATAATCATGACAAGGCTAAAAATCATTCCCATTTTTTGTTTCCAATAACAAATATGTACTCAGAAGACTACCTGGGATCATATCCCAATTCTACAAGCACTAGGTGTGAGACTGTGCTTGAGTTATTCAACATTTCTGTGTCTCAAGTTCCTCTACAAAATGGGGTTGATAATAGTACCTACCTCATGGGGTTACTATGAGGACAAAATAGGTAAAGTATAACCATGCCTGGCACAAAGTAAGTGCTCTGTGTTAGCTATTATCATTATTACTACATTACTTATACAGAGTTCATGTTACAAATCTATAACCATTAGGCTATTCATTTCTTAGTGAAGGTAAAAGTCTGTACCTAGCCATCCAGAAGCCTCTCCATGTTTATCCCTGTTGAAGATGGACATATTTACAGTCAGTTAACCAAAGACAAGGTGACCTCTGAGGCTATGGATGAAAGAAAAGAACCCATGATCACACACGTCAGGTCCATGCTCCAGCAACAGAACTAACAGGTTCCACTGGGCAGCAGCGGATGCTTCCCAGGGCTCGCTCCCACAGAGCTCTGTGCCGTCACTTACCACACTTTAATAATCTTTTCAGTGATAGTGACCCTTACTAGACTCTAAGCTCCTAGAAAGCAGGGACTCTTCATCTCTACAGTCTCCATGCTTAACAAAGTACCCAGTGTAGTCAGCCTTCCACCAACATCCAATGCATGGATGTGAAGTTAAGAAATATAAGCAACACATTAGCCGGGGACATTATTTACTATCCATTACAAGCAAAGTTTTAGATCAATTGAACTTTCCTTATGAATGGTATCAGATGATTCCAAAAGAAAAATGATCCTTAGGTAGGTCTGGCTCTGACAAAAGCATTAGGACAAATAAGTCATTCTTCCATTACCTGTGCAGGTGTGGGACAGGACAGCTTAGTAACAGGGCCCTGGGAAGAACAGAAACTTCTTTTCCTCTTTCCTCAGAAACGTCAGAAGTTAAAATTCTCTTCTGGGTGATATCTGCATCAGTTCCAGACATATTGCTGATTTTATTATGAAAACGAAGTGCTAAAGACAAAGGATATTCCCATTCCTCCGGACAGGAGGCCACTGACCAGCACTGCTTTACCCATGTGTATACACACGTGTCTTTTGTCCCAGGTGAAGACAGCGCCTCCCTCCCTTCAGTTCCATTTACACAACTCTTCTCTAAAGGTTCTTTGGATTTCGTGATCTGATAATAAAGTTCATTTTCTTTATTCTTCAGTCTCTGTCCTGATAAACTTCCATATGTACAGATTTTGCCAGCTTTTTCAACTAGTTTGTCCTTTTTGGCTTTATTATTTTTTTCTGACAGTACTATAGATGAGTCCGGCTTCTGGCTTACTTTACACAAAAAATGTACTGTAAATTCATGCTGAAATTTGGGCAGGCAAAGGTATGCGTGACCATCTAAAGATGATATCTTCACGGTGCCACTCTGCATACATATCATGCCATCATCAGTATCAAGACGGGGCCATCTTACTTCTGAGATGTCAGTGAAGATACGCTGAGTTGAGGGGAGAAAAAGGGATGGTATTTTCTGTTAACAGTCCAATTTTTCCATACATTTGATACTTACATATTACTTAAGAAAGCTCTTAAAGTTTTGTGTTCTACTACCTAGAAAGAATGAAAAGTGTCAGCCTATATATGGTTTTCCAGAGAACACTTGATATTGTTAAGATTATTTCTTAGAAAAGTAGACATAAAACACACACACACACACACACACACACACTCTCTCTGACAAAAAGGACAGAAAAGAAGAAAAAGAAAAATCATCTTGGTTATATTTAATGTTAAACGTATTTTGATTTAAAGTGTACAATGCATCAGAGATAAATAGATTTGCAGCCCCTCTCCAAAAGTCTACTCTGAAAAAGAATATAAATGAGGGAAGACCAGCACTACTGTATGAAAAGCAATCATAACCTAAATGGTATGGAACCAGCATAACAATCACTGACAGAACAATTTAGAGAACACAGAAACAGACTCAACCGTATCTCAAAATGTTACATACGATAACATAAGTTTTTCAAAACAAGGGGGGAAAGGGAGAATTACATATTTAATAAATGGTACTGAAATTATTGAACAGCATTTGGGAAATGCTATCTCAAAGGATTATCACATGGACTAAATAGGATAACATGTATACGGTACTCGTCCTACATAGCACCAGGTACAGTACACACTAAATTCCGGGTGCCTTAAAGGGTAACATTTAAAAAAATCGAATTACTCAAAGGTTAACTGATCTGGACCAACAGCAAACAGATTCATAACAGGTAACAGTGCCTGTTGCATCTTTTCATATAAGATAAAAATGGCAAGTGTCACATAACAGTCTTTTAATCAGTTAAGCTTGCCAATTTACACATTTCACCTTCCATTTACATAAAACCTTAGATTTACGAAATACTGTCAAGAAAGCCTCGTAAATTTACAGTGCTATCTATGTGTACAGATGTTAGTGTGCTAAAATTAAGGGAAGTATTCATACCATTTGCAGCAACATGGATACAACTAGAGATTACTGTACTAAGTGAAGTAAGTCAGAAAGGGAAAGACAAATACCATATGATATCACATATATGTGGAATCTAAAGTGTGGCACAGGACTTCCCAGGTGGCGCAGTGGTTAAGAATCCACCTGCCAACGCAGGGAACACAGGTTCGAGCCCTGATCTGGAAAGATCCCACATGCCGCGGAGCAACTAAGCCCGTAAGCCACAACGACTGAAGCCCGCGCGCCTAGGGCCCGTGCTCCGCAACAAGAGAAGCCACCGCAATGAGAAGCCCACACACCACAACGAAGAGTAGCCCCTGCTCACCGCAACTAGAGAAGGCCCATACGCAGCAACGAAGACCCAACACAGCCAAAAATAAAACAAATAAATAAATAAATAAAAATAAATAAAATGTGGCACAAATGAACCTATCTACTAAACAGAAACAGACTCACAGACAGAGAGATCAGACTTGTGGTTGCCAAGGGGGTGTGTGGGGGAAGGGAGAGGTATGGACTGGGAATCTGGGGTTGGTAGATGCAAACTATTACATTTAGAATGGATAAACAACAAGGTCTACTGTATAACACAGGGAACTATATCCAATCTCCTGGGATAAGCCATAATGGAAAAGAATATTAAAAAAAAGAATGTCGGGCTTCCCTGGTGGCGCAGTGGTTAAGAGTCCACCTGCCGATGCAGGCGACATGGGTTCGTGCCCCGGTCTGGGAAGATCCCACATGCCGCGGAGTGGCTGGGCCCGTGAGCCATGGCTGCTGAGCCTGTGCGTCCGGAGCCTGTGCTCCGCAACGGGAGAGGCCACAACAGTGAGAGGCCCATATACTGCAAAAAAAAAAAAAAAAAAAAAAAAATGTCTATATGTGTATAACTGAGTCACTTTGCTGTACAGCAGATTGGCACGACATTGTAAATCAACTATACTTCAATTAAAAAAATTATATAAAAAAAGTTAAGGGCAATAGTCATTGATGGCAAAGCTGCTTTATAAGGATGGTCAGTTCAGACAACTCTTTTCTCTAGAATTAGACAACCTAATGATCCTACTGCAGCATCAGCAGCAAGTTACGTAGTTTCAATGAATACTGCGTAACTACTCAAAAGATACAGTGGATGGACTTCCTTGGTGGCACGGTGGTTAAGAATCCACCTGCCAATGCAGGGGACACAGGTTTGATCCCTGGTCCGGGAAGATCCCACATGCTGTGGAGCAACTAAGCCCGTGCGCCACAACTATGGAGCCTGTGCTGTAGAGCCTGTGTGCCACAACTACTGAAGCCCATGCACCACAATTACTGTGCGCCACAACTACTGAAGCCTGCATGCCCTAGAGCCCATGCACTGCAAATACTGAGGCCACACGCTGCAACTACTGAAGCTCATGCGCCTAGAGCCTGTGCTGCCCAACAAGAGAAGCCACCGCCATGAGAAGCCTGTGCACCGCAACGAACAGTAGCCCCCGCCCACCGCAACTAGAGAAAGCCCGCGCACAGCAACAAAGACCCAATGCAGATGGGAAAAAGAAAAAAGATACAATGGAAAAAATGGCCTTGTAAACTAAGTTATTAGCTTACAATTTTTCTTGACTCCTTTGCCATGAGACAATACAACAGAAAGTTACTCAGTAAGCAGGCAAGCATCATGACTGTAGCAGAAAGTGATTAAGAGACACAGTCTTCAGAGTCAGACAGACTGGGTTCAGATCCTGACTTTGCCACTTAGAAAAATTTCATGGACATATTAGGTAAACTCTCCGAGATTTAGTTCCCTCACCTGTAAAAAGGGGTTTGGTAGGTAGTCAATACACCTGGTTTTGATTGTTTGGACTTCCATTTTGATCAACAGGTACCCATGCCATACTGGTGTTATTAAATATTTTTAATACTATTCCTAGTTCTTGGCACATAGTAAACCCTCAAGAAATGATGGTTATTATTACTCCTAGAAGTTCAAAATAGAATAAAATGTGTATACCCATAGGTAATTACACATCTGTACTACACATTAACAAATAACTACACATAAGCTACTTAAAATGGCCACAAAATTTGTTAATTTTTACACCTCTGAGAATCAATAAGTCACCAATCTGTAAAGTTCTGAGTATAATCCTCTTCTACAAAAAAAAAAGGCAGAGAGTCATCAAAAAATCTACAAACAATAAATGCTGGAGAGGGTGTGGAGAAAAGGGAACCCTCTCTGCACTGTTGGTGGGAATGTAAATTGATACAGCCACTATGGAGAACAGTATGGAAGTTCCTTAAAAAACTAAAAATAGAACTACCATACGAACCAGCAATCCCACTACTGGGCATATACCCTGAGAAAATCATAATCAAAAAGAGTCATGTGCCACAGTATTCATTGCAGCAGTATTTACAATAGCCAGGACATGGAAGCAACCTAAGTGTCCATTGACAGACGAATGGATAAAGAAGATGTGGTACATATGTACAATGGAATATTACTCAGCCATAAAAAGAAACGAAATTGAGTTATTTGTAGTGGGGTGGATGGACCTAGAGTTGGTCATACAGAGTGAAGTCAGAAAGAGAAAACAAATACCGTATGCTAACACATATATACGGAATCTAACACATATATATGCTAACACATATAAATGGTTCTGAAGAACCTAGGGCAGGACAGGAATAAAGATGCAGACATAGAGATGGACTTGAGGATGCAGGGAGGGGGAAGGGTAAGCTGGGACGAAGTGAAAGAGTGGCATGGACATATATACACTACCAAATGTAAAATAGATAGCTAGTGGGAAGCAGCCACCTAGCACAGGGAGATCAGCTCGGTGCTTTGCAACCACCTAGCGGGGTAGGATAGGGAGGGTGGTAGGGAGACGCAAGAGGGAGGGGATATGGGGATATATGTATATGTATAGCTGATTCACTTTGTTATACAGCAGAAACTAACACAACATTGTACAGCAATTATACTCCAATAAAGATGTTAAAGGAAAAAAAAAGGCAGAGAGAGAAACTATATAACTTCTGTGTCTCAATGTACAAAATATCAAAACACCCTAGTCTGTGGAAATATATAGGCCTATGTGTTTTATAGCAATATGTCTATGCTCAAAGTGTCATGAAGAAAAAGACTAAATATTAAAATACCTGTTTGTAATTACTTGTCCTCAAATATTTGTTTTAAAAATGAAGTTTAAAAAATATTACCTTTTTCCTTTCAGAAGGTATGATGCTTTCAGATAAAAAAGGGCAAGTAGCAAAGGAGTTACGGAAATCTAGGGCTCGCTGTAGCTGCTCCTACAAAAAGAAATACAAAATAATTTTAAAAAATGATTTGAAAATCAATTTAGAATGACAGTAATCCGGAATCCTAACTACTTTCCATATTCTGGCCACCTCAACAATATTTTAGTATTAAAAAGAGTAGTTTTTGTGTCATCTTTACTTACTCGGTACGTGCTAATAACAAAGTGTGTCCTTTGGCGAATTCTTTCTGGTTGTTGTAAAGGATGTGCTGAAATAGGAGGTGCTTTTTCAAATAAAAATTCAGAGCCACAGGGAGAAAGCTGCAATCTGGAACCATCAACATATTGTACCTCCACTGAGTCATCTTCATAAAGTACTATTTGCACTTCAGCCGCCATTAATGTGACTATGGCTAAAATGTCCTTCCAAGGCAAAGGCTGAGGAAATAAGAAATACAGTAGCACCAAATAGTTCTCTTCATGTACAAAAGTTCTATCAAAATAAGTGAACATAAGCAAAACACAAAATTGCCATTGCATTTACTTTTGTTGAATGAAAAGTGATTATCTTGCTATACACGCTTATGTGATCTGAATGCCTTCATTAACCCCAAGGGCTCTACTTCAGTGTGGAAGATAACTGAGAGGGAGATGGCCCACCAAGTTATAAATGCCCTTATCATTTTAGTAGCTTTACTTCTGAAGTTTAACTTCTGAAAATTGTATGCTCGGTATCTCATTTCAAATAACAAGCAAATTCCATCTTTGCAAAAAGAATACAGCAAATCATTTGTAGGACATGTAAAAGGCAGGCCAAAAGTAACTATTAGGCCTAAAGGAAAAGAACACCTGGATTCTTGCCCCTAGCCTGGCATTAAGGAAGTAGATCCATGTCACGACTCAGAAAGCTAATTAACCAGCTAGTGTCTTAGATTCATCCTTATTTCATTGAATTCAATTTCCTCTTCTTTACCTCTGAAATGTCTCTGTATTTTCACTTACGCTTTCCATATAGGTATGACGGAAGGGGAATGGAGGGCTGGGTTCCACCTCCACTAGCTCATAGCTATAAACCACAGGTTGG
This sequence comes from Phocoena sinus, assembly GCF_008692025.1. Lineage (NCBI taxonomy): Eukaryota > Metazoa > Chordata > Mammalia > Artiodactyla > Phocoenidae > Phocoena > Phocoena sinus. Next base: position 137,637,314 of record NC_045765.1, on the reverse strand, counting down.
CTGGGTTGGTTGTTTCCTTATTTGTAAAATGGGGGTAACAGGATCGTTGTGAGGATTAAATGAGACAACATGTATGACAGTGCCAGTAGTGTGAATGTTGCCTTGTAGGAACTCAGTAAATTTTATGATTCTTTCTAAAACTAACTCCATCCCCTTCTAGGACATCATCTCCTTCTGTTACTCAGGTGATAAAGTTTCACCTGTCAGAAAAAAAAAACTTTCCATGGATACCACTTTCCCCAGTTTACCTCTATTTCCTACCAATAAACTTCTCAGGTATAGTATCCACTCAGTGTCAGCTTTCTCTCCCAACAATCTTCGATGAATTGCAATCCAGCTTTCTCCTCCACCTCTCTACTGAAATTGTTTCACAACTGTTACCAGTATCTTCCTATACCCAATGACTTCAGTCTTCACCCTACTAAACTGGTCAATGTGTGACAATGTTGTCTATCTTCCCTTGCACCAAACTTCCTCTTCCTCTGCCTCTTATTTTTTAAAAAAAAGGGTGGGGGGTGCGCCATGGTCCCTCCTCCACCACCCCCTCTATATCTATTGCTCTTTTTAGTTTAATCGTTCCTTTTCTTCACCATTCTCTCAAATCAAGGATTCATCAGCACCTGACCTTATTTAGTCCCCATTTCATCTCTTCTTACTAGATACACTCATGTTGCTTTTATGCTCACCCTTGCTTTTTAAAAAAAATCTTACCCCTTTTCAATGTATATAATTAGCTACATATGATATAGCCTATAATCTTTTGCAGAATATGTCAGCATATAAGTAAATATTAAACCGATATTAAATGAGCTCTCCTGAGGAAATTCACACAACTTTAATCATTTTCTTTCTCTAGAGAACTTCCAAATCTACCTGACCTCTCTCCAGAGCTTTCAGTTGCCTGCAGGACCTCTCTTCATGTCCCTGTTCCACAGATACATCAAACGCCACGTGACTAAAATGGAACTTAATCACTCCCACCAAAAGCAGACTTCAGTAATACCCCCTAATTCACTTTCACTCAACTCCCTGGAGGCCAGTCTACAAACAGTAGCTAGAGGGACCTTTTAAAATAAAAATGAGATCTAACCCTTCTTGACTTACAACCCAACATTTGCACTTAGATAAAACCTGAATAATTTTTTTAAATTAATTTATTTTATTTATTTATTTTTGGCTGCATTGGGTCTTCTTTGCTGTGCATGGGCTTTCTCTAGTTGCAGCGATCGGGGGTTACTCTTCATTGTGGTGCGCAGGCTTCTCACTGCGGTGGCTTCTCTTGTTGCGGAGCACAGGCTCTAGGCACGTGGGCTTCAGTTGTGGCACACCGGCTCAGTAATTGCGGCTCATGGGCTCTAGAGCACAGGCTCAGTAGTTGCGGTACATGGGCTTAGTTGCTCCTTGGCATGTGGGATCTTCCCGAACCAGGGCTCAAACCCGTGTCCCCTGCATTGGCAGGTGGATTCTTAACCACTGCACCACCAGGGAAGCCCCAAACTCAAATTCTTAACCACAGCCTATAAAAGCCATACAACCTGCCCCCATCTACCTCTCCAATGTCATCTTCTACCTCTCCAATGTCATCTCCTAACCCTCTCCTCCATGTTCAGGACAACTTAGCTACGCTGGCCTTTTTAATGTTTTTTAAGAAAGCTGTATCACATGTCAGAACCCTTGCACTGTTCCTTCTGCCTAGCATGTCCTTTCCCTGGCTCATCACATGGCTGGTTCTTTGGCACCGTTAATATCTCAGCACAAATTTCTAACTTCCTCAAAGGCCTAACTTGACCAGTTAAAGTTGTTCCCAACCATCTCCCAATCACTTTTTAACCATTTCATCGTTTTTCTTCATAATATCTATTACTATCAAAACTGTTCTATTTATTTACTTGCTTTTAGTCTTTTCCCACTAGGACATAAACTCAATCAGAGCAGGGCCCTCATCTGTCTTATTCACAGTTCTATCCCTGGCACCTAAAACAATACTTGGCCAATAATAAGGGTGCAATAAATTTTTTTTAATGATAAATATATAAGTAATATATAAGAATATATAAATGAATTTTAAAATTCTTGCTCCTCCTGAATTTGCAATTTGAGTTAATGGCATCTCAATGTTAGCAATATTTGATTTCTCAGTGGTTCCCTTTACATCCAAGTAACAAGTCCTGTTGATTTAGTCAGTCTCCCCCATAAATCTGGCTCCTCCTTTTCCTATTTCAGGCCTCAACTTTCCCCTCCATTCCTGTAGACTGTCTGGGACCTTTTTCCAATTTTTCCCCTCTCCAATCCATTTCCAGTACTGCCCTCACAAGTAACTTTCCACAACCCGACCATACCAACCGCTTTACATCACTTGTCTACATACTTGTTAAACGGCAATAAATATTCATAGCAATAAATATATTTATATTGCAGCTATACGTATCATATATATGCATGATATCAACTTGCTATTTCTGAAAAAAACAAGTGCAGATACACAGTTGGAAAACATATTTTCTGATAACAATTGGAAAAAGGTCTTTATCTTTAGCCAAGTTTTCTTTTTTTTTAACAGCTCATTGGGGTATAATTGTTGTTTAGATTATTTAAATAATCAAGCATACACAAGAAACAGTAGAAATGTCTAAAGTTCCTGGCATCATAAAAAAAAAAATCCAGCTCCAACCTAAATTTCCAGCCTCATCTCTACTGTCCTATTCCTGTTTGTGTTCTCACTACCCAGCACATTACATCCGAGTACATTTAACGATCAAAAAGCCACAAGTTTGTTCTTGACATAAACGGGAACCTCATTTTTCAAAATGCGCTATCTAGTTACAGAAAAAGCCTCATCAAAACAACAACCAACATCTTAAACTCACACAGCAAGCAGTTCTGAGCTGAAAAGTCGTGGAAATGAGGACAATCAACGGCCCTTGTGCTTTTGATTTGCCAAAATGGTCGGAGTAGAAACGTCTGCGCCTGCCCACGATTGCTTCTCGAGGAATTTGTCTTGAGTTTAACAAATTACCAGCAAGTTATGTTTCTCGATGAAAGAAAACAATTATAACCGAAAGGAATAAGGCCACAGGGAGAGTATTTGGCGGTCTTTCGTCGAGTCAGAGGAGCGGAGGAGCAGCAGCAGCAGCAACAGCTCTGACCCCGCAGAGGAAGCGATGGCAAACAGCTGCGATTCAAACCTTCCCGCATCCTAGAAAAGCCGCCCCACTTTACAAATGAAGACCGGAAGTCCCGACCTGACCGCGCCCTCCGCTCGCATTGGGGGGCGGGACCGGAAGTAGGGTAGGCGGGGGCTCCCAGTCCGGAAGCTGGTCCGCTCCTCTCCGGTTTTTACTTCCGGTACCCCACAAGGAGCTGGTCTGACCTGGTTGTTTCAAGCCTGGTTGGGACTTGCATTCTGATGGTCTATCCGAGATAGCTACAGAGGTATAATTTAGTGGAGTAATGCTTATTTAAATAATCTAAGCAATTATACGTCAATAAAGCCGTTAAAAAATTGGGCAAAGATAGAGACCTTTTCCTAGTTTGGTATCAGAAAATGTCTTTCAACAGTTTCTCTGCACCTTTTAAATCTTTTTCTACAATGGCAAGTGGACGCGTCTGCTATATTTATTTATTTCCATTAAAACAAGTATTTATGGAGAGCCTTTTACGTGCCGGGCGTGCTGGGGATAAAGCAGCGAATGAGACCCGGGTTGAGGATGGGGGCTGGAGATTAACTGGAAAGAAACGACTGGACAATAATTTGATCACAGTTGTGATAAGTGTTCCTAAGATAAAATACAGAGGTCTGTGGGAGTATATAGTGGGCAGACCTAACCTAGACTGAAGAAATATTTTCACTGAAATCCAAAGGCTAAGTAGGTGTTAGCCAAGTAGAGGGGGAAAGTGTTTCAAGCAGAGGTAACAGCCTAGTGTTAAGGCTCTGAGGCCCAAAGGAAAGATCTGGCCCCTTAAAAGGGCTGAAAAAAAAGCCAGTTTGGTTTAAGAATGATTAAAGAGAAGAGAGAGGCTCTTCTTAGGGGAGAGAAGCCTGAAATTGGGCTATAGAGGTAGGTAGTACAGATATATGAATTATGGACTTTATCTTAATAGCAGTGGTAAACTATTACAAGGGCTTTAAGCAAAAGGTGGCAGCCCTAAGGGATTGAAGTATAGCTCCTTAAATTCATCTCCATTTTTAAAAGTCTTATATGCAAATTGACCTCAATCTTATGTAAAGTGTAATAAGGGCATCCTCAGACAGCCATGTTTTCATTGATCTGTAACATCAGTTTTATTACACAGTGCTAACTTAGGTCCTATCCAACTCCCACCTTTTCCCCCTCCATTGTATAAGAACCTCCTATATATAAATTCTGTCTACTACAGAGGGGTTTTGTGGTGCTTTTTGTACTTTAGAAAAATTCCTGGAACTGCTGAATAGAGAGTGGATTGTAGGATGTGAGAACAGACGCGTGGAGCCCAGTAAAAGGCTTTTGAAAGAGCAACAGGAGAGTTGATGGCAGTTCAGACTCAAGACTGGACAGTGAGAATGGAGAGCATAGCTCCAAGAAATATTTAGATCAACTCTTTGGTCTTGGGGATGATTTAAGTGTAGGAGTTAAAAACAATTCCAGGGGTTTCTGATTGGGGAAAGTGAGTAGGTGTCAGTGCCATCAATGAGAGGGGAATGTAAGAAGAGTAAACTTAGGGAATAGTATGACAAATTTTGTGAGACCTCCCAGTGGAAACAAGTTAGTAAAGGTCTAGAATCAGGAGATTAGAAATAAATATGGAGGTCAATGGTGATATATGCTAACTGAAGCTTCAGGAGAAGATGAAATAGTCCAAGGAAATTGTGACATGAGAAAAGAATGCTTAGGACTGAGCTTTGAGGAACACCAGTTCTTACAGATTAGGTAAGGGAAAAGAATCCCCCCAAACACTGAGAAACAGCACAAAAGCTAGAAAGCAAGCTATTGTATTCTAGATGCCTGGGTGTATTCAATTTTGGTGTCTTGCCTAGAGAACAAGCTAAAGAATGAAGTCTTTATTCAACTTAATGACATGGACATCATTATTGACTAATGAGGTCTGTTGTATATAGTGGTGGCAGAAGCTATAGTGGGTTTGAAGAGCAAATGGGTAAGGAAATGGAAAAAAATGGGAAAACACTTGAGAAGTCTGACCAGGAACCAAAGATAGGACTGTAGTTGGAGAGAAATGTAAGGGCCAGATTTCTTTTGATGAGAGGAATGGCATGGTCAACAGCTCATGCAAAGGGCCGATGCAGAAAGATTTTTAAAAAAATTACAGACCAAGTAACAACAGAGTTCATGAGAGGGAGAGGGCATGGGATTCAAGCACATGTTGAGTAACTGGTTTTTAATAGGTGGAGGGATACTTCTTATACAGGAAGAGGAGGAATGAAGTACATGCAGATGCATTTGTATACATTTGTCTGGTGGCTTTTTTTTTTTTTTTTCCAGTGAAGCAAGTCTTTAGGGAATAAAGGGGCAAGCAGAGTAGGGAGGGTTTGAATTAAACAAGAGAATGAAGAAATAGTAAGATTACAGGCAGCACTGACAGCCTAAATGAAGGTGGTGACTCTGAATTTATAGCAGTACAAACCTACCAGAAACATGACCTCCAGATGCTTGGATGCAGCAGCAGTGTCCAGTTCATCCAGGGCTGGCATTTTGCTAGGCTTACACACTACAGCAGTAGCATACATGACCTTAAATTATTTACATCTGCTAAAGTCTAGTCAGCCAAAGACCACCAGGCTCAAGCCTGTAGTCTGACAAAATATTTGACATGTAAGGAAGGAAGCACACTTCAGAGGAAACACAAATGGTGCTCTCCACAGGGGGAGGAGGGCGTCATCGTTGTAAGGTTTGGGTTCCTGCTGAAGAATTCTGAGGAAGCTCTAAGGGAAGAGAGACCACTTCCTGGTTGGATGCTGTTTCTGCACAGGATTAGAAGCAGGGTTTAACTGAGGGACTGGCTGTTATCATGAGGTGAGTGCAGTTTAGCAATTGGGTATCCCCAGTAAAAGATGGGTGAGGATAGCAAAGCAGGTCTGGAGGCATCATTGTTAACAGAGCAGTGGTCACACAAAGAGGTGGTCATGGCCTTGGGGAAAAATGTTTCCTGTTAAATTTGCAGCTGGCTTTACCTGTGTCTGTCCTCCCAGACTGATTAATAGGCAGGGCTACTTCCTTCTTTTTCAGTATGAGCTAATTTTCAGTCCTTCAGTCCTGGACAGGTTTTTACTCTTTTACACCAAGCATCCTCTCTCGATAAATGTGACGATTTTTTTATTAAACAAATTACAACTTAATCCATACTCTACTGTCCTCCCTACAGGTAAGATTGAATGAAATACCTAATCATAGAATTGCCCCTGCTTTCTGACAGCATCTAAGCTAGAGTGTACCTCCGGTTTCTTAGGCCCTCTCCCAAATTATCCAACCAAAGCCCAAATCCTGTAAGTTCTTTTGAACACCCTCTTACTGACATACCCCACAGTTCCCCATGGTGTACATTCTGCCTCACGACAACAAGTACTAAACCCAGCACATTCAGGTACAGGTATGGTCCTGATAGTCCTTGGCTGAAGAGCACTGACAATACAGAGGGTCTGAGTTGATGACACAACTGCCAGGTTCAGACTAATATTTGCACTTTGTTACCAGACACAAGACTAACATTCACTGGCACCTTTGTGTCCTTGCTCATTAAAGATTTGTACTAATAGTCCCTGTTACAAAAGACTTACTGATCCATATTTCTGTTGAAGATATGGCAATCCTAAAGGCCAGCTATCGTGGCACACGGCCAACTCTTCCTTTCAGTATGTACTGTTGCAGCTTTAAAGCATGTCCACACATTCTTTGAAGGCCTTCTATCTGATACAGCTTTATAGCAAGCCTCTCACTTAGAACCAAGACACTGTAGCAGAAGTAATGCTGCACGCAGCTTCCAAGGCAGCTTCTTCCAGGTCTTTTGCAATGGCCCCTCAACACCCAGCTACCATGCTGCAAGAAGCCCAAGCCATGTGGACAGGCCTTGTGTAGGTGGGTCTGGTTGAGTGATGGCTTCAAGTCATCTCAGCCCGGTCATCAGCCATGTGAGTCAAGACGACTCCAGAAGATTAGAGCCACCAGCTGTTGGAGCCACCCCTCGTCCTTAGTTTTCCCAGCCGAGGCCTCAAAACACTGCAGGATAGAGAAAAGCCACCCCTATTGTACCCTGTCCAAATTCCTGAGCCACAGAAGCATGAGCATAATAAAACGCTTGTTGTTTGAAGACACTAAGTTTGGGTGGTTACTTAAGTAGCACTAGTAATTGGAACATACTGATCCTGCTGGTAGCTGTTTTGAGTACAGCAGTAGTTGGTGACAATGAGCTAGCAGATAAAACTGGGTGTTTATGCACAGAGCGACTGGGCAAAGTTTAAAGTATATTCAGTTAGCATATTCTTGGCCCCAGTCTAATGTCGGGCCCCTTCCCTACACCCCCTTCCCCCTATCCCTCAGACTTACAGTGAGCTCAATCTTTAGAGAATGGCAGATTAAAGTACTAGCCACCATGTTAGGAGCCATTCTGAAAAAAAGAGTTCTGACTATTACAATTTCCAAAAGCCCCAATTACATATATATTTCTCTTTTATAATAAGGACGCTAAAGAATTTTAATGTTTTATAATTGCTGTTTTTTTCTGAGTAGGTGTATATGTTATTGAAACTCTTGTTCAAAGAATATCTTCTATCCTAGTATAGTTTCTCTGATTTCAAATCTGAACTTTATGATGTCATGTAAAAAAGTTCAACAGAAACTCTTTAAAATACCAGGATACCATCCAAAAACTTAGAGGAAACAAAACTATTTAAATTTTATTTTTAAAGTCTAATTTTAATCCAGACCAAACAAACAAGCAGAAAAGTGAGAAAGCTGATTGTATAGGCAGACACAGATGTACCAAATGTAAAACAGTGGGTTATTAACAGAACTATTTACATGCATATTTACAAGCAATCCTTTTGTACATTAAGTTTTACTTTTAGTTAGTTGGAAAAAGATTTTTGACATTGGTAAAAATATTAATTAGGTAGGGCTGAGGTGGTACCACATTATAGTAATAAAAGTATTAGAAAAGTGATTCTCAAGGTATAGCAATTATAAAGCAGATGAAAACTTGAGTGACAAAGATCTAGTAAAATTCTCTAGTAAAAAAGTCAATGCAACTCATGCTATAAAACAAAAATGAGAAAGTCATATAAATAAAGCAGAATAATGTTCCAGGCTTTAGGGTAGTGAGGTTAGGTGAAAAAAACCAATTCTAGAATTGCAATAAATCCTCAGTGAAGAATCCTGGTTGTTTAGTTGGGAGTTCTTAGTCTTTTTTTTTAAGCCATTTTAAAAGCCCTTGGTCTCAAATAGCATCTGGATATGTGAATCAGTTGTTAATGATATATTCTAAGACTTCAGTGCTAAAGATATTCATGATTCTGATTCCTATTTGAAACTCAATTCATTGAGACACTAAATGTAAAACTAAGTGAAAGCTATAATACTCATATCTAAAAAAGGATGCTACATTTTGCAGTAATATATATTTCCAGGCTAAGAATTTTTCCCTCAAGAAAAGCAGAATTTAAAGGATAAGCTTCTAACCAGCTAGCAAAATTTACTTTCGACATTTTTCATTTTTTTCAAAATCGATTTTATTGCAGCCAAAACAGTGGAATTAACTGTACATAATAAACTATTATATATATATACACATTTTAAGTTATAGGGAATAAAGTTTATTTTGGCAGAGAGTGTTAAACAAAATTAAAGTTGCATACATTAGTAACATAACTCAACATCCTTAATTTGGTATAAGTGTGACACATTTTCTTGCTTTCCTGTGTTCTGCTAAGTCACCATAACCTAAACTGCTTTATAAAATTGATATGCTGAAATTTAATTTTACTGTTTTCGCTTACGCTCTGATTCCAAACAAAACTTTTCATAAGCTTCTTCTATCTCTGGGTCCATCTCATCATCAATATCATCCAAGTATCTGTGAAAGAAGCATATATGACAAGTTTAATGTTTTTTAATTCAGAAAATGTCTAAGATACTACGCCATGAAAGTAAGTATGTGTCTCCCCATCCCCCATGACCCTTTCTACCAATATGTGACAAAACTATCTTACCAATCCTACCAATTGCTGATGGGTCTTTCTCCTTCTTCCTCCCCCATTTCTAGTACAAGGCCATATGTTGAAATGCCACAAGTTCATTAGGGCAAAGAGAATATAATGCTTACCAAACAAAACTTTAGAGGATAACCTGAAATTCAATGCCAAGGACAACTTTAATTTCCAGTAGTATACTGTCGGCAGGGCTGAACCTTCCTAATTGTGCTTGGAAGCCCATCCCTGTATTTTTTTCTATTAAACTAGTACACAAAAGTATGTTAACATTAGAAAATCTTACACTGACATATAATTAAAATGTTACTACTTAGAGACAGAATAAAGGTGGTTCATTTTTTTTTAAACCTACAACACATGAGAAGGGATAAGAAAAACTGAAGTCACAGACTTAATTTATTTCCACCCTCCACTTATGAAGAGGAGAATCCAAGTAGCATGTCCAAATTCACATGAATTGTTAACAGAACTGGAACTAAACCTCACAAGTTCTTGGTCCTTCCATATACAAAATGCAGTACAATCTAACGATAAATGAGTAATACAGTAAAAGTTTATTTTATTACAAAGAATGGCAGATGAAGATTGAGAGATGAGAACAGGACTATAATTTATATATGTCTATCAGTCCGAACATTTTTATATAATTATCTATGTTTTAATTTTAATCTTTTAACAGCTAAGCTTTGAGCCTTTTACTATGTGCCAGGGGGCTGTCTCAGGTATTTATGTATCTCATTTAGTTCTCAAAAAAACTCAAGGAGGGGTCTACTATTCCTATTTAATAGATGGAGAAACAGGCACAGAACTTACCAAAGATCTTACAGCATTAGAGTTACTTATTTAAAGTCTTAGGTATAATAATAGTATTTATTTTATAAAAACTAATTGTTTGAATATGCTACATTAATAGTTTTTCCACCTTAGCTATATTTAATTTTCAGAACCAGTGTTTTCTCTAATATGATTTTCTGAAAATTTTTGGTAAATAACTACTACATATATACCCACTATAACACCATTAAATCAAAATGCACATTCTTTCATCATCTTTTCTAGTCTAAACTCCACCTACAAACTGTGGCCACAGAAATTTCACAAAGAAAACGGCTAAAGATGAGAATTCCCTGGCAGTCCAGTGGTTAGGACTCCACACTTCCACTGCAGGGGGGCCGGGTTCAATTCCTGGTTGGGGAACTAAGATCATGCTGGCAAGCCGCGCAGCATGGCCAAACAAAGCAAAACAATGCCCCCCCCATAAAAAAACCCCAAGAAACAACCCAAAAAACCCCCAAAAAGAAAGCAGCTAAACAGAACTTACGGATCACCACCCCCTGATAAATCTGTTCCATTTTCTTCATAATCTGGAAAAAAGTCTTCTCTTTCAAGTAACTCTTGATATTTCTCTTGGTAATCTATAAAAAATAAAAAATTTTAATGCTGAAAAATATTCATATGAAATGGCCAGTTATCCCTAAAAATTTTTTTAATATTATGGCTTTTCATTTAAGCAGATACATTTAAATAACATTAAGGTTCCAACTACATATTTAAGAATATCTTTTACAAAACTTATATTCTAATTGGCTTGCTTTATTTCTCCCCGCCCCCAAAATATGCTCATAAATTATACAGTTGGCCCTTTAGGGTCACTGACCCTCCACACAATCGAAAATCCACATATAACTTAGCCCACCCTCCTTACACACGTTTCCTTTGTATTTGCAATTCAACCAACCCTGTGTAAGTACTGTAGCACATATTTAGTGAAAAAATCCACATATAAACAGACCTGTGCAGTTCAAACCTGTGTTGTTCAGGGGTCAAATGTATATTTAATATTCCTCTAAATATAAGATGGAAATCAAAGCCACTGTGAGCATAACAGAGTACATTTCACACCCAGTGTGCATGCTGTTTACATTCTCTGCTGCTTCTTTCCATCAGACAAGATATTGTCCTAACTTGTTGGGGAAGAACATGTTTCTTCCATACTACTGTTTTTCCTTCCACAAGGAGGGATTTCAATCAAACCTCCTAGTTTCTGGCTCCCCAATTACTCCTTCCCAAGGAGGTAAAGTGAGCTACCTGGCTAGCAGGTAAGAGCCATCATTGCTTGAAGTTTCTCAATCAGAGGAGGCTAACCTAGCAAATGTTCTGAGCATAGGAGATTTTCTTTTCTTCCCTCTCCTTAGAGACAGCTGGAACGTAGATACCTGATAAATGTTTCAGCTATACTATCCCTTGGTTGGGCTCTTCTAAGGCAGTAACAGGTGATATTATAGTTCTCCGCTCCATCTGCCAACTGTCTTAAGCAGAGTTACCGAGTATCTTTAAAGATTAGCATGTGTGTATGAAGTCCTTACCTCTGAATAATATAATGGGTCAGTGTATATTAAAACTAGTTATCTTACAATTAGTTTCTTGTGAACAACAGCTACCTCAAATTTTGAGAGGATGATGTAATTACATTTAACTCGACAGAGACCATGTTTTTCCAAGATTGTCAGTCTCTATAAAACTCTAATTCTAGCTTAAAGGGTTAGTGATATTTTGATACCCAATCTTGGCAATTTGGAGACAATTTTAACTATAAAACCTTTCTGCAACAAATGCTTAAGGCAACAGATAAAACATTCTTTTAAATATACGAATGAGTTCACACACACACACACACACACACACACACACACACACACAATCAAGTCACCAGATGACAGAAACGAGAAGGGAACTGAAAGCCATACATAACTACTGCAGCTGGGAGGCTGATAGACCAGGTGGTATTATGAACAAAGGGCTTCGATTTTAAAACCCACAGAAGGTCAGAAAGCAAGGCCTTGAGTCCACGTGAAACAGAGAGATGGAATTCATGCCCCAAGTCCATCTCACCAACACAAAGGCTGAACATTCAAAGAACTGGTATTGCAAGCAAAAGGTTAACCAAGGAAAAACAAAAAACACCTCGGTGGCAAAGGGAGATGGCAAAGAAGCTTGGTTGTCTCTGCCTGGGTTTGGAGGGAGGACAGAAGTACTCTGAAGAAACTGGTTCCCCAGAGAATTTTTATGAATGGGCCTGCACTTCAAATTTCTATTATCCACGTAAAGAATCCCTACGACAAGAAAATAGAAACTTGTTCCAAGCCAGTATTACCCCTGTGGCTCCTGGCACAAGCAAATATAAACCCCCCTTTGGAGAGATGTTCCTACAATCCAAGCCACAAGTTTTTATAAACAAAAACAAACAGGCAGTTAAAACGCTGGAGCTGTCATGAAGGGCCACAGTATATGCAACTTAACTTCAAATGATTTAGAAAAAAAAAAGTGAGTGTGGAGAGAACAAATTATAAATGGAGTAAACTGTTGAAGGTACATCTGAGTAAAAGGTAGATGGATGTTCTTTGCACAGTTTTTACTTTTATAACTTTACTGTAAGTTTGAAATCACTTCCACAAAAAAAGTTTAAGAAAGACAGTTAAATTTGAGATTGCAAAAAAAGAACACAACATAAATCATTTTGTGTATGACAATTAGAAATAACAGTAGGATTAGAATTAAAAGAAAACAAAAGTATGAAGCAAAAATAAGCATGTTTAGAATGATGACAAAAAAAGGACTCAAAACTTTAAGATCAAGATACTTTGAACAAAATGCAGAAACAAAATTCAGTTTGAAAACCAAACTGAATTTCTATAAATAAAATAGTCACTAGAAATAAGTAGGAAAAACAGATTGGACAATGATGAAGATCGAAGAACCAAAATGAATCAAGGTAGCCTCAAAGAATAAGGGAAGAAGGAAAATTTGTCTCACCAGACATAGCAAGATTTACAGTAGGTAAGAATAATTAAGAATGCAGTATTGGTGTCAAGACAAACAAGAAGATCCACATTCATGGACACAGGAATAAGACACAAATCTATAGGGAGTTACATGGTACACAGAGGAATGTTTTGTCCAAGAGAGGAAGGATGACCTGTTACTGAGATGAGTAACTATAGAATATTTAAGTCCTAGCATTTACCACATATAAAAACTAGCCAGATGGATTAAACACCTAAATATAAAAAGCAACAAGGTTTAGAAGACAATGGAATTTGATCATAGTAAGTCACAGAGAGCACAAACAAGACTTTAACACTCAAAGCTTCTATGTGACAACACATGAAACGGAAAGACAGCACATACTGGGAGAAACTAAGGATCACTTTCCAGGCCATGTAAGTAATTACAAATCAGTAAGAAAGACAAATGATCCAACAGAAATACAGGCAAAGGACACAAACAGGTGATTCTCAAACAAAGAAATCAGAGGTCAATAGAAACATGAAAAGAAATTCACTACCACTAGTAGGGAAATAAAAGTTTACAATTTCATACAAACAGACTGACAAAAAAATAGGTCTGGTATCAATAAGTGTTGCCAACAATGGGAAATAGGAACTTTCACATGTTGCTGGTGGGAATATTAAGTGGTATAATCATGATGGAAAGCAGTTTAGCAACATTTAGTGAAGTTGAAGATGCATGTAGCCTATAATGTAACAATTCTACTTCATTACTCTAAAGAAATTCCTGCATGTGCACAAAGATTCTTAAAGATGTTTGCACAGCACTGTAGGTAGTAACGAGTGTGAACCAACCAACCATCCACAAGTGGGAGGGGATCTATAAACTGTGGTTTACTATGAGTATGTTATTATTTGGCATTTAAAATGAATGAACTAAAGCTATATATATATCAATCAACATGAACACCAAAAATACCGAATAAAAAATAAGTCGCAAAAAGACGTGCACAATAAGGCACCATTTAGGTTAATACTGCTGTGTATGGTAACACCTATCATTTACAGTCATACATGAAGTAAAAAGACAGCACAAGGACACCAATGTCAGGACAGTAATTACCTCTGTGGGGGGAAGTTATGGAAGGACTGGACTTGAAGGTGAGGTATCAATTATAGAAACAGAGAATGGTTATTACTATCTATAAAGGGTTTTATTTCTTTGAAAAGACCCAAAGTATATATTGATAAGTGAAATTGGTTCAATCTTGACAGTGAATCAATATGCCCTTTTTTGTGTGTGGTTTCAATATTTTTGAATATTTCATAATTTAAAATTGAGAAGTTAAGCGGTTCTTCTTTCTACCACTTTGTGCTAGAGGCATAGGACAGTCAGTGCCTGCTATCCAGAGGAAACAAATGGGAAAATTCTGATAAGCTGGTTGTAAGTTTGTTCAAAGTGGGGAAATGTTCTCTTGCTCACAGTGCAGTTCTGTTTATCACAATTAAAGCACTCATTCTATAAAACGGCTCTTTTCTGGGAAGGGAAGTGTGCAGAGATTTAGATTTTAATTAACTGACCCACCAAATATTAGTAAGATCCACAGTTCTTAGTATCTGCAAGTATTAACCTGTACCAATGAAAGCTGCTGACTATATAGTGAACTACAACCATCTTTCCCTTCTGCTTTAACTACCTGAAAGTTTAGAGTATAAAAACAAAATATTAGAGGAAATATAAAGTAAAAATGCTTGCATTTAATTGAGGGATCTTCCAATCCTTCACTGTTAGGGTGACAAGACACTATATACTGAATCAAATGTTTGATGTGAAATGGTTCCAAGTGGTAACTGTAAGAATATTCTAGTGAGACAAACCTTTACCCTATATTTTAGAACGATGTGAACTCTTCAAAATGCTACAACTTTGTGCCAGTGAGGGTACGGTTTTCTGTAATTTACTATCTTACCAAAAAATGGTCAGAAAATGACTGAGACAACATACCTGGATCAGCGGCAGTGAAAGGAACACCATCAGATGTATAAAATGTTGGCTCATTCTAGGAGGAATCAGAGCGATTAAAACATGTTATCATTTCAGAATTGCTTTTTTAAAGCACATTAATTGAGCATGGCTGATTTCATTCATCTGTACCTGATAATACAAAAACAAGCAAAAAACTAAATTCCTAGCAGCCATTTTCATTTCACTGGGAAAGTCTATGGTCTTCAGATTACTATTCTATTATCTCAAGTTCTTGTGGGTCTAACCCCACCGTCTGCTGCCTGTCACACCCTTGGTGACTTGGTGCGTTGTGCGCTGTGATTTAGCGTCAGCTGATTTTTAGTTGTGGTTCCCACCCCCTGCAACCATTTTTTTCTTTAAGTATTTCCAAGACTGGATTGTAAGAGCATTCCTCCATAGTTTCTTTCTGTTTGATCCTGTCGAGAGCTTCAGGGCATCACTGGCCTGGTAACCATTTTCGTTTTCTTAATTTACTTTACTACAAAATGCCAAGTAAAAGTTTGAAATGCAGGCCTTTGATCATGAATTCTCTGGAAAAACTGCTTTGAGGAATCCCTACACTCACCCAAGTCCAAGTCAAGCCTTATTCATTTCCCTTGCCATTGAATGGCTCTTTGTCTAGTCTACCCTTTCACTGAGGATTCCTTCCATGGCTGCCATGTGACTCTAAGCCAGTGAAAAGAGTTATTAGGTATTAAATTCTGAGATAAGTTTATGTAACTTATCTACAAATTGCCAAAATTGAATTCAAGCAATAACCAAATTTAAAATGCAAACACTGGCATACCATAAAATAATTAGGATCATTTTCAGGTGTTGCTTCCCTGTATGTTGAAGTTGCATGGACTCTACCCCAGTTACTTGACCGGAGTTCTACAAGCTTCAAGAGCATCTGTTTTACATCTCTGCAGACAAAAGTTGAAAATGAGTTAAAACGAGCAAGTGTCATCGTGCTCTAATATATCACAGATGCCTAAAACGTTGTTTCAAAAATTTAACATGCTTTGATATTCTAGACATTTCCTGTAATAACACAAATTTATCTTTTTAAAAAAATGCACATCACTCCTTTACTATACTGATCTGGAAAAAAGGATTTAGTACAGTTATGCTCAAACGCGTACTGGGCCCAAGTGGCAGGCCAAGCAACTGGAACATGATTCAGAAATCTGGCACAGTGAAAGACATACTTGGACGTGATCAAGAGGCATTTCACTACCATAAAATAATAAGGCAACGGAGGGATTCTAACACATGTGAGAGGATGAACTCCTACACCTTGGAAATCAAGGAGCTTATCCCATGTTGGTGTAAGGAATGGCTCATTTGCTGATGACCACACGTGGGAATATTTCAACAGTCATCAGAAACCCCAGAAGGTTTTTTTTTTAATTATGTAATTTTAAAATCTACAAACAATAACTGCACTGTTGGTGGGAATGTAAATTGATATAGCCACTATGGATAACGGTATGGAGGTTCCTTAAAAATCTAAAAATAGAACTACCATATGACCCAGCAATCCCACTACTAGGCATATACCCTGAGAAAACCATAATTCAAAAAGAGACATGTACCACAATGTTCATTGCAGCACTATTTACAATAGCCAGGACATGGAAGCAACCTAAGTGTCCATCGACAGATGAATAGATAAAGAAGATGTGGCACATATATACAATGGAATATTACTCAGACGTAAAAAGAAACGAAATTGAGTTATTTGTAGTGGGGCGATGGACCTAGAGTCTGTCATACAGAGTGAAGTAAGTCAGAAAGAGAAAGACAAATACCATATGCTAACACATATATGTGGAATCTAAAAAAAAAAAAGTTCTGATGAACGTAGGGGCAGGACAGGAATAAAGACGCAGATGTAGAGAATGGACTTGAGGACACGGGGAGGGGGAAGGGTAAGCTGGGACAAAGTGAGAGAGTAGCATTGATATATATACACTACCAAATGTAAAATAGACAGCTAGTGGGAAGCAGCTGCATAGCACAGGGAGATCAGCTCGGTGCTTTGTGACCACCTAGAGGGGTGGGATAGGGAGGGTGGGAGGGAGACGCAAGAGGGAGGGGTTATGGGGGTATATGTATACGTATAGCTGGCTCACTTTGTAATACAGCAGAAACTAACACAACATTGTAAAGCAATTATACTCCAATAAAGATGTTAAAAAATTTTTTTTAAATTATATACTTTTTTGTAAAAGTAAATACAACACATAAGCACCAGGATTGATCCCAATCTTCTGCAGGCAGGGAGGAAATATTTGTTTCAATTGCCACGCATATTACATTCATTCTCCACTGGAATGACTAGAGCCACCCAGTCACCTGACTACAGAATAATACAGGACTGGCCCCTGGGAACATAAATAGGCTCTCTTGTTTTCCCTCATGGGTCACGCCTAACATGGTTCCCCCCAACACTTACTCAAGCAGGTCCTTAGTAATAGACAAAGCATTAGCAACCCCCCCCGCCCCGAATTACTTCCTGTCCACCCTCTTGGACAAGTCTTCCCTTGCTTGGACTGACAACCCTGCCCCAGAGGTGCCATTCTGACTAGACTGCATGAAGGGAGTGGGTACAAGAGAAAAAAATGGCTAATATGAAATTGGGAGCCACTGGTCCCCATCTGGAGCTACAACTTACAGATGCGGTCAGTTTGATATGTGTAGGGGAGAAGTGCAGAGGAATGGGATGGGCAGGGAGGGTGTCCTTGGGAGTAGTTTGTCTGCTGCTTGCCCTCCCTTCTTGGCCTTGCCCTGGGCAGCCACAGAGTCCATGGCTTTACACACAGTCTCCTCATCCCCCAGGAACTGCACAGGTGTGACGGGCTTCATGTTCTTGTCCAATTCACAGTCAGCAGGCTCAGCTCCATGATAAGCTCTTCAGAGACCCTCTCTGCTTGACAATGCCCCTGGAGGCTGGTGCCACGGGCTACAGCCAATACCCGTTTCCCCTTCTTGATCTGGGAAACTATTTCTTCCTTCCAAAAGGGCAGAGCTCTGGTAATAGTATCCTTCAGACTCTCACGGGAGGGTAGCTAATATCCAGTGAGGTCTCCATGCCTTCGATTCTCACTGACGTTGCTGTGGAAGGGATGACTGGGCTCCACTGGAGGTAGTGGGACTTCAGAGGAGCGCCTTCAGATCTTCACTGGGCCTCGCTGCACTTGGCAGCGGTTTCTGCTTTACTGAGGCCAGAGCCCTCACTGCCGCCCACTGAGGAGCCTGTCCTCGCCTCTGAGAGCCGCATTTGGTCAACGGCACCCAGCACTGTCCAGAGGGTCTGAAGTGCTCTCTTACGCACTGAGGTGAAGTCTACATGCTCGCACCCCACTGCCTGGCTCCTGCTGTCTTTTTTTTTTTTTTTTTTTTTTAAGACAGGCTTGAAATTTATTCCATATAACTGTGGCTATATATGGTTCTTAAAGGCAGTGCGATCCTGCTAACACTTTTATACCTCCAACTGGACTTACAGTAGTACTTTACCCAAATATTTATTGAGCTTAAAAGTATAAATCATTTTATTTTTTAAGGGACTCATATTCCCACAGGAATATCTTAACTTCTTCCATTCATAAGCATAATTGAAGAAAAGTGGCTAGGTGAGCAGAAGCCATAGGTTAAAAAAAATTTCTGTAGATTTCTAAAGAGTATTCTGATGAAGCACAACAGATTAAAAACAACCCCAAAGAAAAAGCAAGGAATTGAGATCCACTGGCTATCTATATTACTTCTTTTCCTACCTGCTGCAATTTGCGTCTAGGACAACATTTTCAATTCTCTGAATAACTTCTTCCATATCAGTCTTTCCTTTTTCCTTCCAGGCATCTTCTAAAACTGACCCTGTCAACTAAAAAAGCAAGTATCAGTAAAATAAAGAATTCAATAAAGTACAGAAATTCTAAAAAGATATTAGTAGCAGTTCAAGCATTCTTTAAACAAGATGAATTTAGCAAGTTAAATATTCCTAATTATTTTTTACCATCTAATATTCAGGAATCGCTATACTTTTTCTTGACAGGAAAAAGGAATGAACTATAGCAGAAGTTTTATCATAGGCTTTATAGGCCAATGACTGTATGGCATATTTGCTATATGACCAAGGCTATAAAATTGTAATCAACATATCACTTTTTGAAATATGCAACATCCAACAAGTGTAGAAACTCAGAATTTAAAAAACACAATCAGGAAAAAATGAGTTAAGGATATAAGCAGGTAATTCACAGAAACTAAAAAAATGGCTTACAAACAAAAAAAGGCTTTAATTCACTAGTGATTTTAGTCACAGAAATGCAAATTAAAATGAGCTTTTTGTTTTTACTCATCACGATGACAAAATAAAACCTAGGATTGATTCTATCCATCACTGATAAGGATATGGGAAAAGAGGTATACTCATTCACTGTTGGTGGGAACACACTCTGATTCAGCATTTGCAAGGGAAATTTGGCATTACTTATCAAATTAAGGTATACATGCTCACTGAGCCACCAAATCTATGGGTAAGAATTTAAGTTACATAAACAACTGCATATATAAAGATACAATGAAAGATTACTGACAGTGCTGTAGTGGCTAAACTGAAAATAACTGCTCAAGGATGGAATGGATGAACAATGTGCATGCATACAATGGAACACTGGGAAGCTACTGAAGAAAGAGCCATGCAAAAATCCAAGATCTTCATTTGGTGGTAAAAAAGCAAGCCACATCAGAGTAAGATCTTACGGGAGCACACATGCAGATAGAGGAAGAGAAAGAAAGGGACTTTACGTATGGGGTGGAGTGAAGGACTTCCATTTTTCACTTTTAAATTGCTTATGTTAAACAATAAGTATATATTGCCTTTCCAATATTAAATTCGAGAGTAAAGTAAAATGTCAATATTTAACTTAAATAACTTACTCTTGGATCTATTTGTGCATTATATGTACTTTCCTTCCTCTAAATTATATACTAAAGGGATGAAACAGTTACATTTTAAGAAAAAAATAAGTAAAACCTACCTTCAGTAATTTTACTGCACAAATTAAGTTGTCATCCATAGGATTAGAAAAGAGGGCATTCAGCAACTCCCGAAGACCGACCTGAAGAATGTCTGCCCTTGTAACCTGTCCATTTGTTCCTTTGATCTTTTGGGGAAAAGAAAATGAAAAGCAACTATGCCAAAATATAACACAGATATACAAATGGTCTAACAAAGTGCTGGCAAAATAAGTGTTTTAAGTTAAACAATACAAAACATATGGTCAGGGTCTTCCCTGGTGGCACAGTGGTTAAGAATCTGCCTGCCAATGCAAGGGACACAGGTTTGAGCCCTGGCTGGGGAAGATCCCACATGCCGCGGAGCAACTAAGCTCGTGCTCCACAACTACTGAGCCTGCGCTCTAGAGCCCGCGAGCCACAACTACTGAGCCCACGTACCACAGCTACTGAAGCCCGCATGCCTAGAGCCTGTGCTCTGCAACAAGAGAAGCCATGACAATGAGAAGTCCGCGCACCGTAAGGAAGAGTAGCGCCCGCTCGCCGCAACTAGAGAAAGCCCGCGCACAGCAACAAAGACCCAACACAGCCAAAAATAAATAAATAAATTTATATATTAAAAAAATATATACGGTCAGGATAATTTAAGCCTCCTTTAATATTACTGCTTCATAAAGCAGTCTCTAGCCTATTAACACCTTTTTGGGAACACAGAGCTTTTTTCTGCTTTTTATACTATTTAAAAATACTCTAACTTGCATCAGAATAGAATATGTATCTCAGCT
This sequence comes from Phocoena sinus, assembly GCF_008692025.1. NCBI lineage: Eukaryota > Metazoa > Chordata > Mammalia > Artiodactyla > Phocoenidae > Phocoena > Phocoena sinus. Next base: position 137,616,518 of record NC_045765.1, on the reverse strand, counting down.
CTCCGGCTTGAAGAACTGTAGGTTCAGGAGCCATGCCTTATCTTTATAACTTCCACCACACATATCATCATGACTTCTACATAGGAAGTTCAACTGCATTCTTAAAGTGACAATTCATTTAAGGTACATTTTATATTGGTGTTCTTATTTGGCTTATACAAAAATAAACTGAGAAAGATTACGGCATGAGATTTTGTTAAAAATTAAGGCCATCTGTGGTAAAAAGGCATAGTAAATTAGGCACGAGATTGGACAAAGACCTTTTAGATGCATTGACTGAGATGTACATTTGACGGTGGATTCGTGTGTCTTTTCAGTGGTATTTACAATACTAAGTCCTCAAATCAGAGTTTAAGAAGGTATACCGATATCTGGGACTAACTAGTTAAAAAAAAAAAAATCAAGCAAATCCATTACAAAAGTAATATTCAGCACTTATGTTGCCTACCAACAAGCATATACTCAAGTATGCCACCAATTTAGCTGTAGACTTTGTACAAATACATTCTATATAGAAGATTAATATATAAAATAGGACCAAAAAGAACTACTGCAGGTGAATCAGGTGAAAAAAACCAAACAAACACAGAAACTCTAGTCTCTCCCCTCTTCAAAGTTTTATGCTCTGCAGGGCAAGTTGCTTTTGGGTCACCACCTGAAAGTCAACGTACTAAATGTGCTAATATTTATGATACAAGGATTCAAAAAGGTGTGACTGTCTGTATTCCAAAAGCTTGAAATCACATGTAAACCATGGCTTTCCAAAAGTACATAAAGACTTTAAAATGCTTAGTAACTATCTCCCAACATTGCCCATGAACAGGAAGACAAAATGGTACATATGTTCCATTTGAGGACAGATACTACCATGAGTAGGTACTGAGACTATTTTCTTTATCTCCCATTTCACTTTTAATGTTATAAAAGAGTAAACACAAATCCCTTATTGAGATCAATTTATATTCTCAGGCTTTGTCAGTACTAAAAAGAAAAATTTCTCCTCACCTCCAGGTTAAGATAAAGTTCTCCCAGAAAGAGTACAAATGCATGGAATCGTTTTCGAGTCACTTCGTCCCCTTTTGCAGCTTGATCTTTAACTTCATATTCAGTCCGACATCTAATAAAGACATACCTTTTGTAATCTCACATTGCTTTGTTTTTTAAATAGTCAAACAAGATGACCATTTGTCAGTTTGGTTGTTCACAAGCAATACAGAGGCAAGTACAATGCACCAACACTCTGATTTTCTGTAATAAAAAGTGTTCCTGTCTATTGTAGCGATCAGAATATGTACTATCTTTTCATACAAAGATTCCCAGTCTTAAGAAACTGATGAGAATAGTTGAAAATAAACCTATTACTAGAACAAATTATAACAAGTTACAGCTACATAGATTTCATGAGGTTCGTTGTATATTGGCACTAAAAAACAAAACAAAAACCCTCACTGCCTCACCTTATTTATTGTCTCATAGGCTTTTAAAGAAAGCACTGTTTTTATGCGAAGTATCCCTAAAATATTCTGCTCTTGCTGAAATACGAACTTTGAACAGAGCTTTAAGAAAGATATATACAGATGACGTCCAACTAAGTTGAAAATGAATTCTTATTAAGCCCATTATTCTTAGAATTTCTATTATACAAATCAGAGAAGTGAAGTAAGAGAAGTCCCCAAATGAAACCACACAGAAACACAGAAGGCAATTAATCTGGTCTTTGTTTGGGTCTTTGTTTCTAATAGAGACTAAAGGAGTCAATTTATTTTCCCTTGTTTGATTTCTCCCTGACTTGGTGCATTCACCTTAGAGCTTACATAGTTCTTATTATCTAAAATAATCACAAGAAGCCTGTCATTGTGTATACCAATGAATTATGGTGTCAGCTACTGTTACTAAAATGGATTTTTAAAATGTACTTTTAATGTTCACCATTTTGGTGTTAAAGATTTTTTTATTTTTCTTGATAAGGTGTAAGAACATTCTAGAAAAATCATGTGTTTTATAAAAATGATTTTGATAGTTCTCCTTTTAAAGACCAAGGGAGCAGCTTATGAAGGGTTAATGGCTTTCATACCTTAGGTACCAATTTAAAAAAATTTTCAAAAAGAACCTAAAAAGTCATTTCTTGTCCAAGAATTTACCTTGGTTCAGTTTATGTATCAATCATAAACCCAGCTTAGCCTAGTGTGCCAGTGCTTACAAGCTATATTAAATGAGCGACATCTGCTGTTTGAGTCAGACATGGAAAGATATTGGTTATCTTCTCATACATATTAATTCCTCATCAGAAAAAAAGTTGGGATATCTATAAATAGAACACTGGTTAATAATGGAAAGGATCAGTTAATTAATGCCAATTCAGTTATCCAAGCACCTTGTTGGCTGCTTTCCTTTCTGTCTTTATGACTTTTCAGGTAAGAGCTTCGATGAAATGACCTTTTTGTTTTATCAACGCCATTACTATTAGATTATATATTAATATATGTTAATGTATGTACAAATGCAAATCCCTACCCTTGTACATGGTTGATTATCTAGGTGAGAGGAAAGACTCTAAAACTTTAAGCTAAAGACTTTCAATTATAAAAGTAATACATGGCTATTTCAAAAAGGTTAAAACAGAAAAATATAAAGAATAAAGACACTGCAGCCCAGAAATAACTGCTGTGAACGTAACTTCTATCTGTTTCAAAGTATTCCATATTTTTAAGTTAACAGAATTATGATCTTTTCACTTGTTATATGATTAGTGTCTTTCCATGTTGATAGCTTTGACAGTATCCTAGTACTAGAGAAGCACACACAGGGGATACAGAGTCAAAAGAGCCAGAAGAGTGATTCTCAACCATGACTACATAGTAGAATCACTTGGGGAGATTTATAAACCATGCCCACACTCTCCTTCAGTCTAATTATATCAGAATTTCCAAGACTGGAGGCTTAGCCCCATTTTAAGTCTCTAGGTAACTCTAAGGCAGAGCCAGGGGTGAGTAGCACAAGGGAAGATAAGCAAGCCTTTCTACCATCCTACCTCCTCAAAGTGCCAACTTTCACATCTTTCCAAAAGCTATAATTTGTACTTTAATGATTAGGTAAGGGTAGATATTTCTGTAACTTTGTCAGTTATATTTTTCCAAACTGCACCTATCCAGAGTCATTCCAAATACTTCTATTAAAAATAGAAATATTTCTGGCCTTTTTCTTACTCATTCCTAAGAGGCCTCTCTTTTCATATTAAATAAATGAGCTCACTGCCATGTTGTTACAAATGTCCCTATTTTTACTTCACTTCTTATAAATTTATGACCCCTCCAATATTATAATCTATATGAAATTAAGTTTAATCTCTTGTTTTAGGGCCTGAGGTATCATGTCTTGCTTAAAATGGCTTTACCAACCTAATATTTTTGTTTGTCATTTTTTCCCCTAGTATTTACTGTTTCAGTTTTATATCTGAAATATATTTTGGTGTAAAGAATGAGACAGGAACCCATCTTTGTTTTTTTCTTCCCAAATGACTAGCCAGTTATGTCAGCAGCACAATTTGTCTTTTACTCATGTATCTGAAGTGTCACCTTCGTTAAAAGCTTAATTTTCAAGTGTCTCTGGAGTGTACTTTTGGAGTCTTTATTCTGTTCCAGTGCAGTTTAACCACACGATGGAATACTTTGCAACCATTAAAAGTATCTTTAAAGAACTAACAGGCAATCTCTAATAAACTCAAAGACAACCTTGTTATTGAATAAAACAACTCAGATTATAAGAAAATTCATTTCCCTACATTAGCTCATTAATTCAATGTCATCCCAAAACATAAATAAGTAACAACATTTGTGTAATTTCACATGCTGATTCTAAAGTTCAGAGAAAATAAGCATGCAAGAATAGCAAAGAAGACTACACACACACACACAGACACACAAACGAATGGGGAACTAGTGTGAAAAAATGAGAGTTTTTTAATAGCCTGGTAATAAAACAGGAAGAGAACAAGTAATGAATGGAATAGAATGAAAGTCCAGAATCAACGCAAATATAAGGATGTATGTAGTGTGATAAAGGCAGCAGTTCTAATAAGGAATGGATCATTCAAAAAAGTGGTATGGGAAAAATTGGTTAAACATGTGGCAATAAATGAAATTAGATCCTTACTCAAGCCAAAAGTACTAAAAAATATGTAAAGTGACTATTTTTAAGATCTTGGAAAAGGAAAAGACCTTTCTAGGCACAAAACCAAAGGCAGAAACCATCATAAGAAAAAGGCATATATATGACTATAAACTTAATACTATACAAATAAGAATGGTCTGCCCTTGGACTTCCCCGGTGGCGCAGCGGTTAAGAATCCACCTGCCAGGCTTCCCTGGTGGTGCAGTGGTCAAGAATCCACCTGCCAATGCAGGGTACACGGGTTTGAACCCTAGTCCAGGAAGATCCGAATGTCACGGAGCAACTAAGCCTGTGCACCACAACTAGTGAGCCTGTGCTCTAGAGCCCGCGAGCCACAAATACTGAGCCCACGAGCTGCAACTACTGAAGCCTGCATGCCTAGAGCCCGTGCTCCACAACAAGAGAAGCCACTGCAATGAGAAGCCCGCTCACAACAAATAGTAGCCCTTGCTCACTGCAACTAGAGAAAGCCCCTGCACAGCAACGAAGATCCAATGCAGCCAAAAATAAAAAATAAAATAAAAATTTTAAAAAGAAAGAAAAAAGAATGGTTGCCCTATTCTCCCCTGCAACTTTCTATAAAGAACAGTCTTTAGCAAAGAAGAATGGTCAAATTCTAGTACATTTAGAAGTAGTTTTCCTTTAATTTCATATATACACACTAACCTTTGAAGTAGCAATTGGCGGAAGTTGCCACTCTGTGGGCTAATTGTCAGATGATGGGACAGGTAATTACAGAGGCGAGCTCCCATGTAAGAGAAATTTGGGATAGATGTGGCCTTTCAAAAAGAAAAAAGTTTTATATGACACAGACACATCAAGTTATTAATGCAAACACTTAACAGCAATATTCTAAAGAGGAAAAACATTCCTGCCCCCAAAACTATACAGAAAAATGTACAAGTCATTTGTAATTGTTAGGCATAAGGATATTAACTCTCCCTCCCAACCTTACACCAAGAACCAGAATAAGTACAAAGAAAAACATTAAGGTAAGCTCTCCCCACCATTTACCCGAGGTTAGCAGAAAGCAAAGAGATAAATCTCTCTTTACACCAACTAATTTTTGCACAAAATATGTACATGTACCCAGTTGCATAGTGCCAATTATGAAGTATATTTGCCAAACTAATGATCTGTGGCATTTCTCAGGAATAGGATGGCACCAACTTTGGCATCTAGCAGTCCAGAACAAGAATCCCAGGCCTGTTTTGTGACCCTGGATATCTCTAAACCTCCCTGAGCTTCAGTTTCTTGATTCCTAAAGAGGTAATTAACGGTACCTGATGCAAAAGATTAACACTTCAACAACACTCCAAACACTTGGGGTAATAAAAGAGGAAATCAAAAGAAATAAGCTATTTTTAATAAGAAGACAGGGGAAAAACACTGAGTATCAAAGACTGTGTGACATAGCCAAAGAAGTACTCAGGAAGTTTAACTTTCACTGCAGTTTTTAAAGAACAGTAGAACACACACATTAAGAGGTTAAGGGACTTGGCCAATCCCACAAAGGTAGTAGTTTACCATAGTCTAGATCTAACAAATGGCCTGATGCCCCTCCAATCCTATGTTGGGTCTACTTACTCATGTGCAACCTTAGACAAGTCATTTAACCTCTGTTAAGCTATGTATAAAATGGGGATAAGAGTAATACCTTGCAACCACTGAGGATTAAATGAGTTAACTACAGGTCAAGTGTTTAGCATTGCCCGGCATGGAGTAAGTACTTTATAGTTAGAACTTTTTATTTCTAATTATTTCCTTGCTCACACAGGACCCTGTACATTTCTCAGCAAGGAAGAAAGATTGATTTCTCCTGACATTCATGTATGTGTATCTGGTACCCCAGAAGACTTGAAATTCAAAATTTATACTTTTCCCATTATTGGCATTGCCTGTTTTCCTTTACTTTTAAAATTTAAAGTAAATTTAAAGACAACAAGGCTGGTCATTAAAGTTTCCTGCCTCCCTGCTATACCTCAATTTTACTTCCATAGACAACCACTTTCAATTCTTTCAGCTGAAAAGGTTTTAACCTCCGTATCTCCATGCTCCATGATTTGAGTTTAGCCATTTCTTACTAGCTCCCCACGAAGGAAGATGAGCATTTACTTTTCACCCTGTTTAACCTTACTTCATTCCACTATGGTATAACTGTAGATACACTGTGATTTTTTAAAATAGTTTTGTGTTTCCCTTTACAGTTGTACCATGTATTATGCTGATTTCTCCTCTCTTGCACAACCTTGTTTTCCCTAGACTTAATTTTTTCTACTTTTTAAATATATTTCTCACTGACTTCTCATTAGTTTTTTCTTCTTAATATCTTCAAACATAAGGGAGTGTGCTCATCTTACCAGGGAAGTCTCTCCTGGAGCATTCTGCCCGATTCCAGTGAAGCCTTGTACCTCTAGGCCTACTATGTGCATGGCTACTATCTTGGGATCTCCCTTCACCATCATCTGGATGATTCACTTAGCCTCTCCTGTAAAATACCCTGTTTCCTAGTTCCCATGTCTTCATCCTTAAATCGTCCTTTTGGTGGAGTACCTCCTTCAATAACTTCAAGAAGGATTATGATAAAACTTCAAACTGGTTACTCAGTGCAAAAAGATCTAGACAGTCTAATTTTTTTAGATTTTCAAGCAATCTTTTTAGCCTCATTCCATCCTTATCCTAGAACCTTTTTGGAGATTCTGCATCATAAATCAGGGCGATTCTCGACTTTCCCCACTGGCTTGGAATTCAACTTTTAAAAAAATCCGCCAGGTCAGTTACCACTCACCCATCTGCGTTCTTGTCTCCAAAATGGGTACTTCTATCTCCTTTCGCCATATAAGTCCTTATGGGCTTTTGGTGTTCTAAAATCCCCACACTGTCATTTTATAGTAGTATTTGGTGAGGAATCAAAATTGAGTATGTAGGTTTAATCTGGGTTTTTTTTGTTTTTTTTTTTTTTTACTGTTGGTAAATCTATATCACTGACCATAAAATGGTAGAACTTAAAATATTTGAAGCATTGGCTTTGAGACAATCACAGAAATTGTAGTTTGTTAGGTTAGAGCCTTTCTAACCAACCCTGATATAATATGAGCATAATAAGAACTATAATAATATAATTCTGATATAAGAACTATAATCAAGCAGCCTACTGAAGAGCTGAAACTAAATAGAGCCAGAAAAGCAAAAAAAAAACAGTAAAATTCTTCCATTTTCTTATCTAATATTCCTTTTTAATCCATTTAGATGGCAAAAGTAGGAATCAGGACAAATAGAGCAGATCTATCTTCCTAAAACCTCAGGCATTTTCAGAAATCTAAGAGTTGGCCAGGTAATACTGAGGTCCAGTAACAATCCAGAACAAACTGGAAAAGTAGTCAAATGAAACACGAGGTAGGATTAAGAAAACACACAAAAAACAACCTGCTATCATAAGTCACCCTCACATCTATTCCAAGTTTGAGCTGCTCTTTCAGCAATGACTGAAACAGAAATATAACCTTTGGTGGCATTTATCTCCTACTCTGTTTTTGGCCAGTCTCCTCAATGACCTTAAATTTGTCTTCAAAATTGAGTGTTGTCTATTTTTTCCCCCTTAAAATAGCATTAATGTGTCAATGACCAATATGCTAGAATTAAAACTAAACTTTGTGTGAACAACCTAGGCTGACATTAGATTTTTTTAAAGGAGTTGAGATGTAAATCCTTGAAATTTTTAAAGACAAACAGAAATGTTAAGACTTAAATCAAGGTGTTTTGTGGTCCTTTTTTTTTTTTTTAAATAAAGAATTATTTGTGAGGCAAAAAAGTTCTCCCATGACTTTTTTTCTCCCCTACTCCAATAATGGCAGATCCTTATAAAACAGGGGTTTGGAAAAAAGGCATGATACTCATGTAGTGGCCTCAGAAGTGTCCAAAGCTCCTTCCAACTGCCTGTACAGAGCCTTGGCTACACAGGAAAATTTGCAGTCTGGCTCTAGTTCTGGATCCCTAATTACAGAAATTCTGTACGATAGAGACTTAAAAGCTCTCATGAACCATAGAGTCAAGGAGTGTGGAGGCTGGTGAACACGTACCTGGCCTCCCTCAAGGAGCAGCCACCACCTCTGGGCATCAAGGAAGCTATCCAGTGATTGCCCCATGCTATTAGCCAACCTACCTGTTGATAGATGAGTTCCACAAGTTCTTGCAAAGCATCATCTGTTGTAACCCAGCCATTCAGTGTCTCTGCAAACTGTTCAATTTCAGTTTCAAAACTGCCAGGCTGCTCTGTAAGATGATTCAAAAAATCCTGAACATATTCTGACAAAGTGGGATAATCCTCACAACCATCCTCATAGGATTCCTATAGATCAAAAGGTTAAAAAAAATTAATCCAAGCCACTGGCTAAAAAAACATGAAGCAGCTTTGAGTTGGGATGTCTGTAGCTCAAATTATATTTTTAAGAATCCTTAACCTGATAAAATGTGTTATTTTCTTCAAAAAGTTAAGTCCACTTCTTCCTTGCCCAATAGCCAAAATGTTATAATAGAAGGGCTTCATCTCGCTGGGTAGAGAATTGTCTTCTCACCTCTGGTAGATTTACAAGATGGCTGAGAAATAAAGTTTAAACCAACATTTCATTATAATACCAAGATCAAAATTAAGATTTATAGATACAATAAGATCCAGGATTTGTTTCAAAATGGGAGGGGGAGAGGGACCAGAGATATAGAAACAAGAATGGCCACCTGTAGCTAACTATTGAGGCCATAGGCATTCATTATACCATTCTCTATCCTTGTAGATATTTGACAATTTCTATATTGAAAAATGAAGTTTGTCATCTGTCAATCCCCAAGGACATGGAAATAAATATATAGTTAAATGACTATAAAATATCATAGTGTACAGTGGTAGGAGACTTGCTATGTCCAAGTTTCCAGCCAATCTTGATAGTAGCAACAGTTTCCAATTAATATCCATCACTACCACCCCAATGTTCATAGCAACATTATTTACAATAGCCAAGGTACGGAAGCAACCTAAATGCCCGTCGACAGATGAATGGATAAAGAAGATGTGGTACTTATATATAACGGAATATTACTCAGTCATAAAAAAGAATGAAATAATGCTATTTGAAGCAACATGGATGGACCTAGAGATTATCATACTAAGTGAAGTCAGTCAGACAGAGAAAGACAAAGATCATATGATATCACTTACATGTGGAATCTAAAAAAAATGACACAAATGAACATATTCACAAAATAGAAATGGAGTCACAAAGTTTGTAGAAAACAAACTTATGGCTACCAGGGAGGAAAGGAGGGAGAAGGGATAAACTGAGAGAATGGGACTGACATATACACACTACTATATATAAAACAGATAACTAATAAGGACCTACTGTATAGCAAAAGGAACTCTACTCAATACTCTGTAATGACCTATATGGGAAAAGAATCTAAAAAAGAGTGGATATATGTATAACTGATTCACTTTGCTGAAACTAACACAACATTGTAAATTAACTATACTCCAATACAATTTTTTTTAAATATACCACTATCACCTTTAAGTAGTTCCCAACCTTTTAATTAAAAGAACACAGAACCATATTTTAGTATTATTTAATTTTTAGAGAGACTTACAGCCAATAAAAATTTCTGGGAAGATAGACAAGGGATAATAGTAGTTACATCTGGAGTGAGGAAACATTTATGTTATAAATACAGACCCTTTATTATGAAATGTGAAAGCAGTTAAGCATTATAAATGCATGTATATTAAATAATTACTTAATGTTAACCACAAACGTGTGAATTTTACAATTAAAAACTAGTTTAAGTTTCTGATATACAGTTTAGAGTTTTATAGATTTGTAGTATCCTACTATTAATGACAATGAAAAGCGGGAAGTCTACAGGTCCCAGTTGATGGTACTGATTTCTTAACTGTTCCTATCAAACGTCATTCATTGTGGCAAATGCAGTTTAGAACACTGATTTCAGTCTTTTTTTTTTCCAAATAAGCATAACTCTTTTAAGAGAATTTGAAGTGGGAAAGTAGAGCTGTTCTGAAAAAAGGTGAAAAGGGGATTCAGGGCCTGTTGTTTCAAGCAAAAAGGGAGACACAGTATTCTGAACAGATAAGCACTCCAATGTGTTTGAATTAAAGCTTGTATTAGTTCTCTAGTACCAGATTTTTAAAAGTATACATTTCTTCAGTCTTCAATGTGAAGTCAAATGGCTTCCAAGCAGAGGAATATTTAAGTTTTATTTTTCTTAGAAAGAGTTCTGTGACAAGAGGTTAGGAGGGACATCAACTAGAAAACTCACTTCCGGGGGAGGCGGTACATATGGGGGGATAGGGGTATATGGGAACTCTCTGTACTCGCCAATCAGCTGTGCTGTGAATCTAAAGCTGCTCTAAAAAACAGTCTATTAATTAAAAAAAAACAAAAACAAAAACAAAAAAGAAAACTCACTTCCCAGTAGGTACTTTGAATACACTGTCAAGAGATGAGAACCTAATCCAAAGCAGTGGGACAAAAGGAAATGATCACTTAGGTGGAATAGTCGAGACTATTTTAGTTAACTTGATTGGAAGCGGGCAAGAGTGTGAAAGAGGAAAGTGAGTCAATACACCACAAGCTTTTAGCCTGAGCAGCTAGTTAGAATATAAAAGTATAAGAAGAGGTTTGCAAAAGATAAATTCTTTTTCGTTCTTGAGTTTGAATGTGAGATCCTCAGAAAAGGTCAAGACAAATGGAAACACAAGCCTGGAGTTAAGAGGAAGAATTAGATTCCCGAGTTATCAACAGGCAGGTTGGTGATGGTCAGATTCTAGGGGATTCTAGTATCACTAAGGGAGGTAATAAAACAGACAAAAGACAGAACCTCAGAGCCTGCAGTCTGAGGGAAGGAGGAATGGTCTCAAAGTTGGGAGGACGAAGTACTGCCACAGAAGCCAAAGGAAAAGGTAAATGAGGAGAGGGGCTCATAATAGCAAATGCTACAGAATGTCATTGGTTAAAATCTGAGAGAATGATGGTTGCAGAGTCTTAGGAATCAGAACTATGCACACAGAGAAAAAACCTGAGTATATTAGTATCTTAAATATTCAGTTTTTATAAAAAGGAAGAAATCCTGAAAGGCTGAAAAGGTACCCTTGGCACCTAGAACAGGACCCACACTGGGAATTAAACCTTATAGATCACACTGTGGTCAACAAAGTCTATCTAGATGAGGTTTAAGAGGACGATAGATTTTAAAACCCAAACAACATCAGCATCTGTCACAAAAATAATATCAGTACAATTAAGAGGATCAGTCTGCAGAGGTTTGAACGGTCAGTGAGAAGTAAAGTAGTACCAACAGTGAATAATTTTTCATTTTGGAGAACATCACTATTGAAAGGCAGAAGAAAAACTGGGCAGTAAGTTGAAGGAGGATGTTCTTAGCAAAAGCTGGGATTTTTTTGTGCACGTGGGGGTGGGGTGGGGTGGGGTTGTCTCTTAATAAATGCTTTATCAACTCCTGTGTGGAATTTTTGGTTCTCGTAAGTGAACCGTGATTAAATATTCAAGATGTAATGGCTTACCTGAGAAGAAGCAATGGCCAGGAATAGATGGATACAGCAACTCATTGGTAAGAAGGCATGGTAAGCAGTAAAATTCTAGCAGTGGGATTAGAGGAAGGATTGAAGATAAAAGGGCTTGGAGTTTTAGAAGGGTTATGAAAGCACAGCAAAAGACTATCAGAAAAAATTTAAAAAGCATGCACTTTTGAGAGCAGATCCAGCTCAATGATACCAGGCAAACAGCTTCTCATGTGTGTAACAAAAGCAGACTCAAGGAACTTCTGGAAACCCAGCTAGGAGACCACTAGAATAGAGGCTCTACAAAGACAAGAATTTTTGTCCATTTTATCCACTGCTGTATCCCCAGCCCCTGACTTGTGGTAAGCATTCGACTTTTATTTTATTTTATTTTTGGCTGCGTTGGGTCTTCATTGCCGCACGCAGGCTTTCTCTAGTTGCGGCGAGTGGGCATTACTCTTCATTGCAGTGTGTGGGCTTCTCGTTGTGGAGGCTCCTCTTTGTTTCCCAGCACGGGCTCTAGGCGCGCGGGCTTCAGCAGTTGTGGCTCACGGGCTCTGGAGCACAGGCTCAGTAGTTGTGGCACATGGGCTTAGTTGCTCCACGGCATACGGGATCTTCCTGGACCAGGGCTCAAACCCGCATCCCCTGCATTGGCAGGCAGATTCTTAACCACTGTGCCACCAGGGAAGCCCTCAACTATTTCTTAATGAGTGAGTGACTTTGGATTACGGTTACTACAAGGAAAAGTTTCTCTCATAACCAGATTTTATCCTAAGACTTGGGAAAAACAAGGATTTTGCTGTTCTGTGACTAACTGGATTGAGAAAAACTCCTAGCTTTGACAGAGGGTAAAAGGGTAAGGCCCGAAAATATATCAGGGCAGGGGTAGCAAGCTTGAATGCCTATAGAATCCAGGTGGATTACAGGCAAATGAAGTAAGCCAGTGAGCAAATTACAGCTTACACATTCTATATAAAGGGGCTGCCTCTATTCAGCTCCAGCCAACTCTGCTCTATCAAAACAGCAGTCCAGTACGGCCAGATCTTATGGATTTCAAGAGAAACCAAAAAATTCAGATTTGCAATATCTAATTTAAGTACCGGTAAATTATAAAGCCCCTTTTAAAAATACTCAGGGCCAAAAAAGACACACCTGCAGGGTACACGTGAGCCACAGGCTTCCAGTCTGCAATCTTTTCTGGCAAAATGAGTGCAGCAGGAGCTGAGGAGACCAAGGAGCGCCTAAAAGATGGCCGTGGCTCAAAGGAGGTGGACTAACATGGCTCAACACACTGCTCTCAGGAATCACTTGAACTATGTATAAAACTAGTTGGTAAAGAACTGCAAAAAAAAAAAATTGCATCCCTCCCACCATAAGATAGCCCAAATCAATAGGAAGACAAACAAATGAGGAACATTTGTGGTTCTTAAGGTAAGTATCCTTAAGAGTTATTCAACTACTCACAGCTCTCCAATGGTTCCTTTCTTCTCTAAGCCAAATACAGTTTTGGGGCAAGAATCCAGCTGCTCTCATTTCTACTTTACCTGATTGATGGCCCATTCCACCCCAAATCAATTGCTCTTCCTACTATGCCTATATTTTCCCCCTCCAGCCCCAAGGTTCTTCTTAATGCAGTCTAAGATGCATGAAGTTTCTACAATATGGAATAAAGCTTTCCCATGCTTTCTATCAAATATGAAAGTCAAGTCCCCCCATTCTCGCCCCAAAAGTAACAAAAAAAGGTGTGCCACCATTAGTGGATCAGGTACATTCAAATTAAAAAACTAACACCCATCCACCAGAATGGCTAAACTTAAATAGCAAATACCTAGTGCTGACAAGGAATTAAAGCGACTGGAAACCAAACAGTACTCAATGCATACATTGGAACAGTCTCTTTGGAAAAATATTTGGCAGTCTCTACTAAAGCTGGCTACCTTGAGTCCCAACAACTCCACTCCTAGGTATATACCAAACAGAAACAAGGGCAAATGTCCACCAAGGCATGGACAAGAATAGCAGCCCTAATCGTACAAGCCCCAAACTGAAAGCTACCCAAGTGCTCATCAACAGACAAATATTCACACAATGGAATGCTATGAGAATTAGTCACCTCCAATTACATGCTACAATATGGATTACTTTTGATATTGAATGAAAGAAAAATATATTTTATATGACTCCATTTATATGAACTTTGAACAGAGGCAAAACTATTGTTCAAGCAAAATAGCGGTTACCTTTGGAGAACAGTAACGATTAGAAGGGGACAGAGCGGGCTTTGGGGGTGTTGATAACTTAATGTACACTATTCTGTATATTACATGTCAAAAAATGAAGACTGGAAAAACAGGACTTATGCTAAAGTATTATCATTTCTTCAATCCAGAATGGGCCCTGCCCTGCTTATCTATAATTAATCGCTATGCATTTACATAGCACAACAAATTCCTTTCTATATATCCCAATCGTGCTTGGTGTTTTTTCCTGCCATTTAAGTGTGATCAATTTCTAAAATTCTTACGTTATTGACAAAGATGACTCTGAAAGTTTAAAACACTTTATCAAAAGTTTAAAACACTTCATCAAAACTCCCTACATTTCTACATAACTGTTAATTAGAACCAGAAACACTTCTATTTTAACATAACAGAGCCCAGATGTGTATTTCTCAACATTCAAAAACCTACCTGAATTAGTCTGCAGCAAAACCACTGATAATTTACCCTAAAGCTACCAATGAATATTCAGCTGTCCTACTAAAATCAAAAATTAACTTTGCCAGGCCACTATTCTATAGGTTGTCCATAAAGTCAGGACACAGACTTTAGTTTCATAGACTGAAGATGTCCTTGACCACCTTAAATTTATTAGCCTAGAGATAGTCTATAGATGCTGGAAATACAGCAGGAAACAAAATAGACAAGATTGTCTACTCTTAAGCTTACATTCTGATCTCTTGAATATAATAACTACAAAATACATTCTTGAATCAATTTTGTTTCATGATTTCAAGAAATTCATACAATGTTTTATGTGTGGTACAGAAAGCACACCAGTATACTGATAAATGATGCAATAACCGTATTATTCCAATAATATTAACCTAGAGTTGCAGTAAAACTGTACTTACTGTATAATTAGAAGAATAACTTGATGGGTAAAATTCAGGGGCGTTCACGGACAGCTTAGACATTAACACAGGAGCTGCAACCACCTGGGGTTTAGCCATTGTTGACTCCGAATTCTGCTGTGGGCTATTATCCTGCGAACTAGGTGGAGCTCTCAGGGGCCTCGTTTGTTCTGAGAAAGGAAAAAAAAAATCGGTGTTAGATGCGTTCATTCCCTTGTATAACAACTTACTGTACACTGAGAAGCCATCTGAGCAGGGATGGTTTTTAAGTCAAACAAGAACCCTCACGAAATTTAAGGTTATCGCCAGGATATGCGCAGAGAGCCTACAAAAAGGAACAATAGACTTGCTTTAGCTCATTTATGAACAGACCTGCTTCCTGAATAAACATTTGAGGGCTTATTTTTCCTTTTTTTTTTTCTTTTTAAAGTCGGTTAAAAAGAGATGGTTGCCCGCCTAAGGCCTCCCTCTCGGGGGCTGGGGAGGGGGAGGCGATTTTTACTTCCTCCCGGGACAACAGAACTCAGGAGACCACGCACCGGACCCCTCCCCCAGCCCGGGCGCACAAAGGATTCCAGCGGCCACCTTCCAAACCCCGTTCCGGGCCCGTCCCCACCCCGTAACAACCGGGCCCCTCGGGGAATGCTTTCGGGGAACCGGGAGGAAAGACGAGACAGAGCGCCGCCCTCGCCCGCGCGCGTAGGGCCGTGGGGAAGCGTTTGGCCCAGGAGGACGGGGTCCCCTAGAGCGGCTCCGTACCTGGGAGCGCCCCGGGCCGGGGAGGCCTCTGGGGGCCGGCGGGGACCTCGCACTGGGCCCCTGGCGGCGGGGCCGTCCTGGGCTGGCGCAGCGGCGGCGGCTGCAGGAAGCCCGGGGCTTTTGGCTGCGGCGGCGGCGGGTGCCGCGGCCGCTCAGCAGGCCCAGTTCCGCTCGGGAAACCGCCGCCCTCAGGCCCGCCCCCTCCGCGGCCCAGGCCCAGGCCCCGGCTCCGGCCCCGACCAGCACCTGGGGCCCGATCGAAACCGTCCGACATGCTCCTCCTCCTCCTCCTGCGGGGGCCACCGCCGCTGCGCTCGGAAGAGGACGCCGGGAGAGGCGTCGCAGGCCGGCTCTCGCCGCCGAGCTCACTGGGGCCTCATGGAGGAGGAGGGCGGCGGGCCCCTGCTCGGCTCTTCCGCGCTTCGGCGGAGCGGACGGCAGCTTGAGCACCCGCCAAAGCCGCCGCACCGGAGCGCCCGGCCCCCACGGCTACCCTCCGCTTTCTGATTCTCCCCCAAAACCCAGCTCCCCCGCCTTCGGCGCGTCGGGGGCGAAGGCGGGTCACAGCGGCCCCCCGCGGCCCGGAGGCCCCGTTCGCGGCGGGCCGGCAGCCGCGGTCCTGCAGGCTGCCGGGAGAGGGGCAGCTAGACCGCTGGACAGCCCTGCTCGCCTCGGGCCGGCCGAGGGCATGTCGGGCGAGGGCCGGGCGAGGGGCGAGGGCATGTCGGTTCCCGGGGCCGGGCTCGCTTACCCCTGGCGGGCCCGGCCTACACGAGGTTCTATGGAGAGAAGTCACTGACGGTTGATGCCAGGAAAATAAAAATACGGGGGGAGGGGGCGTGGAGCCAGAGCCAGGGTTCGCGGACGCGCACCTCCGTGGGCGCGCAGGTGTGTTCAATGACCCGGCGCCTGCGAAACCGGAGGACTGGTCGGGAAGGGGGCTCTGGAAGCTGCTCTGCCACCTGCTACGTGAGCTGCGGGGAGGGGAGTAGGAACAGAATCAAAAATGCCCCCCACCCCGGCCCATCTCAATTCACTGTAGATATTTATCACAGTAGGTCACACTGTGACCAAGCTTTACTCTCTTCCCTTTTCTCTTCCCCTCCAGAAATTTTAAGAAAATACCCTACCTTTCAATGAAACTCTCCTCCCTTTCATCTTTTACCAGTGCTGTCCAATCAAAATATAATGCGAACCACAAATGCAAGCCACTTATGTAATTATAAATTTTCTAGAAGGCACATTACGCGCGTGAAAAGAAACAGGTGAAATTAATTTTCATAATATAGTTTACCTAACCCAGTAGATCCCAAATGGTATCATTCCAACATGTAATTAATATAAAGATATTAATGAGAGTTTCTCTTTTTTCATACTAATCAAAATCCAAAGTGTATTTTACATTTTCTGCAAACCTCACTTGGGATTAGGCACATTTCAGGTGCTCAATAGCCCCCTGTGGCTAATGGCTACCGCATTGCACAACAAAGTTCTAGACATTATTTATGTGTAAATTATTGTTTTAATCAGTCCTGACGGTACTAAAGCCAAATGAAGGATGAATATAAGTAATGAAAAGGAGGGGAAAAATGATTTCTTTACTGTTAGATTGAAACATCTCCACAAATTGATTGTAGCCCTGTGTTTTAAGCAAGCCTTAATGTTTTTCACCATTGTCATCTTGAGAATCATTTCAGTTAAGAAAACTCTTTTTAACCATTTTCTCTTCTTGCTAATGAAGAAAACACTGACATCTTCACCCAACTGAAAGAGGAAAATGGCTCTAATGAAGGCAATCGTGAATAACTGATTCATGCTGTTGATGGTTGGCAAAAATAATGAAGTCAGGGAAGGAAGCCAGCAAAAAGTGTGGTTCCTTGGTGTTGAGAAAGAATGTAGGGTTCAGGGCTTCCCTGGTGGCGCAGTGGTTGAGCGTCCGCCTGCCGATGCACGGGACGCGGGTTCGTGCCCCGGTCCAGTAGGACCCCACATGCCGCGGAGTGGCTGGGCCCGTGAGCCATGGCCGCTGGGCCCGCGCGTCCGGAGCCTGTGCTCCGCGGCAGGAGAGGCCACAACAGTGAGAGGCCCGCGTACCGCTAAAGGAAAAAAAAAAAAAAAAAAGAATGTAGGGTTCAAAGTAGGCCAGAGCTTTGGTTTGGATCCTGGCCTAGACCCTTAATGCCTGTGCGGTCTTGGGTAAGTAAGGGATTTAGCTTCTCTGGGCCTCAGTTTCCTCATGTATAAAGTAAGTATGTTGTAGCACTGAGCATATATTACAAAGACAGGACAAGATTACAATTTAAAAATTAGATGAGGTAATGCCAATAACATAAAAATCCATTTTTTTAGGTAGTCGTCAGTCACTTCTTGCCCAGTCTTTTCTATTGCGTAGGAAAGCCCCACAAACTGTACGCTCAACAACAGTTATCCTATATGTTCCACTAAAGCAGATGCTCCAATCCTGTCCCAGGCTTTTGTTTGCATTCACCACCCTTTATTTCCCCTTAGAACTTTTATGATGGCTAACTCCTTTTCCTTACCTAAGACTTTCTTATCTGAGGATGAGGCTCTTCTGCATCCATGGTGACATCAGGGTATCTTTACAGTCCCTTTTGTTAGATAAGTTAGATAATTGAGATCTTGTCCTTTGCCTCTCCCTATTAACTGTTATATAACTTTAGCCCTATTCTCATGACATATGAAAAGTGGACTTGCAGACAACATGGATGTGTTTTTTTTACACTGTTGCTCTGATTCTCAGGCCTTCAGATTCGGACTAGAACGCCACTACTAGCTTTCCTGGGTTTCCAGCTTGCAGACATTAACTCATGGAACTTCGCAGCCTCCTTGAGCACATAAGCCAATTCCTCATAGTAAATCATATATATGTATACATATATATATTATATATATTAGTTCTCTTTCTCTGAAGAACTCTAAGAAAGAATCTGATATTCAGAAGTGGGGTGCAGCTGTAACAAATACCTTAAAAATGTGGAAGAGGCTTTTGAACTGGTTAATGGGTATAGGCTGGTAGTGGTTTTTGATGCATGCTAGAAAAAGTCGACATTGCCATGAAGGGGTTGTTAATGGTAATGCTGGTCAGGGCTGAGAAAGGAAAAGAGGAGAGCTGTAGAGAAAGCTTCCATCTTCTTAGAGTATACAAATAATCATGTACAGAATGTTGTTAGAAATATGGACACTAAAGGTGATTCTGATGAGGTATCAGACAGAAATGAAGATGTTTTTGGACAACGGAGAAAAGGCAATCCTTATAAAGTGGCAAAGATCCTCTCCAGCTGTGAACCTGTGAAACCAGCTAAGTGATGTGCTTCCACCCAGTCTGTGGTATTTTTGTTAAAGCAGCCCAAATTAGGCATTTATGCCAGAGAAATGAAGATTTATGTTCACACAAAAACCTGTACCCCAATTTTTATAACAGGTTTGTTCATAATAGCCCAAACGGGGAACAACATAAATTCTTTAACGGGTGAATGGTTTAACTGTGGTATTCATACCATAAAACACTACTCAGCAAGAAAACCACTGATAAATGCAGCTTTGATGGCTCTCAAGGGAATTATGCTGAGTTAAAAGAAAGTAATCTCAAAAGGTTATTGTAGGGCTTCCCTGGTGGCGCAGTGGTTGGGAGTCCGCCTGCCGGTTCAGGGGACACGGGTTCGTGCCCCGGTCCGGGAGGATCCGGGAGGATCCCGCGTGCGGAGTGGCTGGGCCCGCGAGCCATGGCAGCAGGGCCTGCATGTCCGGAGCCTGTGCTCCACAGCAAAAAGGTTATTGTATGATTCCATTTATACATGACAAAATTATAAAGGTGAAAAAGTTATAAAGATGGAGAACAGTTTAGTGGTTACCAGGGATTAAGGAGGGGGTGGGGTTTGGAGAGAAGTAGGTGCGGCTATTAAAAGTATGAAGAATCCTTGCGATGGAACTATTCCGGTCTTAACTGGTGGTGATCACACGAATCTACACATGTGATTAAATTGCATAGAACTAACTACATGTGTGCACACACACATATGCAAATGAGTGCATGTAAAACTAAGGTGGGTGTATTGTATGTTGTCAGTTTCCTGGATGTGATACTGTATTATAGTAATGCATGGTTATGTAAGACATTACCATCAGAGGAAACTGGGTAAAGGGGAAATGAAATCTCTGTATTGTTTCTTACAACTGCATATAAATGTACAATTGTCTCCAAGTAAAAAGTTTAAAAAATAAGCCTTATTTCATTTTATTCCATCACTCCCAACTCTTTCCTTGCTAATTCTGTTCATTTTTCCCTGCCCAAATCATCATGGCAACTTATATATCATTTTAAATTAATGGGGGCCTCTTTAACAGAGAGAAGAATTAACTGATGTGTTTGTTCTATTGGGTCTCATTTGTGTGAATTATCTTCCTCTCCTAGTCTCTTAGGCCTGCTATGAAATGTAGCCCCAGCCAGTCAGCACTTGACTCCCATCTGGATCAGGGCTCCATTCCATCTTCAAGAGCCAGGAGATTGCCTGGGATTCCCCCAACATCTAGTGCACACGTTGGTTTAATGTTGATCTCTTAGCTGGAATATAACTCTATGAGGATAGGAATTCATTTATTTGTTCCTTCAGGAAATATTTATTGCATGTCTACTAAGTGCCAGACACCGTTCTAGGTGTGAGGATACTCAGAGGTGTGAGATTAGTAGCTGTGAAGTGTATGAAACTAGAAGCAGGAAGGCCTGTTTGATGGCTGTAGCAGAAATTCCGGTGGGAAGTGATAATGGCTACTAAGGTAATGGTTGTGGGGTTGGAGAGAAGGACCAAATGCAAGAGATGTTAGAAAGAAGCTGACAGATGTGTATAAGGCATTAATGAGAGGCCTGAGATAAGGATGCCTCCCAGGTTTCTGGCTTTGGTGCCTCAGTCCCAAAGAGTGAGAAAACCAGAGGAAAGCAGACTCTCACCGAACAGGGGCCTCTCACTAATTCCATTTTGGACATTTCATTTGGCACCCAGAGCGTCCAAGTGGAATTGTTCAGTCAACAGTTAAGTCATGGACTTGGAGTTCAGAGGGATGTTGCCTAGAGTTAGAGATTTGATAGCTGAAGCCACAGGAAGAAATGAGGTAACTTAGGGAAAAGTATATAGAGGCAGAAGAGGAAAGAGAAGCACCAAACTGAATGGTTAGGTTGAAGAAGAGGAATCTGTTTACTCTGTTTACATAGGACAAAAACTGAGAGAAGACAGTGAGGAATAGAAGATTAAAGACGGAAAGCCCAAGAGTGTCAAATTGTGCGGAGATGTCAAATAAAAGTAGGATTCTAAAGAATCCAGGAAAGCACACCCATTCCCTGAGTTTGAGCCCCGAAGTCACTTAGGCAGCTGTGTGCTGTCCGAGGTCATTACAGAGCTGAATGAACAACCGCCTCTGGGAAACACACCCTCCTTCACCAAGCCGTCTTCTGACTATAATTTGACTATCTGGATAAATTTGCATTTTGAGAGGAAAAACAACAACAATAATAGCTAGTATTTAGCACCAACTCTGTTCCAAGTACACTTTACATGGATTATCTCATTTAATCTTCAGAACAACCCTATGAGGTAGGTTCTATTACTTACCCCATTTTATAGATAAAAACACTGAGATTCAGAGACTTTAATTAACTTCCCTAAGGTCACATAGTTAATGAGCAACTCAGTTTTATTAAGAGTCTACAAACTGAGAAAATATGCTATACTTTATCTCCAGAATAAGTGGATGACACTGATACAAACATCCTATTCTGTTTGGGCTATATTTCTCACTATAAATAGGCATTCCAGTGATATTAGCAATTGGAATAATATAGATTTGTGAGTGATTTGGGTGCAAGCAATTGCCAGTATTAGGATGTATAGACAGCTCTAAGCTTGACTGTGAAATAAACGGGAGAGATATGAGAAGTTTGCAAGAAAAGTGTATTAAGGACGTTTTTGTTGCTATTATGGGTTTGTTTTGTTTTGTTTTGTTTTAATGGGAGAAAGATTAGTTTGTTAGCCAAAGACAATGAGGTAAGGGAACACATCAGGGAAAAGGGGGGGAAATTGAGAGATTAAAGGACCAGAGGAGGTAGCAGTTCATAAACTCAAAGTACAGGCAGCAGGAATAATTTGAGATGGGAGAAAAGCTATGTCACTAAGAAATGGAAGCAAATGCAGATAAACTGCAGGAGAGGGAAGGTGCTGGAAACTTCAGACGGTCTCCATGTTCTCAGCAAAAAAGAAGGACATGTCTTTACTTTGAGGGTGGGAGACATAAAAGAAGGGACTTGAGGAGAGTGGCAACAGTGGCAAAAGCTGCTCTGGGAGAGGAAGCTGATGAGGAAGGGGGAGTGCACACAGGAAGATAGCTGGGTGGTACCGAAAGTCCCCCTGAGGTTGGAGACCAGGGACTTGTAGGGGCAACACTCTGAACAATTATGTGACTTTTCTCTAGCAACTCTTCCCAACCTGGTGTGGAAACTGAGAAGCCTGTTAGTGGGAGTGTAATTTCATGATTCAGTTAAGGCAGAAGAATAAAGGCAGAAGGGGCTGACAGGCTGTTCATGGTTTCAGCTAGCTAGAGGAAGGGTTGAAGATGAGGGTGATAGATTGGAAGGAAAAGGGGGATCAAAAGAAAGACATAAAGGAGTTGGAAAGAAAGTGGTGGTCCGAGCATGAGATATGAGAGTTAAAAATTGTAGAGGAAGTTCTGGTGAATAGTTACAACGTACAATATTCTATTAATTGTACAATTCAACTAATTGAACTGAAGTGCTTGCTGGCCAGCAGGAAGGTAATGTAATAGCTGGAAATGCTATTTTCAGCGTTGAAATTTGGCATTCAAAAAACAATTAGGAATGTCAGTGTTTAATGTATAAATGTCAAGTATGAGGCATGTTCTGCTTCCCTATCTCTGGCACAGTGTACCCATTGCCCTTCCTGTTGGCATCTAGATTCTATCATTAATATTTTACTACACCTGCCAGGCTTAGTTTTTGAATTAAATATTTTATTTTGAGATAATTGTTGATTCACGTGCAGTTGTAAAAAATAATACAAAGAGAATATTTGTACTCTTTACCTACTTCTCCCCAATGGTAGCATTTTGCAAAACTATAGTATAGTGTCACAACCAGGATATTGACATTGATACAGTCAAGATACAGAACATCTTCATCATCATAAGGATCTCTCCTGTTGCCCTTTTATAGTCACATCCACCCTCCTTCTTAACTCTAGAAACTTCTAATCTGTTCTCTATTTCCACAATTTTGTTATTTCAAGAATGTTTTATAAAATGGCATCATACAGGTATGTAACCTTTTGAGACTGACTTTTTTTCTCTCAACATAATTCTCTGGAGTTTCATCTAAGCTGTTGTGTGTATCAATACTTCATTCCTAAAAAAAAAAAAAAAAAATACTTCATTCCTTTTCATTGCTGAAAAGCATTCCATTGTAAGGATATACAACAGTCTGTTCAACCTGTTGAAGGACATTTGGGTTGTTTCCAGTTTTGGACTATTATGAATGAAGCTACTATGAACATTGATGTACAGGTTTTTGTGTGAACATAAATTTTCATTTCTCTGGGATAAATGCCCAGGAGTATAATTTCTGGATTATATGCTAGTTGCAAGTTTAGTTTTTTAAGAAACCACTGAACTGTTTTCCAGTGATGAGTACCATTTTACATTGTCATTAGTGATGTGTGAGTGATCCAGCTTCTCCCCATCATTGCCAACATTTGGTATTGTCACTATCTTTTTTTTTTTTAGACATTCATATAGATGTGTAGTGGTGTCTCATTGTGGTTTTTTTTTTTTTTTTTTTTGCGTACGCGGGCCTCTCACTGTTGTGGCCTCTCCCGTTGCGGAGCACAGGTTATGGATGTGCAGGCTCAGCAGCCATGGCCCACGGGCCCAGCCGCTCCGCGGCATGTGGGATCTTCCCAGACCGGGGCACGAACCCGTGTCCCCTGCATCGGCAGGCGGACTCTCAACCACTGCGCCACCTGGGAAGCCCTCACTGTGGTTTTAATTTTCATTTCCTTAATGGCTAATGATGTTGAACATCTTTTCATGTGCTTATATCCCTCTTTGGTGAAATTTTTTTTTTATGCCTTTTGCTCATTTTCTATTTGGATTTTTTTAACTGTCGAGTTTTTTTTTTTTTTTTAAATCAGCCATGAACAAGATTTCATGGTGAAATTATTATTATTATTACGTTTTGTGGTACATGGGCCTTTCGCTGTTGCGGCCTCTCCCGTTGCGGAGCACAGGCTCCGGACGCGCAGGCTCAGCGGCCATGGCTCACGGGCCCAGCCGCTCCGCGGCATGTGGGATCTTCCCAGACCGGGGCACGAACCCGTGTCCCCTGCATCGGCAGGCGGACTCTCAACCACTGCGCCACCAGGGAAGCCCAACTGTCGAGTTTTGAGAGTTCTTTTTATATTCTAAATACAAGTCCTTTGTAGATCAGGACAGAATTTTCTCATATTGAGTTTAAGATATATGTGGATATCTCAGTGGAAATGACCAGCAGGCAGTTGGCTGCATGAGTCTGGAGGTTAGGAGAGAGATTGGGGCTGGACATTAAGCTCTGGGAGTTGTGATAGCACAGTTGACATAAAACTGGAAGGAAGACAATATTAGAGTTAAAAGGAAAGAGGGCCAAGAGAACATTTGCAGATTTAAGCAGTGAAAGAACTGAGAAAGAATGGTTAAAGAAGTAGGAGCAGATAGGAAAGTGGTAAGATGAAAACCAATGAAAACTAGAATCTGGTTTTTGCTTTATTGTTATGGGTAACATCTAGCATTAAAAAGAGATCTACAAAGAGATGACGTTCACAAAACTGCCTTAAAAGTATTTGAACTACAGTTTTCATCAAATGCAATATTTAAAACATTAAGTAATAATATCCCTCCAGAAAGTAGGCATAGAGGGAACTTACCTCAACATAATAAAGGCCATATATGACAAACCCACAGCCAACATCGTTCTCAATGGTGAAAAACTGAAAGCATTTCCTCTAAGATCAGGAACAAGACAAGGTTGTCCACTCTCACCACTATTATTCAACACAATTTTGGAAGTTTTAGCCACAGCAATCAGAGAAGAAAAAGAAATAAAAGGAATCCAAATTGGAAAAGAAGAAGTAAAACTGTCACTGTTTGCAGATGACATGATACTATACATAGGGAATCCTAAAGATGTTAACAGAAAACTACTAGAGCTAATCAATGAATTTGGTAAAGTTGCAGGATACAAAATTAATGCACAGAAATCTCTGGCATTCCTATACACTAATGATGAAAAGTCTGAAAGTGAAATCAAGAAAAGGCTCCCATTTACCATTGCAACAAAAAGAATAAAATATCTAGGAATAAACCTACCTAAGGAGACAAAAGACCTGTATGCAGAAAATTATAAGACAGTGATGAAAGAAATTAAAGATGATACAAATAGATGGAGAGATATACCATGTTCTTGGATTGGAAGAATCAACATTGTGAAAATGACTCTACTACCCAAAGCAATCTACAGATTCAATGCAATCCCTATCAAACTACCACTGGCATTTTTCACAGAACTAGAACAAAAAATTTCACACTTTGTATGGAAACACAAAAGACCCCAAATAGCCAAAGCAATCTTGAGAATGAAAAATGGAGCTGGAGGAATCAGGCTCCCTGACTTCAGACTATACTACAAAGCTACAGTAATCAAGACAGTATGGTACTGGCACAAAAACAGAAAGATAGATCAATGGAACAGGATAGAAAGCCCAGAGATAAACCCACACACATATGGTCATCTTATTTTTGATAAAGGAGGCAAGAATATACAATGGAGAAAAGACAACCTCTTCAATAAGTGGCATTGGGAAAACTGGACAACTACATATAAAAGAATGAAATTAAAACACTCCCTAACACCATACACAAAAATAAACTCAAAATGGATTAAAGACCTAAATGTAAGGCCAGACACTATAAAACTCTTAGAGGAAAACACAGGCAGGACACTCTATGACATAAATCACAGCAAGATCCTTTTTGACCCACCTCCTAGAGTAATGGAGATAAAAACAAACATAAACAAATGAGACCTAAAAAGCTTTTGCACAGCAAAGGAAACCATAAACAAGACCAAAAGACAACCCTCAGAATGGGAGAAAATATTTGCAAATGAAGCATCTGACAGAGGATTAATCTCCAAAATATACAAGCAGCTCATGCAGTTCAATACCAAAAAAACAAACAACCCAATCTAAAAATGGGCAGAAGACCTAAATGGACATTTCTCCAAAGAAGATATACAGATTGCTAACAAAAAGGATGCTCAGCATTACTAATCATTAGAGAAATGCAAATCAAAACTACAATGAGGTATCACCTCACACCAATCAGAATGGCCATCATCAAAAAATCTACAAACAATAAATGCTGGAGAGGGTGTGAAGAAAAGGGGATCCTCTTGCACTGTTGGTGGGAATGTGAATTGATACAGCCACTATGGAAGTTCCTTAAAAACCTAAAAATACAACTACCATAAGACCCAGCAATCCCACTAGTGGGCATATATCCTGAGAAAATCATAATTCAAAAAGAATCATGTACCACAATGTTCATTGCAGCTCTATTTACAATAGTCAGGACATGGAAGCAACCTAAGTGTCCATCGACAGATGAATGGATAAAGAAGATGTGGCACATATATACAATGGAATATTACTCAGCCATAAAAAGAAATGAAATTGAGTTATTTGTAATGAGATGGATGGACCTAAAGTCTGTCATACAGAGTGAAGTAAGTCAGAAAGAGAAAAACAAATACCATATGCTAACACATATATATGGAATCTAAAAAGAAAAAAAAAATGGTTCTGAAGAACCTAGGGAAAGGACAGGAATAAAGACACAGACATAGAGAATGGACTTGAGGACATGGGGAGAGGGAAGGGTAAGATGGGATGAAGTAAGAGAGTGGCATGTACTTATATATACTACCAAATGTAAAATAGATAGGTAGTGGGAAGCAGCCAGATAGCACAGGGAGATCAGCTCGGTGCTTTGTGACCACCTAGAGGGATGGGATAGGGAGGGTAGGAGGGAGATGCAAGAGGGTGGAGATATGGGGGTGTATGTATATGTATAGCTGACTCACTTTGTTATAAAGCAGAAACTAACACACCACTGTAAAGTAATTATACTCCAATAAAGATGTTAAAAAAAATAAAATAATAAAAAGTTAAGTATAAACATGTTAACTGTGGACGTATACACACTAACAAACGTAGTAAGGTAGATAGCTAGGGGGAAGCAGCCGCAAGGCACAGGGATTTTAGCTCGGGGCTTTGGGACAGCCTGGAGGGGTGGGATGGGGAGAGTGGGAGGGAGGGAGACACAAGAGGGAAGACACATGGGAGCATATGTATATGTATAGCTGATTCACTTTGTTATAAAGCAGAAACTAACACACCATTGTAAAGCAATTATACCCCAATAAAGATGTTAAAAAAAAAAAAAACATGTTAACTGCTGTTATGGAGTTTATGATCAAGTAGTTTGACAATGGTAACTGTGTAATATATAGTTATTTTTTTAAAAATTGAAGAAAAAATTCAATTAGGTTGAGTATTAAAAAAGCAAAGAAGTTTATAGGAAAATTCTTCTAATTATTAATACAAAACAACTTTCACCTGAATTTCCCCCAAATAATTTGAACTTTCACTTTAAACTCAAGAGCTAGTAAATCTACCCATGTTAAAAAAACAACAAAAACCCGTCTTTACGTTTTGTACCCTTAAACACACAGACTGCCCCTGTAGTGGGTTGAACAGTGTCTCCCCAAAATTTGTGACTACGCTTATTTGAAAATACAGTCTTTGCAGATGTAATTAGTTAAGGATCTCATCCTGGATTCAGGGTGGACCTTAAATCCACTGACTGATGTTTTCGTAAGAGGAAGAAGAGGGAGATTTGGGCACAGAGACACACAGAGAAGGCAGCAATGTGAAGAGGAGGCAGAGATTGGAGTGATGTGTCTACAAGCCAAGGAACACCAGGGATCGCTGACAACCAGAAGCTTTCTCCGCAAGCTAGGAGAGAGGTATGGGATATTTTCTCCCTCAGAGCCTCCAGGGGAATCAACCCTGCTGACACTTTGATTTCACACTTCTGGCCTCCAGAACTATGAGAGAGTATATTTCTGTCATTTTTAAGACACCCAGGCTGTGGTAATTTGTTACGGCAGCCCTAGGATATTAATATAGCTCCTACCCCTCACCATTTCCCCAGGCCCCCAAAGATATCATTAAACATTTTAAAAACCCATAGATTTTTATCACTGGCACTTACTACATGGAGAGAACAAAGCTGTGCTTAGAGCTCGTGTTTTAGATGCTTACAGTTCTAAATGCAAACTTGTTTTACTTAACTTAAATTGCCAATTATTTAACTTTGTGCTGGCTGCTTATTGTCAGTTCTCCTCTATCCTCTTCCAATTAATGTTGATTAGTGTAAGTTCATTCAGTCAGTTAATATTTGCTTCCTACAATCAAACACACTTTTGATTGGTCTGCCTGAGAGAAGAGGGCTGAGACTGAGGTTAGTGATGGTTGCTTCAAAACCTGTCAAGTGTCTCTATAATTAAAAATCCCCAGAGTCTAAGCATATTACCTCATTGGAGTTGTTTACTTTTTATAATTACTTATAAAAGGGAAGTTTGAAAAAACAAACTGCTGATAACTGTTTAAAGTAATAACCACAATGAAAACACATTAAATTGACCTGTTCTCTGGCCTGGTTTTAACTAGATGCAGGGTTTTGATAACATGTTATCTTTAGAGTTCGGTTTCTGATCACACATTTTCTCAGGCTTGGCCTACATTTTGATTTTTGGCTATTGGGCACCTCTGTGGTTTGAGGCTTCAAAGCTGACTCTAATGGTGTGTTACACTCTTCTCAAGATTTAAATCTTTTTTGCTTTGGATAGATTAGGACTAAATATTAAATAATATCTTTAAGCATTTGTGTGTACAAAGTCGCCTAAATTTTAGAGGGTTTAAGTTTTGATGTGTATCTTGATTTAAAAATATATTTAAAATTAAAATGTCCAATCACAGAACAATCTGTAATGAAAACTTGCATATATGTGAGAAGTACTGTTCTAAGTGGGGTTGAAGGCTGAGAAGGCCAAGGAGGAAGGTGCAGATATCCAAATGGACAAAGTCCTCACCACCTAATAGGGGATACAAAATCTTTGCAAAAATTTTATACAAGACAGCGTCTAAGATTCAGAAGCAACTAACTTAAACTTTTGGAAATATTCCTATTTTCTTTGGTAATTCCTATAACTATATTGTAATTATTATGTAGGAGCTTAAAGCCTAAAACAGAATCCTCCAAATGACAAATGTTTTCATCTGGAGCAATGCACTCAAATTATGTTGGACAAATGAGCAGAATGAATTTTTAAAATTACCATATACTGGGCTTTCCTGGTGGTACAGTGGTTAAGAATCTGCCTGCCAATGCAGGGCACATGGGTTTGACCCCTGGTCCTGGGAGATCCTCCACGCCGCGGAGCAACTGAGCCTGCGAGCCACAACTACTGAAGCCCGCGTGCCTACAGCCCGTGCTCCGCAATTAGAGAAGCCACTGCAATGAGAAGCCCACGCACCGCAACGAAGAGTAGCCCCCGCTCGCCGCAACTAGAG
The DNA here is from genome assembly GCF_008692025.1 of Phocoena sinus. Lineage (NCBI taxonomy): Eukaryota > Metazoa > Chordata > Mammalia > Artiodactyla > Phocoenidae > Phocoena > Phocoena sinus. The sequence goes on along the minus strand of NC_045765.1, from coordinate 137,587,117 downwards.
AAAACCTGTGCGCAGCAACAAAGACCCAATGCAGCCAAAAATAAATAAAATAAAATAAATAAATTTATGAACAAAATAAAATTACCATATACTTACTATTTAACAGAGAAAGTGAAAATCAATATATCATCTTTGGATTTGCTCTCCAGTCATATAATCACAAATTAAATCAAATTAAATAAGCCATTGAGCATTTATTTAAGCCAGGGTTTCTCAGTCTTAGCACTGTTGAAGTTTGGGGCCAGATAATTCTTTGTTTTAAGGGGCTATCCTGTGTCATATAGGGTGTTTAGCAGCATCCCTGGCCTCTACCCATTAGATGCCTCCCCTTTCCAGCTGTGATGACCAAAATGTCTCCTGACACTGTGGGATAAAATTGTCCCCAGCTGGGAACCACTGTTTAAGCCTTGGGAGAGAAAAGAAGCAAACCCCTGCTCCACCCTCCAACACGTGTTTTAAACCTACCTTAGTTTTTTCCCCAGTTTTATTGAGATATAGTTGACACACAGCAATGCATATGTTTAAGGCATACACCATAATGATGTGACTTACGTATATTGTGAAAGGAGCTTAGTTTTAATCCTTATCAACTACTCCTGCCTTACTGTACTTGCAGTATCTTGAAATTGTTTCTAGGGTTGCACTTATCACAGTTCATTACTATTTTAAAACATGAAGCTGTGTCCTTTCCTGTCTGTGAATTCTTCCAGGACAGGAACAGTGTTTTTACCTCGTCTGGATACAGTGGAAGTCCTCAAGTTGTATGACCTTTTGTGTTGGTTAAAGACAAGAAAAGTTCTCAAAATAAGAGTTTCCCTGTGGTTTATTTCTTTTTAAGGATATGGAATATCTGTTTGCCTCATGCCTTTGAGATTCATAATTTTTAACTCATCTTAGATATTTCAATTAAAGTAAAAATGCAGTGACCATACTGACACTTCGTGATGATGATTCAGCTTTGGGTAAGTGAACCAATTTATACTCTCTACCTTATTATTCCTATTTTTAATCAGAAGACACCTGCAGACTAAGTAACACAAGTCATTAGGTTTCAGCGTCCTTTAGTTGTTTTGCCGAAATCAGCCTAGGCCTGGTCAGGACACTTAACGTCCACCAAGGGCGCTCTCCAGCCCCTGGATATTAATACGAACAGAAGCACACGACTTTCTGTGGGCGTGCCTAGGAAGACCAGTCAGCAGATGTGTGTTAATTTTGGGGCCTTCTTTTCAGAGGAATTTAACTCCACCCTCCGTCCGGAATGGAAAAACAACGCCCCCATTCCCGCCCTTCACCACCTCCTGGCCTCCTCCCACTTGCCTTTTGGTCTTCTGTTTTAGAAGTTATGATTTTTCCTAGACAGCTAGAGGAAAGTCAGGTACCAAAAGTGGAGTTCTGTTATTTCATTTGTTCTGGTGGGACACTGGAGAGGCGATCACACTTTGTAACTGGCTCTCCAGGAGAGTACCAATGTAGCCCTGGAAACTTCAGCGCCTGCGTTGGGCTCCAGGTTTGATTGACAAGGACGGGCCGAGGGAAAACGCGGTGGGGGGGGCGAGTAGGCCACAGGTCGAGCCCGGGACAAAGAGGTTTTTGGCTGCCACCAAGGAGAGGGAAGGGTTCCTTGGGGTAACTGGCCTTTGTGCGCTAAGGGGCATTTCGTGAGGTCGTTTTTTCATTCGGAGAGAGGGCTGGCGGGCGGGCGGGCTGGTGGAGGCGGCCGGGCGGGAAGAAGGGCCCGGCGAGGAGAGGGCGCTGGGCCGGGGTGGGGGCTGTGCCGTCGTCACGTGGCCTCAGCCACCAACGGCTTGGGGCTGTTCTTCCGGGTTGGAGGCGCCGCGCCGCGGGGCTGGAGCCCAGGTCTGCCAGCGCGGCGTCCCCTCGCAACCCGCGGCCGCCCGGCCTCCCTGCCAAGGTGAGCGTCAAGGCGCGGGCAGCCCGGGCGCGCTCCTGGGGCGCAGCTGGGGAAGGGGCGCGGGGCTGGTCCAGAAGATCCCGGCGCCCGCGGAGAAGGAGATCTGTCAAGGAGCCGAAGGGGGCGGGGTCGGCAGTGACCCCTGCACGTGGTGGACCCTCGGGAGCCTTGGGCCGGGAAGGAGAACCGTGCCTCGAGGGCCCCCTTTCTTGTCTCGAGCGGGGGCGACGTGGAAGCAAGTGGGGGATGGTGGATTCGAAAACTGCGTCTTCGCTGAGGGCAGGGAACGAGGTGTCAGCTGTGCAGGTGCAGATTTTGGAGCTGTGTGGGGCGGCGGGAGTTGTACGGGGTTGTTTCAGGTTACAGGATGGAAGAAGGGAAGGAGGTCATAGAGGACTCTTGGTACGGGGTGCACCCAGAGAGGTGGCACCTGGACGCTCCGAAATTGTGCTTGAACCCGGAGGGAATTTGGGGTGGGTGACTGGCTGGAGACACAGTTGGTGTCGAAAGTTGTGAGTGTATGTCGGAGGCGGGCTGGTGGTGGTCGGGGCATGCCTCTATTGGGCCAAGAGTGGGGCCGGGGTTGGCAATGCGGGAGAGACAGCGGAGGGGGCAGAGCTGATTCGAACTCCGGAGGGGGAATGACTATTACGCCGCCTCGGCCAATCGGCTTCCGGGGAAGGTTATAAATAGCGGTCCCGGGCAGATGCCAGCAGGGTGGCAGTTTAGTTGCAGAGGGAGGAGCTGAACCCGTGGCTTTGGGCGAAGTCACGCTGCCTGCCAGTCTAAGCTTTTGTAGGGTATTGTGTCCTTGGTTGGTATGTCTCGTTTTAGAAGTGTAACTTGTTTATTAAAGTTGCAGGCGTCCTTTATTCGCCCTCTGGTGCAGGGAAGTCCTTAAGGAATCTGTAAGGAGTCTTGTAGGACAGGCTTTGTTAGGAACGGTGAGGCTTGTGTGCTTTACTTTAAAATATTTCTCTCTTCTCCAGGGCACCCTTTTACTTGCAAACTTTGGCTTTTTTTTTTTAATTGAATGGACGGTTTAGGATTGCTTTCTTATTAGCAAGTGTGCTCAGGCTGCTTAGCTTTGCTGATGGAATCACTTTTCCACAAAACTACATAGCATTTAATTTTTTTTTTTTTTTTGTGGTATGCGGGCCTCTCGCTGTTGTGGCCTCTCCCGTTGCGGAGCACAGGCTCCGGACGCGCAGGCTCAGCGGCCATGGCTCACGGGCCCAGCCGCTCCGCAGCATGTGGGATCTTCCCAGACCGGGGCACGAACCCGTGTCCCCTGCATCGGCAGGCGGACTCTCAACCACTGCGCCACCAGGGAAGCCCAGCATTTAATTTTTAAAGGAAATTTCCTGAAGCTCCTTGGAGAATGTGTTCATAGATCCCCAGGCTTCAGGTTACCTAGCCCTAGTTATTCATTCACTCAAACAATACTTGTTGATTTCCTCTATTTTGTGCAAGGCACTGGGCCAGAGGTAATAAAGTGAACACTGATAGCAATGAAGATACTGTGTCCTTTTAATCCTCACAATAACCCTATATGATAGGTGCCATTATTATTTAACCCATTTTAAAGGTGGTGAAATCAGACACAAAGAAGTGACTTGCCAGGGTGACACAGCTAATGCGTTGCAGAGTGGGGCCTTCCAACCAGGAGTTCACCCTCTTAGCCTCAATACTATCCTCTCTCAGGTGCTTGCCTCCAAGGATTTTAATCTATTAGGGGAGATATTTACCAAAATAACTTACATTAAACGGCTGTATGAATGCCATACTAAAAAAAACAGTTCTTTTTTCAATTTTGAGTTGTAAAGTTTTTCTCCATTGCTTGAAAGCCATAGAAGACATGGATAATAAAACAGCAAAGAGCTTTAAAGCGAAGATAGGGGAAAATGTGACAATTAAGATGGAATACAGTTGGCTTTTGAATAAGGGCCCTCTGTATCTGCAGTTGCTCCCCATCCGAGGATTCAGCCAACCACGGACTGTGTATATTGTAGTAATGTTAATATTTACTATTGAAAAATAGCCGCCTAGGAGTGGACCTATGCAGTTCAGACCCCCGTTGTTCAAGGGTCAACTGTACTATCTTTGATGTTAACAAGTCCTAGGCTGATAGCATGGTTCAAATATTCTCTGAATATCTTTCAGGGTCATTTTTACTTTATTTAGGCTTATGACATTTACAAGCAGTCAGGGCTAATTTTCCAGGCTCCAGGCCATGAAATAGAACTTCAGCTTTAAAGCATTGCAGAATCTCATCTAATCATAAAACCTCTAGAGCCTAATGGGGTCCTACAAAGGAGCCTTCCTGTGCTCCTTTTATAGATGAGCAGACTGAGGTGCTGAGAGATTCAGGTCAAACAGCGAGTGAGTGGCAGGCTTAGACTATACCCGGCCTGTATTCTAGGCAGCTTTGTTCTTTTGCTGATGAGGTCTGGCTAAGCCTGACCAGGGAGAATGGTTGTTGTTGGGGAGCTGGGATGATCCAAGAAGAGAAACTAGGGTAAGTGGGGAAGTTGGGATAGGACTAGGTCCTTGGTAATGGTAGTTCAAAATCTCCCTCAAGACAAGAATTATATTTTTATTTTTAAATTAAATTAAAATTTTTTTATACAGCAGGTCCTTATTAGTCATCAATTTTATACACATCAGTGTATACATGTCAATCCCAATCTCCCAATTCATCACACCACCACCCCCACCCCCCTGCCGCTTACCCCGCTTGGTGTCCATACGTTTGTTCTCTACATCTGTGTCTCAATTTCTGCCCTGCAAACCAGTTCATCTGTACCATTTTTCTAGGTTCCACATATATGCGTTACTATACAATATTTGTTTTTCTCTTTCTGACTTACTTCACCGTATGACAGACTCTAGATCCATCCATGTCTCAACGAATGACCCAATTTCGTTCCTTTTTATGGCTGAGTAATATTCCATTGTATATATATACCACAACTTCTTTATCCATTCATCTGTTGATGGGCATTTAGGTTGCTTCCATGACCTGGCTATTGTAAATAGTGCTGCAATGGACATTGGGGTGCATGTGTCTTTTTGAATTATGGTTTTCTCTGGGTATATGCACAGTAGTGGATTGCTGGGTCATATGGTAATTCTATTTTTAGTTTTTTAAGGGACCTACGTACAGTTCTCCATAGTGGCTGTATCAATTTACATTCCCACCAACAGTGCAAGAGGGTTCCCTTTTTTCCACACCCTCTCCAGCGTTTGTTGTTTGTAGATTTTCTGATGATGCCCATTCTAACTGGTGTGAGGTAATACCTCATTGTAGTTTTGATTTGCATTTCTCTAATAATTAGTGATGTTGAGCAGCTTTTCATGTGCTTCTTGGCCATTTGGAGAAATGTCTATTTAGGTCTTCTGCCCATTTTTGGATTGGGTTGTTTGTTTTTTAATATTGAGCTGCATGAGTTGTTTATATATTTTGTAGATTAATCCTTTGTCCGTTGATTCATTTGCAAATATTTTCTCCCATTCTGAGGGTTGTCTTTTCATCTTGTTTATGGTTTCCTTTGCTGTGCAAAAGGTTTTAAGTTTCATTAGGTCCCATTTGTTAATTTTTGTTTTTATTTCCATTACTCTAGGAGGTGGATCAAAAAAGATCATGCTAAAAAAAAAAAAAAAAAAAGATCATGCTGTGATTTATGGCAAAGAGTGTTCTTCCTATGTTTTCCTCTAAGAGTTTTTTGTTTTTGTTTTTGTTTTGTTTTTTGCGGTATGCGGGCCTCTCACCGTCGTGGCCCCTCCTGTTGCAGAGCACAGGCTCCGGACGTGCAGGCTCAGCGGCCATGGCTCACGGGCCAAGCCGCTCCGCAGCATGTGGGATCCTCCCCGACCGGGGCACGAACCGGCATCCCCTCGTCAGCAGGCGGACTCTCAACCACTGCGCCACCAGGGAAGCCCCGCCTCTAAGAGTTTTATAGTGTCCGGTCTTACATTTAGGTCTCTAATGCATTTTGAGTTTATTTTTCTGTATGGTGTTAGGGAGTGTTCTAATTTCATTCTTTTACACGTAGCTGTCCAGTTTTCCCAGCACCACTTATTGAAGAGACTGTCTTTTCTCCATTGTATATCCTTGCCTCCTTTGTCATAGATTAGTTGACCATAGGTGTGTGTGTTTATCTCTGGGCTTTCTATCTTGTTGCATTGATATATGTTTCTGTTTTTGTGCTAGTACCGTATTGTCTTCATTACTGTAGCTTTGTAGTATAGTCTGAAGTCAGGGAGTCTGATTCCTCCAGCTCTGTTTTTTTCTCTCAAGACTGCTTTGGCTATTCCGGGTCTTTTGTGCCTCCATACAAATTTTAGGTTTTTTGTTCTAGTTCTGTAAAAAATGCCATTGGTAATTGGATAGGGATTGCATTGAATCTGTAGATTGCTTTGGGTAGTATAGTCATTTTCATAATATTGATTCTTTCAATCCAAGAACATGGTATATCTCTCCGTCTGTTGGTATCATCTTTAATTTCTTTCATCAGTGTCTTATAGTTTTCTGCATACAAGTCTTTTGTCTCCTTAGGTAGATTTATTCCTAGGTATTTTATTCTTTTTGTTACAGTGGTGAATGGGATTGTTTCCTTAATTTCTCTTTATGACCTTTCATTGTTAGTGTATAGGAATGCCAGAGATTTCTGTGCATTCCTGCACAGAATTTTTGTATCCTGCAACTTTACCAAATTTTGTATCCTGCAACTTTACCAAATTCATTGATTAGCTCTAGTAGTTTTCTGTTAACATCTTTAGGATTCCCTATGTATAGTATCATGTCATCTGCAAACAGTGACAGTTTTACTTCTTCTTTTCCAATTTGGATTCCTTTTATTTCTTTTTCTTCTCTGATTGCCGTGGCAGGGACTTCCAAAACTATGTTGAATAATAGTGGCGAGAGTGGACATCCTTGTCTCGTTTCTGATCTTAGAGGAAATGCTTTCAGTTTTTCACCATTGAGAATGGTGTTTGCTGTGGGTTTGTCATATATGGCCTTTATTATGTTGAGGTAGGTTCCCTCTATGCCCACTTTCTGGAGAGTTTTTATCATAAATGCGTGCTGAATTTTGTCAAAGGCTTTTTCTGTATATATTGAGATGATCATATGTTTTTTACTCTTCAATTTGTTAATATTGTGTATCACATTGATTGATTTGCATATATTGAAGAAGCCTTGCATCCCTGGCTCTTTTGTGGGGTAATGGCGGACGTTGGGAGGGCTCATGCCAAGGAGTACTTCCCAGAACTTCTGTTGCCGGTGTCCTTGTTACCATGGTGAGCCACAGCCACCCCCTGCCTCTGCAGGAGACCCTCCAATACTAGCAGGTAGGTCTGGTTCAGTCTCCCATGGGGCCACTGCTCCTTCCCCTGGGTCCCTATGCACACACTACTTTGTGTGTGCCCTCCAAGAGTGGAGTCTTTGTTACCCGCTGTTCCGTCGAAGTCCTGCAGTCAAATCCCGCTGGCCTTCAAAGTCTGATTCTCTAGGAATTCCTCCTCCCATTGCCGGACCCCCATGTTGGGCAGCCTGACGTGGAGCTCAGAACCTTCACTCCAGTGGGTGGGCTTCTGTGGTGTAAGTGTTCTCCAGTCTGTGGGTCACCCACCCAGCAGTTATGGGATTTGATTTTACTGTGATTGCACCCCTCCTACCATCTCATTGTGGCTTCTCCTTTGTCTTTGGATGTGGGGTATCTTTTTTGGTGAGGTCCCATGTCTTCCTGTCAGTGATTGTCCAGGAGCTAGTTGTGATTCTGGTGTTCTCGCAAGAGGGAGTGAGAGCACGTCCTTCTACTCCACCATCTTGGTTCCAAATTCCAAGAATTATATTTTATATATATTTGTATCTCCCTCAGTTCTTGGCATAGATTCAGTGAATGTTTCCAATGGGTGGTTGAATTCTGAACTTATTTGCTCTCCATTCCCAGCCATGAATAACCGTAGAAGTGACCTGTGAATGAATGAGGAAGGTATTTATTGACTCAGGAATGCTTTAGGACTGCGATGAAATGACATATCTGGAAATGCTGTGAAAATATAAAACCTTCTATTTGAATGCAAAGAATTATTCACATTTTTGATTGCATGCCTGAACACATCTTGCATGCTCCCTCTTCCTTAGCTTTTTTCATAGTATTCTCTCCTTCTCAAATGCCTTTGCCTTCCTTTTCTTAGCCTTGTAGGAGGACATGATCTCTTTTGACGCCTGGAACTTTGGATTTGTGTTACTCTGCTTGCCGTGTTATTACTTGTTGACTTTTCTTATCTCCAAGTCTGTGACCTATTCCAGTTTAATTCTACAGATGCTCCTGACGGCTGTGCCTCTGAGACTCAGCCCTCAGTACATGTTTGTTGAATTAAAGGACATCTTAAGAATAAGCCCTACCTGGATCGCGCACTTCTGTTCCCATTGTTGCTTTCTGGTGTTTGTAGGAAGTTGCTTCCGGGAGTTGTGGCAGTAGTTATGACATAAAAAATGAGTTAGACCCTTCTTCCTCTGGAGGCTGGAAGTATGTTTATGGAGTCTGCTGGGTTTGGGTGCTGGACCCCAGGAGGGACCGCATGATGGGGCAGAGCCTAAAGGCATAGTTAGTGGAGTTAGCTGAGGTTGATTGATGGAGTTCCAGGTCCTCTACTTCTTCCCATTTTTGAAGGAAGGAGAGCATTGGGAGTCAGGGGGATGGTGGGAGTGCCTTCTATGTACCCCTGGGGATCTGCCACGGGGGGTGGTGGAGGTAGCCACTGAAGCCTCAGAAACAGCAAAGGTCGATGACACTTCACCTAGCTCAGTTAGAGCTGGCAAAAACTGGCCACTAGTGGGAACCACTGAGAGAATTCCTAGTTCTGCCCACATCTGCAAGCACAAACCTATGTGATAAGGTTAACCATGGAATTTTTCTTTCTTTTTTAACATTGGAGTCATATTCCATGCATGTTTAATTTTCTTGCGATGTACACCTAACAAACATGAATCCACCAGTCACTCAGTCAGTCTGGGTTTGGGGGGTATCTCACAGGATCAATATCCTGACGCACTGAAAAGTAGTGGGTGTTTTCTGTATAGCGTGGCGGCTAAACAAGTACTACTGTATTGTACAGCATTTTAGACAATCTAAGGGAAATTCCTGGTAATTTTGACTTTATGCAATTTTTGCTGGACAAGCTGACTTAGGACAGTAACTTTCATGTAAGACGTGACTGGACTTTATAGCATTTTTTAAAAACTTTCCAGCTACATTAAGGATCAATTAGACTTATGTGACCTAGGCTTGGAATTCAATAGTGAGTTTATAACTACAATCTAAGTGGGAAAACGGATTCCAAGTTTTAAATACCTGAATTAGAAACAAACTTTTGAAGCATCTTCTGTAAGTAAAGGACTTGGCAAATAAATTCATTGTAGATGCCCACATTTAACTGTTATTTTCCAACCTCTTTGAATTAGCTTTTTTTTTGTTTTTAATGTTTTTGATGTACGAAAGGCAAAGTATGTCTTTCTCAGCACAGAAATGTTTCGTTTTCTTTCCTTTAGTGATTTACCTTCAAGGAAATTGGGGATTCAGAAAGTTGGGAGCTCCTGTGAACATGGCGAACCTACTGAAAACAGTGGCGACTGGCTGTTCCTGCCCTTTCCTTAGCAATTTGGGGTCCTGTAAGGTTCTACCTAGGAAGAAGGATTTTTTACGAACATTTCATACTCAGCAGGCGCTGTGGTGTAAAGCCCCTGTAAAACCAGGTAAAGTCTCACTTCACGTCATAGGAGCCAATAGATCTCCTGATGACAGATAAAATAAGACATGCAGTTTTACAGCCCTGTGTTTGACAGTGATCATTTTGAGTAAAAAACGAAATGAGTGCTTTCTTATATTTTCCATGCATGGAAGTTCCTGACTGTCAGTGCTAACAGAAAAGAAAATATAATAGAAAAAAAAAATGTCAAATCAGTTGAGTTGTACCCAGGAAACTATTGCTCATAGTATCCATTTCTCCTAGCAGCTCTTCCTCTTTCCTGGTCAGTGTTGGGGAATTGTACATATATGGCTCAGCTATGCTCAGGAATTAGGAACTAGGTGTATTAATTGATCTGCATTAATGTTTCTTGATTTAGTAAATGGCAACTTCATTTCAGTTGCTCAGGTCAGAAACCTTGGAGACATTCCAGATCCGCATAGTAGGTATAGGTCAGCTCTACCTTTTATCCAGAATCTCTCCTCTTTTCACCATCACCACTGTTATCATCCTGGTCCAAGCCACTATCATCTGTCACCTGGATTATTGCATTAGTCTTCTAAGTGGTCTCTGCTTTCTACTTCTGTCCCCGACAACAGTCTGTTCTGTACATGACAATGAGAATAATCTTTTTAAAATGAAAGATCATGTCACTCTTCTATTCAAAATTTGCAACTAGCTTCCTAGGTCACACAGAGTAAGAGCTGAAGTCTTCTAGTGGCCTCCAAGGCCTTCCTTGCTAGGACCCCCACTTGCTTGTGTTCTGGGGTGCAAGCCAGAAGGTTCAAAGGGGAACCTTCTAAGCTGAGTCAGATCGCTTTAGGCATCTTGCCCAGAGACCCTCCTAGCACTCTGTCTACACCTCATTGGCCAGAACTCAGACAGGTGGCAATATGTAGCTCTAAGGGAGACTTGGCCATTTAATTTTTTTATTCTACATGGCAACATACTCAAATAAAAATAGCATTCTGTTATTTTTAGGGGAGGAACAGCGTGGTTATTTAAGAGGAACCAGAAGTCTTTGCCAAATAGAATAATTCCCTTTTTGTTTGTAGGACTATTTGTACATTAAGGACGCCTAAACTGCTAGGTTTTTTGAGTTCTTTTTTTTTTTTTTTTTTTGCGGTACGCAGGCCTCTCACTGCTGTGGCCTCTCCTGTTGCGGAGCACAGGCTCTGGACATGCAGGCTCAGCGGCCATGGCTCACGGGCCCAGCCACTCCGCAGCATGTGGGATCTTCCCAGACCGGGGCACGAACCCGTGTCCCCTGCATTGGCAGGCGGACTCTCAACCACTGCACCACCAGGGAAGCCCCAAGGTTTTTTTGAGTTCTTATGTCTGCCTTTTGTAGACTTCACAGCTCTTTTCTTGTTCTCTCATGACAAGTCACTATTGGCAGGGTACCTGCCTCTGAGAGCCCTCAGCCTTATCTTCAGGTTATTTTAAAGTGATCTGAAAAGCCAGATTATCCAGTGTGATAAAATTGTGTATAAAGTAAAAGCCAATAACTACACTGAGCACATGGGAATTGTCCTTGTGAGTGAAAGCGCGGACTTCAAGATCTCTATATCAACTATGCATGAGACTTTTTTTGTTTGTTTAACTTCTGGTTCTTGACTGTTTCCTAGATAATTATTTTTTACCTCTAAAAGATGAGGGTCCTATTTATTCCTTAATATAACCACACTTTCATTACCACATTGAAAAGCATGAAAAGTAATTTCAGTCAGTATTCATATTTTCTCAATTTTTTCTTCTCTTTTTTTTTTTTTAACAGTTGCTTTGTTCAAATGGTGATCCAAACAGGGTCCCTGTGTTGTATTTGCTTGCTTGTCTCTTAGGTCTCTTTTGGTCTGTATGTTCCTCTCCTCTGTTTTCTTTTTAATTCATTTGTTGAAGAATTTAGTTGTTCTGTAGAATTTCTCACATTCTATCTAGGTTTAGCTTATTGAATTCCCTTGGTATTATTTAACCAGTTTCTCTGTCCCTTGTATTTTCTGTAACATTTAGCTAGAGCTAGAGGCTTGATCAGACCCAGGTTTGCTTTTTTTGGCAAGTGTACTTCATAGATGATGCTGTGTACTATCTGTTGCAGCACATCAAGAAGATTCATCAGTGAGTTTAGATGCTGTCAGTGTGATCCATCTATTGTGAAGTTCTCATCACTTTTTCACTCAAACGCTGTAGCAGTCATTTGATGATCATTAAGTAAATCCGTGATTTTATCAGGGGCTTTAAAATGGTGATATTCTATCATTTTATCTTCATTTATTAGTTAGAATTTTTCTATTAAAAAAATCTTTCCCTGTATTACGTCATCCCTTGGTATCCATGGGGACTTGGTTCCAGGACTTCCCGTGGGTACCAAAATCTGCGGATGCTCAAGTCCCTTATATAAAATGGTGTAGTGTGTGCACATAACCTACACACATCCTCCTGTACACTTTAAATCATCTTAGGTTACTCATAATGCCTAATACAATCAAGTTTTGCTTTTCAGAACTTTCTGGAATCTTTTTTTAATATTTTTGATCTGTGGTTGGTTGAATCCGTGGATACGGAGGGCCAACTGTATTTAGTCACTCTGAGATTGTACTGGAAGGGTGGGTAGATGTTTGATTATTTTCCATTATTTACTAGTTTTGCTAATCAGCTGGTTTTCTTATGTATACATTTTCTACTTCTGTTGTAATAGATGATCACAAACTTACTGCCTTCATATAACACAAATTTATTATTTTACACTTATGGAGGCCAAAGTCTGAAATGGTTCTCACTTCCAGAGGCTCTAGGGGAGAATCTGTGCCCTTGCCTTTTCCAGCTTCTGGGGACTGCCTGCACTCCTTGGCTCATGGCCTCTGCCTCTGCCTTCCAGTCCAGCAGGATAGCATCTTCAAATTATTCTTTGACTCTGACTCTTCTGCTCCCTTCTTCCACATTTAAGGACCCATGTGATTACATTGGGCCCACCCAAATAATCCAGGATATTCTCCCTGTTTCAAGGTCATCTGATTAACAACCTTAATTCCATCTGCTACCTTAATTTTCCCTTGCCATGTATTGGATTCTGAGGATTAGGACATGGATATATTTGGGAGACCATGATTCTGCCTATCACACCTTACTTTCTCCAGAGTTGACCAATGAAGCTTTTAGAAAATATTTATTTATTTATTTATTTTTTTGCGGTATGCGGGCCTCTCACTGCTGTGGCCTCTCCCGTTGCGGAGCACAGGCTCCGGACGCGCAGGTTCAGCGGCCATGGCTCACGGGCCCAGCCGTTCCACGGCACGTGGGATCCTCCCGGACTGGGGCACGAACCCGTGTCCCCTGCATTGGCAGGCGGACTCTCAACCACTGTGCCACCAGGGAAGCCCAGAAAATATTTACTTTTTGAGTTTTGAAATATTTATTATTATCCTGAACTCATGGATTTTAACATCTTTAGATGTGTTTTACTACATTGCAATTAATTATCTTTTTGATGCTCAAATTGGCTCATATTTGGCCAGTGGAAGCCCTTTGAGGTTGGATCCTAAATCCTTTTGATACGACTTCATTTGTCTTTGGTAGGACCTAGATAATTTGTGGTTGTCAGATAAGTGAACTCCAGATTAGTTTACGTGATTTAATTTTGCACATTAATTCAAGATATTTGCCAGCTTTCAATTATTTTCCTCCCTCTTCTTTTAAGTAGAGAGCAAGATTCAGCATATGTTTGCCTTTGGCCTACTGTCAATTATTACTGCTTAAACAGTGTGGGATCTAAGACTGTATGTCCAAATGCAGCTATTTTAGGTTGATTTAGTCTCTCTAAGGTCTCAATAAATTACTCTGTAGAGATAATTTGATTTATCTTTTTATTATATATATTCAGAGTTTAGATTGCTAGAGTGGGTTTTCTAAACTTTAGTAAAACATATAGAAGCAGACGCTCTTCATTAAAAAAAAATATCTGGGCTTCCCTGGTGGCGCAGTGGTTGAGAGTCTGCCTGCCAATGCAGGGGACACGGGTTCGTGCCCCGGTCCGGGAAGATCCCACGTGCCGCGGAGCGGCTGGACCCGTGAGCCATGGCCGCTGAGCCTGCGCGTCCGGAGCCTGTGCTCCGCAACGGGAGAGGCCACGGCAGTGAGAGGCCCGCGTACCGCAAAAAAAAAAAAAAAAAAAAAAAAAAAAAAATATCTGTTTGTGTCCATATATTGAGTAAAACAACAGAAGAAACTAGTCTACTTTAGCTAAGTCTGGTCTGAACCATATATAAATAATTTAACTCTGTGTTATACAGGTTCTTTTGTGTCAACACAATCACATCATGTTATATTTTGTGATGAGGGTTTATTTTTATTTTATGGATTCTTGGGAAGTATGGGAGCCCAGGAAACCCTTCATCTACTTCTTGGAAAAGTGGGATGTTATTCTGGATTTCGTGGCCATGACTCCTCTGCATGTCCACTACTGATGTTTCTACTGTTGTGGCTGCTGACCTCCCTTTGATTATCTCATGGCTGTGTTTATGAATAGCTGCTGCACCATTCTACTCTCTTTGTCCTTTTCGGTGGTCTTGCATCCAAACTCCCTTTGAGAGAACCTGATTGGGTTGGATAGTCATTGGCCAACATGGAGTGTCCTCAGGCAGAGTTCCTGTATAAGTCATCTCATGGGCTGCTGGTTTTCCTTAGGTCTGGCCTGTAGACTGTTATCTCTGACCCAGCTGCCCACCCCTGGTCTAATCAGTTGTGGTCAAGAATGGAAGGTCTTAAGATACAACACTTGGAAATCTATGACCAATCTATGAAATCTTGGCCAAGTTGTCAAGAAAAGGACTTTGGGTGTGGCAGGCCATCAAAGTGTCTAGTGTAGGATTGTTTTTCAAAATAGTTAATTACTTCTGTCTTCCTTAAAGGTAAAGACCAGGAGACCATAAACCTGAGAGGGTTAGTTAGATGAGTGGGGTTAGCCTGTTGAGTGGCCTTTCAATGTATTTTTCCCTAAGAATAAACTAAGCTAGTTATAGGCCTTGAAGAGAGCCATTTGGTTAAATAAAATATTTAGGATTTTCAGGAGAGTGGATATAAAAATTTCCAGTCATCTTATCAAAAAAAGTCTAAAAATTACGAGTATGAATCAGGAACATCATTTTGAACAGCAACCTCTATGTGCAGTATATTTTGAACAGACTGCCCATTTCTGTTTTCTGAACGGTATTATTAAAACACTGACTTTTGGTGGTGTTATTTACCAAATTTTTTTTTTTTTGTCTTTGTTGTAGGAATTCCATATAAACAACTGACTATTGGGGTCCCCAAAGAGATTTTCCAAAATGAGAAGCGAGTGGCATTGTCTCCTGCTGGCGTCCAGGCCTTGGTCAAGCAGGGTTTTAATATTGTTGTGGAGTCGGGTGCTGGCGAAGCTTCCAAGTTCTCAGATGACCACTACAGAACAGCAGGTGCCCAGATCCAAGGGGCGAAGGAAGTGCTGGCTTCTGATTTGGTGGTCAAAGTAATTATTCCTTTCCCCCTTCCATTTATGGCATGCTGACTTTTCTAAATCTTCTTGTAGAAAGTTTAAATTACCTCTTCTATGCTTATAGTTTTCCATACTTTCAAATGATGCTTTTTTTCTCAAAGAAATGGTTGCATGTTGTGAATATTCTTCATGTTCTAGTAGAACTTTTATCAGGCAATGTGACCTATATTTAACCATGAGAAAAGAAGAAGTGATCTTCCTTTTTACATTTGCTATGTGGAAATGCCCTTCTTATTGCCTAGGGAAAATTTGCAGTGCATGGTTCCTATATGTCCACAATACCCTCAGGTGAGTGTTTAACTGCTTCTAGAATGGAAAGGAGGCATGGAGCTCCTCCTGGGACCGAATATAGAATGATCTTCTGATACCTTGAAGGAATAGTGATTTAACTGACGTAGGTACTATTTCTAGAGAGGGAGGACTCTTCTGGAAAAAGCAATGTTACAAATAAAAAAGCAATTTTACAAATAAAATCTTAAGTAAAAAATCATGTAGAGAAAAGAGAGACTGTATCTGAACGTTAACTGAAATCCTAAGCCTTCTGTAACCAAGGCAAGTAAGGAAGTATGGATTAAATAAGCATGATTATCTGGTTAAAACAAACTGCTTACTTTTTCAGGATAGACCCGCTTTTTTCCTACATTAATTTCTAAGGGGAACTCAGTCGCGTCGTTTTTTTTACATACAGTCCACTGAATAACTTGATAGGGTCTTAAATCATGTTTTTTGCAGAGACACAAAACTTTTCTTCTATAGAAAATTAATAACAATATGATATGGAGATAAATAGTAATTCAGTTTAAGTTTTTAAGTGTTTAGGTATACTGATACTTGGTAATGTAACTTGGTATAATAAAAGAGCTTAGAGAAAATAGAAAAATGAGTATAATCCATTGTAATGTATGTTATAGGGACCAAAACCTTTTGAGATGTCACACAAAAAAGGATTAGTAGGGTGCACATAAGTTTTAGAAATGCTCTGTGGTGTTCCTTTTAGGGATTCACAATGTGTATGAGCATGTTAAATGCACTGAGAAATCCTATAATAGAAAAAGTTAAGTAACCTTATACTTGTACTAATAAACTACTTGATCTTAGGGTCTCTTTTTTGAGTCAAGTCTATTAATATCCTGAGGAACTAGAGACCCAAAAAGCACCTTCAGGGAAACGTTCTAGTGGCTTAACTCGCTCAGATGTCAACAGTCTCAGCTGAGCATTTGATAGGGGCCAGGAGAATTAATTCAAAGTTGTCCTCTAATTTTTATTAAATCTATATTATAGATTCTCACTGAGGAAAAATAGACCTTGTCAGAGAGTCTTAATTAAAGTCCAGAACCTAAAATCACATGCATCACCAGATCAACAACTGAAATGGGAATAACAGATAAAGGTGTCTCATAGGTAAATTGAGATGAAATGCTGTGAAATGACAGTATTGACCCAGTGTTTGTGTTTCCTTTTAAAACATAAGTCTCAAAGCTGTTTTTCTTTTTCTGTGCTTACTAGCCTAAAAGCACTATTGCTGCAAATTGGGAGCTAATGAAATCATATACTTTAAGATTGATTTTAAACAGGGATGTGAAACACATTTTAAAACACCTTTTTAAATGGAATTTTTAAAAAGTTGGCTTGAAAAAGTGGACGGTTGAAACTTCCAAGCATATGCAGTGTGTGTTCATTGACTGATACTTAACAGAATATATTGTAGCTTTTTGCTTAAACCCAATTCAGTAAGGCTACTAGTTTGAGTTGTGTTCATCTATAAATATTCTTCTGGAATTTTAAGGTGACATAAATTGATACATATTACCATGGATATTTTAGTTTATGTTGTTCTTAACTTCTCACCACTCCAAATGTTTGTGCTTGCCAAAATTAACAAGAGTTGAATCTTTGAACACACAACAAAAACTTCCTGCCTGTTTATTCTAATATGTCTTAATTTTACCAGAGTAATAGATTTTGGGAGAACAGGTTTGTTGTAGAACCTACATATTTTTTTACTGCTCTACCTGTCATCATCAAACCTGTCCCAACACTATTTCCAGGTATGTGTGCTCCTTACTCAGGACCAGGTCATAGGTTCAGTGAGATGATAGGTGGCATAGATCGTTGTGTGCTTTATTTTGTTTAGGAATTGAGTCAGAAATTTATTGCTGAGAGATTACTTCTGGAGTGTTATTTCAATCATGGCATATTATTTTAATTGTTTTGTTTACTTAAAAATATTATAGAGGCATTTACATTTTTAATTGGTGATGACTTTTTTTCTTAGGTGCGAGCCCCTATGCTTAACCCAACGTTAGGTGTTCATGAAGCTGACCTTTTAAAAACATCGGGAACACTGATTAGTTTTATTTACCCAACCCAAAATCCAGACTTGCTAAATAAACTTTCCAAAAGGAAAACTACAGTTCTGGCGATGGACCAGGTTCCAAGAGTCACAATTGCTCAGGGATACGATGCGCTAAGCTCCATGGCCAACATTGCTGGGTAGGTTGATTCTTTTCCATTCCAGCTGAACAAAAGCACAATGGTACTATAGAAACACTCTCACTGTAGCTCTTCTCTCTCACAATGATTTTACTTGTAATGATTGTTGGAGATTGCAGCCTTCTGAGAGTGCACTTAAATTATTTTGAAGACTTGTATTGTTTCACAGTCATCAGTGGGAAATGGCTCTTCACTTTGCATGCTATTGTACACTACTTTTTAATCTTCATGGGGAGAAGGGAAGTGGTATTTCCTTCCACCAAAGGAAATGACTTTTTGTTTTTAATGAAATGCAATATCTTAATATCTGTTTTCATGAAAAACTGTATAGTAAGTAAACCATAGTGTTAGTAATTTCTAATTATCCAAAAACCTTAATATAGTAAACTCATATTTTACTGAAGTCGATAGCAAGGGTAGTTAGTGATAACAATTTAGAACAAATGATTTAAAATTCACATAGATCTAGTACTGTTTTTTAGACTGTTAGTCATAAAGGATGAGAAAGGGAAAGGGTGCAATGTAGAAAGTCTTATTTTTAGTTTACTAATTATAAGGCTTCTGAGTCTATGCTAAGAAAGTACTTCTGACTTCCGAATACATAATGTCCCAAATTTTGTTCTTTGGAATTTATCTGTACTTTAACAGGGATACACTGTATTTCATGTGTGTGTGTATATATATGTATATTTTTGTATGTATTAGGTTGAAATTACTGTTTTTTTCCTCAGTTTTATTACAGTATGACTGACATAGAACATTGTATAAGTTTAAGGTGTAAACAATGATTTGCTATATATATATATATATATATATATATATATATATATAGTGAAATTATTACCACAATAAGTTTAGTTAACATAAATCGCTGTTGTCATAGGGTCAGAAATGGTTGGATATTAGCAGTTTCATATGGTTCAATCTAATATATACATATTGGTAGATTTACCATTTTAATGAGCTTTTACATAGGTAAATTTATAAAATATTTAATGAATAGGGAAAATGCGTGCGCTTGAGGCAGTTTCATCTGGTGTCAAAACCCATATTGGTAACTGAGGGCTAACTATGGCCAAGATGGCAGTAAACTTCATTTGCCCACCAGCACTAATTCATTCCCCATTGATTGCCTGGACCACTGTGTATAAAAGAATTCCAAGGCCCAATCAGCTCAGAGGAATGTGGCTCTGAGTAACCCTGCCTGCCACGGGGCAGGGATAGGAATAGCTATGTGAGTACAGTGTATTGCTGACTCTGCCTGGAGAGTGGGAAAAATCTGGAAGTCAGATGATGCTTATGAAATCAGCTCGTCTAAGAAGCCTGTTGAATTAGATTTTAACCATGAAAACTATTAGTAGTGACAACTTGCTAATACGAATGAGGCACCGAATTTATTTTTTAAATATTTTTTATTTAAAAAATAAAACGGCGCATGAAAAAAGACTAACCTGAATAGACTCTTAAAGCTAACACATGAACTGAAAGTTTTCTTAGGTTTCATATCTTAGATGTAGCATATCAAATGTGCCACAGATTCCACTTTGGGTTTCAACTTGTTCACATTTGATATAAATGAGATGCAGTAAACAAAAAGGACAAGTTAACAACACATTTTGTTGTCCTTATGTAATATGGCAAATGGTTGGTTTGAAGATATATCTTGTGATGTGAATTAATACTAAGGGACAAAATAAACTTTTGTCATATTTCTTTAGTTTCTGGAAGAGTTATGCAATATGGGACTTAAAATTTTATATAGGAAATGTACAACGTAAAGTTTTAAGGGTGCTGTTGATTTTTGTCATGTGAAATGCACATGTGTGAAAGCTTATCCCCACCAGTAGCTCTAGATCAGTGGTTTTCTGCTGCAGAATCTTTTGAGCGTATGAAGCAGTATAAACAAATCCAATAAGAACAGAGTTGTCTTCATTGAATTGAGGGATGGAAGGGTGTCTAGAAACATTCTCTCTCTGTTCTCCATCCCAGCCACAATGGCCCCAGAGTTGGCTGAAATTTGAACTTTTGGGGATCCAGGGACACAGTTTAAAGAATCGCTGTCTTACGTCCTGAGCTGGTATATGCAAAAGGCATAGTTTGAGATGAATCACCTAGTATACTTACCCATACAATGTGTGATAAATCATTATCTAACTCACACACGCAGCTGTATTACCGTGAAGACACCCTCCTTCTAGTTCCCTGATGTTCATTCTGAGCCTTTTTGCCTTCATCAAAAACAGGCCCACTTTTATCACCTTTTCCCACTATCAACGTTTTCTTATACATTTCCTGTGTAATCAGTCTCGTTTTTGTTTTTTTCCAGTATAACAACTGAATCTTTTAAAACGTTAATTCCAAAATTAATTCCTTATAGTGGCCTTTGAATCTTTATCATGTTTGCTCTCTGAATATTTCTATCACTTGGATTCAAAACTAACAAATAATGTAATCATTAAAATATTTTTCTGCTCTAATATGATTTAACTTAAAGTAATAGTGGTAACTGTTCCATGCTTTTGCATTAATTATTATATCAAGTATTATTTTACAAAAATATGACCAGGGAAAGGGTTTTTTTGTCAACTAGCAGGTGGATCTTATCATTATAATATTTGCATTATGATATTAATCTTTGTATCATAATGTTAAGGTAGACTGTGTGTTACTGAGAGTGCAAAAGTGCCTTTTAAGTATAAAATAATAGAATGAAATTAATGTAATAGGAAATGAAATTAGTGTAATAAAAATATCCTATTAAAGAAAAGGTGGTATAAATTACTAGTTTTTGATACATAGAGCATTTCTTTAGCTAAAAACATATTTACCAAGCACTTACTGTAACAGGTTTTATGATAAGGGCTTTACCTGCATTATCTCATTTAGTCCTCACAACACTAAGAGACTCTTTTTGTTCCCATTTTAGAGATGAGAAAACCAAGGATTAGAGAACTAAAGAAATTTGCCCAAGGTCACAAAGCTAGTTAGTGATAGAACTTGGACTTGAACTGAGGTCACTCTATCTCAAAATCCCATGGTTTCAATCATTAGAGATCAAGGGAAGTGTTTTATGTTGTGAGGTTGGAATTTTATTATGTACAAGCATATAGCCAATCCATTTTTTTTAATTTGAAAGATTTTTTCCTCTATTATATAAAGATTACACAGTCAACAAGGAAAATTTGAACGATAAAGTAAAACAGAAAGTTTGAAGTATCTGTAGTCCCAGCTGCCAAAGAAAACCATTGTTAGCATTTTCTTGTCTTCCCTTCATTTTTTTTTTATCCCAACTGAGCTTCTGTAGTGCTCATTACAAAGAGGTCAGAGAGCGTCACGGGTAAGAGTGTGCCTCTGTAGGCAACATGCCAGGGTCAGACGTCTGGCTCTGCCATTTACTAGCTGAGAGACCTCAGTCAAGTCTCTTCACCTCTGTGTGTCTGTTTCCTCACCTATAAAATGAAGATAATAGTTATACTTATCCATAGAATTGTTGTGAAGATTAGGAGTAAGCATATATACAGCACTTAGAACAGTTTTTGACAGATAGTAGTCACTATAAAAATGTTAACTATTATTCTTTAATAATTTCTCCTATATAAACTTAAGTTCTTTAATTTTATAGAATTATTTATCCATTTATTTTTCTATTTTCTTAAGCTACAAGGCTGTTGTACTAGCAGCAAATCATTTTGGACGTTTTTTTACTGGTCAGATCACAGCTGCTGGAAAAGTTCCTCCAGCTAAGGTAGGTAAAACTTTAATGTTTCTTCATACTATGAATTAGGCAAGGGTATTGTAGTTTTTTTTTTTTTTTTTTTTTTTTTTTTTTTGGGGTACGCGGGCCTCTCACTGTTGTGGCCTCTCCCGTTGCGGAGCACAGGCTCCAGACACACAGGCTCAGCAGCCATGGCTCACGGGCCCAGCCGCTCCGCGGCATGTGGGATCTTCCCGGACCGGGGCACGAACCCTTGTCCCCTGCATTGGCAGGCGGACTCTCAACCACTGCACCACCAGGGAAGCCCGGTATTGTAGTTTTTAAATAGTTATTTAAAAATTTTTTGTTTGCAAATTATGATGTTCATGTCATATACAAATATATGGCAGAGCCTCAAAGCTACTTAAGGTTACTTGAAAACAACGAATTTTGACATTTCTGGAAGTTCAATTTTTTTTTCCTGTTTTTCACTTTCTAACTTGAATTCTTAAAGGGATTTTGGATGACTTGTTTATTAGTAATTGTTTAAAAAGCCTCGTGATACATTCAGCAAATTCTCAGCTTCCCAATGATTGTGACACATTGGCTCAGGAAAGACTTGGTTTTCTCACTTTTTGCCAAATTTTGGGTCAAGAGGACAGGAAATAGTAGGTGGTATAATCAGGGTGTTTGGCAGGGGGAAAGGGTGCAGTTTCTTTAATCTATATTGAGAGCAGAGAAGAGCAGTTGATGAGAGGTGGTGGTGCCTAGGTGAAAGAATTGATTATGCTGTGAGCCTTCGAGGCCACGGACCCTAAATAATAGTGTAAGCCTTTCAGCAAAGTATAGGAAACAGGACCTTAAATGTTGTCATCTATCTGCAGAGTATACTCTGTAGGGTACAGGTTTACTTGGTGCTTCCTACTCTTAATTACTTTGTTATATCAACCCAGAGCTCTCACACAAAATAAATCTCCTAGAAAAAATGAAAAAAAGATAATAGCAGCTTTGAGAAATCTAGTTATACATGGCTTTAAAAACAGACCAGGTGAAGATGGTGGCACGCGGTTCAAGTGGAGGCCAGAAAACTTAACAAGAGAGTATGAGCAAACAGCAAGAGGTGTGATACGTAAAGTGATTACATCTGACTTCTTTCTCAGGGTCGTAAGAAAAGGTCTGACCCTCATGGTGGCCAGAAGTTGGCTGCTGTTCTTAGACTGGCTGAATGCTTTGATGCACAAATCCACTACTCAGTTTTGGTTAGAATCTGTCTGGAAGGTGAGAGGAAAGCTGTTAATATAAGGGATTAAAAAGTGAAACAGAAGACAAGAGGTGTAAAGGAAGGAGAATCAGTCAGCTTTTAAAAGGTGGAAAAGTGACTCTCTTTACTGAAAATTTAAATTGCAGTTTAAGGGATTTTAGTTACATGTCAGAAACACTTTCCTGATATTGAAGAATTGGACAATAGATGGACTTATCAAGGTAGATTGCTTAGGGACTTCCCTGGCAGTCCAATGGTTAAGACTCCGTGCTTCCACTGCAGGGGGCGTGGGTTTGATCCCTGGTTGGGGAACTAAGATCCCGCATGCTGTGCAACACAGCCAAAAAAAAGTAGCTTGCATAATATTTTATTTGGGTTTCCTTTAAACATGGAGTGTTCTTACATGTCTAGAATGAGCTAAAATCAATCGGTTGATGGCTTTTGATGTGCCAGGCACTGTTCTAGTAGCTGGGGATATGGCATGAACAAGGCAAAAAAATCCCTGCCACAGAAATTTACACATAGTAGGGACCACAGCGAAGAGATAAATAAACCATCAAACACATATGGGATATCATTTTAGATATAAAAGAAAGGAACAGCATGATATGGTGGTGAGTCATAGGAGCAAGCTACTGTAGTTAGGGTGATGGGGAAGGCGCCTCTGACATTTGATTGGGACCTAAAGGACGGGAAGAAAGAAAGCGGGGTTCAGGATTCTAGGCCAAGGGAATAGCACACATAAAGGTGCCGTGATGGGAAGGAATTCAGTGCTTCTAGGAGAGTAAAGAAGGCCATTGGTCTTCGAGTGTGGTGAGCAAGGTGGAGAGTGATCTGAGATGATGTTGGAAAGGTAGGCCAGGGCTGGATGATGTGGAGCCTTTCTTATAGGTCATGTTACAGAGTTCAGATCCTCTTTTTAAAAAAAAAAATATTGGGCTTCCCTGGTGGCGCAGTGGTTGAGAATCTGCCTGCTAATGCAGGGGACGTGGGTTTGAGCCCTGGTCTGGGAGGATCCCACATGCCGCGGAGCGGCTGGGCCCGTGGGCCACAACTACTGAGCCTGTGCATCTGGAGCCTGTGCTCCTCAACGGGAGGGGCCGCGATGGTGAGAGGCCCACACACCGCGATGAAGAGTGGTCCCCGCTCGCCGCAGCTGGAGAAGGCCCTTGCACAGAAACGAGGACCCAACACAGCAAAAATAAATAAATAAATAAATAAATCTGTTTAAAAAAAAAAAAAAAAAAATTTATTTGTTTATTTATTTGTTTATTTATTTATGGCTGTGTTGGGTCTTCATTGCTGTGCGCGGGCTTTTCTCTAGTTGTGGCAAGCGGGGGCTACTCTTCATTGCGGTGCGCAGGCTTCTCATTGTGGTGGCTTCTCCTGTTGCAGAGCACTGGCTCTAGGCGCGTGGGCTTCAGTAGTTGTGGCACATGAGCTCCGTAGTTGTGGCTCGCAGGCTCTAAAGCGCAGGCTCAGTAGTTGTGGCGCACGGGCTTAGTTGCCCTGCGGCACATAGGATCTTCCCAGACCAGGGCTCGAACCTGTGTCCCCTGCACTGGCAGGCAGATTCTTAACCACTGGGCCACCAGGAAAGTCCCAGATCCTCTTGCAGATGTGGGAATGTCTGATTTAGGACTGTTTAGGAAAAACTCCACTCTTGCTCCTGTGTCTCTCCTTAACTTTCATATAGAACACTTCACTTCTGATAACTTCCAGTCACCAAATGTGTGGGGATCTTCCCCACACCAAGTAATTCTGTGACACCAGCTGGGTGCCCTACAATTTCACTTAATTCTGAAACTATCTGTGTGGAGATAGCATCAGATCTCACAGGTTAAGGACTCAGGCCCACAGGACTGTCCCCACTCCCCTTCAGATGCCAGTCACAAGTCTAGGTTGTCACCTGTGCTTCTGACAGGTTGGCCGTAAGTCATAAGTTCCCACAACCCACCTTGGGTTCAGTTAATTTGCTAGAGGTGCTCACAGAACTCAGGAAAACAATTTACTTCCTATTTACCAGTTTATCATGAAGGACTATGATAAAGGATGCAGATGAACATCCTGTTGAGAGAGATGACTAGGGAAAGGTACGTGGGATGGGGTGTGGGGCTTCCGTGCCCTCTTTGGACACCATTCCTGGAAGCTTCCGGAACCTCCTGGAACCCTGTACTTTTGTGATTTTTATGGCGCTTCATAACGTAGGCATGATGGATCATTAACTCCATTTCCAGCCCCTCTTCCCTTTTTGAAGAATGGATTCTGTGTCTTAAATATGGGGTCTTCTGTTATTTCTTTTCTTTTTTTTTTTTTTTGCGGTACGCGGGCCTCTCCCTGTTGTGGCCTCTCCCGTTGCGGAGCACAGGCTCTGGACGCGTAGGCTCAGCGGCCGTGGCTCATGGGCCCAGCTGCTCCGCGGCATGTGGGATCTCCCCGGACTGGGGCACGAACCCGAGTCCCCTGCATCAGCAGGCGGACTCTCAACCACTGCGCCACCAGGGAAGCCCCATTTTCTTTCTTTCTTTTTTTTTTTGCTGTTATTTCTTGATTCAGGATAACTTGGCCCAGTCCTATGACTTTTACTTATTTTCATTTCATTTTTTTTTTTTTTAGTGGTGGTGGGGCTTCAGTGTGTGGAGTGGGGATTGGTGCCTTGGAGCCCAGCAGCGTCTTGTTCCCTCTGGTCCCTCTTTGTCCCCCTTTCTTGTAGACCCCCCAGAGAAAGCATTTACATTAAGATCAATTCACATAATCTCTGAGACACTGCCCAGGGGTCACCAGAGCACAGTTCCACTAGCCTAGTCTTCTTAAAGAGGCAGAAGAAGTGGGCGTGATGGGTGGGTGGGAATTTATAAACTTCTCAGTTTCTGTGGGTGGCCTTTTTTTTTTTTTGACTGCGAAGTATAATACGTCTTTTCTCTGGAAGGCCCATTCCAGATGACATTGTTCTTAGTTTGTTTCTTAGAAGGCGGAGAGACTCTTGTTTCTGAGGAATTCTATGATTTTCTTGGCTCTGATCCTTCCTTGGTTAGGGAGATTAGTTACATTGCTTCAGATTTCAGGTGCAGTTCATTGAAAGTGGATCAAAATTAGGTGGTTGGTCACCTGCTGTTCCTTTTAGAAGCTCAAAATAGGAGTAGGTGTTTCACCAAAGTTGTACCCGTCTTTGAAACTTATTTTGATATTTTGTGAACATAGAAAACCTTAAAATTTGAGAGGGGAGAGGGAGCTAGAATACTATAATATATAGTATTAGTAGAAGTAACTTTGATAGTGTGGGAAAGAACCTGTCAGTCTTTAACATACGTAACACTGATGGTGCTGTATGTAGCTTTTACACTGAGATGCTGAGTGTCACACTAGTTTTAGTGAAGTTTTTGGCCTTTGCCATCAGCTTTAAAAAACTTTTTAAAACAGTGGTGGTCCGGGGGAATTCCCTGGTGGTCCAGTGGTTAAGAATCCGCCTTCCAAAAAAAAAAGAATCCACCTTCCAACGCAAGGGACTTGGGGGTTCGATCCCTGGTTGGGGAACTAAGATCCCACATGCCGCGGGGCAGCCAAGACCCCGCGCGGCAACTACTGAGCCGGCGAGCCACATCTAGAGAACCCGTGTGCTGCAAATACGGAGCCTGCCCACCACAACTAGAGAGAAGCCCCTGCGCTGCAACAAAGAGCCTGTGAGCTGCAACAAAAGGTTCCACATACCGCAAGGAAGATCCCGTGTGCTGCAACTAAGAAAGAAAAAACCTGAAAAACAGTGGTGGTCCAGGTACAGAGTAGCCTATCCACACAGTACATTTATTCAGGGCTGATCACCAGCACCACCTGTTGTATTACTGCGTGCTGACTGTGTACCCAGCCCTGAGAGTTACTAGCGGATGATTTTACATAATCAGTTGATCATGAACTTTATTTAAAACATATGGGTTCTGCCTTCTTTCCTAGATTCTGATAGTCGGTGGCGGTGTGGCAGGGCTGGCCTCTGCAGGTGCAGCAAAGTCGATGGGTGCGATTGTTCGGGGATTTGACACAAGGTGAGGGCTTTACTAGTGATTGCTGTGAAGGTAAAAACGTTTTGTTTTAGGTGGATGTTATGCTTTCCTTTTGCAAATTGAAGTAGCACGCTGAAACTGCTCTGTAAGCTCTTTTCATTTAAAAATGTATCCATTTGTTCAAAGTTAACTCAAAGTGAAAATGTATTACTCAGTGGAAAAAAAAATTTAAGGACTCAGGCCCAGTACAGCAGAAATAATTTTTAAAAGTTGCAAATGAACCGCTCACACTCAGTCTTGTATTTTCATGTAGATTAGCAATGGGACCAGAGTTCTCTGCATCCTGACTTTCTAACATGTTGCTCTACTGTGTTTTATTTCTGCTCAGAATGTGTTTAGTCACTAGGTAGGGCATGAACAAAGATGTTTGTGAGTGTGAAGAAGGGGAGTAGTATGGGAGACATCTTGGAGAGTAGACTGGGGTGGCGGGGTGAGGGATGTGCTGGGCATCCAACAGACGGAAGCAGATAAAGCTGCTTGGGCAGCAGTAGAGCCGCCAGGTGAAAGTACTTGATTATGTTCATTGCATATTTCTTTAAAGCAGACGTATCATCATTTTCCTGGAATTTCTTTAAAGCGAAGTTCAATTAAAATTGTTCTTCATTTCAGAAGATACTAGCTTTTATTACGTGCTTATTGAGTATTGTTATCATTTATGTGTTCTAATACTTTTTTAAGGTTGAAACATGTAGTTAGTTATTATCAGTTGAAGTCAGCAGAGGAAAAATACCATTGCTAATCTTGAATATAGAATAATGAAAAAGAAATGCAACCATTCAAAGTTAAAAAGAATATGACATTTCAGAGTAAAGACTGTTCCAATAGAATATGGCTTACAGGGCTTACCGGGAGTTTAGAGGGGTGATGTGCTGATAAAATGCTGTCTTGCTGAAATGAGAAAAGGCATTTCTGAAGTAACCAGGACACAAGCCAGGGATAGCCACAGTTAAGCATGTCATTAGTCCTAGCTTTTAATTTTTAATGTTTGCAGATGTGAAGTTATTGAAGACCCCCCAAATCTGGCAAAAGTAGGCTGTTCAAGTTTTCATTGTAGTGGAGAATACTATTAAAGTGGAAGTGTATATATTTGACTTGGAGATGATGTGAAACTCAGTGTTGAGTTAACTACTGAGAATTTATAAAAGTTATGTTGATGTCTTTGGTTTAGATTATGTAGAGAGTAGACAGCTAGAATATAGCTGTTGCTTAACTTCAATTTTATTTACAGTTTATTAAGATAAGTATACAGTGAAGAAAGATGTGGCTGATCGGATGTAATGCTTTTCTTATAATTATAGCTCATTAGTTAATCTAATCACTATCTTGAGACTGGGGGTTAGTATCATGTTATAAATATGAAATCTAAATATATTGGAAAACACACTTGATTATAAATTCTTGTTGGAAAACTGAATGGTGTTATTTTCAGTTAAACATCCTAAAAACTTAAGGACAACTCATTGCCTAGCGATATTATATGGGTGTGATTTTCTAAATTCTTTCAGACAATAACTAGGAAATTCCACTCACTGCCTATTGTCTCTATTACAAAGTTTATAAAGTCTTTACTTTCCTTGTTTGGTGTGTATTCCAAAAAGCTTTATTTGCAAAAGCAATTGGCCGGTCAAGAGCTTTAGTTTTCAGATACCTGTACTAAATGCTTACTCTCTTCCAGGCATTGTGCTCTATGCTTTATTTTATTTGTTCTTTATTGTAAGTATATGAAATAGGAATAAATAACCCTATTTTACATAATGTTAAAAGAAATATAAATCAGTTTAATAACTTATCCAGTTTACTTTCTTTCTGATTGTAAAAATGCTTATTCTCCCAATTCAGAAAAATATAAAAAAGTACAAAAAGTGAAAATAAAATACCCTACAACCCTGCTAGAGATAACTATTAACATTCTACTATATATGTTCCCTTTTCTACACATTAATTAAAAATGTAATTTTACTAATAGTACTACTTAACTTACTTTTTTACTTTTTTTTAACTTAGCAGTAGGTCATGAAGCTCTTTACTTATCTGCAAATATATTTAATGGCTGCACAAGATTCATGGTATAGAAATACAGTGACTTGGGGCTTCCCTGGTGGCGCAGTGGTTAAGAGTCCGCCTGCCAGTGCAGGGAACACGGGTTTGATCCGTGTCCAGGAAGATCCTACATGCTGCGGAGCAACTAAGCCCATGAGCCACAACTACTGAGCCTGCGCTCTAGAGCCCGCGAGCCACAACTGCTGAGCCCATGTGCCACAACTACTGAAGCCAGCACGCTCTAGGGCCCGCATGCTGCAACTAGTGAGCCTGCGTGCTGCAACTACTGAAGCCCGCACGCCTAGAGCCCGTGCTCCATAACAAGAGAAGCCACTGCAATGAGAAGCCCGTGCACTGCAATGAAGAGTAGCCCCCGCTCTCCACAACTAGAGAAACCCCGCATGCAGCAATGAAGACCCAACGCAGCCAAAAATAAATAAATAAAATAGTAGGCATTTCTAAAAGTTTTTAAACCTGTATCCCTTTGAGTAACACCAACTCAGATTGGCCTAAACTATAAGAAAATGTGTTATCTCTCCGAAGTGAAAATCCATGGAAAGGACTCCCTTTTGACACTAGAGGCAGCCGCTGGTCGGTGCCATCCAGGACCAGGTTCCTTCTGTCTCTCCTCTCTGCTGTCCTCAGCTCTGGCTGATCCCCCCTGTGGTCACAAGTTGACCTCCGCAGGCAATCTGGGATACAAGCTTCCTTGTTCAAGTCAGCAGAAACGGAGAGAAGCTCTTGTTCATCCAT
The DNA here is from genome assembly GCF_008692025.1 of Phocoena sinus. Taxonomy (NCBI): domain Eukaryota; kingdom Metazoa; phylum Chordata; class Mammalia; order Artiodactyla; family Phocoenidae; genus Phocoena; species Phocoena sinus. The sequence goes on along the minus strand of NC_045765.1, from coordinate 137,557,627 downwards.
GCCTTACCTTTTCTGCCCTGCCTTCATTATCCCACCTCTGTGTCTGCTCCCCGACCATGACAGTTGCCAGGGGACTGATGGGCTCAGTCCACTGTTTCCCAAACTTCCGTTAAGGCAAGAATTACCTACAGCTCTTGCTAAAAATAGAGCTCCTGGCCCCTCTGCTGGAGATTGTAATTCAGTGGGTCTCGGAATGGGCCTGGGAATTTGAATTTTTAACAAGTGCCTGGAGCGATTGTGGTCGTTAGGGAGGTTTGGGATTCACTGTAGTGGGATGGATGTTGGTGAGTTAAACACTGTCCGCCACAGAGCTGAGAGCTTTGTTGGCTCTGGTTTCCCAACTAGTACACAGAACTTGGCTAGCATTTATTTATTTATTTTTAAACTGAATGTATTTTTACATAAGTTAAATGTGTCGGCTCTTCACATTTTGCCATTTATGCCATTTATAGATCGCTTTTCTCAAACACAATTTAATGAGGACTAGGGGCAAAAATCACTTTGTAACAATATTTCTAAATAAAAGAGTCGCTTATGTGGGAAAAGTCCCCATAAGTGAAGACCTCAACTTGAGTGATTTGAATGATGTCAAATCTGAACGTAGGTCAGATCTCACATCATCAACAGTGGGACTACTGTCAAGAAACTCTACTAACTGATGACTGGAGTTGGCAGTAGTGAAATTCCTTTTGTAACTTAACTAAGTAAGAGTTGGAATTTCCTATAGTTTTTTTTTTTTCCAGAAAAAAATATTATCATAAGGGTGTTACCTGCCTTTAGAAAAAAATTCAAACGGTCTGGTCAGAGACCTCAAAAGAAAGTTTCTACTTTTGAATACATAGAGTTTTCTTAAAAATGTGTATGTAAATGATGATCTTGATTTCTGTATTAAGGACCTGAAATGACCACTGCTTTCCCTTCAATAATCACCAGGGCCGCAGCTTTGGAGCAGTTCAAGTCTCTGGGTGCTGAGCCCTTAGAGGTGGACTTGAAGGAATCTGGTGAGGGCCAAGGAGGATATGCAAAGGAGATGTCCAAAGAGTTCATTGAGGCTGAAATGAAGCTATTTGCTCAGCAGTGCAAGGAGGTGGATATCCTTATCAGCACAGCACTTATTCCAGGTGTGTCATTACATCAGTGGTTATCGATAAAGCACTTTTACTAATGATACTTTAAAATGAGGGTGAATAATTGTTTAACGTTTGCATTTCTTTAAGTAAAGATTGATTTACTTTCTAGAGAATGAGAAAGCACATGAAAGGCAGAAAAGACAAAATCACTGTGGCCCCTGGACAAACACGGTCATTAATAATTTGTATATTTTCTTCCAGTCTTCTGTGTATTTTTTATCTATGTTCATAGATCATATTCTGTGTACAGTATTATATTTGTAAGCAGTTTGCTTTGTTTACACCCTTGATAATTGTTTTTTAGTTTATTTCTGTTCTCTTTGTTAAGATACTACATTTCTATTGTAGGAAATCCAAACAGCACTGAAAAATATGAAAGAAAAAGTACAGATTGGAAGTTCTACCAGAGTGACCATTATTAATATATATTTTTAAAAACTTATTTATAATTTTTAAAATTTTACTTATTTATTTATTTATCTTTGGCTGTGTTGGGTCTTCCTTGCTGCGCGTCGACTTTCTCTAGCTGCCGCGAGCCGGGGCTACTCTTCGTTGTGGTACGCGGGCTTCTCATTGTGGTGGCTTCTCTTATTGCGGAATACGGGCTCTAGGCGCGCAGGCTTCAGTAGTTGTGACTTGTGGGCTCCAGAGCACAGGCTCAGTAGTTGTGTTGCACAGGCTTAGTTGCTCTGCAGCATGTGGGATCTTCCCGGACCAGGGCCCGAACCTGTGTCCCTTGCATTGGCAGGCAGATTCTTAACCACTGCACCACCAGGGAAGTCCCATTATTAATATTTTGATGATCTTTTTTTTTTTTTTTTTTTTGGTATGCGGGCCTCTCACCGCTGTGGCCTCTCCCGTTGCAGAGCACAGGCTCCGGATGCGCAGGCCCAGCGACCATGGCCCACGGGCCCAGCCGTTCCGCGGCATGCGGGATCCCCCCGGACGGGGGCACAAACCCGCGTCCCCAGCATCAGCAGGCGGACCCTCCACCACTGTGCCACCAGGGAAGCCCTGATGATCATTTTTTTATACATGAGAAAGAGAGGGGGACTTTGTGTGTGTGTATATATACTTATGGAATTTCCCGTATATATTTTTTACTAAAGGTTATGATGCTTTGTTACTTTGTAATTACTTCCTTTGACTTGTTTGGTCTTTGCAATCAAATCATGAGCTCTTTGATGGCAGGAATTACTTTTTAGTCCTTTACAACATCCTCTTCTAAAGAATAGATGCTTGATGTCAAACCAGCCAGCATTTATTAATCAGTAATAAACAGTAAACAGTAGCTTGATCTAGCAAGATTTGGGAGTGAAGAAACTCTCTACCTTTTATATTCCTATCTCCTCTCCTGTCCTTTGCTTCTGTTAGTAAATAATGAATACCATGCTGACTCTAATTTTTTTCCCTTTCTAAAAGAAAGTGGGCCAGATAATGAGAACTTACAGGGTTCGCGTTACTTGTGTTCGATCCTCCTAAAGGAGCCTTGCTTTCTCTAGGGGACCGTGGAAAATTAGGAGAAGCTGCTTTGTCATGAGGTTCTGGGAAAGGAGAAATCCTCTTCTGGCACCCCCTTCCCCCAATCTGGCTGATATACACCCAGGGGCAGGAAGCTGATTGGCAGCATATCTGTGAGCTTGTGGGGGAAAACGTGCCTTTCAGGCTCTTCTTTTTGTCCTCTGTTTACCCATGTGATACCCAGTGGGTGAGCTCTTCTCTCCAGACATCCCTATCCCACCGGAGCTGGCTAGATGAAGCAGACAGCGGGAGAGTGACATGGGCTCAGCCCCTAGAAGAATCTGTGTGTGTGTGTGTGGAAATGAGGCTGGGGTTGGTTACTGGAGGTGGGTGCAGATCAGACAAGGCAGGGGCCACAGGTGGTGTTTGAAATCTGCCAGCGACAGTAGGACTCATGGACAGGTGGTGGCAGGAGAGCACTTCAGGATTCATCCTTTCCTTTTGTGGCGGTGGCTTCTGGCTCAGCTGTTGCAGGTGGCTTTGAAGGAAGGATGGGGTGGCTTTTGCTGTAGCCACCATTTGACCTTTGAAAGGTAGTTGCCTGTTGGGGAGATGAGCTGGGAACTGACTGGATGTAACAAGTGGCCAGTAGAGGGTGCTAAAGCATTTACTCATGCAGTAAATGGTGAAGCCCTGAAAGCCCTGAAGCTAGTAGTTTGAAATCATTCTCTTTATAAAGAACTGAGTAGATCCACAGACATAGAAAACAAACTTATGGTTACCAAAGGGGAAGAGGGTAGAGGGATAAATTAGGAGTTTAGGATTAACATATACATACTACTGTATATAAAATAGATAACCGACAAGGACTTACTGTATAGCACAGGGAACTCTACTCAGTATTTTGTAATAACCTATGAGGGAAAAAGTCTGAAAAAGAATATCTATATCTATATATCTATATATAAGAACTGAATCACTTTGCTCTACACCTGAAGCTAACACAACATTGTAAATCAACTAAACTTCAATAAAAAAATAAAATAATAAAAAATAGAAAAAATAAAATATATGTCACTAGGTTAAAAAAAGAACTGAGTATACTTTGGATATAGTATATAGAATTATTATTGATGGTAAATCTTAAAGTAAGTTATAGAACTCAAGACTTCTTGTATAAAACACATATGGACTTTTAGGACCTACTCCCCATAGTATCTTTTTTTTTTTGAACAAAAAAAGGGCATGTGGACAGTTGACTAAAATTTAACCTCTTATTTATTTATTTTGCGGTACGCGGGCCTCGCACTGTTGTGGCCTCTCCCATTGCGGAGCACAGGCTCCGGACGCGCAGGCTCCACGGCCATGCTCCGCGGCATGTGGGATCCTCCCGGACCGGGGCACGAACCCGTGTCCCCTGCATCGGCAGGCGGACTCTCAACCACTGTGCCACCAGGGAAGCCCTAACCTCTTATTTTTTATAAGTAGTTTACAGTAAGTGTACCTTAGCAGCAGTTCAAATTATATGATAGTGTTAAAGAGGACTTGTTGAAGAAGGTTTACGAGTCTGTTCTGCTGAGCCTTTCCTGTTTTCAGTCTTTTCTGAAGCCATCTGGTCAAAGCACTTTAAACTTGCACAAAGTCCCTGACCAGTGGATTGACCCAGGTTTCATACTCACAAGGCTGATTTGAAAAGCACCTTTCTGTTACTTTTTTGGTAAGCCCCCCCAAAAGAGAAAAGCTAATTTGAATATAATAAGGAAGATGATCTTTTTAAAGGTCTTACATATCCCTAGGGGACTGAAACCTGAAAACCTCTGAGCATTAAAAAAAAAAACAAACTGAAAAGATTATATAAAGGGCATTATATATATATATGCCCTTTGAAAAACAGTGTCCTTGGCATTGTACCCTTACTGGTGTTGGTCCTGAGCCTTTGCATAAGTCACCTGATGGTGTGTCTTGCTTGTGAAAGACTCCTGGAGCAGAAGTTGTTCTAAAGTTTTCCTTGAGTGGATCCAAAGGGGATTAAGTTAAATGTCAGAAGTTCTCCAAGTTGCAATTCCTTAGACCGAGATCCTCACGGCTGTACTGAAGACCTGGCATGGATAAGAACGTTGAGAGAGGAACATGGGCAATGAGCTCGCTTCAGGTAGCAATCCTGCAGAGCTGGTAAATTTTCATTCCTCCTAGGCACACGTCAGTCAGTGGGCTTGGACACACAATAATGTTGTACTCGTGAGGATCCTAGGTAAAATGAAACGTTTCTGTAGCTAGCTACTTATTATGCTGCCTGGTGTCTTGTACCACTGTCTAGACCCCCTCAATTGGGTTGGGCGATGGATGCAGGGCTAGCATTTCACTTAGTGCAGGTAACTTCAAGAGAGGGCCTAGCGGACAGTCTCATTTTGTGGTGCTGTGCCCACGAGGGAAAGCTCCCAACCTTCCTGTCCAGCTCCGTGACCTTTAGGGTTACCACTAAAAAGTTCGGCAGCCCTCCTCTCTGATAACGTTCAGGCTGTGCTCATAATCTTTTCCAGTAAACCTTTTGAGACAAGGAGATTTTTTCAGCTTTCTTATTGTTCTGAAACCCTTTTAGAGAGACTTTTCATAGACTTGGAAGGTTTAATCAGGAAGAACCTGAATCAGGTTGAGAATCTAATTCGTAGATTAGGGATTACGGGATGGGGGTGTGAGGAGGAATCACAGTGGTTTAGCAGTGACTGTGTGTTAGGCAAATTTTGCCTAAATTCCTGTGAGAATTAGGAGTACTGTGGGGCACGCGCTAAATCTACCCTGACAGAGACAACTCTCTCCATTTAGAACCTTTCCTGATGACGCCTAATTAAAAATCATAAGCGTCATAGGGTCATCTGGCTTTCCTGCTCTCCCCTTCCCCACCTCAGGCCCTGCCCTCATTTCGTAATTGAATCATAGCTCCTGGAAAGCCTGGGGTTTTGCTTAGTAATGACAGTAACTTGGACCACTCAGGTTCCCAGCATCATTAGGTAAAGGCATCTAAAGTCCTCAGGATTGGATCACCTCCCCTCCCTCCCCACCCCACCCTTACCGGTACCCTAAATTTTGCACCCTGTGGTAAGGTATTTCTCGCCTTTCAGTTTCTAGTCCTGATTGAGCTTTTGGATCTCATGTGAAACTCATGTCTTGCTCTCTGGGCCTGATTTCAGTCATGCTCGCTGCTATTATCTGCACAAGGAGGCCAAGGACTTTCAGGCCTTGCACGTATTGTTCCTTCTCTTTGGAATGCTGTCCCTGCCCTTCCCTGCCTTTTTTTTTTTTTTTTAACATCTTTATTGGAGTATAATTGCGTTACAATGGTGTGTTAGTTTCTGCTTTATAACCAAGTGAATCAGTTATACATATGTTCCCATATCTCTTCCCTCTTGCATCTCCCTCCCTCCCACCCTCCCTATCCCACCCCTCCAGGTGGTCACAAAGCATCAAGCTGATCTCCCTGTGCTATGTGGCTGCTTCCCACCAGCTATCTATTTTACATTTACTTATAGTATATATAAGTCCATGCCTCTCTCTCACTTCATCCCAGCTTACCCTTCCCCCTCCCCGTGTCCTCAAGTCCATTCTCTAGTAGGTCTGTGTCTCTATTCCCTGTCTTTTGAAGTCCTACTGAGCTCAGTAGTTTCTCCAGAGTTCCTGCCGTCTCCTGCTCCGTAGTAAACCCTCTTTTTTCTGCATTCATAGCATTTGCCCGTGCCTCAAATTCCAGTAGTTCTCAGTCTCACTGCCCTCTAGTTGCCCTGTCTCATCTCTGCCACGAGGGTGCTTACCAGGGAGCCTTGTGTACAGCTGTGGCTCAGCAGATGTTCCTGAGCTAATGTGGGTTCCTTCCTTAGTTCTCAGTTGGTACAATCCCCTTTATTTTTCTGGTGCTATCCAAGAAAGAACACTCTTGGATAGGAATACTGCAGAGGCTAGTTTAAGACTGGGAAGCTAGCTTTCTTAAATTTTCAAAAGTAGGACACTTGCCACGTTTGCAGTTTGAGGTGTTGAGCTAGGCCTCTCAGGAGGTAGAATTAGGAAGTAGTGGGAAGGTCTGTTCAGGAGTTAGAAAGTGTACTATCATCCAGGAGGGAAGATATTCATTGTTTGATTATAAATTATGATCCCTTAGGCCATATATCCTTGGGCCTCTTTTTAGGTATGATCCAGATTAGGGTAACAGTCCTTTTTATTTTTATCTATATCAGATAGGGTCTATAAGTATACACCCATCAAAGGAGCTTTGTGGCAATTTTGCATGACTCTGGAGAATTGGGAGGGAGTGTTTTCCCTTGATATACAAGGGCCTCACACATGTGAGACCAAACCTGAGGGATCTCACAGTCTCCTGGAAAATCAACATTGGTTTTGCATTGGATGCTGCCTGTCTCTTTGAAGCCATCTTTCATATGGAGTAGAAATATAGTACAAAAGAGTAACTTTCCGTAGTAATTTTTTTTTTTCTTTGCGGTACGTGGGCCTCTCACTGTTGTGGCCTCTCCTGTTGTGGAGCCCAGGCTCCGGACGCGCAGGCTCAGCGGCCATGGCTCACTGGTGCAGCTGCTCCTTGGCATGTGGGATCTTCCCGGACCGGGGCACGAACCCGTGTCCCCTGCATCGGCAGGTGGACTCTAAACCACTGCACCACCAGGGAAGCCCTCCATAGTAATTTTCACACTTGTTCTTTTAGGCAAGAGAATAATTGATATAGCAGTATACTCTTCGTTTGTGAAATTCCACAAAGATAATATTGTTTTGATAACTACACAAGGACTTTCTCTAAAGTAAAGCTTTATTTTTCAGATTATTCTTTTCATTCTGTAAACATTGTGGTCTTACAGGACAGTGATAGATCAGGGATTTTCAACTTTTTTTGAATTATTTAACTTTCTTTTACTGACTAATCTGATTCATCTACCATCCTCTCCTCCTTTAAATGCATTGTATGATTGTATGGAATTTTGTAATATTTCTTGTACAGAGTTTCATTTGTTTTGAGAATTTGGAAGGACAGAGAAAAATACTTAAATGTTGCAACATCAAGGGCTGGTAACCACAGGCTGTCTATACACGTCTTGGTAGCTTTCAACAGAGGCAGGGCAACTTGTCATCAAGAGGAAGATGCCAAAACTGTGGAGTTTTCCATCGTCATTTATCAATCTTGACTATTTAGAGTGTGTTTGAGCACATTTAGTGAGTGACTGGGCCAAATTTAACAATGACCTGGTAGGAAGATTTATGGCCCAGAATTATCTTCTGGTTTGGTCTGTTATTTCTCCCAAAGTATGTTGCAAGATTGGAAAGCACTGTGCTTCCCTCTGTGGCAGTCCCTGAGTTGAAAAGGATTGGGAGACTGAGGCTGTCCCGTCTCTGGTGAAACAGCACCCAATAGATAGAGTTACAGCTACAACCAGCACTTTCCACCATGGGCATTTCTGTTTTTCCTTATTTCCACTTTCTCTATACTTTCTTATGCCTCAGTATTAGCTAGGATGGTCTAGCTGCTAAAACAAATTCACGCAAAAGCTCAGACATTATAGAAATTCACTTCTTGCTCAGTTAACAGTAATAGGTGGTTGATGCATTGGAGGGCAGCTCTCCTTCAGGTGGTCCTCTGGGGATTCAGGTACAGCAATGTTGTCATCAATGTTATGAGGCCGTGAAGGTCGCTCAGGGCGCTGTCTCTGTTCCAGCCAGCTAGAAGTAAAGGGCCAAGGAGGAGTGTGCATGGGATGCCCAGAAGTGGCATACACCACCCCTGCTCACATTTCTTCTGCTAAAGACCTAGTCACATGGCCAAACCTAACTACGAAGGAGGCTGGGAATGGTTGTCTAACTGTGCCCCCAGGAATAAGAGAACATTGTATTAGTTTGCTAAGGGTGCCGTAACAAGATCTCACAGACTGGGGAGCTTAAACGACAGAAATTAATTTTCTCACAGTCTGGAGCCTAGAAGTCCAAGATCAAGGTTTCTTTTGAGGCTTCTCTCCTGGGCTTGTAGAGGGCCTCTTCTTGCTGTGTCCTCACATGGTCTTGGTGTCTTTTTTGTGTCCACATTTTCTCTTGTTTTTAAGGATACCAGTCAGATTGGATTAGGGCCCACCCTGATGGCCTCATTTGATGTGATCATCTCTTTAAAGACTCTATCTCTAAATATAGTTGTATTCTGAGTTACCGGGGGTTAGGGTTTCAACACGTGAATTTTTCTGGGAACACAATTCAGCCCGTAACAAATGTGGATTTTGGTGAGGAACTAAAAGCTTCTTTCCTCTTCCCCAGTTTTTAATATTATCTGCTTATGTTTAATCCATTCTTTGGCAATCAGATCATGGATTTAGAACCAGACAGAGTAGATTCAAATTCCAGTTCCACTGCTTAACAGCTGTGGCTCTCTGAACCTCAGATTCCTCATTTCGGAAAAGGAAGTAAACCTTTTTATGTTGCAGAGTTGTTTTGAGGACTACATGAAGAAAAAAGCCCAGTGTAGGGCCTGGCACATAGAGCATTAGCATAATCACCTTTCTTCCATTGGTGATGCTTGGTCTTGCAAATGGTATCCAGACTGAAAAGCTTATTGACTGTTGCAATAGAAAGTCCAGACATTCTTGAGCATTATGTGGCATGTCAAAGATGTTCTCTGAAATCATCAGGCTTATGGACATACTCATGAAGTTACAAAAACATTGCCATTAGGTGGTAATCTAGCATGGATTTCACTGTGGAAAACGATGGCTTAACTTGCTTTTTATCTGACTTTTCTGAAGATATCTATTTCATTAAGGCTTTTCTGTCAATCTCATTCTGACCTAAGTTTTTGGGTTTTTTAAAAAATTTTATTTATTTATTTTTGGCTGCGTTGGGTCTTTGTTGCTGCGTGCGGGCTTTCTCTAGTTGCGATGAGCGGGGGCTACTCCGCTCTTTTAAAAAATAACCTCCTGGGTTATTTTTTAAATAACCTCTTTTCTCTTTTAAAAAATAACCTCCTGGGCTCCCCTGGTGGCGCAGTGGTTGAGAGTCCGCCTGCCGATGCAGGGGACACGGGTTTGTGCCCCAGTCCAGGAAGATCCCACATGCCGCGGAGTGGCTGGGCCCGTGAGCCATGGCCACTGAGCCTGCGCATCCGGAGCCTGTGCTCCGCAACGGGAGAGGCCACAACAGTGAGAGGCCCGCGTACCGCAAAAAAAAAAAAACACCTCCTAATTATTTTATTAACAAATGTATAATAAATATTCATTAATTTTTTTAGGGATTGGTAGCTAATGTACATCTAAACATGTATTGGAGGGAAAACAAAGAATGTTATAATTTATATAAGAATATTATTTAATGTATTATATATTTATATATAATAATATTATATAATATATGTGTTTCCTTTTTATGTTACCATTTAGGTTTGGTAGGTTGTTTTCCTTTTTTTGAGAATTCCCATAGCTATGAAGCCATGGTAAAGCCTTGACTGATTTTGATTTTTATCTATACAGAATTTTGCAGCTATGGAGGTAAATTATTGAGGTAATCCTCAAAAATTTTTTATAAATGTGTTCTTTAATTATTAGGTAAAGGCTTGTTTTTAGGTTTCTTCTTTAAATAGATCTTTAAGGATTTCTCTTATCTGCTAAAACATGCTGTTGACTAATCATATTTCCTACGTATTACATTTAGAAATATCTCAAGGCATCCAATCTGTAACAGTCAAGTTTTTGCCACCTGGCTTTCTCTCTGGTTCCTTATACAAATAATTAGGCAGAGAAATTTTTTATCTAGTTCCAGGAATAGAACTCACGTATAAAGCTTGACTGGTTAAGCTTGGGTCAGAATCCCTTTATGTTCATGAACAAAGCTATCTGTAGCCTCTCTAGTGGTAACAGAGATAGAGGGATTGTATCGGTGTGTTGTTCTGTGCACCTCGGGGCTGGCAGAATCAGAGACTTATTAGATCAGTGGGTCAAATGTTCAGCAGTTTTTTGCCACATCCAATCTATTACATAACCAATTATCTCTTTTTTTTCATATGTGTACATATATGTATAAAAAGCCTTTTGTCCTTATCTGTAACATTTTTATAGTTTAAGACTCAATATTTTGGACTTCCCTGGTGGCACAGTTGCTAAGAATCCACCTGCCAATTCAGGGGACACAGGTTCGAGCCCTGGTCCGGGAAGATCCCACATGCCGCGGAGCAACTAAGCCTGTGTGCTACAACTACTGAGCCTGTGCTCTAGAGCCCGTGAGCCACAACTACTGAGCCCACATGACACAACTACTGAAGCCCACGTGCCTAGAGCCCATGCTCCACAACAAGAGAAGCCACCGCAATGAGAAGCCTGCGCATCGCAACGAAGAGTAGCCCCCGCTCACTGCAACTAGAGAAAGCCTGCGTGCAGCAAACAAGACCCAACGCAACCATAAAGAAAGAAAGAAAAAAAGAAAGAAAGAAAGAAAGAAGAAGACTATCATAAAGAATGTGTTAAAAAAAAAAAAAAGACTCAATATTTTAACCCCATCTATGATTTTGTTATTCCAAAAGAGCCTTTGGTGTGTATCAGTTAGGGTGCCTTTGGCTGCCAGAAGCAGAAATTCCAACACAGTCTGCCTTAAACAAGAAAGGAGATTTGCTGGGTTTCGTAGGTGAAGGAAGCCAGTTATAGCTGGGTAGGTGTGGTCGGGGCCCTGCCGTGCCACTTTGTCCTCTTTTAGCTCTGCTCTCTCTGAGTTGGTTTCATGGTCAGGAGCAGAGGCAGGCCTCCACTGTGCGCAGCACACATCCGGAGGGCAAGGCAAGTCGTTCTGATGGCTCCCTCTTGAAGAGCAAGGGAACTTCTTTTTCACAATCCCTTAGCACGCTTTCCCTCATTCTTATTGGCCTTGACTGGGTTACATACCCACTTCTGAACCAATCCATGTAGGCAGGGCAATGAGATGCTCCTCAGCCTACACCTGGATTTCTGAACTGGTATTCAGTAGGTGCTGAGATTACCCTTAGGCCAGCAAGGCCTGCCTCTGCAGTAGTTTCAGGTCATTTCTCCTGAAGGTCATGGACTGTGTGGAGAAAATGGAAATAAGAGTAGTGACAAGAGGATGCTGGATAAACACTAGTGCTCAGTATAAAATTGTATGCTTAGAATGACATTTCTTACTGTATAAATACTAAGTTCAGAACATTTTTACATGCTCTGTTTTACATGTAGTCAATATATAGTATTGTGTTACATTAAAAATTATCCTTTATTTATAGTACTTGTTCATGAGAAATCTATTTTGGTTTGGAGACATACTCTATAATTTATATTATTAATCTCTTTATTACTATACTGTTAAATATACCATGTTCTTGTTAAAGCAGAAAGTTTTTCTTTTTCTTTATAAATTTATTTATTTATTTTTGGCTGCGTTGGGTCTTTGTTGCTGCTTGCGGGCTTTCTCTAGTTGCGGCGAGCGGGGGCTGCTCTGTGTTGTAGTGCGCAGGCTTCTCATTGCGGTGGCTTCTCTTGCTGTGGAGCACGGGCTCTAGGTGCACAGGCTTCAGTAGTTGCGGCTCGAGGGCTCTAGAGCACAGGCTCGGTAGTTGTAGCGCATAGGCTTGGTTGCTCCGCGGCACATGGGATCTTCCCGGACCGGGGCTCGAACCCGTGTTCCCTGAATTGGCAGGCAGATTCTTAGCAACTGCACCACCAGGGAAGACCAGAAAGTTTTTCTTGAGCCTGCTTAATTTGATGGCTTACAGGCCAGGAAGTTAGGAATTTCCCCATCTGATTAAATGCCATTGAATAATTCCGGTAAATAATGCTAAATGCTCTTGGGAATTATTATAAAATTTTGTGGTAAGCCTTTTTCATCATGGTGTCTTGTTGTTCTTAATATTTTTAGTGGTTTCCTATTAATTTTTCTTCCTTTCTTTTTTTTTTTTGTGATTAATGTTGTTTGTGAGGGCTTGATTCTTTTTCCAGTAAGATAGAATCTGAGAATTTATTGATTTCAAATGATCACGTTAGGCCTGATTTATTCAGAGAGGTATAATATATTGCAAAACTTTCCAGTAAATCTTCAGCTGTTGAGATTTAGTTTAAGCCAAATCTCTCTTTTTTTAATTTACTGTTGTAGAGAGGCCAGTGGTATATTCTTTTGCTGCATAGTGAAAAGTTGTTAAAGTTATTTTTAGAAAGAAGTAATTTTTTTTCTAGAAATCTTTGAATTTACTACTTTAAAAACTGCATCTTAGTATTCGTTTAATGAGAAAACACATGAGTATGAAAAGATACTATGAATTCAGTCACATTTCAGAATAACTTTGTGTGAATCACAGCCATACGTACATACATCTAGAAACAGTGCACATGTGTGAGGCATTTTTTTCTGTCTATTGTCAGTTCTGGGTGCACACAGAGATTCAAGGATGCCTTACACTAATCTATGGCGCCTCCACTCACCCTAAATAATGGCCATCCAATTGGGAAACTTTTAGATGAGTGCTATAAGTATCTTAGCTATTCTCCTAATAAAAATGTTCACTAATCTTTGAATGCAACCTCTTTCAATCCTAAACTATTAGACGTTAGAGCTGTAAGTAAAGCTTTCCTTCCCCATCTAGCCTGCACATGGTAGGCACTAAGTTACTGCTTGAGTCTATGAATGGATGAATCCTTGAATGATGACTGTGAGTGCATGATGTCCTACCATTGTCTTGGCAAAAGTATGGAAATAAACTTCCAACTGGGAGGGAACTGAATAATCTTATCAGGAACTTAATGTCCATGAACCATAAGGAACCAAGAAATATTTCATGAAGTTGAACATCTTTCACCCACAGTTTGTATTGTGCCAGTAAATATATTAAAATTTTTTTTTTCTCCTTGTTAATTTTTTCGATCAGTGATTTTTGGGGGAGGGTGGTTTGAAGAGATGTAACAGTCTTGGTCTTTTTGTATATCTCATCTTTTGCAGATAAATGATAAAATTAACAGAAATGAGCAGTCAAAAGGGGAAAGCCCAATTGTGCCTATAAAAAAATACCTCTTATCTGCCTTCTTTTATTAACTCTTCTGCCTTCTACAATCCTGTCTTGAAACACCTGATATGCTCATTTGATCTTTTATCCTTGTGTCTAGGATCTGCACAGGGCTGTCACTGGGGTAATTATGGGACATCTCTATATGGGACATCTCTAATTAAACATTGGATATATTCTTTTCTGTGTTACATATTATAAAAAAATCTGTGCACATCTTCCTGTCTGTTATCCATCCTTAGTTATGTTTCTGCCTGCCTGTATAAGTGTTTGGATTCACTCTTTGAAAGGCTGTCCTAACTGTATAGCTTCCTTTGCTGTTGCAGGGAGGGCAGAGGATTTTGAGTGCGGTGTTTTCAATTGGTAAGTTAACAGACTGGTTAAGGGCATTTCTAAGTTATTTTAATTCTTCTAGTGCAACTCTTTAATCTCTGTCCTCAGCTTAAACGGGGAAACTTTAAAACTTTATGCTTTATCTGTTTATAAAAATAGTATGACTTGTTGGAAATGCAGTAAAGTACAAAGTAGAAAATAAAGATCATTTGTGATCCTTCTACTCAGTGAAAAATACTCTTAACATTTTACCATTTTCTTTCAGCCTTTTTTCCATGCATTTTTATCATGTTAGATGAAGATAAAATATCTTTCTTACTTTCTCCACTTAATATTATTATATCATGTTTTCTCCCTTAACATAATAAGTCAGTAAGAACTCTTTGCAAATATATTTTAATGGTTTGTGGAATTTTCTTGTTTGAATGTGTTGTATTTAATTTAACTGTTCTCCCAAAGTTAGCCTTTTCATTTATTTCCAGTTTTTGTCAATTAAAAATAATGTTCTAACATTTTTTTTTTGCTTTATTCTTATATCTATACTTTCATTGATTTCCCCAGGATTAATCAAACCTTAGAAGTAGAATTACTGGTTGAATGAATATCAATGTTTTTGGCCTGTTGATACACGCTTGATCTACTATGCTTTGTTGAAAGATTATACAGTTCATAATCTCATTAGTAGATTTTCCAGCTAATTGTTTCATTTCAGAAGTATTTGGATTTTGTTGACTCTTTCAGTTTGAGGGCAAAAATGTATCTCACTCTTTGTACTCACATTTCTTTTAGTCTTACTGAGGGTGAACTTTCTTCATTTGGTTATTACCATTCTCTTTGAATTGGCCATTTGTATTTGCTATTCATTTATCAATTAGGATCTTAGTGTTTTGTTTTTATTTAAATTTCTGTGAGTTTTTTTGTATTAATTTTTTGTCATGTTTATTTTTTTTGAGGCTAGTAATACATACCTTTTTCATATTTAAGCCTATCGACATTTTCCTTTGTAATTTTTCCCATTGCTGTAAATTTAGGAAGTACTTTTCAATCCAAAGACAGGAGAGATATTCACCAAGTGTTTCCTCTTCTTTATGGGTTGATTTTTTTCTTTTCTTTTCTTTTTTTTTTTTGTGGTACGCGGGCCTCTCACTGTTGTGGCCTCTCCCATTGCGGAGCACAGGCTCAGGACGTGCAGGCTCAGCGGCCATGGCTCACGGCCCAGCCGCTCCACGGCATGTGGGATCTTCCCGGACTGGGGCACGAACCTGTGTCCCCTGCATCGGCAGGCGGACTCTCAACCACTGCGCCATCACGGAAGCCCTTCTTTTATAATTAATTCTGACCTATAGAGTTCAGAGTTCAGTTTGAAGTAAGATAATTAGGTTTGGGTAGTTTTTTCCCCCAAAACCTAGCTAATCATCTTATTCCTTTTGTTCCTTCCATTTTGTGATGCCGCACTTACCTTACCTTACATTTTTATCATCGGAGGCCGTCAGGGTAGGATAGTATTTTGAAATTTCCTTCTCAGTCTTTCCCTCCCTTGACCTAATCTTTTGAGGATTTGCTCATTTGGAACTTTTTTGTGCTACTCTGCTCCTCTTTTGGCTCCCTTTCTTCCCCTCTTCTGTTTTTAATTTTCATTTCTGCACTTTTCAGAATTTTCCAAAAATTAATCCACATGTGAGTTCTTAAAGGCAGCTGCATTGTTATATTCATCATTGTATATTCCCTGTAGGCCTTATTGAATTTTTAAAAGTATAACATGAAAACAAGCTCTTCTAGAACACTTGGGAGATAAGAAAAAGCTCAGGAAATAAATTAGTCTTACTACTCAAAGACGTCCTGTTATTGTTAAACATTATACTCTATAGAATTTGCTAGGAACTATATATGTAATATTGTGTGTGTGTGTGTGTGTGTATCTACACACACACACACACACACACACACACACACACACACTTGAAACATTCATACATATGTATATGTAAATTTTTTTTTTACTGAATGGGAACATCCTATACATACTGTTTTGTTGTGTGCTTTTACTTGTAATAATTCCATGTCTTTTAAACATTCCTCTGTAACTTAAGTCTATCTTTTTAACTTACCCTCCAGTTATTTGGCTATGTACTAAGTAAAATACTGTTATGTGAAAGAAAATGCTATCCTTTCAAAAGTGGTTGAATTTCAGAGTGATAATATGGACGGAACACCTGTTATCTCTGTTATGACACGCACGTGTGTGTGTGTGTGTGTGTGTTGTGTCAGCCACTGCAAAACTGTTCTGTGAAGGTTGAATAAGTAAAATCAAAGAAGAGAAATAGGTGGTACATCAGATGTTTTCTAGGGAGCCTAAATGGTTTTGGCCACTTGACGTCTTACAAAGTGGGCAACATTACAGATGCAGGGTCTGATCTGTAGCTATAGATATCTCAGAAGGAAGAAGGAATCCAGAATGTCTAGGGCGGGAGAAATTAGTTAGATGCCAAATCCAATTTGTGAGGTCGATGGTTGTAAAGTTGGTGTGGTTAGAATTCAAAGGGGTTGTGCCTGGATACAACTTGGTTCTAGCCAGAAGAGTAGCTTAAGGCACGTCGACCTAAGACTGGAGGGTACAAGTAAGGTGGGAGGAAAGGCTGTGGCAAATGAGAGTCTGGTTAATAATGAAGAGGCTCTGGACAAGGGCTGGGGGTGGGTGGTGATGACAGTAAATACCTGCAAAGTACAGGTTAGCCCTTTAAACTCGCCACTTTATGTAGATGCAGCCACGTCATCCAGAGCTTTACATCACTGCAGTGCTGGTCAGCATGACCTTTAGTTTGGGACGAGTCCTCAGATGCTGTTGTTTGCATCCCCAAATTCTCATGCTCGAGTAAAGTTTAAGTATTCAAGGTACCTTTAGTGGACTACAGTGCGGGAGGGTAGAGGAAAGGAATACGTAATTCCAGAGAATTTTGAGAAGTGGCGAAACTACCAGGACCAAAGGGTGTTGTCTTTGGGAAAAGATCTCCTCATTCTTGTTCTTTTTCATGGAGACCCAGAAGAGAGAACCAGAGCTTCTCTAACAAACCATTGTGGCTGGAGCAGAAGGTCCAGTGGGGCAGTAGTGAGAAGAAATGCTAAGAAGAGTGCTTCAGCCCGGGGAGAAAGGTCTTGGGTAATAGGAGGCTTAGGAGTTGGACTTGATCTTGGAAGTATAAGGTTCGCATTGAGAAAGGAGGTACACCCACACGTATCTTTACAACTTTGTTTTTCACATGTGCTACAAAAAAAGGTTATTTTTCTTTTTTGAATCACATATATTCCAGTCAAGTAGATTGAAAAGCAGATTATTATCATGCAAATTTTACTTTGAGTTGATTTCCATTTATAAAACTGACAGTGCTTTTACTAAAATTCTGTAGACACAGAGTTGAAAACTTTCGAAAGAAGAAAAAAAAGGTAATTAGGCTATTAATTCTCTGCTTTCCTGTGGCCAATCTCGCAAGTTTATTTCCTTTCTCTTTTGGCTTAGATATTTACACTGTTTTATGAAACTTGAACAAGGTATTATACCCACAGTGTGGACCCCTGTTGAACATATTAACTTATGTTAGCTTGAAAAATCCTTATGTTTAGTGCTTTATCCTCTATGTAAGAATTAGTAAACGATTTATTATAAAATGTGAAATATCTCATGAGGGGCAGGCTCCCTGAGAACAGGGATCTTTTCTGTTTATCTACCAGTACACTCCCAGCACCAGGCATGGAGCTCGACTCACCAGAGGTGCAGAATAAATAGTTGTTGAGTGGGAATAAAAGTGTATGAGTGGTTCCTAAGATTTTTTTGGAGTTGTGGTATCCTACTGTTTCCATTTCATGGCACTTCCCTGTCTCTCCTCGAAGTTATCCTGTGTTAAATTAAGGTAGATTAATATAGCATGTGCGAAAATCTGGTGACATTGGTTAAGACGACTGGAAATACTCTATTTTGTCATTCATAGATTACTATTGAATGTTCCCTTGACATTTGTGATCTTTATGAATCGTCCAATTTGGGTGCACATAGTTTCCTTACTAGCTTATTTATTATGCATTTTTAAAGAAACAGGCAAAATGTTGATCTCTTCATGAGTGGTACAGGGTGTAAACCAGTTGGGAAGAGCAGTGCTAGCTGAAATTTCCATGCTTAGCAAATGACAAGGCTTGCTCTCTGGCTAAGCGGCTCCCTCCCACCCGCTGGCTTTGCAGCTCACACTCATCCTATTTTTTCCTTAGGAGACTGACCAGTCTCACCTGTGTTATGAACTTTAGCGGGTCTCTTTGAAAGAGTTATATATTCAGATGTTAAATTCCTGGGTACCCAGAGACTACTGTAATAATTAGAATATAAAGTTTTAAGAAATTACCATGTAATTTGTACTCTTTTCTTTGGTTTTATTAGGTAAAAAAGCTCCCGTTTTGTTTAGTAAAGAAATGATCGAGTCCATGAAGGAGGGTTCAGTTGTTGTGGATTTAGCTGCTGAGGCTGGCGGAAACTTTGAAACCACCAAGCCAGGAGAACTTTATGTTCATAAGGTACAGCACAAAGCTTCCTCTATCTATGAACCTGTTCCTATACCTTTATTGATTTGTGAGAGGGTGTTTATTGCTTTAAATATTTAGAGAAACTGAGGCCTGAAATTTTCTAAACTTAAAAACAGTCACATTTAAAGCTCCTTTTTTTTTTGCGGTACGCGGGCCTCTCACTGTTGTGGTCTCTCCCATTGTGGAGCACAGGCTCCAGACGTGCAGGCTCAGCGGTCATGGCTAATGGGCCTAGCCGCTCCGCGGCATGTGGGATCTTCCCGGACCGGGGCACGAACCCGTGTCCCCTGCATCGGCAGGCGGACTCTCAGCCACTGCGCCACCAGGGAAGCCCTAAAGCTCCTTTTGAAATATGTATTTGTGAGTGTGTGTGTATATTTATAAAGATTTGTAATTTCAGAACTTAGCCTTGACTGAGAACTGTCCTAAGAAAGAATATGGGCATTTAGTAACAGACCTTTCTGACTATATTTTTGTTTGTTTAGGGGATTACTCACATAGGCTACACGGACCTTCCCAGCCGAATGGCCACTCAGGCCAGCACCCTGTATTCCAACAACATCACCAAGCTCCTGAAGGCCATCAGCTCTGACAAAGACAATTTTTATTTTGAAGTGAAAGATGACTTTGACTTTGGTACAATGGGTCACGTCATTAGAGGAACTGTAGTGATGAAGGTAAGTGAAGAGATCTGTTTCTCCTGTGTTTTCATTATATATTTGTTTTAGGATTTTTGTTTACAGAACGATCCTATTTTGGAATTGGGATATATTCTAATAAAGTATCGATGTGTTGGGTTTATGCCAATAAAAATTGTTTAAAAATGTAGAACAGTTTAAAGAAAAATATTGCAAGATTTATATACATGTGTGACTCACCTAAAATATGCATTGCTTTTTTTTTTTTTTTTTTTTTTTTTTTTTTGCGGTACGCGGGCCTCTCACTGCTGTGGCCTCTCCTGTTGTGGAGCACAGGCTCCGGAAGCGCAGGCTCAGCGGCCATGGCTCACGGGTCCAGCCGCTCTGCGGCATGTGGGATCTTCCCGGACCAGGGCACGAACCCATGTCCCCTACCTCAGCAGGCGGACTCTCTACCACTGCGCCACCAGGGAAGCCCCCTGCATTGCTTTTGATAAACAGAAACAAAAAAACAGACAAAAAACCCAGAATTGAATAAAGTAAAAATTAAATATTCCCCCTCCCCCACCTATCTGCTTTTAAGTTTGTTCTGTATTCTTCCTTATATGTTCTGCACACGTACTAATTGTACATCTATGTGTGTATGCACGACACAGACATTATTTATATACATGTGTGATATATATTTATATAAAGTGATACTATAAATTACGTGAATTTCTATATTTATTTAAAATTACTTTTCAAAGAAGAGTTTTTCCCCAACACTGGATTGACTGAATGCTGGATTGACTTTAAAAAGTGCTATTTTTCTGATTTCTGTTAGGATGGCGAAGTGATCTTCCCTGCTCCCACACCGAAAAATATTCCTCAAGGTGCCCCAGTAAAACAGAGGACAGTGGCTGAGCTGGAGGCTGAAAAAGCAGCTACTGTCACACCCTTCAGGAAGACGATGACATCAGCTTCTGTATATACAGCAGGTGAGGGTCCCATCTATGAAGATTTAGTCCAAATTCTTTGAATTTTGTGAGTTATGTATTAATTGTCAAAATTAGTAAATGAAATGCTGTTGTCCTTTGTTGGATTCCATCAGGACTTGGGCCTGTTAGAAGCAATTTTCACATACATGTCATCTGTCCCACCTCTGTGGATGTGGAGACTGCATTGTGTACCCTCAGAGATGCAGGCACTGGGATAAATGCTGGATTGAATGAGTGTGAAATAATACATAGGCTGTTAATACTTTTATAGAAAACATTTAAAATATTGTTAATATTTTTATATATATCAAATATAATGAGTATTGATGTATGACAGATTGTGTTGGTGTTAAGTGCATGTAAATGTGGTTATTGGTTTATTTTTTGTGGTTTATAAAACATCATTTGTGATTATCTGCACCTCTGGGTAAGACTGGGGAACCAAATATTTGCATTGAAGAATAAATAGTAAGTTATTCACCTAGTAAAAAAAAATTCAATTAAAAAATTTTTATCTCTTTCTTTACAATTTAACATAGATTCTTTGTTTTCTAATTCACCTTCATGAAGGCAGTAAAGAATTATCGTAAAATAATGATAAATATTCATTCTGGCTATGAACTGTTAGAGTCTGAAATATGGATATTTGATTTTAAATTGGTTTCTGTCGCATAGAATGAAGTAAAAATGTTTAGATTTGCTTAGAGCCAAAATAAAAACAAAACAAAAGCAAACTATAAAGAATAAGGGCCAGTACAAAGCACACAGAATTCTTGTAGCCTCAGCATTCTCCAAATTCCCATGTGAGTCCAGCTGTTTTAAAGCTAAATATGTAACTCTCCTCGAATAAAGAGCAAGTCTCAGCAAAATGACTGAAAAAGCCTTTAGTTGTGAACATTGTAAATAGATGGAGCAGTGTCCCTATTTGCTCTTACTTGTTAAAAAAAAAGAAACCATATTACTGTATTGTGCATGGAGAGTATTGTCAGCAGGGTTGTAAATTTCCATTTCTCTTTACAATTCATAAGGAAATGTAGCGAGGCATGAATGATGATTTATTTTTCTAGGTTTCTTTTATGTTTATTGAGTCAAGGTTTATTGCATTTTAATAGATATGGCATTGGCATAGTCCAGTGAATAAAAGGATGGCTTTATATTTATTTTCTGTACCCTAAAACTTCCTCCTTTATAATAAAACCAAGCATTTTTGTTGTGTATTTGTTAGGAATCTATTTGACTAGCATTCTTCAAAGAATGTGATTTGCTTTTTTTCCCTTTTCTTTTTTTCTCTGTTTTCTTTTTCCTCTGTTATATAAACTAAATGTAGCACATTTGACATTACTGAATGTATTATAGAAAAGACTTTAGTTTATTAAATAGTTAATAAGAAAACCTGGGGCTTCCCTGGTGGCGTGGTGGTTAAGAATCCGCCTGCCACTGCAGGGGACACAGGTTCGATCCGTGTCCCGGAAGATCCCACATGCTGCGGAGCAGCTAAACCCATGCACTACAACTACTGAGCCAGCTCTCTAGAGCCTACAAGCCGCAACTACTGAGCCCATGTAGCACAACTACTGAAGCCCACGTGCCTAGAGCCTGTGCTCCGCAACAAGAGAAGCCACTGCAATGAGAAGCCCATGCACTGCAACAAAGAGTAGGCCCTGTTCACCGCAACTAGAGAAAGCCCTCACGCAGCAACGAAGACACAACGCAGCCAAAAATAAATAAATAAAATAAATAAGTTTATTAAAAAACAAAAGAAAAGAAAACCTTCAGATGTGGGATTTCTATCTTAGATGCCCAACACAATTGACTGCAGGTTATGGTAATTTAGTGCTTCTGAACTAATGTGGGCACTTAATGAGTGCTAGGCATTGTGCTAAAACACTTTAACGTGCCTTAGCTCATTTATTCCTTGTAAGTACTCAGTAAAGTGGGCATATTATTATTTTCTTTTTCCAGATGACGACAGAGAGGGTTAATAATTTTACAGATGAGGGTACTGGAGCACAGAGAGGTTAAGTAACTTGCCTGAGATCACACAGCTGACAAGCAGTAGAGCCAGGATTTGAACCAGGCAGTCTGGCTTAAGAAAACATGTCCTTAAATATAACCCTGCACAGCCCTTCTCTGATGTTTAACTGAAACACAAAACAATATTCTGTCTAACTCTCCCTCCAGATGGTTAACAGGCCATCCATTGGAACACTGGAAATCTTGTATGTGGGTAGGAAAATAAAAATTAAAACTACAGAGACTTCCCTGGTGGTCCAGTGGTTAAGACTGCGTGCTTCCACTCCGGGGGGCACTGGTTTAGTCCCTGGTTGGGGAACTAAGATCTCACATGCTGTGTGGGGCAGTGAAAAAAATTAAAAAAAAATTTAAAACTACAGTCTTATTGACTGATGTAAAGTAAAATGAATGTCAACTGCTAATGTTCCAGCTATGCCACTTATAAAGAAATAGTTTATATCAAGGGATAAAAGTACCTTATTCAAAAAAGTTAAATTCCAGCTTTCTGGTCACCCATTATCATTTGGTTTTCACTGACCACTAGGTAACCCTTTCCTCTGTTGCAGAACAGCCATCCACATGTTTGCTATTAGGAAAGGCGATAATTAAAGATGTATGTTGAGAGCTGACTGTTTGTATTCTGCACATTCTTAATTTAATTCGTATTTTTTTTTTTTTTCCTTTTCTTTGTAAAATCCTGTTTGCTGACTTAGTGTTGAGGCTGGAGCTGACTGCCCTGGCCAGCAGTCCAGTCCAGATTCAGGAGCAATTGCAAAACTTCTGTCCCGGGTGGGTGGAAGCCATATGTTTTGGGGAGGTGCTGGAGTGAATGAAATCCTTCCTACTCTCTTAAAATCCTTCTTCCTCAGCCAAATCTGAGAGTGACATGAACTTGGCCTCACAGAAGTCTGTCTTATAAAGGTTGTGTGTTGCCCAAGTAGAAAATGCTTTGGTAGATCCTTTATAGGCCTATAATTCTGGAATAAAAACACTTGTATAAACACATGTGGCACTGTCAGTGAAAGTTAAAACGGGGAAGAGGACAAGTTATACAGAGGAAAATGTGCAAATTGTTATTAAGGTGACTCATAAATTTTACTAGATGTTTAAAATTTATTTTATTTTGGGGAGTGGTGGTCAGGAAGTTGAATTTTGTTCGCAATACCTTTAACTCCCTTTCACCACCCCTCTTCCCAGTCATGGAACATCTCAAAAAAATCTCATTACTGGCAAGGGTGTGGAATTTTAAAGCATTGACTATCCCACATGTTTGTTTGTGTGTGGGTGTGTGTGTGCTTTTAATCCTCCCGAGGTTGAACTCGTGGATGTGAACTCACACTCTTTCCTCTCTTTCTCTAGGTCTCACTGGGATACTGGGTTTGGGCATTGCGGCTCCCAATTTAGCCTTTTCCCAGATGGTGACCACTTTTGGCTTGGCTGGCATTGTGGGCTACCACACTGTCTGGGGAGTGACCCCCGCTCTCCACTCACCACTGATGTCTGTGACTAATGCAATCTCAGGTTTGTTCGCCTCTTGTTTTCCCTCAATTTAGGTTTTCAAGGGCTTATTCAACTCTAGGAGTGCTTTCCATGAGGTTTATAAAGTCTGTGTTTTCCAAATTGTAGGACTTGGCATCTTGGTGGTTGTGGTGACTCGG
Source organism: Phocoena sinus (assembly GCF_008692025.1). Taxonomy (NCBI): domain Eukaryota; kingdom Metazoa; phylum Chordata; class Mammalia; order Artiodactyla; family Phocoenidae; genus Phocoena; species Phocoena sinus. The sequence continues at coordinate 137,533,822 of NC_045765.1, read as the reverse complement.
GCTCCCAGAGGGTGCAGAGGTGGGGTTGGAAGTGAGAGGCCGATGGAGTGTGTCATACCTTTGGGCTGCTCCTGTTGCAAGCAGTGCAGAGCTACTGTTCCTTCTTTCAGTTATGATTTCCTTTAAAGAAGGGATTCCTCTGATAAAATTTGGAAACAGTGTTTTACAGCAGCAGCATGGTCCATGCAGGGTCCACACAGCTACGTGGACAGATGTGGGAGCTGCTGTGGCTTGGAAACCATGGCCCCAGTGGGCATCTCTTGCACAGGCATGGCTTTCAGGATCTCCACCGGGAACAGGTCCAATTCCAAGAAGTACTGTGCTCAGGAAAGCCCAAAGCTATGGGCTTTCACCATCATATATTTATTCATGCATAGTATTTTCCAGTTGTGTAACCACCAGAGGTCCCTTTGCACCATGAACAATGTTGTCTAGTAACATTATTGATTTATATCTTTATCAGGGGAACAGAGCTAGAAAGTAAAGGTTAAAATTCTTATGCAAGAGGAGACAATGTTTTGGTAACTCTTTGCCCACAAAAGTACTTTAGTGAGAATGTGTGTGAGAACTTTCTCCTTTATGGTGCACGTGCTTGTGAGGTCTTTCAGCGATGACATTTGATTTGGCAGCACGACTATTAGCTACTGTTTAATATATCCATGCTTTCTTCCCAGGGTTGACCGCAGTTGGTGGGTTGGTGCTGATGGGAGGACATTTGTATCCTTCCACAACTTCTCAGGGCCTTGCTGCTCTTGCTACATTCATATCCTCTGTCAACATTGCAGGTATGAGGACAGTGAAAGAACCCAGAGTGCGATTTTTAGTGGAGACACGAGAAGCAAATATAAATTAATATAAAACAAACATCCTGATTTTTAAGAATTTAATCATGCCTTTAAAAAATGTTTCACTCAGATGATAAATGCTCTGTGTGAAGGAAAATTAGTTATTTTGCCCATTGGTAAGTTTTAGAAACTATTTGATAAGAGAACACCCCTCCCCCTGAATGCCCCAAAGGTTAACTACAATGCCTACAGGTTAACTGGAAAGTTATTTAATGCATAGTTTTGAATTAAGCTGACTTAGAGCTATCACCATAACATCTTTAAATGGGTATAATTTTAGATAAAACTTTAGCCTTTTGCCTTATCCTGGCCTATGTTCCTGAAAACTGAAAGCCTAGCACATCACTTGTATATGAAACTCATTTGATGATATTTTGTAGCTATAAATTCTTTAACGTGTCCAAACAGACCTGGTGCCAGCTGATATGGTATTTTTTCTTTTATCACTTATTATAGGGTTTAACAAACAGAATAACCTATTAGAAGAAAAACCCTGGCCTTTGATCTTCTGCATTCCCGAGCTGTTTGAATGGCTGTTTATTGTTAGTCATGCAGAAATAGTTGGTTTTATACTCTGAGAGCAAATTTGCTTCCTAAATGTATTAAGGGTTCCTCCCTTCAATGTAACTGGCTTGAATAATAGAATAACTTCTAATTTCGAGGTTCTAAAATGTTACTTAAAATGATATTTATTCCTAGACGATAAAGATGTGCTTAAAATAGAAAACTTGTAGCCCTTTAAAAATTATGTTGCTCAATGAGATACCTCTTTCTGTTTTATATTTACTTTGATAAGGTGGCTTTCTGGTGACTCAGAGAATGCTGGACATGTTCAAACGTCCCACCGACCCCCCAGAACACAATTACCTGTATCTGCTCCCTGCCGGTACCTTTGTTGGAGGATACTTAGCTGCCCTCTCCAGTGGTTATAACATTGAACAAGTAAGAGTCTCTTTTGAAAGCTTTTACTTTTGCACTGTGTCTTCATCTCAAGTAGACCTAACGTTATCATTACCAAAATTCAAATTCTATCAAGCAAATACGACAGTACCTTTTGAAACATCTTGGTCAAATAGAGCATCCTCATCCTCTAAGAATCAGGACCTTGGATTCTAGAGACAGATTGGCCTGCCAAGTCTGCGAGGATGGGCTTACCTGTTTGTCCCTAAGTTTTTCCACATGTAAAAAGAGGCAAGAAGTTTATTAGTACCCTTTTTATGTATCTGGCTGGATTGTTGTAGGGATACAATGAAATAATCAGTAAAAAATTTTTATTATTAGATATCCTTAGCCCTTTTCCTACTTACTTTCTTCCCCTGTGGATCCAGGAGATGTTATGCCAGTGCATTTTAAAAAGCTAATTTTAAAATGCATGCTGTGTAGAGAAACAGAAATAATCAAGTTGAACTTTGAAAGTTCCATGTCTAAATATAATTTATAATAGAGACTCAACTTTGTTCCAAACTCAGTCATACCTTTCTTTTCAATGACTATTTCAGCCTCTCTGACAGCTGAAAAATCATGTCTCCTTTGGTTTCTGCTGTTTCTAACATGAACTATTTGTTGAATGAACACAATCTTTTTTGAGAAGAGTTAGAACAGTGAGTCAGGGAGACTTATGTCTGCATCCCAGATTTGCTATTTACTGATCGTTTGCCCTTAGAAAAATTATGTAGCCTTTTTAAGCACTGGTTTTCTCTTTTATAAAATGAGGATGATGATTCTTTCCTCCCGTGACTCTCATGAGACTGAGTTACAGCATAAGTAAAGTATACAGCATGGTCTCTGGCACTTACAACCTCAGGGGATGGCTCACTTATGGCATTAGGTCAGGTCTAGATCCCATAATAACTCCATTTAAATTTAGGTACTTTTATATGCATTTGTATGCTATCAAGTCCAGAAGAAGCCAATGTACATAAATGGTATAATTGCAAGTACAATTTAAAGTATTTAATATGATAATATCCTTAATGGATAGGAAAATATATTGAAATATTTAAAAAAAGAGCTCTATTGGTCCTTCTATTGTCTGAATTTAAAATTGTCCTTAGAGAATCATGTTTCCTCAAGAGGAGTTCTCCTTAAGCTAGTAGACTGAAGGTTTTGATAATCTCTCTCTTTCTCTTCCCTTTCCTTTGAAAAGATTGTGTACCTGGGCTCTGGCCTGTGCTGTGTTGGTGCCCTGGCCGGGCTTTCCACCCAGGGAACTGCGCGTCTTGGCAATGCATTGGGCATGATTGGGGTGGCTGGAGGCCTGGCAGCCACCCTTGGAGGCCTAAAACCGTGCCCAGAACTGTTAGCTCAGATGTCTGGAGCAATGGCTTTGGGCGGTACCATTGGTAAGCACTTGTGGGTTTCTGCCTTTATGTAAGTCCATGCCCTTTGAACACCTGACGGCAGTTAGGCTCAGAGATTTAAGAATACTTTTTTAGGAGTAATTGCACTTCAGTTTCTGAATATACATATTTCTGTTTGAGGCCCATATTGATGAAGGAATTAAATTGCCTTAATGGAAGTTGCTTCAGTAAATATTCTTTTGGCAAAAAGTCATCACAGTTGGTGTAATTCTCATTCAGAAGTAAACATTTTGAAACACTGAGTAATATCAACTGTGTCAAAAGAGTGGGCTGAGAAATGCCTTGTGCTCAGTTCTTGTTTTCCTTTATTGACCCTGTCCCGTTAGCTGATAATTGAACAGGGAATTGGAATACTTATATGTGTGCTATCTATAGGCTCATCTTTTATTCTGCTGGGTATAAATAACAGCAGAAGATTCTGCTTCAGAGACCTGTTAAAAACGTGAAAAACACGTGCCAGCATAAAAAACACTCTTTCAGTCTTATTCAGTGGTGTGCTGGGGTTGGTTGTTAAATTTTCAAGAATCTTTCGAGCTGGTTATTAAACACAGCTATTATTAAAAATTAAATAAATTAGAAACAAAGGTAATAATCCTAAACACTCATGACTTTCTAATGAATTCACTAGCTTTTATTATCTCTGCTTTTGAGATTATCCATGTGTCTTGTGTCTGTGTGGTAGAAATACTATGTAATGATGGGGCTTCTCTACATCTCTTCCTGAACCCATATTTAATGACATCATGTTGGTAGCTTGAGAGCAGCCATGGCAGTTGTATTTACGCCATGGAAATCAACAAATTCTATGAATCTGTGTTTCATTTATTGTTTTGTTAATTGTCCATACCTAGTAAGGTGATGGAGAAAATATTAATAATGCAAGCTTAAACTTAAAAGTGTATTTTGTCATTACACTGTGAATTGCACAAAAAAATTGAACAAATATCCTTCCAGTACTTGGAAACTATGATCAGATTCAGCAAAATTGCCACTCACATGGTTGACAGTGAGTGAAGTTCTTATATACATCTCGTTGTTTCACTCTTGTCTTACTTGTTAGAGTAAACAAAAATCTCAACCGACATTCATGTGGGAACCACACTCATTCATCAGTTGCAAGCACTAGGTTGGCTACATATACCAGAATTTGGTAACATTCTGTGAGTCAATTGGTTATATGAAACTTACAGTAAAGAGTATTGTATATATTTTTATTGTTTAAAAATTGTGTGCTGCATACATTTTTATGAGTAAAAACTCATGTATGTATTTACACACGCACGTTTTTATTCTGAGGCGCTGGTGGTTAAATACTACCAAGCACAGCATTAGCTTTACATCTCCTTTTATACTTACCTGGGAAAGCTGTGCATCCTTTCTTGACAGTCCCTGGAAAAGCACTTGAAGGAAAATGCTTGTGCTGTAGGTTCATGGCAGGACAACGTTTAGGCATGACCTTTGCAAATGTTGTGAGCCCCAGTCCTTCTATTCCCCCTACCTGTAGCCAGGCAACTCCTTCAGAGTCTCCTGATTTGGTTGTTTACTACTCAGGTATTTGCATTTCATTACCTTTGGACTTGGCTCCCATCCACTCACCTGAAAACCTAGACCGTCTTCATATTCCAGCTGTTCCTTGTGTGCTCAGGGGCAAATGTTGGCTGATAGGGAAGAGAGCCTGGGTTATTCATGCAGTGGGGGGAATTTAAGCGGTTTAGTTGGAGCTTTAAGTAATCTGAAGAAGCGTTAATCTGGGAGAGTGTTCGAAGGTTGTAAGGAACGTTGATGCTGTGTGTTTGGGTTCTTTGGAGTTGGGCATTGGTGAGGTGTGTTGAAAGAGCCTGCTATTTGAAAGGGTATTTAAGCCAGTGTTCTTGCCGGAATAGTCCCTGTAAGAGAATATTTTGCCAGGAAGCAGATAAATACTTATTAATGACAGTGATGAATAACCTTAAGAGGCCTTTTTTAAAATTGAGGTATAATTGACATATAATATTATACTAGTTTTAGATGTACGTAATAATTTGATATTTATATATATAGATTGCAAAGTGACCACCACAATAAGTCTAGTTAACATTCGTCACCGTACATAGTTAAAATTTTTTTTCTTGTGATGAGAACTTTTTTTTTTTTTTTGTGATACGCGGGCCTTTCACTGCTGTGGCCTCTCCCGTTGCGGAGCACAGGCTCCGGACGCGCAGGCTCAGCGGCCATGGCTCACGGGCCCAGCCACTCCGCGGCATGTGGGATCTTCCTGGACCGGGGCACGAACCCGTGTCCCATGCATCAGCAGGCGGACTCTCAACCACTGCGCCACCAGGGAAGCCCGTGATGAGAACTTTTAAGATCTACTCTCTTAGCAACTTTCAAATATGCAGTACAGCTTTATTAACTATAGTCACCGTGCTGTACATTCCATCTCCAGGGCTATTTATTTTATAACTGGAAGTTTGTACCTTCTGACCCCCTTCACCCATTTTGCCCACCCCCCGTCTCACCTCCCGCCTCTGGCAACCACCAATCTGTTCTCTGTATCTATGAGCTTGGTTTTTTGTTTGTTTGTTATTTTCAGATTCCACATAAAAGTGAGATCCTATGGTATTTGTCTTTCTCTGTCTGACTTACTTCACTTAGCATAATGCCCTCAAGGTCCATCCATGTCAAGATTTCCTTTTTTTTATGGCTGAGTAATATTCAAGTGTGGTCTTTATCGGGTTGTTTCTCAAAGGTCTGTCAAGTTTTAATTTCTCTTTGACTTTCACTTTCCAACAGGACTGACAATTGCGAAACGCATCCAGATTTCTGATTTACCTCAGTTAGTTGCTGCTTTCCACAGTTTAGTGGGCTTGGCAGCTGTGCTTACGTGCATAGCTGAGTACATTGTAGAATATCCACATTTCGCTACGGATGCAGCAGCTAATCTTACCAAGACCGTGGCCTACCTCGGTACTTACATCGGTGGTGTCACATTTAGTGGGTCTCTTGTTGCCTATGGAAAATTGCAGGGTAAGTGATTCAGTATAACATAGAGGTAAATATCTATTATTTAGGGTGTTTAGGGGTCCATTTCAGTTTCAGAAAATAGCTTAGTGGTAGAACCTGTTAGGTGAAGAGTATTTGTATGACACTATGAAAGTTTTTTTTTTCTCCATAAACATGGCTTCCCTTTATTGATCCTTACAAATCTCACGAAACTTTGAAGCCATGTCGTCTGCAGACAGCTAGTGAAGGAAACTAATGCACAGAAATTCACATAGAGGGACTAGTTGACATTTGATAATATGTATGAACAAAATAACGTCTTTATAATCCTTGCTTAGAGATGCTGGTGTAGCATTCACAGAAATGATTCATACATTTTCCAGAATAGAGAGAGGCGTATTGAATAAATTTGTGTGATTAGTATACAGTACTTACTTTTAAAACAAATACACATTTTAGGGGGCTAGCCTGGCAGCTTTTGCTACCGCTAAAGCCAATCATGAAAATAGAAGTGGAGGGGAAAACCTCACAGAGCTGCTTCCAGTGTTTTCATGAAAAAGCAAGTCTCTAGAGAAACTAGTTTGTGATTTAAAAACCTGGTCTTGTCTCTCAGTAATCAAGTCATTAGAATTAAGTGGGGAACTTCCATGAAACTTAAAAATCGCAAAAGAACTTAAAGCCTACGATATTGTCTCACGCTTTGTCTTTATTATTTTATTTTTTTATGGAGCTTATATTCTTGGGGAGGAGACAGTCAAAAAGAAGGTAAACAAAAAAATAAACAGCAGTGGCAATTTTTACAAAAGAAACAAAAAGGGGCTAAGAAAAGGAGAAGATGTACCATAAGTAAGATGTTAGTACATGCTTTGTCTTTAGGACCAACTAGCAAACAAGGACCCTTCTCCGTTGGGCTCAGTTGATAGAATCAGAAAGGCTAATGTTCTAGGACTCTGTTTTGACATTTTCAATAAATAAAACCACACTTAACTTCTGTATTGGTCATACGGGGGGAAAAAATCACTTTTCATGATTCCATGACAAAGAGTAAGGAAATTGTTGTGTGATCAAAGTAAAGGACAATTAAGTCAAGCCCTACTTTTCCTACTTCCATTAATATTTATGTGTAAGAACTCTAATTTACTTTTATGTTTCAGTAGCTGGTGATATAAAGTGATATTTTAAGTAGCATGTTTTTATCCTAATGTTAAATTTTGGTGGTTTAGGATCAAATGACACACACTTAAGAGTGTGTGCATGTGAGGGAGTTTCTTGTGACACGTTCTAGGTTCTGATTCCCACATGCTTGGCCCTAGGTATCCTGAAATCCGCCCCTCTCCTGCTCCCTGGAAGGCACCTACTCAATGCTGGCCTGCTGGCTGCTAGCGTGGGTGGAATCATCCCGTTCATGATGGACCCCAGCTTCACCACTGGCATTACCTGTCTGGGCTCTGTGTCAGCTCTGTCTGCTGTCATGGTAAGAGGTCAGAGATGGAAAGCACATTCTTAGCGAGGAGCTAAGTATTTTGTTAGGTGACAGTCTAATCTTATTTCTATCTCTTCAAGACCCCTGATGGAATAAAAATGTTTTAAAATGCTGTTATGTATTCATCTTTGGATAGTCTGGAAAATATAGAAAAGTGTAAGGAGAAAATTACTCTTTCTCTTCACTTACTAATTCCTGTCAAAGTTGTCCCATGTGACGTCTTTTTTGCTCTGGGGTCTTTTTACTGGATCCATGTGTTGGTGAATGGGAATTTAAAAAGCCAGGGGTTTCATTTCTGTTCATTAGGTAGGTGCCTGCTGTGTGACAAGCCCTATAAAATAAGTGTCAGAGAGTCCCTGCCCGTTAGTTGCTCTCACACATTTGTTGGAAGCTCTGATACCAAACCAAATAATCATATGAAATGAAATGCTTTTAATAAACCCTGTGTGTTCAGTGAGGGAGTTCAGTGAAACCTTTCAGGATAGGTTGGCCCCCCTCTTCCTCTCTAGTTACTGCTTTAGTATATGGATACATACGGTATTCTTTAGGTGTATGTCACAGTTTAGCATTCTATTTATAGCAGTGTATAGAGCAGTGTATAGCTCTGTGCCATTCACTGATTACTTCATGTTTGTCTAGTATACTCTTAGGATATACTTTATAGACAAGGTTTATGTTTAAAAACTTTTAAGTCATCTACAGTGCTTAGCACAAAGTTAGACATACAGTAATTGGTTAGTCACCCTAAAGCCTATCCTCAGATTTTCAAGCTAGTAAGACTGGGCTTCTATTTTAGTTTTAGCTGCTTCACTTGGCACCAACAGGACCCTCCTCATCAGCTAAAGTCATAAACACTGTGACATTTACTCAGCGCTGTTACTTTTTTCCGAGTGTAGACCCCTCTCCAATTTTTGCCTGCTCTTCATCACTCCCTTTTAGGGATTTAGGGATTTTTTTGCACAGGGGTTGTGGTTCAGCGTTTGCACTTGTTATATCTGTAGGAGAGTTGGTCCGATAGGGGTCACTCGGTCATTACCAGGTGTGGAACTTACATGTAAATGTATTAATTGGAAAACCGGAATGATTAGGAGCCATGATGCTCAGTGTCAGAGGTTTCTTTTCTTTGCATGAATTTTGAGCTCCGCTCTGATTTTTGTGCTAGGGTGTGACTTTGACGGCTGCCATTGGGGGTGCTGACATGCCCGTGGTCATCACTGTGCTGAACAGCTATTCAGGCTGGGCCCTGTGTGCAGAGGGCTTCCTGCTCAACAACAGTCTGCTGACCATCGTGGGTGCGCTCATCGGCTCCTCCGGTGCGATACTGTCCTACATCATGTGTGTGGTAAGGAAACAGCCAATGGAGGAAAAGGAAATGCTGTTCTGAAAATGAGGACCTGTTTGTCATTTATTTGCAGTAAAAACGACTGTGTTGGTTCTTTTTCTCTCCAGCAGAAATATCAGAGTGTTTCGTTTGAATACATTTGCCATACTGCTTTTAAAGTACACAAGTGTAGATAATTTGGAAAATTAAATATAAGATAAAAATCTTCTAACTCCCTCCATCTGGTGCTAAACACTTAAGATTTTATTTCCTTCTATTCTTTTTCTTTGTGTATTACATATCTGTGTGTTTACTTATCTGGTCATATTGTACACTGTCTTACGTTGAATTTTTTTTTTTTTTTTTTTTCCCCCGGTACGCGGGCCTCTCACTGTTGTGGCCTCTCCCGTTGCGGAGCACAGGCTCTGGACGCACAGGCTCAGCGGCCATGGCTCACGGGCCCAGCCGCTCTGCGGCATGTGGGATCTTCCCGGACCGGGGCACGAACCCGTGGCCTCTGCATCGGCAGGCGGACTCTCAACCACTGTGCCACCAGGGAAGCCCACGTTGAATTTTTTTAATCTTCCAAATTATAGTCTTACCACTTTCTTATCATTAAAAATGCTTTTTAAATATGATTTTAAGGGTCTTCATACTAATGTAGAATATGGATATTCAAGATTTATTTAATTTTCCCTAATGCTGTACTTTAAGGTTGTTTGATTTATCTTTCTCTTTGTACCTAAATACATTTTGGCACTTCTGATTTTTGTCTTAGGATGATTCCTAGAAGTGAAAGGGTGTGCTCATTTTTTGGGCTCTGCCTACTTACTGCTGTGTGGTTTCCAGAAAGCTTGCTCCAATTTACACTCCCACTCGTCATCTGTGAGAGTGCCTATCTTGAAGTTTTGTGGTCAGCATGATTTAGAAAAAAAAAATAACAAGACACATACTTCTTAGCTTCCTTTTTGTTTCTAATTCTCTTCTTAATGGCAAGAAGATATCCTGCAAATAATTAAAGGTTGGACTAAAAAACTTTTTCAAATTATAGATATTATTCTCTAAATAATAGCTTTGAATGGCTGTGAAAGGACAAGCATGAAACTGGGTGAAGTTAGAATGCGACTTTATGCTGATTAATAACTCAGGCAGAAAAATAACTTCACCTTCATTCTTTTATTACAATTTAAAAAATACCTTATTTTACAACTCAGCATTCCTCTTACGTTTTTAATTGAAAAATCTCATTGTAAATTGAATGCTGAAGTTATCTTTTCATAATAAAAAATTAGTTTTCTTTGGCTATATTGTAAAAAGCAAAAATTTGAAAGCCTAAGTTCAAAACAAGCTGAGAGGTTTTAAATTAAATCCCCCAAGTTCAAGGAGTTTGGACAGGTGTTTCCTACTGGAAAAGTGTCAGGATTTGGAGTTTTTATTTATTTAAAAATACATTTATTTATTTATTTATTTTTATTTATTTTTTTAAAAAAAATACATTTATTTATTTTTAAATTTATTTTTATTTTTGGTTGCTTTGGGTCTTCATTGCTGCGCGCGGGCTTCTCGTTGTGGTGCGCGGGCTTCTCATTGCGGTGGCTTCTCGTTGCAGAGCACGGGCTCTAGGTGCACGGGCTTCAGTAGTTGTGGCTCGCGGGCTCTAGAGCGCAGGCTCAGCAGCTGTGGCGCAGGGGCTTAGTTGCTCCGCGACATGTGGGATCTTCCTGGACCAGGGCTCGAACCCATGTCCCCTGCACTGGCAGGTGGACTCTCAACCACAGCGCCACCAGGTAAGCCCGAGGATGTGGAGTTTTTAAAAACAAATGTTTATGAAGGAGAAAAATTTATTCAGTTGTATTAGAAATAGTTTTCTCTAAAAATGAACTTTTAACCCTTAGTTTGACTTTGCTTCATTTGGTGAATTTCAGTGACCAGCAGGGGGCAGCAGATTGTCATTAATACTTAAACTTAACGGTTTGTCAAAAACTGATTTTAAAATTAAATGGGAGTATTTGTATTTTTACAAGGCCAGTGGCATACTTATGGGGAGAGGAAGTCGGGGCTTGTATATAGTTCTTGGAGTGTCAGCATGGGTACCTTCTTATCTTTATCCTTTTTCTCTTAAATGGTTTTCTTTAGGTTCTTAAATTTATCAACAGTATTTCCCAAATTTCTGTCTGTGTCCTTTATTTCCTCTCCTTTCCCTTCTTTATTTAGTTTCTTTTATTGTTGGTTATAGTAACTATAGTAATCTTTGCAGTAGCATTAACTAGAATAAAGTATAAAAGGCATTTGTTGAAAGTACTCTTTTCTACATGTGCTTCTGTAATTATACCATCTTTCTCTTAATTTTTATCCATTCTTTCATATTTCTTGATCTGTTTTTTCTACTTCTTCTGTTTCTTTTCTTTCTGTTTCCATTGCCTCAGGCATGCCATTCCACTGTCAGCATACCTCAGATATTTTTTATTCCTATATTGTATGTAAGGCTAACAAGGTTTCATAGCTGTCTGTGACCATAAGTATCACACTGGGTCAGATATGTTTTTTGTAATAGTAAATAGTAGTAATTTGGATTTGAAAGCAGTTGAAGCTTTAATTTTTAAAAAATATTAGTTGCAAAAATAAAAGATGTTTAATGAAACATCTTTCATTAAGGAAATAGAAAAAGATAAATAAGGATATAAAATAATCTATAATCCCATTACCACTTAACTGTTAACACTTAATATTCTAATTCTTGTCTTTTTTCATATGTATATATTTAAATACATTCTATGTTAACGTTTAATTTTCTAACCAATAAATTTTAGTGTCTACATGTAATTATATCACAAACATATACCATAATTTATTTATCCAAGTCCATGATATTAGTTGTTCTTAACATTTTTTTCCTGCAGTATTCTTCCTTGTGTCTTGTTTATTATTTTCTTAGGTCAAATTTCTATAAGTACAATTACTTGATTAAACGGAATAAGATCTTTTTGTTGGCTATAGATATTGATAAATTGATCTCCGAAGGACTCTGCAGTCAAAGCTCCCACCAGTGATGTGCAGAGTGCTTGTTTTACGCTCATGTTCTACTCCTGTGACTTATTACAAAACAGACAAGACAACAACAAAAACACACCTGCATGGTTTTCAATTTCAAAGATAGAAATTTCCTTTTCTTCTAGGTTTTCCTGCTCTGACTTCTCACATTAATACTCATTGACTCTTATCTTTATTATAAGAAATTGTTTATTTCTTATAATAAACTGTTTATTATAAGAAACTTTCTCCATGGCTTGTGCTTAGCAGCTCAGAGTGGTTCATAATAATAATACAAGTGAAATAGCTCCTCGTAATTGGGCATAGTAGAATATGCTGGGTGCTTTACAAATATTAACTCTTTTGATCCCCAAACTAATTCTGGAGGTAGGAAATATTATTCTCACTTTACAAGATATTTTAAGACACCATTTATTTATTTATTTATTATTTTTTATCTTTTTAAATTTATTTGTTATTTTATTTTTTGGCTGTGTTGGGTCTTCATTGCTGCACGTGGGCTTTCTCTAGTTGTGGCGATCGGGGAGCTACTCTTCATTGTGGTGCACAGGCTTCTCATTGCAGTGGCTTCTCTTGTTGCAGAGCACAGGCTCTAGGCACGTGGGCTTCAGTAGTTGCAGCACGTGGGCTCAGTAGTTGTGGCTCACGGGCTCTAGAGCACAGGCTCAGTAGCTGTGGCGCACGGGCTTAGTTGCTCCACGGCATGTGGGATCTTCCCGGACCAGGGCTCGAACCCATGTCCCCTGCATTGGCATGCGATTCTCAACCACTGCGCCACCAGAGAAGCCCTAAGACACCATTTATTATTCGCCTTTGTGTTTATGGAGCCTGCCCTAGCACCTGGCACATTCAAATGAATATAATAATTGTTAAATGAACATTAGATGAATATTCTATTTGTTAGCTCATTTCACATTTTGGAATCCTCTCCAGATAGGTTATGGTAGCAGAAATACTACCACATATCAAACATCTATTAATATTACTAGTATGTTTACCTTCATTATTTTATTATTTATTGAAGGAAACATGCAAGTCCAAACCAGCACAGCATGGTTTTATTATGTGAGAGGGAATGGAATGCACCCTAAGTGTAATCAGCATCCCGAAAATTGAATTTTTGTTCTGACAAAGAATTCTTTTGGGTATCCTCTGAGCCTAATGCTTGGTTACACAACACCCAATATTATAAAAGCTGAAAAATGTTGACAGTGTCAAACAGCCAGCTCAAATGAATGATTTGCTTTATATCCAGATGTCGTATAGACATTAAACTCTATGATTTTGCAGTCCATTTACTTGAGATAGTGTCCAGATTGCCTGGGATATAGAAGGCTTACAAAAATGCAACAGCATTCTCAGAGCAAATTTTCTGATTTTTGCACTTTGCTGCTTGTTTCCAAATGAAAAGAAAACAGAATGAAGTAGATCAAAGGCAAACCAAAAATAACTTTTTTTTGCCTTGCAGTCAACTAATTAGCACCTACAAAGCATTGAAATGAGAGATGCTAGTCAATGGTATACATGTTGTTATTGCTTTGTCTATTTTATGACCTTTCCTTTGTTTTCATATTTATTTCTTAGTTTGCTTGGAATTATGTGAATTAAGGATCTCTTTAATGTAGCATACAATTTTCATTACAGGACTTAATAACTTGAAAGGAACAGTCTTGGACAGTGTTGCAAATACTTTGTCTTGGAAGTTGGCAACTCTTCAGTCTTTGGATCAGTGGTCACAGGATAGTCTCATTAATCACTTAAGCAAGCAAAAAAAAAAAAAAAAAAGAAGGAAACAAAACAAAACCCTAAACATTTGTTGGAACTGTGATGTTGCATTGGTAAATTCAGAGATGAAAATTAATTTAGTTTAGTTTTTAAGAGACCACATGGAATTAGCTTAATGGTGATGTGATTGTGGATATGTATTTAACAAGTTGACTTTGATTGTTAAACTACTGTGTGGTTCCCTAATTTCTCTTTGTAAGATACCATCAGAAGTGGGTACACATTAATAAAATGTCCTCAGAAATTCTTTCCCTCTCCTCCATTCAGTTTTATAGGAAGAAAAGGAGGGTTCCTTTTAAGCCAAGTTAAAGTGGTCATATTCTTCTACATCCTGTGCCTCTGTCATCTCTCCCTTTATACAGGACTGTGTGATGCAGGTGATGGAGCCTCTTTGTACATTTCACTTTTTTTTTTTTTTTTAAAGTTATCTACTGCAGAAATATCTCAGTGTCTGAAATTGGCCTTTGAATCAGTTTTTAAGGGCAAGAATTTGGTAGAATGTATTTCTGGTAATTTTGTTTCAGAATCCTGTGATTTAAAACTAGAAAGGATTTATCAAAATCAGCAAATGTTGAATGTTTGGGAAGTGTCAGGTATGGCTATTTGGATTTTCATTCAACCTTGGATTTAAGTATAGGAGGTTGTGTTAAGAATTTAAAACTCCACGTCGGATTGAGATGAAGAACTTAATTAAAAGCATCACTTTAATTTTTCTCTGACCCTCTTGTCAGTAATATGCATAAATATATTCTGAACTTTATTTTATATGTAAGAAACTTAGACAAATCCACCAGACTCTGGGCTTTGTGAAATGTGAATGTTATATCTGATAAATGGGGTTAGGTCAAAAGAACAATTTAAAAAACTCTGACAACATTTTGATCCACATCTTTGAAACTTATCGTAAGTCAAGTGTGGCCCTTTGCTCATCTTCTCTGCTCGTTTCTTCCCTGCCTTTGCCTCTGTCCCACTTCTGCAGTATATGTAATTCTCTCTCCTAAGGTGGTAGCAGGCTTGCCTATCTTTGGATGAGTGGTCATGTTTTTTTTTCTCTGATGTGTTCCTTATCACTGAAAATCTCCAGGTGCTTTTTTTTTTTTTTTTTTTTGCGGTACGCGGGCCTCTCACTGTTGTGGCCTCTCCCGTTGCGGAGCACAGGCTCCGGACACGCAGGCTCAGCAGCCATGGCTCACGGGCCCAGCCGCTCCGCGGCATGTGGGATCCTCCCGGAGCGGGGCACGAACCCGTGTCCCCTGCATCGGCAGGCGGACTCTCAACCACTGCGCCACCAGGGAAGCCCTCCAGGTGCTTTTTGCTCTTTAAAAATAAAGTGTTGTCTTTTTTTTTAAAGTATAGGTTGACACTTATATAGCTTTAAAATAGTATAACTGATGGATCAATGATATGTTTATTACAACCCTTAAAATAGGATTTAATTTTTTGGAATTCTTTATGAAGTGATACATTCAGCTATGATCATTTAGAATGACTACTTTGATCACACAGTGATTTGAATTCTTAAAATGTTTTTTTTTTTTTTTTTTTTGCGGTACGCGGGCCTCTCACTGTTGTGGCCTCTCCCGTTGTGGAGCACAGGCTCCGGATGCGCAGGCTCAGCGGCCATGGCTCACGGGCTCAGCCGCTCCGTGGCACGTGGGATCTTCCCGGACCGGGGCACGAACCCGTGTCCCCTGCATCGGCAGGCGGACTCTCAACCACTGCACCACCAGGGAAGCCCCTTAAAATGTTTTTGATTACTCAAAACATCTAGCTTCCCGTCTTTTTTTTAACCACCACACCTCTAGAGGTCTCCAAACAGTTTTCAAAACCAGATCCGTTATTGTCACATATTCCAGCTGTGGTGTTTGTATGGTACTTTGTTGGATGATTGTAAATGAGCATGCAATAAATGCCTTCCTCTTACTTTTTCCTGACATTATTTTTCTAGTTAAAAGATGGGTGTAAATTTTAGCGAAGCAGTGTATAAACTAACTCATTTACCTTTTTTGGAAGTGAAATATTTTAGAAGGCTAATGATGAATCCAGTCACTTCTGTTATTGCTTCATGGAGCTGTAGTTGATTTGGAAAATAAGACAGTATCAACTCCCACATTTCCTTTTTTCCTGATGACAGAGGGCAGCAGACTTCTAAATGATAGGGATCCCTGTCCTTTGATTCCTCCCTGTTGCCTTTTGACAGCTTGCAGCTGGTATCAGAATTCACCTGAGATCTGTAGAGTCACCTTGTAAAATTTCTTATGGCTATCATTCTCTTTTACTCTGGTGAAATACATGTTAATATGGAGGTAGAACTTGCTCAATCAGTACACAGATAATAATGACTATATCTGAGTTTTTCACATATATGTCAATATGACTGGTAATTTTCCATTACATTTTTAAAAATTTATTTTGACTGAAAAGATATCAGTGTACACTTGATTTTATAGAAAAAAATGATGTGATTTCCCAGATGTCTTCTTATCATTTAAATTTTTGAAATAATTTTCAGAAGTTAGATCAAATTGGTTTGGATAAAATGTTTTATGTGATCAAATAAGCCTTTTTAAATGATTCTGAATACCATATACACAGGATTCATACCGTTTTCAAAAGTTATGTGGATTAAGCTCTCACAGCTACAATTTTACTCTCCAGGCAATGAATCGCTCCCTGGCTAATGTGATTCTTGGAGGCTACGGTACCACTTCAACAGCTGGTGGAAAACCCATGGAAATTTCTGGCACACATACAGAAATCAACCTTGACAATGCAATTGACATGATTCGAGAAGCTAATAGCATTATTATTACTCCAGGTAAAAAACCAAAACCCCAAAGCAAACAAACAACCTGTAATAGCTGTTGTAATTGATTACATTAAAGTAATTTCTTGTAATAGGGAAATAAATCAAAGTGGAACGTCTTCACTTTTGAAAACTTAATGGAAATTTAGAAGCAGCCCTGTGATTACTAAGTGAAAAGTACTGAGAATTCTTGGCTTAGGTTAATATTTTGGGAGTCACATAGAGATTCTGTAAATTGAGGTAGTGGATTCTACCTGTGTCGTTTTGTGGTTCTGTACAAATGTTTAAATCATCTTTGAGTCTTGGTTATTTTTTTTTCTCATTGGTAAATTTTGGGCCTATGTCAGCATTAAATTAGTATATGAAGGTGTCTAACTTACTTGTTAGACTCGCTCAGTAAAGGTTGGTAAATGTTAATATCTTTCTTTCCAAAAGTAAATGTTTAAAGAATCATTAACAAGGCCCAGTAGAAAGGACTTCATCTAGGAGTCACAACACCTTACTTCTGTTTTTAATTTTGCCTCTGACAATTGACATATGTGGACCAAGTCAGTTAATGTCTTCAGGCCTCAGTTTCCCAATTTTCTGAGGTTTAGCCCAGTACTTCTTTTTTTTTTTTTTTTTTTTTTTTTTTTTTTTGTGGTACGCGGGCCTCTCACTGTTGTGGCCTCTCCCGTTGCGGAGCACAGGCTCCGGACGCGCAGGCTCAGCGGCCATGGCTCACGGGCACAGCCGCTCCGCGACATGTGGGATCTTCCCGCATCGGGGCACGAACCCGTGTCCCCTGCATCGGCAGGCGGACTCTCAACCACTGCGCCACCAGGGAAGCCCCAGTACTTCTTTACTCATCGCAGAATGCCGTTGTATTTATTACAGGCAATACATTGATTCCAGATTAGGATTTTTAACTCTATCATGCTATCATAGAAGTTTTCTATAGAGAAAGTGAATTGATTTGATATGTGGGTAGTTTGCTGGTTGGTTATATACGAAGATGTAAATAAATAACAGACCTTAGCAGGATTGAATATTCAGGTGCAAGCCTTCTCAAGTGGGGGCAATATCATTTTCTAGGGGCGTTTGAAACACGTGGGTTTGGGGTTTTGGTTTGTCTCCAGGACGGGGCTGCTACTGTCAGCTGGTGTGTGGGAGCAGGTAAACTAAATATTCTGTAAAGCCTGGGACATTTCTGCGGCATGGCTTGTCCCAGCCAGAGCGCTTTGGCATTACCTGTTGAGAAACGCTGTGCTGGAGTGTGAAGGGGGAGAGTAAGAGACAGCACTCTTTTCCCTTTAGGCATTTTCCATCTAGTGGAGAAGTGAGATAGATAAATAATGCATGGTGGGTTATGATAGGGCTGAACTGGATGATATAGACACTTTTTCTACCATGGGAAACCTAAGAAGGACTGTTGGGAAGTGAGGATTTGTATGGGGCCCTAGAGGATGGATGGCACTGGGCGGGGGCAGAGGGAGTACCTTGAGCAGAGACTTGGTCTTTGGAAAAATGAGTGTAGGAAAGTGGGGACAGATGTGAGATTCATTGCACAGAGAGGAGGGACAGAGCACAGGGGTTCAAGGGGAAGGGAGATGACTGACATTTTCGGTCATACCTGTAGGACCATCAGAAATACGGAACACTTTATTCATTTATTTATTTTTTGGCAGAGGGGGAAGGTTTTAAGTTCTTATTTGGAGACGTTAAGTTTGTGGTGGAGCTGGGACAGCGGACAGGCTGAACTCGAGCTCAGTGAGCCTGGAGA
The DNA here is from genome assembly GCF_008692025.1 of Phocoena sinus. Classification (NCBI taxonomy): domain Eukaryota; kingdom Metazoa; phylum Chordata; class Mammalia; order Artiodactyla; family Phocoenidae; genus Phocoena; species Phocoena sinus. Next base: position 137,515,427 of record NC_045765.1, on the reverse strand, counting down.
CAGGTTGGGAGCCGTCAGGTGGTTGTTGAAGCCGTGGGATGGGCTGAGATTTTCCAAAGAGAGAATGAGGTGCAAAGTTAAAGCCCTGGAGAGCTTCATCATTTAAGGGCGAGGGCACAGAAGGAGAAGATCTGTTCAAGAAAATCGAGGAAGAGTAGTGACAGAGTCAGGAAGGGCACCAGGGGACTGTCATGTTATCAAAGCCAAGTAGGGAGACAGTTTGAAAATGTTTATGTGAGAGCAAGTGAGAGCCTGTGCACAAGTGTGTGTGTGTGTGTGTGTGTGTGAGTGTGTATGTGAGATGTGTGATATGTGATGTAGGGAGCGAGTGCCTAGCAGTGTCAGACACTGTAGGAGACTGAGAAGGGACCATGAGAATTTGAATTTGAAATTTAGGCCAATATTTTTAAAAGTCCATATTGTAAGTTTTCTGTTTTCACCTCTAGTCCTGTGAACTGATTGCCCGTTTTGGCATAAAAATATGTTTCAATCAAGAGAGGAATTGTAGTCCATACAATCTGAAATAAAACCACATTCTTCTGTGTTCTTAATGTTCCTTGTAGGCTACGGTCTCTGTGCGGCCAAAGCTCAGTACCCCATTGCTGATTTGGTAAAGATGCTCTCCGAACAGGGCAAAAGCGTCAGGTGAGTGCTTGCAGTTCGTGTGTGAAAGGAAAGGAAAAGAGATGACCTCCTTTAGGTGACTGTTTCTTCAAGTGGAGTTTTACCTGTGAATACTAGGTAGAGAAACTATTATAAGTTGTAAAAGACTCTATTCTAGCCTTAGGCTTACCTGTTAGTTGTCGCTACCTCTGATAGCCTCGAACCTAACTCTAGTCTCATTTTAGAAAAGGAAATTTTATTGTACTAAATTCCAGGATAGTTATCAGTAGGGAAAAAGAGAAACCTGGTTTCTCTGTGGTTTGATTTGGGGAAGGAGGTCAAACAGGGCATCTGAATCACGTCAAGTTGTGTCTTTTTGGTGTCTGTTGTTTACATTGAAGAAAAACATCTCAAACGAGTGGTCTCTGAAGGGTGAGACCCGGTGGTGAAACTGTGGCTGGTTAGTAGTTGACTGATAAAGCTCTCACACTCAGGCTGGAAAAGACTGCAGAAAAATTTCTTTTCCTATATATAAAATAGGTAATCAATAAAGCCGTACACTTTTTGAATTGTGAATTGGAATGGCAGCTGTTCTTGCTACTTGCCATTTGGGCACTGGACTCTGCTCTTGGGCGGATATTAAGCAGAATGGCAAAGTCAAGGACTCTGCATTTCTAGATTATTCCCCATGACCTTGGATAAAGGGTTTTGTGGGGTGCAAAAACGGGGCGGAGGGTGGTGAACCCTTGCAGTACTTTGCGTCTGTTCTGCTCACCTTTGGATCCACGTTCTGGAACTCCACTGTTAGGAAGCAGCGAAGAAGGGACCGTCTGGAATTGTCCCTGGAGCATAGCTGCTTCATGTTGCGTGGGGAGACGGGTTCCCTAGCAGTTTCACTGACACGGTACCGTAAGTCAGAGCGACAAGACAACTCTCTTGTTAAATACAATTAGTTTGTTCACCAGGATGTTAATGTATGTTGACAAAACAGTTAATGTCTGTTAATAAAAATTCCTTTGAGCTGTCAATCTTACACGTTTGTCTGGAGGCAGATGATAAGAAAATAAGCCACAGTGTGCCTAGAACTAGTCAGACTATCTGTGCCAGACTGGATGCAGAGTCCTATAATCTTCAGCTTGAATGTCCCAACTATTAATAGCGGTAAAAGAGACTTAGATGATGAAATCAGAGGGTTATCTAAAATATTTTAGTGTCAGCTACATTTTATTTCTTCCTTTCTTCTCACCCTTTTTTTCCTTCTTCAGTCCTTTTCTTGCTCTTGACCTATATAGTGAGTCTGTGCTTTTCAAATACACAGAATCAAAATACTGTTTCATAATAGGACCATCGTTTCTGTGATGTAGACGGTTTCCACGTTTGGTAAAATCTTAGATGAATTGAAGATAGAAAATGAGAAAAGGCATCCTCTTTGTTTTCTAATTTTCACATAAAAGATCTCATTTTCATAACTTATTCCTGTTTTCATAGAGGGTGTTAAACAGTGCTTCCCTTTTAGTCGTAGTCTTGCCACTTAAAGCATTTGCAGACCTGCAAGTGGAAAGGATGTGTTACAGAATCTTTCATGATTTTCCTAAAAAGAAATTGTTTCTCTTTATTCAATCCACATGTGAAAAATTCTAATGTATTAGTAATGCCTTCTATCACCACATAACTGTTTAGGAGATGAGTGGCAGTCATAATAAAACAGAGAAAGATGGCTTTCATGTCTTAGTTATCCTTAGGGAGGGGAATGATTAATTTGACATACCTCTCTTATTACCCACTGGTCAGTCCAGGTTGTGGGGGCAGGTTGAGCAGCTTGACGGAAGGCAGGATGTGAAAGGAAAGGAATTAAGAGGGAAGGAAAAAAATCATCTGAAAAAAAAAGGGATAAGACAAATGAAATTTTAGTTTCTGACCTGATTAAAATTTGAATTTTATCCATGAGGACATAATATAAACTGCTGTTTTAAGAGGAGGATTTCTGTCACACTGCATTGGAAGAGTAATTATTTGACTTAAGATTTATAGCAGATATTTAATTAAACATATATGAAGGGTTTCTCAGTTAGAATTTGTTTTCTATTGAAGTAATTCTGTGGCCAGAGCATCAGGCTTTTCATGAGAGCTTTTGTTTCATATAATCGTCATCAATTTTTCAAATAAGTTATGAATAATAAATTTATTAATAATTTATTATGTAGGATCAGAATAAAATTATTGGTCAGCCTAATCTCTACTTGTGAGTTAGGAAGAGTAAGCCATTTATACTGATCTATTTCATATTAAAGATGAAATATATATTAATATGTCCAAGGGTTTTTTTTTTGACTATAATATGTTGAATTTTCAACGTGGGCTTTGTAATCAGTTATGTAAATCTCACATTTGAATTAAATGGAAGAGAACTATTCTTGCTAACATGATGAGAGTATATTATCATATTTTTCCTTCCTAGTGTCCGTGTGGGATTTTTTTTTTTAAAGGGAATATAGCAACTTCGTTGATTTTGCTTTATTTGTGTCATCTTGCCATAGGAGAGATGCAGATTTTCTTTATGAAGTTAGGACTGTGTATATACATGGATGTTAGTTTTTTCTTAAGAGGCAAATGTCTGTTTGAACAAGAGATGGCTGCAGCGGTTACCTCGTATTTTAATGAAATAAATCTGTATTTACAGTTTGTGGTAATTTAGTCCTTTCATCGCTCTGTGGAGCTCCCACGGTGTTCATTGAGCACAGCTGCTGGGCCTCTGCTGTTAGTAGATCTTTGTGCCTCCGGACCCCAGCATGCCCAGCATCCAGATGTGGTGACATATTAGCACACATTCCGCATGGAAATGTGCCAGTGTGGACATACGATTGTCATCAATTAGTTATGCCCAAGTGGTGCCAAGAAAAATTGCATCTGTCATACAGTCTGTCTGGCTTCATGGCCCATGGTTGATTTAGAGACACTCCTGTTTTCCTTTACTCTGGCCATAGTCATAACATGCTCGCAGAGAGTTGAGATTATCTAGTGAAGCACATGACGTTTCATGACAAGAGCTCATTTCAGAATGTCATGGAAGTTCACTGACTTAGCTGTTCTTTAGTGGCCAGGATATTGTTGCTTCCTGGGCACCCAGAACACCTAATTTACGCTTGATCTCTGAAAGCATTTTATTACAAAAATCTTATGATACAAGAGCACAGACATTTTTTTCTCTTTATTTCCCAATCTTTGGATTGATGTGATAGGCTTTTCATTGTAAAGCTGAGATAATCTTTCCAAGGAATAATTCTTAGAAAGAGGTATATTTTCTTTTCTTTTTGCAATTAATCACTGCTTGATTTTCTTTGTATAAAGACATTATTGCTTTTAAATTTATGAGACCACCTTTCAACTTCTTTGATCGACTCACTGATGTTATATATTGCTTTCGTGTTAATGTTCAACTCTATCTTTCTATTAATAATTTATTGATAGAAACTTATTACTAGGTACTGAGAATGCAAGAATGTGTAAGCCCCAGTTCCCACTCTCAAAAGTTTATAGATATAAAGAGAACAAATTGATCAACAAATGAATCAGTGAATGAATTCCATTTAATGTGATAGTATGCTAAGAAGAGTAGAGTACAATGAAGGTAGGAGTGCAAAAGAGAAGAGTAGATAAGTGTCCGGGGGATATTTTAAACTTTTTATACTACTCATAACATGACATTTTTTTTTGCATGTTTTAAAAAATAAATATTTATTTTTTCATCCTCTGTCTAAACACATCTAGCTGTCAGTGGTATATGCAGTTTAATAGTGTTTTACAGTCTTGTGTGACCTGGCTATAAGTTTAAATATATGTTATTTTTACTAGGAAACCCATTCTTTGGAGACAGTTGAAGATGAAATATTTTGTTGATCTAACTGCATTTTCCTGTTTTTCATGGATTAAATGTAATCTAAATAAACAAGAGTTCGGCCGTCTTGGATTTTGTTATGTTTTGGGGTACAGGAAGAGCTAGGACATGCAAATTTATCAAGTAATAAAGGTACATGCGTCTGACAGTAGAAGTTAGGCCAGATAAAAGATCCAGTATAGTAGTTAAATAAAGAAATAGATATTATTTATGAGTTTCTTACCAGCTTTGCAGTACTTTCTTATCAGCCATGACTATTCATGTTAATGACAATTCACCGTACGAATAATTATACAGTACTTTGTGCCAGGCACTGTTCTAGGTCCTGAGAATACATCAGTGAATACAAAGATCAAAATTCCTGACCCTGTGGAGTTTTACATTTGCTGGGAACTTAGATAATAGGTGTTAAGATATTCTGAATTGAGGACGCTTATAACCTCATTGTATTTCCAATTCAGATGCTAGTTGAAATGATGCAGAACAGCAAGAGCATAGGTCATTATATCTGAGTTTCAGAGTTACAGCTGGCACTATTTGGTGATGAGTTAGCCAGTGCTTCTGGTTTTCTGAAAGAATACGGTGTGTTTCTTTGCACGGAGCCTGCCTTCTTGTAAAACATGGTGACAGGTGGGTGGGTGTGATGGGAGTTATTTGTGTAATTAGTCAAATGAGTGAAACTTTTGGTAGAAGAGAGGAAAGCTAAAGAGTACATGTGTATTCACTTACATCTCTATATTCAATCTATGGTATAAAATTGCCAGTAATCCCTCAGAGCAAAATATGTATTTTAACATCTTTATTGGAGTATAATTGCTTTAAAATGGTGTGTTAGTTTCTGCTGTATAACAAAGTGAATCAGCTATACATATACATATATTCCCATATTCCCACCCTCCCTACCCCACCTCTCTAGGTGGTCACAAAGCACCGAGCTGATCTCCCTGTGCTATGCGGCTGCTTCCCACTAGCTATCTATTTTACATTTGGTAGTATATATATGTCCATGCCACTCTCTCACTTCGTCCCAGCTTACTCTTCCCTCTCCCCGTGTCCTCAAGTCCGTTCTCTACGTCTGCGTCTTTATACCTGTCCTGCCCCTAGGTTCTTCAGAACCATTTTTTTTTTTTTTTAGATTCCATGTATATGTGTTAGCATACAGTATTTGTTTTTCTCTTTCTGATCTCATTTTATTGATTTGAGTCCTCTCTCTCTTCTTCTTGATGAGTCTGGCTAAAGGTTTATCAATTTCGTTTATATTCTCAGAGAACCAGCTTTTAGTTTTATTGATCTTTGCTATTGTTTTCTTTCTTTCTATTTCATTTATTTGTGCTCTGATCTTTATGATTTCTTTCCTTCTACTAACCTTGGGTTTTGTTTGTTCTTTTCTCTAGTTCCTTTATGTGTAAAGTTAGATTGTTTATTTGAGATTTTTCTTGTTTCTTGAGGTAGGATTGTATTGCTGTGTACTTCTCTCTTAGAACTGCTTTTGCTGCATCCCATAGGTTTTGGATCATCGTGTTTTGGTTGTTATTTGTCTCTAGGTACTTTTTGATTTCCTTTTTGGTTTCTTCAGTGATCTCTTGGTTATTTAGTAATGTATTGTTTAGCCTCCATGTGTTTGTATTTTTTGTTTTTTTCCCCCAGGAATTGATTTCTAATCTCATAGCATTGTGGTTGGAAAAGATGCTTGATATGATTTGAATTTTCTTAAATTTACCAAGGCTTGATTTGTGACCCAAGATGTAATCTATACTGGAGAGTGTTCCATGTGCACTCAAGAGGAAAGTGTAATCTGCTGTTTTTGGATGGAATGTCCTATAAATATCAATTAAATCTATCTGATCTATTTTATCATTTAAAGCTTCTGTTTCCTTATTAATTTTCTGTCTGGATGATCTGTCCATTGGTGAAGTGAGGTGTTAAAATCCCACACTATTATTGTATTACTGTCGATTTCCTCTTTTACAGCTGTTAGCATTTGCCTTATGTATTGAGGTGCTCCTATGTTGGGTGCATATGTATTTATAATTGTTATATCTTCTTCTTGGATTGATCCCTTGATCATTATGTCATGTCCTTCCTTGTCTCTTGTAACATTATTTTAAAGTCTATTTTATCTGATATGAGTATTGCTACTCCAGCTTTCTTTTGATTTCCATTTGCATGGAATATCTCTTTCCATCCCCTCACTTTCAGTCTGTATGTGTCTCTGGGGTCTGAAGTGGGTCTCTTGTAGACAGCATATAGATGGGTCTTGTTTTTGTTTCCATTCAGTGAGCCTGTGTCTTTTGGTTGGAGCATTTAATCCATTCACATTTAAGGTAATTATCGATATGTATGTTCCTGTGACCATTTACTTAATTGTTTTGGGTTTGTTTTTGTAGGTCCTTTCCTTCTCTTGTGTTTCCCACTTAGAGAAGTTCCTTTAGCATTTGTTGTAGAGCTGGTTTGGTGGTGCTGAATTCTCTTAGCTTTTGCTTGTCTGTAAAGCTTAAATTTTCTCCATTGACTCTGAATGAGATCTTTGCCGGGTAGAGTAATCTTGGTTTTAGTTTCTTCTCTTTTATTACTTTGTATATATCATGCCACTCCCCTCTGGCTTGTAGAGTTTCTGCTGAAAAATCAGCTGTTAACCTTATGGGAGTTCCCTTGTATGTTATTTTTCCCTTGTTGCTTTTAATAATTTATCTTTGTCTTTAATTTTTGTCAATTTCATTTCTATGTGTCTCGGTGTCTTTCTCCTTGGGTTTATCCTGCCTGGGACTCTCTGCACTTCCTGGACTTGGGTGGCTATTTCCTTTCCCGTGTTAGGGAAGTTTTCGACTATAATCTCTTCAAACATTTTCTTGCGTCCTTTCTTTCTCTCTTCTCCTTCTGGGACCCCTATAATGTGAATGTTGGTGCATTTAATGTTGTCCCGGAGGTCTCTTAGGCTGTCTTCATTTCTTTTCATTCTTTTTTCTGTATTCTGTTCCTCGGCAGTGAATTCCACCATTCTGTCCTCCAGGTCATTTATCCGTTCTTCTGCCTCAGTTATTCTGCTATTGATTCCTTCTAGTGTATTTTTCATTTCAGTTATTGTATTGTTCATCTCTGTTTGTTTGTTCTTTAATTCTTCTAGGTCTTTGTTAAACATTTCTTGCATCTTCTTGATCTTTGCCTCCATTCTTTTTCCGAGGTCCTGGATCATCTTCACTATCATTATTCTGAATTCTTTTTCTGGAAGGTTGCCCATCTCTACTTCATTTAGTTGTTTTTCTGCGGTTTTATCTTATTCCTTCATTTGGTACGTAGTCCTCTGCCTTTTCATCTTGTCTGTCTTTCTGTGAACGTGGTTTTTGTTCCACAGGCTGCAGGATGGTAGTTCTGCTGTCTGCCCTCTGGTGGATGAGGCTGTCTTAGAGGCTTGTGCAAGCCTCTTGATGGGAGGGACTGATGGTGGGTAGAGCTGGGTGTTGCTCTGGTGGGTGGAGCTCAGTAAAACTTTAATCCGCTTGACTGCTGATGAGTGGGGCTGGGTTCCCTCCCTGTTGGTTGTTTGGCCTGAGGCGACCCAGCTCTGGTACCTACCAGCTGTCTGGTGGGGCTAATGGCAGACTCTGGGAGGGCCCACGCCAAGGAGTACTTCCCAGAACTTCTGTTGTCAGTGTCCTTGTCCCACGGTGAGCCACAGCCACTCTCTGCCTCTGCAGGAGACCCTCCAACACTAGCAGGTAGGTCTGGTTCAGTCTCCTATGGGGTCACTGCTCCTTCCCCTGGGTCCCAATGCACATACTACTTTGTGTGTGCCCTCCAAGAGTGGAGTCTCTGCTCCCCTCAGTCCTGTCCAAGTTCTGCAGTCAAATACTGCTAGCCTTCAAAGGCTGATTCTCTGGGAATTCCTCCTCCTGTTGCTGGACTCCCAGGTTGGGAAGCCTGATGTGGGGCTCAGAACCTTCAGTGGGTGGACTTCTGAGGTGTAAGTGTTCTCCAGTTTGTGAGTCACCCACCCAGCAGTTACAGCATTTGATTTTATTGATATTGCGCCCCCCTTACTGTCTCATTGTGGCTTCTCCTTTGTCTTTGTATGTGAGGTATCTTTTTTGGTGAGTTCCAGTGTCTTCCTTTTGATGAGTGGTTCAGCAGTTAGTTGTGATTCTGGTGCTCTCGCAAGAGGGAGTGAGAGCACGTTCTTCTACTCCGCCTTCTTGAACCAATCTAGGAAACAGTACTTTTTTGCCTTAATAGTATCTATAGAAGGGTTAAATGTGGCCTTTTGAAATTTGACACTATTCGACACTTGAATATTAACTACGACCAAGTTGCCAATGTGTGCGCTGTTGGCAGTTATTGGCCTCAGTCTATATTGACAATATAATTTCTCTAGTTTTTTTTGTGTAGTTACAAGTACAAAGAATTTCTGGCTTTCATTGGACCATATTGATACTTAGTGGGATTTCAAGCTAAAAATTAGAAAATTAATTCAGAAATGTTGATAACAAACCACATTTGTTTTAGTGTAAAAATTTGTGTTTTTTTTAAATGTAAATGATCATTAAAAATGTGCAGTTTTTTGAGCAATACAGATGAGCATTTATATCACAAAATGTATTTCAATAGACTATTATAGTTTCAGGTTACATTTATTAAGGGCTTATGTATGCCAGGCATTGGTCTAAAGTATAAAAAGCTCTTTACATGAACTGTCTCCTTTAAATCTCACAATAATCCTCTGAAGAGGCTTTATTATGAATCCCATTGTACACATGAGGAAAGTGAGGCACACGGGTAAACTGTCCAAATGTTTTGAATGCAGGCAGTGGCACTCTAGAGCTTTTAACTGCTACTCTTTACTACTTCCCTGAAATCTTTCTCTAAAAAGAGATGATAGAAAGTTTGAGTCAGTGTACTTTGTTGGGCACACTATGTTCCTTAAAACCCTTCCTGGGCTTCCCTGGTGGCGCAGTGGTTGAGAGTCCGCCTGCCGATGCAGGGGACGCTGGTTTGTGCCCCGGTCCCGGAAGATCCCACATGACGCGGAGCAGCTGGGCCCGCGAGCCATGGCCGCTGAGCCTGCGCGTCCGGAGCCTGTGCTCCACAACGGGAGAGGCCACAACAGTGAGAGGCCCGCGTACCGCAAAAAAAAAAAAAAAAAAACCCTTTCCTTCCCTCCTTTTATTTGAGTCGCTCTAATAGAGTGCCAGGTACTGTGGGAACTGATAAATAAGACACAGTTCCTATTCTCAAGTTGCTCCCAGTTTGGAGAGCACAGTCTTCAGCCAGTTCCTATGCTGCAGTGCATCGTAAAGAGGAGGAGCATAAAGAAAGAGTTCTGGGAGCATGGAGGATTTTTCTGTGATCGCGTTTTAGTAGTTATTCCCCTTCTGTAGCATTACGTTATGGACAAGGACAGCTGATCCTGTTTTGTGAAGCATGTATACAATAAAGATAATTTTCATGGTTCATGGGGAAGAACCAAAAGGCTGGTAGGCTTTGCACTTTGGAATTCTGGATATTCTTTATGTGGTGACAGAATGTTGATGAGCTTTGGCCCTTAGTTCCTGGCAGTTGCTGGTCATGGGCAACCAATGTCCGATATAATTAACTTTAATCCATACTTTGAAGATTAGCCAGTTGCATGAGCCAGAATTGTTGTAAATTCACATGGACTCATCAGCCTGCACATATATATTTCTCCAAATTTAGTGTGTTCTGTCATTTCTCTCAAAACATTGGCATTCTCTTGGAATAGCCTGGCATGTGTTCCTTTCCAACTTTAGATTCTTAAAGTTTACTATAACAAATTATTATGCAAACAGATATAAAGTGATCTGTCCTTTGGGATATTCAGCATAACATGTTAGTTAGCTTTATGATTGTTTACCCTTCACAACTAGCTCAACAGAAACATTGTCTTTACGCAGTCTGCAGCTAATCAAATATTACAATAATAAAAATACATTTGGAGGTCTTTAATTTCTAATTTGGACCAAGACACCTCAGTTAAAGCATAAAGATGATTGCCAGATGGAATAATTTAAAGATAAGCAAAGGCAGCATTAAAAACAAATAAATTAAAATTTTTAAAAAATTACTGGAATCAAGGAGGGATACAGAATTGAAATACAAAAGTAAACCACAAAGTGTGTATTGGTTTACTCAGCTAAATTAGAATCTCTAGTTCATGGAATTTTAGGACTGGAAAGGGAGTTTGCGGTAGGCTGAATAATGGCCCTTAAGATACCCACCTCCGAAACCCCCAAACCTGTGAATATGTTACCTTATATGGCAAAAGAAACTTTGTAGATTCAGTGAAGATTCTGAGCTGGAGAGATGATTCTGAATTATTTGGGTGGGCCAATGTAATCACTAGGGTTCTTACAAGAGCGAGGAAGGAGGGTCAGAGTCCGAGAAGGAGGTGTGACAATGGAAGCAGAGGTCAGAGAGATGTAGCCTCAAGCCACGGAATGGGGGCCTCCAGAAGCTGGAAAAGGCAAGGGACGGATTTTCTCCTAGAGCCTCTGAGAGAAGTGCAGCCCTGCCAACACCTTGATTTTTTAGCACAGAGAAACTGATTTTGGATGTCAGACCTCTATAATCAATTTGTGTTGTTTTAAGCTACTACAATTGTGGTGATTTGCTATATCAGCAATAGGAAGCTAGTACAGACCTTAAATGTCATGTAGCACAGTGACTCTTAGTCTTTCTTAAGCCTCACCAATCAGGTTTTTGGGAGAGGAAGGGACCTGGGGGAAACAGGAAGCACTTGTTGATGCTCAGAAGGATTGGGAGATTAGGAGAAATTTTTTTTTTTAATTTTATTTATTTATTTAGTTTTTGCGGTACGTGGGCCTCTCACTGCTGTGGCCTCTCCCGTTGCGGAGCACAGGCTCCGGACGCGCAGGCTCAGTGGACGAGGCTCACGGGCCCAGCCGCTCTGCGGCATGTGGGATCTTCCCGGACCGGGGCGTGAACCCGCGTCCCCTGCATCGGCAGGCGGACTCTCAACCACTGCGCCACCAGGGAAGCCCTAGGAGAAATTTTTGGTGTCCAAGATTTACTATGAAGATCTCAAGAGAGCACATTCACTGCAGTTAGTAGTATAGGACTGAGGTAGAGCAATGTCTTGCAGTTGTTCTGGGAATCCTCAGTTCCACCAAAGCTGCTGCTCTCTCTTACTAGTAGTTTTTATCCCTCCTCCTCCCATGAATGAAGAGCTGTCTCAGCTATCATAACTGCCTTGACTATGTCCACTGCCAGCCAACCATCCTTTACATTTATTTGTGAAATCCTCTTGAATCCATTTTGTCCTGAATTGGTGGTTTGTATGTCAGCTCAGATTAATGAACCTGTCTCTGCCGGATCCACAGAAAAGCCTGAAACTTTCCCTAACTAGGAAATTTGTTCTAATTGTTGACAGAAAGTAGTTTTTTTAAGTTAATTGCAACTCTTTCTCTTGCGTTTGAAGACTATTTTCTTCTGTTTAATGAAAATGAGGAATATTTGGTCAACTTCTGTTTTATTTGGTCTGCTTGAAAATCAGTTTTGCTTTTCTTTTTCTAGCCAGTTTATCTTTTTTCACTTAGAGCATGTTATTTTCTAAGTTGTTAGGTATTTTGTGTTTCTCTGGAAACTTATCCAAGTGCCCTCTGATCCTTTTAAGCTGCAACTCCCTGAACTAAATCTAGTTATTTAGTTTTATCATTGGATCTAGTCAGTGGTAGAAGATAGAGTACCTTTTCCTGATGTGTGAAAACAACCCCGCATTAATTTTGAATGTTGACTTGAAGTTGACAGTTGAAATACAGATTGGCATTAACTTTGAATACAAATCAGCTGATTAATGCAATTTGATATGTTAACTATATTACTAAGAACCTCCATAATGTGAAATGACCTTTTCAAACTAAAATTTTTGACTTTAAGATGTGTTCTTTTGGAAATTATTTTGTTTCATCATTATTAAAAAATAATGACACATGAGGGTCCCTGAATTTAATTATAGAATCTCTGCTTTTGATGGGGCACATTCTTTGTGCCTTTAGTTCTTCCACTTGATATTTAATTGTTTTGTGTTTGCTTTTGTAGGTCCTTTTGTTTTCTTGTGTTTCCCACTTAGAGAAGTTCCTTTCGCATTTGTTGTAGAGCTGGTTTGGTGGTGTTGAATTCTCTTAGCTTTTGCTTGTCTGTAAAGCTTTTGATTTCTCCCTCGAATCTGAATGAGATCCTTGATGGGTAGAGTAATCTTGGTTGTAGGTTCTTCCCTTTCATCACTTTAAATATGTCCTGCCACTCCCTTCTGGCTTGTAGAGTTTCTGCTGAGAAATCAGCTGTTAACCTTATGGGAGTTCCCTTGTATGTTATTTGTCGTTTTTCCCTTGCTGCTTTCAATAATTTTTCTTTGTCTTTAATTTTTGCCAATTTGATTACTATGTGTCTCGGCATGTTTCTCCTTGGGTTTATCCTGTATGGAACTCTCTGTGCTTCCTGGACTTGGGTGGCTAGTTCCTTTCCCATGTTAGGAAAGTTTTCGGCAATAATCTCTTCAAATATTTTCTCAGGTCCTTTCTGTCTCTCTTCTCCTTCTGGGACCCCCATAATGCAAATGTTGTTGCGTTTAATGTTGTCCCAGAGGTCTCTTAGGCTGTCTTCATTTCTTTTCTTTCTTTTTTCTTTATTCTGTGCCGCAGCAGTGAATTCCACCATTCTGTCTTCCACGTTACTTATCCGTTCTTCTGCCTCAGTTATTCTGCCACTGATTCCTTTTAGTGTAATTTTCATTTCAGTTATTGTGCTGTTCACCTCTGTTTGTTTGTTCTTTAATTCTTCTAGGTCTTTGTTAAACATTTCTTGCATCTTCCCGATCTTTGCCTCCATTCTTTTTCCGAGGTCCTGGATCATCTTCACTATCATTATTCTGAATTCTTTTTCTGGAAGGTTGCCCATCTCCACTTCATTTAGTTGTTTTTCTGGGGTTTTATCTTGTTCCTTCATCTGGTCCATAACTCTCTGCCTTTTCATCTTGTCTTTCTGTGAATGTGGTTTTTGTTCCACAGGCTGCAGGATTGTAGTTCTTCTTGCTTCTGCTGTCTGCCCTCTGGTGGCTGAGGCTCTCTAAGAGGCTTGTGCCAGTTTCCTGATGGGAGGGGCTCGTGGTGGGTAGAGCTGGCTGTTGCTCCCACTTGATATTTAAAGAACATAAAGTTAAAATATTCTGTACACTAAATATTTTGTGTATACCAAACAGTGCCTTAAAATACATAAAAAATTAGTTTCAATTTAAGTTCTTCTTGGCTGAGATTTGGTTAATCTTGGTAATTTATTTTATTAGGTATTATAAGGAACTGTTAGCTGGGGAGAAAAAGAAATACAGACTCTGCCCACTTAACCAAATGCCCATTGAGCAAAGTATCCAGATGTTCTAATAACTACTTATTGTTGATCAATTTCAATAAAGTAGCTGTCAGAGAAAGCACTGAAAGTCTTAACTGATTTTTTTTCTTTCTCTGTTGAGCTCTCTTTAAGACCTTGCAAAATCCTGCTCCTCATTCAAGCTTTACTCCTTAGACTGAGCATGTGCTGCTGGTTTTTATCTGAACCAAACTTTATTATGATATTGGCAAAATGGTGATTTTATAACCCCACTACATTTATCAGTTGATGGTCCACCACTATAGGGGAGAGTGTTCCCACCCTCCCTTCCTTCCTTTCATCCTTTCCTTATTGACTTATGAATCTGTTATCGCTCTTGACTCATGAATTCCCACTTTCCACAGTGGGTTATAATCCATGACTATCCGTATTTATTTATTTAAAATTTATTTATTTATGGCCGTACGCGGGCCTCTCACTGCTGTGGCCCCTCCTGTTGCACAGCGCAGGCTCTGGACGCGCAGGCTCAGCATCCATGGCTCACGGACCCAGCCGCTGCGCGGCATGTGGGATCTTCCCGGACCGGGGCACGAACCCGCGTCCCCTGCATCGGCAGGTGGACTCTCAACCACTGCGCCACCAGGGAAGCCCTATCCTTATTTATTTTGATGTTCAAATTACTTTCTTTATACACCTTAGTGTCATACGTGCCTTTAAAGACCCAGGTCCATGTCATTCTTTCATGCGCATTTAGTTTGCTTTGTGCTCTGCCTTCTTTCTCACTTTTTGTAAGGATTACACAAATTCAGTCTTTCCTCTTTTTTACAATTCAATTGTTTATTACATGTTAGTGAGCTTTACCTTCTCTGAGTCTGTTATTGTCTTTTTCTTACTGCTTCTGTTATTCCCTGTGAACCTAAGGGATTGTTCATCCCTCCCCATCATTGAAGAAAGGTTTAAAAGTCCTGAACTGGAGACTGTGATGCTTGTTTACAAAATCAAGCACCTCTGAAACTTCATTCATCATGCCTTTTCTTTTTCTACATTCATGTAATCAGCAGGCTTAGGAGTATATTTTGGTTATTTCAATATACTGCATTTTTCTCTTTTTTATATTCATGCTTAAAATTCTATATTATTCTTTTTTTTTAAACATCTTTATTGGGGTATAATTGCTTTACAATGGTGTGTTAGTTTCTGCTTTATAACAAAGTGAATCAGCTATACATATGCATATGTTCCCATGTCTTCCCTCTTGCGTCTCCCTCCCTCCCACTCTCCCCATCCCACCCTTCCAGGCTGTCACAAAGCACCGAGCTAATATCCCTGTGCCTTGCGGCTGCTTCCCCCCAGCTATCTACCTTACTACGTTTGTTAGTGTGTATATGTCCATGACTCTCTCTCGCCCTGTCAAAACTCACCCTTCCCCCTCCCCATTTCCTCAAGTCCGTTCTCCAGTAGGTCTGTGTCTTTATTCCTGTCTTACCCCTAGGTTCTTCATGACATTTTTTTTCCTTAAATTCCATATATATGTGTTAGCATACGGTTAAAATTCTATATTATTGTTAAAATATTAAAATGACATTCATGTTCAGGATTGAGGGTTAGTATTAATAACTTCCATTTAATGAGCGTACAGTTTGGTGCCTGGAGAAATTTTTTTTTCAAATGTTTTATCTTATTGCCATTGTAAAGGTATTAAAATTTTAAAGTAGACATCTCAACTCAAGAGTCTGTGTAACATTTTGGAAATGCTTTCTTTCCAAAAAAGCATTTTCCTCAGATGCTTGAGGCAGTTTGAAAATAGCTGCAGTAGTGCTGAATATAGTTTGTGTTAACTACACGGAGAGTATGAACGTGAATTGTCAGTATTTTGCCTCATTTCTTTTGTTTTCAGGAGTGATTAAAAACCCTGGTTTGGAACAGACAATGACATTAGGATAGCAGTGTCTAGCCAAAAAAAAAATCTTGTTTTTAGAGAATATTTAAAAATTTTTACTCAACTGTTGAACTGTTACATTTCCAAAAAATGATTAATTTTATGTATTAATTTTATTCTCACCAAAATAAAGTAGTAAATCAACTATACTTCAATAAAAAAAATAAAACTGTAGGTAGCCCACTGAGGGAAGAGATGATAAATGTCTTTTAAAAGAGTCTTACATATACACACCACTATATAGAAAATAGATAACTAATAAGGACGTACTGTACAGCACAGGGAACTCTACTCAGTACTCTGTAATGGCCTGTTTGCGGAAAGAATCTAAAAAAGAGTGGAGGGACTGCCCTGGTGGCACAGTGGTTAAGAATCTGCCTGCCAGTGCAGGGGACACAGGTTCGAGCCCTGGTCCAGGAAGATCCCACATGCCACGGAGCAGCTAAGCCCGTGCACCGAACTACTGAGCCTGTGCTCTAGAGCCTGTGAGCCACAACTGCTGAGCCCGTGTGCCACAACTACTGAAGCCCCTGCACCTAGAGCCCGTGCTCGGCGACAAGAGAAGCTACCGCAATGAGAAGGCTGCACACTGCAATGAAGAGTAGCTCCCACTCACCGCAACTAGAGAAAGCCTGCACGCAGCAACGAAGATCCAACACAGCCAAAAATAAATATAAATAAAAAAATAAAAAAGAATGGATATATATATGTATAACTGATAAACTTTGCTGTACAGCAGAAACTAACACAACATTGTAAATCAACTATGCTCCAATAAAAAAATTTTAAATGTCTTAGATTATTAATAGTCCATTCTATACAGTTCATTCTACCTCCTACCCCTAGTAATTTTTCAGAACCTACTTCCCCAGCATTTAAGAGGTGCTGGTAAATGTTTTGCATTGTTGCAGGTACTTTGTGTACTAAGAGACATTTTTTTCTCCTATGTCCATGCAAATACTTAATTAAATTTAAAAAAATTTATAGCTTATAGTATTGTTTGAAACTTTCTGGGTGCTGCTCGGTTTTTCTCAACACTGTAAATTGGATTCTTAGAATTCCTTATTTCACCCATTCAAGCAGAGATAAATAGGTATTTCTCAAACCTCTTCTACAGAGTTTAATATAGCCCTTGGCATGATGTGGGCTTGTAATAACAGCTCGTTAGTACTCTATGGGAAAATTGAGAGAGAGGGAGCTATTAAGTAACTTACTGAACATCATGTAACTAGTTAACTTGAGCTACTAACTAAACAAAAATACCTCTTAAATGCTTGACTATACTGCCTATATTGTATAGTAGTGAAAAGACTCTTGAGGCAGAAAGACCCGAGTTTGACTTACAGGTTAGCTATACTAGAAAAGTTGTGCAAATTGTATAGCGCATCTCAAAGAGTCAGTATTAGTCATTGTGCCAAAATATATGGCGGCAGCCCCTCTTATATATATTCTTGCTCTCTTCTTTTTTTAAGGTACAGGAATGTAGCTCTAAAGCCCAGTTTATTTAACTAAGTCCTGGATTTGAATCAGCTGCTCTAAATTCTAATTCTTGATGGAGATTATTAAAGATGATTAGGGATAGAATGAAATAATATATAAGAAATTTGTAAATTATATCACAATATAAAAGCATGAAGTATTAATTTATTTTAAATGAAGTTAATTTTTTCCCACCATAAAGTTGTTCATTCTCATAGAAAATTTGGAAAACATTTTTAAATAGAGGAGAAGTAAAATGATTATCTGTTGTACAACCACCTAGAGATAACGGTTTTGTTTCCTTTTAGCCCTGAGTTTCTGTTTTTTTAAACATAAGTTGATTATTTAGGAACTTTCAGCAGTCCCAGAATGAAGATTATATAAAAGAGAATTTGAGGGACTTCCCTGATGGTGCAGTAGTTAAGAATCTGCCTACCAGTGCAAGGGACACGGGTTTGATCCCTGGTCCGGGAAGATCCCACATGCCGTGGAGCAGCTAAGCCTGTGCACCACAACTACTGAGCCTGCGCTCTAGAGCCCGTGAGCCACAACTACTGAGCCCAGGCACCACAGTTACTGAAGCCTGCGCTCTCTAGGGCCTGCGTGCCACAACTACTGAGCCCACGTGCTGCATTTACTGAAGCCCTTGTGCCTAGAGCCCGTGCTCTGCAACAAGAGTAGCCACTGCAATGAGAAGCCCGCACACCGCAATGAAGAGTAGTAGCCCCAGCTCGCCGCAACTAGAGAAAGCCCACACGTAGCAATGAAGACCCAATGCGGCCAAAAAAAAAAAAAATTGATTAAAGAGAACCTATCATTTGATACCTTGTTTTCCAATTACAAGCTCCGCAGTAATTCAGGCTCTTCATTATCAGATTGTCTTCATTATCTTCATTCAAAGATGTAGAAAACCATATATCAGTTATTTGGACAATATAAACAGCCATTTTATAGCTCTTTTCAGGTCTGCTTTTGGGAGGGGTCAATTCCTATACTTTTTTAATCTGTTCCTAACAAGGACAGTGTTACGAGTGGGGAGGTCTGGCTTGGCAGCAGTTCCTGTGAAAAGTAACTGGGCATCTTTTTCTTTTTTTGGAGTACAACTGCTTTACAATGGTGTGTTAGTTTCTGCTGTACAGCAAAGTGAGTCAGCCACACGTATACATATATCCCCTCTTCCTTGGATTTCTTTACCAATTAGGTCACCACAGAGCGCTGAGTAGAGTTCCAATAGGGCATCTTACATAACTGTCAGTGATAAAAACCAGCAGTGTGGTGTGGGAGCTGTTACAGACCTAGGCTACTGAAAGGGGCCTGAGGGTATGACTTTCTTGCTGTGCCTTGTGCATCTAGATCACATCCAGCATATTGTATTTACGGTGGGGGACTGAGGTTTGAGCTGGACTGTGACAATATAGGAACAGGTGACTAGGACAGCAGTGAGTCTAGAAGTCCTGTCAGTCATTGAACGGTTGAAAGAACTGAAGATGTTTTGCTTAATAGGCATCCTAGGTTAGCTCAGAGGAATCCACATGTGAAAGAGGGAGTAGACCCTCAGACTACAGACCTTGGAAAGCAATGAGTTGGGGGTTCTTTTTGGTTTAATATAATGAGCGTGTGTGTGTGTGACATGATATATATATATATATATGTGTGTGTGTGTGTATATGCACATATATATATATATAGTTATTGGGATTTTCTAGTAATGGAATAGAGCTAGAGTGGAGTTAGTTTCTGGTCACTGAAGGTATTTAAGCTGAGGTTGGATGGATCCCTGCCTAGAGGTAATATAAAATGCATTTCTTCACTGGATTCATTCATTCATTCACTCACTCACTCACTTTTTATTTGGTCCTTCCTGTGTGCTACGGACTGTGCCCAGTGCTGAGGAGACAGAGATCAATACTGTGGGCAAGAGGTTGGATTACATGACTTCAGAGATCCCATTATGGCTGTGGCTGAACGAAATTGCTTGATGTTTCAGTTTCTTTTGCCTTAATAAAAGAGCAGATATCTGATTTGCGTATTACTCTGCCTTTTAAACACTCCAGCGTGTTACTATCACATTTCTTCTGTGATGTGGAGTAATGCTGCATATTACTTGCTGCAAGTAGGCCTTTAACTTCTGTGCATGACAGTGTTTTTCATGGCAAACGTTTAATTCCAGGCTGACTTCAAAAAGATTCAAAAATTATGAAGTATCATGAGAGAACATAAGGCTTATTAAATGTAAGGTGATATTATTAATGTTGTTGGGAGTTCATTGAACTTAAAGCATATATGGAAGAGTCAGGTTCTAAAGTCACACTTATTTTTTTGAGAGGAGTTACAGTTTGTATATACTGAGATCTTGAATCTCCAAACCTTACCATCTGTAGATTGACCGTATATCTAGACGGATTCTATTCCTGCTTGTAGAGATCAGATAGTACCGGGAGAAGCAGAGATGCCAAGAACAAAGTGTGCAGATTTGGAGGTGATATTGGGGTCTCTGTACATTTCGGCCCATCAAGTAAGGCCAGCTGTTCATTTGTTTCCTGTCTAGGTTTGGAATTCACCCAGTTGCAGGCCGGATGCCTGGTCAGCTTAATGTGCTGCTGGCTGAGGCTGGGGTGCCATATGATATTGTGTTGGAGATGGATGAGATCAACCATGATTTCCCAGGTAAGTGATGGGGATAATGGTGAAGTTTAGGTGTTCTTAGTATGAATAGAGTGATGCCAGTCTTAGGGCATAAATTGTGGGATTACTGAAGACCTACTAGTCAGATGAAGAGTAACCTGCTCCTCGTAAGGATGCAGTTGAAACTAAATAAGGGAAAGACAATACTGAAAAAGGTGCAACAGATTTGTAAGCAGCATGGGTAATTTTCTCCCTCTGAGGAGATCTGAAGGATGGGGAAAATCTTGGGAGGCAGTGCAGTGGACTGCATTGCAGAGGGATTTGGAACAGACCTGGCTTTGGAATCCAGGTCCTGAGTCTCATTTGCTTGTGGCCTTGAACTAGGTACTCAACCTCAGGTTCCTCATTTATAAAATTGCTTCTGCTGATGATTTCGGGTCTGATTCTTGCCAGTGTCTGAGATTTTACTGGTTTTCAGTTGTACCACCTCATGGTCAGTAAGTAGTTTTCTGTTTTCTTTAAAGTACTAGGACTTCACTAGATAAGGTGTTGGACTTTGTGGCTGTCACTGGGTAGATGTTGAATGCTAATGATGTTTGGCCCAAGATCATGTTTGTTAAAATTAAACCAGTTCCCTCTGGCACGTATCCACTGTAAACTTAAAAAGTACTGTTTATTAGAGAAAAATAATGAAATTGTGTGTATGTCTAGGTTCACGTGGCATTTTTGGCAGAGTTCTAAGGTACCTTATATTATGATCCTTAAAGAGGGAATTTAGACCATTTTAATTTTATGCCCCCTTTCAGATTTCACTGTTGCTAAATTATGTGTGAAACCTGCCAGTTCCAGGAATTATGGACACAGCTTTAATATAGTACAGACTCTTAGACCATTTTCTTTTAGACATTGAATTGCATATTAAGTAGTCATTTTAAAAGTTGAAAATGGAATGCAGATCTTTTTTTTTAACATCTTTATTGGAGTATAATTGCTTTACAATGTCGTGTTAGTTTCTGCTGTATAACAAAGTGGATCAGCTATACATATACATATATCCCCATATCTCCTCCCTCTTGCGTCTCCCTCCCACCCTCCCTATCCCACCCCTCTAGGTGGTCACAAAGCACGGAGCTGATCTCCCTGTGCTATGTAGCTGCTTCCCACTAGCCATCTATTTTACATTTGGTAGTGTATGTCCATGCCACTCTTTCACCTCGTCCCAGCTTACCTTTCCCTCTCCCTGTATCCTCAAGTCCATTCTCTACGTCTGCATGTTTATTCTTGTCCTGCCCCTAGGTTCTTCAGAACCTTTTTTTTTTTTAGATTTCATATATACGTGTTAGCATATGGTATTTGTTTTTCTCTTTCTGACTTACTTCACTCTGTATGACAGACTCTGGGTCCATCCACCTCCCTACAAATAACTTCATTTCTTTTTATGGCAGAGTAATATTCCATTGTATATATGTGCTACATCTTCTTTATCCATGTCACAAAGAAAGAAAACTATAGACCAATATCACTGATGAACATAGATGCAAAAATCCTCAACAAAATACTAGCAAACAGAATCCAACAACACGTTAAAAGGATCATGCAGCATGATCAAGTGGGATTTATCCCAGGAATGCAAGGATTCTTCAATATATGCAAATCAGTCAATGTGATACACCATATTAACAAATTGAAGGAAAAAACAATATGATCATCTCAATAGATGCAGAAAAAGCTTTTGACAAAATACAGCACCCATTTATGAGAGTGCAGGTCTTTAATGTTACTGGCAAGATCATTTTGGGATCATAAAAGAGCTATAAAGTCAGATTAGGCAGATCCATTGAGGGGAGGAAAGCATAATAATGCAAGCTCCAGTCAGGGTGCTCAGGTTCAGATGCAGGGCCTATTGCTTTTAAGCTGTGTGACATTGGCTAAGTTACTGAACCTCTCTGATAAAGCTCTTTGTACAGTGCCTAGCACAAGTATTTGTCCTATAAATATTAGCTTCTGTTGTTGTTGTTATAAAGTAAGGTCACCATAATTTGCCTGAAAGTAAAAGTGACCCTTTTAATTTTTATATTTTCTTTTATTATGTAGACACTGATTTGGTCCTTGTAATTGGAGCTAATGACACTGTTAATTCAGCGGCTCAAGAAGACCCCAACTCTATTATTGCAGGCATGCCAGTCCTCGAGGTCTGGAAATCAAAGCAGGTAAAGTTTCAGACTTGTGTGTCATTCTAATAATTAAAGGTCTCTTAAAACACATACACAGAACTTTCCTTGGTCACTTGATGAGAAATGATGATGCCTTTTAGGAGGCTCAGGAGTTAGAGTAGATTTAGGGTCCAGCTCTCTATATCCAGCTTCTGTCAGTTCTGTGGTCACCAGAGAACCTGAGTGAATGCCCTGATCTCGATTAGAACTAAAAGAGATTATCTGGATGGATTAACACAATCTGTAACTACAGCTGAAAAAGGACCTGTGAGCTTTTGGGATGAGTCTGGCTGAATTCCAGGCCGAGTCCAGTGAAGCAAATGGCTTCCCTCCAGGACAGTGAGTCAGTATCATTGCCTTCACATACGAAGATGAACACATTTTTTCATTTAAGTTTTTTGAAAGGGAATTTGTATGTTATGGAGTGTACAGAAGAAAGGTGATTTAGAAAACCAAACAATAACATGGAAGGAAGCAAGCCCTGCTCACAGCACATTACTTCTGAAAAAGCTGATTGCTAGATTGTAGAGAACGCAAACGCTTATAAATTTCCCTCTGCCCCGACTGTGGGCAAGTCTCTTTACCACTCTCAAGTCATATCTGCATTTTCAAAATCATTATAACGTAACGTATATTTTCCCTTTAGTTTGTCTCTCTTTATTGTAAATGTGTGAGTTTTCAACATAGTATTTGTGGTGAGTGAGTAGATATGACATGCACTTGTTCATGTGTATATGGACAGTTGCATTGATCACCAATATTTGAGTTTGTAGGGTACATTACTGTATCAATGGTATATGGAACATGAATAAATTTGCTCTGCTTCCATTTTTGAATAGACTGCGTGTCCTAAAAGACCATAGGAAGGCTTTTCATTTCATGAAGAATTGACTTGATATTCAACAGGACAGCAACATCCACAATCCGTGTAATTGTAAATGTGTAGAACACATCAGTATTAGAGATGGATGGACTTACGCCTTCATTTTTCTTCGTGGAAGCATTCTATTAGTCATTAGCTCTGTTCTGTGACACACTAGATTGCTCTTTGGGTTCTTGTCTTATATCCTTTCTGTCTCATATCCTTTACTTTAAAGCAGTGGACTAAGAATCATACCATTTTCCCACTCAACTACATTTATCTTAGGATGGGTAGTAGAAGCTTATGCACTAAATTTGTTCTCTTTAGCCCATTCAGAGAAAGATGCTTATTTTTCTGACTAGAAAACGTTATACATAGTCTTTATAGAGAAAAGCACTGAGAGAAAAAATCACTTATCACTTGGAGATATACTATTGTTAACATGACCTTTTCTCTAATGGATATAAGAGTACGGGCACATTTAAAGAATTAAAGTTAATACAGAGTAAACATGCATTTAAAACTACTCCTTGTGTATTTTAAGTCTTTGTAGTAAAGAATTAGTAGTGGTACCTGCTTTGTTCAAAGTCAGGGCAGGGCAATGTTTGTGTGCAGAACAAGTCCTGGCCAGGTCTGTTAAATACACCGTCTCACTTAATCTTTGGTTCTTAGGTCATTGTTATGAAGAGGTCCTTAGGTGTTGGCTATGCTGCAGTGGACAATCCAATCTTCTACAAACCTAACACAGCCATGCTTCTAGGCGATGCCAAGAAGACGTGTGATGCCCTTCAGGCGAAAGTTAGAGAGTCCTACCAGAAGTAAAACATAAAGATCAAGCTGTTGTCTAAAAAAGCCACCTCTTCACTTGTGGGAACAGGCAAATAAGTTATTAACATATACAGCTGATACACATCTATATCAGAGCTCTTGAAAGAAAAGGAAGACTCTGAAGAAAGCAAAGCAAATACAGGGAAAATTTTCAAGAGCAGCAATCCCTCAATTTTAAAAAAGGATTGACAAGTCTAAATGTCTTCCTGTGCATAGTTTTTGTGTTATGAATTCCAAAAGTATTTTACACAAGGAGAAGGAACAGCCTCATTTTAGATGTAATCCATTTGGATTTTCCTCAACAGTCAGCAGTGTTTTAAGAAATTAAGTCTTTATGATTTTTTAGGACTTATATTATACATAGATTTGAAAAAATCTGACTCAGTGTAAACATTACAGCCACCTGCGTTTATGTGTTTTCAACAAATGTGACTAATTTGAAACTTTCATCAACTCTTGAGCTGTCCTCTTACCATTTAACCATAATCTGAATTAAACATATCAAATCAGTTTCAATTTTTCAAACTGTACTTCTGATTCTATATTTCAGGGGTGTATTTTCTCACTTCTATTTTAATACATTAAAGGACTAGATAATCTTTCAGAGATGCTGGAAACAAATTATTTGCTTTGTATGTTTCATTAGAACACCAATGAAACATATAATTTGAAATCAGCATTAATT
Source organism: Phocoena sinus (assembly GCF_008692025.1). Taxonomy (NCBI): domain Eukaryota; kingdom Metazoa; phylum Chordata; class Mammalia; order Artiodactyla; family Phocoenidae; genus Phocoena; species Phocoena sinus. Next base: position 137,490,944 of record NC_045765.1, on the reverse strand, counting down.
GTATTTTTTAAACCCCATTTCCAATTGGAGATCTCTCTAATTTCGGTCAATTTATAATGTGTAGTACTGTGTTAAGCGCACTTGAATGGAATTCAACTATTTGACTAATAAAATGAGTTCACCATGTTTGCATAGTGATGTAGCAATTGTCTCTGGTGACGAAAGGTTAAACTCAAGTAATTCTGCCTGTTATTTATTTATTTATTTATTTTTAAACATCTTTATTGGGGTATAATTGCTTTACAATGGTGTGTTAGTTTCTGCTTTATAACAAAGTGAATCAGCTATACATATACATATGTTCCCATATGTCTTCCCTCTTGCGTCTCCCTCCCTCCCACTCTCCCCATCCCACCCTTCCAGGCTGTCACAAAGCACCGAGCTAATATCCCTGTGCCTTGCGGCTGCTTCCCCCCAGCTATCTACCTTACTACGTTTGTTAGTGTGTATATGTCCATGACTCTCTCTCGCCCTGTCAAAACTCACCCTTCCCCCTCCCCATATCCTCAAGTCCGTTCTCCAGTAGGTCTGCGTCTTTATTCCTATCTTACCCCTAGGTTCTTCATGACATTTTTTTTCCTTAAATTCCATATATATGTGTTAGCATACGGTATTTGTCTTTTTCTTTCTGACTTACTTCACTCTGCTGCCTGTTATTAATATCTGAGGAAGATTTTGCTACCATGAAATAGATGAGATTAATCTGTTTAACTGCTTGGAAGAATAATTTTTTTCCCAAATCAGAGTGTGTTTTAGGGTGTTATGTAAATGATAACATTTGAGAGAAATGGTGGCACTTTTTAGCTACCTCTTTGTTTAAGCGCCAGTAAAGATTATGTCTTTTTAGCACCAGTAAAGATTATGTCTTTTGCAGTAAAAGTGTAGATTTTCTTCGTGACTTTGCCATTATGCCAAAATCTCTGTATAGGTTGAATGTGTGAAGAATATTTGGAATATCTCTCTCTATATATAATTAATTTGGCATTAAGTTTCTTGAAACAATTATTAACATGTAAAAAGTATCTCTAAATCAGAAAAAGAAATAACTGGTGTGAAATTTTTTACTATAATACTCATGTTTATTGAGTTTAAAACTCATAGTATTTGTTGGTTTAGTAATCAGTTTCTTTCTTGCTGTGCCTGAGATTAAGATCTATTTGTGTGTGCATGTGTTTTAAATCAGGAAAGACTCCTTTTTAATTTTTAAGTGGTAAATGCAATTTGTTAATGGATCTCAGGTCATTTGTAACCTCAAGACTGAATTATATCATGAAAGTTCTATTAGAAGAAAGTAAATAGTATCTTGAGTCATGCCCTTTTCCTTTTCTCAAAGTAGTTGTAGGTATATCTGGGAAGCAGCAACTTGGATTTTTTTTTTTTGAGATAATTCCTGCATTCAATTTAAATTAAAATAATTATACTTGGATTTATTTCCATCATTTATAGTAAATATTTTTATATATTTTAAAAATTTAGGATGATCTCATTTCTTTGGTACTTGCTAATCCTTTGTCATTCAGTTGTGTTAATTGAATTGAAAATTCATGCTCTGGTTGGTTTTATTTTACTTTATTGTTTAAGTGATTTAAGGGATTTTTGGATATTTAATTTCTTAAAGTAATACTCCAAAAGATTGTTGATCTTGGGTTATTAATTATGGTGAGGTCTAAAAGCAACAAAAATAATTTTCGTTCATCTTATTTTATTATTCCTCCCTTTCTGATAAGTCATATAACTGGTAAATAATGACTTATTTTTATTCTGTATTGATCTGTTGTTCACTATGTCTTTTTGAAATTCAACTAGAAATAATTTTTTTTTTTTTTTTTTTGCGGTACGCGGGCCTCTCACTGTTGTGGCCTCTCCTGTTGCAGAGCACAGGCTCTGGACGCGCAGGCCCAGCGGCCATGGCTCACGGGCCCAGCCGCTCCGTGGCATGTGGGATCCTCCTGGACTGGGGCACGAACCCGTGTCCCCTGCATCGGCAGGCGGACTCTCAACCACTGCACCACCAGGGAAGCCCTAGAAATAATTTTTTAAAAATCCATTATACCCTACAATCTGTTACCAAAAAAAAAAAGGCAGTAAAGTGCTAACATTGATTTGTCTTTTTGCCCTTATTAACCATCCTTTATTTTCTCATGTTTGTCTTAATTTGGGAGTTTGTGTTTAAGTTACGCATCCAACTAAGGAATAGTATATAGTAAATGTATAAGTTTTTATACATTCTATCTATCTATCTTGATTTATCTATCTAACCTTGGACAGTTTTCTGGTACATAAATCTCTTTATCATTGTGTATACTCTTCTTTCTAGGGTTGTAATAGAGAGACTAATAGAGAGGACTAATCTGTTCATGCAGTAGACTTTCAGTTTTTCCTGAGCCAATGAATATCAGTTAAGTATTTGGTAATGAATCTGGAAGGTGGGCCTTGGCCTTTCTGATTCCATTTAAGTCATTACCCTAACTTTCAGATTTTACTGTTTTCCTATCCAACACAAATATGGGATATATTATGTATCATTTAGCTTTAGGGTTTAATTCAATTTATCTGATCCCAAAGCCTTAGTTTGTATAATTAATAACTTATAACCCATATGTTCATCTGACTTAGAGGCAAATTTTCTAGTCCCCTAAGGCATAAGTCTTTTTAATTAAGGCATTTTAGTACTGGAAAGTTGGACAGCTCTTTTGTATAGATAGGGGAGAATAGTTCAGATATCTAATTTATAGCTCTTGCCAGTTTTTGAGAGTCTTTGCCAACAAATATTACTGGGGCAGAATGTAAAAAACAAAAACAAACCCAAACCCAAAACTTTACTCCAGTGGCAGCAACTTTCATAATCCAGCTGCTCTTTAGAGTCTCAAGGGAAAGAAGAATTAGGTTAATTAACAAGGAGAAAAAAAACCAAAACTTTTTTAAGTGAAATTTTTGAAGTGTTGATTTACTAAGGCAGCAAAAATAGTAACATTTGAATTTCAAAGCACTCAAGATTGCTGTTCTTAAACTCTTATTTCTTAGATTTATGTATTGGGCTGAGGAATTGAACCATTTTCTTCACTATTTAAGTAATTATAGACGTTTAACATGGTATATACTGTAAGTCTGGATGCAGATCTTTTGGATGCTGGTAAAATAGTGATATAGATGATGAGACAGTAATTAGAATGACCAATATTTGAAACTGTTACATATAATGATTAAGATAGTGGTAGGAAAAAACAGTTGGATCATAGTAGGTAATTCATTTGGGGGAAGAGTGGAAAACCATATTGGATCTCGGTCATGTTGATTGTCAAAGCATATGACTGCCTTGTTCTATATGAAATATTTGTACTTCATATTCTTGCCAAAGATTACAGCCTTGAGCTCTGCTTATCAGTTCTTTCCAAAAGCCATCTGTGAAGAATCATACTAATGGAAAGATTGCTTAAACGATATGGAGTCCAGTTTGCCCCTGGATATTTCAAATTTCACTCACAGACCAACTTCTTCAGAGAACTGGGTGCTTGGGCTGCATTGTCTTGGTCACTGTGAGTAACAAAGACATGAAGGCTCTGGAATGGAGAGGGTGCTGGTGAGTTCAGGGGGGAAGTCCATGTGGCAGCAGTGGACTGGCAGGGACCAGAAGTGGTTGTCACGGACTTTGAGAAGAATTGAGGAGGGGATGTGGATTTGGGGTATGCAGGTGACACCTGAGGTGATGGTGGCCAGTTCCTTCCCCTCACAATGGAGAGGAGTGAAAAGGGGAGTGAGAACTCAGCAGGGGGCCAAGGGTGCTCCTGTTTCCTCTACTATAAAGATGGAAGAGGAATATCTGATAAACTTTTTCTCATTCTCCTTCCTGTTGCATTTGGGAAGATGAAAAACACAGCAGCAATGTGATCTGATGTACGGGATAGTAAAAACCCATGGAATGAGTCATTTAGGAATTGAAATAAGGCCATTTTTTCCCCCATCCTCCTACTTTGTTTTTGGTTTACAGTAGGAAAAGCAGAACTTGGAAACTTCTACAGTAAGGTATAGGACTACATTAAGCCTGTGAACTTTGATTTAAACCAGTCCTTTCCTGGAACTGATTTTCCAAATGCCAGTGAGTTGCTATCCACCAGCCTTGGCTTTTTTCTTGCTTCTTTCTCCCAGTTAGGGAGTGCGCTTTCCGGAGTTTAATACGGTGGCTAAACCAGTACAGCAGAGTCTTGTGCTGGTTAATTCTATTCAGACCTTGCGATTCTAGTCCTCTACTGCACACACAGGGTTAGAACTGAAAGGTCACATCTAAACCTCTCCAGAGAAATGGGAGAAAGTTGACTAAATACATAACTCCTTTGAATTATGTCAGCAGGGTGATGATTTTTTTCCCAGAGGGATGAAACAGAATGTCATGGCTTTATCTTTAGAATGTTTCGTCACTACTCTCCAAGTTTACTGGAATGCTATGCTTCAGAAATCACACCTTCTAGAAAAGACCTTTGAAAGCTTTCAGGGCTTTACTGATTCATGGAAAATTTTATTCTTGCAAATTATAGTTAGCTCTGTGGTTTTACCCCATTGGGATATATATGGGCATGGAAGCTTAGGCATACTTCAGGTCCACACACTGCTTCATTAGTGTTGGGTAGAATTATAGTAACTTGGAAACGTGGTCTCCTAAAGATTAGAATGATCATTGTAAATGAGACTAATAGAACATTTAAAGACTATGGCAAAAAATCTTATGAGGCTACTGTATACGTAAGAATTTCAGAGTACCTATACTGGCTTTGGTCCTTGCTGTAATGCGTCTCACCCAGAATACTGTCCGTGAAAGTAGCAACAAAGGTGGATTTTAGTGATGAACCCAGACTGAATAGTTGGATAGCAGTGTCACTATGAAAGATGTTACTGTTTTCTACATAATGAATCACTTTTGGTCCTGTTTATTACACTTCTGGAGTGTGTCACCTTTTGGTAAATTAAGCCATTTTAATAAATATATTACCATGCAGGGCAGAAGGAGGGAGGGGGGTGCATTTTTATGTGTGTTACAATTGACTTCTATTCAGTATTTAGGACTCATTATCTTGAAGCTTATCTTAGCTTTTACAAAAAAAATTCTAGATAGCAAGACTCTGCCTTATAGTTCACTTTAGTAGCTCAGTGAGTGGGTAATAGTAACAGCTATTAGTTAATGATGCTCATTTTGTGCTAGACAGCCTCCTATCAACATCCTGAGGGTTTTCAGTGCATTCTGCCATGTGGTAGAGGACTTAAACCCAGATCTGGCTGACAGCCAGCAGGTCCACTACCCACCCTGTTGATGTTTGTTAAACAAAAATAGCTGAAGGAAAGGATAGCACTCATGAAAGGGAAGATCCACATCATTAGAAACTATTTAAATACTTTTTATTTGTTTGTTTTGGTTTTTTTGCGGTACGCGGGCCTCTTACTGTTGTGGCCTCTCCCGTTGCGGAGCACAGGCTCCGGACGCGCAGGCTCAGCGGCCATGACTCACGGGCCCAGCCGCTCCACGGTATGTGGGATCTTCCTGGACAGGGGCACGAACCCGTATCCTCTGCATTGGCAGGCGGACTCTCAACCACTGAGCCACCAGGGGAGCCCTTAAATACTTTATAAAAAAAACCCATTTAAAATTTCAGCAAGAAGATGCCAACCACTTACAGGAAGAAATGTGAAACAAGTGCCTACTCTCCTTATATAGCGTAACAGAAGTTGCTGGTTATCCAGTCAGGATTTGTCCCTCCACTCATTCTCTCCTTTTGCCTCATATACAAAAGCCTAAATCCTGAGGATGCTTCCTATTCAGGAGCAGAATAAAGGAGACTGTGGAGTAGGTGCTCCACTTTCCAGGGTTTTGCTTTCCAGGACCATACCTGCTATATTTCCTTGCCTGCTTTGACCTCCGGCACCTTCCCACCTGACAGCTAGTCAGGCCACAGTTTTTTTGCTGGGAATTTTCACAAACTGGCTTTATTTTTCTATAAATGAAGTTAATTCCTCAGACCTTCCACGTTTGCTGGTGGTGGAAACTTGACCTTAATTCAGGGCGTTTCGTCCTCCTCCTCCCGGGGGCACATCTTCATTCAGAGGCAAAGCGGGGTGGAAGTCTGGCATCTTCTGAAATGTATATTGTCTTGTATAGTCCTGGTTACTAATATATTTGCATCTTGACATCCTCTACTAAATGAAATCAAAGAAGTTACAAGATTGTTTAAAGCAATGTGGAATGGGGAGGAAGAAATACATAAGGTGAAGGATATGATAATCTCAATGTATTTTGGCAAATTTCTCCTATTACTATTTATATTTGGGGTGAAACTTTAAAAATAAAATACAATTTATATTTGGGGATAAACTTTTTCTCCTCTGTGTGAAAATGGAATATTAATGTTATTTCCACAAAGAAAGAAGTAGGTGTTCTACTGTTTAAATAATTTGAAATGGAATTGATCCAAATGATTCCAGCAAAGAAGTTTTAAGGAGGAGTCATTTAATTATTCTCCTGAGAAAACCTGAATTGCTTCAGAAATCTGTATTTTTAAAAATTTAGTGAGACATTGAGTTGTTTTGGGGAAGGGATTTTTGTTTTGTTTTTTTCCTCCCTGCCCTGTGAGGAATGTAAAGTGCTCTATCATCTGATTTCTGTTAGTTTATCAGCAGTGCTTTGGTGTTAAATCTATAGCCAAAAGTTGAAAAGAAGCATTCGTTCGTAGTCGGAGCACATCTGAAACAAAGCAAGGTCGAAACACAGCTCTTTTGATAATTAGCGTCTTTTTAAGGACACAGGTTAGCGTTTCTATCCCAACTAATTTTTTTTGTCCTGATGAAATATCTTTTTAGAAATAGTGATTTCTGTGTATGTTTTTTTTTTTTTCTTTTTTGCGGTACGCGGGCCTCTCACTGTTGTGGCCTCTCCCGTTGCGGAGCACAGGCTCCGGACGCGCAGGCTCAGCCATCATGGCTCACGGGCCCAGCCGCTCCGCGGCATGTGGGATCTTCCTGGACCTGGCTACGAACCTGTGTCCCCTGCAACGGCAGGCGGACTGTCAACCACTGTGCCACCAGGGAAGCCCCTGTGTATGTTATTAATTGTAATTTTCAACTAGTGAAATTGGAAAACAGAGCATCTCAATCTTCCTGTAATTACCCTGTGGCAGATGGAACAGCAAGAACCATATCTTCTTTCAATTAACTATTTTTTTCTTACATTATGGGTGGTTGGTTATTTCAATAATGTTATGGTTCCTATTTTATGTATAAGCTTTTGTGCCTCTGGAATAGTATTTTCCCCCCATGGAATTGCAGGAAATTGAGCAAAACAAAGAAGGTATTAAATCACGGCTATTTAAAGCTGCCATGATTTAGTATTTTCATGCTACCTCTTGCAATAGACTACAAGGGAGAACATGGGGCAATAAGGAAGAGCTTAGCTTAATAGGTGTTCCCAAAGTACCTGAGCCTGAGGATGAGAGGGGCTTGTCAAGGTGGAACAGAGCGTGAGAAGAGTCACTGAGCATGGGGGACCATTTACTTCTGTGATATGGGGAGGAAAAACCCCTGGGAAGAGAGAAACCAAAGGAGCATTTCATGAGATGGATGAAAGCCAAACTACTGTAGATTCCAAATATGGAGGTAAGGAATGTCCAAGGAGAGAAGAATCAATCACTGGCGTGATATTTTTGGAAGGGATGTGGAGTAAGGAGTTGCAATTCAAAGTAAAAGAAGCCATAAAAAGAGCTAATGGTAGCAGTAATGACATTTTCTAGATTAGAAGATGATGTGAGAAATTGCTTATACTTGAAATGTTCTGAATTCTGTTCCCTCCACCATTGACTTGGTTTGGCCTCTTCTCTGTAAGTATAAGTTATGGAGGTAGCTTATAGAAGAGAATCATTGCCTGGGGAAGAGTAGGAAATTCTGGTGAGCATTTGCAGAGAAGTGTTCTGGAAGATAAATGAGAGGTGATTAGGCACACAGGGAAGGAACAGGTAAATATTTAAATGGAGGAGAAAGCATGTGAAAACTGAATCAAGAAAATTCAAAGATAGTCATTCTCTTCCAATGTGGATCACAATATAGTTTTTTTATTAAGTGCTATTAATGTTTTAAATAAAACTTGTGCTAGAGGACGAGTATTTTCTAGGTTATTTGTGAGGAGGAGGCTGGGGGTCATGACTGTTGAAATAGTCACTTTTTTTTTCTTAAATTATGGGTGCTTGGTTGTTTCAATAATGTCATGGTTCCTATTTTATGCATAAGCTTTTTGACAAATAGCCATTTGTCAATTTTGCTTTCCTTATGCTGCTTTCAAGCAAAAGTAAAATAAAAATAACATTCCTAGGATTTTTTACAATATGTTCCTTACATAAGTCATTGAAGTTATCATGATCAAAACATCTCATTTAATGACTTCAACCATTTCTCCTAACAAATATTAAAATTAGATGAATCACATTTCACCACCTTTTACAAACAGATTGAATGGTAGATTCAGTTAGTGATTCTCCTAATAAATGATTCCTTTTTCCAGAGGACATCATTTACTACCATGGGGGATTTAAAACACTTGTAAAATCTGTCTTCTTTGTGGCAGAGAGTGGGGGTGTGTAGGGAGAATGTTTGAACATTTGATAAAAAGAGAAGGCTAAATTTTTTTTTTTTTTGTGGTACACGGGCCTCTCACTGTTGTGGCCTCTCCCGTTGCGGAGCACAGGCTCCGGACGCGCAGGCTCAGCGGCCATGGCTCACGGGCCCAGCTGCTCCGCGGCATGTGGGATCTTCCTGGACCGGGGCACGAACCCGTGTCCCCTGCATCAGCAGGCGGACTCTCAACCACTGCGCCACCAGGGAAGCCCAAGGCTAAATATTTTTAGTGATGCTTTGGTGTAGTATATGCTCACATACAGAGAAATACAACATTTTTAGGAATTCAAAGAGCACTCATTCTTGCATGTGGGGATCAGTCCTTCTTGCATGTGGGGATCAGTCCTTCTGCTTTGGGCAGTGGGGCATTAACGAGTGATGTGCAGACAGAGTCTTGATAAGTGCCTGTGCCTTGGGGCTTGGCCTTTTTGAAAGTTCCCTCCTGGGAGCCTGTTGCCTTGATATAAAGAAGCTGGGCTGAATCACGAGAGGCAACTTATAGAGAGTCTTGGAGGATTGGTGTTGTCTTGGACTTACCAGCTGAAGGCAGCTGCATGAGCTACATCCATGGGGCAGGAGAACCACCAGCTGAACCTTGCCAGAATGTCTAACAAACAGAATTCTGTGAAATAACAAATTGTTGTTTGGATGTGGTTGGTTACACTGCAGTGGAACACTGAAACAAACTATGACAAAGCATTAAAAGCAAACTTGGTTCCCTTTTTTTTTTTAAACTATGCATTAACTTAGTTCTGACTATTCCTTTTTCTACCCCTTCCTTGGATTCCTTATTTCTTTCCATTGTCTCCACTTCCCCTTTTCCTGTGGAAGCATGATGGTCATTCTTCTAGGCAGTGTGAGTTGGGAGACACTTGGAAACCCTGCTTACCCCAGAATATCTTCCTTATCAGTCTGTCCTGGTGCTTGAATCTTCAACATTATTTAAATAATGATTTTCCCGCTAAGCTAAGAATTTACATCTCCAATGATGAACATGCAACTATCTGGAAACATAACATTATTCTTTGTCATTCACTACTGAACCAGGATTAGTTTGTTAGTTTCCTTTCCCAAGAAAGGGCTAAAGGAAAGTGACTGCTACCAGGCCCTTGCTTGCCAGAGGGCCTTGCCCACACGTTTACTCCTGCCTGCTAGGCTCTCCCCTGATTTTGCCATCCAGTTAACTATGACTCTTCCTTCAGCTCTTGACTCCATTGATACTTTCTTAGGGAAGTGTCCCAGAACCCCCAATTAAATCAGTTCTCATGTTATATGTATGTATAGAACCAAATATCTCTTCTTCAGAGAAATTTTAATTCAACTTTTTTTTATATGTAATTATATTTGTACCTCCTGGAACTATAAGCGCCAAAGGGATAGAGATCTTGTCTAATTTTGCCCACTGTAGTATCATCAATACTTAGCATATATTCTGACATCTGGAACATATTCAATACCTATTTGTTGAATGAATGAATGAATGAATGAACTGAGATTCTGAACAATTAAATCTTCTCTTACCTCTGTACTTTTGAAATTTTTGTGCCTGGACTGGGTGTTTTGTTACTGTTGTGGGCAAGAAAGCAGGCGCATGGCATTCTAAAAGCTCCATGAGATATTTCAAGAGGGGAAATAAAAGCTAAGAGCGCTACGCTGAAACTAAGACTTATTAGAGCAATGTGGACTCCCTTACAATGCCTCTTCATTTAAATTCTAACCCATGGATAAAAACATTCCCAGAAACAAGAAAACTAATAAGAGCTGACATGAGTACTAGCACGCATTGTAAAAACATCACTGGGCTGCCATAAAAATTATTTCTGTTCTTCCATGCAATAATAGTTAAAAGCTTCCTTTTCTTTTATAATTAAACAATTTTGGATTTATGAAGGAAGAACTATAATGCTTTTTTAATTGAGGTATAATTGCCATATAACATTAGTGTCAGGTCTACGACATAATGATTCTATATTTGTATACACTGTGAAATGATCACAATAAGTCAGAACTGTAATGCTTTAATACACTTTGCAGTTCTCAGATTTATCTTCATTAAAGTCTGTAATAATTAAGTTGAACAGAAAAAATGCTTAGAGTGGGCTTACTAATATGAGCAGAAAAAGGAAGCAATGGAGCTTTATGTTTTATTTTAACATTGCTATTCTGACTTTGAATGGGTTGAGCAAGAAGAGCAATCATGGGGCTTCCCTGGTGGCGCAGTGGTTGGGAGTCCGCCTGCCGATGCAGGGCACACGGGTTCGTGCCCCGGTCCGGGAAGATCCCACATGCCACGGAGCGGCTGGGCCCGTGAGCCATGGCCGCTGGGCCTGCGCGTCCGGAGCCTGTGCTCCGCAACGGGAGAGGCCACAACAGTGAGAGGCCCGCATACCGCAAAAAAAAAAAAAAAGAAGAACAATCATGATTTAACCAGTATTCCACTTATGAATAGCATTTTTATAATTCTTTGAAGGCTGTGAGTCAAAAGCCTCCAGTTTTATTTCTTTAGGGATAACTGCTATATGTTCTTCAATTTAGAATATGTGGGAAGTAATTGACCAGGGGAAGCATTTCCCAAAATGTGACGGGAATGGCAGGTAAGAGAAAAATAGGTTCTATGGTTATAGAAGTTTAGAAATGCTGGATTAAACAAAATTCAATGGTAGTTTTCTCTTTTTAATCACAGGACTGATATGTGCTGTAAATCTCCAAGAAGAAAGGATATAATATACAGCATTTCCCATTGTTATCTGATCACTGAATTTTTAAATTTAATTAAGCATTTTTATTTATTTATTTTTTGCTTAACATGTTCTTTGGAATTTAAATGTATTCTGCTAAACACTTTGGGACATGTAACCCAGAGAGAAGCCTCCTCTTACACATATGGGAAGGTATAGAAATTTACCAAACCCCTGGTGACATTATTTCTCTCCTGTCGTTTCCCTTAACCACAGCCCTATGAGCCTCCTGTTCTAGGAACTACTTAACTGTGTTTCTGTTCCTACAACTGTGCTAATTATTTTTTTTTTTTTACACGGACCTCTCACTGTTGTGGCCTCTCCCGTTGCGGAGCACAGGCTCCGCGGCCATGGCTCACCGGCCCAGCCGCTCCGCGGCATGTGGGATCTTCCCGGACCAGGGCACGAACCCATGTCCCCTGCATTGGGACAGGCAGACTCTCAACCACTGCACCACCAGGGAAGCCCAACTGTGCTAATTATAACAACAGCTAAAACTCATTGAATACTGCCTATGTGCCTGGCATGATTCTAAAGATTTTCAATGTAATAACTCATTAATCACAACAGAACAATCCTTTCAGTAGGTATCTCATTTTACAGATGTGGGAGCTCAGAGTTCAATTAATTACGTAGGTGGTGGAGTCAGGATTTGAACCTGGGCTGTCTGGCTCCACTCTGAAACAAGTACTATGCTGTCATAGAACTGATTTGCCAACTAACTTTTTTTTCTTATAAATTTATTTTACTTATTTATTTTTGGCTGCGTTGGGTCTTCGTTGCCGTGTGCGGGCTTTCTCTAGTTGTGGTGAGCAGGGGCTACTCTTTGTTGCGGTGCGCAGGCTTCTCATCGCGGTGGCTTCTCTGGTTGTGGAGCACAGAGAGGCTATAGGCATGCGGGCTTCAGTAGTTGTGGCACGTGGGCTCAGTAGTCGTGGCTTACGGGCTCTAGAGCGCAGGCTCAGTAGTTGTGGTGCACGGGCTTAGTTACTCTGCGGCCTGTGGGATCTTCCCAGACCAGGGCTCGAACCTGTGTCCCCTGCATTTGGCAGGCAGATTCTTAACCACTGCGCCACCAGGGAAGCCCATTTGCCAACTAACTTTTAGAAAACAACTTCTTGGTAAGTTGGGAACTATTTGTAATTTGTGAACTCTTTCGGATTCTAAACAAAGAAGCAAAGAAGTACAGTTTAATGTACCAGTTTGACATTCGCTTAACATCATGCATGTGTTTGGCAGAGTCAATTTTTCCGAAAGATTTCTTCACCTTTTAGAAATACAGAATCTGTCATTTTGACATGGTGCCATGAGAAGGATCACTCCTAGAATATGAACTACTTGTTTTTAAGTGCAGGCTGCTCTTGAGTTTTCCTTTTCTTTCTTCCTTCCTCCCTCCCTCCCTCCCTCTCCTCCTTCCTTCCTTCCTTCCTTTCTCTTTCTTTCTCTCTTTCTTTCTCTCTCTCTTTCTCTCTTTGTTTCTTTCTAATACTGTAGCTATAGATCTTGTTACGTACTTACACATACATATCCATACAACAGGCTACAAATAATTCGACTACAAAAACACATCGTGGTTCTGGTGTTAACTACTTCTCCTTCTTTACTGGAAAGTTATGAAGGCTGTTGTCTAGTCTGGTTTGGGCAGATTCTCTGTCCTGCCTCTATTTCTGGCTTTCCTTTTTGTTATTATCTGAGTTCTCCATTATCTTCTGAACTTCTTTATTTCATGCTATTCCATGTTTCCTGTAGATGTTGATGCTTTACAGTAGAGCTGATCAAATTTTTGCAGAAAATTGCCTTTCTATCCACAGTTTAGACTCCTCCTTTCTTTATACTAGCCCAATATTTCTGCTAAACTATTTTCTAGTTCCTCTATATTACCTTAGAACTAGTCTTTCTGATATGCTTATTTATATAATACAGGTAAAATTAAAATAAAATACAAAACCATATGGATTATTAGGGGCAAAGCATAGCTGAAGCTGTATAATAATCTAAGGAAACTAATATTGCTTCTCAGTTTTAATTATAGTTTTGGTTTTTGCTCGCAATTGCATAAAATTAGCAAAGTTCTCTAAAGCAAGAGAACTTAACGTTAATCCAGTACTAGTTTATCTTCTCTACTTAAATGCTATTTTCTTTCCTTTACCAGTCAGGCTCTCAAGTGGGTAGTTTACTTTTGCTCATACTCTTTTTAGGCCTCAAAAACCTTTGTTGTTGGTTCCTACCCTAATTATTTAGCAGAAATTACTCTCTTGAAAGTCAACCATGATGCCCTTATCACCAAATGTAAACCTCAGAACTCATTTTCTTGAACATGTCTAACATTTGACACCATTGACCAGCCAGTATGGAAAATGTCTCCTTTTTTAGGGTCCTACTACTGTAACTACTGTAATTAATTTAGCCTGTGAGCACATTACCTCTTTGACACTTATTTTTATTATATTGAACTTAACTAAATCCTTAACCCTTTCCTTACACAGGCTGCTGATAATTAATTTCTCTCCCATTTACACTTCTTTACTTTTCTTTTTTTTTTTTTTTAACTTGTTTGGGCCTATTTTCTTTTTTTAAAATATTTATTTTTGGCTGCGTTGGGTCTTTGTTGCTGTGCACAGGCTTTCTCTAGTTGCAGCGAGCGGGGGCTACTCTTCGTTGTGGTGTGTGGGCTTCTCATTACAGTGGCTTCTCTTTGTCGCAGAGCACGGGCTCTAGGCATGAGGGCTTCAGTAGCTGTGGCACTTGGGCTCAGTAGTTGTGGCTCGCGGGCTCAGTTGCTCCCCGGCACGTGGGATATTCCTGGACCAGGGCTCGAACCCATGTCCCCTGCATTGGCAGGCGGATTATTAACCACTGCACCACCGGGGAAGTCCCTGGGCCTATTTTCTATCCTTGAGGATCAGGAACTTGAGTCTGCCATTCAAAGCGTTGGCTGTTCCTTCTAACTTTGTGTCATTCACTTTTTGTCCAGAAGCGTATCTTTAAAAGCTTTGTTAAATGTTTTCCAAAAATACGGAGAAATAGGAAAGTGACTAACTTAATAAATGTACAAAAATAGTTATGGGTTAGTTTTGGTAGCGTTTGTTTCCTATGAACTAATCATGATTCACACTCAACACTGGTCCCTTTTTAGATGCTTATAGTCTGAGATTTTAAGAATTTGTTCTAGAATGTTGTTGAGGACAATTAGTATATTTCCAATCCATCATTTTCAATATCAACTTCTTGCCATTTCTGGAAGGTAAGGAATATATTTGCCCATGATCAGTCTTGTAGCATTTTTCCTGATTCCTCAAAGATGGCTGACGACAGAGTCATCAATCTCAAGGTGTGTTCTGAATTTATACTTGGATATAGTATGTACGAGTCCCATTTGGGCACATTGTAGAGAAGTTAGGAGGTTCTTTATAAAGTCTCTCTTCTACCTTTTCCAGCTAAAGTTCAATATACTTTACACAGAAGAATGGAAAATAGGATTCGAGGAGATCAACTTTGCCTCTGCTCCTTGTTATTATGGCATCAGCTACCATGGTTCGAAGACTTTCACCTCTCATGCTCTCATTTTTATCTAAATATGATTTAAAGAGCCTAGTTTATTGTTCTATTGTTCCACAATCTTGACCTCATGTTATATTTTACCTTCTTTGACAACTTTATTATACCTCTGTGCCACTTTTAAAATACTATTCTTGATTATGAATCCTTTTATGATGTTTACTTCCTTTTTTTTTTTTTTTTGTTTACTTCCTTTTAAAGTTCGAGATCCTAGGAATGCCGTGCATTGTCTTTCTTGCATAAAATATACCCATAAGTATCAGCTAAGATTTCCAAGTTTTTTAAAAAATTAGGGCAAGAATCTAAAAACATCTTCAAACCAATTTGAATGCAGAATTCTTCTAGAATGTTCTGTTTCCCCACAATCGTCTACACTTGTCTAACTCCTACCTAATTTGACAGCAGTTTTCGAACTTATATTTGATTGATTGATGTAGTAATTATTTAAGTTGTGTAGTTAATATTGTGTAACTACAACTAAAACTGGCATAAACATATTTTGGAACAAAATCCAACTGCCTCTTGTTAAGCATCCAACTCAGCTGGTAGGAACAGATGTTCATGAGTGTTTAGAAAGCCTTCTAGCCCTAAGCATTCACTGTGCAGTGAGTATGAGTCAATATATTTTATAGCCGTAATGGAGAGCTTTGGTTAATGTGGTGAGTTGGTTAGAATAGATTAGAATTCTATAGCATAGAATAGGTTAGAATAAGATGTGTTTCCTTGCCTTCTGAGGAAATTGCAAAATGGAAGCCAGTTCTTTCTGACCCTTCTGATTAGAATTGATTAATTGTAGTATAGTGATTCTATATTACATTATACTCTATCATAACACCTGTAATACTTTGTTTCCCTAAAGTCTGTACTTACTAGACAATGGGCTCGTGGAGGGCAGAGATTGTCCTTGATAAATGATTAGGTGAATGTATTTAAGAAATCATAATGTGATACATGAAAAGAAGGAGGAAAAAAGCAGAACGTGGGCTGATATGGAAAAACATATTTCAAAAACCATCCAGGGTTATTGGTACTGTAAAATGTGCCATTTAAAATGCTGTCTAAGGACATATAGTCAACAGTAGCAGAAAGGCCAATGGAGTTGGAAATACAAAGCAAGCTAATTCTAATTTCTAAAAATTTAAAACAATAAGAAAGCTTGAAATACATATTTTAAACCTTAGCTGTAATGTTTGCATTTAAAAAATCTTCTGTTTGAGAACAGTGATATAAAATGGTGCTAACTTAGGCTTTATTAGTACAGATTAAATCCTGTTCACCAGGAAGAATCATTCTGTAGTTATTCTGTTTCTTCACTAGATGGTGCTTATGAGCTAATGAGAAAAAAGATTGAGTTCATGGTTTATTCATTTAAGGGGAAACACAAACTTGTGAATTAAATAGAATAAGGCAATAAAAAAATTAGAAAAATTTAAGACAGCTCTTTACAGTTGTTAGACCACTCGGAGAAAAATCTCATCTTCCTTTCTGGTAAAAATGTTAAGCTCTAGGGAGAAAAAAAAATTGTGCATTAAGATCATTAAATCACCAAATTCTGAAGGTTCTGTGGGCTGATTGTCCAAGTCTAGGGAACTAAAAAATTCTCCTTACTCTCCTTAAAATACAACATTAATCTTTGGCTGGAAGTAAAACCATTTAAATTGTTATATGATGACAGTATCATTTCATTTCATAATGTTATTTTGTGAAATGGGTTGTTGACTAGATTTTAAATGGTGTCTGATAGGCAATATTCCTTTACTTCCATTTAGAGGTATTAGAAGTTAAAAGTGTAGAAGTTAAAAGGGAAGGCTCTGGATTCATACTGCTTGAGTTTAAACCCCAGATCTGTCACTTACTAGCTGTGTGATCTTGGTACTTTACTTCTCTAACCTTCCTTTTCCTCATCTTGCAAAACGAGGGTGCCGTGGTTTCCATTTCATAAGATTACTGTGACTTAATATATGTAAAAGACTTAGAACAGGTGCCTGGGACATAGTAAACCCTCAAAAAATGTTAACTTTCATGACATTTCTTATCATTTTTCACTTACTAATGAAGACTGATAAGTTCCCAGTCACAAAACAATTCGGGGAAATACCAATTTAATTACATTAACGCCCTTTCCTTCCTTTCTCTCATTCTGGTATTCTAACCTATTCCTTCTCTGCCTCTATCTATGAAACTGACTTATATTTTACCAAATTACTTATTTTGGGAGCAGACTGTCGCTTAAAGTTCAATAGAGGCATTTATATTCTAATGTGTGTTGTTTGGGATAGCTTAACTTCTGAATTTCAGGAAAAGATGGTTTTATTTCCTCATTCTAGTTTCTGAGACTGAACAATTGCAGTGACTGATAGCAAACTTTTCCTAGAGGAGCATCTGTTGCTGACAGGTATCTGAAGGTTGCCACAGTGGTTGGCCAGTATCATGGCAAAGATAGACAAATATATGAGGCAGAAATTATTCAAAAGAAATATATATATATTGTCAAAATAGTGGCAATACAGATGTGAGAAAAACCATGGAAGGACAAACATTCGAATAGATATATTAAAACTGAAGAAAGTCTATGTCCACTTTTAGGAAGAAACATGAACAAATGCATGAGTCAGTTTTTGTCTACAGTTCTATTTTTAGTGTGTATGGACCCTGGTGCCCCAATTCACAGTTATTAACATGTGATATGTTTGATAGGACCTGTGTCCTTTGCTCTCAAATGTAGGAGATGATATATGAACATAAGATGATGGCCACAGGCGTCTGGTATTTACCAAAGAGTTACTCTGTACTGGGTGTGGTGGTGGGAATTCTACCTGAAGTATTACATTGAATTCTCACTGCAACTCTGCTAAGAAGCTATCATCCTCATTCTAGAGTTGATGAAATTGGCATTTGGAGAAGTTAAATAGCTTTTCCTAGATTACATAGTCAGTGAACAGTGGTGCTAGTATTCAAACCCAGTTCTGTCTGACTCCAGAGCCTCAGCATTTACTGAGATGTCAGTTCAAACAAAGACATTGTTTGAGTTGATTCTGGAGGTATAGACGGCACCCTAAATGACACATTTCCTAATTGGTCTTCCCTGCTGAGACATTAACTTGTCGACACAGGGCATTATGCTTCCTTAGTTCTCCTCATGCCTGGACAGTTAAAGAATCAAATTGTCCTTCATAATTTGAAGATGATACCACCGGCTATGAGGCTGTGGCTGAGAAAAACCAACATCTGACAAGCAGTTCTTTCCACATCATGTATACATGCAGATTGCTCTTTGGTTTGTGGCTCAAGCTCTGTTGGTAGAGCCTCACTTCTGTATTTCGTTGTGCCAAAGTGTGGTTAGCTGAAGCTTAGTTTGAACAAGACTGCACTATCACTGATGCTATATACTCATCAGGGCCATTTTTAGCTTTGCCACACCATCCTTTGGACTGAAAGTTCATCAGAAGTCTTTAAGCCTCCCAGATATTATATGCAAGACCTGTTTAAATAGTGTGCTATGGTCCCTTTTAAAAACATGTCTTGTCCACCAGATCTGAGTTGTAATGATTCACTATTTCAAGGCTAGTGGACCAAATGAACTGCCAACCTTTGCTACTGGGTCTTGCCATTTGTTGTTCTCAGGCCTGAGACACGTGTTCACAGGATAGGGGATGGTGGCTGTGTGTTAGAGTTAAAGGGAGGTTTGGTTACTCTCTCTGTTTTTATAAAACTTCACTGTGGTCTGGTGCTTGACTGCTCTTCAAGGGCTCACCAGTTTGTACTTCTCATCTAGTCACCCTATGACCAATTGTCCATGTAGATAGACAGCTGGTGGCTGAGATTAGGGAATGCACTTGATGACAGCAGGCCATGATGGCTTGGCATTCACCATAACAGAAAACAGCTGCAGTGAACTCATCTCCTTTGTACAGCACCATCCCTCCTCCAGATCTTCCTTCTCCTCCTCTTTTGGGAAACATTTACTGAATGCATACTGTAAGCCAGGCATTAGGCTAAGTCAGCAATACTCAACTTCTGCACCTTTCACATTTTGGTCCAAAAAAGCCTTTGTGGTGGGGGGCTGTCCAGTGCATTGTACGATATTAAGCAGCATCCCTGACCTTTACCTACTAGATGCGAGTCGCAGCCTCCCCTCCTCCCCTAGTCATAACAATAAAAATATCTCCAGACACAGTACTAAATGTCCCTGGGCGGGGGGCAAAATTACCAGTTGAGAACCACTGGTCTAAGGATATTATCTAATTTAATCCTCATAACAACTCTGTGAAATGGGTAGAATTACTTATTATTTCCCATGCTTTTCCTTCTACCTAGATTATCTTTGCTTCCACTCTCCATCTAGAGAAACATCTTAATCTTGATAGCCTGAGCTCTAATGTCCTCTCTTCTATGACGTTAGGGCTGGCCACAACTCATATACCTACCACTCCCACTCCAACAAGGTGCCAGAGCATTTTGTATTTATAGGTAGAACATGAATGTAACAGTAAGTGACCTAAAAATATGAAAAGGAAAGAAATAAGATTGTATTCTGAGTTAAAATGTGTAATAAATGCATACTATAACATAGACTTACAAAGTTACCCTAAAGAGACCGAATTGTTCTGTGGCTTAAAAGATTTGACTATTTCCTGTAAAAGAATTACTGGATTCAAAGAAAAAGCTTTGTCCATTAGAATAGGGCTTATATTCATAGAAATAAAGTCAGAAGCAACCACTGATGGGTAAAGTAGGTCCTGTCAGGCCAATGTAGCACCCAGTTAGTCTGCTGGTTATATCTACTGTGGAGATTGGGCCATCAGAGTAGTAGAGCCTGACTTTGTTAGGTGTTTGATCATCCTTTAAACTGTTGTCTCCCGAAGGATGGGGCACATACCACTGGGCATAGTCAAGATGATGTAGGTAATGTATGTACGTTCGTAAATAATGTAGACTTGTGCGGTGAGAATGTTATCCACTTAAAATTTCTACCAGATGTTCTGATACAACAAGCAGAAAGTTTAATTTTGGGGCTAGTATGTCTTTAATGCCTGATACTAATCTTCCTTTTAAGTATAGAGAGAGCAGGCCTCAGGCTTAGAAACTTCCTTCACAGGTAGTAATAGTTTCTAGTTAAATTTAATATTATTGCTTAGTTTCCATTTACTTTTATTTCTATAATATATTTTCTTGAATTGATCAAAGGCAAATGATGTTAGTTTTCTATTTCAGGCAGTGATTTAAAGTTTCTTTTAAAACTAATAAGAAAACAAAATGAACCCATTTCAAGAAAACATTAAATAAATAATCATATAGGTGTGGTAAGCAGGTATGGTGAAGTCAGGTAGGATTAGGGTGACCAACTCATCCTGACTGGAAAACAGAAAGGACTGAATCCCACCTCAGTTCTGCTTAAATTGAGACCCTAGGTCACCCTAAGTAGAATATGAGAATGCTTGGTGTTTCAGAAATGCTCTGGCACTCATTCAAATGGCAGGAAATGCAGTTCAGCTCAGATAATTCTAATGAAGAGACTTACAGAGGTGTGAACAGGTTGAGAGATCAGACAGTGTATACTGAGGTGGTCCACAGAGACTAGAACAGCTGGAAATTATTACCTACCTGGAGGAGGAAGTGGTGTTTCCAGGCTCAGAGCCCAGAGAGAGTGGAGCTGGACCACAGATGTTGAGATTCCCAGTGGCAGTTGTGGTCTTGAGGGATGAGGCTTCTGCCAGATAAATGGAATCAAGCAAGGAGGGAGCAAGGAAGAAACATCCCAACTCTTCCTTTTCCCACTCTCTAATTTCATGCTGGTGCCTTTCAGTAGCTGAATCCAAACAGAAGCCTCTGGCCAGGAGGGTAGGGGCGTGTATACAGGCCATGGGGGCCAGCCTCTCTGGATATAGTGCAAAGCAAAGAAGGGCAGAAAAATGGATCTGGAGTAAGGGAAGGGAGCAGAGAAAAACCACATAAATTCCAAGTTCATTAGATCATCTTCTGGTACGGCTTCTGATGTAGGTACACTGAGAGAATATGCTGGTCGGCCTGACCCATGAGTGTTTTTCCTCATTAAATATTGATGAATCAGCATGTTGGTTTTTTAAACCGGGATTTTGTAAGTGTTGTCAGAGTAAATTTCCCCGAGTCTGATGAACTCTGGGATCCTGTCGGGATGGTGCTCTGGAGAAACAAAAAGATTCTGGGCTTGGAGAATTCACCATAATGCTGCCTTGTGCTAGATTGTGTGAGCAGTCAACGGGCCTCCCTCAGGCAGAAAAGAAATACTCCAACCACTTCACAGTTGAATGAGCTGTACTTCTTTGATTAAAGTTTTACAGTTATTATCTCAACTTAAACACTCTTTGAGTTATCCAGTTGCCACAGGGAGTGAATTTCTCACCCATGAACGTACCTTGTTCAAGAACTAGATTGTACCTCTTATACCCAACATATCACGGTGGTTAAATCCAGAGTCTTCAGTGTGTCACATAAAGTTCTTCAAAATTTGGTTCTTGATTTCCTCTTTAGTTTTTGCATGGTGTACCTTTTTGGGATAATTTTACTTTCAACTTTTCTATGCCCTTCTGTTTTAGATATGTTACTTGGAAATAGTTCGTTGCTTGATTTCATTGTTAAAAATCTAGCCATTTACATACATGCACATATATACACACAACCACATACATATTTATAATTATATTTATTCCTCTTTATATATTGAAAACCATAAATTCACACCAATATTCCATCCCCATTCTAGCGGGGTTCTATTTTTCTCTCTTTCCATATTTGTAACTCAACAATGAGAAAACTTGCTCACATTACCCTAAATATATTTACTAACGTGACCAATCCCGCTGTAGGTATCCAGGTTCCTAATGCTGCTGGGGCACCGTGCCAGGGGATGCTCTTTTTACCACACTGGTTCTCCAATATGTTATACGCACCTGCTCCCCTTATGTGAATGCTCTCCTCACCCTGCTTGGGCTTTGATACCCTCAACTAGCTGCCTGCCTGCATGGAACCCTCTTCTGTTCAGATCCTTATTTCCCCCTGCTGGGCTACCTCTGTGTGTGGACATCCTCATGATCCTGCTTAGGTTTTCACCTCTGCACTTGGTCACTCACCTGTATGGACACACTCTAGTGTCCAGACTGTAGTAGTGGTTTGGATATCCTTCTTGCCTCACTTGGGCTCTGATACTCCCTGGCCACTTTCCCTTGTGAAGGTCCTCCTCCCCCTGTTCCGTGTCTTGAACCTAATGCCTTATCCCTGGCCATCCCCTCCACACCCATGTGGACTCCTTCCTCATCTTGCATAGGACACCTCTCTGTTGGACACCCCATATCAGACCACTCTATTGCATGGATGTCCTTCTCACCCTATTTGAGCTAAGACTGCTCTCCCACGTTGATCCTCTCTTTATGCTGCTTGGCCCGTGATTCCCTACCCCGAGCCACCCCTGTCTATGGATGCCCTCCTTCCCTCAGTCCTCCCCTCAGTAAGGCTCTGACTTCCCACCACAGGAAGCCCTCCTGTGTGGATACTACTTACTGCGCTCAAGGCTGTGATACCCTGTTCTGAGCTACCATACCTCCCCCAACTAGGGGGAGCCTACCTTGCTTTGCTTTTCCTAATGGCTTTAGGACCCAATTTCTAGGGATGAGAAGATAAGGAAGGAAAGAAAAGGGAAGGGAAATAGGAAGAGCTGACTTATATTTTTAAAAAGATCTCTCTGCTATTCTGTTGAGAGCAGACTGAAGAGGACCTGAGACAGAAGCAGGGATCCCAGCTGGGAGGCTAGTCGTCTCTCAGTAAAATGTCGGTGATTCCAGTTAGTATGTTAACAGTGGCAGTGAACAGTGGTCACATTCTATACTTATTGTCAAGACAGTGCCAATAAGATTTGCTGATAGAGTGAAAAGAGTTAAGGATTACTTTAAAGTTTTGGGCCTGAACAAGAAGAAAGATGGTGTTGCCATTTATTGGAATGAGAACAATTTGGAGAGGAGTAAGTTTTGGGGTCGGAAATCAAAAGTTCAGTTTTGGACATATTAAATTTGAGATGCCTTTAATCATCTAGATGGAAATGCTGTATATAAGAGGCAGGAGTTTAGGGAGACATTGGGATTGAGGGTCATAAGGGTATAGATGGAATTTATAGACTTAAGCTCATCTTCGAGTGAGTATAGAGAACAGGAGAGGTCTTAGTACTCTAACATTTAAAGTTTTGGAAG
This sequence comes from Phocoena sinus, assembly GCF_008692025.1. Lineage (NCBI taxonomy): Eukaryota > Metazoa > Chordata > Mammalia > Artiodactyla > Phocoenidae > Phocoena > Phocoena sinus. Next base: position 137,467,783 of record NC_045765.1, on the reverse strand, counting down.
ATAAGGAACAATCAGCAAAGGAGACTGAGTAAGAGTGGTCGTTGAAGTAGAAAAAGAACCAAGAGGGAGTGACGTCTCCAGCCAAGAGAAGGAAGCGTTTCAAAAGAATGAAATAAGATTGCGGATCCAGCAGAGAGGAAAACTGGTGATGCAGAGGTGAGTAGAAGCAACTGCAGAAGCCATGACCTTGATTAAGTGAGAGCAGGCGAGAACCACGGAAACATGGAAGAGTTGGTCCTTGCTAGGAGCATGGGCAGTTCACCGATTCTAACAGGCAGGGAGGCAGGGTATGCAGAGTGGTAGGTGCGGTGGGGGGAACACATGGAAGTTACTCTTCTGATGGCTTCTATTTTCTCAGTAAAATAGGAACTAAAGCCCAGAGCTGAGGGGGAGGAGGCAGAGGAGGTACTTGCAGTTTGAATAAAGAAGTGTGAAATAGATTTCTGGGCAAGTAGGACAGTGAATGGACCAGGGAAATGAGAATTGCCAGGCAGTAAGAAGAGCCCTTTTTACGTAGCTGGAAATAAGTGTAAAGTGACACCCATTGTATGGTGGTTTGCTTTTCTCTAGCCACATTGAGTTTCTCAGGCTATGCAGTGTAGGCAGAAAGTTGGATTTTACTACAACTAGAAATTTATGAAAGGGGCGAGGGAGTTGACTCTGAAGTACCTAAAAAATGCTAGGCTACTGAAATATTGCTCATGTAAAGTTCTCAGGGGTTTTGTATTAAATTAATAAATCAGAATGTTTAAAAAAATTAATATGTTAGCCTTTGGTAAATGGGAAATACTAGATTCTCCAGTTGGTTAAACAAAACAAAGCAAAATCTAACAACTTTACTGAAAATTTTACATTTTTGTTTGATATCAATTGATTTATTCACTCATCAAAAATTGGTTGTTTATATATGTGCCAGGGTCTAGTTTACAGCATTGGGGACACACAGAAGAATGAGACATGATCTCTACTGGCTTGGAGCTTGTATTTTTATTATTTGATAAATAAAATTAAGAGCTTATACAGTAATTACAAGACAGAATCCTAAATACTAATAGATGATAGGAATAATAGGAAGGGTTCTAGAATCTGACTTACTGAGCTCTTATTCCAATTCCTCCATGTACTTGCTATGTGAATTTCAGAAACGAATTGAACTTTTCTAAGCCTCGGTTTCCATGTTATACAATGGGGATAATAATAGTACCTTTTTTGTAGGGTTGTTATTAGGATTATGCTATTTAATGCATTTTGGACACTTAGTAGAGTTATTAGCTCATGATGAGTTCTCAATAAATATTAGCTATTATTGTTATTATTAAGACAAACGTATACAAAGTGTTTTGCAAATACCAAAGAATGAGCAACTGACTGAGGCATGTTTACACTATTAGTTTGTTCCATAAATGGTGTTTGCAAAGCAATAGGTGAGAGTTAGCCTACCCAAATTATCATACACTAGAAATGACCTTCCTAATAAATTTATGAAGTTATACTATAAAAAATGGACAACCAAGTACAGTTGGTCCTCCATATCTCCGGGCCTGCAGATGGAAAATATTTGGATAAAAAATTCCAGAATGTCCCCAAAAGCAAAACTTGAACCTCATGCTGGCAACTGTTTACATAGCATTTACATTGTATTTACATTGTATTAGGTATTATAAGTAATCCAGATATGATATAAAGTATACGGGAGGATGAGCAAAGGTTGTATGCAAATACTATGCCATTTTATATAAGGGACTTGAACACCCTTGGATTTTTGGTACGCATGGGGAGGGGTCCTGACCCAATGCCCCTAGGGCATTGAAGAAAGTCTGTATTTACATGACAAAGAGAAATGTAAATGTATTTTAGAGGCGAGATAATGGATGAGCACACGATGTGGGCATAGACATGGGAACTGCATATCAGACTGGGCAGGAATCAATGAGAAACAGTGATGTGATAAGAGGAGTGATGGAAATTCATCCATCGAAACTGAAACTGAACTGAAACTTCCACTGACCAACAGTTCTCTTCACCCAAGGCATTTTCAGTAATGTAATTTTAGCTCTTGAATGTAGAGTTAGATATCCGTTCCCACCACATCAGAGGAAACTTTTATTCAACATTGATAAATGATCCATAAAGTGTTCATGTTTTGTTATGCAACTGAAATAGTCTTTAAAATGGTTTGTTGAAATCCTTTTTTCCAGTTTTGTAGCAAAATAGTTTTAGAGCCTCCATCTTAAACGGCTAGAAAATTTCATCAATCCATCTTATGTAACTGTAATAGCTACTATTTATTTAGTTCTCATTATGTGTTTTACTAAGCACTTTGTGTGTGTGTTTAAGATCTTCTTTAAAGCTTACAACAGCCTTGTTAAATAGGCATTTTCATATCCACTTGACAAAGTGAGGCTTAGAGAAGTTAAACAGTCTGCACATGGGATACACACCTGGGTAAGTGATGGGGAAGTAGGATTTGAATGTAGCTTTTTTTTTTTTTTTGCGATACGCGGGCCTCTCACTGTTGTGGCCTCTCCCGTTGCGGAGCACAGGCTCCGGACGCGCAGGCTCAGTGGCCATGGCTCACGGGCCCAGCCGCTCTGCGGCATGTGGGATCTTCCCGGACCGGGGCACGAACCCGTGTCCCCTGCATCGGCAGGCGGACTCTCAACCACTGCACCACCAGGGAAGTCCTTGAATGTAGCTTTGCCTGACTCCAAAACTTGTGTGCTTCCTATGACTCAGAAGTATTTTTTTCAGAAGTTTAATTTTTATCATTTAAAATGGTATAACTGGGGACCTTCCCTGGCGGTCCAGTAGTTAATACTCTGTGCTTTATCAGCTGCATAGTACAGGGAGATCAGCTCGGTGCTTTGTGTCCCCCTAGAGGGGTGCGATAAGGATGGTGGGAGGTAGACGCAAGAGGTAGGGGATATGGGGATATGTGTACATATATAGCTGATTCACTTTGATATACAGCAGAAACTAACACACCAGTAAAGCAATTATACTCCAATAAAGATGTTAAAAAAATAAATAAAATAAAATGAAATGAAAACTATTCAACAAGTAAAAGCAAACAAACTAACAAAAAAGGACTCCGTGCTTCCCCTGAAGGGTTTGATCCCTGGTCGGGAAAATACCTTGTATTTTCCATTTAATATAGTTTGAAGTTATCGCCTGTATCTTTGGGAAGAGATTATGTTGATCAACTATTAGATTTTATCCAGCCTTATGAGTGGTAAATGGTATGCTGTAATTTTGATTTATATTTCTCTTATTATGGGTGAGGTTGATCAGATATTCATATGTTTAAGGGTCATTTGCATTTCATTTTCTGTAAACCACTGTTTCTCAGCTGCAGGTGATTTTGCCTCCCAGGGGACATTTGGCAGTATCTGGAAACATTTTTGTTTGTCACAACTGGAGGGTGGTGCTACTGGCATCTCATGGATAGATGTCAGAGGTGCTGTTAGACATCTTATAATTTATGAGGCAGCGCTCCCACAACAAAAGGTTATTTGGCTGAAAATGTCAATAGTGCCAAGTTTGAAAAACCCTACTGGAAATGTGTCTATTGATCATTTCTCATATAGAGTTGTATTTCTTAATTTTTTCCTCATTGCTAGAAATTCTTTGTAGGGTTTGATATCACTGTTCACGAAGATTGATACTCCCACCTATAGAATCCAGCATCTCCATGAGACTTGCTTTGGCCAATAAAATGAGCACTGAAGCGCTTTCTCTGTAGATGCTTGAAGAAACAGCCCATGGTCAGGCATGCCCTTTTTCCTCTGCCTCGGCTATTGCGGAAGCGTGTGTTGAGATGAAGCCTCCATTAGTTTGGGTCCCTGAGGCAAAATGATTATAGCGCTCGCTGCTGACGAAAAAAGGACACAAAGTGTAAGTGAGAAATAATGTTTTATGCCCCTGAAACGTTTCAAGTTGTTTGTTACTACAGCAAAATCTAACCTGTTGTGATGGCTATAATCCTTTTATATTAAGGGTGTTAACCTTTTGTCTGTGATGTAAATTTCAAATAATCTTCCCATTTTGTCATTTGTGTTTTTACCTAGCTTATGAAATTTTTTGCCTTATAAAATTATTATTTTTAAATTTGTATAAATGTAGTCAAATACATCAGTCTTTGCAATTATTGCTTCTGGGTTTTGAGTTCTGGTTAGGAAAGTTTTTCTTACTCTCAGATCATTCAGAAATTTGGTTATGCTTGTGTCTAGTACTTTCGTGGTTTTATACATTTAGATCCCTAATTTACTTGGTATGAAAGCTGACTTTCATATGACTCTTTAGTTGTCTCCAAACCACTTATTAAGAACTCATTTCCCCCAATTATTTGTGATGCTTTGTTTATTACGTATTAAATTTCTGTATGTACTTCGGTCTATTTCTAGATTTTCTATTTCATTGGTCTGTCAATATCATACAATTTTAAGTACAGGGGCTTTAAAATATATTAAATGTCTGTAAGACCACCCCTTCTCATTGCTCTCATTTTAAGACTTTTGCTTACTGTTATTGCTTATCTCTTTTTCCAGACTTTATAACCAACTTGTCTAGTTTTTGAAAAATATTATGAGAGCTATTTTTATTTGGATTTAGTTAATTTATAAATAAATGTAGGGAGAGATGACATCTATATGATGTAGAGTTCTCTTTAAGAACATGGTAGATATTTCCATTTGTTCTGCTTTTGTGAGTTTCAGAGAATTTAAAAAATTTTCTCAAATAGGTTTTGGATATTTCTTTTAACCTGCTTTAAAAGTATGCTTTGGGTCATTGCTGTTTTGATAAGGCAGGAAATACTCCGTATTGATTTTTTAAATCAGTGGAAAATCTGAGTCCTTACTCTACTGCAAATTGGCTACAACACTCTAGACTATCCACCAATTAATCTGTAATCTAATTTTCTTTTTTGGAATAAAGGGAACAGGTCTTGTTTGAGATCTCAGACTGTGGGATGAGAGGAGCTATAAAATGCAAGCTAGTGGTAAGTTATTCTTCAACTCATCATTGTTAGTTTATGTATTTTATAAACAGTTCTCCTTAACATTTTCCTCTCTCAAAGCACATAATCTCTTTTTCATTCCTGCCTCATATTATATTGCATGAGACAAATTCCCCACAGTACAGAACATTCTGAAAATTTGCTATAAAATAATATTAGATAATAGAAATACTGAGCTCATATATTCTTAATTACATACAATCAAATGTATATACAACACAAACCTAGCCTAATTTTGTTTGTACAACTCGGGGTAAATGAAATCCTATAGGAATTAACCACAGATTACAAGGCTTATAAATGGATGTTCCTGTGAAAGAGAACCACTTTCTGGAACAGGCTGTTAAATTATCAATGAAAGTGCAATTATCATTGGCAAATAGTTGTGGTGTAACCTAAATCCAGGACATTAAGCATTAATATTTTACTTGTTCTTTTCTTCAAATAAAAATTTTCTTTCTCAAGCTAGGTTTTGCTAAAGTGGTAGATACGCTTTAAAACAGAAATAGTCATTCCATTTTGTTGCTATTCCATTTTTAATTGAGTTTTTACAAATAGCTTTTTTTAATTAAAAAGAAAAAGTTGTGATAAGATTTTGCTCTCCCCAAACTGTCAGAGGCAAGTGGCATAAGGGCAACATAGTTGTGGTTATAAGCGTGGACCCCAGAGTCACTCTGCTAGGGTCAAATACTGGGACGGCTAGTCTCTGGCTATGTGACGTGGACAAATCAATTAACAAATTAATCATTAAGTAGCTTTGACCTTATAGTGTTGATGTGAAGATTAAATCAGATAACATTCTAAACGCTTAGAGCATCTGATAACAATTTTTTTTTTTTTTTTTTTTTTTGCGGTATGCGGGCCTCTAACTGTTGTGGCCTCTCCCGTTGCGGAGCACAGGCTCGGGACGCGCAGGCTCAGCGGCCATGGCTCACAGGCCTAGCTGCTCCGCGGCATGTGGGAACTTCCCGGACCGGGGCACAAACCCGTGTCCCCTGCATTGGCAGGCGGACTCTCAACCACTGCGCCACCAGGGAAGCCCCCGATAACATTTTAAACGCTTAGAGCAATGTCTGACAAATAGTAAGCTATGTAACTCTTCGATAAATTAAAAAGAACATACTTCACTTTACTGTCTTTGTCAGCATCTTGTTTCAGATGAAGTTAAGTCAAAATCAACATCAAAGATGCCTTTAGGTAGGGGTAGGGACAAAGGGAGAAAGCTCAAGCCAGGAAAGGCATGACTCTGCTTCACTTGTTGTGGTAATAATGGTGGACGGATTCACAGGCTGATTGTTTTCATATGACCCGTGTCTCTCCACCATCTGGTAAACCTACCTCCTTCCATCCACTGGGAAATTCCTCTGAGTCTGCCCAGTATAAGAAATAGGATCCCACAAAGCTTGTGGTAGAGGCAATCAGCTAAATTTGCTGCCTCTGAAGGAAAGCCCTGGGAGCAGAAACAACAGTAAAATCATGACAAGTCAGCAGATAGACTGTTCTATTAAAACTAGTTAGAGCTAACCCTGTCTACTCATATTCTCCTTAACAGAATCCTCAACCACTTCCCATTTCATAGAATGCTCATCCCATACTAGTTAACTAGCTCTTTTTCCTGAAACTCAAATCCGTATACAAACTATGAATATTTGAAATAGGAGATAATGGGAATGTCTGTCTTTTGAATTGTATTGGACTCAAAGGAAAATAAGAAACAATACAACTCAGCATTTCCCATTATTCCTTTTCATATAACTCCCCAAAGGGAAACAGAACACCTCTCACATGTAGGGATATTTTTCTCTCCAGCGTTGTCATTGGTCTCCACTAATAACTCTGCATTCATGCTCGGGGAGACCACAAAGAATGAAATTAAATGGAAACTCAGGCAACTGTGTGCAATAGTACAAATGACCTAATGAATCCTTAGGGCCATACGTAATTGCCTACTTTCATAGAAAATTTAACTGTCTAGGCTTGTGGAGAAGATTTAGTAACATAAAGTATTAATACAAGATGAAGCATATGCTGGAGCCAATTGAGGCAAAATTCCTCCAAGTACGACTCTCCTAAAAGACTCAAAGTCTACATGTATGGTATCTATCTCATACTGTTACCTTTCTAACTCTTTTGATTCATTGATTTGTTCATTCATTTATGCAACAGAAATTACTTAGCACCTACTACATGTTATGCACTGTTCTAGGGTTTGGGGATACTGTGGAGGACAAGGCAAGGAGCTTACATTCTAATGGAGGAAAAGAAATAATTATAGAATTACGTGACATGGGCTTTCCTGGTGGCACAGTGGTTAAGAATCTACCTGCCAATGCAGGGGACACGGGTTCGAGCCCTGGTCCGGGAAGATCCCACGTGCTGCGGAGCAACTAAGCCCATGTGCCACAACTACTGAGCCTGCACTCTAGAGCCTGTAAGCCACAACTACGGAAGCCTGCGCACCTAAAGCCTGTGCTCTGCAACAAGAGAAGCCACCACAATGAGAAGCCTGAGCACCGCAACGAAGAGTAGCCATGGCTCGCTGCAACTAAAGAAAGCCCGCGCACAGCAGTGAAGACCCAACGCAGCCAAAAAAAAAAAAAAAGAATTACGTGACGTAATGTCAGGAAGTGATCAGGGAGTCAAAGACAAAAATAGCAAGGTAAGAGGCTATTTAAAATATGATAATTAGGGCATCCCTGGTGGCGCAGTGGTTGAGAGTCCGCCTGCCGATGCAGGGGACACGGGTTCGTGCCCCGGTCCGGGAAGATCCCACATGCCGCAGAGCGGCTGGGCCCGTGAACCATGGCCGCTGAGCCTGCGCGTCCGGAGCCTGTGCTCCGCAACGGGAGAGGCCACAACAGTGAGAGGCCTGTGTACCGTAAAAAAAAAAGATAATTAGGGAAGCCTTCTCTGATAAGAGGATATTTAAGCAGAGGATGAATAAAGTGAAGGACTTCTGAGGAAGAGGTTTCAGGCACCTTGAACAGCAGGTGCAAAGATGGGTACTTGGAGGGTTCTTGGTGCAGCTGAGGAACAACAGAAAGGAAATTTGGTTAGCGAGGTGAGTATGTCAGCTGATGAGGTTGGGGAGACGGCCAAGGACCAGACCACGGAGGACTTGGTTGGCTGTGGACTCCATTTTTTGTGTGAATGGAAGATGTTGGAAGGTCCTGAGCAAAGGAATGATTCATTATTTTCACAGTTCACCCGCTGCTGTGTGAAGAATGGAATGTAGAAGGGCAAGAGTGGGAGTAGAGAGACCAGCTGGGAACTACTGCACATTTTATGTGGTGACATGAGATTGAAGGGGGACAAAGAATAGCAAGGGTGTATGTATAGTCCCTCTTTGGTGTTCTATTTGGAGTAAGACTTGCGTACTCTTAGCTATACAGATTAAGCTTTTACATGTATCTCCACTGTGCTTTACTTCTAATTGCAAAGAGCCGTTTTAAGTGGGAAAAGATAGGAAATGAATTCCCCTCAACAGAGAAATGGTTGATTAAATTCTAGCAAGTACTTGCTATGACCTTTTAAACAACCATTAAAAGGAATAAGCTAAATTAATCCTTGGAGAGATTTCCATGGTATATTTTTAAAGTGAGAAAAATATATATGTATGTATGTATGTAGCCTCATTCTTGACAGTCAAAGAAAATTCCTAACATGTATGTTAGTATATATATCAAATTATGTATATACACATACCTATGTAATATATATATGTGTATACATGAACATATGAGCATGCAGAAGAGTATAAAATATACACACAGGTTGTTAACAGATTAACATTGGTTACTTGGCTGAGGGCAGATAGGACTTTAAGCACTTAAGTAGCATCTATGAACTTTGATGGGAACGCTGAAGTAACAATACATCCCAGTGCAAACCAGGTGGAATAAGCCTAGTGTGGGATACAGAAAAGAGGATCTAGAATGGTACCAGAATTATTCTCTTAGCCACAGTAATTAAGGGTTATTACCAGTTCCATAGGGAGAAGGAATTGGATAGCAAAACCTAATGTGTATCTTTTATGTGTAGTTTTATACAGTTATGTACGGTAAAGTGTACGAAGTTCTCAGTTAAAAATGTCTTGGACATAAATTAATCTAAGAAAAGATTTAATTCACAGTCCTTTGCAGTTTTAAGACACAAATGATGTAAATGTCCTTCCAAGCATGTTAAAGAATGAAATGAGTCAGACGATGACTCCAAAATGGTGTGTGTGTGTCCAACACTTTTGAATGACCAAGTAGAAAAAAAAGATGTATAGTTTGCTACGGACAGACTTACAGACTTCATCCATTTGGTTTGGCACCACTCAGAAGAGAGGTGTGACCATACTAGGCTGAGATTTCTTAAGCCAACATCATATACCTTATCTTTGGAGAACTTTTCTCCTCTGTATTTTTAAACTTTAGCCAACACTTTTCCAATGAAACCTGTGTTTAAGCAAGAACATTTGGTTTCTGTAGTAACATTTGGGAAGTAAAGCAATTCCTGTATTTGAACCTTTGTCAGTGTGAGGAAGACTACACATTAAGAAGAATTCTGGGAAGAGGAGTGATTTCTTCACCTCCTGAACTCTAGCACGTGAACATCATTGAGTGACTTCTCATTCTGGCTAGGATGGCTTGGCCTATATAGTTCCAAGTTGGAAATTTGGCAGGTTTGCTCACTAGTGACCAAAAGGTCCTTTTAACAAATTCTGCTGGTCACTGAGCCATATTTCTTCATCTGCTTTGAGTCTCAAAGTGATAATATGTGAGTAGTATCTCATGGGGGATTGAGGAAAAGGAAGTTTTTTACCTTTTGGAAAGATTGTTCATTCAGTTTTTAAAAGATTGCCAGAAAACCTCATTGTTTACAAATTTTTCCATTGTGTTCTGTTTATTTGCCAAGAAAAATCTTGCACCATACCAACTTGTTTTAGTAAAACAAATGACTCCTTTCACAATACAGCTCAGCATATTTGTATATTTACATGAGTTTCCAGCACTGCTTTGGGATGAAAGATTCATCTACATTCGCACATGTTCTGTTTTCCCTTGTGTGTTAAGCTTTGACCTCCCGAACTAGCTCCCAATGAACCCACAGGCCATGGATTAGTTGTAGGCATTTTGCTAAGCCCTCAGTTGGATAGAGTTTTGCTGGGATTCTTGAAACAAATAGGGTGTTTTCAGGGAGCTTGCGCTAGTTTGAGTATCTGGGTGGATCATGAACGAAGGAATGACTGTGGACTATACCCAGTGGGCCCCACCTTCCCAGGAAGACCTGAAGGTTACTATACTTAGCTGACCATTGTTTAATTTGTGTAGGTTAACAAATAGCAACTTGCAACAGACTCATAAACATCGTACCAGCAAGCTATTCAGCTTGTCTGGCCTGGAGGCAGATCTTGTGTTGTCCATGTGGTCTTCTATGCTTCATTAATTATATTTCCTAATAATTTCATTGTTGGTCTATAAATAGTGTGGAAAATTTTTCATACTTTTCAGATAATTTGTAATTTATATGGTATATTTCTCCGAGGAGTTGAAAGAAATTTTCATTAGCCTCACACTTTTAAAACCTTAGCGCTTGTTAGTTGGGTGATCTTGGACAAATTACTTCATTTCTCTAACTTTTGGGTTCCTCCTCTGCAAACCGAGGGTAATAAAAGCAATTTCATAAACCCATTGTGAAGGCCAAATGAAAGGACATAATAAAACATCTAGTATGGTGCCAGGTATATCAGTAGGCCTTCTGTAAAGGGGAACTGTTGCTATTATTATTGGTGTTTTGATGATGGTAGGATGATGTGGGTTATTTCTACTTCCATGGATACAGGAATAGATGAGTGAATCTGGATAAGAGTGAGAGAGCACAAAGGTAGGTTGTTATTCTGCCCGTGATACACGAAAGAGGCCTCTGGAAATGAAAGTGGAGGTTCTGGAGGCATGCTTCAACACTTCTTAACCTCCCAATAACCAGTGTTTCATTTGTAGCAAGGAGAATTTGGCCATCTTCTGTGACATATTTTAACTTTGGGCTGGAACCAATCTTGAAGAAGTTTTGAAAATCTCAATTCTGTACTGTGAAGTGAAGCACTATGTTTCCAAGGACACTTCTCAGCACGTTGATGTTCATTGGAGCTTCACCACCCCTCACCACACTGGTGCCAAGGAAAAGGCTCATCCAAGCCACCTGTACCGTAAGATGAAAATTTTAACATTAGCTTAAAATGTTGCCAGTGTTTTTGGCCAGTACAGAAAATCCATGATGTCATTGAAGGATAGAGTAGCATAAGAGACTCAAGAGGCATTTAAAACCAGTTGAATTTTTCTTTATGTCCAGTTTTCACATGTCCAGTTGGCAATAGAGAAAGCAGAAATGGAGGAGGAGCCAGTGCACTTCTCAAGCCTTTGCTTCTTGCGGGGGGAAAGCTAAGGACAGTCACTAGTGGTTTTGAAAAATCACCCTGCCACATCAGAACACCTGTCATGCACAGGATTCTTGAATAGAATAATTCTGTGAACAGTGATTTGGCTTTCTAGGTGCCAGCTTCACAGTGCAGAGCAATAATTCATCCAAAACCATGGAGGACTGCTCTTTTGGGAAAGGGAGTCATTTCCCCCTGCTTAATCTGGTGGTGAATTTTCTTCCACAGGTGTGCAAGAAACCGTTCTTGAGTTGACAGAGAGCTGGACCCAAATTGCACGGGTGATTAGGTGGTGCCACAGTTCATCTATCATTGCCATGACGTACTAGGATATCAGCTTTCAGGATGCAAATCATGAATACTTCTGTATGTGGAAAATTTCAGGCCGTGGTCCCTAACAGATAAATACAAACTCACAGTAAAGCTATATTTCAGGTTAGCTTTAATACTTAGGAACTCGGGGACTAAGACTGCAGCAGAGCTTCTCAGTCATGGCATATGCATGTTTGCTTTCAAAGTAAAACGAGGTCATCTGTTAGTGACACCAACGTCTGTCCTACAAAGAATTCTACAATCTTCATTTCAAGTACAACTTTTACAGCTCTTGAATTCTATATTCTCCTTCTACAAGCAGTACTTTCGTTACTTGTGGATTTATTATTTAATTAATAATTAATAATAATAATCTGTGACGTACCTTTAGCAAAGCAAAGGCCATACCATACATTTTATTTACTGAATTCCTTTTTCCCTCTCACTTTCCATCTCCTGAATTTTCCTTTGATTTTTTTCCGTATGTATTTTAGAGTTATTTTAACTTGCTGTATTTCATGTTTCTTTTGAAGCTGCTTTAAATCTTTTCTGGAATAAGTCACACTACCAACAAACAAAAAATAAATATTCATTTGTAATCACTGGACCACCCAGTTGAAATATGCTGGTAGTTTTTATCCCTGAAAGGGTAATAGCATTGTTTTTATTTCATCATTCCCTCTTACTTTCTTTGGAACCATTATCCTGTGGCTTTGAAAATTCCCATGGAGGAACAAATAGTCCGTTTTCTTCTAGAATTGCCAGCAAGCTCATAAGGAAACTGTATCAGAGGTAACTTGTATAAAAAAACCAAAAATGCAACACTTGCCCTGTCCCCCCCCCCCCCCCCCCCCCGCCATTTTCTGGCTTTCCTGAAGTCTGCAGGCTGAGGCCTTGGCCAAATATTACAAGGTACTACTATGGTCAAGGAATTAGCTGTTGGGCAAGCTCTTCATCCTTCCATGAATGATGCCACAGCTCATCATGTCAAATGGGGAGAAGGCCCATGTCAGAATGTGGAACAGGTCACAAAATAATGAAAACAATACACCAGCTTGGCAGATTTCAGCCAATAGCAGAAATTACAATGTGGTCTTACTTTATTAACTGTTTTAACATTCAGTTATATTCAAGGAGAAGAAGGGGAAACATGATTTAAGTACCAGACAGCGGGGTTATAGAATGAAAATGGAAATTGCAGAGGCTTCTCTCTTAGTTCATCTGCCAAACACCTGTAGAATTAAATTTCAATGATGTGTCTGGGTCAGGTAGGAACTGACTGGTTTCTGACAATAGCTTTTTGGATGGGACATCACCAAGGAGGCAAGATGAACAAGAGGCTAATGTTCATTTCCTATGAAAGGAACTGAGGATGTCAAAGTAAATTGGAAAGGATAGAATCTGGGCAGGCATCTGGGGCTCTGGCTCACACGTCAGGAAAATGTTGTGTCTAGTGATCGCCCACAATTACAAAAAAGCAGAGGAAGGGGGCCCCACTTAACAACCATTGAATTTCAATAAATTTTATTGTTGAACCAACATCAGGAGATGGGTTTTCTTTAAAAAAGTTCTCAATAAAGGTCAAGTATTCACTGAATTCATTATTCTACAGACATCTGCATTTGAAAAATACTTAAAATTCTTCTCATATCAATGGATTTAAATGTTATTCACTAGTAATTCTTTGGGTCTTTGAAGCTTTCAGCTAAAGTTTTGGTTTATGACTCAGTGTTACCTTATGTTCTCGACTATCTGTTGCCATCTCTCATGTCAGGAAGCTCTTCATCTACTGAAACTATTTGTTTAGATATGCCATGCATTCCTCTCAAAAGAAAAATTATTTTAATATGCTTTGTTTCAACTAGGCTTGTTTGTATTCCTTTTAGCATTGAATCACCATAAGAGGGGGGTAATATATGTAGTGCAAACAATCAAACTAAGCGAAATATACATTTATTTTGATTTTTCTTATATCTCTTTCCAAATGAAATCTACTTTCTTTGTGAATAATGATAAATACTTATAACAATTTTTGAAACAGAAGTACAGGTATTGGCTTTAGAAATTCTCATGTTTAAGGAAATATTTTATTCTTTCTGGATTTGGGGGGTTATTTTTGATAAATATTTAAAAGAAGAGTATTCTCTAATTTCTGAGCTAAGTCACACATTTATTTAGCAATTATTTGGGATAAAAATAAAGTTTTTTTTCCCCCCTTTCAGAGCATTCCCTAGACCCAATGTGAACTGCATACTGTTTAAATACCAGCATAGTCAGACTTCTGGGAAATCAAAACAGCGAGTCCTTTTCATCAGAGAGACTGGTGATTAATGATATGAATTACTCTCTGATCGTGTGTTAGACTAACTCACCTGGGTGAGTAACAGTTTAACAGTCTCAGTAGTTTCATTCTACATGGAGAAGTTTGCTTCTTAGTCTTGTTGCCTTAATGATGAATGTAGTCTGGAGTTGCTGACACCAGCATCTATACTTTTCATCACTCTGACTTCCTCAGTGGAGATGGAGAAAGGGTTTTATAAATAGAAGTGTTTTATAGATCTTTAACCCTTAGAATGATCCACACGTTCACTAGCATTCCCCCCCAAAGTTGCAAAGCAATGATCTTTGAAAAAAAGACTTTAAAAACTGCACTTATGTCTCTTGTATTTTGTTTTTGTATCATCCATCTCAGAATATTTCTTTTGGTCCGTTTAAATCCCAAGTTGTGGAAACATTGAAATCTCCATGAGCTCTGCAGAAGATGGAAGTATTTAAATAAAACTGTTGTAATTTGGGGGTATGATATTTATACCACCCAATGAATATTGCTTTTACTGTATATTTAAACAATGTATTAAGGATGAGTGAACTGACCTACGGAGTGTCAGCTTGACACAAACCAGAGGCAGATGGAATGAGGGGCCCGGGCATTACGTCTTTCACTGGAATATTGTACCATTTGCAAAAACACCGCATATTTCACTATTCACACAGTGAATGACCAGTGGTGAACCCTGAGGCAGAAATGATTTAGAGATGTTGTGTAGAGGTATTACTAAAACTTAATGTAAAGACCTAAGTCTTACACATTCAGGAATTTCACCTTTGATGTTAAGATTGGAATGAACTGTGGAAGAATGTAGCAAGATTTCAAAACTGTCTTAAATCTATGAGGGTGAAATATTTGATGGTTATATAATGCCAATTCCCTAAAAGAATTAACTTTTTCTTTTTTGTAAGAGGGACACTTTAGGATGTAGGACAATTAAAACCTGACTGGCTCTAACAAGTCCTTACACGTGTGGCTAGGGTACCTTCCTTGAATCATTTAAAAAAACCCTAACTTTAGAAACTGGTAGAATTGTTTGCCAAAAATATATATAGTTTTCAGTCAATTCTCTCCTCACATCACTTTAACTATAACTCTTTTTTGAAATAATCAACTGAGGTCCATTTCTTTTTTCTGCTTGATGTGGGAACTGATAGAGAATATGCCTAGGCCTCTCATTTCTTCATTACATTGAAGAAATTCCTGAAGTGTTCCATGATGTCTTCTAAGTTAGCATCTGGACTTGGTGGTAAGCATGAACAAATGTTAGGTCAGGAAGGAGGAGGGACAGGGAAAGCAGAGCTGGAGGGAAAGGTTGATTAATGAGAATTTTAGGGATAAGTTGGAGGTTAGAACCTCAAAGTTTAGCCCAAGCTGGACTTTTTTGGATTTTGAGAAGACAGTTTGGGGTGGACATTCAGGGGTTCAAACTGAGCAGAAGTTATAGGCAATCCATGGTTAGAGAATGCAGAAACCTGTGTCTGCAGCAGCCTGGTGGAACGGGGAACGCAGATTTGTATTCAGGGATCCCAGACAAGGTTTAGTAAAGAGGCTTAGGTGCAGTAGCTGGGCACAGGCAAGAGTAGGATTTTAAGCTGGGACATTACCCAGGCATAAGGAAAAAGACAGGACCCAGGCGATGAAGGAAATTTTCTCAAACGCTGAACAGTTAAGTGGGTTCATACAATAACACATTCATCTCAGGACAGGGATAATCTCTCTTTTATTGTTTAAAAAGAGTTTTTTCTTGGAGTGAGACTAACTAAATCCTTTGTTGGGACCTCTTCTTTTAGTAATTCCTTTTTTTTTCTGTACAAGGGAAAAGAGGAATAAATGATACGTAAAGGTTGCTGCAATTTGTCCATGAAAAACTTGCACCTAATCAAGGTTGGGGGGGTTCTGGGAGATGATTGGAATTGTTACACCAGACCCAAGATTCATCTTCTGGTGTTGATACCTAAATTTGCCTAGGAGAAGAGATGCTCCTCCTGGATTACCCCAGAGCTAAACTCCTGCTTTCTTTTGCTTGGTCCTCTGTTGGTGGAACATGACCCTGCTTGAAAACGTAGAACTCAAACAAGGAGGCATGGAAGATGGGTTGAATCCTGAGGGACTTTGGTAAGCTTGGCTGCCATGTGTGTTTGTTGAATAATAATGAAAGATCTGTGATATAGGTATAGAGTTTGATAGATGAGAAATAGGTTTTTAGAGACAGTTACATCTTTTACCCCACAGAAAACCATGTTCTACTCAACAGTAATACTTGGCCTGGTCAAGAGAAACTTGTTTTATTTTCTTCAGTTTATGAGCCAATATAAAATGGATCTTTGTACTGTTTGTTATATAATGAGTGATGGAGGGATCACAAAAGGGCCTGGGTATGGTAGCATAGGTTTGGTGGAGAAAACTGGTTTAAGAATAAGGAATCCCAGGGATAGATCTGTGTGGAATAAAGTTGTAGTAAGAAGGCTAGCAGTTGTTTTGATAGTTGGCATTCTAAGAAGAATCGTAGGTACTAATGTAGTCTATGCTTTTCACTTTTCTCATGTTCATTTTGTTCACTATAGGCTTTGGAATGGTAGATAGTAACTTCTAGAAGGATAAGGAAATCTTGCAGACTAGGAGTATAAGGTGAAGTTGGAAACAATCTCTATTAGGAAGCAGTATGTTTAACCAAAAATGAATTCGGAATCATTTTATTTTTAGGAAAATATGCTTGAAAACATGGCTAGTGATGACCTTCTCAAAGAACTATGGGGAAAGATTTGACAATTTAGAATAAATGGTTTCATAGGGAACTGAGTATACCTTGCTCATTGGTGTGAACAAACATATGACCTGGAGGTCTGAGGTTTTCTATTCCAGAATCATTCACTTTCTAGCACAAGATATTCCAGCTGAAGAGTTAAAGAGTTGAAATTCCACAGTAATTTTATTTCATGTATTTATCTTACTGATCTTGGCTGGAAACTGGAGGCCTTTGAAGTACCTTTCTTTTTCTTCTATGTGCTTCTTATGGATGTGGTATTTTTCATGGTTCAGCAGCTATACTGAGCTTCTTAAAAGGTATCTTCTTTATATCTTTCCTCAGGTGGTTCCACTGTCTCTCACTAATGTGAATTTTTTTCTCTTGGCTCTGAATTTTACGACTATTACATTTCTTTGTTTTTCTGTTTTTTTGTTTTTAGTATTATTTGAATGATGATCTCTTGGTCCAGAAAGCCAAGATGGAATTTGTATTTTTAGGGTTTCTTATAATACAGTTGCCTTGGTAGGGAGCAAAGATGATCATGGGTTACTTGAGGCCTAATCAAGTATGTGAAGCCGTAGGCATATAATTTAGGGTCCTGATCAGCAATGCTTTGTCATTGTGTCCCATTTCTACCTTTTTGAATCTCTTCTGGAAATTTGCTTCTAATTTCAAACTTCTTTGGTTTCTCTAACTGGTCTAACATGGACAAAGTATCTGGTGTATGCAGGGCCCAATGTTAACAGACCAAAGACATGGAAAAGTTCCTTGTGATAGGAGTAAGATCAAATATAAAAGCAGGTCTCATAGTGTGTTAGAAACAAGTGAATAAGAATAAGGATAATCTAAGAAAAGAGACCTTTGCCAAGAAACCAAAAGTAAAGGATGGCAAGAAAGAGCTCAATACCAATTGGCATCTCAAGAAATAATGCAAGTACTATCTAGCTCTAACAAAGATTTACCCAGAGAAGTATAATATATGGACTAAAAAAATTGGCTTTAATTTAATTGCCACAAAGGAAGGTCTATGTATGTGCCTAACTAAATGGGACTCTAAACCACTCCTATGTTAAAATATTAACATAGAGAAGTAATTGGAAGAAATGACCTAGTTATGTCCAAGGAGAGTGAGCCTGTATAACCTTCCTAAAGGAGGTTATGAGGAAAGAATCTGCATCAAGTCAAAACAGTTGTAAAGGAGGAAGAAGTGAGGTGATTTCACAGAAATATATAAAACCAAGCCCACATGATCGGGAAATTCTACTACAGACTTGTTGCTTTTCCTGCTGACTGACCTAATTTTGGTAGGTAATATGTCATTAACGGAATGTATTATACATATTGCCTCACCTGTTCTTCTAATTGGCATCACTGTCTGAAAGAAACCATAGTGTAGGGAAAGGCAAAAGTCCGTTCTCCTGGAGTCTTCTCTGGACTGGCTGAGATTGGAGCAGTGCAAAAAGTCTAGTGGGTTGGGCCTATCTTAAGTGTGAACTTAAAGAGGGACTCAACAATATCCTGGATGTTTATACTGACTTAGAAAGTGAATGTACTTTCAAAATTTCAATGTTGGGTTCCATTTCACATTTGACTTGCTTCTTTATGATGCTATGGTCTGCACAATATAAGTGACATCTCCAGATGTGATCTTTTAAAGATTCTGGGGTCCAGTTTCAATCACTTGATTTCTTTAGTTGTTTTGAACCTGTAATTACATGGTTGGTGGTTTTGCCATATTTGCTCATGGGATTTCAATGTTCCATGTAATTCAATCTGGAACTTCTACTTTGTAAACTTTCTTAATCACTTTTATCCTCAGACCAAGGAGTGATAATAGACTAGTGGATGGGAAATCACACATTATTGGCTGACTGTCCACATAGCACATCTGGGAAAAATCCACCCAAGAGGTAAGCCCAGTGCTTTAGCTCTATAAATAGTGCTTTAAAAGAAAATCCTTCCCTCTTGTTTACCACTCCTAAAAGTGAATCTATGGACTACATATGGAAACTGAAAGTCTATCTTGAAATAGTATATGGGGTCACTCACGTCATTAAGGGGGTCCAAGGAATTTTCCAGTCCTTGAAATCCTGAAGCCCTTGGCAATGTTTGACTCTTCTTCAGAGGTCCCACTCTCAATATTTCGAGAGAATTCTCTCTCAAAAGTCATTTGGGTGGCCCTTCATTTTCCATGACTTATCTGAGTGGTCATTTTTCCCATTCTTAGCATTTTACTATCAACTTCCTCCAAAATCAGGGAAAAAATTAAAAGTCCTTTTGTTCCTAATCCCCCCTGTCTCTTTAGTTCTTAGCTACATTACTAGCTAGCTTTATATCTCTAATCCCCAGCACAGTTTCTGGAATTGTAGATTACTGGACTCTCTCCCAGCAATTCGTAAATCAGCACCCAGTTTCCATTTGGTTGTTATTTCCTTGAATAGCAGTTATTGCCTTTGATTGACAACCTTAAGGAGGAAATGGTAAAGAATTGAGCACCAAAACCCTAACAAGTTCCCTAACCTACTGTTTTCTTCTCGGAAATGTATTCATTTATGCTTTAAAAAAACTCTTTGTCAAGGATTGTAAAACAATAAGTAGAAAACAAACAAACAAAGCAACAACAAAAAAACAATAAGTAGACATTCACTGGTATCCATAATAGTAGTATTGACCATTTGTTATATCATACAATTGTCATACAATAAATTACGACAGTCAAATATTGATTTTCAAACTCCTCCACTTCCTTCACATTTATCGGTTGGAATTTTACTGTAAGGAAGAACCCTCTGTACGTTCCTATTTACTTATCCATTTATTATCAGTATTGACTCATGAATCCTATTTTATTCAGAAGGTTGTAATTTATTATTTAGCCTTATTTCTTTTCATGCTCAAATGATCATAGATTTGACGGGTTGGAGCCCCTTCAAAATGGCTCCTGTGTCCTCCTGACATGCTCTCATCATTTTTGGGAAGCATTTATTTTTTTACCCGACAAGACATTTCAGGCTCAGATTATAATTTCCCCGATAGCCCTGCAATAAGTCATTTCTTCTAGGGGCTCCAGGTGTCATTTCTTTCCTTTAAGTAAGAAATGGAATCTAGAAAACAAGATGGGGCACTAAGCTGTGCTGCACATTGCTACTTGGGTTTACTTCTTCTAAGCTCTTTTCCCTCACAGCCTGGCCAACAAAATGAATTGTCAATATTTTGAATATGTGTTAATCTGATGAGAGAAAGATAGTATCTCAGTGCACTTTTAACTTGCATGTCTCATTATAATGAACTTGAACACCTTTTCATATACTTAAGGACTTTTATATCTATTTTTGCTAAATTTTCTGTTCATTTGCCCATTTTTCTATTAAATTTGTTTCTCAAAATTTAAAAGTTAAAAAAAATTAGGAACAATTAGTTCTTTATCTATATTCTGTATTGTAATTTGCCATTTGTTTTTTGTCTTCTGTTATGCTATGCAAAAGTTTCAAATTTACTAATCATTCCTTTATCGCATAGTATAATTCTGACACACAGTTCCTACGCGTGCGCGCGCACGCACGCGCGCGTGTGTGTGTGTGTGTGTGTGTGTGTGTGTGTGGTGGGGGATGATTCCCCACACCACCAAGTAATTCTTTGACACCAGCTGGGTGCCCTACATTTCAACTCAATTCTGACACTATCTGCCTGGAGATAGCATCATACCCCACAGGTTAAGGATTCTGTCCTACAAGATCCCTCACCCCGTTCCTGCCTCCCCTTCTGATGCCAATCGCTAATGCAGGTTGCCTCCTGGGCTTCCTGACGGGCTATAGATTGGAGGTTCTAATGACCTTCTCCTTGGGTTTGATTAATTTACTAGAGAGGCTCAGGAACTCAGAGAAACATTTACTACTAGATTACTGGTGTATAATAAAAGAATATAATTCAGGAACAGTCAGATGGAAAAGAAGCATAGGGCAGGTATGGGGAAAGGGGCGCAGAGCTTCCGTGCTCTTGGGGCACGCCACTCCCCCCCTCCTTTTTTAAAATGGAGGCTTTATTACATAGGCATGATTGATTAAATCATTGACCATTGGTGATTGATCTCAGTCTCCAGCCCCTCTCCCCTCCCCAGAGGTTAGGGAGTGGGACTGAAAGTTCTAACCCTTTAATTGCAAGGTTGGTTCTCCTGGCAACCAGCCCCCATCTTAGTCTCAAAGTAACCTTATTAGCATAACAAAAGACACCTCTGTGGTTCTCAACACTTAGGAAATTCCAGGAGTTTTAGGAGATCTGTGCCAGAAACAGGGCTGAAGACCAAATATAAATTTCTTATTATAAATCACAATACAGTATTACAATATGGGTTTTGAATCATAGGTTATAGAGGAATTCATCCATATTTTCTTTAAGCACTTGCATGGGTTTACTTTTTTACATATCGATTCCAGATCAGTTTGTAGTTTTTTCTTATATATGTTGTTAGGAATTGATCTAAGTTCATCTTTATTCCAAATGGCTATGCAGTTGTCCCAATATAATTTAATAAAAGTACCGTTTTGTCCTAGTTATCTGAGATATTCCCTTTATCATATACTAGGTTTCCACACGTAATTGGGTCTGTTTTTTGACTGTCTCCTGTATTCCCTTGGTCCATTTTTTTACTTACGTGCCAGTTCTGCATGGTTTTACATACAGGTAGATCATATTCTAACCTCATCTTTTACAGATGAGGAAACAGAGTGTCTCTTCCCAAACGAGGCAGTGGCAGAGCCAGAGCTGGGAACTGGTTTTCTTGACTTAAAACATGATTCTTTTCTTTCTGTGCTGTGCTGCTCTCATCTCTCTCCTCCACTGTCTTTGGTGAGAGTGTAAAATTTAGTTACAAGGAAGAGCCTGCTTTGTCCAGAAAAGAGTCGCCATGGAGTTATACTCTTCTTAGAAGGGATTTGTAGAAAGAGTCATGAGGCAAACGCCTTTGGGAGAATGCAAAGGAATATTCTACCACATGGACTGTTCTATAGAGCATAGGACCAGGAAAGATGCAGAGTGAGTGGTAGAGAGATCATATAAGAGGAAGCTGAGAAGCAGAGGGGTTAAGTGATATGTCCAAGGTCACACAGTATACAAATGACAGAGCTGTGGTTTAACACAGATGCCCCTGCAGCCCTCCCAGCTCCTTGGCAATGATTTATTAGACATGTTTTTGAACAACTGCTTCTTTTAAGCTGCTGTACATTTGTGTGTACATTAAAATTTGACCTTGTTATATAATGTCTGGCACAAAACAGACATTGGTAGCCTGCCTGCACCCCACTTAAGTTCCTGCTGAAGTTTTTACCTAAAGAATGAAAAAAATTGTTGGATGGGTTTGGAGAGACAATTCCTCTTATAAATAGTGCTAAAACTCCTTTTTTATATGGACCTGTTCAGCTAAAATCTAAACAGCAAAGACATTTGATTTACTGCAGGCATTAGGCTGGAGTGTTAAGTGGTTGTTTTAATTGCAGAGTTTTTATAAAAGAGCTACTTTCACCATATAGTTGATTACACTTTAAAAACAGAGACATATGATTTATTATAAACAGTGTTTTTGAGAACTAAACTTTTTTTTTTTAAGAACTAAAAATATGTATTTCAAAAATTTTCAACTCCAGGAGATGCGGGGACCTGACTGTTTTCTTTTCCTCCTTTGGAAATGGTATGTGGCTGTTGAGTTTTAAGTGGTCAGAGAGTCTTCCTTGGTGGTATCAAAGAACAAGAAAGAGGAAATAGGAATCCTCTGGGTTCTGTGTTTGACTGGGCTGAAGACAGGGCCCAGGCAAACTGGGTAAGTAACCTGCAACATGGGCTTGGTTTGGCTGGTCCAGTGTTCAATTATATGCCACCTCTAAATATTCATCCCTTCCCCGCAGGTCTCACCATCCTCTCTCTATCTTAGCCAATAAACAGGAACGTAATCGATCAGAGTAGCAGCAGAGGCATACTCACACTATTAAAAGGTGTACTCTCTTACTCTCACCATAAAGTTCTGTGACATCTGGGAATGCCAAAGCCCAGTATAAGCAGTGTACACTTCCACTCTCAATAGAAAACCCCATGAAATGTTCGGTTTTGAAGTGCTTAGTTTGTTTAGCTGTCGCAGGTGCGAAGTGTTTCTAATTTGTGTGTGTGTGTGTAGAATTGTTCCGAAAGATGAGAGTGTTTGAGATATTTTTCCTGGGAAGCTGTTCTTGAAGTTGCATTTGAATATGAGGGTCTCTGTTATTTAGAGGCTTTACTAGGTGAAAAACAAAAGTAATTCTGATAAAGGTTTACATATTGGGCAGATCCCAACGAAATGTCTTTTATATATTAAGTGTCTGATTATTAGATTCCATCTTCCATCTAGGCTCCCCTTGTTCCTCACTGCATCCTGAAAAGAGATTGCATCATCTTTAAAATGGACACACACACAAACGGATAAAAGCAAATGGTGTTTTCCTAGCACTAGATTAAGACCTGAAGAGACCTCAAGTATTGGGAAGATTATTTCCTTCATCTCTCCTACCCTTAGTATTATATTCAAAGTAAACCTTAGAGGGATGCTGAAGATAAGATGGCTTCGCTCTATATTTTCTGATAAATCCATCATCTTCTCTTAACCCCTTTGCCTCTCTCATTTGCCTTGAGGGTGCCCTAAGCATGTGTTTAGTTGGCCTACTGAATATGGTAGCACTGGGTATACTGGTAAACCCTGTACACATTTCCTTGTGATAAGTAGGGAATTACTTCAGCTGAAAAGGGATTGTTTTCTAGGTCTTATTAACCAGGTGCCATGCACCAGAATTAACCGAAATCTTGTTTAAGCCAACAGTTCTTGAGTAAACAGGATAAAAAGAAATAAATAAAAAATTTGCAAGTTTATATATACAGAGCACTGTTCTAAGTGTTTTACATGTGTTATTCACTTAATTATCACATAACCTATAGCGCTTTTGTTTTTATCTCAGTTTTACAGAAGAAGAAACAGGGACAGAGAAATTAAGAAACTTGCTCAAGGTCAGAGTCCTACTAAGCAGCAAAGTTGGAATTTGAATCTAGGCAGTGGCTTCGGGTTATTATGCTATACAGCCGCTCTACTCAAAAAGAATTAAAATAGCGAGCGCTTTCACACTGCTAGACACTACTGTGAGTACTCTATGTATTTTAGCACTTTTAGTCTTCACAGAAACTCTGTGAGGTGTGCTCATTTTCTACTTACTCCTTCAAGCACGTTCCATCTTTCCATACCCTGGGGTGTACCTTGAGAGGCTGACCTCTGGTGCCGAACACTTTGCTTTGCGGTTTCCGGTTGTGTTTGCCGAATAGAGTTCCCAGCATGAGATCAGGAGGCGGAAGCAAAGGGAGGTCATGGTACATATTACTTTAGTTTCCTCCCTTTTGGGTCACTGTGGGTTGGTTGCGTCCCTTACTCAAAGACTACAGCTCCTGTTTATTTGGTTTTCTCCAACAGTCTCTCTCTCTGGGTCTTGGTGACAGTGTCTTCCTCCTACCTACTAGGCGTAGGGGTGGTAAAGTCTCTCTGCTGTTGCTAGCTCAGGGGTGCTCTGACCCCCTGCAAAGAGCCCCTTCATTAACCTCTCCTCAAACACTGTTTTGGAGTGTGCCATTTTTCTTGCTAACACCCATACGAAACAAGGTATATTCTGTTATCGTCGGCATATTTGACTTATAAGGCACGGGGAAGTAAAATAAAGGGCCCAAGGCAATTATTAGAATTGGGATTAAAACCTATGCAGTCTGGCTAATGTCCAGGCCTTTAGTCGCTACACTCTTGTGCCTTACGGTTTAAGCAGGTGTTGGGCTTTCAGCAAAAAAAGCTTACAGCGCAGATTATTTCATATCAAAGGACAATTAATGGATAGTTTACTGTAGCTAAGGAAGGTGATGTAAAGATTTAAGCGTGAAAGTGCTATGGGGTAAATGTAATGAGTTTATTCACAGATGTATCAAACATTTATCAAAGTTTTATATTTTGGAAACAAATCATCAACAAAACAGATTGCTGACTGTGAATAGTCCTAAGACTCACCTATTTGTTCTCCAGTATTTTGAATTTAATTAGCAAGGAGTGATACAGCAAAAAAGCTTCGGCCATTTGATATAGCTGTGGTTATTGTCCAATATACATAACTTTAAAAAAATCTTCCTTTGAGTCAATAATGTTAATCGGTGATTAGTAATGTGTTTTCTTTCCCTAGGCAGTAGAAGTTCTCCTTTTAGTTATTATGTGCATTCAAAATATGTACAATACAATCAAGGTATAGAGTCTTGCAAAATCAGATGATGCTTTTTTTATGCCAGTACTACAAAAAGAATACCAGTTAATATACATGTGAATTCTTTCCCCCTACTAATTGAAATATTCCTTTTGGGAATCATTCCACTTTAAGCTTTTAGAAAAAAGAACACTGGACCAGGAATAATAGTCCTAGATTCTGATGCCAACTTTGCCTCTAACTGGTTCAAACAGACTAATTGTTTGGACTGCAGTTTCCTCATCTGTGCAGTAATGGAACTGGGCTAGGTGGTCTTTTAACACTAAGGTTCAATGACTCTGATTAACCTCTATTGTTTTTATCCCTATCAAATATTAGAAGACATGAAAAAGTGAGGCTAGGCATCTAAGGCAAAAATTGTATTTAGTGCAGAGTTGGAGTGATATACAGGTCTCTTGATATCTGTTCCCTGACTATACTATAGTCCCTAGAAAAAAAATGTGTACTAGTTAGGGTGACACTGGCTCCTATAACAAATATATGCAAAATATACAATCACTCAAAATACTAGAAATTTGTTTCAGGGTGGCTCTGCTTTGCTCAGGACTCAGATTGATGGAGGCTCTGGCATTTTCAACACATGTCTCACAAGACCATTTTTATCTCCATCTCTGACAGCCAGTGGCAGAAAGAACATAGAGGAACACATTTAAGGTGTATATAGGGTAGGTATGGAAGTGGCACATATCACTTCTGTTCATATTCCATTTCCTAGAACTCATTATATTGCTCCTCATAAATGCAAGGAAAGCTATGAAATATAGCGTAGTTGTGTGCCCAGGAAAAAGAGAAGCACATGGATTTTAGTGAACCATTAGCAATTTTTGCCTTAGAATGGGTGTGACATGTACAAGAACAAATTTATCTTTAGGGAACTTGCCTTATTTTTTCTAGGTTGTCAGTGGCCCCATTTTGTCGTATTTTAATAACTCTTTTTTGTAAATCCCCTTTCCATCAGCTCTGTAATTTATGTTTATAGCCACTGCTTCTCTTGAAGCTTCTTCTTTCGGTTACTGGGATTGAAATTAAGAGAGACTATGACCTCACGCAGGAATGACAGAAAGTGCTTTTTTCCTGAACATGATCCTGAGAGAATCATGAGGAAGAAGAACTAAAGGAAAAACCAATATTTTTAAAAAAGCAACAAAGGAATGTTTAAAAAAGATGAGAATGGAATATCTGGGTGGAACGGGGACACTCATAATGGTGCTCTGAAGTACCCATTCTTTCAAGAGAATTTAGCCAAGGGTCACAAGATTAAGACCACAGTGGGATGTGCCGCCTCAGGAGTGTCCCTGGCAAAGGAGACCTGCAAGTTATGGCTTTTGTGGTTCTCTTCTTTTTTCTAGCTAAGAAATAAACAGAGCCACAGCATATCAGTGGAGCCTCGTTTTCCTCAGTCTTTCCCTCTCCCAGGGTTCGTTGCATGATGTCCCCAGCAGCCACAAAATACTGAGGATGCCTTGAGATAGCATGTTTTCCATCCAAAATCATGATTCATGAATCTCCTTTATTGTAAATTAACCTGCAGAATGGGAGACAGAAAGAAGCAGCAGTCAGGGAAAACACATGTGGGGGTTTGTAATTTTGAGACTTGGGTTCTGAGTTATTCCAGGAACTTCACTGAAATTTGGCTTATCATCATAACATCTTCAAAAATATAACCAAGAACACAACAAATCAGAATAAGAAAAAGGAGACTGGGCTTCCCTGGTGGTGCAGTGGTTAAGAATCCACCTGCCAATGCAGGGGACATAGGTTCAAGCCCCGGTCTGGGAAGATCCCACATGCCGCGGAGCAACTAGGCCCGTGAGCCATGGCCGCTGAGCCTGTGCGTCTGGAGCCTGTGCTCCACAACAAGAGAGGCCGCAATAGTGAGAGGCCCGCACACCGCGATGAAGAGTGGCCCCCGCTTGCCACAACTGGAGAAAGCCCTCGCACAGAAACGAAGACCCAACACAGCCATAAATAAATAAATAATTAATTAAAAAAAAAAAAAAAAAAGGAGACTGTCCCAGTGAACCTCAGAGGGTAATTGAAACAGATGAAGGTAACTTGGGAATACAGTATAATTTTGTTATCATGTACTACAAATATCCATTTACATAGTATCTGTCTAATTATGTCTTTTGGGGAAACAAGAATCATATCCCATAAAGGCTGCCTCTGATATTGTTAGCCCACAGCACGGTATTAGTCCAGTCCCTTTCCATATTTGGTGAGACTTGTCAGTTTATTTATTCATTCAGAAATATGAGAAGAAGGATGATCCAAGTCACACGAGACAAAAGGCATTTCATTACTAAATGCGAGGCCTGGAGTTTAGTACTGGTTTGCTATGATCTTATGTGACATTAGGCAAATTATTTAACCTCTTTAGACCAAGGTTCCTCATTTGTAAGTATGTTGTTGCGGTAATGACCTGACATTCTGCAACTGTTGATTATTGCTTTCCTTTTTCTGGGAAAGGCTTTAAGGTAGCTGATTCCAGAAATATGCACTTTTAATTTTGTATGCCAGGGTACCAGCAGCTCTGTAATAATGTATTATCAAACAAGACGCTTGATTAGGTTCAACAAATATATATTTGGCTTAAAAATCTTACTTCAATATTCAACCAGTCTTTGTAGAGGTATCTGGCTGAAATCAATTTATTCAAAAGATTACTTATGCATACTATGGGAATCTATGAATGAGTGAGGTATGGTTTCTGCTTATATAAAGGCTTATAGAAGTATAGGAGATCTAAGACATTTATTTGAATAACTGTAATATATGATACAGGGTTAAGTGCTACTAACTGCCTGCTTCTCATACAGTAGGAGTTTACCTAGGAAGATTTCTGCCTCCTTTTCCTTCTCCTTGCAGGCTGATTGTCTTTCCAAAGTCCATGAGAGAGGTAAGGTGGTGAGTGAGAATGCAGAGATCCTCTTAACAATAAAGCCCTGATCAAGGCAGTAAAGTAGGCATAACATAGTGAATTAGGTAGATAACATACTTCAGTATCACAAAGGGTAAATCTAAACCCTAGTTTCTTTAATGAATCATCTAAAAAAGTAAGTTTCCAGTAATCACAAATTGTAAGAATCATTTCTCACTAGAAAATAAGTCTGATCTTGTTTGCAGGAGAAATAAGAAGATAAGAATGTTTTTCTTTTTCTGTGTGGCCCAATGTAGTTTTATAGCCAGAAACTCCAGATTTGAATCTGGGGAATTCCCTGGCGGTCCAGTGGTTAGGACTTTGTGCTCTCACTGCTGGCATGGGGTGCAGCAAAACAAAAACAACAAACAAACAAACCCCAAAACAAAAACAAAACACACAGATTTTGAATCTGGACACTTTCTTGCTTACCAGTTGTGCAATTTCCCTTTATGTAAAATCAGAGGTAATAGTAATTGACTCATAGAATTGCACAGTTTAAAAATAAATGATACTCCATAAATGTTTGTTTTTTCCTTTCATAGTCAAGGATACGAACAATAATATAGTTATCTATTTACCTGATTTGTAAGTACGGTTATCTACTTTCCGTTGAGGAAGCTTCCCTCACTGCCATGTTGACTAAAATGTAGACAGTTATTCTTTTCCTCCTTCTTTCTCCCCTCCCTCCCTCCCTCCTTCTCTTTCTTTCTTTTCTTCTTTAATGTAAAATAAACTTCATTTATTCCTGGAATTACCAACCCCCCCCCCTTTTTTTTTTTTTTTTTTTTTTGCGGTACGCGGGCTTCTCACTGTTGTGGCCTCTCCCGTTGTGAAGCACAGGCTCCGGACGCGCAGGCTCAGCGGCCATGGCTCACGAGCCCAGCCGTTCTGTGGCATGTGGGATCCTCCCGGACCGGGGCACGAACCCGCGTCCCCTGCATCGGCAGGCGGACTCTCAACCACTGCGCCACCAGGGAAGCCCCTACCAACCCTTTTTTATCCCTTTAAGGCTGGTGATTTCTAATAGTTTACAATTTTTCTTTTATTTTTTCTTTTTATTTTCCATACAAGTTTTAAAGTTTACTTTCCATTTACAGTTATTACAAAATATTGGCTATATTCCCCATATTGTACAATACATCCTTGAGCCTATCTTATACCCAATAGTTTGTGTCTCCCAGTCATTCTTCTTTATTATTAAGAATATATTGGCTAAACCCTCAAAACTTTAAGTAGATAGAATCCATTGTTATGAGGAGTGAGACTTCTGATTCATTTTACATCTGGTGTTTTACCAATAAATGGCCAGAATGTGAGGAGTTCGGTTGTGATTTATCATCTCTCAGCTGCAACATCTATGCTAAAATTTCAACTTTTGTCTTCATTTTGCACAGATGCCTTCTAATGGTGTTTGCTGAGCAAGGCAAGGGCACCTTGTAGTATTTAAACATTAATGTCATGGAAGAATGAATGTTTAAGCAAGCAAAGCCTCTCTTCCCCATATAGCCATTCCTCCCTATTTTTCTCTTCTCCCTTAACAACTTGTGCACAAGTCAGATTGTGTATCTTCTTGCACACGACTCTGAAAAGACATCCACACTCTTGTTCTGTTGACATCTAACGGAGAATTCCACTGTGTAAGAGAGAGCCATCTGGCTCATGAGAACGTGGCCTATAGCACACTCACTCCATCAGTTTATCATAGTTAGCATGATAGATACCAAAGGAGGTTATTGCAGCTCTTTCCTTGGAGATGTTTAACTGTTTGTTATCATTAGGGACCGTCTGACTTGGGTACAAAAGATGGGGCTATATGACATCTGGAGGCTTATTTCAATGCTGTTAACTCTATTTCCCAGATGTTGGTATTGTGGCTTGCAGATACTGTAATCAGGAGCAGTGTGCAAAGGACAAGGGATTCAAATTCCCTTTCTAGGCCTGTATTTCCACATCTCCTTCACCCTCATGCACCTCTTGTTGAAACACATTGAAAAGAGACAAGCTGGGTTGGGAGCAAATGGCAGTGAGGCTACTGGGAGTAGATAAGGGGTACTCAGAGACTCAGGTCGGGCATTGAATTGAGTCTCCATGGAATGTCATTTTTTCAAGTGATTTGAATTTATTGCTCCCCAACTTATTTCCTTTCAAGGCAGAGAATTATCTGCAATGAACCCTGTGCAATAGCAATGAGTGTGAGTCTTTGCACAAAACAGAGATACATGGTTTTCGTTCAGTGGGTTTGGAAATAAATTCTGTTTATGAATTTCTATTGTAGTTCACATCATGATATTGCAGTGGCCTCGTCAATCTTAACATATTACAAAATTAGCAATGCATAAAGTAGCAGGGCATAACATTAGACTCAATAAACAAAGCCAGATTAAGGAGAGCAGTTGGTTCAGGACACTGTGTGAGGCAGGAGTTGGGGGTGTGGTGAGGACACCAAGCAACTTTAATACCAGCCATTACAAAATGTGAGACTGAGGAAATGGTCAACTGAATTAATACGTTACACCAATTGAGCTTATTTTTTAGGTTGTAAAGTGTGAATATTTATTTCTTGGTAAATTACCTCTTTAAAGTGTTGTAAAAACAAAAAGGTTTTTAGAAAATTTGTAAAATAAAGCATACTGTTATAGAAAAGTGATTAATTGCAATGTCAGCTAACTAGCTATTAAATTTTGGGCAAGTTCCCAAGGCTTTGCCAAGATGAAATCTCTAGATCTCAGTTTCTTTGTAAAACAAGAGGTTAGTTTAGATGTCTTCTAAGGTCTGTTTTTGTTATATGGCTGTATGATTGTCTAATAATTAATGACTTCAACACCCAATATGTATTTAAGGCTATGATGATCCCAGAGTTACCCTGGGTGCTGTGGACACAGAGATAAATAAGGCAATAATCCTGTCCAGCGGGCCTACAGATCTGTCTCCTCTTTACCTGCACATGTTCTAAAGCACTTGTTTAGAATTACCTTGTTTTTTTCATTCATATCCCAAGAGCCACATAGAATATGTTATTGGAGGACTCATGCAACAGAGCATTAGTAGGATAATGATTAGTGATAGAATGTTTTAATGGAATGCCAACTATGTGGACATTGGTTTTCTTAGCCTTCAGGATACTAAAGTAAGCACCAGAACATTATCTGTATCTTGATGAATCTCTTGTTTTTGTCCTTTCCTGGCTATGGATTTGTATCATTCCACTGAAATTTAAGTGCACATGGAAAATTTAGTTTATAACTTGCCGAAAGTGCTTTGGAAATAGACAGAAGATGTTATTTCACTGTCCCCGATAGTTCTGTGTTCAATTCTGAGCCTTAGGAGTCTGCTGTGTTGTTGGAGATGGTGGAGGGAGGAGGAGGGAGCAGTTACATCAGTTAAAAGGAATGAGCATGGGGAGGAAACAAATTGATGAAGATGGGCTAAGAAGATTAGGACCAGTCTCTTTGGGGGTCACGCTTGAAGCGAGTGAAGTTGAGGTGGATGTGGGTTAGTAGAAAGTGACAGGTTTACTGCATTTCTGCATTTCAGAGTATTAAAAGTGGGGAAACTCCTGGAAGAGTAAAAGAGATTAAACTTTAGGGGAAAAAAGGAATATCGCCATGAATATAGCAGTAAGGATTTAGGGAATAAATTATAGAATGAAAATATGCTAAACGACAGTTTTAAATGAATTAATCTATAGTAAGTAAAAAGTGGGTTATTGAGGAAAGTTAGAAACATTGAAATGTGTTCTAGAGAAGATGATTTTGTTTTAGGACTGAAGGTTTTTGTTGCAGGTAAGCTGTATGGGCCACAGGCCTGGTTCAAATTCTTACGTCTTCTTGAACAGGCTTTCATTGTCAGGTTTACAACATTTTATATTTTAATACATAGTATATATTGTGTTGTGTGATATGTTATTTGTCTAAGGATGCATTTAAATTTTGGGCATAGTGAGCTGAGGTTAAGTATCTGAAGAATAAATGACTGAATTTTCCAAATACTTGGTTATAGAATTTTCTCATGGTTTCAAATGTAGATCAGAAATTTGGCTGAGGATGTCAGAACTGTTAATCATATGCTAAATTTAAAATTTTATCAATAAAAAATTAATAACTCATGACTAAAAAGTTTTAAATTACATTAGCATAATCATTCACTTGGAAGATTTGCCAGAAGTGTGCCACTCTCTAGGTTATGATATAGAAGCATCCAACTTTGAGCAAATTTTATAGTTAAAATTTGGATACACAAGATAAATCAGGGTGTGATTATTCTTGATTAGGGTAGTAACTTCTATTTTTATGAAAATTATAGAATTATTATATATGTATATTACAAATATATATATATATATATAGAGAGAGAGAGAGAGAGAGAGAGAGAGAGATTTATAAACCAAAAATCAAGATTAGTCACAGCTATTGCAGACAATATTTATTAAAAGCCATTTATTAAAAGACAATATTTATTAAAAGCCATTAAAAGCCATAATATTGCTTGACATACTGTGGGATCCAAAGAGATTTTTAATTTGGTCCTGAATTATAGAGAAAGTTGCCAGTTATTAATGTTACCTAACATTAATAATTTATAATGCACACATATCCAAAATGTGATGGCTTTAAAATATGTCCACAGATTCTTTGTCACTCTTCCCAATGAGAGGGAGAATCTTCTTAGAACTGGGTGGGCTTTTGTGACTACTTCAACCAGTAGAGTCATGGGGGATACATTCTAAGACCCCACCAGTGAATGGCTGAAACTGGATAGTATGGAATCATATATATACTATGTTTTTCCCTTTACATACATACCTATGATAAAGTTTAATTTATAAATTATGCACAGTAAAATATTTAAAAAATGATAGAATAATGATAACAGTATACTGTAATAAAAGTTATGTGAATGTGGTCTCTCTCTCTCTCTCTCTGAAAACATCTTGTACAAATTTAACAGCTTTTCCATCTTAACTAAGCACTTATACACTGTGGCTGTAACTTCTGCAGTTTGAGGTGTGACATCAAAACTAGCACAAATTTCTTTTTCCTTCACAATTTCAGGGATACAAGATTTGTACTTACCGTAGATCTTAGCAACCTCTGCATTACGATTTTTCTTTTCTTTCCTTGAGAACTTTCACCTTTTCATTTAAAGGAAGCACTTTACTGCTTCTCTTTGTCATATCCGAATTACCAGCATAACTACTTATGTGCTTTGGGGCCATTATTAAGTAAAATAAGTGTTACTTGTACACAGGCACTAAGATGCCGTGATAGCTGATCAGATAAACAAGGCGCGTGATATACCCTTGACTAGGGGGCGGGAGGGGGCGGGGCGGATGAGTCACGTCTCTCTGGACGACGCAAGACAGCGCGAGATTTCGTCGAGCTACTCACAGCCGCGCGCAATTTAAAAGTTACGGGATGAATTGTTTATTTCTGGAGTTTTCCACGTAATATTTTCGGACTGTGGTTGACTGCGGGCAACAGAAACCGCAGCTGAGGGAGGGCTACTGTATTTACTCTCAAACCCTGCAGCAGCCAGGTAAGAAGTCTGACTGCCTCGAGTCCGCCATGCTGTGAAGAAGCTCAAACTAACTCGTGGAAAACCGCAGGGCAAGACCCTGACACTTCATGAAGAGACAGAGATGCCTGGTCAGCCCTCTGGTCTGAAGTCTGCACTTGAGTTACCGTCTCACTGCAACCACTTGAGAGACCCTGCGCCAGAACTGCCCAACCAAGCCCTTCCTGAATTCTCGCCTCGAAGAAACGGTGAGATGTATTAAAATGTTTTAAGTCACTAAATTTTGGAGTAACTTGTTATACATCAATAGTGGCTAGAATACAAAGAGAGTTTGAGAGGAAATATGGAAATCAAGAGATTAAAAACCATTTACGGCAGTGATTTATAATATTTGGGGAGAGTTATAAACTCCCTTGAGATTTTGATGAAAGAGATGGGCCTTTATTCTAGATATATTTTGTGTAAAATTTCTGGTTGTTCAAGGCTACATGAAGCAGTCTTGCTCAAGACCTCAGTTTTAGAAGCAGTCGAAAAATTTCTTCAGGTACTTGATTTGAGGTATTTACTGAAATTGAGTACAAAGTTTGACTCCCTGTCAGTTGACTAAAAGGGAAAGAAGATAGGTTATACAAAATTTTCATTGTCTAGTAATAAAATGAAATGAGAGCCTAGATGTTTGTCTGGGAAGACCTGCTTTTTCATGGCACAAAATTTTGGGGGAAATTTATAGTTTGGAAACTTCTTTGACCTGATTAACCAATGCACAAAGCCACACATAGGTTGTTCGGCTAAGTAGATATGGCCTTTGGGAAATGAACAGTTTTCAGCTGATGAAAATTCCATAAAGTTTAAAAGTGTTTATTTTTATAATCTTATCAACTAAAGAGAAAGGAAGTCCTTAAAATTTGTATTCTTTCATGGTGAAGATTTGCTTTAGGTTTTTGAGAGCCAAGTATAGTAGCTTAACCAGTTATTTTTATTATGTAATGAGTAGGTAAGATATAAGCAGTTAGTGGGGTTGGTTTTGTAGCAGGTCAAGGATGTCACTGCTGTGGTCTCTGTGATTCTCTTAGCTTTACTTTCATGGGTGCAAACTGGCTGCTCAGTCATGAAATTCATGTTCAAGGAAGGAATAAGAAGGAAGTATAAAAAAGGCGTGGTATCTATATCAGAGAAGCAAAGTTTTCCCAGAAACCCTCAACGTGGGTTTCCTAGAAACCTTGGCCAACTTTCATTGGTCAGAACTGACACAAGTTAGTTCTAGCTGCAAGGGATGATATGTAATGTATTTTAAAAAAAACTTGGGAATCTTGCTATCTTCCCCTTCCAGCCCCCCAAATAGGGGTTATCTTGGAAAGGAGGAAGGAAAGTTTGGATTTTGGGTAGGAAACTAGCTGTATATGCCAAATATTTGATTAGTAAAATTTTTAGTAATATTTTATATGTCATATTACATAAATAGCTATCCGAGCTATCAGCTATCAGTGAAGTCTATTGATTTCACTGGCCTTATATCACATCTAAATGCTTTTGATTACTTACTAGTGGTATTCCCTCATGTGTATCTTTAAATAAAATAGTTTGAAATTTGATGCTTAGACACTAGGAGATACAAAAGTACAGATGTGGACTTGTTCAGTCTTCGTAGGCAGAAAAAAATTAAAACATTTTATTTGAAGAGTTATTTAGAGATTTAAGCCTAAGACAAAGAAAATTTATATCTCTATCTCTGTTTATCAGTATATTACCTTTTATTATGGACAGCTTTAATTAGTGGTTGTCTATTGACGACATACAAAAGATATTCATATAAATATCCTAGCAATGAAAACAGTTCTTAATTAAAGATGACTGTCAAATGAGTCCTGCTATGTTGCCCATCAATGAGTCTGGCTTTCAGTGTACAGTTTTGGTGGCAGCTGAAAATGTAAAGTAGACTCATTGCAAAAGTTCATTTTCAACTAGCTGTTAATGTCTCGTAAACAATGTGTTGCACATTTTCAGAGCTTTGAATTAAAATTGGTACTTTATAGGCGAATGTTAAATATTCCTAATAGTTTCAAAGCCTCTGGGAAGAAAAATTAATAAATCTAAGAATGAAAAGAATGAGTGTTTTGAATTGATATGCTATTGTACTTCCCAATGGCTGCTGCTAAATTTTTCTTTGTGAAAGAAAAAAAACCAGGATTTGAACTGACCACAAATTAAATAATCAAGTTGGAAATTCTCTTTCTATGAAAATAAAGGACATGGATTATTCTTATTTCCTGGCAGAAAAGTCCCAGTGTCACCAGTTTGAAAGAATAATTAATCTTCCTCAAGTTTTAAGAGAGTGAAAATTTGAATAAAATGTATACCATTTATGTGTGTTGGGGTATATGGAGTCAAAAGCTATCCAGGGGGGCTTCCCTGGTGGTTGAGAGTCCGCCTGCCGATGTAGGGGACACGGGTTCGTGCCCCGGTCCGGGAGGATCCCACATGCCGCGGAGAAGCTAGGCCCGTGAACCATGGCGGCTGAGCCTGCGCGTCCGGAGCCTGTGCTCTGTAACGGGAGAGGCCACAATAGTGAGAGGCCCGCAAACTGCAAAAAAAAGAAGCTATTCAGGGGACAGCTATAACCTATCAAAGCGTCAGAAAAGTGGAGTTTTGATTTTCTTTCTGAAGTTAAGCTCCACATGATTAAAGGTAAATGAATGTTGGAAAGAAATTAATAAAATATTGTTCAAAACCACATTTTAGAATTGAAGATGGAAAATAAATATATTCTAAGGGATAACTAAGGCACATTTAATTTACTGTCTAAAGAAACCAAATTAGGTTTACAGATTGAAAACTCTTTATTTGTCTCAGTGGAGTGCTTTGCAAATTTGATTATACTAGTGAATCTATAATTTTCAAATCCTTCAGCACTCTTCTGTAT
Organism: Phocoena sinus; assembly: GCF_008692025.1. NCBI lineage: Eukaryota > Metazoa > Chordata > Mammalia > Artiodactyla > Phocoenidae > Phocoena > Phocoena sinus. Next base: position 137,431,295 of record NC_045765.1, on the reverse strand, counting down.
CCACACAAATGAGCATAGAAATAAATGCCAGTGCAACATTATTTCCCCCGTAAGTTTTTTTTTTCCCCCTCGTAAGTTGTTTTAAAGGTTATTTTTTCATTTAATTTGGAAGTTATGGAAAGTTTGAAAAAATATAAAATAGTGGGTGGAGGGAAGAAAAATCACCCAGAGACAAGTATTAATATTTTAAAATAAGGTTCTTGAGGAGATGTTTTAGGCATCTCTGTTTGAAAGATTTCTTTGATATACCAGATAATTAATATAAAAGATCCCACATACCACAGAGCAACTAAGCCCGTGCACCACAACTACTGAGCCTGTGCTCTAGAGCCCACGAGCCACAACTACTGAGCCCACGTGCCTAGAGCCCGTGCTCTGCAACAAGAGAAGCCACTGCAGTGAGGAGCCCACGCACTGCAACGAAGCGTACACCCTGCTCGCCGCAGCTGAAGAAAGCCCGCGCACAGCAATGAAGACCCAATGCAGCCAAAAATAAATAAATAAATAAATTTAAAAAATGGTAATTTTAAAATAGGGCCACATATCAAATGACTAGATAACAACCATGATTTTAAAATAAATAAATAAATAAATACATACATAAATAAATAAATATATGTATATATATATATATATATATATAGAGAGAGAGAGAGAGAGAGAGAGAGAGAGAGGCCAAGCTGCTTCTTTGGGTCATAGTTTCCAATGTTTTAAAATAGAAGTATCAAGATGAAGTAATTTGTAATGTTGCTTTCAAAACATTCAAGGATTTTAAGGTTAAACTATACACTTCAAACACAGTTAAATGTTGCTACAATGATATACAGATGATTAATAATAATAATACCTGAGGAAAACAAGCATACAGAGAGGATAGGATAAGAAGGAGTTTAAGGTAGTAATGGGTCAGGGGGATATGTGACAATTATTAATATTATAAATAAAGATTTTCCTCTTTAGAAAATCTGTCTATTGGATTGAGTACTAAGGCAATAAGACCAGGTTTCAGTCATCTATTCTTATTTCTTGACCTGTTTTTCTCCCTTTTAGACCTTGTGGGTTTATTTTTCTTCTTACAGATTTGCTGAAAGCAAAATGAACAATTCCCAACACTGATCTCTTAAATAATGAGATTATTACTTTTAACTATGTAAATTTTGTACATTAGAGACCTTTGCAACATTCTCTTATCTTTCCCTACATCAACTGTTTGGCCAATGTCATATGTTGCCATATTAAAAAAACCCACACACAATCAAATATGACTAATATTCCATTGTGAGTGTATATATCTATATATCTGTATATATCTCACAACTTCTATATCCATTTATCTGTTGATGAACGTTTAGGTTGCTTCCATGTCTTGGCTATTGTGAGTAATGCTGCTGTGAACATTGGGGTGCATGTGTCTTTTCGAATTAGAGTTTTCTCTGGTTATATGCCCAGGAGTGTGACTGCTAGATCATATGATAACTCTAAAAAGTCCTGACTTTTAGTGTTTGCCAATTTCTGTGGTATAAACACTCCCACTGTGGCTGATTCAAGCTACCAACATGATGTCAGCAGATGACCAAATTCCTGAAAATTTAACTATTGGCTTTTGTGGGCTAGCTCCAATGTATCACCTAATAGAAGACTGTCCTTGAAAATGGCATCTGGCCAGTTATTTACTCAAAAGTTTCAGTTGCACTAAGGTTGTTCCTCTAATTGTTAGCAAGTAAGGAGAAGGTTAATAATGAGTCTATTCATTCTGACGTTCTCTTTGCACTTTCTTTCCTATCTTGGTAATCATAGAAATAACTAGGAGAGGTGAAGTTGGCCCAGATCCACCACTTCATTGCCCAGAAGGTGACAGTTGCACTAGTGCTTTGCCAATGATGATTTGACAGAAAAGACGAAGGGTTGAACCTTCAACAGTAGTTATTCTGGCTTTTGAAGGAGTGAAGTAAAATGAGTCTGTTTAGTTGGATTTCCGGTAGATGTTATAATTCTGTCATTGGCTATGCCATTGCCTCATTGATTGGTATTATAAATGGGCATATATATTTAAAGCATCATCCAAAGAACTGAATGGATTTTAAGAAAAAGTCTCATTTTTACTTTAAAAAAAATGTTTTGCTTAGTTATCTCCCCTAAACATCTTTGTTCTGAGAACCAGCATCATTTCCTTGGTTACAAATGCTTGATGGAAATGCCATCCTAGTCGTTTAGAATGATAGATGTCAAGATTTTGAACATGTTCATCTTTATATATGTTTATATGTGTTTCTATGTTTATGTGCATATGTTTATTTGCACTGATATGTTAAACAATGAGAACTGTTTTATCTGGAGTTATCTTGTTCATTTATTTGTTTACTTTTGGTTGTCTACCTCCTCTACTAGAATATAAGCTCCATTATGGTAGGGATTACATTATTGCCTTATTTTCCTTTTATTGTCAGTACCTAGAATAGTACCATGGGCATTATAATAGGTGTTCAGTAAACATTTGAAGAATGCATGAATGAATGAATAAACAAATGACATATCTAAATATACTGAAAAATCATTTTTATACTCTATTCGGCCTTTAGGGACTTGGACTTAATTTTCCTTTTCTTTAGCATTTTATGCCTTTTAAAAATTTTATTCAAGGGAGAACATAAGAATAAGCTAAATGAACACAGAAATTTGCAGATAGAAATTGTGGGTTAGCCACTTAATTCTTACTGGCTATCTGTCAGAAACTCTTAGAGAAGGTCAGATGGGTATAAAGGACCAATTTCTTTCTTTCTTTCTTTCTTTTTTTTTATGTACGCGGGCCTGTCACTGTCGTGGTCTCTCCCGTTGTGGAGCACAGGCTCGGACACGCAGGCTCAGCGGCCATGGCTCATGGGCCTAGCCGCTCCGCGGCATGTGGGATCCTCCCGGACCGGGGCACGTCCCCTGCATCAGCAGGTGGACTCTGAACCACTGTGCCACCAGGGAAGCCCAAAAGGACCAATTTCTTATTCCCAATTGTGTAATTGTTTCTTGAATGCTGCTTTGGTAACCAACTAGGTGGATAGCATTCCCTAAAAAACAAAATTTGCATGATTTATAGGGTAAGGTAAACGGTGAACCAAAAAACACCAAAAAAAACAAAACCAAAACAGAAAAAAACAACCAAACTCAATTTTCTTATTACAAAAGCAGATTCAGAATAGTATGCTTCAAATTGTTTTGAAATCTCTAGCGTCTATAGGCTGATGGTTGGAATTTTATAATTACATCGTTTTATGTCTATTTAAGACTGTCTAACAAGCTCAATTTCCCAGATTGCTAGCTCCTTTCTTTCCATTTAATTAGTCTGAAATGGTCAAGGCCTGAAATTCATTTAGGGACTTCGGGACAGTATTATTTGATGAAGAATCTCTTAATATGGGACTCTTGAGTGCATTAAATGGTCATTAGGGACTGAATGGGTAAAGCAGCTTATCAATATTGTAGGTTCTCTCTGAGATTGAAACGTACTCCCAGAAGAGTTTATGTTATAATGTGAAGCTAAATGAAAACACAAATCCATAACATTGGGAGTCATGGTGATGGTAAAATTAGCTTTGAAACTTCTAATAATCTGCCTTAAGAGAGAACATAAAGGGGACCTTGAAGATGGCGGAAGAGTAAGACGCGGAGATCGCCTTCCTCCCCACGGATACACCAGAAATACATCCACACGTGGAACAACTCCTACAGAACTCCTACTGAAGGCTGGCAGAAGACCTCAGACCTCCCAAAAGGCAAGAAACTCCCCACGTAACTGGGTAGGGCAAAAGAAAAAACAGAGACAAAAGAATAAGGACGGCACCTGCACCAGTGGGAGGGAGCTGTGAAGGAGGAAAAGTTTCCACACACGAGGAAGCCCCTCCGCGGGCGGAGACTGCGGGAGGCAGAGGGGGGAGTTTCGGGACCGCGGAGTAGTGCACAGCGACGGGTGCGGAGGGCAAAGCGGGGAGATTCCTGCACAGACGATCGGTGCCGACCGGCACTCACCAACCCGAGAGGCTTGCTGCTCACCCACCGGGGCGGGCGGGGCTGCGAGCTGAGGCTCGGGTTTTGGTTTTGGACGGAGCTCAGGGAGAGGACTGGGGTTGGCGGCTTGAACATAGCCTGAAGGGGTTAGTGCACCACGACTAGCCGGGAGGGAGTTCGGGGAAAAGCCTGCACCTGCCGAAGAGGCAAGAGACTTTTTCTTCCCTCTTTGTTTCCTGGTGCGCGAGGAGAGGGGTTTAAGAGCGCTGCTTAAAGGGACTCCAGAGACGGGCGCGAGCCGCGGCTAAAAGCGCGAACCCCAGAGACGGGCGCGAGCCGCGGCTGAGGGCGCGAGCCCCCGAGACGGGCGCGAGCCGCGGCTGAAAGCGCAAACCCCAGAGACGGGCGCGAGCCGCGGCTAAAACCGCGGACCCCAGAGACGGGCGGGAGACGCTAAGGCTGCTGCTGCCGCCACCAAGGGGCCTGTGTGCGAGCACAGGTCACTCTCCACACCCCTCTTCCGCGGAGTCTGTGCAGCCCGCCACTGCCAGGTTCCCGGGATCCAGGGACAACTTCCCCGGGACAACGCACGGCGGGCCTCAGGCTGGTGCAACGTCACGCCGGCCTCTGCCGCAACGTCACGCTGCCTCTGCCGCCGCAGGCCGGCCCCGCACGCAGTGCCCCTCCTTCCCCCATCCCCCAACCCCCGGCCTGAGTGAGCCGGAGGCCCCGAATCAGCGGCTCCTTTAACCCCGTCCTGTCTGAGCGAAAAAACAGACGCCCTCCAGCGACCTACACGCAGAGGCGGGGCCAAATCCAAAGCTGAGCTCCTGTGAGCTGTGAGAACAAAGAAGAGAAAGGGAAATCTCTCCCAGCAGCCACAGAAGCAGCGGATTAAAGCTCCACAATCAACTTGATATACCCTGCATCTGTGGAATACCTGAATAGACAAGGAATGATCCCAAATTGAAGAGGTGGAATTTAGGAGCGAGATCTATGATTTTTTTCCCTTTTCCTCTTTTTGTGAATGTGTACGTGTATGCTTCTGTGTGACATCTAGTCTGTATACTCTAGCTTCCACCATTTGTCCTAGGGCTCTATCCGTCCATGACTTTTTTTTTTTAAATTCTTTTTCTTAATAATTAAGTTTAATTGTAATAACTTTATTATACTTTACCTTCGTTCTTTCTTTCTTTCCTTCCTTCCCTCCCTCCTTTAGACAACGAATCACCCCAAATTGAGGAGGTGGTCTCAGGGAGCAGGATTTATGATTTTTCCCCCTTTACCTCTTTTTGTGAAGGTGTATGTGTATGCTTCTGTGTAAGATTTTCTCTGTATAGCTTTGCTTCCAACATTTGTCCTAAGGTTCTATCCGTCCCTTTTTTTTTTTCTAAATATTTTTTAATTCAATAACTATATTATACTTTATTTTATTTTTACTGTATCATCTTTCTTTCTGTCTTTTTTTCCTTCTTTCCCTCCTTCCTTCCTTCCTCCCTCCCTCCCTCCCTCCCTCCTTTCTTTCCTTCTTTGCTTCTTTCTTCCTTCCTTCCTTTCCTCCTTTCCCTCTTTCTTTACTCATACTTCTACTAATTCTCCCTACTTTTTCTCCCTTTTATTCTGAGCTGTGTGGATGAAAGGCTCTTGGTGCTCCAGCCAGGAGTCAGGGCTCTGCCTCTGAGGTAGGAGAGCCAACTTCAGGACACTGGTCAACAAGAGACCTCCCAGCTCCACATAATATTAAACGGTGGAAATATCCCAGAGACCTCCATCTTAACACCAGCACCCAGCTTCACTCAACGACCAGCAAGCCACAGTGCTGGACAACCTATGCCAAACAACTAGCAAAACAGGAACACAACCCCACCCATTAGCAGAGAGGCTGCCTAAAATCATAATAAGGCCACAGACACCCCAAAACACACCACCAGACGTGAACCTGCCCACTAGAGAGACAAGATCCAGCCTCATCCAGCACAACACAGGCACTAGTCCCCTCCACCAGGAAGCCTACACAACCCACTGAAACAACCTTAGCCACTGGAGACAGACATCAAAAACAACGGGAACTACGAACCTGCAGCCTGCAAAAAGGAGACCCCAAACACAGTAAGATAAGCAAAATGAGAAGACAGAAAAACACACAGCAGATGAAGGAGCAAGATAAAAACCCACCAGACCTAACAAATGAAGAGGAAATAGGCAATCTACCTGAAAAAGAATTCAGAATAATGATAGTAAGGATGATCCGAAATCTTGGAAGTAGAATGGACAAAATGCAAGAAACAGTTAACAAGGACCTACAAGAACTAAAGATGAAACAAGCAACGATGAACAATGCAATAAATGAAATTAAAATCACTCTAGATAGGATCAATAGCAGAATAACTGAGGCAGAAGAACGGATAAGTGACCTGGAAGATAAAGTAGTGGAAATAACTACTGCAGAGCAGAATAAAGAAAAAAGAATGAAAAGAACTGAGAACAGTCTCAGAGAGCTCTGGGACAACATGAAACGCACCAACATTCGAATTATAGGGGTTCCAGAAGAAGAAGAAAAAAAGAAAGGGACTGAGAAAATATTTGAAGAGATTATAGTTGAAAACTTCCCTAATATGGGAAAGGAAATAGTTAATCAAGTCCAGGAAGCACAGAGGGTCCCATACAGGATAAATACAAGGAGAAACACGCCAAGACACATATTAATCAAACTGTCAAAAATTAAATACAAAGAAAGCATATTAAAAGCAGCAAGGGAAAAACAACAAATAACACACAAGGGAATCCCCATAAGGTTAACAGCTGATCTCTCAGCAGAAACCCTACAAGCCAGAAGGGAGTGGCAGGACATACTGAAAGTGATGAAGGAGAATAGCCTGAAACCAAGACTACTCTACCCAGCAAGGATCTCATTCACATTTGATGGAGAAATTAAAACCTTTACAGACAAGCAAAAGCTGAGAGAGTTCAGCACCACCAAACCAGCTTTACAACAAATGCTAAAGGAACTTCTCTAGACACGAAACACAAGAGAAGGAAATGACCTATAGTAGCGAACCCAAAACAATATATAAAATGGAAATAGGAACATACATATCAATAATTACCTTAAATGTAAATGGACTAAATGTTCCCACCAAAAGACACAGATTGGCTGAATGGATACAAAAACAAGACCCTTATATATGCTGTCTACAAGAGACCCACTTCAGAACTAGAGACACATACAGACTGAAAGTAAGGGGATGGAAAAAGATATTCCATGCAAATGGAAACCAAAAGAAAGCTGGAGTAGCAATTCTCATATCAGACAAAATAGACTTTAAAATAAGGACTATTAAAAGGGACAAAGAAGGACACTACATAATGATCAAGGGATCGATCCAAGAAGAAGATATAACAATTGTAAATATTTATGCACCCAACATAGGAGCACCTCAATACATAAGGCAAATACTAACAACCATAAAAGGGGAGATCAACAGTAACACATTCATAGTAGGGGACTTTAACATCCCACTTTCACCCATGGACAGATCATCCAAAATGAAAATAAATAAGGCAACACAAGCTTTAAATGATACATTAAACAAGATGGACTTAATTGATATTTATAGGACACTCCATCCAAAAACAACAGAATACACATTTTTCTCAAGTGCTCATGGAACATTCTCCAGGATAGATCATATCTTGGGTCACAAATCAAGCCTTGGTAAATTTAAGAAAACTGAAATTGTATCAAGTATCTTTTCTGACCACAACGCCATGAGACTAGATATCAATTACAGGAAAAGATCTGTAAAAAATACAAACACATGGAGGCTAAACAATACACTACTTAATAATGAAGTGATCACTGAAGAAATCAAAGAGGAAATAAAAAAATACCTAGAAACAAATGACAATGGAGACACAACGACCCAAAACCTATGGGATGCAGCAAAAGCAGTTCTAAGGGGGAAGTTTATAGCAATACAAGCCCACCTTAAGAAGCAGGAAACATCTCGAATAAACAACCTAACCTTGCACCTCAAGCAATTAGAGAAAGAAGAACCAAAAAACCCCAAAGCTAGCAGAAGGAAAGAAATCATAAAAATCAGATCAGAAATAAATGAAAAAGAAATGAAGGAAACAATAGCAAAGATCAATAAAACTAAAAGCTGGTTCTTTGAGAGGATAAACAAAATAGATAAACCACTAGCCAGACTCATCAAGAAAAAAAGGGAGAAGACTCAAATCAATAGAATTAGAAATGAAAAAGGAGAAGTAACAACTGACACTGCAGAAATAAAAAAAATCATGAGAGATTACTACAAGCAACTCTATGCCAATAAAATGGACAATCTGGAAGAAATGGACAAATTCTTAGAAATGCACAACCTGCCAAGACTGAATCAGGAAGAAATAGAAAATATGAACAGACCAATCACAAGCACTGAAATTGAAACTGTGATTAAAAACCTTCCAACAAACAAAAGCCCAGGACCAGATGGCTTCACAGGTGAATTCTATCAAACGTTTAGAGAAGAGCTAACACCTATCCTTCTCAAACTCTTCCAAAATATAGCAGAGGGAGGAACACTCCCAAATTCCTTCTACGAAGCCACCATCACCTTGATACCAAAACCAGACAAGGATGTCACAAAGAAAGAAAACTACAGGCCAATATCACTGATGAACATAGATGCAAAAATCCTCAACAAAATACTAGCAAACAGAATCCAACAGCACATTAAAAGGATCATACACCATGATCAAGTGGGGTTTATTCCAGGAATGCAAGGATTCTTCAATATACGCAAATCTATCAATGTGATAAACCATATTAACAAATTGAAGGAGAAAAACCATATGATCATCTCAATAGATGCAGAGAAAGCTTTCGACAAAATTCAACACCCATTTATGATAAAAACCCTCCAGAAAGTAGGCATAGAGGGAACTTTCCTCAACATAATAAAAGCCATATATGACAAGCCCACAGCAAACATCATCCTCAATGGTGAAAAACTGAAAGCATTTCCACTAAGATCAGGAACAAGACAAGGTTGCCCACTCTCACCACTCTTATTCAACATAGTTTTGGAAGTTTTAGCCACAGCAATCAGAGAAGAAAAGGAAATAAAAGGAATCCAAATCGGAAAAGAAGAAGTAAAGCTGTCACTGTTTGCAGATGACATGATACTATACATAGAGAATCCTAAAGATGCTACCAGAAAACTACTAGAGCTAATCAATGAATTTGGTAAAGTAGCAGGATACAAAATTAATGCACAGAAATCTCTGGCATTCCTATATACTAATGATGAAAAATCTGAAAGTGAAATCAAGAAAACACTCCCATTTACCATTGCAACAAAAAGAATAACATATCTAGGAATAAACCTACCTAAGGATACGAAAGACCTGTATGCAGAAAATTATAAGACACTGATGAAAGAAATTAAAGATGATACAAATAGATGGAGAGATATACCATGTTCTTGGATGGGAAGAATCAACATTGTGAAAATGACTCTACTACCCAAAGCAATCTACAGATTCAATGCAATCCCTATCAAACTACCACTGACATTTTTCACAGAACTAGAACAAAAAATTTCGCAATTTGTATGGAAACACAAAAGACCCCGAATAGCCAAAGCAATCTTGAGAACGAAAAAAGGAGCTGGAGGAATAAGGCTCCCTGACTTCAGACTATATTACAAAGCAACAGTCATCAAGACAGTATGGTACTGGCACAAAAACAGAAAGATAGATCAGTGGAACAGGATAGAAAGCCCAGAGATAAACCCACGCACATATGGACACCTTATCTTTGATAAAGGAGGCAGGAATGTACAGTGGAGAAAGGACAGCCTCTTCAATAAGTGGTGCTGGGAAAACTGGACAGGTACATGTAAAAGTATGAGATTAGATCACTCCCTAACACCATACACAAAAATAAGCTCAAAATGGATTAAAGACCTAAATGTAAGGCCAGAAACTATCAAACTCTTAGAAGAAAACATAGGAAGAACACTCTATGACATAAATCACAGCAAGATCCTTTCTGACCCACCTCCTAGAGTAATGGAAATAAAAACAAAAATAAACAAATGGGACCTAATGAAACTTCAAAGCTTTTGCACAGCAAAGGAAACCATAACCAAGACCAAAAGACAACCCTCAGAATGGGAGAAAACATTTGCAAATGAAGCAACTGACAAAGGATTAATCTCCAAAATTTACAAGCAGCTCATGCAGCTCAATAACAAAAAAACAAACAACCCCATCCAAAAATGGGCAGAAGACCTAAATAGACATTTCTCCAAAGAAGATATACAGAATGCCAACAAACACATGAAAGAATGCTCAACATCATTAATCATTAGAGAAATGCAAATCAAAACTACAATGAGATATCATCTCACACCAGTCAGAATGGCCATCATCAAAAAATCTAGAAACAATAAATGCTGGAGAGGGTGTGGAGAAAAGGGGACACTCTTGCACTGCTGGTGGGAATGTGAATTGGTTCAGCCACTGTGGAGAACAGTATGGAGGTTCCTTAAAAAACTACAAATAGAATTACCATATGACCCAGCAATCCCACTACTTGGCATATACCCTGAGAAAACCAAAATTCAAAGAGAGTCATGTACCAAAATGTTCATTGCAGCTCTATTTACAATAGCCAGGACATGGAAACAACCTAAGCGCCCATCATCGGATGAATGGATAAAGAAGATGTGGCACATATACACAATGGAATATTACTCAGCCTTAAAAAGAAATGAAATTGAGCTATTTGTAATGAGATGGATAGACCTAGAGTCTGTCATACAGAGTGAAGTAAGTCAGAAAGAAAAAGACAAATACCGTATGCTAACACATATATATGGAATTTAAGGGGAAAAAATGTCATGAAGAACCTAGGGGTAAGATAGGAATAAAGACGCAGACCTACTGGAGAACGGACTTAAGGATATGGGGAGGGGGAAGGGTGAGTTTTGACAGGGCGAGAGAGAGTCATGGACATATACACACTAACAAACGTAGTAAGGTAGATAGCTGGGGGGAAGCAGCCGCAAGGCACAGGGATATTAGCTCGGTGCTTTGTGACAGCCTGGAAGGGTGGGATGGGGAGAGTGGGAGGGAGGGAGACGCAAGAGGGAGGACATATGGGAACATATGTATATGTATAGCTGATTCACTTTGTTGTAAAGCAGAAACTAACACACCATTGTAAAGCAATTATACCCCAATAAAGATGTTTAAAAAAAATAAAATAAAAAAAAAAAAAAAAAAAAAAAAAAAAGAGAGAACATAAAAAATGAAGGAGTTACCTGATGCCTTAAAGACTAAGGAGAATTAAAACCAACTTTTATGCCAACAAAGCTAGCTAAACGTAGTTAAAAAGTGAATTTAGGTCAGTGAAAACATGTTTCAAAATAGCACACATTTTAAAAGTGAAGAAAATCTGAAAGAATAAATAGTTATAAAATAGTCTGTAAAATAGTTATATCATTTACCATTTGTTTTCTAAGAAAAATGTATTCATTCTCAGAGCAAAAGATGGAAAAAAAAAGATTTGTAATCGGTATATTAAGAGATGAACCTTTTTGCAATCAGTGAACTTTGAATTTTTAGTAATGTATTGGTATTCCTTTGAAAAGAAAAGCTCTTCAAAATGTTCTCAACACACATGTACCGATTTGGACTTCCAAAGGAGTCTTACTAAAGCATAATGTAATCTTTAAACTCTATCAGATGGATTTTTTTTAACATCTTTATTGGAGTATAATTGCTTTACAATGTTGTGTTAGTTTCTGCTTTATAACACAGTGAATCAGTTATACGTATACATATATCCCCATATCTCTTCCCTCTTGCGCCCTCCCTCCCACCCTCCCTATCCCACCCCGCTAGGTGGAAACAAAGCACTGAGCTGATCTCCTTGTGCTATGTGGCTGCTTCCCACTAGTTATCTATTTTACCTTTGGTACTGTATATATGTCCATGCCACTGTCTCACTTGTCCCAGCTTACCCTTCCGCCTCCCCATATCCTCAAGTCCATTCTCTAGTAGGTCTGCATCTTTATTCCGTCTTGCCCCCTAGGTTCTTCATGACCTTTAGATTCCATATATGTTAGCATACGGTATTTGTTTTTCTCTTTCTGACTTACTTCACTCTGTACGACAGACACTAGGTCCATCCACCTCACTGCAAATAACTCAATTTCGTTTCCTTTTATGGCTGAGTAATATTCCATTGCATATATGTGCCACATCTTCTTTATCCATTCATCTGTTGATGGACACTTAGGTTGCTTCCATGTCCTGGCTATTGTAAATAGAGCTGCAATGAACATTGTGGTACATGACTCTTTGAATTATGGTTTTCTCAGGGTATATGCCCAGTAGTGGGATTGCTGGGTCATACAATAGTTCTATTTTTAGTTTTCTAAGGAACCTCCATACTATTCTCCATAGTGGCTGTATCAATTTACATTCCCACTAACAGTGCAAGAGGGTTCCCTTTTCACCACACCCTCTCCAGCATTTATTGTTTGTAGATTTTTTTGATGATGGCCATTCTGACCTGTGCCAGATGATATCTCATTGTAGTTTTTTTTTTTTCTTTTTTTTTTTTGCGGTACGTGGGCCTCTCACTGTTGTGGCCTCTCCCGTTGCGGAGCACAGGCTCAGCGGCCATGGCTCACAGGCCCAACCGCTCCGCGGCATGTGGGATCTTCCCAGACCGGGGCACGAACCCGTGTGCCCTGCATCAGCAGGCGGACTCTCAACCACTGCGCCACCAGGGAAGCCCTCATTGTAGTTTTGATTTGCATTTCTCTAACGATTAATGATGTTGAGCATTCTTTCATGTGTTTGTTGGCAATCTGTATATATCAGATGGATCTTTAATATAATGTATTTTGGGCTTCCCTGGTGGCGCAGTGGTTGAGAATCTGCCTGCTAATGCAGGGGACACGGGTTTGAGCCCTGGTCTGGGAGGATCCTGCATGCCGCAGAGCAACTAGGCCCGTGAGCCATGGCTACTGAGCCTGCGCGTCTGGAGTCTGTGCTCCGCAACAAGAGAGGCTGCGATGGTGAGAGCCCTGCGCACCGCGATGAAGAGTGGCCCGCTTGCCACAATTAGAGAAAGCCCTCGCACAGAAACGAAGACCCAACACAGCCTAAAAAAAAATAAATTAATTAAAAAAATAATAATGTATTTTATTTTTTCCATAAGGAAGGAAATGCATGCACACACACACATGTACATACACACACACACACACACACACACACACACACACACAATCTCCTCAAGGTTCTCTTTCCCTGAGCTGTGGTGCCAATCCTCTTTTGATCCCCTTTCCATGCTGTTTTCCCCCCTAAAGCTCTGACTCAAGCCTAGACTAAAACCCTTCTCCTGCCTTCTCCTGTAGCCCAGATGAAGTGGACTACAATTTTATAAAATTTTAGGAAAAAAAGGATAGAGAAAACTTAAAATAGTCAAACTTATACAATTCAGCTTTGGAATCTGATACACAATTCAGGGTCTGATATTGGTGAGATCTAATGATTGACACAATGAAATCCTCTGTTTGGTGAGATCCCGTCCTTTGTATACGAGATTGTCTAGGTTCCCTTGGAGGTATAACAAAATGTAAAATTATCCTACCATCCATACCATTTCAATTGTATGGTTTCATGATCAGAAGTCATTCTATTTCAGAACTACATAGCAGAATTTTTGTGATATACTTAGATTTGTGTGTAGACATGTGTTGAGGGCAGAATAATTAATACTGCATGATCTCACTTGTATATGAACTTTAAAAAAGTTGAACCCATAGAAACAGAGAGTAGAATTCTGGTTACCAGGGGCTGGGGTGTGAAGGAAATGGGGAGATGTTGGTCAAAGGATACAAGTTTTCAGCTTATAAGATGAATAAGTTCTGGGGATCTAATGCACAACATAGTTAAGAACACTATAGTTAATAACACTGTTCTGTACACTTGAAATTTGCTAAGAGAGTGGTTCTTAAGTGTTCTCACAAACACACACACACACACACATACACACAGACTACCCCAAATATGTGAGGTGATGGATTTGATAATTAACTTGATTGTGGGAATTATTTCACAATGTATATGTATGTCAAAATCAGCACATTGTACACCTTAAATATACACAATTTTATTTGTCAATTATGCCTCAATAAAGTTGGAAAAAAGCCTGTATTATTTTTATTTTGCTACTCATATTCTGTTTTTGGGTCTTATAATTCAATCTATAGAAAAAAAACATATTTAACACTTACTTATCTATCAGTATATAATGCCCAAATACTTTGAACTTTTTCAAGTACTGTCACCTTGTATATTTAAGTATTGAGTTGATATAATATGTTTATTAAATATTAATAATAGCATTAAGACAAAAGCAATTATTTTCTTACCTTAGGAAGGAAGTGTACTAACAAATTTGCAGAGTGCCAAGAACGCTGTTCCCTAAATTCTTTGTATCAGTATGAAGAATGTTTAAGCACATTTTTGAATATAAAGTGGGGACTAGAGGAAGAAAAGACTAGTTACATTTTTAGAAGGTGGTTTCATTTTAAGCTTATTTGAAATACTACAACTGTGTCTATTCAAATTAAAAAAAAAAAAACAAAACTTCCAAACTAAGTTTTAGCTTTGCCTACTGTTTGGAATCATCCATGTCCCTGCTCTTCCTGTTCATTTGGCTATTGGAGACATGCATGATCTCTTTTTCCATTTTTTTGGTCTTCTTAATTGGTTTAAATAAGCGAGTCCTGTGTCACTAGGTTTCAAAATTAAGAAATATAGTTCAAATTCATTCAGATCTAATTTATTCAGAATTTGTGATGATGTAGGTTAAGAGAGACTTGAGTTTACTTTGCACAGATTCTGAGAAAATGGTTGCTGAGTAAATTGTTAGCCTTAATGGCATTGCAAAGAGAGTCATATTTCCAGGATAGGACACGGAAGTTAAGAAACTATCTCAAAGTCATGTAGTAATTAATTGTAGAGACAGGACTACAGCTCAGGACTCCTAATTCCCATCCAGAGGCAGCTTATGAGAAGAAACTCTTTTCAGGCAGTTTAGAAATTCCACTTGTATATTGAACTTGAAGAAATCTTACAGTTTTTCAGATTCATCTACACTTTACTGTGTGTGCATGCTCTCTCCACCCACTCCTATATAACAAGATGTGACTATCTCACCCAATTTGGAGATACAAATTTCTAACTAAATGAAGTTTGGGAGTAATTGAGAGAGTGAGAAGACCTTTAAAGAACTGTAGTATCATTGTTAAGCAACTCAAAATTAAATTTAGTCATGGAGTAAACTGATATGAGGAATGTGTCTAGTGCTGTCTGAGGAAATGGAAAAAGAAGAAAAGGGTTTATGTAAAGGATAAATAAGGGGCTATGGAAGTGTTCACCTCTTTGGACATAAACTGGCCCACAGGATGTTAAAAGAAGTCAGTTTAACTCCAAGTTTGTGTACGTGGTAGGGAACTGGTTGGTTATCCAATATGGACTTTAAAGGAACAAACAAGAAAGGAAACGATTTATGTCTGTCTTTTGAGTAACACAGAGGAAATGATTGGCGATGTAGACATAAGGGACTACTTAGTGGAGTGATAGCCATCATAATTCAGTTAGATTGTAATTGGGAATCAAGTGAGACCCAGAAAAGTAAAACTTCAGATGATGATTACCAAATTAAAGCAGAGAAAACAGTACAAAGAAACACAATACTTAGATATAAAGTCAAGGAAGAAGGCTCGGGAGGACAAAATTGAAAGTACAAAAAGAAATGGCCACCAAAAATATTCGTTACTTTTGTTTTTCAAATTTTAAAGTGACTAGGTCACATGTTATAATCAAGGGAAAGAAAAGGAAAACGTGTGAGTAATAAAATATAAAATGCAGATGAGGACCAAGAAAGATTACAGAATGAGGCTAAAACAGTATAAAATGATAATAAAAGCTACACCAGCAAAAGTAAATATCATTGCACACGAAGCTAACATAAATAAAGTGAAACTTCTTTCAGGATTCTAACATATAAAATTTCAGAGATAATTTCAACTAGCCCTAGAAAAATGGCAAGGAAAAGCCATGGGTAGAAGAGGTAGCTACAACTTATATGAGGTACTTAGAATAGTCAAATTCATAGAGTCAGAAAGTACATTGGTAGATGCCAGGGGCTGGGGGGTGGCAGAGGAATGGGGAGTTAGTGTTTGATGGGAACAGAGTTTCAGTTTAGGAAGGTGAAAAATTCGGGAGATGGATGATGGTGAGAGTTGCACAACCATGTGAATGTACTTAGTGCCACTGAACTGTACAGTTAAATAGTATGTTTTATATAATGTGACTTTTACCACAATAAAAAAACATTAAAAAAAGAGAAGTGGTAGGTACATTGTTAAAATAGGAAAAGAATTTTTAAGTTGAATTGACAGCAAATATAGCTTAACCTGCCTTCTTAGCTTTGAGGATACAAGTAGTTATTCTACTTAGGGGTAGGATAAAGACCAGGGTTTATTTGAGCTTTATGGAGATTCTGTGTAGAGCATCACATTTAAATTAACCTGTTACTGAGCTGGAGGACTGTGCAACACTTGGCACAAGGAAGTGGTGCTTTCCTTTGGCAGAACTGACATAGTGGAGAAAGTGCTGGCTTTGGAGTCAGTAGACAGGGTCCAGGAGTCCAGGTCTGCCACTTAGAAATGGTATGAATTTAGACAAATCATATTAATTATGGGGTTTAGTTTCTTCAAGGTTTTTAGTTAGATAAGACCATTTCTCCATTCCTTTTAAATTGAAGTTGATGGCAAAAGAACATATAAAAATAAAACACAAACTACCCTTTCTCCTGTTCCTGGATCTGTACAACAGAAGTCAGGGGCTTAGCAAAGTCTCCTAATTTCTCTTTTTTTCCTTGACCTCTGATCCTAGTACTGACTCCAAGGCTAAATGCCAGGTGGAGAATTTCATAACAATTTGAAGGAATATTTTGTGAGATTCTGAGAGTCTTGCAATTCTGTTAAATCCTTCCTTAGAGATACGGCTGGGAAGCTTTGATACCAATGTGATTTATGCACAATAATTATATTCACTCATTCATTCAGCAGAGATCTTTTGAGAGCCTACCATATGCTAGGTGTGTGCTAGAGTGTATGGATGCCAAGTAATAAAGCATCACTTTTGCTCCTGAAGAACTCATTATAATGAATTGAATATCATATACTGCATTAGTGGAAATAAATATGATATTGTTGAACAGCAACTTGGATGTTTTTATGAAGGACACTAAAAAATTAGTTACTTGACATCAGCACACTTGTTTTTCAATAACCACCATTTGCTGCATCTTTATGAATGTAATATGGCTTTTCATCAACTTTAAGATATCATTAGTTATTAGACACATCACCAGTGTAACAACTACTTTGTGGGGTAAAGAAGAAACTGCCACATTTGTATACACATTGGTTTTCAGACATGTCTCAGTTTCTGAACTCTTAAAATATGAGAGAAATCTGATTTATAATTTAAGAAATAGAATGGGCCAACAAGTAATAAAATAGTTAACTCCTGTTTACTGTTTTGGAGATGAATAGGGCCCCAGATAACAAAAAAAAAAATAGCAAATTATCCTAAACCAGAAATAATAAATAATGCATTCCTCCACCTACAGTAGTGTAAAAAGGTATTTGACAATCATGACATATGCAGCCTCCCAAACAAATTACAAAACATTTGCAGAGATCTCATTTGTGAGGAGCTAGAAAGCAATGCAGCTTCCCCATGTCCACCTGTATAATTTATCACGGATACACATTCCCCACTGAATAGACCAAAAGGTTACTGAACAGGCCAAGCTGAATTACCCCTCTTTCTACTCTAAATGAGAACTCAGATTTCTGAGAGTAGAAAGGGGAAGTATGGTGGGAGAAGATAGAACAAATATTGTTTCTTTTTAATGTATTATCTACACATGAAAGATAATCGCAAGTCATAGGTGTAAGTAATTGAACTGAAGATGGTGGCAAGCTGCATAAGCAGCTGCAACTGTAAACGAGTCAGGGAAGTACATTTCCAAGCTGTTGCTTTGGAAATATTCACATCACTCCATGTACAGGTTGGTTAGATGTATTTGTTTTTTGTTTTTGTGTGTGTGTTTTACATAAATCACATTTCTTGCTCCTCTAAGAATATAGCACACATACAATTACACATATTTACCTATCATGGGACTAAAGTGCATGCTCATACAATTTTTAAAACATGATAATTTCTTGAAAAACTAGGTTTCAAGTGATAGGTGCAGTAAGCTTTGGGCCAAGTAGATGTAGAGATGGATCTTGGGTGCCAAACCTGATCTGGATAGCAAATTGTCTAGAGAAATTGCTGCCAAAAATATTTGTAGTAGGTCAGAATTTCTTCCTGTATAAACTTAAGGAAAATTTTTCTATATCAGGTATATTGTGTGCCGTATGACTAAAATCATCTTGAAATAAGCCAACAAACTATTTGTTTTAAAATATGTACATACTTAACATATTTTAACTTAATCAAAAGCCTGTGGGCTAGAATTATACCGTATCTGATTCTGTAGGATTTTTCTTGTATAAATCATTCATCCATTCATTCAGCTAAAATTTATGAAACATGGCAGGAAACAGGTGAGTAAAAATAATAAAGTATTATAATGGGTGCTCTTATTGTTATAAGCACATTAGTGCCAAGGGCTCTCCTGACTCAGCGTAGGGGAAGAGGTGCAGGGCAAGCTCCACAGAGGGCTGAGAACCATATAGCTTTATCTGGCAGTGCGTGATCAGATTAGAATGTGAAATTCTTTCAGGGAGGGTGTAGCTTCAGCAGATTCTCAAAGCAGCTAGCTGGTCCATGAACTGTTCGTTACAAGTCCCCAAAAGGATGAGCTTGTGCCAGCATTCAGAGCAATGCTTTGCTTCCTTCATTGAGCAAGAATGGCTACCCAAAAAAAGCCAGCTGAACTAAGCAGTATATTTAGTGACTTTCTGGTGCAAGTTCCTTATCTCCTTGTGGACAAGAAACAATTTGCAGACTGTCACCAGACTGGTGGCCACAATTTGAGTACCATTTGAGTAAGAAATACACTGGAAAACGGAAAGACTGGCTTCAGGGATTTAAGTGGGAGTTCATTAAATAGACTAAACTGAATTGGTGGGGTAGTATCAGGAGGAATGGGAAGAATGGAACTAACTCCTGAAATATTTAGGGGACAAATATACAGAACTTGGGGAATAATTGGAAAAGGGGTTGAAGGTAAGCTAGATAATGGTTGAGTAATTCAAAATTTCTGGCGTAGGCAACTGGTATTCATCAGCATGGGTATACATGAAAACAATTTGGTGGCAAGATGATGGGTTCAGTTCTAAACATGCTGTGTATGAGATAAATGACTGTGGAAAACCTGGTAGATATTTGGAAATATGCATCAAGATCTCAAGCAAAAGGTCTTGACTGATAGATTTAAAAGCCAATTAATAGTATCAATAGTAAGTGAAGTCTTAGTTGTATATGAGATTACCCAGGGAGAATAAATAAAGTCAAAAGAGAAAATAAGCCAGGATTGTATTTGGGGGACAACACTGATGGGTAGTCTGAAGAGGAAGAATCTTCAAGGACCAAGAAGAAGGAATGAAAAAGGTTAGAGAAAAATTCAGAGAGTGTTATTGGAGCCAGTGCTAGAAAGAGTTTCAAGAAGGAGAGAGCAACACAGTCAAACTCTTCAGGTAATGATTGCAAAGGTCATTGGATTTGAGAATTGTTCACTTATTCAACAGATATTTACTGAGTACCCATTTGGAATGTGCTAGATGCTAGAGATTCAATAATGAAGAACCAAAAATGGATCTGTTCTTTCATGGAATTTATAATCTTGTGGGGGAGAGAGACATTAATCAAAGAACTACTAAAATAAGTGTAAAATCATGACTCATACCTTAAAATTTTTTAATAGTTCATTTGAGCAAAAATTGATTTGCATTGGGCAGCATGAAACCAGAAATGGTTAGGAGCACTCCACCAACAGGAGCTGTGAAAGAGGATTTTATAGAGAATAGGAAGAGGCAAAGTAAGGCAATTATTGATTGGTTAAAGCTTAAAGTCAGGTTGGCTGTTTGTGATTGTTTGCCCTTAGTGTTATGATTTCATAACCTTGAGGCGTTTACAGGCTTAGAATTTGTTTTGCTTACGTAGGCTGTCATGACATTAGAGCCACATCAGTCTAATGACCTCCTGCTTGAATTAATTTAACAATTCCTCCCTTTTGGTCATCCTCTCATATGGAGAGATTGGCCAAAAATTTGGTATTAGTATCAGTCTCAGTCACCATCCGAGTTAAACTGCTCGTCTCATTGTGAAACTCATAGGTTATGATGTCAGATCCCTGGAAGAATTAATTTTGCTGTTCATTTTGTTGCTCACTTTGTTTCTGTTTCTCCAAGTACAGTGAGACCATCTGATGTACTGCTGATGGCTGTGACATTTAAGACCACTGAGAAAACACAGTGCATCAGGGAGACTACAATGATAACTGGTAGGAAGATAATACCAAAAGGCTGAAGTATACTTCTTAGCCAGGACCGCTGTGAACCAAACCAGTTGGTATCAAATAAATCAAAGAATGTACCCGATGGGGCATCAGCCTGTTTTAGCCAGGTAGCTTGTTTGTTGATTTCTTGTATTTGCTGCAATACCAGAAATGTTGATCCAGGTACAGCAGAAGGTATTGCTATAGCATAGACTCCTTGTTCAGCCAATAAGTAATCTAAAGCAATTCTATTATCTAAAACCACCTTTGTAAGAAAATGAGGGACCTTTGTTGTGTAGCTATAGCCTAAGCAGTAGATTCAGCTATAGTTGCCAGTATTAAGGAACATTTTCTTTCCATATATTAACAGAGAGAAAAGGCAAAAAGAATAAAGGTTTCATATTGGAGATGAAGATCTTGATCTGCGATCGTGAGACAGCTGTCTACCACAAGATGCCATCTGATTTTGGGGAGGAACTTCCCCAATCAGTTTTAATTTAAATCTTCAGCTGGTGTGCAATTCCAGGAGTCTGGATGAGCCTTTTGTAGTTGGGGGACGTGGACCCAAAGTTCAAGTCTGAGTAGTGAGGAAGACTTGGTATGGTTCCTTCCAAGAGAGTTCAAGGGAAGTCTTTGTTCTTAGTGATTCTAAATCAGAAGGGTGGGAGAAAATTGGAAACGTTAGTTTGGAGAGTTTTCGCCAGATATTTGAGGAAACTAGAAGAATTCAGGATCCAGTTTGGTTTACAGTTATGTAATAAAACCTCAAAGACAATGAACAGGACCAAAGATATGTTGTGTTATAATTTTATACTGAACATAATTTTTCCCTCTGTAATCACCCACATTGTCTTTCTTTTTTTTAAAATTGGAGTATAATTGCTTCACAATGTTGTGTTAGTTTCTGCTGCACGGTGAAATGAATCAGCCATATGCATACACACATCACCTCCCTCTTGGACCTCCCTCCCCCCACCATCCCACCCAACTAGGTCATCTCAGAGCACGGAGCTGAGCTCCCTGTGCTGTACAGCAGGTTCCCACTAGCTATCTATTTTACACATGGTGGTGTATTTATGTCAAACCTAATCTCTCAATTCATCCCACCCTCCCCTTCCACCCCTCACCCCCCGTGTCCACACGTCCATTCTCTACATCTGCCTTTCTATTCCTGCCTTGTGAATAGGTTCAACTGTACCATTTTTCTAGATTCCACATATATGCGTTAATATATGATATTTGTTTTTCTCTTTCTGACTTACTTCACTCTGTGTGACAGACTCTAGGTCCATCTACATCTCTACAAATGACCCAATTTCATTTCTTTTTATGGCTGAGTAATATTCCATTAAATATATGTACCACATCTTCTTTATCCATTCATCTGTCGATGGACATTTAGATTGTTTCCATGTCCTGGCTATTGTAAATAGTGCTGCAATGGACACTGGGGTACATGTGTCTTTTTGAATTATGTTTTTCTCAGGGTATATGCCCAGCAGTGGGATTGCTGGCTCATATGGTAGGTCTATTTTTAGTCTTTTAAGGAAGGAACCCATAAACAAGGTGAAAAGACAACCCACAGAATGGGAGAAAATATTTGCAAATGAAGCAACAGACAAAGGATTAATCTCCAAAATATACAAACAGCTCATGTAGCTCAATATGAAAAAAGTAAACAACCCTCATTGTCTTTCAAAGATAATCACAGTGGGTCTAATTTCTTTGCAAAATAAGTCTAGTCTCTTTAAGTGGCCTGATTATTTACATAAGTATCCAAGAATAGTGATTGATCATACAGGGTTTTTTAAAACCTGCTTTGCTGGAACTTTTCATAAGGAATCTTTAAGTTGGACTTTTAAAAGCCTTCCTAGACTTAGAAACCAAGCCAAGAACTCACCATCAGACTTCACTGGAATACCTATATTTTGGGGGTGAATTCCTCACTTCTTGAGGTCTCCTAGGATATCCTGAGGTTCCTGGGCCTGCCAGGAAATGACCTTTCTTACTTACTTAGTAAGGCTGTTGGAACCCTGAAATTGAGGTACAAGGCTGGTTTTTCCAAGGAGCTTTTATTGGCTCCATAAAGTCAACTTTACTTCCTTAAAACTGTCTAGTCATATCTGATTTTATGCATAATTTCAAATATGACAGTCAAAGCCTTGGTAATATAACCAATGTTTCCAACTGTGTCCTATTATAAGGAGAAGAGATTCTTACTGAACTTATAAAATTGCTATATTGCCATGAAAATAAGAATACTCAATAAGTTTCTGAATTCTGGAGGGATCAAGTAGGGAGAAAATGTGTTTCAATTCTGTTTAGAGATATATTTTATAAAATTAGTGTAAGTCATAGATAGTTTAAGAGAAAAGAGAAAAAGTTTTCCTTAAATCTGGAAAAATAAAACATTAAGGAACCAACAGTGTTTCAGAGAAAAAAATTGTAAAAAAAAATTATAATTATCATCATTCATTTACTCAATCCCGTATTATTAATTCTTGTTCTGCTTGAATCCAGTTTTCCCATTAGTTCTGGGAATTCTTACCCAGTTCAGTTTTATGATATTAAACTTATCAGAAGCCTATATTCTAGAGTACTTGTCACAGTCCTTTCCATGAATCTCTCTAAAGATGAATCACCTTTGCAAAAGCATCAGAGTAAAACAATAACTGTCTGTAAATGACAAAAAGACTTTAAAAAAGTGTCCATAGTCGAAAATCTGATGAGAATTCATTGATAAGGAAATGTAGTTATTTCTATGACATACAATAATTTAGGATAATAATTGGACAAGGGGAGTATTGACAAATTTCTAGAAACTTTATAAACAATTTCTGGAATACAGAAAGTCCCCTACATATGAACCTTCAAGTTGCAAACTTTCAAAGATGCAAACGTGCATTGACATGTCCAACACGTAAGTTAGTTCACATGTCTGGTGTACGTTGTCATGTGCATGCATCCTCTACAAGTGGTTGTGCTTTTGTGTACTTTATTGTACAGTACTGTATGGAGTACAGTAGTACAGTGTCTTTATTTCAAGCCCAGGATGTCCAGAAGCAAGCGTAAAAGCAGTGGTGATGTAGCTGGTACTGCTAAGAAGCGCCAAGCAATAATGATGGAGACAAAAGTGAAAATAATTGAGAGAGTGGAGTGAGGCAAAAAGACGGTAGATGTCGCTCATTCTTATAACATGAATCGTTCAACCATCAGCACGATTCTAAAGAAAAAGGACAAGATCATGGAACATGTGAAGTCTGCTGTGCTGATGATGTGGACAGTAGTATCGAAGAAGCATGGAAAAGTGATGGAGGAGATGGAGAAACTTCTCAGTGTGTGGATACAGGATCAGCATCAGCTTTGAGTCCCTCTAGCTTAATGCTGATTCAAGAGAAAGTTAAAAGCCTTTATGAAGACTTGAAGAAGAAACATGGTGAAGAATCAGAGGATGTATCTTTTTTTTTTTTTTTTTTGGGGTACGCGAGCCTCTCACTGTTGTGGCCTCTCCCGTTGCGGAGCACAGGCTCCGGACACGCAGGCTCAGCGGCCATGGCTCACGGGCCCAGCCGCTCCGCAGCGTGTGGGATCTTCCTGGACCGGGGCACGAACCCGTGTCCCCTGCATTGGCAGGCGGACTCTCAACCACTGTGCCACCAGGGAAGCCCAGGATGCATCTTTTAATGGCAGCCATGGCTGTTGTCATCGGTTCAAGACTAGAGTCAACCTTCACAACATAAAAGTAAGTGGTGAGGCAGTGAGTGCGAATACGGTAGCTGCCCGGGAATTTCCTGAAACACTTCGAGAAATTACTGATGAAGGCGTGTATTTACCTGAGCTGGTTTTTAATGTGGATGAGACAGGACTGTACTGGAAGAGGATGCTGGACCGAAGTTACATCAATAAGGAGGAATAGTTGATGCCAGGCTATAAAGCAGCAAAGAATAGTCTAACATAGTCTAACTCTGTTGTTTGGTGGCAATGCTTCCAGCGATATGAAGCTGAAGCCTTGCTTAGTTTATTATTCAGAGAACCCAAGAGCCCTTAAAAACATAGCCAAGGGCTCACTCCTTGTTTTGTGGAAGAGTAACCCCAAAGCCTGGGTTACACAGACAATTTTCCAGGACTGGTTTTTCCACCACTTTATTCCAGAGGTAGAGAAATATTGCTTGGAGAAGGATGTCCCACTCAACATTTTTTGCTGCTCGAAAATGCTCTGGGCCACCCCCCATTCACCCATTCATGGATAACTTTCATCCCAACATCAAAGTAGTGCATCTGCTACCGAATATACATGGCTCATCCAACCTATGGACCAGGGAGTCATAGCGACTTCCAAGAAATATTATTTACGTCACACTTTTCATCAGACAGTAAAGGTGAGTGATGAATCAGGAACAACCTTGTGACAATTTTGGAAGAATTATAACATCTACAAGACCATAAAAAACATTGACTTTGCTTGGCATGAGGTTACGGCCGTCACCATGAATGGGGTTTGGAAGAACCTTTGCCTGCAGTTTGTTCATGATTTTTGTGGATTTGAGAAGGTGGATGAGGAGTCCAAAGAGGTTCTCAGCAACTTAGTGACCCTAAGCAAGAAGCTGGAGCTAGATCTGCAAGAGGACGACTTCACTGAACTCCTTGCTGTGCAACACGAGCTTACTAATGAAGACCTGATGGAACTGGAGGCCAAGAGAAAGGACGAAGAGACACAAGAGGAAGAAGAAGTAACTGAAGAACCAAAGAGATTCACGATGCAGGAAATGGCAAGGGAATTTTCTTTATTTGAGGGGGAACTGTTTTGAGGCACAGAACCCAAACGTAGAACAGTACACAAAAGTTGCAGCAGCCATTCAGAATGCAATCCAGTGCTTCTGTGTCATCTATGACAAGAAAAGAAGAGCCACTACCCAGACATCACTGGATCACTTTTTCAAGAGGGTAGATAGAATTGAATCCAGCAAGGAGACAGAAACTATGCCATTGATGTCAGGCATGAGTGAAATGGCAGCTTGCCCTCCAATTCCTATTGCTGATGATCCTTCAGCTCTACCATTTCCCACCTCCTCTCCCTCCTCCCGTCAGTACCTCTTCTTGCCCGTTCACTCAGTGCCAGCTCCTGGATGCCAGCTGTTGTACTGTATTACTGTACTTTTCAAGGTACTGGACTGTGAGATTAACAATGTTTTGTTTTTTATGTATTATTTGTGTGAAAAGTATTATAAACCTATTACAGTGCAGTACTAGATAGCCAGTTGTGTTAGTTGGGTACCTAGGCTAACTTTGTTGGACTTACAAACATGCTCTCAGAATGGGACTCGTTCGTAAGTAGGGGACTTACTGTACCTATATTAGGTACATATATCCATACACATAACCTAAGAAGGTTTATCACCACTTCTTATTTGACAGTGCTTCCCAAGTAATTTAACATACCAAATAAACTAATTAACATCTCTTTTTTACAAGGTGATAGACAAATCCTTTGAGATTTTCCAGGGAACCTCTGGGAAATCTCAGTTACTTTGAGATCAAAATGACTCCATTTAGAATTTGACTTGGGGAAGTTGTCAAAGTGTCAAAATGTTTGAACATTTGACTAAATAGGATGTCAGATCATTATGAATGTACCTAATTATTTAACCAAAGTAACAGTAGAAGACTTTAAAGTCAAACAAAGAAGGTTACATAGTTGTGAGCAAAACTTAGCTCTTTTAATATTGAGAAGACTAGATTTTCTTAAGTAATCAAAGACTTGACAAAGACAATGTGAAGCACAGTAAATTATTTTGGTAAGACACAAAATCTTTGCTTTCCAGGTATATTACCCAAAAGATAAAAAAATGCTTTTCACAGTCTCTTATCAAGAGCAGACCAATAGTCCAAAATGACTTTGTCCTTTTAACAGAGAGAGAGAAAACCAAATTCTAATTTTGTACCAGTGTATTTTTGATATTAAAACTCATTCTTTAAAACTTAAATAAATTCATTCCAATTTTAGTTTGCTTGACCACAGATGAATTCTTTTTCCTATATTCCTTTTCCATAAACCTTCTGAAACTTTAAAAATATCCATTCTTTTGTCCTTTGTTTTTTCCTCTTTCTCATTCTGGAATAACTGATCATTCTACTTCCTTACCTACATTTCATACACAGTTTCCTTTCACCCTTATTATTTCTAAGCAGTTTTAATTACATATATAGATTAGAATTCCTAACCCTTAGAATCCTTTATTCCTTGTGAAAACTAAGAAGTAAGCAATGGTGGACAGTCTGTTTCCCTAGCATTCTGTGGGTTGGCAAATTTATAAATATATTTCACAATTTCTGGAAGTATATTCTTCCTCATAGTAAAATTTAAAAAAAATTTTTGCGGTACATGGGCCTCTCACTGTTGTGGCCTCTCCCGTTGCGGAGCACAGGCTCCGGACGCGCAGGCTCAGCGGCCACGGCTCACGGGCCTAGCTACTCCGCGGCATGTGGGATCTTCCCGGACCGGGGCACGAACCCGTGTCCCCTGCATCGGCAGGTGGACTCTCAACCACTGCGCCACCAGGGAAGCCCCTCATAGTAAAATTTTTAATGTGGCACAAAACATTTACTAATAGACCAAATAGAAAGCCAAAAGTAGAAAAACCTAAATGAATATTGAATATTCATTTAGTTTATCTTAGTGTAACTTTAAGGTTTCAAAGTACCAAAAAGATTTTGGAAAATTTTAAAGTAAACATAACATAAAGCATAATTATTGTTGAAAAATTTATTTATAAACTTTTATCTTACATCTATTTAATTCACTTGTTCTTAACAATTATGTTTAGATTACTGTAAAAATTTCACAAGGCATTTAACAACTATCAATCATTTTAAGTTTTCATTGTTGCTGACAGATTCTGTGACAGAGGTGACATGAGCTTACTTGACTCTTAGTAAACCTTGGTAGAATAAAGTATTATATTTAATGCCACTGACTCTAAAGACATGCCTGTTTTAATTACACTAAGAAACTTAAACTAGCTTTTAGTTACTGAATATTATCCTAAATCACAGAACTTGAAAAACATTTGGGTTAGTTCCCATATTTCTGAGAGTATACTCAATTTATATAAATGCTTGTTTGTCTTTAAGCCAATTAAATAGAGCTCTTTACAAATTAATTTTGGCAATACCAAAATTAATATAGCATATATAGCTGCAAATATGGTGCAACACACATTTCTGCCCAGCCATATTTTTGGGGCCCCCAACCTGATAGTTGCCAAACCAAGTTCTCAGGATACAAATTAAGACAAACAGGGAGGCAATAGCTGTCCTTGGGAGAGAAAGGATTGCTAATCAATGTTTTTGCCTGCCAGTCTGAATTTGGAAAGGAAGAGACAATGTGAAATTTTACCTTGCTTTTTTGACCAGTCACCACAGATAGAGATCTGGGAAAGCTGACTTTGGTAAGTATTCTTACCTTCTTCTGGCTTCTGCCAATTTTCCCAGGATCCCATCTGTAGGCTCTGGAGTGAGTGGGTTGTCTCAGCAGGTCTCATTACGGTCACCAGAAACTGTAGGGGAGGAAGAATAATTTTCCCTCTACCCTTGATGGTGAGTGCTTGGCTGAGACCCCTTTTTCTCTAGGATACCTCATAAATAGATAAGCTTATCTAGGTTAAAAGTTCTCCCCTGTAATTCAAGATTATCTTTGGTAAGGTTAACCTACTTGTTCAGCTTTAAAACAAAATTTTATTCACCTGTGGCCTCACACTGGATCCAGTCCAGCTTAAGTCGGACCCAGGCTGATCCTGGACCCAGACTGGTTTTATAAGCTGGACCCAGTCAGACTCAGGCTGATTCTGGACCAATCTGGAAAAAGAAATGCTCAAATAAAGTCTAAAAGCTCATAACACAAAAGCTGTGGAACTAGGTTCTAGGATCCAAGAGGGACTTACCCACAACCTCCAGAAGCAGCAAGAAAACAGTGAGGTCAAGGGACTCCACAGATACCTATGTTTGGTTGCTGGTTGCTCCTGGCAGCTGTTGGTGGCGGGGAGGAGGAGGGGTCTCCTTTGGTTTCTCCTTCTAATACCAGAACTGTTAAAAGATAAACTGAGGCATATTAAAAAAGATTGAGTTTATTTGAGCAAAAATTGATTTGAATCTGGGAGTGCCAAACCAGAAGTGGTTTGGAGTGCTCCCACTCTGATAACTTCTATGAAGCAAAGATATATGGCGACTCTAATAAGAATAGGTTCAGGGGCTTCCCTGGTGGCACAGTGGTTGAGAGTCTGCCTGCAGATGCAGGGGACGCGGGTTCATGCCCTGGTCCGGGACGATGCCACATGCCACGGAGCGGCTGGGTCCGTGAGCCATGACCACTGAGCCTGCACGTCTGGAGCCTGTGCTCCGCAACGGGAGAGGCCACAACAGTGAGAGGCCTGTGTACCGCAAAAAAAAAAAAAAAAAATAATAGGTTCAGTGAAGAGGTAAAGAGAAAATTCAGATCAGTTAGTCCCTTCATTTATCTTCAGTTTTTTTATTGTTTGATAACTTCATTCCCAATTTTCCCTCAAGGATTTAAATTCCTTTGTAAACAGAAATCTATAGCTTTTACTAGAAAAATAATGTTTTAACAAAAAGATCAGCCTCCTAAGATATCTTGAGTCTGTGATTCACCGCTTAACTAGTCAAGCAAACTTGGGATAACTGAGTCTTAAATTTTTGTTTATGGTTTTCATAGGGATTGATACAAATAATGCATTTGTAAGATAAATAGAACAGAGCAAGTGTTGGTAGTTATTATTTTTGGAAGGTATTATTTTTGGAATTTATTATTTCCATGTGGTGTATGGAAATTTCCCTGGACTTGGGTGTTAGGCTGACTTATTTTGTTCTTGGTTCTATCACTAATGATACAAACTTCAGTAGTTTTTTTAAACTTCTTTTGCTCTTAATTTACTCTGTGAAATGGGAATAATAGTACTTACCTAATAAACATGTAGAAAGTAGGAAAATGCTTGGCGATGCATCAAATATGGATTGGTAAATCTTACGCCAGCATTAGCTTTTTCAGATTCTGGGTTCATAATTTGTAGGTGGTTGTTTCGGTTTAAAGAATGACAGATAAGAGTTTGCACACCTTGCAGTAGACCTAAACTATCTAGGCAGGTAGCAGTTAAGGATCAAATACTTGCTCACCTTTCCAGTCTTGTTCTGGGCAATTTCCGTAGTAGTTCCCTGGTTCCAGCTATAAGCAACTAGTTGTATTTTTCTTAATATTGCACCTGTGTTTCTGAATGTGCTATATATTCTGTGCAAAATGACTTTTCCTCTTTATTGCCCTGAATAACTCCTACTCATTCTTTACATTAAATTTAAGTCACTTCCTCAAGGTAGAATTAGGTGTGCCTCCTCACAGCATTTACCATGTTGATATGAATTGTTGGTACCATTATCTCCTATACACAGGTGGTAACAAATGCCTATTGTTTTAATGATTGTTTCATATTTAAACTGACCTCACCAGTAAGGTATGAAGGAGAAATAGTTTCTGTTTTGACTTTTCTATTTAAAATATGTCTGAGTTCTTATAATTATGAAATGTTATCAATTTGCATTACATAAGGAGCTTGCCAGTCTTGACTTTCTGACCTTTGGAAAATTTGGCACTTTCCATTTATTTAAGCAGACAAAGGGTCAGTCCTACCCTTTAGGGGTGAGCTTATTCCACAGTGGAGGAAATATCATTTATATTAAGAGCTGCATGGCTTGTTGGATACTTGGCTGGAATCATAAAAAAGGAGAATTCCTTAAGTTTCATTAAGCCCTGTAACTCTCTGTTATTGTTATCATCAGGTTTTCTGCCGAATGAGGAGATAACATTTGTATAGAAACGTAAGGAAAAGGGACTCTTGACCAGGAGCCATCTGGAAATAAATAAGCAGACTTTGTTGCATGATTACAGTAGTGTAATGTCCTGTTTCTGCTCTGCAAGAAAATCTGAGTTGGATTTCTTGATGGTGGCATGTGGCAGGGAGGATCCTACTGCAAATCTCTGTCCTGCATGGCTGTATCCAGAGTGGGCAGGGTGAAGTGCAAAAAGAAGCAGCCACATAGCACAAGATCAGCTCGGTGCTTTGTGACCACCTAGAGGGGTGGGATAGGGAGGGTGGGGGGGAGGGAGACGCAAGAGGGAAGAGATATGGGAACATATGTATATGTATAACTGATTCACTTTGTTGTAAAGCAGAAACTAACACACCATCGTAAAGCAATTATACTCCAATAAAGCTGTAAAAAAAAAAAGAACATGGAACATCAGAGTTCGAATTCTGGGAGTTTGAATTCTCATTCAGCCTGTAACAAAATATATGACTTGACTTTCTCAACCTCAGTTTCCTTATTTTAAAATGAGGTCAGTGATACCTGCTTCACTGGTTTGGGGTCAGGATTAAACACAATTATTTTACACAAGTCAAGTGGTATGCAAGTGAAATAATTTTAATAGGGATCTCTTGAAATGCAATCATTTTAAGCTAAAGAAATTAATTTCTTGTGGTGAAATATTGGATTTTATTCCAGTTGGTGATAGTGGAGGGGGCTGTGTTTGAGCAGACAATGCTTTCTCTCTACATTAAATCATACTACATGAGCAACATGATATAGTCAATGTAATGTTGTAGCAATGATGAGGATATAAGGTTGATTTGATTTATCATTAGACGTATACTATTTTTTCCTCTCTTCATTTTATAATTATCTTACTCCCAAAACTTTTGACATTTACATATATAGACGATAAGAAAATATATACAAATGTATTTACATTATTATTTATAGCTTCTTTGGTTGACTCTGTATTTTGCCTTTGTGAAAAGATCAATTAATTTTAAAAAAGGACTAATGGGTTTTTTTAAGGAGTGGTAATAGCTAGAAATATCAATGTCATGAACTGATTCTCTAATCTCATTCTGCCTGTCGCTTATCTCTCAGCAAATGATTTGAATTGAGATAATTGAAGTATTGAGAGAAAGATAAGCAAGCAAAGTAAGCAGATGAAAGAAGTTACAGATAGACAAGGGTAGTTCCAACTAGACTTTAGCAGATGCAGGGAAAATCTTCCAAACATCTGGTAGTGAGTCTGGCAATGGGTATGGGGGTGGGTCACATGCAACCTGTGCCCTGGCAGCAGTTACCACAATGCATATGTAAATAAGCTTCAGAGAGCCAGTGGTGGCCTGGGGTGGGATAGGTTTATGGGGCTTTACTCTTTGGCTTAAATCAGAAAGACTTTTTTTCCCAATGCCTCTGAAATAAGCGTGTAGCTGGAATCTCAGGTTAGGTAAGGTGCAAGGATAAAGAGGAAGGGGGAAGAGGGGGTGGATGACCACAATGAACTGGAGGCAGATGTATTGCTTAAGGGCCTTGAGGCATTTGAAAGAGTAAAATAGGAGGGAGGAGTGAAATAGGAGGGAGGATTAAAATGTGAGCTTGGAGAGCAGACTGGGATGGTAGTACGTTTGACAAACTATTCTGATGACAAAGTTCAGCTATAAGCTGAGCATATGGTTGATTTGGGCGGGACTGAACAAAAATTGCAGTAGATGAACTTTTTCTTTGCGCTGCTCTGTATTTCTTTTCCCCTGAATCTACATTTCTTTTTCTCCTTTCTTAACTTTCTTCTGGGCACAGCCCTATTGGTTAGGAAGAATTTATGTGACAGTTTCTTGTTGTGTCACTCTTCCGAGAAATACTCACCAGTTAAATATATTAATTAGTAGAACATATTGCTTAGATATTGGTTAGTTGCTTGTAATGGAGGTTGAAAACAACAAGGCTTTAAACAAGATAAAAATGTCCTTCTCTTTCTCCTAAAAGTCTGGGAAGGTATGGTAACTCTGCATACAGAGGCATCAGGGGTCTGTTTTTATCTATGTTGTTATTCCATTCTGAATGTTGCTCTCATTTGCTCAACACCTTGTCCACTTCCTGCCAGTGTGAAGAAGAAAAAAGAGGAAGATGAGGGCCTACTTTTTCCCCCTTTAAAGGCATGACCAGGAGGTTGCATTTGTATCCCATTGGTCCAGACTGGCTCATGTGGTTCCACTGGGATGCAAGGGAGACTGGAAAGAAGGTTTTTTTTTTTTTTTTTTCCTGAGTGCCTGTCTTAGCACCATAGACACTTATTTCTTACAGTTCTAGAGGCTGGGAAGTCCAAGATCGAGGTACTGGAAGATTTAGCTCCTGGTGAGAGCTTTCTTCCTGGTTTGCAGGCAGTTACCTTCTCCTGCATCCTCACAAAGTAGGGAAAGAGAGAGTAAGCTCTGGTTTCACTTCCTCTTCTTAGAAGGACACTAATCCTGTCATGAGGGCCCTGCCTTCATGACCTCATCTAAACTAATTACCTCCTAAATATCACATTTCCACATACCATCACACTGGGGATTAGGGCTTCAATATATTAATTTTGGGGGACATAAACATTCAGGCCATAAATGGTGCCTACTCTAGGCTAAAAATTGGGGATTCTATTTCAATAGAAAGGGAGAAGAGAGATTGAGTATAATTATCAGTTTCTGTAGCATTAGTTGAGAAGCCTAATGCTTAATGTAGGGTTTTTATGGAATTTTATTGAATTTAATTCCTAGAGTGGAGTAATATTCTAGGGTTTATTCCTTTATTCAACAAATATTTACTGAGTCTGGCAAGTACTATACTAGGTATTGGAGATACATTGATGAGCAAAACACATTTTTTCCCTCACGTTCATGAAACTTGCATTTGTAGTGGGGGTGAGAGAAATCTATAAAATAACCACACATATAAATATGTGTTGCAAGTGGTGCTAAGCGTTATAAAGGGAAAAATACTGAGAAATTGTATGAAGTTGTATAACAGGACAATCATCCAGCAGTTAGAAAAGAATTCCCTGGGTGAAATTTAAGCTGAGCTTCAAAGAATACAAACAGAGGGAAGAGCATTTTAGGCAAAGGAGACAGTGTATGCAAAGGCCCTGAGGTGGAAAAGAGCATGGATTATTTGAGGAATTTAAGGAGGAACATGACAACCGATGGAAAGAGGGATATGTGGTGAGGCTATAGACATAGAAAAAGGCTACGTTAGGCAGAGTTTCATGGAAGCTATCATAAAGATGTTGATTTTTATCTTAAGAACAATGTGAAACCATTATAATGTCTTTAGCTGGAATTGACATAGTGAGATTTGCATTTGGGAAAGCCCACTCTGGTGGCCTGGGGAAGAGTGGATCCCAGTGGATACGAAGACCATTTAGGAGGTTATTGGAGGGATCCAGGTGAGAGATAATGGCAGCTTGGAATTAAGCAGTGGCCGTGGTGATGGAGAGAAGTGGTATGTACGCAAGAGATATTTAGGACATTAAAAAAAATCAACACATCTAGTGATACATTGGATACAGAGGATGTTGGAGAGTAGGAGTCAGATTTGACTTTTTGGTTTTAGGTTTAAGCAATTGGATGAATGGTGGTGCCATTCACTGACATCGGGATCATTGGAAAGGACTAGGTTTCAAGGGGAAGTTCATGAGTTTTGATATGTTGAGCTTGAGGGCCTTTGAGATATTCACAGATATCAGGAAAGCAGTTACGTTGCCATGAGTTCAGAGAGTGGTTTACCTGGAGATATAAGTATATTTGGCCAATATTAAAAAAATGAGAGGTAATTGAGACCCCTATCTTGTATGGTCCAGAGAAAGAAGAATGTCTAGGGGAGGACCTGGGGGAGCTAGAACATTTAAAGGCTGATTAGGAAGTGGATGAAACAGCAAAAGCAACTGAAATAGAAAGTGAGCAGAGAGGTAGGGGGCAAACTAGGAGCCTATGGTGTTGAGGAAGGCAAAGTAAGTGTTTTGAGAAGAAAGCGTTTGATGCTGGTGAGAAGTCTAATAAAGCAAGAGTTGAACATGGATGAACTTGGAGGACGTTACACTAAGTGAAGTAAGTCAGGCAGAGAAAGACAAATACTGTATGATCTTGCTTATATGTGGAATCTTAAAAAAGGAAAAAAAGTTGAACGTATAGAAGCAGAGCGTAGAAATATAGTTACCAGGGGCAGTGTGTGTGTGTGTGTGTGTGTGTGTGTGTGTGTGTGTGTGTGTGGAAATGGGGGAGAGGTTGGTTAAAGGGTACAAGTTTGCTGTTGCGTAGGATGAGTAAGTCCAGAGATCTAATGTGCAGGCATGATGAGTGTACTTAATAATACCTTACTGAACACTAAGAATATACTAAGAGAGTAGATTTCAGGTGCACTGAGCACACACAAAAAGTGGTAATTATGTGAGGAGATGATATGTTAATTAGCTTGATTGTAGTCATCATTTCTGTCTGCATATGTGTATCAGATCATCATGTTGCATACCTTAAATGTATACAATTTTTATTTTAAAAACCCCAAGAACTGAAAATGTCCTTTAGCAAAATAATTGTTAGTGACATTAGGGAGGAGTCCTTTTTGCATGAAAGCCACTGGATTGAGAAGTACCTTGAGGCGAGGAAAGAGAGACAGCAAGTTGGTACTCTAGGAGCAAATTGGGTTGATTTTTTTTAGCTTTAGGTCATGGTATCACCTATATTTGTGTACCTTTGTTTCCCTGATCTCAAACTCACTTCCCTTTTCTCTCATTGTACCCATTTGTGTGAATTTGACTTTCAGCATTTATTCCAATTTTTGTACTTTTAATTACCAATATGTTTATTCATGAAAAATATATTATTTTGAGGTGTTTTTTTTTTGCGTTACGCGGGCCTCTCACTGTTGTGGCCTCTCCTGTCGCAGAGCACAGGCTCTGGACGCGCAGACTCAGCGGCCATGGCTCACGGGCCCAGCTGCTCTGCGGCATGTGGGATCTTCCCGGACCGGGGCACGAACCCGTGTCCCCTGCATTGGCAGGCGGACTCTCAACCACTGTGCCACCAGGGAAGCCCTATTCTGAGTTTTTAAAAAATTATCAAAATGCTGTTGTA
Source organism: Phocoena sinus (assembly GCF_008692025.1). Lineage (NCBI taxonomy): Eukaryota > Metazoa > Chordata > Mammalia > Artiodactyla > Phocoenidae > Phocoena > Phocoena sinus. Next base: position 137,395,694 of record NC_045765.1, on the reverse strand, counting down.
TTTTGTATATTTCTGTTTCTTGAATTTTTTTGCTCAGCCACTCAACATTATATTTTTCAACTCTATATATGTAGACTTAGTTTGCTTCTTTTCTTGGTGTATTATAGTCTATTTTGTGCATTATAGTCTATTTTATTTCAGTTTTTTTTTTTAAAGATGGAACTTTAGGTTGTTCTCAAGACTTTGATATCATAAATGATGATGTAGTAAACACTATTGTATGTGTTTATTGAATTATAGAGTATGCACTCAGTTTCATAAGATGTTGTTGAGTTACTCAGTAGAATGCCTGGCCGGGAGATAGGGATCCAGCTGTGTGGAGGATCCCTATTTCCTTATATGCTCTCCAAAATTTGATTCTGATATTTTGATTTGGGGTATTTAGTTTCTTTGATTTGTGGTGATATTATAATGGTGAATATCATGGAAGTAAATGACTAGATCTATATAGTGAAATTTAAGGAAAAAAGGAATATATGTGTTGTGATTCATTCCCAAGTATTTTAAAACAAAATTATTAAATTCTGACCAATTTTCCATGGTAACCTACATCTCTTTTTTTAAAAAAAATTTTTTATTAAAAAATTTTTTTATTGGAGCATAGTTGTCTTACAATGTTGTGTTATTTTCAGATGTACAGCAAAGTGAATCAGTTATACATACACATATATCCACTATTTTTCTTTATAGATTCTTTTGCCATATTGGCCACTACAGAGTATTGAGTGAAGTTCCCTGTGCTATCCAGCATGTTCTTATTAGTTATCTATTTCATATATAGTAGTGTGTATACGTCAGTCCCAATCTCCCAATTTATCCCGCCCCAAACCCCCTTATCCCCTGGTAACCATAAGTTTGTTTTCTACATCCGTGCCTCTACTTCTGTTTTGTAAATAAGTTCATTTGTACCCCCCTTTTTTTAGATTCTACATACATGATATCATATGATCTTTGTCTTTCTGTATCTGACTTACTTCACTCAGTATGACAATCTCTAGGTCCATCCATGCTGCTGCAAATGGTATTCTTTCTTTTTTATTGCTGAGTAATATTTCCTTATATGCTCTCCAAAATTTGATTCTGATGTTTTGATTTGGGGCATTAATTTCTTTGATTTATGGTGATATTATAATGGTGAATATCATGGAAATAAATGATTAGATCTATATAGTGAGATTTAAGGAAAAAAGGAATATACATGTAATTAATCCCCAAGTATTTTATAACAAAATTATTAAATTCTGGCCAATTTTCCATGGTAACCTACATCTCTTTTTGCTTGGATTACTGTTCCCCCTTATTTAGTTTATGTGCTTAAAGAATCTAAGAACTATATAAAATATTTATAGAGAAATTAATAAAAAACCTATTCTTTAGAACCTAAATAAAATGAGCAATTACAAGTTAATAGTAGACTTTATCAAACTGTAAGAGTTATATTAAACTCTTAGTGAAAAGCTGCTCTTAGGAACTGTTTCCCAATTGTCTTTCTTTCAGGATTTTGACTTGGCTGAGAAAACTTCTTGTTATTTCTGAGAGCACTTTGAAGTGACAATAAATGTGTCACACAGTTCGCAGAAGTTTTAGAACTAAGAAAAATGAATAGGTAGATTATATTCTTTGTGTATCTTATATTTGGGTATCTTATATTTATTTTGCAGTAATACAAAATATTTAGTTGGTAATTGTATTGGCATTCATATAATTCTATAACTCCATCTCCCTCTCTTCCCAAATATGGATGGACATATTTCAAATCAAAGTACTTCAGTCCTGCTTAAATTCCACATTATCTATCAGAAGGTTGTTGCAGTTTACCGGGTCAAATTCAGGTTTCCACTACAAACAAATTTTTTTCCTTTTCCATTATGGTTTATTACAGTCTGGCATGGTGGTATGCCTGTAGTCCCAGCTACTCAGGAGGCTGAGGCAGGAGGATTGCTTGAGCCCAGTAGTTCTGGGCTGTAGTGCACTATGCCCTTCGGGTGTCCGCACTAAGTTCAGCATCATTATGGTGACCTCCCAGGAGCGGGGGACCACCAGTTTGCCTAAGGAGGGGTGAACCAGCCCAGATCAGAAATGGGGCAGGTCAGAACTCCTGTGCTGATCCATTATGGTTTATTACAGGATATTAGATATAGTTCCCTGTGTTATACAGTAGGACCTTGTTGTTTATCTATTTTATATATAGTAGTTTGCATCTGCTAATCCCAAACTCCTAATTTATCTCTCCCCCTTCCCCTTTGGTAACTGTAAGTTTATTTTCTGTGTTTGTGAGTCTGTTCTGTTTGTAACTAAGTTCCATTTGTGTCATATTTTAGATTCCACATATAACTGAGATCATGTGGTGTTTGTCATTTTCTTTCTGACTTCCTTCAATTAGTATGATATTCTCTGTGTCCATCCATGTTGCTGCAAATAGCATTATTTCATTCTTTTTTATGGCTGAGTAGTATTTCACTGTGTATATATACCACATCTTTATCCATTCATCTCTTGATGGACATTTAGGTTGCTTCCATGTCTTGGCTATTGTAAATAGTGCTGCTATGAACAGTGGGGTGCATGTATCTTTTTTTTTTTGAAGATAAAAAATATATTTTAAAAGAACAACAGTCAGGGTGGTACAAATAAAGCAAAGACTAAGATGATCATTAAACCTAATTATTCCAGTAAATATGTTAAAAATTGAGCAAATATTTCAATTATCAAAGAAAAATTGTCAGAGTGAATTTTCTTTTTAGGATGCATGTATCTTTTTGAATTATAATATTCTCCAGATATATGCCTAGGAATGGGATTGCTGGATCATATGGCAATTCTATTTTTAGTTTTTTAAGGAATCTCCATACTGTTCTCCATAGTAGCTGCACCAATTTACATTCCTACCAACAGTGTAGTTGTGTTCCCTTTTCTCCAGCTTTTGTTATTTGTAGACTTTTTAATCTCATGGCTATTCTGACCGGTGTGAGGTGGTACCTCATCTTTTCTTTAAACAGAATTTTAAAGAACTCTTCAAAAAGAAAATTTAGTCTTCAAGTGATTATTAAAAATAGCCAAACAAGCACATATAACTCATAGAGACAGTTCTAAATAACTCAAAAGACTGTGGGTTGCTTGGCCACCAATCTTTCTTTACTAGAGGCTTGGGATACTATGATAGCCTAAGGACTTGATGCATATCTCAGCTTTTTTTTTTCTTCTTCTGACTTTTTGGTCTTGATTCTTACTTTTTATCCCATTAGTTGACTGAGGAAATAATTATCTTTTAGGTTCTTTTAATGTCTAAGAAACAGAGACATTCTCAGATTACCTTACTTAATGGAGTTTATTGTAATGATACCCTGGGAAACAAGGATACAAGAAACAGTTTTAACCACCAAACATTCAGGCCTCAAGGAGACCACAATGTACTTTAGGATACAGTTCTTAGTAGCTGTGTCACCCTGAGGCTCAGAAACCCCAGAAACCTATTGCTCCGTATTCTTCACGTCACCATTAGGTTGACATTACTTGCTATTTCTGCATCTACTACTCCTGACACTTCTCCCTGCCACCCTCTTTGTAAACACTAAGGTCAAACCTCCCCCCCAAATGGTGGTATAGTTAATCACCATCTATTTTAGAGTGCTTTCCTAGCCCCCACAGTGAGCTGAGTTCTCATGGAGATTACCTCCCAGTCTGTTAACCAGCCTCTAAATGGCACCCTCTGGGTCAGCTGCTCATTCCTTGTCCAGACATTGAGACCAAGGTATCAGGATACCTTATTTGTGAGTATGTGGACATGGAAGAACTTGAAGATTTCCTTGAGGTCGACAATATAATTAGAAGTACCTTACTCGACAAGACAAATAAAAATGATGTCTATTTTGTTAAACATATAGGAGAGACTTATACACTACATCTGCAGGCATTTCCATAGCCGAGATGACTATTCTAAGGGTTTCCTTCAAAGCTAGTGTGGCCAACTTGTCTTGGGTTTCCTGAGTGTTTCTGGGTTTGAGCACTGAAAGTTCCTCATCCTGAAATTCCTCTGTCCCAGGCAAACTGGGAGGTTGGTTACTCTGAAGTCAATTCCTTTTCTTTTTCCTTTACCTTCCTCTCTCCCTCCCTTTCTCCCTTCTTTCCGTCCTTCCTTCCTTCCACAAATATTTATTGAGTGCATGTTATGTCAATATCTGTGCTGGGTGGTGCAGAAATAGTGGTGAATGGAACAGATATATTTCATTTTCTTTTTGAATTTACAGTCTATGGTCGTAGACAGAACCTGACAGACAGAATGCTGTGTGATGAAAGGCAAAGTGCAGGGTATCTTGGGAGGAGTAATGGGATCTGGGGGCATCTCCATTTGGTTTAGTGGGTACTGAGGAAACAACTGAGAACAAAACAGACAAGCTCTCCCTCTTGTGGATTGCATTCAAATCTGTGTATGTGTGAGTGTGTGGGTGGGGTGTTTGGGGAAGACAATCAACAGGTAAACAAAGTGAGTTTTCTGATAAAATAGAACCAGATGATGAGATTGTGACTTGGCAAGAGGTCAGGTGGCAAGGAAATTCTCTTGTAGAAGGTGACATTTTGGCTGAGACTTGCATGACAAGAAGGAGGTAGCCATCCATAGTATGGGAATGGAAAGGAGGCTAGTGTCACTGGGGTTAGAGTAATGAATGTTAGGAGATAAGGCCAAAGAAACAGGCAGAATCCATATCATTTAGGGTCTTGGGCTTTGTAGGCCATGGTAAGGAATTTTATTCTAGGGGTGATAGGGTAGGTTTTATGTAACCTGATCTCAATTCCAGGAATAGTTCCCTTCTTGAGTAAGAAGATTAAAGATTGAAGTAAGGTCCACTATAATATTTGAGCTAGAGGGATTAGGAGGTTGGTAGTGTCATTCAAGGTCACAGAGAATTTAAGAAGCGATAATTTATGGAGAAAGAAATTGTGTCATATTCAAGACGTGAAGTTTAAGAGAGGCAGTGAAGAATAAAAATTGCTGGCTAATAATTTTACTTTAAGGCTGGTCTTTAAACTAATATTTGGAAGCCATGTGCACTTGTACCAGTGGTTGAAGAGATGTGATCATATTTGTTTCCCAGAGCAGACAGTACACAAAGAGGAAATCAAAGAACCTAGGATCATGTGAGAAGACAAGTCCAATTTTACTGTGTCAAATGTTTGTACTTTGTTTTTGAGACATACGTAATGGCAAAAATATCTTGAGCTAAGTAAATAAATGCCCAATAACAACAGTTCACTTACTAAAACAGATTTTCAACCCCTATATGGACTAACTATAAACAATCCTTGCCTTATGGAACATGACTCGATTCTCAAACTTTTAAAGTAATGTTAATTGTCCATAGAAGCACACACCCCAGTTTTAACTTGGGCACTTACACAAAGTAGATGACTAGGTAGTATTTCAGAATGGGAAAGTTTTGGATGAGGCATTAAAGAAAACATGCAGACTATGAATTTTATGGGAACATTGTAGACAGAAAACATGAGTCTAGTCTGGGTTAATTTGCTGCTTTTCTTTGAGCAGCCTATTTTTGGTAAAAAGTTAAGTCTCTTAGCCAGAAAAATAAAACAGTTGGCGATATCTTCCATTTCATGTGCCCATGAATCAGAAGGATCCAGCTGTTGCTCAACTCATCCTTGAGAAGGAGACTGACAAGGAAACAAATGAAGGAGAAAAAGTGGTAAGGGAAGAAAGAGGAGGGATCAGGGAAGAGACAAAGAATACGGATCCAAGGGTATGCAAAACTCATCTAAGATAGTCTTTACATGTTACTTTGAGAGGTAGGGTGAAGAGTAATGGACTACTTTTTGCCAGTATAAGCTAGGACAGTTGCAGAAAGGAATAAGAGGAAACCCTCACTTCCTGTGTTATGGTAACTGGTGCTCTGGGTCCAGTAAGGTGGATATGTTTTCTACTGTACAAATGAGATAGAGGAATGGTGGCATAACCTGTACAAAATTTCAGAGATAGTAAATATGAGAACCTGAATGAGTGCTACAGCAATCATGTGTTCCTAATTTTCCAGCAGGGTGATGATTTCAGATTTCTGCTCAATGTTACCCTTAGGACATTTTTATTTGTGAAACCATGTGTGTCATCCTACTAGAAGCCATGTATTTTGGGTTCCCGTCCAGCACTCTTTCCTTTCACTTATTGCTGAAACCAAGAGCACAATTCCCATTAAGAGAAGAATCTCTGTGCTGTAAACTAAAACAAATCGTGCATTCCTTCCAGGACGATTGTCTTTGTTTTTCTTTTTTTTTTTTTTATTGTACTTACCACATTATCTCCCAGAGGGAGTCTGTCAGATTCTGTAACTTTGACACAAATTATTCCATAAGAGATTTACCCAAATGATATCTAAGAGAGAAGTGAAATTCTTTCACTGTTGGGGTGATTTACCCTTAAATTATGGGTGACCACTGGGCAACCTATTTGAGATAGCAACTTCTGTAATATGACTAAGCTATGGTCTTTAGAGAGGCATTTATTTTACTCAAGCAATAAATATCATGGAAAAACAAATCAGTGGTTTTGTATGGAAAAATAAGAGGAAGCATTTTATTTTCCTGACTAAAACATTAGAACATTTTGGTGATGTAGATGAGAAAGATATGAGAAAATTTTAAGATTGGTGAAAAATTCAAATAGGTATAGACCATATTTGTGAATAGTAGGAAGTACCTTGTTTTGGATGTAGGTAATAAGCAAAGTGAAGATCCTGAGTTATGAATAGTAAAAGGATTTGAAAGTTTAATAACTTCTAAATAAAGAGTGGACTAGTGGACAGACTCTCCACTCTTAAAAATAAGTCTTGCAGAGAATGTTTTATCTAATAAACTTTCCATTGGAAGCACAGGATGTCATGTAAGTTGGGGACAACTAAAAAAAGGTCTTGTAGAGAATCTCTGATTCATAGAACTTTTTTGCTGGACAACGGCTGATTGGGTCTCACTTAGAGAACACTTCTTGAAGATCGTACTAGATAATGTAGGGAGTTGAAAATGATCTCAGAGGTGCCTCTGCCTTCATGAACTTTATAGTTAAGTAATGAGATACATATAAATATGAAGAGCTGATCAGTCTCTCTTTTACTCTTATCTCCCTCTACTTCCTGTCTTCTATGTCATTTAGGCAAACTGTATTGTAGGCATATCTGTTTTACTGCACTTTGCTTTATTGCTCTTCACAGATATTGCATTTTTTTACAAATTGAAGGTTTGTGGCAACTCTGCATTGAACAAGTCCATCAGTGCCATTTTTCTAACAGCATTTGTTTACTTCATGCCTCTGTGTCACATTTTGGTAATTTTTGCAGTATTTCATTTTTTTCATTAATATTATATTTGTTATGGTGATCTGTGATTAGTGATCTTTGATGTCACTCTTGTAATTGTTTTTGGTGCTGTGGACTGTGCCCGTATAAGTCGGTGAACTTAATCAATAAACGTGTGTTTTCTGACTGCTCCACCAATCAGCCCTTCCCTCCATCTCTCTCCCTCTTCTCTGGCCTCCCTATTACCTGAGACACAACAGTATTGAAATTAGGCCAATTAATAATCCTATAATGGCATCTAAGTGTTAAAGTGAAAGGAAGAGCTACATGTCTCTCATTTTAAATCAAAAGCTAGATATGATTAGGCTTACTGAGGAAGGCATGTCAAAAGCTGAGATAGGTCAAATGCTAGCCTCTTGCACCAAACAGTTAGCTAACTTGTGAATTCAAAGGAAAAGTTCTTGAAACTTAAATGTGCTATTCCAGTGAACACATGAATGATAAGAAAACAAAACAGTTTTACTGCTGATATGGAGAAAGTTTCAGTGGTCTGGACAGAAGATCAAACCAGCCACAATATTCCTTAAGCCAAAACCTAATCCAGAGCTAGGCCCTAACTCTCTTCAATACTATGAAAGCTGAGAGAGGTGAGGAAGCTGAGAGAGGTGAGGAAGCTGTAGAAGAATAGTTTGAAGCTAGCAGAAGGAAGTTGAATGAAGTAGAATGAAATTGAAGGAAAGAAGCCATCTCTATAACATAAAAGTGCAAGGTGCAGTAGGAAGTGCTGATGAAGAAGCTGCAGCAAGTTATCCAGAAGATCTAGCTAAGATCATTAATGAAGGTGCCTACACTAAACAATGAACTTTCAATGTAGACAAAACAGCCTTATATTGGAAGAAGATGCCATCTAAGACTTTCATAGCTAGAGAAGAGAAGGCAATGCCTGGCTTCAAAGCTTCAAAGGATAGGCTGACTCTCTTGTTACGGGCTAATGCAGCTGGTGACTTTAAGTTGAAGCCAATGCTCATTTACCATTCTGAAAATCCTCGGGCCCTTAAAAATTATGCTAAATCTACTCTGCCTGTGCTCTATAAATGGAACTACAAAGCTTAGATGAGAGCTCATCTGTTTCCAACATGGTTTAAGAAATATTTTAAGCCCACTGTTGAGACGTACTGCTAAGAAAAAAAAAGATTCCTTTCACAACATTATTGCTCATTGACAATGCACCTGTTTACCCAAGAGCTCTGATGGAACTGTACCACAGGTTAATATTTTCATGACTAACACAACATCCATTCTACAGCCCATAGATCAGTGAAAAATTTCAACTTTTAAATCTTATTATTGAAAAAATGCATTTTGTAAGGTTATAGTTGCCATTGATAGTGATTCCTCTGATGGATCTGGGCAAAGTAAGTTGAAAACCTGGAAAGGATTTATCATTCTAGATGCCATCAAGAACATTCATGATTCATGGAAAGTCAAAATATTACCATTAATAGGAGTTTGGAAGAAGTTGATTCCAACCCTCACAGATGACTTGGAAGTGTTCAGGACTTCAGTAGAAGTATCTGCAGATGTGGTGAAAATTGCCAAAGAACTAGAATTAAAAGTGGAACCTGAAGTGTGACTGAATTGCTGTACTATCATGATGAAACTTTAATGGATGAGGAGTTGCTTCTTATGGATGAGTAAAGAAGATGGTATCTTGAGATGAAATTTATTCCTTGTGAAGATGCTTTGAAGATTGTTGAAATGACAACAAAGAATTTAGAATATTACATAAACTTAGTTAATAAAGCAGTGGCAGCTTTTGGGAGGACTGACTCCAATTTTGAAAGAAGTTCTGCTGTGGATAAGATGCTATCAAACAGCATCGTATACTACAGAGAAATTGTTCACAAAAGGAAGAGTCAGTTGATGGGGCAAACTCATTGCTGTCTCATTTTAAGAAATCGTCACGGCCACCCTAACCTTCAGCCACCACCACCCTGATCAGTCAGCAGCCATCAACATCGAGGCAAGACCCTCCACTGGAAAAAAGATTATGACTTCCTCAAGGCTCAGATGATGATTAGCACTTTTTTTTTTTTTTTTTGCGGTACGCGGGCCTCTCTCTGTTGTGGCCTTTCCCGTTGCGGAGCACAGGCTCGTGACGTGCAGGCTCAGCGGCCACGGCTCACAGGCCCAGCCGCTCCGCGGCATGTGAGATCTTCCCAGACCAGGGCACGAACCCGTGTCCCCTGCATCGGCAGGCGGACTGTCAACCACTGCGCCACTAGGGAAACCCGATTAGCACTTTTTAGCAATAAAGTACTTTAAACTAAAGTATGTACTTTGTTTCTTTAGACATAATGCTATTTCACAATTACTAGACTACAGCATAGTCTAAATATAACTTTCATATACAATGGGAAACAAAAAAATTTGTGGGATTTGCCTTTTATGATATTTGCTTTATTGTGGCAGTCTGGAACTGAATCTGCAATATCTCTGAGGTATGCCTGTATTCCCATTTCTACCAGATTCTAAACAGACTTGAACCTCCTTGTCTTTTCTCACACAGTTCTCACTTCTTAGAACACAGCTCCTTCCCTTGAGCTCTTTGTATCTAAATCTTACCAGTCTTTCTAGAAATTAGACATTGGGGCACTGGAATCATTATCAGCCATTATGTTAGTCACTAAGAACGATAACTGATGGAAGGGTGGAAAGGAGGATTATGAGCAAGTGGTAGATATAACAAAAGAGACAACAGTGTTCTAGAAACTGGTATTTGATGGAAAAGAGGGTGAGGAAAAGATAGTGGAAATGGAAGATTTCCCTTTAGAAGAGGAAAGGCAATTGACAGGGAATTGCAGAAAAGTGGTTTGGGAACAATGTTTGGGAGGAAATGGGAACTTTTATAACAAGCCCCAGAATGGAGTATTTGATACTGGCTATATATAGCCATTGCCCTTGTGGTATCACTGGAAGGTGGCCTGGGTACATTTAAGAGTAGGTGGTGGTGGGCGGAAGACCTAAATAGACATTTCTCCAAAGAAGACATACAGATTGCCAACAAACACATGAAGGATGCTCAACCTCACGAATCATTAGAGAAATGCAAATAAAAACTACGATGAGGTATCATGTCACACCGGTCAGAATGGCCATCAGCAAAAATCTACAGGGAGGAGCTTCAAGATGGCGGAAGAGTAAGACTCAGAGATCACCTTCCTCTCCACAAATACATCAGAAATACATCTACACGCGGAACTGCTCCTATAGAACACGTACTGAACGCTGGCAGAAGACCTCAGACCTCCCAAAAGGCAAGAAGCTCCCCACATATCTGGGTAGGGCATAAGAAAATCGAAAAAACAGAGACAAAAGAATAGGGATGGGACCTGCACCAGTGGGAGGGAGCTGTGAAGGAGGAAAGGTTTCCACACACTAGGAAGCCCCTTTGTGGGCGGAGACTGTGGCTGGCGGTGGGGGGAAGCTTCGGAGCTGTGGAGGAGAGCGCAGCAACAGGGGTGCAGAGGGCAAAGCAGGGAGATTCCCGCACAGAGGATCGGTGCCTACCAGCACTCACCAGCCTGAGAGGCTTGTCTGCTCACCCGCCAGGGCGTGCGGGGGCTGGGAACTGAGGCTCGGGCTTCGGAGGTCGGATCCCAGGGAGAGGACTGGGGTTGGCGGTGTGAACGCAGCCTGAAGGGGGCTAGTGCACCACGGCTAGCCGGGAGGGAGTCTGGGAAAAGGTCTGGAGCTGCCGAAGAGGCAAGAGACTTTTTCTTGTCTGTTTCCTGGTGCGTGAGGAGAGGGGATTAAGAGCGCTGCTTAAAGGAGCTCCAGAGACAGGTGTGCGCCTCGGCTATCAGCGCAGACCCCAGAGATGGGCATGAGATGCTAAGGCTGCTGCTGCTGCCGCTAAGAAGCCTGTGTGCAAGCACAGGTCACTATCCACATCTCACCTCCCCGCAGCCTGTGCTGCCTGCCCCTGCCAGGGTCACGTGATCCAGGGACAACTTCCCTGGGAGAACGCACAGTGGCCTCAGGCTGGTGCAACGTCACGCCGGCCTCTGCCTCTGCAGTCTTGCCCCACATCCGTAGCCCTCCCTCCCCCCGCATGAGTGAGCCAGAGCCCCCGAATCAGCTGCTCCTTTAACCCCGTCCTGGCTGAGCGAAGAACAGATGCCCTCAGGCGACCTACACGCAGAGGCATGTCCAAATCCGAAGCCAAACCCCAGGAGCTGTGCGAACAAAGAAAAGAAACGGGAATTTCTCCCAGCAGCCTCAGGAGCAGTGGATAAATCTCCACAATCAACTTGATGTACCCTGCATCAGTGGAATACCTGAGTAGAAAACGAATCGTCCCAAATTGAGGAGGTGGACTTTGGGAGCAAAGATATATATACATTTCCCCTCCTTTTTCTCTTTTTATGTGTATGTGTATGGTTCTCTGTGTGATTTTGTCTGTATAGCTTTGCTTTTACCATTTGTGCTAGGGTTCTGTATGCCTGGTTTTCTTTTTACTTAAAATTTTTTTTCTTCATAATTATTTTTTATTTTAATAACTTTATTTTATTTTATTTTACTTTATTTTATCTTCTTCATTCCTTCTTCCTTCCTTCCTTCCTTTCTTTCTTTCTATTTTTTCTCCCTTTTATTCTGAGCCGTGTGGATGAAAGGCTCTTGGTGCTCCAGCCAGGCATCAGGGCTGTGCCTCTGAGGTGGGAGAGCCAACTTCAGGACACTGGTCCACAAGAGACCTCCCAGCTCCACGTAATATCAAATGGCAAAAACCTCCCAGAGATCTCCATCTCAACGCCAAGACCCAGCTCCACTCAACGACCAGCAAGCTACAGTGCTGGACATCCTATGCCAAACAACTAGCAAGACAGGAACACAACCCCACCCATTAGCAGAGAGGCTGCCTAAAATCATAATAACTCCACAGACACCCCAAAACACACCACCAGACGTGGACCTGCCCACCAGAAAGACAAGATCCAGCCTCATCCACCAGAACACAGGCACTAGTCCCCTCCAACAAGAAGCCTACACAACCCACTGACCAACCTTAGCCACTGGGGACAGACACCAAAAACAATGGGAACTACGAACCTGCAGCCTGTGAAAAGGAGACCCCAAACACAGGAAGTTAAGCAAAATGAGAAGACAGAAAAATGCACAGCAGATGAAGGAGCAAGGTAAAAACCCACCAGACCTAACAAATGAAGAGGAAAAAGGCAGTCTACCTGAAAAAGAATTCAGAATAATGATGGTAAACATGATCAGAAATCTTGGAAATAGAATAGAGAAAATACAAGAAACGTTTAACAAGGACGTAGAAGAACGAAAGAGTAAACAAACAATGATGAACAGCACAATAAATGCAATTTAAAATTCTCTAGAAGGGATCAATAGCAGAATAACTGAGGCAGAAGAACGGCTAAGTGACCTGGAAGATAAAACAGTGGAAATAACTACTGCAGAGCAGAATAAAGAAAAAAGAATGAAAAGAACTGAGGACAGTCTCAGAGACTTCTGGGACAACAGTAAAGGCACCAGCATTCGAATTATAGGGGTCCGAGAAGAAGAAGGGAAAAAGAAAGGGACTGAGAAAATATTTGAAGAGATTATAGTTGAAAATCTCCCTAATATGGGAAAGGAAATAGTTAATCAAGTCCAGGAAGCACAGAGAGTCCCATACAGGATAAAGCCAAGGAGAAACACGCCAATACACATATTAATCAAACTATCAAAAATTAAATACAAAGAAAAAAATATTAAAAGCAGCAAGGGAAGAACAACAAATAACACACAAGGGAATCCCCATAAGGTTAACAGCTGATCTTTCAGCAGAAACTCTGCAAACCATAAAGCAGTGGCAGGACATATTTAAAGTGATGAAGGAGAAAAACCTACAACCAAGATTACTCTACCCATCAAGGATCTCATTCAGATTTGATGGAGAAATTAAAACCTTTACAGACAAGCAAAAGCTAAGAGAATTCACCACCAAACCAGCTTTACAACAAATGCTAAAGGAACTTCTCTAGGGAGGAAACAGAAGAGAAGGAAAAGACCTACAATAACAAACCCAAAACAATTAAGAAAATGGGAATAGGAACATACATATTGATAATTATCTTCAATGTAAATGGATTAAATGCTCCAACCAAAAGATATAGACTGGCTGAGTGGATACAAAAACAAGACCCGTATATATGCTGTCTACAAGAGACCCACTTCAGACCTAGGGACACATACAGACTGAAAGTGAGGGGATGGAAAAAGATATTGCATGTGAATGGAAATCAAAAGAAAGCTGGAGTAGCAATTCTCATATCAGACAAAATAGACTTTAAAATAAAGACTATTACAAGAGGAAAGAAGGACACTACTTAATGATGAAGGGATCAATCCAAGAAGAAGATATAACAATTGTAAATATTTATGCACCATACATAGGAGCACTTCAATACATAAAGCAAATACTAACAGCCATAAAAGGGGAAATCAACAGTAGCACAATCATAGTAGGGGACTTTAACACCCCACTTTCACCAATGGACAGATCATCCAAAATGAAAATGAATAAGGAAGCACAAGCTTTAAATGATACATTAAGCAAGATGGACTTAATTGATATTTATAGGACATTTCATCCCAAAACAACAGAATACACATTCTTCACAAGTGCTCATGGAACATTCTCTAGGATAGATCATATCCTGAGTAACAAATCAAGCCATGGTAAATTTAAGAAAATTGAAATCGTATCAAGTATCTTTTCCGACCACAACGCTATGAGACTAGATATTACAGGAAAAAAATCTGTAAAAAATACAAGCATATGGAGGCTAAAAAATACACTACTTAATAACCAAGATATTACTGAAGAAATCAAAGAGGAAATCAAAAAATACCTAGAAATAAATGACAATGAAAACACGACGACCCAAAACCTATGGGATGCAGCAAAAGCAGTTCTAAAAGGGAAGTTTATGGCAATACAATCCTACCTTAAGAAACAAGAAACAACTCAAATAAACAACGTAACCTTACATCTAAAGTAATTAGAGAGAGAACAAAAAAACCCCAATGTTAGCAGAAGGAAAGAAATCATAAAGATCAGATCAGAAATAAATGAAAAAGAAATGAAGGAAACAATACCAAAGATCAATAATATTAAAAGCTGGTTCTTTGAGAAGAGAAACAAAATTGATAAACCATTAGCCAGACTCATCAAGAAAGAAAGGGAGAAGACTCAAATCAATAGAATTAGAAATGAAAAAGGAGAAGTAACAACTGACACTGCAGAAACACAAAGGATCATGAGAGATTACTACAAGCAACTCTATGCCAATAAAATGGACAACCTGGAAGAAATGGACAAATTCTTAAAAATGCACAACATACCGAGACTGAACCAGGAAGAAATAGAAATTACGAAGAGACCAATCACAAGCACTGAATTTGAAACTGTGATTAGAAATCTTCCAACAAACAAAAGCCCAGGACCAGATGGCTTCACAGGCGAATTCTATCAAACATTTAGAGAAGAGCTAACACCTATCCTTTTCAAACTCTTCCAAAATATAGCAGAGGGAGGAACACTCCCAAATTCATTCTACGAGGCCACCATCACCCTGATACCAACACCAGACGAAGATGTCACAAAGGAAGAAAATTACAGGCCAATATCACTGATGAACATAGATGCAAAAATCCTTAACAAATACCAGCAAACAGAATCCAACAGCACATTAAAAGGATCATACACCATGATCAAGTGGAGTTTATCCCAGAAATGCAAGGATTCTTCTATATATGCAAATCAATCAATGTGATACACCATATTAACAGATTGAAGGAGAAAAACCATATGATCATCTCAATCGATGCAGAGAAAGCTTTTGACAAAATTCAGCACCCATTTATGATGAAAAACCTGCAGAAAGTAGGCACAGAGTGAACTTTCCTCAACATAATAAAGGCCATATATGACAAACTCACAGCCAACATCATCCTCAATGGTGAAAAACTGAAAGCATTTCCATTAAGATCAGGAACAAGACCAGGTTGCCCACTCTCACCACCATTATTCAACATAGTTATGGAAGTTTTAGCCACAGCAATCAGAGAAGAAAAAGAAATAAAAGGAATCCAAGTTGGAAAGGAAGAAGTAAAGCTGTCACTGTTTGCAGATGACATGATACTATACATAGAGAATCCCAAAGATGCTACCAGAAAACTACTAGAGCTAATCAATGAATTTGGTAAAGTAGCAGGATACAAAATTAAGGCACAGAAATCTCTTGCATTCCTATACACTAATGATGAAAAATCTGAAAGTGAAATTAAGAAAACAGTCCCATTTACCATTGCAACAAAAGGAATAAAGTATCTAGGAATAAACCTACCAAAGGAGACAAAAGACCTGTATGCAGAAAACTATAAGACATTGATGAAAGAAATTAAAGATGATACAAACAGATGGCGAGATATACCATGTTCGTGGATTGGAAGAATCAACATTGTGAAAATGACTATACTACCCAAAGCAATCTACAGATTCAATACAATCCCTATGAAACTATCACTGGCATTTTTCACAGAACTAGAACAAAAAAATGTCACAATTTATATGGAAACACAAAAGACCCCGAATAGCCAAAAGAATCTTGAGAAAGAAAAACGGAGCTGGAGGAATCTGGCTCCCTGACTTCAGAGTATACTACAAAGCTACAGTAATCAAGACAGTATGGTACCAGCACAAAAACAGAAATATAGATAAATGGAACAGGATAGAAAGCCCAGAGATAAACCCACACACATATGGTCACCTTATCTTTGATAAAGGATGCAAGAATATACAATGGAGAAAAGACAGCCTCTTCAGTAAGTGGTGCTGGGAAAACTGGACAGGTACATGTAAAAGTATGAAATTAGAACACTCCCTAACACCATTCACAAAAATAAACTCAAAATGGATTAAAGAGCTAAATGTAAGGCCAGACACTATCAAACTCTTAGAGGAAAACATAGGCAGAACACTCTATGACATCAATCACAGAAACATCCGTTTTGACCCACCTCCTAGAGAAATGGAAATAAAAACAAAAATAAACAAATGGGACCTAATGAAACTTAAAAGCTTTTTTTTGCACAACAAAGGAAACTGTAAACAAGATGAAAAGACAACCCTCAGAATGGGAGAAAATATTTGCAAATGAAGCAACTGATAAAGAATTAATCTCCAAAATTTACAAGCAGCTCATGCAGCTCAATATCGAAAAAACAAACAACCCAATCCAAAAATGGGCAGAAGACCTAAATACACATTTCTCCAAAGAAGATATACAGATTGTGAACAAACACATAAAGAATGCTCAACATCACTAATCATTAGAGTAATGCAAATCAAAACTACAATGAGATATCATCTCACACTGGTCAGAATGGCCGTCATCAAAAAATCTACAAACGATAAATGCTGGAGAGGGTGTGGAGATAAGGGAACACTCTTGCACTGTTGGTGGGAAGGTAAATGGATACAGCCACTGTGGAGAACAGTATGGATGATCCTTCAAAAACTAAAAATAGAACTACTGCACAACCCAGCAATCCCACTACTGGGCATATACCCTGAGAAAACCATAATTCAAAAACAGTCATGTACCACAATGTTCATTGCAGCTCTATTTACAATAGCCAGGACATGGAAGCAGCCTAAGTGTCCATTGAGAGATGAATGGATAAAGAAGATGTGGCACATATATACAATGGAATATTACTCAGCCATAAAAAGAAACGAAATTGAGTTATTTGTAGTGAGGTAGATGGACCTAGAGTCTGTCATACATAGTGAAGTAAGTCAGAAAGAGAGAAACAAATACTGTATGCTAACACATATATATTGAATCTAAGAAAAAAACAGGTCATGATAACCTAGGGTCAAGATGGGAATAAAGACACAGACCTACTAGAGAATGGACTTGAGGATATGGGGAGGCAGAAGGGTAAGCTGTGCCAAAGTGAGAGAGTGGCATAGACATATATACACTACCAAACGTGAAATAGATAGCTAGTGGGAAGCAGACGCATAGCACAGGGAGATCAGCTTAGTGCTTTGTGACCACCTAGAGGGGTGGGATATGGAGGGTGGGAGGGAGGGAGATGCAAGAGGAAAGAGATATGGGAACATATGTATATGTATAACTGATTCACTTTGTTATAAAGCAGAAACTAACACGCCATTGTAAAGCAGTTATACTCCAATAAAGGTGTTAAAAAAAAAAAGGAGGTTAATATGAAAGAAGTTGTGACTGTGGTTTTAAGTATGAATATTTACTGGATTTGAAATCAGTGGGTTGTGAATTTCAGTACTGGGCCTGTCAGCTCCTAGAGGTTCAGGGGTAGAAATTAAGATGTTAAAGTTTATTTCTTAATCTGTAAAATGAGGATAATGACACTTGCCAGACATTTCTCACTCTGTTGTCTTGATAGTCACATAATATGATCATATTATGTATATATATATATATATATATATATATATATATATGTTTCTTTAGAGTAAGGGATCATTAAAGTTAATGTAAACGTTGTTTAAATTCAACAATTACAATAAGTTTTTCTTAGAGAAGCTAGACTTTATCAGCACTAGAGTTCCAAGTGGAATGATGATATCCCTCCAAAGGAATGACCTCCTCCACTCAGGAAATTAGTGTTCCCTTCTCAGATGGCCTACTCTAGGTGAAATGGGTTTCAACAAAGTTGCCACAGGGAATTGAACCTTGGAATCCAATGAAAGATGGAAGGAGATTAAAATTAGTGGGGCCTTATGAGCTGTAATTGTTTCTAGACCTTGGGGTTTTCTTGTAACTGAAAAAAAGAAAGAAAGAAAGAAAGAAAGAAAGAAACCAAAGACTTCTTTGTCTTTTTTTCTGTCAGTCGTTAGATACCTGCTTCACTGTCCCATATTCAGACTGGTTATTTTATTGAGAATTGTTGCCAATGCTGTGTGCTGTGTTTAGGAAAAGGGTGCTAGAGGGGAGTAATGGCCTTTCATCAAAACCCGGGAATCTTAAGTGACAGCTGTTTGAGGGACTTGTCATTCAATTCAGTGGTTTGAAATTCTGCCAGTGGTTAAAAAACCTGTGGTTCAAGAGTTTGCAGCCACTGCGGGCTGCAGAGTCTTACCAGAGCACTCACATTTCATCGGAAACCACCGTTTTGTTGAGCCACAAGGATGCAGGGCAGACATCCTGACCACGATGTTTTTTCTGGAGGGCAAAAATCACAATGGAAATTGGACCTGAGTCAAGCAGAAAATGATGTTTTCCCCTAAAATGTATAACATGCAGTTAGAAATGAAATGCCTGTATGTGTTTTTAGTCCACTGAGAAGATGTGGAAAGAGTTAGCACTGGAGGAGAGTGAGACTTTCCTATATTACTCTTTCTTTCCTTCCTATTAGGTAGAGGCGTCATTTCTACCTCAACCAATAATAATTAAATTTCTCTTTCATAGTGTTGCAGTAGATGCATGTGGGATGAAAAGAAAGTAGGAAGTAAAGTACTTTCTAGCATTTGCAAATTAGTTGAGGAGTTACAGTAGATAAGGTACAATTTCGAGGCGATTCATAAGCCCCAGTGAGACTTGTAAGTATTGACTGAGTTAAGGAGAGCCTGAGAGTTAGGGAATGAACTCCCTCTAGTGAGATTCCTAATGAGTGGGTTTCTGGGAGAGAATGAGAATGCCACCAGTCCCAAGCTGGAAGAGGTGGAGGTTAGCACCTCCCTGAACTAGTCCTTTAGAATCGGTCTGGTCCATCTGTCTTGTTTCCTTTATTTTGGTTGGCCTCTGCTTGGCTTTTTCTCTTGTTAGAATTGTAGTGCTCTCTGTATTAGAGATCAAATATTTACTTATTATCCATTTTCCATGGATATAGTATTGCCTTTTGCTCTGGAAAATGGTTAAGATTATCTCGATGAGGTCTCTTTCATAGATAAATCTCTAATTTTAAAAAGTTTTAGAATATTATGCTAAAACCTCTTAAAACCATGATAGATAGATTTATTTATAATAAATAAATTAAATAGAAATAAATAGTAAATAAAGAGATTGTTTCTTAGAACCTGTCCTGTAGGCTAGGAGAAATTATGTGAAGTGTTCTTACCTCAATTTTATGCTATTGCAATTAAAACAAACATCAGATGGGTGTTGTGGAACTAATGTAAGATAAAAATATTTAAATATGAAAAAGCAAAATGAGGTTAACCTATCTCATGTTTTATATCCTTCCTTGATGTCATCCAAATTTCCTATTGACAGGATTACATTGCCTTTATTTTAAACTTGGTGGTCAAGCAGAAAGCCTTTCCTATCAATGTCTGTCCTTGCTCCACCAATTTAAGAAGCCTGTTCTCTGAGAACAAAGGACATCCCGTTCAAAAAGTTGCCCCCTGTAACCCTAACCTGATACCTGTTTGCCTTTAAACCTTCCACAGTAGATCATTCCTCAAGCACACAAAGGCATCCCCTCTCCCAGCTCCACATTTATCAGCAGGAGAAAAGCAAACACCACCATTTCTCAGGTACACAGTGTCTCCACACCTATTACAGTTGAGGGCAGTGGTGACCTCACACTGGCCCAAACCACCCACGAGTAGCCTTTGATGTTACTGGAGCCTCATGTTTTTATACAGTCTAAACACCCTACGTTTGAACTGCAAGAGTCCTGTTTCCAACCATATTAGAAGTGATATCAAAGATGGTCACATTTTAATGGTCTTTCACTCTCAGAGAGAGCAACAGGCAAGGGAAAACTTGGTGAGGCTGTGTTTCTTCCCTTTTTTTAACTCTCCTGCCCATCCATTCCCCACCTTTCCTTCCCCACAGTATCCATAGGCCACACGACTGTCATTGGAGGGATTGACTGGTTTTGGGAAAAGAAAAAGCCCTTAGGGAAAATGAACCCACTTCTTTTTACAAGTTAAAAAACCCTAAACTCCACGAGAGATAACTTTCTGTGAACTTTTCCCAGCAGAGTAGGTAACATTCATTTTTGGGGTTAGGCACTTGGTGGATTTATATCAATAGCCCATTGGGAAAGTAGTCACAAGAGGTTAATAATTAGCCAGTGGGCCAAGGAAGTCAGGAGTTCCAGATATAAGGCTGATGATCATTTGAGCAAGAAGAAAGTTTAGCAGTCATATTGTACAAGAAATTCATTTCATAGATGAGGATATTCTTGGTGTGATCAAATTATTTCAAGTGTAGGATGGTGTTGAAAGGCTCTGAGGAGCTATCTTTGATTATTATACACACACATAGGGGAGTTAAATCTTATGTTCAGACACTTAACCATCATATTTGTTTATGCAATTATAATAGTAATAACACTTTCTATGTGATTATGTGTCTCATACTCTTCTAAGCACTTGATTTAATTCATTTTACCCTCATAAACTATGAGTTAGGTACTATTGTTATTATTTCAGTTTTTCAAATGGGATAACTGAGGCATAGAGAAGTTAAGTAACTAGCTCAAGGTCACCCAGGTAGGAAGTGGCAGAGGCAGAATCCAAAGCCAGGCTTTGGGCTGCTGAGTCCATACCCTAGGCCAACACGTTATACTATGTCTCTGACAGTATCTTCCTGAGAAAGTTAAAAATAGAATTTTTTTTGTTTCTCACCAGTTTTAAAATTGAAATGATTAGATTAATTTTTTTGAAAGAAAATGACAGTTCTGTATTTGTGTTGCTCTTACTGTGTCAGCACAATGATATATAAATATTCAGTTGATCAACCTCTATGTTTGCCTGCCAAGCAACAGTGCTCACTAGGAAGAAAACTCTTATGAAGCTTTGATTAAATTGTCCCATTTGTATACCTCTCTGGATGGAAAAATGGCTTTGGAAATTACTTTCTTTGAAATTGTTAGAGCCTTTTGTTTACCAAACAGTGTACACTGTTAAAAGTAAAACTTGCTCTGTGTTCTAAAGTTTGGCCCAGTTGGTTAATCTTTCAGGAGTGTTGAAAACAGGGCTTTAATTAGCAATTTTATCAGTTAACCCAGTCACTCATCTCCAGTTCTTATCTGAATCCTTGGTAGTGCAGGCACTTAGGGACATCAGAAAAAGGCCGACTTGTCAGTGTGACAGTTGAGAGGACTTCTGTGGAGGGAAAAAGAAAGATCTCAGAAATCGACAGTATTAAATGGAATCTGATACCAATCCAAAAGAAATTATTTCACCAAAGGAAGTTATAATAGGAGTTGGTTTCTCTTGTATTTCTCTGTAATTCTCTATGGCATATCACCTTTGTTGTCAAGACAGAGTCAGTGGTCTTGTGTGATGTGAAGATGGGACCTAAAAAAGGAAATTTCTAAGTCAGTTAGTCACTGAGTTGAACATCACCCTGGAGTGGTTCTTCACTTTGTAGCACCAAAGGATTGTTGGGAAAATTAGCTCAGGGCTTGGAGAACTCAGTTTCCTGGTGAAAGTGAGAAAAATACCAATGACATGAAGTATATAAAAAGAATAATACATTGTGCCTTCTCTAATATAATCCAATCAAGGAGGCTTAGATCTTTTCTTAAACTCAACTTATTTTTCCTTGTGGTATTGTCTATTGACTGTGTTCCTGATTTACTGAACATCTTGTTTTTCCTGTATTTGCACTATATTAAAATGTATCACTACCTGGAAATAAATCTCTATTTCATAAGAAATGAAAAGCACGTAAGCTATAAAAAGAAGATCCATAATTTTATCATCCCAGCATGGGCCTGCTATCATTGCAACAGCAGAGCAAGTAACACACAAAAAAAATTCCATAAGGGATACACTGGAGCCAGGAGATATTTATGCTTGCCTAAGCAGTTCTGATGATTTGATAGTTGAAATGTTTATGCTTTTGTTCACTTAGATAATGTACTTAGGACATCTTTTTTAAACAACAGATAATCATAGTGGTGTACTAAGGGGGCTGACATAGTGGAAGTGGGTATCTGAGAATTATTAAAACAAACTTAGATGGTTGTAGTATAGAGTGACTATTTTTGGTGAAACAATTACTTAGCATTTCATGCTAAAAATGATAGTGTTTTAGATTTATTATAAAACTACAGAAAAGCACATTTTTCTTCAGAAGCAGAAGGGTGAAACATTAGTTAGAACTTAAGGAAAATGTACTTTGTTCTTATTTTTCTTTTAGCCATGCTGAAAAGGTAAAATTGGTATATGACCTTATTTTGTCTTTTGTTCTGTATTCTTTTTTCCTCTTTATTGTTTGATTTAATTTCAAAGTAGCTAAAAATGCCAAAATCAAAGACCAGGTTAAATTTTCCCTGAAGGATATTGAATATCATGGTCATTATTCTAATAAAAACAGGTTTGTTGAGCTGCTTTGATTTAAACAAGCTTGATCGCCCCTTTTCTGAGAAAGATGCCTCCTGCTTAAAGTTTTCTCACAGCGAAGCAAGCGAAATATCATGCCAATCTTTGAACTTGTAGCAAGCTGGAATCCTGCTGCCTTCACTTATTTATTGAGAATTATTAGCAAGTGAAAAGCAAAACTTGGCTTAATAGGCTTTATTAGGCTGTTTTCTATAGGTAAACTCTAAAGGATATTTGAATTTCATACTTTATTAATTCCACTAATGGGACATTTGCAACACAATTCCTGACTATTCATGGGGCTAAAGATTTCTCAGAATTATAGGATAACTACAATAATTATATCATATATATATTATAGATACTATATATTATATAGTAATGTGTATATATGATTAATAATAACTTTAAGTAGTTAAATAAGTGAGTTCCAAGCATCTCTCTCCCTGACCATTACCTCATAATTTCTCAGTTCATACCCTCTGGTACCCAGAAACCTACATCTAACTGGGATCTATAATATGTTGTTCCATCGTCTTTCATTGTCCCTCCCTAGTCTCATATCCCTCCTTTCCTCTTTAGCTGACTTACAGTCTATCATTATAATCACTTACTTGCATATTACCTTCAACTCTTCGCCCCTTTCTTTGTTCTACTAACTTCTTGCCTGCTCTGATCCTGAGCAGCTGAACATAACTGGAAAAACACTCATAAGCCAGCTGACTGGCCTCATTTGAAATCCATGACCACTAACCTCAAGTGAATCTCAGATGACCACAGTCTGTTTGCATTTCCCTAATCCATTCACTCTCTCCATCTCTTAGTAGAATTAGTGGTTCTCAACCAGGGCCAGTTTTGCCGCCAGAGGACATTGGCAATATCTGGAGATATTTTTGGTTGTCATAACCTGGAAGAGGGAGTGCTACTGGCATCTCGTGGGTAGAGATAAGGGATGCTGCTAAACATCCTATGATAGACAGCCCTCCCTGCCCCACAAAGAATTATCAACCCCTAAATATCTGTAGTGCTAAGGTTGAGAATCCCTGTGTAAAGCATTTAATATCTTTTCTCTCTTTAAACTTCCCGACACTCCCTCTAATCTGTACTTTCAACTGATTTTCCTTTTTCATCTGAGAAGAGCAATTTTAAGAGACTTGCTTAAGCACACACTGGCACATTTGCCCACCTTCCTGTATCTGTGCTTTCCTTCCTGTTACTAAGGATGGCTATCTCTGATCTTAGATAAGGCCAACCCCTCTAAATGTATACTGGATCCCATTCCCTCTCCTCTATTGAGGGACAGAGTGCCAGTAATTTTCCATTTTATGTCTTGAATTACCAATATCCCCCCTTGCAGTGGATCATTTGCATCAGAAGCAACATGCTGATAGTATCTTCTATCTTAAAAATAACAAACCCCCCTAAATCTCTCTTGATTTCACATTCTCTTTTAGGGGCAGCATGGTCCCTAATTTTTCTCCTCTCATTCTCTCTCAAACCTGTTCCAACCAGATTTTCATCCCCTCCACTCCAGACAAACAGTTCTTATAAAAGTTACCAATCATGTGTCCACTGTTTAATCCAGTGATCATTTGTCTTCAACTTTCTTGTGCCATCAATCAATGACTTTTTACACAATCATCCCTCTTTCTTGAAACCCTTTCTTCACTTGGCTTCAGGACACCACAGTCTCCTAATTTTCTTCCTCCTTCATGTATCTTTCCCCTCAGCTTCCCTTTTAGCAAATTATTGAACCTGAGGGGGTGGTTTGTGGGAACCTCTGACTTTGTGGCCAAGTTGGACAAAAGTATGGTAAGCTGAGGACTTGATATTGACCGCTGGTGCCTGAAGTAACGGTAGTCCTGTGGGACTGAGCTCTTAAACCTGTGGTATCTGACACTATCTCTGTATAGTTAGTGTTAAATTGTAGGACACTTGGTTGGTGTCAGAGAGTTGGAGAATTGGTTGGTGTGAGGAAAAAGCTAATCATTTGGTATCAGGAATGGGATTTTCTAGAACAGCCCTGGCTCATGGATGATGTTGAAGAAACACTCTAATGGAGAGGACAGGGCCCAGAAGGGTTCCACAATAAGAT
Organism: Phocoena sinus; assembly: GCF_008692025.1. Taxonomy (NCBI): domain Eukaryota; kingdom Metazoa; phylum Chordata; class Mammalia; order Artiodactyla; family Phocoenidae; genus Phocoena; species Phocoena sinus. The sequence goes on along the minus strand of NC_045765.1, from coordinate 137,370,904 downwards.
GGAAATGGTTTATACCAGATTGAGCTACCAAAGGAATGCAAGGAGGATATAGGCATGAGTAGGGATCCTCTTTTTTCTAAGTATGAATTTGGAATTGTGTGAGGAGCAGCTAGATTCTATTGCCACTTGGATAGTGCCCTATAAACAACTCCCGACTGACCAACAAAGAGCTGTTTGGCTTATGGATGGTGGTTCCAAGGTGAATGGAAAACATCCTATTTAGAAGGCCACCACTCTGATAGAGGAAGGTAAAAATAAATCAGCTCAGTGGGATGAATTGCCTGGTATTTTCTTGCCAGTGATGGAACAATTGAACAATGACAAAAGCCCCTATGTTTTGGTTTTTATTGACTCATGGGTGATGACCAATGGCTTGGCCTTATGGTCAGGCAAGAGGGAAGTGGACACCTGGTCTACTAAAGGAATGCTTTTATGGGACACAGCTCTATGGAAGTCACTATGGGAATTTGAGGGTTTCATTAAAGTAGGACATGTTGATGCCCATCAGAAGAATCCTCTTCCAGGTTCAGAAGGTAATTGGAAACACCAAGTAGACGTTTTGGTTCATTCTACTGAAGTGGTTCATTCTACTCGGATCCATAAACTGAGCAGACATGGTGGGGGAGACTGCAGTGATGCAGAGATAGGCTGAATCTGGGCATATTCTTCTTGCACCCTCTGAGGCACAAAGTACCAACAAGAACTGTTCTGTTAGAGACTGCAGGGAGACAGAGATTGCAGATGGCTATGGGGAAGATTCCTAGGGGGAAGGCCTTGCACATAGCTGGCAAGTGTATTATATTAGACCCATGCTGGTAGCCCCAGGAGGCTATAAATGGATAGTGACAGGAATAGACACTTATCCTATACCAGGCTTTGCATACTTCGTGATAGATGCAAATGCTCATTATACCATTAAAGGATTGGAATAGAAGGTACTGTACCAATTTGGGCTGCTGAGTTATATTTCTTCAGACTAAGCAACACATTTTACATCCCATAGTATCCAACAGTGTTCAAAGAGCTATCAAATCAAGTGGACATATCATGTTGCATTTCATCTTCAGAATAGTGATCTAATAGAGAATTGAAATAAGCCTTTGAAACATTTGCTGTCCTAAGTTAGGAGAGATATAGGCATAAAGGGCTGGTTCATATGCTTTCATGAGTCTGTGTTTACACTCATATGAGAGGGCCAAGGGTGAGTTCCCCCTCGATAGATTCCCCTGGTTTTCTGAGGGATCTGAGGAAGATGAGGGTGAAGGAGGATGGTAGTGTGACTATACAGTTCTTCCCTTTATCACCTCAACTTTCTCTTTTTTCTACCTGATGCAGTGGTCCCAGGACCAGGGAAGCAAGCGTAGATGATTGCAGGTGCCAGAAGCAGAGATGATTCCTGAGCAAGAGACTTGTAACTATACCTTTAAACTTTTATTCCAGAATTTCCAAGGGCTTGTTAGGATGGATTGTGCCTTCATCCCATCTGATAAAGTTGGGGCTGACAGCTGAATTCTACTATTACGTCTAAGGTTGGGACAGGTCATTGGTTCTCTATCTGTGTATCCCTACCCTATCTGAATGGGAGTGATCTGAGGGGAAAACACTTGCTAGACTAGTATTGCTGTCATATATCTGGACCAGCACTGTGGATGAACTTAATGTCCCTTCCAAAGATGGAAATATTTGGGTAAACATAAATGACAAATGGAGAGAAGGAAAATAATAGCTGTGGGTAAAGGAATGAATAAGTGGGTAATGCAATGAGGGAAATCCAGCATTATATTAATGCCTTGAAGGAAGCTCAGAACAAGGGAATAATATCATTTCTTCGCACAATTGTACCTGTTGCCTGGAAGGGTAAAGCCGTGTCTTTGCTGAGACCAGCCTTGCTTTGGAAAATTGAATGGTGCCATGCAAACCTGAGAGGCATTGCTCTGGGAAACATTCTGGTCATATGAGATGATGATGAACTGGACCAAATGTTAATAACTAAGTGGATCGAGTAATGTGCCAGTATCTTTTTTTTTTTTTTGCGGTACGCGGGCCTCTCACCGCCGTGGCCTCTCCCGCTGCGGAGCACAGGCTCCAGACGCGCAGGTTCAGCGGCCATGGCTTACGGGCCCAGCCGCTCCGCGGCACGTGGGATCCCCCCCGGACCAGGGCACGAACCCGTGTCCCCTGCATCGGCAGGCGGACCCCCAACCACTGCGCCACCAGGGAAGCCCCTGTGCCAGTATCTTTTAACTTTCATTTTCAGGTTATATCTACTACAGAGGATATCATCTGGGAAGGAATTTCTGAGAACTGCTTTCTGTTGACACCTCAAAATGTGTAGTGTGTGGTTCCCAGCAAACTGATCGCTGCGTAACTATAAACAATGATGAGCAAATGCTTAGAAAGGTCCCTGGCTATAATGGATAAAATATAATGGCAGCATGCCCAACACGCTACAGTATGCCAGGCACAAATACATGTCACCCTTGTTTTTGTGGATGGAAAGTGCAAAATAGGGAAAAACAGTGGGGTCCTGATGGGATTAAAACAATGGCCGTCAAGTGGTAGATCTGCGTTCTCCTGGGCAATGGCCCCACACTGAGGTGAAGAAGGCTGTGACAGGTCTTATGGCATACTCAAACTAAGTTGCATCTAGGTGTGCCTACCACTCAACTAACTCTAGTATGAGGGACCAAACATTCTGGAGTGCAAAACATGTATACTAACTGCACTTAGGCGTTTGGCACATAATGGCTACACAAGCATGATAGATTAAACAACACTGGCTCATAAGACAGAAAGAACCTTAGTGGAGATAGGTGCCAGTCTAGATATCCTGGGACAAACTGAATTTGTTTTTAATGAGGAGCACCATTCAAAGGAAAAGGATTTATTAACTAGGATAAGCCTATCAGAGGGTGTTCTCTTTCGGAGGAAGGCAAAGGATGGAAGTCAGCCTGGAAAGATGGGGATTTAGCAAAGTGGATCAATCAAACTCAGCATATAATGCTGAATGATTCTAGAACCCAGCATTGGGAAAAGGCCTGTCTGTACTTGACTATTTTAATACAAATGGAGGCTGAAGTGGCCATGGGACAGTGGCCCTCAGTGCTAGCCAAATTTATATATATAGTCTTCCTCAGAGTAAACTTTTCAGTGTGGTATAAAACATGTTTACTAATAAACTCAAATATCTCTAGTTCTACTGTAAAAAAGAAGCCCAAAGTGAATAAACCTATGCTCAATAATTAACATTTCAGTATTTTATTTTATTTGGAACTGATCTAGATATTCAATGAATATCTATCATTTAACTGATCTCAGAAGAACTTTAAGGTTTCAAGCTACCAATAAGATTTTGGAAACTTTTTAAAGTTTATTTTTATTTATTTTTAACATCTTTATTGGAGTATAATTGCTTTACAATGGTGTGTTAGTTTCTTCTGTATAACAAAGTGAATCAGCTATACATATACATATATCCCCATATCTCCTCCCTCTTGCATCTCCCTCCCACCCTCCCTATCCCACCCCTCTAGGTGGTCACAAAACACAGAGCCGATCTCCCTGTGCTACACGGCTGCTTCCCACTAGCTATCTATTTTACATTTGGTAGTATATATATGTCCATGCCACTCTCTCACTTCATCCCAGCTTCACCTTCCCCCTCCCCGTGTCCTCAAGTCCATTCTCTACATCTGCATCTTTATTCCTGTCCTGCCCCTAGGTTCTTCAGAACCATTTTTTTTTTTTGATTCCATTATATGTGTTAGCATACGGTATTTTTCTCTTTCTGACTTGCTTCACTCTGTATGACACTCTCTAGGTCCATCCACCTCACTACAAATAAGTCAATTTTGTGGAAACTATTTTGAAGTAGACATACCATAAAGCATAATTGTAATTGAAAATTTCATTTATAAATTTTATCTTACATCTATTTAATTCACTTGTTCTTAACAATTATGTTTAGATTAGTCATGAAAATTTCATGAGACATTAAACAGTTCATTATCATTTTAAGTTATCATTCTTGTTAACAAATTCTCTGACAGAGGTGACATGAGCTTATTTGACTGTTAGTAAATGTAGGTATATTAAAAGTATTATATTTAATGCTGATAACTCTAAAGGCATGCCTGTTTTAATTAAACCAACAAACATAAACTAGCTTTTATTTACTGAAGAATATCCTAGATCATGTGAACTTAATAAAACATTTGTGTTAGTTTTTATATTTCTGAGAGTACACTTGATTTATATAAATGCTTGTTTGTCTTTAATTCAGTTAAATAGAGCTCTTTATAAATTAATTTTGACAATACTGTTTGGAGGTAGAAAAAGATCACATTTATAATATACATACATAGACATACATAAACATACAGACAGGTGCAAACAGATCTTATAGCTTTTGTTTTAAAATTTTAGCCACAAGACAGGTATAATAATTCATAACTTACTAGTTTATAAAAGAACAGCTGGATCAAAATCATGTTTCTAGCAGATGGAATAAGTTTACCTTCTCAGATGGTGAAAGCTTTTACTAACATTTGTGGAAGAGACTTTTACGATTTTTTTTTTTTTTTTTTTTGCGGTACGCGGGCCTCTCACTGTTGTGGTCTCTCCCGTTGCGGAGCACAGGCTCGGCGGCCATGGCTCACGGGCCCAGCCGCTCCGCGGCATGTGGGATCTTCCCAGACCGGGGCACGAACCCGTGTCCCCTGCATCGGCAGGCGGATTCTCAACCCCTGCGCCACCAGGGAAGCCCTTTTACGATTTTTTTAAGGCCTAGTTTTCAAAATAGACTTTCCTTTTTTTTTTCTTTTCCCTCTTTCTGATAAGAATTAACTTGGTTCCTGGAGAAGACCGTGTAGAAAACTTACATCTCGAAAGATACAGAGAAAGAATGCAAATTCCACCAAGAGAGACTTTTGTTCCATAAGTCTAGATCTTTACAATAATTGCAAGCCTTTAAAATGAATAGGAAGGTTTTGCACCAATCCGCTGAGTCTCATAAACTACAAATCATCATAACAAATGACCACAAAAATAAAAAAATAAAATGGATTTGGGCGGTGATTAGAAAGAAGAATGAAAATAAATACGAACTACCATACAACCCAGCAATCCCACTACTGGGCATATACCCTGAGAAAACCATAATTCGGGAAGAGTCATGTAGCTCTATTTGTAATATTAAAGTTTTAAAGTTTATTTGAGCAAAGGTCAATTCGAATTGTGCTGCAATCCATCTAGCAGGTGGAAAGGAGCTCTGAGGAATTGTACAAAATGACTTTTATAGGAAGAAGGGAGTGGGAACAAGGAAGTTATACTAGGCAAAAGAGTGGGTTAGTTATAGCAAAGTGACTTTCCTTTGGGGGATGGCAAGAGTCTGTCAGGCAGACTACCTAACTAGTGCTGATCAGGTGATTCCTGATTGATGGGTTTAAGATTCCATTTCTGGGAGAGTCAAACTGTAATTAAGTCAAGTCTTGGTTTGGTGATATGGGGCTTGGCATAAGTGATTCCATTTTGGGCCTGTTGTCTTGTTTCTAACAACCGGTATCTGATGTGGGACAGTCTTGTGGGACTAAACCATCAAACCTGTGGAGTTTGATGCTAACTCTTGGTAGTTAGTGTCAGAATTGAATTGTAGGACACATACTTGGTGTTGGAAAGTAGAACTGATTGGTGTGAGAAAAAAACCACTCACTCTGTGTCTGCCCAAACTCTAAACACTGACTGCTCCAGGCCTCAGCCCTAGATCTCTTCTCTGCCCTGTCTACACTGGCTCCTGATTAGAGAATACATTTAGTTTCATGACTTTAAATACATTCTTGAATCCCAGGTTTTGATTACCAGCCTGAATTTTATCATGAATTTCAGACTCTTTTGTCCAGGTGTCTTCTTTATATATTCACTTAGATGTCTAGTGCATATCTCAAACTTAGCATTTGTAAAACCAAACTCCTGTTCTTTCCTCCCCAAACTTCTCCTTTCATACTTTTTCTCACTAAATGATAAGTTCGTTCTTCCCGCTGCCACAGCCAAAAACCTAGGTGTTATCCTTGTCTCCTTTTTTGTGATCTCACATCCTGCATCCAATCTATCAACAATTCCAATTAGCTCTGCCTTTAAAAACATCAGAATTTGACAATTCCTCACCATCTTCATGGTACCATCCTGATCAAGCCACCATTATCTTTCACTTGGAATATGGCAAAATATCGTTCACCTTTCTTTCACGCTTGCTGCCATCTATACAACAGTATAAACTTGAGGGGGCAGATAAATTAGGAGCTTGAGATTAACAGATATACACTACTATATATAAAATAAACAACAAGGTCCTACTGTATAGCACAGGGAATTATATTCAATATCTGTAATAACATATAATGGAAAAAAATCTGAAAAAGAAATATATATGTATAACTGAATCACTTTGCTGTGCACCAGATTCTAACACAACACTGTAAATCAACTATACTTCAATAAAAAAGTAAAACCTTGAAATGATTTTCCCAGCAAGAGATCCTAAAATAAACAACGTAATATAATTATGACACAATGTTGGTTAAACACTTGATAATTATGTTTCTATACATATTATCCAGATCCTTATATGTGATTATTTTTAGATATGAGTATTTTTAAGAGACTATGAAAAATAAATATCAAAATTCAATTATGTCTATCAGAGGAAGCTATGGCACTAATAACCCATCTTAGTGTCTTTCTCTGCCTCTTCGTGAGAAGTGTGATTAACATGGAAAGCTTATGATATTTGGAATCAGTATTAGCTTTGAAATTTGTCTCTTCCACTTACTAACCATGTGATCTTCATCTATTCATTTTACTCCTCTTAGTTACTGTTTTTATAAAATGACTTGGCAGCATTTTTTTTGAAACTAAAAAAAATTTATTTTCCCGATTTAAATAGTTTTCAAAGGTTACATCACCTTAAACGTTTTGAGATAGCTTCTATTTTCTTTCCTATTGCAGTTATGCACTATGCAAAATATAGTGCAACATTATCCACTTTCTTTTGAATTTATTGCGTGTGTCCATGGAGATGTTTACTAATCCCTACTCTCAAAAACTCCAAAGGAGATTGTGTTTACACTTTTAATAGAGAAAGTGAAAAAATAGGTAGGGTTCAGTTAACTCAGTTGACTATATAGACGTTTTCTTTTGGAAGGGGGAAATTAAATAAGCCTCACAATAAATAGATTTATATTTTATTTTTGACTTTACCATCATCAATTTAGGACAACGGAATGAATCATTTTATATGCTAATAGAGGTCATAGAACAGTCATTGATTCGATACCAATGTCTGATGATTCACACCAGTCCTTTTATTCTGTAGCCTTTTTTTTTTTTTTTTGCGGTACGCGGGCCTCTCACTGCTGCGGCCTTTCCCGCTGCGGAGTACAGGCCCCGGACGCGCAGGCCCAGCGGCCATGGCTCACGGGCCCAGCCACTCTGCGGCATGTGGGATCCTCCCGGACCGGGGCACGAACCCGCGTCCCCCGCATCGGCAGGCGGACTCTCAACCACTGCGCCACCAGGGAAGCCCTATTCTGTAGCCTTTTAAAGGACATTTATTAACTTTTGTAGGATATCTTTCTATGGGATGTGAGAAAGGTTTATCAGATGGAACAAACTCAAAGAAAGATATTAACTTGTATGAGATTGAACAGCACAAAATCAGTGGTCCATTACTCAGAATGGCAGCTGTAGGTCAGCAAATAATTATAATGAAGAAATTATCTTTTTTATGATAATAGGATCTCACAAGTCTTTGGATCATATACTTGCAAAATTGAAAAATGGAAGTTATAAAAATTTAAAAATGGGAAGCATCTTCGTTCAGCCTGATGTGAAAGGATGGTTGGTGTTTTCCTGCATTGTAACTTTTCTTACTGTTTCTTTAATAAATGAGACGAGAGGGCAAAAAAAAAAAAAAAAGCATGGTATAATCACAACTTGGAACACTATAGAGTCATTAAAAACGGTAATGTTGAAGGATTCTGCGAATACGGGAAATTGTTCACAATATGATGGCAGATAAAAAGATTACATGACAATTTGTCTAATAGGGTATACTTTTTGTACATATATATCCTTATTGGCACATAAAAATGTTGAGAGCTTATTCTTGAGAGATGATGTATTTCTTAAGGTCATTGTAATTACCTCACTAATTTTACTGAATCAGTTGTTGGCTAGGAGGCGGTCAGGGAGGTGTGGGGCTATTCTACATAGTCATTCAAGGATTCAGGCTGACATAGGTTCCACCGTCTTTAACTCAGAGTTTCCAGTGTCCCCTGGACACTGACAGTCAATTGGCAGATGAGAAAAGAGGGAAAGTGGAAGATCTCTGCAGAGTTTTATGGGCCAGGCTAACAGTGGAGCAAATCACTTCTCCCACATTGGCCAGAACTCAGTTCTATGGCCTCATCTGATTGTAAGAACGGTAGGCGATGTGGTCTGCCTGTATGCTCAGGAGAAAAAAGGGTTTTGGTATATACAGAGCTGTCTTTGTCTCAGGTAAGATCCTGCGTAATCTGTATAGTCATTCCCATGCTTTACTCTGTTTTTAAGTGGTCACTGGCTTTCCATGGCTCTGCTTAAGTCAGAGAGCAACACAGATCATCACTTGATTTTGTACTAATTTTCATTACTCTTGCCACCACCAGAACTTGAGGCTTGCAGCAGGGTTCTGTATGAAGGGACCTAGGGTCAACTTATTAATATTGCATTGGCCAACTCATACTCTGTTGTGTCAACCATTATTGCAATTTGAGTGAGTCTTGACAACTTACCACCAATCCGCTGAGCCTCATAAACTACAAATCATCATAACAAATGACCACAAAAATAAAATGGCTAATTGCAGCCACACAAGATTTATATACTTGGCATTTAGTGCATAGTATCAATAGGTGTTAGTGGAATGCTCCTTGACTGACTGATAGTCTTCCTACATTTTTCAGAGTGGCCTAGTTTCCTGTCCATAAGCTGAGAGCCCCTGGAAGGCAGAGACAATGTTCTTATTCTGTAAATCTGCTGGTATGTGTTTGTTTAATTAGCTTTTAGTCTCCTTCTGCCATACAGTGGGGAATATACCAGCTTTTATGGTTAAGGCCAAGTGGGAAGATCTCTAGGTTTAGAGGTAGAAGCTAAGCTTGGGAAATAATTGGCTCTCTGACAGGTCCATGGACTCAGTGGTCTTCACTACATCTTTTTTGGGTGATTTAGGCAAGTAATTTATCTTCTCTGTCCACGACTTCTTCATCTGTAAAATGAGGGTAATACTAATAACACCCTCTCTATCTCTGGTATCCCTGTAAAGATCAAATTATTCTTAGTTTTCACTTATAATTTTAAAGGATGTATGTGACATATTTAGACTTTAGATATATATGGGCTTTTACAGTATTCAATTAAATTCTGCTGGATAGTCTCCATTTATCTTTCTAGATCCATTCTCTAGTCTTCTCCATTTTTCCCTGTTACCTAGAAGGCTGATCGCTATGGGTTATCGTCAGCTAGGCACTCCTGACCTATGGATTAAGCCAAAGGGAAGTGCCAACTAGAGATCGGACCGGTGGAAGAAAAAGAATTTGGAGTATTTACTCCACAGCTTCTTCTCTGCCGGGTTGTGGGTTGGCAGTGACTGTGTTCTTTCACCAAAGGCCGCAACTCCTGCCTGGTAGGTCTATTCTACAGTTGTAGCTTTCTCCGTGTTCCTTTGATGGCTTTTCTCCCTTGCCTTTTCAAGCGTATGGGTGGTAGTGGTCTCAGGATTACTAACCTTTGGGTGTTTTTATCGTCCCTTATAGTCGCCTTTACTCTGCCCACACCTTTGTTAAGTGGCCCTTCATTAATCTCGGATCATTCACACCTTTTGAGTGTGCCGTCTGTATGCTGTTGGCTCTGACCGACATGTAATCCAAAGACATCTGTGCTGCATCACCACACTTAAGGACATGATGGTGGTTAATCCATGAGCTGTAACGAGAGATTTCTTCAGAGATGGAAGTAATCTTCATGTTCCCCTGTATGCATTATGCAGAATCAACACAGGCCAAGCATAGAAACAGAAAATTGAAACAAAATTCCTGACATTTAGGGCCTCGAAATTTCAGAGACGTCATCAGCTGAGAAAAAAACAATGAAAGGGCATATACACACTGAGAAATTTCAGACACAAATTATTTACAAGTTGTGCAAATGTTGTGTATGCCCAATAATATAGGACGTTACACATGCGACCACATTCCCCTAGGTCAGCAACTAAGCAGAAGACCCTCTAATTCTCTCCTGCTTGGGAAACTTGTGGCCCCCTCCTCAAAGAAGTTGTGTTTTTCCTCTGAAGATTTCACCTCTGGTGTCCTTTCTTCGAAGTGTTTCTCTGGTATAACACAGGGGTTTAATATATAATTAGGTTGACCCTACATCTCAGTTTGACTGAGACAGTTTTGGTTTAATTAAGTACCAGTTTAATTATTAGTGGCACCCTTTTACATCTTAAAAGTGTTCCAGTTTGAATGATAAATTATATGGTCCCGCATGTATAATGATCCTTTACTGCCGTTTGTGGAGATCCTGGATATAAGCTGTGTATAACCTGTGTAAATTTCAAATTCGCAGCCTCATTCTGCTGTACTGCTTCATTTACACGGACTCTTCTATGAGCATATGTGGCTCTTGGTTTGTTTCTGTTACTGGCTACCTAGATTCGGTAGATTTAATTCTCTGGCCACTTAGTTTTGCTTTCTTGGCCTCCTGGTTTAGCTTTCAATTACAGGTTGAAATAGGCATTCTCTGTAGGTATTTCAACCTTATTTAAGTCCTGCATTCCTTTCTGAAGCAGCAAAGTTCTTTGTCTTTCTTAACAATAAGTCCTTTTCTGATAGTTTGAATAGCAGTAATTTTTTTTTCTTTTGTGGAAGTCATTCTGAATTGTTTTATTTCTTTGCTTTCTCCAACTCATTCTCTTCTCCAACTTTAAATGAATCATGATACTTCTGGATATCTCTAGGTACCAAGTAGAATTTCAGTTTCTTAGTTTTCAAGTTCTTCATGTTTTTGAACTCTATTTCTCTCTAAAAGGTCAACATTTCACTTTATTATTACATTCCCTGTGTCAAATCATAAGTATAGTTCTTCCACATTTTGCTCAGTATAAACATTCATAAATTAAACGCCCACATTACGTCATAATTGTGTCAACTCTGGGAGACGGTAGAATTTTTATTTTCCTTGGAACTTTGAGGAGAAGAGTTTTCCTCATGATACATCATTGAAGATTTCTGAAATATAAAACCATAGGCAGAATTTTATCTTTTGCAGTCACCACCACATAATCAGAGATAGGAAGCTTATTAAGGCTCTGGGATAGGATGCACAAAAGTTAAATAACCTGGCGACTGCATGGAATTTTCCCTCTAGCAAATAGTATTTGTTAAATAACCATCTAATCGTGAAACATTTATTATCTATAAAATGTTTCATGTTTTTAAAGATGGTGAATAGCATTAAAATATTTGCTGCTGTCATTTACTCTGGTTTGTATTTTTAAAATAGTTTGATTAAGTCAAAACATTTATTTTGTCATTTGTTTATTCGTGTACTCATTCAGTCAAGAATTATTTATTGGGCACTTACTGTATATCAGGTATTGTGTTGGGCACTGAGGATGAAACGATGAATGAGAAAGCCACGGTCATTGCTCTCAGGGAGCTTACAGATGTGTGGAAAACAGTCCCTAATGAAAAGTGTGATAAGGGAAGTACATGTGTAAAAGTGCACCTAACTGAGAACTAGTGATCTATCAGACGAGGCGTCCTTCAGAGAAGTCTAGTCCAAGCTGGGCCTGAGAAATGAGTGTAAATTAGCCAGGACAGAAATGGAGTGGGCTGGGAGAAGGAAAAGGGTGGAAAGTGTTAGAAGAAGAGAGGATAGCATGTGTCCATTGGTCAGGGAGAATAGGACACCTTCAGGGAACCAAATAGTCTGGCTGGAATGTAGAGTGTGAGAGGTGGCGAGAGGTAAGAATGAGGCTGGCGTGGAAGCAGGGGGCTCATAGGTTGTAAGCCAGAGGAGGAGTTAGGGCCTAATGGTGAGCGTAATGGGGACATATGAATAGTTTGACATCCAGAACCTTTGAGGATCTGGCCCAACATACTTTTCTGGGATATATTCCTACCAGTTATCAGTATGTGCTCCAGGGTTCAGACAAGTGGATCATGGGCTGTTGCTGTTTCGGGAAAGTCCTCTTCCATCCATTTGCAGAGACTGTCTTCTCCATTCAACTTTCTTTGATTTCCACAGTTGGGAAATGCCTTCTTCCTGTTTTGAACTCCCAAAGCTCTGTGTACGTGTCTTATGAGGCTTACCTTATAGCTTTTCTTATGTTTATGGCATATCTTAGCTCTCTGCTAGATGATGTCTTGAGGATAAGGATTCATCGTATTCATCTGTCTGTATTTCTGAGAGTGACTGTCCAAGAATTACTGTGAATTTGTTTGGTCCATATTCATCTCCAGTGAATCCATTGCAGTTGGCAACATTCTAACTCACACAATCCAGATATTGGCCTTTTGGAATCTTCCTCCTCTTCTTCATCCTAGGTGTACTTGTAGCATCCTTGGTATACAGGGAGCTAGTATGACCGCAGCAGAACAAAGGACAGACACCAGTGGCAATGATGCCTTTGGGGGACTGTGGCAGCAGATTGCTCTTCTGCTATTGTAGTGACTGGTCACATCACCTCCTTGAAATGGAACAGGAGGAGGAAAAATTGATGTAACATACAGACAGCAGGACTAGCAGGCAGCCCGCTAGACAAGGTCTGTGGACTCCTAGATTTTGGGAGGTACTGGAAGGAGAGTAAAGTTTTTGTGGAACAGGTGGGAGTTAAGCTAGAGAAATATTTTTGTAGGGCTGCCTTTGTGCTTCACTTTTTACCCCAGGCTGGTATGAGTGGTAAACGTAAGTCACCTACATTATATTTCATTTGTTTCCTCAGATGTACATATAAACATCTTCTAGGAGGGGGGATCCTAATCCTGTGGGACTATTGAGTTGCATGGCTAGAGAAGTACAGGCACCATCCCTGGTGTGATTAGGAGCTGGGGGTACCTAGCAATATGCCACTGTAGACCTGCAGCTGGTCTGCAGCTCTAAACTGCCACCTCACATTAGGGGCTGTTGGAGGGTGGCACGAGTCTCTCTCCAGGGGTGATCTGGGTTCTGGGGTCCACGCAGTGTATTTGCAGCTCATGAAGTGGCAGACTCAGCCAGATTAGCCTCATCAGCGTTGAAGGGAGCACCAGTCATTTTCCAGACCTGATGGGGAGCTGGGGTCCAAATCGTTCAGTTGACCAATTTTTATTGTTTTAAACCCTTTGCCATTGCCAGTTTCCATTGAGCTTTGCAGGAGGCCAACCTTCCCTCTGGGAGGTAGCCTGTAGGAGATGGATTTTTCACAAGTTTTCCCTTACTTCTCTCTCTTTCCAAACATGTGAAATTAAAGATGTGGAAAATGTTTTATTACCTTTTAATGTATGATTTAATTATTTTATTCTGCTGCACAGTGCTTAGCTCTGTAGGAAGCACAATTGAGTTCTTAACTTAAAAAACTTGTATCTTTTATGATGACAGAAAAAATGTTTTGTAGAAAAATTCAGATAACATAAAAGAAGAAAAACAGGGGCAATATTCTTCCATAGCTTTTTTCCTCTCTCTAGAGAAAAGCATTAAAAAACTAAAAACAGAATTACCATATGACCCAGCAATCCCACTACTGGCATATACCCAGAAAAAAACATAATTCAAAAAGACACATGGGGCTTCCCTGGTGGCGCAGTGGTTGAGAGTCCGCCTGCCGATGCAGGGGACGCGGGTTCGTGCCCCGGTCTGGGAGGATCCCACGTGCCGCGGAGCGGCTGGGCCCGTGAGCCATGGCCGCTGAGCCTGCGCGTCCGGAGCCTGTCCTCCGCGACGGGAGAGGCCACAACGGTGAGAGGCCCGCGTAACGCATAAAAAAAAAAAAAAAAAAAAAGACACATGCATCCCAATGTTCATTGCAGCACTATTTACAATAGCCAGGTCATGGAAGCAACCTAAATGCCCATCGACAGATGAATGGATAAAGAAGATGTGGCACATATATATAATGGAATATTACTCAGCCATAAAAAGGAATGAAATTGGTTCATTTGTAGAGATGTGGATGCATCTAGAGACTTGTTATACAGGGTGAAGTAAGTCAGAAAGAGAAAAACAAATAATCGTATATTAATGCGTATATGTGGAACCTAGAAAATGGTACAGATGAACCGGTTTGCAGGGCAGAAATTGAGACACAGAAGTAGAGAAAAAACGTATGGACACCAGCTGGGGAAGTGGTGGGTGGTGGTCGTGGTGGTGTGATGAATTGGGAGATTGGGATTGACATGTATACACTGATGTGTATAAAACAGATGACTAATAAGAACCTGCTGTATAAAAAAAAAGTGCAAATATATGGGTAACTTTGGAGAATATTAGGAGTTACTTTGATTAGATTAGTGAATTAGATTATTTATGGAATTAGATAAAAATTGTTCATAACCCCAAACAAAGAAGGCTTACAGAAGTTATAGAACAGTTTTGGTGACAGTAAGCTAAATGTTAGCAGAATTGTAATGCACCTTAGAGAATGCTATCAAATGATAAACTTATTAACTAAGAAATGGTGTCTAAAGATCCAGAAAGCCCATATTGTCTGAGAAGTAATCATGTGACAAAGGTCACCATGAGATAATGACTCAGATCATGCTGGTAGTTTACCTGATGTAGTGCCCATTTTTATCTATGTTGGCTAAGGCTCTTCCCAGATAGGTCAGCTTAGCTGTAAAGAACCTCAAACTGAGGTTTTGATGTTCCATTTGGGGAGAAAACACTTCACTGGGCACAAATACTGAGTTAGCTTGTTGAGTCTTAATATTATTAATTAATGCTGCAAGGAGTTAATTCTCTTGTTTGAGTCAAGGACTTTTGGGGCAATTTGTGTTGGATACAATATATTGTTTGATAAAGTAGAATTAAAATAAATTTTAATATTTCTCTCTCCCATCACTGAGAGTTTTTAAGAAAAATGTAAGCCACAGAAAAAATACTGACTCCCAACTACCTAAAAGGAAAAATACATGAACGCAGGGAAGGAGTAGTTTGTTGGGAGAAGATGAGACGATTCTTCCATAATATGTAGAGATATCAAAGTAGTGTTTTTGGATGGTAAAACTTCCTGGTGGTTGCCAAGCTGGTATGGCATATCACTGAGATGTAACATTTATTATTACCAACATTTTGCATGGGTTCTGGATAAACACATTGCCTTCAGAACTTGAAATCTAAATGAAACCACTTCCAAACACTGAAGAAATGATGGCTTTTAGGAGTGTCAAACTGATTCAAGATGAAGTGCCTGCAAAGAGCTTGTAATGAGCAATTTCAAAGTCACCTTCAAGATAAAAGTTTGTAATGGATAGGTAAGATATTTTAGATAAAAGTTTATTTTCTGAGAGGTTGACATCTGGTATGTGAATAGCTTCTTTTATGGAATGCAATATACAAAATTGAGTCAGTGTTCCATAAAAGATCATTTTAATATATCAGTGCCTTCAATTTTAGGCATTTTTATTATTATGCATCACATGCCTAACTAGGGATTGTAAATACAAAATATTTGAAGGATGATTTAGTTCTTTTTCATCACTTGGGGTCACAAGTGTGAATAGCAAATATTACTCTAGTATAGAACCAATAATGTCCTGAGAAACTGCTGAAGTAGGTAGTACTTAAAAAAAAAATCTTCCTGGAAAAATTAGAATTTACAACCCTTTTATCTCATGTCTGTTACTGATGTGATTTCTCACTGTTGTCGTGGTTATAGTACTACTTCGAAATAACAGTTTTTCTGTGAGTCCTTTTTTTTTTCCTGAAAGAACCCGAGAGTAATTCTGCCTCTTTTGAAGAACAAAATGTGTGTTTTTTGTCAATCAAAAAATGGGCAGAAGACCTTAATAGACATTTCTCCAAAGAAGACATACAGATGGCCAGTAAGCACATGAAAAGATGCTCAACATCACTAATTATTAGAGAAATGCAAATCAAAACTACAATGAGGTACCACCTCACATCAGTCAGAAGGGCCATCATTAAAAAGTCTACAAATAACAAATGCTGGAGAGGGTGCAGAGAAAAGGGAACCGTCCTACACTGTTGGTGGGAATGTAAGTTGGTACAGTCACTATGGAAAATGGTATGGAGGTTCCTCAGAAAACTAAAAATAGAACTACCATATGACCCAGCAATCCAACTCCTGGGAGTATACCTGGAGATGACTATAGTTCAAAAAGATACATACACCTCTATGTTCATAGCAGCACTGTTCATAATAGCCCAAACATGGAAATAACCTAATTGTCCATCGACAGATGAGTGGATAAAGAAGATGTGGTGTATATACGCAATGGAATACTACTCAGCCATAAAAGAGAATGGAATAATGCCATTTACAGCAACATGGATGCAACTAGAGATTATCATGCTAAATGAAGTAAGTCAGAAAGAGAAAGACAAATACCATATGGTATCACTTATATGGGGAATCTAAAATATGGCACAAATGAATCTATCTGCAAAACAGAAACAGACTCATAGACATAGAGAATAGACTAGTGGTTGCATGGGGGCGGGAGAGGGATGGACTGGGAGTTTGGGGTTGGTAGATGCAAACTGTTACATTTAGAATGGATAAACAATAAGGTCCTGATCTATAGCACAGGGAACTATACTCAATATCCTGTGATAAACCATTATGGAAAAGAATATTAAAAGAAGAATGTCTATTGTGTATAACTGAGTCACTTTGCTGTACAGCAGACATTGGCACAGCATCGTAAATTAACTCTACTTCAGTAAAAAAATGCATAGGTTTTTGGTACGTTTTGCTGTTTGAGGCCTTCCAAGTTCATGCGTGTGTTCTGGTCAACTAAAGAGCAACATGACATTAAAATAAATGAGTGTTTTCTTATTTACCTTTTCCAGGAAGAGCTTTTCTATAATTGCTTAGAAAATCTTAAAGAGGTTCTGTGCCTGCAATCCAACTGTTGATTTTTTGGCCATTTTCAGGTAAGTCCACAGAAAAGCGAAGATGTTATTTGAACATTAAACTTATAATCTATTTCCAGTTTGTTGACATTGACAACTAGAAAGATTATTTGGAATTTTTGCTAAGTTGGTGGTATAAACAAGCACAACATAACTAACTGCTCTTAAACGTTATTTACATGGTAGTCTGTAAATCGCTGTCCCCTGTGATCATCAAATACTGTTAGATATCACTGGTACTTGCTTTATCTGTGGTGTCTGAATAACATCATGACCAAATCTATTATTTCTCTTTTCTATATGGTGCAAATGCAATAATGGGCTTGAACCGAAATGTTTTGTTTCTTATTTCTCCTTGAGCAAGTAGTTCTGTTTAATTTTTTGCTTAGTAAAATGAATTTATTCTGGGTTCTTGAGTAACAGGTGATATCTTGGCCATGAAATTTGCTGGCTGTCACAGGTCTGCCAATTCCAGTGTATCTTTCCTGCTGACACTCACCAAATCTCTGTAATGCCATTATCAGCTCATTTTGATGTCTCTACATTACAAGTATTGTACCTGTAAGCGTTAATAACTCTTCTACTTCTGAAGAGTGCTGGTTTTGTTAGTGGGCATAGGCCCAAGGAAATGGATGGGAGGACAATTATATTTTAATAGAGGTTACAAGTGGGAAGTAATTTGAGCTTAAGTGACTGTCCAGGAGAGCTGGCTATGATGCTGCATTTGCAGTGACACACAATCTGTCTGTGCCCTTCTATGATTCCATCCCTTTTCTTCTCTCAGGTAATTGTATTCCTGAATTTTGTGTTTCTCATTTTCATAAGAATGATACAGTTTATTATATTTGTTTTGTGTGCTTTTAGATTTTGAATAGATGGAGTTATACTTTTGTAACTTGCTTTTATCACTCAACATTATGTTCCTTGGATTCATGAATGATGATACAAGTAATCATAGTTTATTCATTTTTATTGCTGTATAATATTGTATTATATGAATATACAATTTGTAAAGATATTTTGATTGATCTATTATATAAATTGGGTTGTTTCCTGCTTTTACTATTGTAAATAATGCTGCTATGAGTATTCTTGTACAAATCTTGTGTTGTGTGCTAGTTTTACGTGTGTGCTAGTTTCACTAAGGCAGCATATAGTTGGGTCTTTTTTTTTTAAATCCATTCAATCACTCTCTGCCTTTTGATTGGAGAATTTGATTCATTCGCATTTCAAATAATTATTGATAGGTAAAGACTTACCAGTATCATTTTGTTAATTGTTTTCTTGCTATTTTGTAGTTCCTTTGTTCCTTTCCTTTGCGAATTGATGATTTTCTGATAGTAGTATACTTCGATTCCTTTCTCTTTATCTTGTGTGTATCTACTATAGCTTTTTGTTTTGTGGTGCCTTGAAGTTACTTGAAATATCTTACTGATATAGCGGTCTATTTGAAGCTGATACCAACTTTGATTGCATACAAAAACTCTACCCTTTTGCCCTCCTCCCTGCATTTTATGTTTTTGGTGCCAAAATTTACATCTTTTTAGATTGTGTATCCATTAACAAATCATTGTAGCTACAGCTATTTTTAGAACTTTTGTCCTTTAACCTTTATACTAGAGTTAAGTGGTTAATAGACCACCATTTTATAGTATTAGAGTATTCTAAATCTATTTACTTTACCAGCGTGTTGTATATTTTCTATTTTCATACAATTTTATTTTTACTAATTAGCATCCTTTCATTTCAGCTTGAACAACTCCTTTCAGCATTTCTTGTATAGGCTGATCTAGTGGTAATGAACCTCCTCAGCTTTTGTTTGTTTGGAAATCTTTATCTTGCCTTCCTTCTTTATCTACCTCTTCCAGACTTTATGGACTGATCCCTAGGAAAAGACCTTTGCCAGCAGGTGGGGACATGCTGGAGTGTGCTGTGAGTCTTGTGGTGCTGGACACCAAGTGCAAGAGTGTGTGGTGGCTCTGGTCCGGGGAGGAGTGATGTTCAGGCCACTGAGGTCCACAGCACTGACAACTGAGTGGTCCTTGGCACATGCTGTAGGGGTCCACAGTGGCTCTAAAGGCTGTTGGGGTCCTCACAGCACCTCCAGGTTCAGTGGCCAAGGATCAGGGCAGGCCGAAGTGGTAGTCAGTGCTGGTGGTGGGCAAACACTTGGCTGCAGGTACCAGCTCTGTATGGCAGGTGCTGTTGTAGACACACACATAGTAGTGGGGTCCAGGGCCAGCAGCAAGGGCCAGCTGCAGGTGCTATGGGGGCCCTTGTCATTGGCATGTACTTTTGTGGCTGCAGGGTCTCACCTCGTGCGCATGCATAGTAGTGCAGGCCTTTGATAGGAGACAGGGTCAGAGCTGAGCCTGGGGCAGGTGTGGGGACTCTGGCTGTCCATGTGCATTTCTGTGGCTGCAGGCTCTCACAAAGGGCATGCCACAGTGGAGGCTGGTGAGAGGAGTTAGGGAAGTGGCGTGCAAGTGCACAGTTGGAGGGGCTAGCCCCAAGCGTATGTATGGCAGTGGGGATCAGCCTTAGGGGTCTAGGCTGGTGCCTTCTATTCACGCAGCTGCAGAGGCCTGAGCAAGCTGGTGTGGATTCCAGGATGCAGCAGAGGAGGGAGTAGGGAGGGACTCACGCAGTTAGCTGGCATCTTGTCTGCAAATACCTGTGGGGTGAAAATCAGTAAAACCTGCAGGGGGTCTGTGGTGACCTCTTCAGTGGTAAAAGCTGCTGGGGTCCCCTGCACAGCAAGCCACTGGGAATCTTGGTCACTCTTGCTGTATGGCTGATTCCAGTATTCTCTGCTCTTTCTTCCTTGTTCCCAGTCATCTCCATAGTCTCAACTTTGCCAGTCTCTGCGTGGTGTGAAACCAAAGTGGGTCCTTTGCGTGGTGCCTTGAAAGGCTGGGGAAGCTGCTTGCTCACCCTGTTTGCTCTTTTCCAGCCAGGAGAAATCTTTCTAGTTGGGGCTCTGAGCAGTGCCTGCCTGGGGAATGAGATGATATAGGCAGAATGAAGTTATTTTTCTTCCCCTTTTTGTGGGATTATTCTCAGTTTTGTTTTGTTGTTGTTGTTGCTGCTGAAATTTCTTAAGTGGACTTCTGAGCTGTCCCAGAGCTGTTTCTGTTTGTGGATAGATGTTTGTTGATCTTCATGGGAGGACAGTGGCTAGGGTCTGCTACTTCACCGTTTGGTGATGTCACTCCTTTCTGATTCTTGAATATGTCAGATTAGAGACACTTTTCCATGGATAGTTGAAGTGATGTCCTCAGTATATTTATGTGGCAGTCTCAGTTTGCACTGAGGTAAGATCTGTCACACCTTACATTGTTGTTCACATCTTTCTAGCCTCTAGGAGTGGGTGATTCTCTTAGGAGAAATTATAGTCCAATATGCTTTCATTTGGCAGTTAATAGCTCATCAGCTACAGAATAAAAATTATTTGGTTTTAAGCCTTCCCAAATCAAAGCCATTTAGGCAGATTTTTCTTGGTCTTTGGCCATGCTTCAGTAGTTCTTAACTGCTAGAATTCCGTTATTGGATACTCCATTTCTTGGAAGGAGGAGAGAGAGAGAGAGTTAATTCTTTTTGTATATAAATGACTTTCAAGTCTGCCTTATATGTTCTGGCAGCCAATTTCTATATGAAAAAAACACAACTCTTAATGTATCTGTATACTCCAGTTGTTACCTTTATGTTGTTATGATTTGTCCCAGTATCTTAAAACAGGCTTTTAAATTTCTGTAAAATCTCTTCAGCATTTGTTCTATAAAATATCAAAACTTCAATAGAAATTCTTCACATGGAATCGGGGCACATATATTTTAAATCATCTCAGGATTAAAAATCACTGCTCTTATATGAAATATACAAGTTATTAAATGAAGGAATCACATCTTGGACATAGTCTGGATGATCGAAATCACAGCATCTCATATGCAGTTTTATAAAGTTGTAGGTTCATTGGATCAGATTGATATCTTGCTTTCAAATTGCAGACATGAGAAGTGGTTTTAAAAGTAAGAAAATATTTACTGTAAATATAGAAATAAAGGAATAAGAAAACCCCAGGCAGCTGCCGTGGCTCCTCACCTGGTCCCTCTTGAGAAACACAGGAAAAAGAAAAATAAGAGATGAGGACAGAGACTGGACACAGCCCTAGGCTAGGATTTCCTAGTAAGTAAACAGCTTCTGACCTGAACTTGAAATTCTAGCATCTGTCTCTTGGAGAGAGACAAAAATATTAGAGTTCTGTAACATTTCCTTAGAGTTTCCCTAAATAGGCAGGCTCGCTCCAGTTTCAGGACCTCTGCACTAGTAAGTTCTCTGCCTTCCCACAGCTTGCCCACCTGGCACCTCCCTCTTACTCTTTATGTCTCACTTCAGACACCACTTCCTCCATGAGGCATTCCCTGATTACTGAAGAAAGTCTCCGTGTCCATTCACCTAGGCTCCCAGTTCACGTTATATATACATCTAGTACCCGAATGCATTATTTCCATAGTGTTTTGCAGAGCTCTCTTTCCTTGAGTTTCTCCTCAAAATACAACAAAACAAACAAACCCCAAATCTGTTTTGTGGTCAAATAATTTTGGGAAACTCTGTGTTCTAGGCTCCTCTTACATATTTATTATACTCATTTGAGTACTGGTGGTCCTGAGGAGATATTCAGGGAAGAAACGTATTTTTATCCAACGTTTCCAGAATTAATTGACCATAAAACGTCTCTTTTGAGAAATATCTGCCTGCAGATTCTCTGGAACGAGGTTGGGAAATGCTGTCTTATTATTTGGTTTCTTTGAACTGCCTCTCCACTAGGTCATAATTCTTGGTATCACCAGTGCTTGGTACAGTGCCTGGCACATAGTAGACCCTTAATGGAATTATTTTTGTTAGTTAAAAACATGGGAGAGAGAAAGGTAATGACTCCCATGTTTGAAGCTTGGGCAGCTAATACAGTTGTTTATTGTTACATAACAAACCACCCCAAAATTTAGTGGCATAAAACAATCTTTAAAAAAAAAAATCTTCATGGTTTTTGTGGGTTTGTAATTCAGAAAGAGCACAGCGAGGACAGCTCACTTTTGCTTTTCAACGTCTGGGATCTTTGCTGGGATGATGCAAATAGCAAGGGGTGCCTAGAATGGCTGGGGGCTGGAAGGGCTGTGCTGGAGGACCCACCTCTAAGATGACCTCTTCACTCACATGAGTGGCCAGAGCACCTACATGAGACCTCTCAAGCGTGATGGTCTTAGCATCATGGCTCAGCGTTCCAAGAACAAGTGTTTCCAGGAGCTAAGGCAGAAGCTGCAAGTTTTTTCTAGGACTCACACTCAGAAATCTCAGGTATGTCAAAGAATTTACAGCCGTGCTTCAAACTGGCACAGCAACTGTGAGGATAGTGATGCCACTAATTGCCATAAGGGATTAGGGAGAAGAGAGTTTGCTGGGTACGAGAGAGTGTAAAACAATGTGTTTAAGTGTGAGGCACAGGTGAGCATCCAGGTGCAGATGTCTAGGGGAAGCCAGGGGGGATGTATGTGGAGCTCAGGAGAGAGGTGGGAGTTGAAAATGAGGGTTAGGGTTTAGACCATGTAGGTTGATGCTGCAAGCGCAAATAAGATTCTTTAGGGAAAATTTTCAGAGAAGAAGAGGAAAGAAGCTTGGACATAGACCTGGTATTATGGACTGAATGTGTCCCTCCTCAAATTTGTGTTGAAATCCTAAAACACCCCCTAATGTGATGGTATTAGGATGGTATTAGCAGATGGGGCCTTTGGGAGGTGATTAGGTCATGAGGTGAAGCCTTCATAAATAGGATTAGTGTCCTTTTAAAGGAGACCCCAGAGAGCTCTCTTCTCTTCTTTTGGCCATGTGAGGATACAGTGAGAAGATGGCAGTCTGCAACAAAAAGAAGTCCTCACCAGAATTTGACCATGTTGGCACCCTGATCTTGACTTGTAGCTCCAGAACTGTGAGGAATAAATTTCTGTTGTTTGTAAGCTATGCAGTCCATGGTATTTTGTTATAGAAGCCTGAACTCATGAAGACACGTGGGTAATGCCAACATTTAAGGGAAAATTGGAGGAAAGTAAGCAGGGAAGGGAACTGAGAAGCTGCAGTGGAGGGAAGAGTTAAACAGCATGATCCTGGGAAGCCCAGAGAAGACAGAGTTCCAAGGGCAGGATGGTCAACAGGCCTCAGAGAAGTCAAGTAAGGAGGCCCAAGAAGTGGCTACTGGATTTGGTAATTACATAATTTGGTAAGACAGTGAAGAGGGACGTGGGCCAGAGTTGGCAGTGGAGGGCAGCTGTTGAGTTGGGATGGGAGTTGGTGGTGGGAAGCTGGAGTGGGTGCCAGGGAGGATGCTCTGCTTTCACAGTTGGGCTGCATTCAGGTGGTGAGAGAGCTCCTTTCCGTACCCACAAAAGCCTTCCCTTGTGATTGCACTATGGAGTCACATGGCGCCTCATTCACAATTGTTAGAAATGTGTAAAAGTCATTGAATTGGGAAAAGCTTTCAGGAGTATAAGGCAGCCAGGGTGGATCACATAACAGCCCAAACATATGACACATCCCTAGATAAGCCTGAAGCCACAGCCAATAACAGTTCTGGAATCTGCCAGGGAGTAGCTGATGCGAGGAGCAAATACACTTCCTCTGTTTGGCCTCTGCTGGCTGCTGAGAAGGGCAGTTAGCCAAGTCCATTTTCCCAAAGGGTTAAGAGTCGTGTGGGCTCTGTTATTATGAAGATACATCTACATATGGGGAGTGAATAAGGACTGTTGGGACAGGGAAGTGTTTTGTCATCTTACACATTCTATTAGTCCTCTTGACATTTCCCTTTTAGGAATAGGCAAATGCAGGCCTACCAGAGAAACAATTTTGATGTTCGATTTTTTTGATTCTGTGGGACTTGAATGTGACTGTTGGAAAAAATTTGTTACAACTGATAAATTGTGATTAAATGATTTAATATACCTAAAGCTCTTAGAATAGTGCCTGTTCTAAGAACAAACACCATATAAGTGTAAAGTATTATTATTAATAATTTTTTATTACTTTATTATTGTGTTGCAGCATTTCATTATTATGTTGTAGCTTTAATTACAGGATTACAGTTTGAAGGAAATTCTTCTTCTCCTTTATCTTACATTTCATAGATAAGATAAACTTCATATTTTGGACTTTTTCAGGAAACATTATAAAGATGGAAGTAAAATTCTTTAGCCCTAAGTGAAAGCAACATTGCCAGAGAACGAAGTGATATGACAATCCACATGTACTCAAAATAGAGTCCAAAATTGACAACTGAGTGGATATATTTAACGTAAGTGGACATTCTTTGTGGTTGGTGGGCTTTGATGCCAGTGACTTGTTTTTTGACCCTGAATATCGTACTTGAGAGGGAGTCCTTTTGGGAAAATCAGTGTGCTCAAGTGATACAATGTACAGATGTAAAGTGATCCGACTTGAAGGCCTATTGAAAATTAGGAGCCCCATTGTACACCTCCTATCTCTTTTGCTCTCTCATAGAGCGAGAATGCTAGAAGTTCAGCTCAGAAGCTGTTTACTTACTAGCAAATCCTAGCCTAGGGCCATGCCCAGGCTGTGTCCTGAGCTCTCATTTTTCCTTTTCCTGTGTTTCCCAAGAGGGGCCAGGTGAGGAGTCACGGCAGCTGGCTGGGGAGATATAGAGTGGGATCTATGGGGATTACTTTATTCCTTTATTCGTACTCTGAAAATGAAATCTTATCTACCAAAATCATCTCATGCTTGCACTTTTGAAAGCAGGATTCCAGTTTGATTCAATGCCTGCAAAATTTGATAGAAATCCACATTAAGCTGAAGATTAGATAGAAAAAAAGTGGAAGATGTGATTTCTGACTTCAAGAATTTCACAATATATTTTAGATATGAATGAAATTCATAGCCAACTATCTACATAAAACATATATACACTTAGAAACATGAAGTGTTTATTTTGAAATATAAGTTTTCTGATCAGAAAACAGTGGGACAATTTATATGAGTTTAGAAGGCTGTTTTAGGAAGATGGCATAGACTATGGTGGAGTAAATGTGATGAATTAGTGACAAAGACTTGTTTTTATTTTTATTTATTTATTTTTTTGAGGCAAGGAATAGTAACTTTATTCAGAAAGCTGGGTGTCAAAGAAGATAGTGGGCTAGTGCCCTAGAGTTCCATCTTATTGGGGTCTGGATACCAGTTTCTTTTATAATACAGAGAGGGGAAGAGGTGAGGAAGTAAAGTAAAAAAGCCATTAGTCTTGCAAAATATCTCCTCCCTTGGCCTGCATTGGAGAGGGGATGTGTTAATTTCTTCTTTTCTGTTGCTATTCATAGGTGGGCAGGGTCAGAATGTCTCCCTGTGAGCTGAACAAAGGCACTTTAGTTTAACATTCAGGCAGAGGGGCAGGGTTCCCTGTGGCAAGCCATTATGTATGCTTACAGCTATAGACAGCATCCTTTTAGTGATTATAATAACAAAAGCAACAAAAAGCAAAGGTAAAAGAAACAGATCCAACATGGAGTCAGATATTGCTCTTCCCTGTTACAATTCCACACTGTCAATGTCCATTCCCCAATCTTGTGGGAAAAAGATTTGTTTTAAAAAATTGTCCCATTAGATAGAAATAGACTTCCAAAGTACTGTAGACAGAAGTAGTTGTGGGCAAACTGAAAAGGAGCATAAGTATGATTAGTCATCCCATAAGTGGGATCATTGGGCTTTTCTAGCACTTTTCTGAATCAAGGACTAGGTTGAAAGTGGTTATCGACTATAATAAGAAGGAATGCTGTGGCCTGACAGATATACGGACTTGTGCTTCTAGAGGACACAAGTAGGGTAGTCTCTGATGCTTAAATAGAGAGGATTTAATTTAATCACAGGGAGAAGCACTGTGTTTTGCACACAGCAGGTGTCCTGTGAACACTTATTGTTCACAATGCAGCTCATGTCTGAATTTGTGAGGGTTTCATGGATCTTAAATTCCTGAAATGCTTTTTTTTTCTTTTGCTGTTATTGCACTCTGACATTCAGTCACGTCTTGGATTTTCTTCAGACTGCACATGCATGCTTGAAAACCTCCTGGATCTATAATGCTATGCCCAGATTGGGAAAATGTCATAGATATGTCTATTTCCTGTAGGCTGCTTAGGATAATACTGTCTGCAACAGGATTTTTGGGGGCCTTAAATATCCATTCAGGTGATATGCCTAAGAATATTGGTCCTCAGTAATTTTCAAAACTAGTGTCCCTTACTGTCTTTAGTGTTACGTCTAAAGTCAACTGTTTCTAAGCTCAGTTTTGTGGGATTTGGAACATAGTTAGTTTCTATGCAATTTTTATGTCTCTGGAACTCACATCCTTGTTGGTCTGGAGGCTAGAGTTTCTTTAGGAGATGAGGCAAGACCTATTGATGGTCAGAAAGCATTAATAGTAAACCCATCTGCTCAAGTCAAGTTTTGCCTGACAAGTCAAGTTTTGTCTGTAGTAAGATCAAATAAAATGCCAGATTATTTCTAATTTAATTTTTGATTATCTAAATCAATGGAGATGCACTAAGAGGTCAAGAAATGTTATGGGGGAAAATAAGCCCTCTCTCTTTCACACACACACTCACACATGTATATATACATTTGGAATTTGGTGACTCGACAATAATGGTTCATATTGAACTTCACATGTAAAACATTCATTTAAATTAGCTAACACTAATGGTAACAATATTTTATGGGGGCAAAAAATTGTTTGGTGACCAATTAGATAATTTTTATTATCATAACAAACCACATACAAGATAGCAATATAAAATGCTGTATTCAGTTAATGGTCTTAAAAAAGGAATAAGTCTTTGATGTTCAGTGTAGTAGTTACTAGCTAATGTGGCTACTTAGCACTTGAAACATGGCAAGAATTTAAAATTTTGTTTGATTTTAATTATTTTAAATATAAATAAAAAAACTCATACACAGTTCAGTCATTGGAAAACTTTTGTGAATGTTTGAAACAACTTGGGTATGTCAATTTACTTTTTGAATAAGTTCTATGAAGTCTAAATACAGAGCAAGTATTTCCTATAAAAATTTAGTATCTGAATTGAGATGTTATATGTGTAAAATACATACTGGATTTTAGAAACGATACAAAAAAGAATGTAAAATACCTCATTAATAACTGTATTGTATTGATTACTTATTGAAATGATAATATTTTACATAGTTGATTAGGGAAGCTTTCTCTGATAAGGTGAGAGTTGAGTAGAGATCTGAAAGGAAGGAGGGGGCAAGGCATACAGTTCTCTGCAAGAAGAGTGTTCCAGGGAAAGAGAACACCAAAAGCAAAGGTTGTGAGGTAGGACCATGCTTGGTATGCTCAAGGAGTAGCAAGAGCCTCAGTCCATCATTGACCGGAGCAGAGTAAGTACAGAGGATCTGTACAAGAGATAAATTCAGAAATGAAGCTATTCCAGGCCATGTAACATGCCATTATATAATTTAGGGTTTTACTTTGAGTGAGACAGTAAGATACTGGAGGAATTTTAATAAAGCATTGACTTAATCTGACTTATATTTTAAAAGGATCACTCTGACTAGTATTTGAGATTTGATTTAATGGGACAAAGATGAATGCCGTTTAGGAGGATACAGCAATAACCCAGGTGAGAGATGATGCTGGCTAGGATCAGCATGATAGAGGTATAGGTGATAAGAAGTGTTTGCATTCTGATAATTAAAACTAACAGGATTTGCTGATGTATTGAATATGAGGTGTGAGAGAAATAAAGGAGTCTAGGAAGACTTCAAGAATTTTGGCTTGAGCAGCTGGAAAGATGGAGTTATAATTTACTGAGATGAGGAAGAATATAATCAAAACAGATTTTTTGGGGAGACAGAAATCAGGAGTTCTGTTTGGAGTATTTAGAGATTCCTGTTAGCCATCTATGGTGAGAAGTCAATTAGACAGTAGACTATATGAGTCTGTAGTTCAGGGCACATATTCAGGCTGGAAGTGAATGGTGTCATTAGTAATATAGTTAGTATATAAAGCAAGGAACTGGATGAAGTTGCTAGGACATGAGTCTAGACAGAAAAATAATTTGAGATCTGAGCTATGGGATGCACCAACATCTAACATTTACCGGCTGGGGAAATGAGTAACAAGCAAAGAGACTGAAAAGGAGTTGCCAGTGAGGTAGGAGGAAGACCAACAAAGGTGGTGTCCTGGGAGCCAAGTGCAAACAGTGTTTCAGGGAGGAGAGAGTGATCAAGAATTTAAAATACTGCTGTTAGGTCAGTAAGATGACTTGGCAAATGTTCATTTGATTTAGCAACCTGGAGGTCACTAGTGGCTTTGACAAGAGTTATTTCTCTGGAGTTTTGAGGAAGGAAGACTAATTACAAAGTTCAGAAGGCAGTTTTGAGAAAAGAAAAGAAGATGGTGAGTATAGATACTTCCTTTGAGTTTTGCTGTAAAGAAAACAGAAAAATGAGATGAAATCTGGAAGAAGAAGATGTGGGGTCAGGGAAGATTTTGATTTTGTTTTGTTTTAAAGAGGAAGTATAGGCACCTGTACTTGAAGGCACAGGTACAGGAAGGCACCTGTGTGCAAATGCCAGTGACTCTCTGTTGCGTAGGAGAGAGGGGAGAATTGGGAGAATTGCTGGAGCAATATCACTGAGAAGCTGAGAGAGGATGGCATCTTGTGCACAAGTGGAAGAGATGGCCTTTGGGAGGAACAACTGTAGTACAGGAATAATATTAGATTCAATAAATTGATAGTATTGAATTGTTAGTAACCAATTTACCAAATTGTACCTCAGATTTTTTTCTTTTAAAAAGCATCCTTCAACACATCTTAACTCTCATTCTCACTCAGAGTAAGAAAAATGGAAAAATGAAACTGCAGTGAGATACCATTTTTCACCCATCAGGCTGGCAAAGATAAAAAAAATGTTTGTTAGTATACTGTGTTGGACAAGTGTGGAGAAATTGTTACTCCCATACACTGGTGGTGGGAGCATAATTGGTACAGCCTATAAGGAGGGAAATTTGGTGAATATTTATCAAATTTACAAATGCAAAATACTTCTTGTACCAGAAATTGCACTGATAGCTTTTTCTATAGATATACTTACCTACGTGGGAGATGGCACTTAATAGGAAAGGATGGTGAATTAATATATTTATCAGTAGTGGATGATGTATGAATTGTGGCGCACCCATACAATGGAATTGGATACAGCTGTAAAACAGAAATATGGAAGTCCTTTATCTATTGATACAAAAAGATCTCTGGGAAGCCAGTTATGGGGCAGTATGTCCAGTTTGCTATCATTTGTGAAAAAATAATATACATATATGATTCATATACACGTATTTGCATATGTCTAAATATCTCTGGAAAGATCTGTAAAATATTGAAAATAATATTACATGGAAGATGCTGGCTAGTCCATTTAAATGATGAGGTCTATTTTTGTAAAAGCAAAAAAAAAAAGGAAACTATGAAAATTTTAAAAAGTCAACATTTTTATGACTTTTGACCAACCAGTAGCTAAATATTTTGACTGTATACAGCTACCAATTTAAATCTGAAAAATCGAGAAATGAAAATACATACTATAATTAATGAATCAAAACAATCTATTTCACAATTATTTTAAACAATACTAAGGATATTGTCATTTTTAGCTTTTGAGTAAAATGTAATAAATTATAATTTTTTATAATAGATGGTATGCCCTTTAAAATATTTTAACAAATTATATATTAACCTAATTTATTATATCTAAATAACAGTGTATTCAAATACATTATTCTAAATATAATGTTAATAAAATATTAAATGCATTGGTGGATTTAGCATAGTTATTTAAACAATTTTAATATTTCTAAATTATCTAGAATTTTATTTTTTACAAGTATAATATTTTTCATTATTATTGCAGTATTACATCAAAAACAGGCTATATCATTGCTTGAAGAAAGTACAGTGTAATTCTTCCAACTTAACTCTCTTTTTTTAGTTCTGTTCTATTTCTTTCAGTTTCTAGGTGATTAAGACCTCGCTTTATTTTGTATATTTGACCTACATAAATACAAGGAAGTTATTGCCATTTAGTTTTTCCTTCAATTACTTAATTTGCCCAAATTTTTTTGCCTCCTTTTGTCTGGGGAATAGAGGCTGTACTATATAATGAATATGTCATAACAAATGCATGTTGAAATCACACCTGAGAATAATCCTTTTAGATTCCTTAAAGTGATATTATATAAACCTATGCTAAATATTTACACATTTTGGAATGTAGGATTCTGTTTTTCAGTGTTATTGACTGTACTTTCTAACACTTGTCAAGTAAACTCATTTCTAATGATCAACAAATGGTGTTAATTTCAAGATTTCTAACATAAAGTCTTGAAACACTAGAGTGTCTTTTGTTGGAACAAATACTAGTTGACAATTCAAAGACATATCTTTTTCTGAATGGTGTACTGTTAAGAGGAAATACTTGTGAACAAAAGGTGGAAATAACCGAACTGGGAATCAGGTATCACAGGTTGAGAACAAGAATATCGAATAGAATATATGGTCAAAGTCTAAGGACTTGAATGACAGCTCAAAGACAAGATGGGATTTCACCCACTTTCAAAACATTACTTTTGTGCTCAACTTTAAAGCACCGGCTGCTTTTTTTGAATTCATGTGATAGTCAATATTCAATACTCAAGCATATATATGGGCTTCCATTTACTCAAGGGTGGTAGAAGTATTCATACTTTATTGGACTTCATTTAGCAACTAGATCCTTTTAAAAGATTCACATTTTCAGGCGTATTTTAAAGATTAGTTCTTTATATATGTGTTATAAATATAATTTTATTTTTCCTCATTGAAAATACTATGATTATAAAATAGAACTATTATAGTCACATGTAATTAAAAAAAGTCATTAATCTACCTCTAAAAGCTAAGGTCAAGAAATACAAGCACCTGTTAATATGTTAATGCATGTAAATAATTCTAGCTGTGTAAGTTTGAAAATAGTCATAGGAATATTTTGTGCTCCTAGTTTATAATGGTGCTCTTCTAGCAAACTCATCTGTAATCATCTAACTGATATTAGTTAGGGCAATCAAGAGACCTGGGACACCCTTGCAATATTACTAGCAAAAAAATCTACTAAACATTTCAAAGACATGAGTATTCTGAGTGGTGTTTTTGTGAAAGATAAATTATCACATTATTAGGAAGCAAGTACCCAAGGAAATGATAAGATAAAATAATGTGAAATAGGGCAAAAGACTACAAGTTTGAAAGATATCTGAAAGACACAATCTGGGGGTAATTATGCCTTTTTAATTCTTTATTTTTTAAGAGTGGCAAATCAAACTAATCCATGATCTGGTAAGTAAAATGAGATGACATGGGTTTGGGGTAGAAGCTGGCATAGGATTTTGGAGCTAAGGTCATTTTTAAAATAGGAATTTTATGTTCTAATATTAATAATGAGAATATCTGATCTATTTATGCTATAATGTATTTTGTTGGGTAAAGTTCCTTAGTTCCTTAGCCAGGAACATTTTGATTAGTTAAAAATCGTTTAAGGAGTGTGAATTTTATTTTTGGTATTTTGTTGAATAATTAGACTGTGAGAAAAGTTGGCTTAAATATAGTTTACCACAAAATTTTAAGAGAGAAAATGAAATATAATCAGAGGTGTACTCAAAGTATTTATGCAAAGAGCTTTTTGGGGTTTCTTTTAAGGTGTATTAAAGTGAAAACAACCTTCTGTGAGAAACTGGAAAATCCTAGCCATTACTTTATCTGAGTACATAAATTTCCATTTTAGCTTCTTAACATTCTCCTTGAAGAGAATTAGAATGGAATTGATTCAGGAAGAGAAACTCGTCTTCAGTCTATAGGCTTACCAAAAAAGGCTACTGCTCCACTAGATTTTGGAAGATATGACTTTTGGTATATATGTGTTTGTGAATTTTAGAGGGGAAAGGAAGAACCTTTGAGATCTTAGAGTCATTGGCTGTGAGAAGTAAACTTGTTAAACATTTACTATGCCTCGTTTTGATAGGAGAAGTGAATGAAGTCCAGAGGGATTAAATCATTTTCTCATGGTCATGTAGCTAGTTAATGGAAGAGCTGGATTGTAACTTGGGCCTTCTAACTGCCTCCTGAGGTCACGGTTCCTTCAGAGGATCACTCACATCTGCCTGCACCCTTGCATTCATGGACTGTCACCAGTCTTGTGTCTTCACCATTTCCCACGTGGTCTGTTGCCACAGTGAAATTTCTAGGATGTGTGTTTCAGACTTTGGGGTCCTGCCCTGTTGTGCTCTAAGTAAACTCAGTAAGCTGGCAGTGAGGTAGGAGGGTGAGGATAGATGGTCCTCTCGGCACCAATCTCCATCTATCCATTTGTAAATGAGAGTTCTTCCTTCCTGTTCCTACACCCTTCCCTCCAGTGGCTTGCATTGCACGCTCTTTTTTCCATTTTAAGACTGCTCCCACTCTTCATTTTAACTTGATGTCTTCTAGTAAAATGCGCCAGGTATTTTTTGGAGCAGGGCACTACAGAGTGATCATAGTTGAAATATGTCCTAGGACCCATATCTTACAAGTTTTCCCTATCTGTGAGGCCAGTATTTGCTTACACCCGATGCCCAAACTACCCCCACATATCTGTCAGGCTAATCTTCTTAAAGCACAGATTTCTCCAATGTTATTCTAATCCTTAAAAATATGAGTTTACTCTCTATACTTATATAAGTAATTCCTTACTTGGATGTTTAAAATTTTCCCCAATCTTTCTCCTAAGTTTTCAGTGTCATCTCTCACCATTCATATTAATAAACACTCTACTGCAGTACCAGTGGTATTATTACTCACTGCCCATTCAATGAACTATGTTTTTCTTGCTCCTTTTATTAGGGCAAATGGTGCCTGATGTTGAGAATGCCATGACGGGTGACTATTACTTACTAAAGTGGGCAGTTAAGAAACCTGTCAGTATTACTAACACTATCACCATTACTATTATCATTTACCATCACAGGGTCATAAATATAACTCATAACTTACAGGTGCAGAGAAATATAATTTATTAATTTTTATCAGTAATTAATCTGGCTTCCTACTCAACTCTCCCCTAGGTAGCAGGAACCTCTGTCCTTGAGATCTCCTCCCCTCAAAGTAACTACACTAAATGTTCAATTGAGTTTAAACCTTAGACCAGTTCTAATTTAACTACTTTATGTAGGTAATGTTCAATCTCTCTAAGATCAAATGCTCAGTCTGTTAGATGTTTTAATCTTTTACTATCCCTCCTGGCTCTTAAGATGGTATCTGATGGTATCTGGTGGGGGGTAGGGTGGTGGTGGAGAAGGGATGGATATGTCTGAGTAGAAAACTAGGGGTCCTTGAGCAAGGTATCCCTTGCTTCTCTGGTCTCTGTGTCAATGTCCCTTGCCCATATGGTTTGGTGCTTATTCTGCTTGAATTTGCAGCTAAAGTCAGCGACTGGTGTACTCCTTGGTACTTCCAGGCAAATTCAGTCATATCCATCTTATGATGGTGCCACAGACCTCTTTAGGCCCTTTCTGGGTATTGTACTTTGCAGCTGTTAATTCAGGGCTTTCTAATCCCCTAGTCTAAGAAAATTCCTCACTCAGATTCACCTCTCTTGGGTCCTGTCCCACCTATGCTACATGGAAAGATTGCTGAGGAAAACCACACTTCAGGATTTCCCTCTGTCTGACCAGAATATTTCATTTTCTTAACTTTTCAGGCCTTCTCTCTTGTGGTGGGACTTCCTGTACAGAGTCCCAGTTGGGAGTGTGGGCAAGAGGCCTTCATGAGCTTGTCACAGGGCTAACTTCCTTATCTAATGCATCTTGCCTTTCTGGAGTAAAACTGGGGCCGTGTCTCATCTAATGCTATATCTCTCCTACTGCTCTCTCTTTTTTCATACTGTGTATTTGTGTCCAAAGAGATTAGCCTTCCTCATGTCTTCTGACTTGTATGCATTTGTTGTCAACCACAGAGTAGCATGACCTGTGACCTAGCCACTCCGCATTGTGGCTAGGCTCTATGAACCTGGCCCCCAAGTTTGGTCCTGATATGGGCCAGAGGAACTGTGATTATCTTTTCATACGTGGTCATCTCTCATTTCAGTTTCAACATGTTTAAAAGAGAATTACCAGCTTTTCTTACCTCAAACTTGATTTATCTTCTTCGTGCCCTATTTCTCTTGAGGACATTATAATTATACCTTGTAAGAAGCCTTTAGGTCCTTATTGTTCTCTAAATTACTCTGTACAAAATTAGCCTCTAGATTCACCTAGCTCTTTCTTTAAAATTCCATCTTTTCAATTTCCTTTATTGTGCACAATCCTATTTTTGAACCTCAGGGCTCTTTCCCCTGCATATTTATCCTAGTTTCTTAATTAATTTTGCCACCTTCAGAATTCCTGTCTCTTAACCACCATCATCCAAACTGCCACACTGTCACACTGTCAGAATTATGAAATACAAATTTCCATTCTTAAGAATATTTGGTTGCCCATGGCCTGGGGATAAATCCATTTATTCGACAAATATTTATTCAGGGTGTTTTATGTTGTAGCTGCCTTTTCAATAGCTATTGTGTCTGTTACTTTCCTCTGCATCCCCAGTCACTGCTACTCTAATTGACACTACATCCATCATCTCCTGTCTGGATTACGACACTAGCCTCCTCTCTGGCTTCTCTGCTTTCCTCTTGCTCATCTCCAGTTGAGCAGCTATGGTAATTCTCCAAACAGCAGCTATGGTAATCTTTTATATGTTTAGCTTTCCTACATTATATTTCCTCAAGAAGTTGTCAAGAATTGGTTATCATTTCTAGGTAGCTAATTTCCAAGTGTTAACAACTATAATAATATTTTCATTTTAAATACTTTGATTAAACTAATGAGTAATTTCAGGAACTAGCATCTGTCATACAAATGGACTGGATGTGAGGAGGGGAATTTGTGGATGACTTTCTGGTTAAATGTTTAATATAGTGTTCTGTACTCACTCAGTTTGATTTAAAGTAGCACCATTCCAGGCACGTTTCCTCCTAGACCGTCTCTCATACTCATATATTACACCTTTCCACTCTGTTACTGCTCCTTAGTGAACACTAGAAACTTTTTCATGCCACATTTGATTTGTGTTATTCACTAAGCCTGGAATGCCCTTCTAATTGCCACTGTTGAAATCAAACTAATATTTCAAGGTTTGAAAGGAATATTCTTCAAGACTTTCTTCTTCCTTTCAGTTGAAATTAATCACTTCTTCCATGGTGGCTCACAGTGCCTTAAAAAAAAAAAAACCTAGATTTTAGGAAACTTATATGATAGATTATACGATGGTTAGATTGAAAGTCTGTATGTTGCCCTAGATTTGTAAGTTTAATCATTGAGGGAAGACATCCTATCTTATCTTTGTGTCCTCCCCAAATCCCAGTTTCCTTTACTGAGTGCATTGCCTGTTGCAGTGTTCAATAAACATTTGCTGTTTCTTCCATCTATTACCTATACAGAGGACCAGACATTTCTTAGTGGTGTCCAAATGTCCATCTGGTGGCTTCATATTTTGAGATCAGTTTTCTGGGTCATGATGATAAATGGCATAGAGGTGACTAAATATATGCTTGTTTTTCTTATTTGCTATTTTTTTCTCTTGGCTGACTGCTCATTTGTCTTTAATTTTAGGAAAGATGCTTTGTTAATGATTCAGAAGTTCAGCTTTCTGGAAAGCAAATCATAAAAAGGTTAGGTACGGAAAGTTTACAGCCATACGATTATCAACTGTAGTTTAATTGGTTTTGAAAAATGATTGCAGCACTTTTAATTTCCATAAAACCTTATGTAAAAAATAATTGTGCAGTCTAACCCGTGCATTTAATTGTAGTTTTTAGGAATGAGGCTCTTTTTGGTTTGTGATGACTACTGTTCATCTGTCTTGGCTCTTTAAGACTTGAAACAAAATTCAGAGCAGATCAAACTCTGCAATGAATTGGTGTGGTTTTAGGAGTGTCCAAAGGCTCCACTTTCCTTTATTGTTCCTAAAGTAACTCATTAGTTTAAGTTAAGATGTTTAAAATGCACATATTATTATAGTTGTTAACACTTGAAAATTAGCTAACGAGAAATAATAACCAATCCTGTACAACTTCTTGAGGAAATATAACATAAGGAAGATAAAGTTTGAAGTAAAGTGAGAGTATTGTCTCAGAGAGGAATGCCCATCATTCTTTTTTAAAAAATTTTTATTTATTTATTTTTGGCTGCATTGGGTCTGTTGCTGTGCACAGACTTTCTCTAGTTGTGGTGAGCGGGGCCTACTCTTTGTTGCAGTATGCAGGTTTCTCATTGCAGTGGCTTCTTTTGTTGCGGAGCACGGGCTCTAGGCTCGTGGGCTCAGTAGTTGTGACTTGCAGGCTCTAGAGTGCAAGCTCAGTAGCGGTGGCACACGGGCTTAGTTGCTCCATAGCACGTGGGATTTTCCTGGACCAGGGCTCGGACCCGTGTCCCCTACACTGGCAGGCAGATTCTTAACCACTGCGCCAACCAGGGAAGCCCATGTCCATCATTCTTAGTATGAGACTCATAGGGAATGGGAGAAGGTAGTGTTGAATAGAAGGCTAAGTAAAAAAGAAAAGAAAACAAAGAAGAAAAAGGGGAAGAGGAAGGGAACTGATATTTACTGAGTGCTTACAATATGCCTGAACTTGTCTGTGAGAGGAATGTGACATGCACACAGAGAAGAGCTGAGGCCAGCTAAACCCAAACATATAAAAGAATAGTGAGGGATAATTCAAAAAGAGTCATGTACCACAGTGTTCATTGCAGCACTATTTACAATAGCCAGGTCATGGAAGCAACCTAAGTGTCCATTGATAGATGAATGGATAAAGAAGATGTGGCACATATATACAGTGGAATATTAGTCGTAAAAAGAAATGAAACTGAGTTATTTGTAGTGAAGTGGATGGACCTAGAGTCTGTCATACAGAGTGAAGTAAGTCAGAAAGAGAAAAAGAAATACCGTATGCTAACCCATATATATGGAATCTAAAAAAAAAAAAAAGGTTCTGAAGAACCTAGGGACAGGACAGGAATAAAGACACAGATGTAGAGAATGGACTTGAGGACAAGGGGAGGGGGAAGGGTAAGCTGAGACAAAGTGAGAGAGTGGCATGGACATGTATACACTACCAAATGTAAAATAGATAGCTAGTGGGAAGCAGCCGCAAGCACAGGGAGATCAGCTTGGTGCTTTGTGACCACCTAGAGGGGTGGGATAGGGAGGGTGGGAGGGAGATGCAAGAGGGAGGGGATATGGGGATATATGTATACATATAGCTGATTCACTTTGTTATACAGCAGCAACTAACACAACAATGTAAAGCAATTATATCCACTAAAGATGTTAAAAAAAAAAAAAGTAAATTTTAATTAAAAAAAAAAAAGTCAGGGAACAGCAGACCCTATCCAATTGACTGCTCCTGGCAGGTGGAAGAGTGAACCCAGTGGTGACCCAAGAAACCACTCAGTTGACCTGCTGACTTGTGAGCAATAATAAATGTTGTTGTTTAATCCACTGAGTTTTGGGGTGACTTGTAACACAGCATTATTTTGGCAATAGATAACTTGCTACACACCAGACACTGTGATATGCACTGGAAATACAAAGATAAATAATAAATGGCACTGTCCTCAAGTTGTTCATTTTCTGGTGAGGGAGCCAACATCAATGAGATCACTGCTTAATAATAATAGTAATAATAGTGCTGTGAAAGTCAAGAAGGGATCACCCAGCCACCCAAGAGAGTGTGGAAAAAGAGGTGACATTTAAGCATGTTCTTGAAGAATGGGCAAGAATTTCCCATAAGGGGAAGAGAGGAGAACATTTGATGGAGGGCAAAGTATGTACAAAGAGCAGGAAGTATATCAAAGAAAAAGGCAAGAGGAGTTGTAGGAGACAGAGCTAGAGAGGTTGGTTGGACCCAAAGGGGATGTGTCTTGGGCACTTTTGGTATTCGGCTTACCAAAGTAAGCTTACCGAGTATCCAGGACACACATTTGTTTGTAATTGTTTCTAATTGTTCATAATAAATCCACTATGTATGTCCTTGAGTAAACTGTGGTGAATTTGTCGCTTCTATGAATGCATCATTATTGATAGTAATAACAACAAATGAATATTATAAATAGTAATTATAACCAAAATCAATAGTATTAGGGTTATGGATTTACGTATGAAGCAAAGAACATATGGCCCTTAGTACTTGTACACAAATACATGTGACTTAAGAGGAAGAATTTAGTGAAAACCAGAAGGTGATACAGCAGTGGCTGACACTGCTGCTTTTGAGGACTACCTCTACCAGTTTGGCTTGAAAGTCCTCATAGGAAGGTAAAGTAAAGATTCTTTTGGATAGAGTACTAGTGTGCTTTTCCTACAATAAAATGCAGTCTTTCAGGATGTATTAGGCCCTGAGGCAGGGGTCACAGAAACAGTTCGTTGCATATTTTTCAGCAGTAGAACATCTCCCATTAATTATCCTTAAAAAGTTACAACAAAATTATTACAGGACAGCTTGAATGGTAGGAAGGAGCACTGCATAAAGATGTAGGCTGCTCAAACCACAAGTAAGTGGCTTTGGTTTTTCTCTTTTAAACACAGACCCAATTAAGTGAATTAATTCTAAAGAAACGTTGAAAACTAAAAGTGGCTTTAAAGTGGAAATATGTTTTGGTTTACTCATTTCACTTAACCTTCCTGTGGACAACAAATGCTAGTCTTTCATAAGCAGTTGTTAATTTTGGAATTTTACTGTTTGTTCCCTTACTTAAAAAAGAAAAACTCTACAAATTCATAGTCTTATGTTTTTCACTTCTGTGTACTTCTTTCATTTGTTTCATTTTTTTTCTTTTTTTTCTAAAAATGTACAACTTTTGGTATAAGAATTTTTGTCTTTTGTTTTTGGTATCCTAGGATTCATATTTTTAAAGATTTATTTCCTTTCTGTTAGGTGGCTGGGTACAGTGGCGATGTTTTAGTCCAGGAGATGATGTATTTATTTGTTTTATCTATGTTTTTCCAAGAACTCAGGATACAAAGAACTTAAACACATAGCGCTCCTTTAACACAACAAACAGTAGCAACAGAAGCAGGACTGCGGATAGGAAAGAAGAGAGAGACCATTTTAGCTTTCTTCATAGCACTTTGTTCTGTATTTTAATGTGGTAGCTGTTTAATTCTGTGGAGAGTTTAAAAATGCAATATATCTGGAGAATGCATAGAAGTTCAAGTCGTTCAATATTATTTATGTCTTTTTAAAAATAATAGTAGCAGCATGTACTTCAGACTCAAATTTTGACTTCTGTAGAATAAATTTAGTAAACTCATTGCTTTGCTTCCTTTTAAAAAACTTATCTTTTTTCTTTATATTTTGAGGAAACTTTTGGAGCAGCATATCAATGATAGAACCTAATAAAATCTTACCTTCAGGCAAACTTCTTGTATACAAAATCAGAGACCATAGTGCCAGGGCTTTCTATTAGTACCATCCATTTTGTTAGCATTTTTCCAATTTATCTTGCGTTACTAACTCTCAGCGTACTATGCCTATTGTAAATATTTAAGCATTACTGTTGACATAAAGATAATACTGACAAATTGAGTTAACATTTCTGTTGAGGATTACTGACCATGTGTAGCCCAGAACAACTTTAACACCCACACCAAATCCTATACTCAGGCCAAACTGTGTTTAGTCTACAATACAATGCTGTTCCTCAAATGAATTTTTAGCTTTGATTTACACAAAACATGAAACAACCTTTCTTGCATCAATTAATTGTTTGACTTTCCTAATACATTTCCATTTTAACTAGATTATGTCTATATCAAAGGAAAAGGAACGTGTGCAAGATGTCAGTGTCTTGAGCACACATACCCACCCATCATGGGGTCTTGTAACTTTCTGAGATCTGAATAAAAGGAATCTGGTTTCTCAGCAGTCTCACCTGAGGACTGTACCTCCGCTTTCACACTTGACTAGCTTGAATATTATTTAACTGGCTTTAATATCTTACTTGAAAGGAAAATAATTTGGAAAATTTTGTCTTGTGGAAGAATCCATGACTCATCAATAAAAACTATCCAAGTGAAGAAAAAAGACTAGCAAAAGATGAAATTCCTCTCATATCTATTGATATATTTCTGATACCTATTAAGAGATTTATTTCTCCAATTGCCTAATTTATTTCTCCTGTTTGCTCCTATTGCCAGAAAATGGCCATTGTGAGGTTTAGTTGATAGTATATTAATCTTCATGTCAATCTGGGCTCCATATTTATAAGATACTCATCACTGTTAATGTATTTAGTGGGAAAGTTTTATAAAAAGAAATGCGATGGCATTCTCACATATCAGTTAATTCTGGAAGCATTTTGGAATCCTGGCCTCTTCAGATTACAGTATGTTAATAAATTAGCATGAACAATTCTCTTTTCTGTTTTGATTAAATTCAGCTTTCCATAGAAAAGCATACTAATAGCAAATTGATGGAGATCAAAACATTAATTTGAGTCATTTCCTTTTTTTTTTTTTTTTTGTGGTATGCGGGCCTCTCACTGTTGTGACCTCTCCCCTTGTGGAGCACAGGCTCCAGACGCACAGGCTCAGCAGCCATGGCTCACGGGCCCAGCCACTCCGCGGCATATGGGATCTTCCCGGACTGGGGCACGAACCCGTGTCCCCTGCATCAGCAGGCGGACTCTCAACCACTGCGCCACCAGGGAAGCCCAGTCATTTCCTTTTTAATTCACTGACTTATTTGAGGAAGTAGTAACAAAAGCCTGGTGACATCAGGAAGGCAAAATTATAATTTGGTTAAATTGCATCTTTCTTAATTACTTTGCAATTTAGTGTCCCTCATTGCTTCAGTTCAGAGCCCCAGGACTCTATTTATAATTGTAGCTTACTCTAAGAAGGAGAAAAGCTATACTCTTCATCTTATTCTTATGAAATGATTTCTGCATCTACTAGTTTATATTTATTTCTTAGAAATTTCCCAAATGGCTATTTAGGCAAAGGAAGCCCTCTCGTTATTGTTACCTTTTAATTTCTATATATTATATTTTCCTCAAAAGCCTATTTTAAGATCTGTTGTGTGAGGAAACATTTTTTTTCCCTTAGCAAAATGTCATTGTTACAGAATTAAAATAAAAAATTTAAATACTTATCACAAGGATTTTATTTCCCGTGATAGAATGTTCCCTATCTGTGACACAGTGATCAAAATTAAAATGTACTGGGAAGATAAATACGAGCAAGATACCACATTTTGAAGTGTCTGATTAATGAAGCTGTTGGGAGCAATTTCCTATTGAGATGCTCTTCATAAAAGGAAACTCAATTTGAGAGAAACTCTAGAAATGTGATAGAGGTCTGTGAGGTCTAAGATGCCTAAGGTTCTAGTTTCATTAATTCCTTGGAGAGATCTGTAACCTTCTATTGGGAAGCAAATGGCTTTGTTGAGACTCAGGCTTCATGACATCAAATAGCTCTTACAAAACAACGGCGTTTTGAAGAAGCAGAAACAGATGGATTGAATTTCCTTTGAAACACAA
The DNA here is from genome assembly GCF_008692025.1 of Phocoena sinus. Taxonomy (NCBI): domain Eukaryota; kingdom Metazoa; phylum Chordata; class Mammalia; order Artiodactyla; family Phocoenidae; genus Phocoena; species Phocoena sinus. Next base: position 137,329,014 of record NC_045765.1, on the reverse strand, counting down.
TAGGGTTTAAAAATGATGGGGAGAAAAAAATAACGCCAAATCCTCAACGTTTGTAAAAGAGTTTGAAACATTTCCCAGCCTCAGAGTGCTTGTCGTGTTCACTTATCAGAGTACATTGACAGAGGATCCTGCAGAACCCTACCTGTCTGTGAAAATGCCATACTTGAATCAGTTTCTCAGATCCCATGATCTGCCTGACTAGGCCATAGATGTCACATTCCAAAAGAAATTATACTTGCACCTGATACTGAACTCCAGTTTTTCAAAGTCAAAAGTGAATGACTTTAGTAAATTTTTTATGGCTTTTGTTTAATACAAAATGTGTGAATGGTTGATGTTTCTTTTTTTGGCTTTGAATTAGAGGAAGGACCAAAAAAGGATAATTTCCAAGGTACTTGGAGTTACTGATGACAAAGTGGAGAGACATCTCATATGGTGTTTTCAACAGTATCATAAGTAAGAAATGCAAATAGAAAGAGTCGCAGGAGCGATTTATTTATTTGATAAATAATTTCTGATTATTTAGGTGGCTGATAAATGGAATTTCAGCAAGGCAGTGTCATGATTTAAGTTTAATTAAAAATTAGCTTAGCTATAATATATGACGCATTGAATCTGGGTGAGGTAATGATGATGCCAGCAGCTAAAATTTACTGAGTTCTTATTAGTTGCTAATTATGGTGCTATTTCTTTTTATATGTGCATTATATCGTCTCAACCTCTTGACAGTCCTATGAAAAATTATTATTATTATCCCTACTTTACAGATGAGAAGATTGGAGTTTAAGAAGTTAAACTTGCTTAAGGCTACACAGTTTGGACAGTGCCAGTCCTGGAATTCAAGGCAGTATTTTCAACATTTTGCTATGGAGGAGTGTCTAGTATAATATATACAACTAAGATGTTATAGTTATTAATCAAGACATGAGGGCACTAGAGATGAAGAATGATGCACATTTGGAAGGAAATATTTATAGGAATGAATGAAATAAAGGAGTGGAAAAAAGATAATGTCAATATTTCAAGGTTGGATGACTGGGTGGAATGTGGTGCTTTAAATGCAGTGATGATGGTGGGGTGAATTGATTCAGACGTAGAAGAGAAAAGATGATGGATTCTGATTTAGATTTGTAGATTTTTTTTTTTTTTTAGATTTTTAAAAGTTTCTTACATTGAGTTTGAGGCAGTTGCAAGACATCACATGGAATGTCCAGTAGACAGAAAGAGAAAAGGGGGTTTCAGTTTAGAAGAGATGGTAGGCTTTGAGCTACAGAATATTGAGAAGGTAATGAAACTGTGGAAATAGATGAGCTCTGAGATGGAGGGAACATGAAAAGGGAAGAGTCAAGGACTAAAAACTGAACCTTACGGGATGCTGAGATACATATCTTTGATTTTTGTTTTAGGATATTTCTCAGGATTCAACATGGAGAAATAAATGGTAGAGGAGGAGTTTTAAGAGTTTCTTCATTGCATAAAGTGATCTTCTGCTAGAGTAGAGACATTGCTGTTCAACCTTTGTAAATACTTTTGTTTTTAATAATGATTGATACTATTATAACAACCTCTCCCATATGATATCAATTTATCTTGTATTTGTATAATTATGTTACTTTCTGTTTCCTTGTTTTAAAAGCTGAAGGAACATTTCCTACTTTTTCTCATTCATTTTCAAAGAGAGTTTACAGAGAAAGTGAAATGTGATGGAATCATGTTGAGCCACGATTATAGCTTCACTTATTCATTACAAAGCTTCCAATGTTTTCCTTATTGTCTGATGTAAGACAGAAAAACCACACCACATTCTTTCTAAAAGAATGATGACCACCATGCTATTTCATTGAAACAGATGGCTTTCAGAAACTCTTCTAAAATGGAGCAATAGTGGCTCAAATGAACATTTGGTTAATTATTTCTAAGTAGAATATATGCCAGTAATTTACACAGAACAGTAGTATGGGGTAGGAGAAAAAGTCAATAAATGTGAGCTGAGACTAAAGCTATCTGGGTTAACAACTATGTAACCCACAGCAATCTACCAAAATATTTCTCTCCTTCAACATTACTGCTAGAATTAATGAGCTGTCTCCATTTATTTTTCAGTTTTTGCAGTCTATTGTGTTTATTTCTTCATTTTTGTGCCCATTAATTCAGTCTTTTGTTGGGGCTATTGTAATCTTATGCCTGGTCTTCTTTCCTCTTCTTTCAGTCTTCTTTAATTCATTGGTTTATTGTTCCAGAGTAATATTTCTAAAATTTAGATCTGATCATTTCACTCTCCTGTTTAAAGATCTATTATTTCCTAACAATTTATACCCAAATAAATTAGTATGGCATTCAACACTTTCCATTACCTGGTTTCAGCTAAATCCTCAGTCCCGTCTTTCTACTATTCTCCCTCATGTACCTGAATTCCTGCCAAGCTCTCTAAACACCAGTAATTTACAGCCTCTGGACTATAATTATCAGAGAGCCAGCCTTCTTCATTTCCCTTCTTCACACATGGGTTGTTTTTATGTGGAGAAACATCTATGAGAAGGTTTCTGGGAGGTTTTTAGCTTAGAGATGGTATACTTACCCAGTAGAATGTGAGATCCCTGAGAGAGCAGGAGCAATATCTTCTACATCTCTGTCTTTCCAGTTCCTAGCACAGTTCTGGTTACATAGTAGATGCTTAAGAAATACTGGTTAATGTGAGCTTGTTTGTTTGTTTGCTTTTTACCAACCTAAGTCCCCAGAATCAGTGTGACAGCACAATACCAACAACAAGGACAGCTAGAGGCAAAGGGCAAAATGGTCCTGATGGATCAGAAGGATTTTAAGACTTTATCCTTTCAATAGGATTCTGGTCTGTTTTTGATCAGAGGTCAGGTATAGAATCAGTCAGGATCTCAGCAGAAAACAGATGTCGCAGTCAAAATGACTCATTTGGAAAGAATTGGAGGGGACTGTGAACAGAGGTATGGACAGGGTTAAGGAAACCAACAAGGGATGAAGACATACCCAAAGACCAGCTATAGCAGGAAGCTGTTTTTCCCTTTCAATTTATCAGAAGGAAGGATATGCCACAATGGGACTTGCCAGCATAATCCCTTGCAATGAAGTAATACTTGAACAGCTTTAGGGACTCTCCCATCAACACTTACATGCACTTAATAATTTCAAAGAAAACATTCAAAGAAGTCATGCTTTTGAGTGATGATTGTGGCAACTTTTCTTGCAGAAATGTTATTGTACAACAAAAGGCCTGCAGAAAGATTAAGAAAAAATATTCATTGGCCTGCAAAAAAGTTTCTGTGATCTTTAAATTTTCATCAAATCTCCTAACCCCACTTTAACAGCTCCTAAGACATGTCAAGTCCTCTGAGCTCTTCTAGAGATTACGAGGTTTAAGAAGCTGTAGCTATACAGAAGTTTCTCTAAAAGTCTAACACAAGATAATGGAGAGGCAGAGGTTAATGGGTTGACTTTCAAGATTGACTTCTTTTAAGCTTCTGATCTCTGGGCTGAAAAACGGGAGATGGTGTTTATTTGATTTGTCTGTGCTGTGAGGTCAGTAAAACACCCAAATATCATCTTATTTTTATTTATGAATTCCATTTCCTAAAAGCAATAAGATACTCATTCCCTACTGTGTGTTGGTAGGATATGACTGAATAGTTCAAGTGGCTAAATTGAGTTGGTTTGGAGCTTAGTGACTTATAACACTCATACCATCCATCAATTAAAGCAGGCCTGCCTGTCTGCTTGTAATTTGGCAAACAGCATTTTGTCTTCCAGAAGCACTTAGAAAAATTCTTCCCTCAAAACTAACAGATGAGGAAAAGTGTTTGATGGAATCAGCAAGACAAGATACTTGCTCTGATTAGACAGCAGACACAAACTTGCTACTGGGGTGCATATTCCATGGTGATGGTCATTATTACATGTTGGGAATGAAAAATGAAATAATCTACCCTGTCTCAGTTCCTGGCTGTAAAATGAATAAAAGACCTATGCTGGGAGAATAAAATAGATGGTGATTTCTACAAAATATTAGTTTCTATGGGAGAAAGCTACTTCATAAATCCAAGCAAGGGTTTACATTCATTGTAATTCTATTTTTGTACCCAAGAATAAATTGTTTAATTGTTTAAACAATGTGATGGGGCCTAATCTTCTCTGTAGTATAAATCAGGTCACATCATTCACCTGCTTACTTCTACCCTTGCTTCCTCTTGCAATTCACATACAATCTAAAGGTCTTCGTAGTGTCAACAAAGCACTGAGTTGACTCTCCTACCTCTCCACCGTCTCCTTCCCTGTCTTCCTCTGCTTGCAACACTTTAGTCATACTGGCCTCCCTCCTTTTCCTTGAGCTGGTTAAGGTCCTTTCCATCTTAGAGCCTTTGCTTGCATCACTTCTTACACCTGAAATCCTCTTCCCTCAGATCTTCATGAGCCTGACTCCTTATTTTCATTCAATTCCAGGTTCAAAGATCATCATCTCAAAGTAATTTTCCTTAACCACTTACTTTAATGTTGCCCTTGAGATACTCTTTCTTACGTTAGCTTCTTTTAGTGCCTTCATAGTTCTTAAAATTTCCTTACTGATTGATTAGTGTAATTGTTTATTGACCCCACTCTGTTGGAGGGTAAGCTCCGGAGAGCAGGAATCTTATTTGTCTTGCTCACTGCTATATCCCTGGTACCCAGAAGAATGGCTAGCATGTAGTTGATGCTCAGTAAATAGTTTAGTTATTGAATGAATTACTGGAGGAATAGCTATCTCCCCGGAATTTAGCAAGTATGTAAAAATATTTTCTCCACTGACAACAACAAAAACGAGAATCACAATTCGGTAGTCCCTAACCAGTGTACACAAAGAAATAGAGCATTTAATAAGTTGGGTTATATTTTAAATTTGTAGGTTACTGTGAGTTGATTAAAAGATAAGCTTCTCAATTTTTAATAAGGTAACTTTATTTTAACCATAGTTCTATTAAGTCCTTAGATATATCAGTGAAGTCCATTTCATTAAAATAGAAAACATATTTCTAAATATTTTCTAGTAACATTGTAAAGTGGTTAATTTCTGAAATTAGATTAGCATTTTTCATATATATATATATATATATATATATATATATATATATATCATCCAAGTTGACATAAGTGGCAATACTTGTGAAATGTTCCTTATACAATTACTTTTATTTTCAGTGAATTTTAAGGCTTGATTATTATTGGGTTGAAAACTTTTGAAATCATATTTTAAAACGTCACTCATGAAATGTGAAACTCAGACTGACTGAAGTTTGCAATCTGTAGGTGTTTTATTTATTTTTTATACAGCAGGTTCTTACTAGTTATCTATTTTATACATATTAGTATATATATGTCAGTCCCAATCTCTCAGTTCATCCCACCAGCTCCTCTTCCACCCTTGGTGTCCATACATTTGTTCTCTGCATCTGTGTCTCTATTTCTGCCTTGCAAACTAGTTCATCTATACCACTTTTCTAGATTAAACATACATGCATTAGTATACGATATTTGTTTTTCTCTTTTTGACTCACTTCACTCTGTATGACAGTCTCTACATCCGTCCACGTCTCTAAAAATGACCCGATTTCGTTCCTTTTTATGGCTGAGTAATATTCCATTGTATATATGTACCACATCTTCTTTATCTGTAGGTGGGCATTTAGGTAGCTTCCATGACCTGGCTATTGTAAATAGTGCTGCAGTGAAATTTGAGGTGCATGTGTCTTTTTGAATTATGGTTTTCTTTGGGTATATGCCCCGTAGTGGGATTGCTGACTCATATGGTAATTGTATTTTTCGTTTTTTAAGGAACCTCCATACTGTTCTCCATAGTGGGTATATCAATATCAATATACATTCCCACCAAGAGTGCAAGAGGGTTCCCTTTTCTCCACATCCACTCCAGCATTTATTGTTTGTAGATTTTTTGATGATGGCCATTCTGACTGGTGTGAGGTGATACCTCATTGTAGTTTTGATTTGCATTCTCTAATAATTAGTGATGTTGAGCAGCTTTTCATGTGCTTCTTGGCCATCTGTATGTCTTCTTTGGAGAAATGTCTATTTAGATCTTCTGCCCACTTTTGATTGGGTGGTTTGTTTTTTTAATATTGAGCTGCATGAGCTGATTATATATTTTGGAGATTAATCCTTTGTCCATTGATTTGTTTGCAAATATTTTCTCCCATTCTGAGGGTTGATTTTTCATCTTGTTTATAGTTTCCTTTGCTGTGCAAAAGCTTTTAAGTTTCATTAGGTCCCATTTGTTTATTTTTGTTTTTATTTCCATTGCTCTAGGAGGTGGGTCAAAAAGGATCTTGCTGTGATTTATGTCATAGAGTGTTCTGCTTATGTTTTCCTTATGTCTGGCCTTACATTTAGGTCTCTAATCCATTTTGAGTTTATTTTTGTGTATGGTGTTAGGGAGTGTTCTAATTTCATTCTTTTACATGTAGCTGCCCAGTTTTCCCAGCACCAATTATTGAAGAGACTGTCTTTTTTCCATTGTATATTCTTGCCTCCTTTATCATAAATAAGGTGTCCATATGTGCATGGGTTTATCTCTGGGCTTTTTATCCTGTTCCATTGATCTATATTTCTGTTTTTGTGCCAGTACCATACTGTCTTGATTACTATAGCTTTGTAGTACAGTCTGAAGTTGGAGGCCTGATTCCTCCAGCCCCGTTTTTCTTTCTCAAGATTGCTTTGGCTATTTGGGATATTTTGTGTTGCCATACAAATTGTGAAATTTTTTGTTCTACTTCTGTGAAAAATGCCATTGGTAGTTTGATAGGGATTGCACTGAATCTGTGGATTGCTTTCTGTAGTATAGTCATTTTCACAATGTTGATTCTTCCAATCCACGAACATGGTATATTTCTCCATCTCTTTGTATCATCTTTAATTTTTTCATCAGTGTCTTATAGTTTTCTGCATACAGGTCTTTTATCTCCTTAGGTAGATTTATTCCTAGGTATTTTATTCTTTTTGTTGCAGTGGTAAATGGGAATGTTCCCTTAATTTATCTTTCAGATCTTTCATCATCAGTGTATAGGAATGCAAGAGATTTCTGTGCATTAATTTTGTTTCCTGCAACTTTACCAAGTTCATTGATTAGGTCTAGTAGTTTTCTGGTAGCATCTTTAGGTTTCTCTATGTATAGTGTCATGTCATCTGCAAACAGTGACAGCTTTACTTCTTCTTTTCTGATTTGGATTCCTTTTATTTCTTTTTCTTCTCTGATTGCCGTGGCTAAAACTTCCAAATCTATGTTGAATAATAGTGGTGAGAGTGGACAACCTTATCTTGTTCCTGATCTTAGAGGAAATGGTTTCAGTTTTTCACCAGTGAGAATGATGTTTGCTGTGGGTTTGTCATATATGGCCTTTATTATGTTGAAGTAAGTTCCCTCTATGCCTACTTTTGGAGAGTTTTTATCATAAATGGGTGTTGAATTTTGTAGAAAGCTTTTTCTGCATCTATTGAGATGATCGTATGGTTTTTCTCCTTCAATTTGTTAATATGGTGTATCACATTGATTGATTTGCATATATTGAAGAATCCTTGCATTCCTGGATAAACCCTACTTGATCACAGTGTATGTTGCTTTTAATGTGTGGCTGGATTCTGTTTGCTAGTATTATTTATTTATTTATTTACTTTTGGGTGTGTTGGGTCTTCATTTCTGTGCAAGGCCTTTCTCTAGTTGCGGCGAGCCTGGGCCACTCTTCATCGCGGTGCACGTGCCTCTCACTGTCGCGGTCTCTCTTGTTGCAGAGCAAAGGCTCCAGACACACAGGCTCAGTAGTTGTGGCTCACGGGTCTAGCTGCTCTGTGGCATGTGGGATCTTCCCAGTCCAGGGCTCTAACCCATGTCCCCTGCCTTGGCAGGTAGATTCTCAACCACTGTGCCACCAGGGAACCCCTGTTTGCTAGTATTTTGTTGAGAATTTTTGCATCTGTGTTCATCAGTGATATTGGCCTGTAGTTTTCTTCTTTGTGACATCTTGGTCTACTTTTGGTATCAAGGTGATGGTAGCATTGTAGAATGAGTTTGGGAGTGTTCCTCCCTCTTCTATATTTTGGTAGAATTTGAGAAGGATAGGTGTTAACTTTCTCTAAATATTTGATAGATTTCACATGTGAAGCCATCTGGTCCTGGACTTCTGTTTGTTGGAAGATTTTTAATCATAGTTTCAATTTCATTATTTGTGATTGGTCTGTTAATATTTTCTATTTCTTTCTGGTTCAGTGTCAGAATGTTGTGCTTTTTTCTAAGAATTTGTCCATTTCTTCCAAGTTGTCCATTTTATTGGCATAGAGTTGCTTGTAGTAATCTCTCATGATCCTTTGTATTTCGGTAGTGTCAGTTGTTACTTCTCCTTTTTTATTTCTAATTCTATTGATTTGAGTCTTCTTCCTTTTTTCTTGATGAGTCTGACTAATGGTTTATGAATTTTGTTTATCTTCTCAAAGAGCCAGCTTTCAGTTTTTTTGATCTTTGGTATTGTTTCCTTCATTTGTTTTTCATTTATTTCTGATCTTATGTTTATGCTTTCTTTCCTTCTGCAAACTTTGGGGTTTTTTGTCATTCTTTCTCTAATTGCTTTAGGTCTGAGGTTAGGTTGTTTATTTGAGATGTTTCTTGTTTCTTGAGGTAGGATATTATTGCTATGTACTTCCCTCTTAGAACTGCTTTTGCTGTCTCCCATAGGTTTTGGGTCATCATGTTTTCATTGTCATTTGTTTCTAGGTATGTTTTGATTTCCTCTTTGATTTATTCAGTGATCTCTTCGTTATTTAGTAGTGTATTGTTTAGCCTCCATGTGTTTGTATTTTTTACAGATTTTTTTTCTTGTAATTGATATCTAGTCCCATAGTGTTGTGGTTGGAAAAGATACTTTATACTATTTCAATTTTGTCATATTTAACAAGGCTTAATTTGTGCCCCAAGATATGATCTCTCCTAGAGAATGTTCCATGAACCCTTGAGAAGAAAGTGTGTTCTCTTGTTTTTGGCTAGAATGTCCTATAAATATCAATTAAATCCCATATTCTTTAATGTATCATTTAAACCTTGTGTTTCCTTTTTATTTTCATTTTGGATGATCTGTCCATTGGTGAAAGTGGGGTGTTAAAGTCTCCGACTGTGATTGTGTTACTGTCAATTTCCCCTTTTATGGCTGTTAGCATTAACCTTATGTATTGAGGTGCTCCTATGTTGGGTGCATTAATATTTACAATTGTTATATCTTCTTCTTGGATTGATCCCTTGATCATTACGTAGTGTCCTTCTTTGTCTCTTGTAATAGTCTTTATTTTAAAGTCTACTTTGTCTGATATGAGAATTGCTACTCCAGCTTTCGTTTGATTTCCATTTGCATGGAATATCTTTTTATATCCCCTCACTTCCAGTCTGTATGTGACCCTATGTCTCAAGAGGGTCTCTTGTAGACAGCATTTATACAGGTCCTGTTTTTGTATCCATTCAGCCAGTCTATGTCTTTTGGTTGGAGCATTTAATCCATTTACATTTAAGGTAATTATCGATATGTATGTTCCTATTCCCATTTTCTTAATTGCTTTGGGTTTGTTATTGTAGGTGTTTTCCTTCTTTTGTGTTTCCTGCCTAGAGAAGTTCCTTTAGCATTTGTTGTAAAGCTGGTTTGGTGGTGCTGATTTCTCCTAGCTTTGCTGTGTCTGTAAAACTTTTAATTTCTCTGTCGAATCTGAATGAGATCCTTGCTGGGTAGAGTAATCTTGGTTATAGGTTTTTCCCTTTCATCACTTTAAATATGTCCTGCCACTCCTTTATGGCTTGCAGAGTTTCTGCTAAAAGATCAGCTGTTAACCTTATGGGGATTCCCTTGTATGTTATTTGTCATTTTTCCCTTGCTGCTTTTTATATTTTTGCTTTGTATTCAATTTTTGATAGTTTGCTTAATATGTGTCTTGGTGTGTTTCTCCTTGGATTTTTCCTCTATGGGACTCTCTGCACTTTCTGGACTTGATTGACTATTTCCTTTCCCATATTAGGGAAGTGTTCAACTATAATCTCTTCAAAATTTTCTCAGTCCCTTTCTTTTTCTCTTCTTCTTCTGAGACCCCTATGATTTGAATGTTGGTGTATTTAATGTTGTCCCAGAAGTCTCTGAGAGTGTCCTCAATTGTTTTCCTTTTTTTTTTCTTTATTCTGCTCAGTGGTAGTTATTTCCACTATTTTATCTTCCAGCTCACTTATCTGTTCTTCTTCCTCAGTTATTCTGCTATTGATTCCTCCTAGAGAATTTTTAGTTTTATTTATTGTGTTGTTCATGATTGTTTGTTTGCTGTTTAGTTCTTCTAGGTCCTTGTTAAACGTTTCTTGTTTTTTCTCCATTCTATTTCCAAGATTTCTGATCATCTTTACTATCATTACTCTGAATTCTTTTTCAGGTAGACTGCCTATTTCCTCTTCATTTGTTTGGTGTTGTGAGTTTTAACCTTGCCCCTTCATCTGCTATGTGTTTCTCTGTCTTCTCATTTTGCTTAACGTACTGTGTTTGGGATCTCCTTTTCACAGGCTGCAGGTTCGTAGTTCCCATTATTTTTGGTTTCTGCCCCCAGTGGGTAAGGTTGGTTCAGTGGGTTGTGTAGGCTTCCTGGTGGAGGGGACAGGTGCCTATGTTTTGGTGGATGAGGCTGGATCTTTTTTTTCTCGTTGGCAAGACTGTCTGGTGGTGTGTTTTGGGGTGTCTGTGACCTTCTTATGATTTTAAGCAGCCTCTTTGCTACTGAGTGGGGTTGTGTTCCTGTCTTGCCAGTTTTCTGGCATAGGGTGTCCAGCATTGTAGCTTGCTGGTCGTTGAGTGGAGCTGGGTCGTAGAGTTGAGATGGAAATCTCATAGGAGAGCTTTCACTGTTTGATATTACATGGAGCTGGGAGGTCTCTTGTGGATGTCCTGAACTTGGCTCTCCTACCTCAGAGGCACAGGCTGGACACCCGGCCAGAGCACCAAGACCTTGTCAGCAACATGGCTCAGAATAAAAGGGAGAAAAAAATAAAGAAAAAAAGTGTTATTAAAATAAAAAATGAAAAAATATTAAAAATAGAAAACAATTTTAAGAAAAAAAGAGATAGAAAGAGCAGCCAAACCAAAAAACAAATCTACCAATGATAATCACAGCTAAAAACTACACTAAAAAAAACAACAACAACAGCAACAAAAAAACTGGACAGGCTGAACCCTAGGACAAATGGTAAAAGCAAAGCTATACAGACAAAATCACAGAAAGAAACGTACACATACACACTCACAAAAAGAGAAAAAAGAAAAGAAAAAAAAAATCTATATATATTAAAAAAAAGCAAGAGAGCAACCAAATTAATAAACAAACACACCAATGATAATAAAGTATAAATACTAAACTAAGATAAACATAAAACCAAAACCAAATTAGATGCAGAAAGCAAACCCCAAGTGTACAGTTGTTCCCAAAGTCCACTGCCTCGATTTTGGGATGATTCATTGTGTATTTAAGTATTCCACAGATGCAGGGTACATCAAGTTGACTGGAGATTTATTCAGCTGCTCCTGAGGCTGCTGGGAGAAATTTCCGTTTCTCTTCTTTGTTCGCATACCTCCTGGAATTCAGCTTTGGATTTGGCCCTGCCTCTGTGTGTAGGTCGCCTGAGGGCGTCTGTTCCCGCCCAGACAGGATGGGGTTAAAGGTGCAGCTGAGTAGCAGTGTCTGTCTTACTCAGGCCGCGGGGGAGGGAGGGGTATGGAATGCATGGTAAGCCTGCGCTGTGGCAGAGGCTGGTGTGACATTGCAGCGGTCTGAGGGCTGCCGTGTATTCTCCTGGGGAAGTTGTCCCTGGATCACGGGACCATGGCAGTGGCGCGCTGCACAGGCTCCCAGGAGGGGAGGTGTGGATAGTGACCTGTGCTTGCACACAGGCTTCTTGGTGGCGGCAGCAGCGGCCTTAGCATCTCATGATCGTCTCTGGTGTCCGTGCTGATAGCCGCAGCTTGCTCCCGTCTCTGGAGCCCGTTTAGGCGGTGCTCTGAATCCCCTCTCCTCGCAAACCCGGAAACAATGGTCTCTTGACTCTTAGGCAAGTCCCGAATTTTTCCCGGACTCCTCCCCTGTTAGCTGTGGTGCACTAACCCCTTCAGGCTGGGTTCACGCCGCCAACTCCAGACCTCTCCCTGCGCTCCGAACGAAGCCCGAGCCTCAGCTCCCAGCCCCCGTCCGCCCCGGCGGGTGAGCAGACAAGCCTCTCGGGCTGGTAAGTGCTGGTCAGCACCAATCCTCTGTGCAGGAATCTCTCTGCTTTGCCCTCCGCACCCGTTGCTGTGCTCTCCTCCGAGGCTCCGAAGCTTACTTACCCCGTCCGCCACCCGCAGTCTCCTCCCGCCAAGGGGCTTCCTAGGGTGTGGAAACTTTTCCTCCTTCACAGCTCCCTCCCACTGGTGCAGGTCTCGTTCCTATTCTTTTGTCTCTGTTTTTTCTTTTTTCTTTTCCCTACCCGGGTACATGGGGAGTTTCTTGCCTTTTGGGAGGTCTGAGGTCTTCTGCCAGCATTCAGTAGGTGTTCTGTAGGAGTTGTTTCACATGTAGATGTATTTCTGATGTATTTGGGCTGGGTCTGCACATCCGGAACCTGTGCTCCACGATGGGAGCGGCCACAACAGTGAGAGGCCTGCGTACCGCAAAGAAAAAAAAAACAAAAGAATTGTAAGCATGAATTATCATCATCAGTTGCATTGTATAGTCTATGCTAATAGTTTGTCAGTCTCCATATTTGGACCCGTTTTCTGCAGCAGTGTAAGTGTTCTGTAAATGCTGGAGAAATAGAAATCATTTCCCTTTCTCCTTCTATTCCTTTCCCTTCCTTCTTCTGTATCTAAGTGGAATGGTGAATAGTATTAACATCACTTATTGAGTTATTTAAATCAGATTAGATAGGGCTGGAATGAATACAATGATTATTTTCTTCTTTTAGTTGGTACTGAGTTTTGTATAGGGCTCTTATTTAAGGGAGCGGAGTTTATTCTTGATTGAAATACTGGAAGCATATCACATCTTACATAAAGTCTTGAAAAGGATTGAATTCTAGTGAGTCACAGCATTTTACTGCAAATCTCCAATTATATTGCTGTAGTAACATTATCATGAATGATGTCATTTCCTAAGGAATTTTATGAATGCTTTAGTCTACATAGTGTTCAAAGACAAGCTGAGACCTTTCTTTCTCCATGAGGCCTTACTTAATAATTCCCGTCTATTCTATATTCTTTAGGTACTTTGAAAACCAGTGGTCTATATCATACCATTTCCCTTTTGATCATATATTTTATTTTATTCCTCTTTGAGCCCATGGCAGATTATCTCTAGGGGGACCCCCCCGTGATATGGGCCTCCTGATGTTCATGTCCTTGTATAATTTCCTCCTTTTGAGGGCAGGTAGAAGTTGTGTCTTGCTAGTAACCAGTACAATATGATACAGGTGATCAGATGTTACTCCCTTGATTATGTTATACCACATCAAGCTCCGTCTGGCTTGCAGACTGCCTCTAGAGACTCTCTCTCTCTCTCTCTTTTTTTTTTTTTTTTTGCGGTACGCGGTCCTCTCACTGTTGTGGCCTCTCCCATTGTGGAGCACAGGCTCTGGACGCGCAGGCTCAGCGGCCATGGCTCATGGGTCCAGCCCCTCCGCGGCATGTGGGATCTTCCTGGACCGGGGTACGAACCCATGTCCCCTGCATCGGCAGGCGGACTCTCAACCACTGCACCACCAGGGAAGCCCGAGACTCTCTCTTTTTAGCTGGCATTGAGGAAGTAAGTGGTCATGCTGGGAGGCACAGAGCTAGAGTAGCCTTTAAGAGCTGAGAGAGGCCTCCAGATGCTAGACAAGAAGCTAGTACCGTCACTCCTAGAGCCACCAAAAAAATAAATACATTCTGCTAACAGCCTGAGTGAGCCTGGGAAGAGATTCTTTCCCAGTCGAGCTTCGAGATGAGAAGACAGTTAATTAACACCTTTGCAGTTGTGTGACCCTAGGCCAGAGGACCCAGTTAAACCATGAATGAACTCCTGACCCACAGAAACTGTGAGATAATAAATGTGTGTTTTTCTAAGTTGCTTAGTTTGTGGTAACTTGTTACACAGCAGTAGGTAACTGGATATGGGCATGACTTGTCTCCGAAACAAGGCTGAGAAAGATTTAAGGAGTAAAGCTCTTGGTATCTCACACAATATCATGCCAAGTGTCTAGTAGAGGACAGGCAAATACTTGTTAAATTTTTATTACAGAGAACTATTGAATGTATATAGACCTTTTGAGGACAGATACGCTGTAATATTCATCTTTGTGTCTTCTTTGCCTGGCAGGGATCTGAAGCATAGTTGGCACTGAATATATATTGTGTCATAGTTCAGTCAGTGAGACATAACCACTATGAGTTATTGAATAAATCAGCAAATTATGACCCCTATGGTTAAATATGACCCACTACCTATTTTTGTACAGATTTTAAGTTGAGTGTTTTTACATTTTTAAATGGTGGAAAAAATCAAAAGAATAGTATTTTATGGTATGGAAATGATATGAAATTCGAGTTGTAGTGTCTGTAAGTAAAGTGTTATTGGAATACAGCCACCCTCTTCATGAATGTGTCATCCATGAGTGTGTTCATGCTAAAAAGGCAGAGTTGTAGCTGCAAGACTGTCTGTGGTGCTTTTATCACTTCGCCCTGCTGCATAACACACTACAAATGGCAGTGACGCAGTTATAACTGCAGTGTTTCAAGTGCCATGCATATTGCCAGACAGTGACATTTTACCTGTTTACTTATTTTTTATTACCAGTGCATACCTATAGTGTCAAAACAAGAAAGGTAGACTTTGAATGTTGCTCTTTCAAGGCACGGTGAAGTGTGAATTGTTTTGTTGTTTCAGTAGATGGCCAAGCATTTTGTTTTCGTGAAATAACATGATAGCTGTGCTAAAAGAGCACAGTATATGTCAGCATTACCAGACTAAGTACTTATCACAATATTTCCAACTCCTAGAAATGCAAAGGAAAGAAAAATCAGATAATTTAAAATGGAATATCCATCACAGAAGAATTTGTTCACAAAAATAAAAAGTGAAAATGAGACTACAACCAAAGTAAGTTTCTGGGTTTCTCATTTGTTAGCAAAGCAAGGAAAGCTGTTTAAGAATAATGAGTTAATTAAACTGTGCTTGACTGTGGCAACCAAAGAAATGCATTCAGAGAAAATAAACTCATTTAAGACTATTAACCATTTGGTGAGAACAGTTGTTTGAAGAGTCGACGATATTGGAAGTAACATCAACAGCAAATTAAAAAACAAGGCAAATGAATAATTTTCCCTTGATGAGTCAATAGATGTTACTGATACTACTCAGTTGTTGTTTCTTTTGAGGCAATGACGAATTTGAATTGAATGAAGAATTAGCCCCTATGAATAGTGTGTGTGGAACAACTACAAATGAGAATATTTTCAAAGAAGTTCAGAAAAAAATGAATTTAGTACAAGCTGAAGTGGAATCTGCTAAGATGTATTACTACTTATGGTGGTAAAATATGTGTGGAGCAGAAAAAGAATTAGTTGGACAAATGGGCAAAACCTATGAAAATTAAAGTTGTTTAAAGTCTATGGCTATTTATTCTATTATTCACCAGAGGCACTTTTGAATTTATTATGTGTCTTTGAACTGGTGTCATCAGTGGTAAACTTCATTAGCTCTTATAAACTTAACCATTATCAGTTCCATGAATTTTTGCCAGAAATGGAAGCTGAATATTCTAACTTTCCCTACCACAAAGCAATGTAATGGCTTAGCAGTGGTAAAGTTTTACTGTGATTTTTCTGAGCTCATGGAAGAGAGTGAAATTTTTCTGAAGAATTGCCCTCACCCAGTATTTTTTGCACACTGCATGGCTTTGAAAATTAGCCTTTGCTGAAGACTTGATAATGTTTCTTAATGAATTCAACCTAAAATTACAAAGGCAAAACAGCACTTATATGATAAACTTATACTTTGGGTAAGACATTTGAATGTCAACTAATATTTTTTTCAATAATGAGTAATGTTAAACTACTTTATACACATAGGTGCTGTCAAAAGACAAGAATTGAGATCTTCATTCTTACACAACTTTGTAGTGGATGTATTTTCTAAGCCCAAACTATAGTTCTAGCAGCTCTTAAATTTCTTTTCCTGTGGTAAAATATATATACATAAAATTTATCATTTTAACCACTTTAAGTGTCCAATTCAGTGGCATTACATACATTCACAATGTTGTGCAACCATCATCACTGTCCATTTCTAGAATGCTTTTATCATCCCAAACAAACTGTTAAGAAAGAGCTCCCCATTTACTTCTCTCTCCAGCCCCTGACAACCTCTATTCTATTTTCTGCCTCTAAGAATTTGCCTATTCTAGGTACCTCATACGTGGAATCATACAATGTTTATCCTTTTTTATCTGGTTCCTTTCACTTAACATAATGTTGTCAAGATTCATCCATGTTAGCACATATTAGAATTTCATTTCTTTTAAAAAATAAATAATATCTCGTTGTTTATATATATACCACATTTTGTTTATCCATCCATCTATAGACGTTTGGGCTGCTTCTACCTTTTGGTAATTGTGAAAAATGCTGTTATGAACATTGGTATACAAGTATCTGTTTGAGTCCCTACTTTTGCTTCCTTTGGATATACCAAAAGTGAAATTGCTGGAGCATATGGTAATTCTATGCTTAACTTTTTGAGGAACTGCTGAACTGTTTTCTACAGTGGCTACATCATTTTATATTCCCACCAGCAGTAATAAACAAGGGATCCGATTTTGCCATGTCCTTGCCAGTATTTTGTGTGTGTGTGTGTGTGTGTGTGTGTGTGTGTTTGTGTGTATATGGGTGTGAAGTAGTATCATATTGTGGTTTTGATTTGAATTTCCCTAATGGTTAGTGATGCTGAACATCTTTTCATGTACTTTTTATCCATTTGCATATCTTCTTGGGAGAAATATCAAGTCCTTTGCTCATTTTTGAATTTGGATTGCGTTTTTCTGTTGTTGAGTTGTAGTTCTTTATATTAAATATTCCTTTCTCAGATATATGCCTTGCAAATACTTCCTCCCATTCCTTGCAAGCACATTTAGACCTTAATGCAAATGTAAAGGAAATTTCCATATTTAAAAATCCATTTAACCCAGCAAACCCAGGGGCTTCCATCTGTTCTTCAGCTGGAAGTAATTAATCTGCAATTTAATGACATGTTAAAGGGCAAATATCAAGAATAGACTTCTAGTAGACTCCTATAAATGCCTTATAAGTGTTGTAAGTGTTGGATATGCTCAAGTAATATTGTGTGCTCAGGGGGTAAGGAACAGTAACTTTGAATCCCAATTAAAAATAATGTTATCCCCCACCAAAAAAAAAGAAATTTCATTCTTCTAATTAGTAGATAGGTATTATAAAAATTGTACTCAATTATGATTTTACTTTGTTATCAATAAAAATTGTGGAAATTTGTTTCTCTCTTGTTATATGAGTACCTACACTATATCCTTGATTTCATCTTTTGGCTTGCAAAGCCTAAAATATATGCTCTATAGCCCTTTACAGAAAAAATTTGCTAACGCCTGTCATAATAGATTTATTATAGGTATTAGGCCTTATATGATTGTTGGAAGAATTGGGAAAGTTAAGGTCTATGAGAGAAATTGGATGATCAGAGAAGAAAGCATCAGTTCATCTGAGAAATCAAACATGTTCAGATACTGAAATCATATTGCAAGGGAAGTCAAAACTATGTGGGGAGGAGGGAATGGTGCTTCTATGTAGATACCACTTCTGTGGTCCTATAGCAAGTATCTCGTGGTGTATCTGAGCTATAGTGTCAGTTGGGAGTGTAGTTGGGAGAGAAGCTGGATATGGGATGGAAAAGAGCAAAGACAATTTAGAAGCCATGGGTACCTCTGAGTCCATCACTACATCTAACTACAATGACCTTCAGAAAGTAAGGCTGCTGCCTCACTTCTGCCTTCTAAGTCTCATGCAGATTCCTTTTTTAGCCAATTCTAACTCAGGACCATATAGTTAAAAGGATTCTGGGACAAAAATTCCAGCTTAATCAAATTGACTTTTATAAACCACAATATTGAATGAATAAACAGATGGAGAATGATCTAAGTTTTCAGTTAGACTATTTGGGCTATTTGAGTTAATATTCAGATCTCTTTATGATTCAGACATTTTATTTTATTATTTATGTATAGAATAAATATTTTCCTTTAAAAATCAACCTTACTGAGATATATACAATAAATGAACTAATTTTACATGTATGTTTAGACGAGTTTGACCATATCTGTGTAACCACAACTCTACTCAAAATTTATAATGTTTCCATTAGTGCCAAAATTGTTTCTTTTTCCCTTTGTAGTCAATTACTACTCCAGTAGATCTAGACAACTAGTGATGTATTTTATAGAACTACAGATTAGATTTTCTTCTTTTACAGTTTCATTCAAGTAGAATCATAGAGTATGTACACTTTTGTCTCTCTTCTTTTGCTAAGCATTTTGTTTTGGAGATATTACATCCATGTTACATGTATTTGTAGTTTGTTTCCTTTATGGCTGAATAATATTCCATGGTTTGAATAGACCACATTTTATCTATCCATTCACATGTTGTTGGACATTTGGATTGCTTCCAGTTTTGGACTATGAATATATGTTCAAGTCTTTTAGTAGATGTGTGCTTTAATTTCTCTTGCTAAATATCGGGAGGGGAGTGTTTCATTCATATGGTTAACTTTTACTCTATAATCAACTGCCAAAATGTTCTCCAAAGTGAATATACCATTCTACATTTTATCATCAGTGTATGAGAGTTTCAGGTGCTCTATTTTCTTGGCACCACTTGTTGCTATCACTTAAAAATTTTTTTAACCTTCTAATGAGTGTGTAATGTTAGCTCATTGTGATTTTAATGTACAGCTTTCTGATGACCAATGATGATGAGGCATCTTTTCACATGGTTGTTGGCCATTTATATATTTTTTCTAATGAAGAGTTTGTTCAAGTCTTTTGCCAAATGAAAATAAATTAGGCTGTCTACTTAACATTGAGTTATAAGAGTTCCTTTTTTTTTTTCCGGATACATATTCTTTGTCAGAAACACTGGAAGTATTTTTTCCCAGTTTTTGGCCTGCCTTTTCATTTTCTTAACGGCATATTTTGAAGAGTACTAGCTTTTTATTTGATAAAGCCCAGACTTTTGCTTTTTTTTTCCCTATGGTTCATAGTGTGTCTTTGTGTGTGTGTGCGTGCATGTGCATGCGCTTTTTGTTTTGTTTAAGAAATCTTTGATTACCTTAATATTTAAGAATATTTTCCCTTTTAGATTATTTTAGAAGTGTTATAAAGTTTGGACTTTTATGCTTAGGTCAATGATCCGTTTTTTTAGACCTAATTTTTATGTATGGTATGAAGTAATGGTCAAGCTTCTTCTTCTTTTTTTTTTAATATGGCTATTCTATTGCTTTGACATCAATTGTTGAAGAGAATACCTTCCCCCATTGAATTATTTTTGTATTTATTTGAAAATCCATTAGTCACATATCTGTAGATCTATTTATGAACTCTTTATTTAATGATCTATATGCTTATCTTTATGCCAATATTGAATTGCTCTCATTACTGTAGCGTGATAGTAACTTGAAATCAGGTAATGTAAACCTTCATCTTGGTTCTTTTTCAAAAATGCTTTGGTTTTTTAATTTCTTCTTTGCTTTCTTCAGTGATCCCTTGGTTATTTAGTAGCACATGTTTAGCCTCCATGTATTTGTTTTTTTAAAATTAAAAAAAAATTTTACTTTTAATTTAATTAATTAATTTATTTAACATCTTTAAAATGGAGTATAATTGCTTTACCATGTTGTGTTAGTTTCTGCTGTATAACGAAGTGAATCAGCTATACGTATACATATATCCTCATAAGCCCTCCCTCTTGTGTCTCCCTACCACCCTCCCTATCTCACCCCTCTAGGTGGTCACATAGCACACAGCTGACCTCCCTGTGCTATGCGGCTGCTTCCCACTAGCTATCTGTTTTACATTTGGTAGTATATATATGTCAGTGCCACTCTCTCATTTCGTCCCAGCTTACCCTTCTCCCTCCCCATGTCCTCAAGTCCATTCTCTATGTCTGCGTCTTTATTCCTGTCCTGCCCCTAGGTTCTTCAGAATCTTTTTTTTTTAAGATTCCATATATATGTGTCAGCATACGGTATATGTTTTTCTCTTTCTGACTTACTTCACTCTGTATGACAGACTCTAGGTCCATCCACCTCACTACAAATAACTCAATTTCGTTTCTTTTTATGGCTAATATTCCATTGTATATATGTGCCACATCTTCTTTAACCATTCATCTGTTGATGGACACTTAGGTTGCTTCCATGTCCTGGCTATTGTAAATAGTGCTGCAATGAACATTGTGGTACATGACTCTTTTTGAATTGTGGATTTCTCAGGCTATATGACCAGTTGTGGGATTGCTGGGCCATATGGTAGTTCTGGTTTTAGTGTTTTAAGGAACTCCCCATACTATTCTCCATAGTGGCTGTATCAATTTACTTCTCACCAACAGTGCAAGAGGGTTCCCTTTTCTGCACACCCTCTCCATCATTTATTGTTTGTAGATTTTTTGATGATGGCCATTCTGACCAGTGTGAGGTGCTATCTCATTGTACTTTTTTTAATTTAAAAAATATTTTAATTTAATTTTTTATTTTATATTCAAGGGATAGATATAATTCATTTTTTATTGAATTATAAAAATTATACAATTGACATCTAACATTAGGTGTACAACATAACAATGATTTGATATCTGTATACAGTGGAAATGACCATCACAATAGGTCTAGTTAACATCTGTCATTATGAAACAGGCTGGGACCTGGGACCTGGGACCCTTTACTGTAGTGCTTGCACCTGGACAAACATCTCCTCATCTCCTCCAGCAACTGAATACAAAGAAACTATAAGGGGCTAAAAATAACCACATGCATGAGCAGTTGGGGCAAGTTATAAACAAGATACAAAAAGGCCAAAACACAACTGCCACTTCTGAGGTTCCGGGAGCAAAAGCAGGGTAGAGCCCAAGGACCCTGATCGGTAACAACTACACATAGTTCCAAAGAACTTCTTTTTCTTGTAATGAGAACTTTTAAGGTCTACCCTCTTAGCAAATTTCAAATAATCAATACCATATTATTAACTAGTTGCCGTGCTGTACATTACATCCCATGTCTTACTTATTTTACAACTGGAAGTTTGTATCTTTTGACCACCTTCATAGGCACCCATCTTCATGCTGTACAGTAATTATTTGTTACTTGTCTGAATCCCTCACTAAATTGTAACTTTCTAGAAAACAGAGACTGCCTTGTTCATCTTCATATCTCCTAACACCTTGAACAGTGGCTGGCACATACTTGGTATTTAATATTTGTCTGTGGAAGGGAGAAGGCTTGGAAGGAAGAGCAGAACAGGGGAGACACACACACACAACCAAATGAGAGGAGCAGTTGTGTAATGCAAATGGTGCTGGAGATCTGGGACCTAATTATGACCCTCCTGTGAGAATGAAAGTGGGCAGGACATCTGAACTTCCTGGGCCTCTGTATTATCATCTAGAAAACAAGGAATTTATAGCTTTAGGATTGTATGAGCTTTCAAGTAGGAAAATGCGTAGTTTAGGAGTTGGGATTTTGTTTTTTTTTTAATGTTTCTATGCAAAAAATAAAGCTAAAACTGGAGCAAAGATTAGATTATGTCAAAGGATGGAAAGAGGGGAAAAAGGAAGGAAGCAAGGCAGGAGGGAGGGAAGGAAGGAAGGAAGGAAGGAAGGAGGAGAGGGAGAGGGGAAGGAGGGAGGGGAAAGAGAGGGAGGAAAGAGGGAGAGAGGTTCATTACACAGTATTACCCAAATTTTCCAGTTAATTGAAACCTGGTTAAAAAGAATGTATGCTGTGAGGTGATTTTTTTCTTGAGGTCATTAACTCTAGCTTAATTTTGAACGTGTAAATGAAAAATAATATAACTAACTTTATAAAACACTAAGCATAACAAAATAGAAAATTTGAGGACCCAGAGATTATATTCATGAGAATGCATAAGTAACTATACATCAAAAAAAGAATAAAGTCCATACTACATGGATTCCAAAACATTAACAGAAATGCGGGTGGGGGGATTCTGACTTATTATGGTTTTTTCCTTTTTTTTTCATCTTGATCTTTTGTTAGCACTTTAATGAATTCCTCAGTTTTCCATTAGAGTTCTGAAAATGCTTATTCATTCAGTTCAGCAGTATAGTCAGTTACCAGAAACCTGTACTTGTCAGAGTCTTTTCCATGAATTCCTTGAAGATGAAACCCTTTTCTAGGAACATTTTTGCAAAAGCATCAGAGTACACCCAGAACTGTCTGTAAATGACAAAAGACTTAAAAATTACCACAGTTAAAGATTTGATGAAAGCTCATAATAATGCAATTGACAAGGAAATTTAGTTATTTCTGAGATATACATTTTAAAGTAATAACTAGAATTATAACATTATACCAGAACATATAAGATTTTTAAGAATTTCATGTAATGTCTGAAACATTTATATTAACATATTTCCATACAAATAACCCAAAGAAAGTTTAGTATTAGTTGTTTTGTTTGTTTGTTTGTTTTTTTATACTGCAGCTTCTTATTAGTCATCAATTTTATACACATCAGTGTATACATGTCAATCCCAATCGCCCAATTCAGGACACCACCATCCCCACCCCACCACGGATTTCCCCCCTTGGTGTCCATACGTCTGTTCTCTACATCAGTGTCTCAATTTCTGCCCTGCAAACTGGTTCACGTGTACCATTTTTCTAGGTTCCATATACATGCGTTAATATACGATATTTGTTTTTCTCTTTCTGACTTACTTCACTCTCTATGACAGTCTCTAGATCCATCCACGTCTCAACAAATGACTCAATTTCATTCCTTTTTATGGCTGAGTAATATTCCATTGTATATATGTACCACATCTTCTTTATCCATTCGTCTGTCGAAGGGCATTTAGGTTGTTTCCACGAGCTGGCTATTGTAAATGGTGCTGCAATGAACATTGGGATGCATGTGCTTTTTGAATTATGATTTTCTCTGTGTATATGCCAGTAGTGTGGTTGCTGGATCATATGGTAATTCTATTTTTAATTTTCTAAGGAACCACCATACTGTTCTCCATAGTGGCTGTATCAATTTACATTCCCAGCAGCAGTGCAAGAGGGTTCCCCTTTCTCCACACCCTCTCCAGCATTTGTTGTTAGTAGATTTTCTGATGATTCCCATTCTAACTGGTGTGAGGTGATACCTCATGGTAGTTTTGATTTGCATTTCTCTAATAATTAGTGACGTTGAACAGCTTTTCATGTGCCTCTTGGCTATCTCTATGTCTTCTTTGGAGAAATGTCTGTTTAGGTCTTCTGCCCATTGTTGGATTGGGTTGTTTCTTTAATATTGAGCTGCATGAGCTGTTTATATATTTTGGAGATAAATCCTTTGTCAGTTGATTCTTTTGC